>NC_091729.1:20009049-21259049 GCF_030179895.1 Drosophila kikkawai | reverse complement strand
TTCTTCTTTTCAACTAAAAGTCGGGCAGGTTAATGCCAAGATACCAGGCAACCAAACTTCGGAGCGGTTTTTATCGCCAGCACGCGCTCCCGATTCGTGGCAGCCGTAAAGGTAGCCCGAAAGATAAGGCAGCCTCCTGCCTCCGTCCTGAGCACACACACCCCTCCTCACCCACACACCCCAAAAGTGGTTATGCCGAATTGCCTTCAAATAATGTGCCGCAATTTTGGGAAATTTGCTAAGCGTGCCGCAAACATACATAGCTGCCGCTGATTGAAACCTGGCTGGCGGGGAAAAATCCCCTCAGAGAGTGTGCCACGGCCACAGAGTCCCATTTGTCTACAGTTGTGGTTGAAATAATACCGCTAAAAACAATTACATGTCTTTGTTTGCTATGAAAATACTATGAAATATTATACTTAGGGAAGAATTATGGTTTGTATTATTAATAAATAGAATATGAAATATAAATACTAGGTTAAAGGTTCAAAGCAGAGTCTTTATTTAGGAGAAAGAATTTGAGAGTATCAAAAACTTTAATTTTAAGGATCTTCTTATTGCTCTACAGTATCTTATACAGGATTCTATACTACTTTTGGATTAAAAACAGGTCTCAAAATTATTTATTTTTTTTTTAATAAGGCTGTTCTGCAGCTTTCACCTTATTTCCCTTGAAAACTGTAGCTTTCACAAGTGCTAAAATGTTGTTCCCGTTTGTAGTTGAAATTTTAATTTTACCTGTGCCTTCCTCACAGCCCCCAGCCATCACAAAGCACCTTTTACTTTTGCCAAGCGTTTTTGTAGTTTCAGCTACGCGCCATGAAACTTATTTGAGGAAAAATAATTTGGCTGGAAAAGTTGGCGGCGCCGCGCTCCGGTTGCCATAATAGGAAATTTGATGCCCGAGCTTTGACAGCCGCCAAAGTTGGACTACGTTTGACAATGTTTGTAGAGCCAGAGACCGGAATTTGTAATGCAAGTTCAAACTTTGTGCTCGTGATGTTGTCGCACTTGGCAATTAGCCCAAAAATGTGGCTCAAAGTAGCAGCGCTTGGTGGTTAACAAAGTGTATCAGCAGCTCCCGTTCTAGTGGCTCTCTGTGTGTTTATTCGGCATTAGTTTAACGCGGTTCTGAGATCCACTCGAGCCCAGGAGCCTAATGATAAGCCAACATGGAATCAATCAAATCGGGCACGCAAAAGAAATGGCCCTGTCCCCCATTTAACCATGATCCATCCAGCTTGGACAGCTCTACGCTGTGTCCTGCGGCACTTGCCTGGCGCGCGCTCCCGAGTGTCAGCTGTCCGCGGCCATAAAAGCCTTTATTTGCATACTCATCGAATGCTGAAAGCCACAACGACCTTTATTACGATCTGAACGCCACGCGAAGTGGGCCATAATCGTAAAGAGAGCAAGCAATTCCCCGGCTCTGTGGTAGGGTCTGCCTTTGTTTCTGTTTCTGGCCGAAACCGGGCCCTGCAAGGAGCCGGACAAGACAGTCCGAGATGTCGGAAATTGTGTACCCTGCCAGCGAGCCATGGGCTTCCGACAGGGTCCCAGAAGAAATTGAAACGGAAGCCACAACGGAGCTGGCGAGTGCTCCATCAAGTACGGGGGCCCACAGTCAATCGATCGAATAGTTGGCATATTGGATGCCATTACCGAATATAGTTTTAAACTGGGTCATTCTTTATTTTATATTTATCTCCTGCCCCGATGCTGGGGGCCAGAGACGCGCCTCGCACACAAATGGCTTTGTGCCAGGCCTAAACCGAGGCCAAGGAATTTGCGAGTTAGCCAAGCGTGGCCAACTTAGCCAGTTGAAAGTCAATTTAGCGGAATGTAGCAACGGCAAAATATGGGCTACAGCGTGTGCCCGTGGGCGGACTTTGAATATTTGTGTTGTTTTCCCAACTTGGAGCACATGTGTGGCGTTTGGGCAGGACTCTCCACGGCCTGGCACTTTGCATTTCCAACCCAATTGACTTTTAATGGCTCCATGCTCCTGGCAAAATAAACGCAGGCTCTCCTCGAGTGCCTGAAGAACATTTCCAGCGAAGTCGAAAAAAAGGGTCGCGAAATATTGAAATGGCTTTGGGGTAAGATAAAAAGCAAGCCTCTTACGAGGGCACTCTTCTTTTTGGGCAAGGCTTTGCCCAGGATGACTAACAGCTGCTCCGAGTGCCTCAAATCAGATTGGAAGTCCTCCACTAAATCCCATTAATGCCCAACAAAGCGACAGCTCACTTTGAGGGGGTACGTCCTGACTAATTACTTTTCACTTGATTTCCGAAGACGGCACGGGGCAGGTGACAAGGGGAACCATGATGTTCTTTTCACGTTGCACACGGCGAAAAATTTTAATTAATTTTTTGTTGAATTCTAATACTAATTCTAATTAATTCTAAAAAAAAATAAGACTTGTTTGAGGGATGTATGGTTTCTTTAAAGAGCAGTTTCTGAGGGAAGTGAGGTGTTCGACCCACCTGTTCCGCCTGCTCCTCTGCCTCTCTGTGTTGTTTTTGTTTTAAACTGTCATTAAATAAAGTGCGTGTGCATTTAAGCAGGCTTTAGGGCGGCGCATAAGCCTATTACGAGGGCGCCACCTCTGTTCCGCCAGAGGGAGAGATGCCTAAGAGCAAGAGAGGTGCGATTTGATTGCAGTGCCACTGATGAGGAACTGCCCTCCAGGTAGTAGAAATATCCCTATGGCCTGTGCTGCCCAGCCTGCTGTGGCCGTCCAATTTAAATTCATCGCTTTTCCTGTTGCGTTGCCAATTTGCTTTTCCATCACTCGTTTTTCCCAGGCTCACATCAAGCATCATCCAGGCAGCACAGTTTCAACCCCAAAAACCCTGCATACCAACCCTCTTTCCGTAGGATTCCAGCATGGCTCCCGTATCCCGTCCTTCCACAGACCCTAACCAAGTCAGGTTCCTTCCTGTTTGTCACGTGCCTCGATTTATATTGATTTCATTTTGATGGATAGATAATGTTGAATTCGCACCAAACGAAAACTCAGTTTTCAATAAACTCGACAATTTAAGCTATCTGGCAAAGCATCACCATTGATTAGCTGAAATTCATTATATAAATGGAAAGAATGGATTCAGTTAAAGCCTTATCTCAGTAAACATCTCTTCAGCTGCCGCCGCCCATTCACTAAATCCTTAGAAATGGAAGTCGTCAGGCAGAAGACACAGCCAAAATAAGGCCGGAAACAACTCTCTGGGCCATAGACATAAACCGTCCCGGAATGCGAATCAGAATTTAGCCGCAATCAGAACACGAGTCAGCAGTGGACCATGACCAAGACCACGACCAGGACAAGAACCGGACCACTCGGTCTCCCTACTTTTCCTACTATTCTCGTCTTGCTTGTTCCGGCTTAAAGTGGGCAGCAATTAACAAGGATAAGGCAAGCGTTGGCAATGAATGCGGGGATAGGGAACAACAACGAAAAGTGTATGCTCTACAATATGGAATCTCTCTTCCTCAAGAACATCTCCTGTAACTTTAATATACATAGGTTCAACAAGAGCAAACTAATGGCCACGCATTTATTTTGTGTCATCGCAAGCATATGCCCTAAATGATGGCACCACCCGCAAGGGTATATTGGCCAGACATCAGCCGCCTAAGCAGGCTGTTAAGGAGCCGGGGACTAGAAGAGCAGGCTGCGTGCCTGGCCAACATATAGAAACTCAATAGGGACGGCGGTATAAGCATCTGTCTGTCGTCTACCTTCCCGGAGACATTCTACATAATGAGGACTTATGAATGCGTAAACACATAAAAGATAAGAGCCAAGGGGGAGGGCGGAGCGGAAGGCGTCTTTCGAAGGGCGTGGCACGTGCTATATCGCACACTAATTGTTAGTTATTACAGTGCCGTCGATGTCATAAAGGATGTGCCCTTCCGGACCCGTCGATAAATCACTTAGGACCACTTGTGTGGCTGTCCAACTAAGATGGCTGTGTGGGCAACGGGAGGTGCCAAGCTAGGAGCCAACTCGGGAGGTGCCAAGCTAACAGTTACCAATATCTGGTGCATCAACACGATGTGGTTAATTCAACATTGGGACCCAGGAGAGGAGGGCACAAGACTCTGTCTGACTTTAGAGCGACTTGAAGGCGCATAGTTCCCAGGAGCAGGACTCCCTAATTACCTCTCCACTGACCAATGGCTTTAGGGTTTGCGGTAAACGTCCAACGCAACTACTCTCTCGTTGCGGCTGCAAAGTGTAACATAATTAGCTAATTGTGCGTTGGACATCTGAGGTCCACTCCGAGGCCCATTTGCCTGCGAATCAGTGCCCTATTTGCGGTGAATGCCGGAGGAAGCTTGCTCACGTGTGGTCTGGCTGGGAACTCAGTTACGTTGGCATAAATCAGATGCCCTTTGAGTTTGACTGTGCCGGCTGAATGGCCTCGCTTTTGGCCCCCCGCAGTCCGAATTTCTCCAGCTCCGGAATTATCTGCCGGGCCGTCCAGTTGTGATTAAGGGGGGGCGATAGGTCAGACGGCTGCCAGGCCCGCGGATGGACAGCTTGCTCCACCGCCCGGGCCCGAGGTCAGATTGGAGCGTTTGGAGTCCCCATTTATGGGATGCCAATAACTATTGACTCTATATTGTGCGTGTCAGGGGGTGCGGTTAGGAATGTCCTGGGATAATACATGCCGTGTTTGGCCAATTTACATACACCAACTCCTGTGGATGTGGCTGTGGTCTGTGGCCTCCTGATTGGCATCCTGTAATGAAATTTTGTGTGTGTGTATTTTGGGCCGGATTGTATTTATTGTCTTTCCAAGGCCTGTCCCTACGATTTCCGACATCGGTGTTGAGGGAGTTTTGGGTGGCACTGTGATAATGGTTCGATCTCTCGTACTGAACCCAAACTTCAAAGCAATTTTGCGATTTAGCCTTGATAAGGGCGACTGACGACCCTCAGAGGCCAAACAAATTGCATTGACGCTATAGGCCCATTTCGGTCTTTGCTGGTCTTTGTTGTCGTTGCGAGGAATAAGGCCTGTTTGACACACTTTGTGGCTGAATATTGATTTTAAAAATGTAATTTCGAGTATCTGGTATTATTTGCATACACTACGCCTTTGTGCTACCTTTTCTATAACTGAAAAAAATTAGAAATGAAAGCAATTCTCACATTTGAGAAAAAATTAACGAAGCTAAAATCATTTTGATGGAGGCTTTGAACAATTCGTTGTATGTTTTTGGGTGGGTTCTTCTATGAACAGTCACCTACAAATTCGGATAAGCTACATTTAAGTTTGTTATATTATTTCTCAGTTTGTAAAATAATAAACTATAAATTTAAATATGGCAATGGGTGCCTTATCATAAAATATTTACAAGGTCTGCAACATATTGTCTTAAATATATAAAAGAACGGTTCAGATATTGATCATTTCTCTTACCAAAATAAATATACCCAAAAACCAGAAGATAAGTTCGAAAAACTGAAGTTTGTATACTCTTGCAGTATAGTATAGTAATTTAATTCAGAACAAGCTACAACATTACTGGAGGATATCCATGCTTTTCTTCTTAAAACAAGCATAGCTCAGTCTTGCCATTAAAGGGTAGTCAGCTACACGATATGGTTCTCCGATCTGACATGTACATATAATCCCTATACCAAGTAAGTCAATCAGCCACTTACAAAAACCCTCGGAAATAGCATTGGGTCAAGATGAAAAGAGAAATTAGCCTAAACCAAAAAAGAGTTTCCCGTCTTGTTCTCTTTAAATATTATATAATTACAGAGGACCCTATTTCACATCCAATTTCGATTTATTTGTGCTTTTGGTTTCAATTTACAATGTTAATAGCAAATTGTTATACAATTAAAACGTAGTTAGTTATCCGTCGAATATAAATGACGTCTTCCAAGCGAACCTACCCTCCAGGGGTTGGGATCATCCCTCAATCCTGCGTGGCTCTGTTTAGTAACGAAGGCGGTCACTTACGTACCGACCCATAAGGCTGGAAAGCATTGAATACAGATTATTACTCAAGCTACGCAGACTTGGGTTTGTTATCGGTCAAAATCAATAATAATTTATGTATGTACATAACCCCATGAACCCAAACCGTGTGTGTACACTCATACCTTTACATCGGAAATCCTTGGTGCAGCAAGTTATCCAATTGGCAAAACTTTTTGGGACCATTAAGGCTCTGGAATACAACACCGGTGCTCTTAACAATTATGGAATTCATTTATTTACAATAATATTACGCTACACTCTCCGTTAAGCCTATTGATATATGTATGCATCGAGTTCACACTCGATAATTAGCTGGGGTTTTTGTGTCTGTGGCCATTAAATGCTATTTTATTGCACTCGGCCAGATAATTACAAGTTACGTTTAATGTGCTTAGTGACTTACCTAATTAACACATCACATACATACGACTAGGGTACGGAATAACACTACACAGAGATGCGTATTAATGCATAGTAGGTTTGCTGTAACATATATACAGTGGCAACTGGGCTCAGTGGAAGTGCTTCCGGTCCAGCTCTGCGCCAAAAAACAAATTGCCTGGTTAAGCCAGCCTCCAGGTGAGGGTGTCACAGGTGCAGAGTGCGGATTTCGGGATTTGGGTGGTGCTAATTCCAAGCTGAATCAATGGACCATTGTGTTCGCTTAGAGCTGCTCGTCGGCCTGCAACGATACCACCACCTCCTCCTCCTCCAGCAGCTCCACAATAAGCGTGCCTCACCTCTTCTCGCCCACGGCCACCGCCCGTCCGGCTGATCCGCAGCTAGTTCCAGAGGCTGTGCCGCCTCCAGCCGCCGCCCCATGGCCATTTCCATGCTGCAGTGGCATTGAGTCCTGCCTGTGAAAGCTGCCCACTCGCCCAGCTCCGCCTCCCAGTGCTCCTCCTCCTCCTACGCCTTGGTTGCTGTTCCTGTGCAGGGAGGCCCGCAGATTGCCTCCAGCTCCGCATCCGCCCACGTACGTTGAGCGTCGCATCGACATCACGCTGGTGTTGTCCATCATGCCGGTGGCCGTGGAGTGCTGCCGCAGGTGCGGCTGCCGCTTGACGCAGATGCAGCAGAGGTAGCGGTTGAAGTGCTGCCGGAACACCCCGGAAACGCAGTAAAGAGCCACGGGGTTTACGCAAGAGTTCAGGAAGCTGCAAATTGAAAGCACACGGCATGGTTAGTTTCAATAAAAGAGCAGAAACTGGCCAGTGGGTGGGTCTCAAACAGTTTCCATTGAAATTGTTCTGGCATTGTTAGACGAAAGAGTAGGTTGCATTCTATGGCAGTGGCCAGGTGCCATTCAAATTCGGCCAGCGGGTTTTAACTAAGAATATTTTCTGTTTGGTCAAAGTTTACCAGCTATCTGTTATATAGTATATCCTGGATATCAAACGGAAATAACTTTTTGAGGCTCAAAAATAAGCATATATAATCTATCTAGGTTTGCATACTTTTCTCTCTTTAAATTATTGACACTTTTACTTCATAAAATCCCATATAGATAGCCTTTCTAAACTAAAAGCTTCCATTCTAACTACTAAATTAGTTAAACCTGCAAGAAGGGTATCTACCTACACGCTAACAATCTGTTTAAATTTTAAAGTATCGTAGTTTTTCTCACTTCTACTATAGTATAACGCCCTAGCCCAACAGGTACGTGCTTTGAACACTTGAAAGCACTGACCGTATGCCATCAAACGACCATTTATATCGTTGACTTTCGCTGCTTAACGGTTACCATCCATCCTGGTCCCCTTTGCCAGCTCTATTTAGTGGCACATTAGTAGGGCTGAACCATTTGCATCCACTGGCCCAGAATTCAAATTACGTTCCCGTCCCCATCGCTGGGCAGCGAATTAAGCCACCAAATTGCTGACACATTATTTTGCGAGCTTTACTGCGCTAAGTGACGCCCAAAGTGGCAGCAGGACACTGGACAGAGGCCAGAGGGGCGGGTTGCAAAGTTGTGAGGGAGGACGGGCTGTCAACAAAAATAAACGTACTTCGCCAAAGTGGCAAGAGGAGGGAAAAAGGCAGGGCGGGCATAATCAGTTTCAATTAAAAAATATGCCAGAAGCGGTGCAGTAAAAATGCGAGTGGAAACTTTGAAGGAAAAAACCAGCTCAAGAACAGTCGTATGCAACTCTTTTTGGGTCCTTTCGGCACTCCTCGCTGCGGTATGTGTGTGCGGGTCTGGGCCATAAATTGTGGGACCCTCGAGGAATGCCAGGACTGCGAATGCATGCAGGGGACCAAGAAAAATGTCCTCTGAGCGGAATAAAAACTGCTGAGCCCGCCCGACAAAGAAACCCCCCACTTACCTCGTGCAGAATCCCACGATGCGCAGCACGTTCCAGAAGTCATCGAAGTCCTCCTCGGCCGTGGGGTAAAAGTGATACCAAAGCTCGAAGACGTGGTAGGGGAAGAAGCAGATGAAGAAGACTGAAAAGAGACAGTTCGAAGTCGATTAGAGGATGGCCGGGCAGTGGGCGGTGGTCTGTAGGCTGGTCAGATGTACTTACCCACCACGAAGGCCACCACCATGCGGGCCACATGACGCCGGGCCCTGGCCTGGGTGCGACTCTGCATACTCTGCTGCTCGCCCGGCATATCGCGCGCGCTGATGTGGAGCCTCTTGGCCATCATGATGTAGAGCGCCCCGATGATGGACAGCGGCAAAAGGTAGTAGATGAACGCCTTGGCCGCCACCATGTACCTAGAAGAGGGAGTGATTCGGTGACCCGGAAACTTGTGCTACTTGAACTGGAAACTAGAAACTGGTCCGGTTTTTGGCCAAAGTCGTCATGGGAATAGAGTCTCCCCTCCGCGTGGAGCACGCCATTTCAATTTCCGCTTGTAATAAGAGGATTGTGCGAGATTCCCCGCATATGCATACAGCACGACACAGACAGCTATTAAAATGGTCCTCCAAGGGACAGACATTAAATTTTCGTCCCCGAAATGGATGGCCAGAATGGCAAAAGGAGAATCAAAACCATTTCCTCCTCATTTTGTGTGCCTTAATGCGTAAAAAACACATGCCAGCAAGTGCTAAAAAAATAAAAATAAAGAACGGAGCATGTCGGCATGCCTCAAATGAAAAATTAGCGACTGGCAGCAGGGCGAGTAATGCCTTCAGGCAGCTTCTTGCCCAGGATTTGTGTAAATTACATCACAGACAGATTATGTGGCAACAGCTGACGCCAGCCGGTCGAAAGGATTTTCGAATTGCGCCACAGCAGCCACTTGGTGGGGAGGGAGAGGAGGAATTAAGTCCAACTGGCAGGATGCAGCAAAAGCACGTCAATAAGGAGTCACGGCATGGGCGTGCGCAGAAGGAGCAGCTGCATCAGGTGCGGAGGAGGGTGCATTAATACTTAATACCATCTACAGGTCGAGCTGATGCTGAAGATGCTGTTGCGGCTGCGGCCGGAGGAGCGCACTTTGAAGTGGTCATAAATTTGGAATTTGTGTGTCCTGATTCCCTGGAACCGCGTTTCAAGGTGAACTTACTGTGCATACTCCGGGTCGCGATAGGGGGAGCACACTTCGATGGTCATGTTGCCATTGGCCGTTAGCACGGGATAGGACTTGATGTCGGAGACCAGGAACGAGGGCATGCCCAGCAGTATGGCCAGGATCCAGATCATGACTGCGGTGAAGACAGTAAGCGGCTTGGTCTAAGGAAAAGATAGATACCCCTTTAGATAGACTTTTGGCAAGCCTTGTCTTCCTGCTACTTACCTGGAGCTTCCGCAGGGGATTCACAATGGCACAGTAACGCTCGCCGGAGAGGGCGGTCAGCGTGAACACGGACACGCCAATGGAGATGTCCTTGAAGAACTCGCTGATGCGGCACATGTTCCGCTCAAAGGGCCAGCTTTCCTGCGTATAGACAATGGTGGCCACGGGCACGCACACCAGAATCACTAGCAGATCGGCCAGGGCCAGCGAGAGGATGTAGCTAGAAAGAGGGTGAGAATTGGAAACACATTACTCTCTCCCCATTCGGATAGGACGTCAACCCGGTATGATTGGCGGTTCACTCGCTCGGAAGGAACTCTCATTCGTCCGGGAATGCCTTTGTGATGCTGCATGGAAAAGGGGAGACCCTTGACATGGGTCCTGGCGTCCATACCACACTCGGACGCCCTCAAAGCAATTCAGTGTCGTTCCGCTGGAGGAGCATGTAACCAAGAGCGGGAGTCAAGGTTGGGAAGCTTAAATTGTTATTAAACGAATGACAAGTGGGGGTGTTACTGGACTATTTATAGAATAATCCCTTGTCTATATCTATGTATGAGTGTGGGTTTCGACATTTTGAAGCACTGTAACCGCTGAAGCACTCGTTGAACTTGGGTCAAAGCGAAAGAGCGACGGGGGCTAAATCCCTTTGACATTGACACCCGCGACCTCCCACGTAAACCAGCTAAGGGGGGAGTCATTAGGGTTCCCGCCTGATTGCATGTGACGTGAATTCCAACCTGTGACACATGGCCAGCCCCCTTCAGTCTAGACAAGCAGTCGCGACAAAGTAGGCAAACGAACTGCAAACTTTTCCGTCGATGGCAGGACCACTATCGTGGACAATCGCTGGCGCAATCACAATTACTATTACAATCACTGGCGCTCTGATTGCAGCCAGTTCAGGCGAAAGTGTGGAAAGTGGCAATTTGTGGGCAATCAGTGGCAAATTATGACCACCTGCAGGTCCTGGCTAGGCTCCACTCACTCCTTCAGTGGGCTTCGGTTTAATAGAACTCAAGTTCAGAGGTAGAAAGGGCTGCTGCCCCCTGCTGTCACTCCGGCTCAAAGGACACGGAAACTTTTGATTGAATCTACATTTGAATTTATTCGACTTTCGCTACAGACTGCATAGTGGGTCTGGGTAAAAGTTAATAAACATTTGCATACCCAACCCCCCAGCTAAGCCGTCGCCAGCTGTTGGCAGCATAGTTTGGAAAGACGAAAAGGACTTGTCCTGGGCTGAATGTAAAGTGGTATTTGTATGCCCCATGCTGCGTACACGCAATCCGACGACATCCTTTTGGAATTATTTCAAAGTTTATGCAACAAGAACCAAGGGATGTAAACTCGGTTATCGATTCGAAAGTGTGTCAGCTTGCCAATGGCGGGTCAACCAGCGATCATGACTGAGTCGAAACCGAAATGTATCTGAGAACTATTAATATATTCAAAAGAGACAGCCGTCGCCTTTTTATATTGGCGAATTCACAGACAACAGATTGTTTGACACAATTTTCTTTGTTCGATTCTGCGAGACGGTCCCGACTTTAATTTACTTTGAGGGTCGGGCAAGGATGTGTCTTCTGGTTAGGCAATAAAATCAAATGCAGCTCATAAGTCGGCCCATGAATTTTGAGAAGCAATTCAAGGGCTGTTTCGGGGGAGTGACGAGCTCTTTTCGGGCCCAAATGTGCGGCCATATAAACACATTATTATTTATGGCCCGCGAGGGGGTGTCTCTGGAACAGGAAGCCCGTCAATAAATATTATTCCAGGCATCTCCTGGCCCGACCCCCGACGGCGCGCCTAATATCCACTTACGTGTTGGGTATGTTGCGCATGGAGCGGTGTCGAAAGAAGATGATGACCAGCGTGCCGTTGCCCAGCACGCCCACGATGAAGATGAGCGTGTACAGCACGGTGACAATGTATGTCTCGGGGCGATCCAGCACTGGCACATACGGCACCATGCCGCCGTCTATGCTGGCGTTGTGTTGCTCTGCGCTCGCTCCTGTTGCCAGGAGGACGCTGTCGTTGCCTCCACTCCCACTCCCATTGCCACTACCATCCAGGGGGGCGTGCGCCAGACTGGCTACCAGCGCCTGGGCTATGTCCATTTTGTTTGTATTCACGTTTTGGAATGTCGTCTGAATGCTGTTGTTGTACGTTGTGCGCTTTATGGCCTCGCTTCGGCCACTTCCGCTTCCGTGGGTCTCGAAAGCCGCAGGTCCTGTATTTTTTTTTTTTTTTTTGTTCCAAGCTTATGTCTGGGTCTGCCGTGGAACTGATGCTGCTGCTGGTGTTGCCAAGCTTCCGTGTTTTATTTTGCACATTGTGTTTGGTCTGGCTGTCGCTTGACTTTCGCCCGGAAGTTGCTGCTGCGGGAGAAAAAGACAGAAAGAGAAAGTTTCCGGTCAGATCGTATGCAGTTAATACCAAAAATTTAATTGGGGTTTGCAGCAGCTGCTGCGGCTTATCTGGACAATGCATTACCTATGCCACGCATAAATATCCGCATAAGCAGAGGGTGCAGCGGAGCAAATAGAATTTATGATTCGGCAGCTGTGTGTGTATCTGCATAATAAAGAATCTCCTTAACATGCATTCGTTGACCGTGTTTGCATTACACATTACGATTTTACAGGGCCCATAAACATAAATTGTACAAGACTTTCCCCGGAACATTCCGAGTCCCTGCTACATCCAATTATTTCTGGCCTTCCCCTGGCTCAGATTATTTCTCACGCTCGGCTGGTGCGAAGCTAACGTATCCCTAACCCGCTCCACGGAGCCAACTAATACAAAATCATTCGTGTAGAAGCAAATACTTTCAAGTCGCAATCAGAGGCACTTATCCCCCAAGAAGAAGGCAAGGCAGAGCCTCACGCGGAGCCGGAGTCTGAGGCGGACTTATCTTGGCAGCCTTCGGATTGTGTGGACGATGCTCCTCTCCGTTCCCTCTTGTTTTCCGATACTGTTTCAATTTCAATTTGATAGTAGATTGGAGGGCTGCCACCGATTTCGCTTTCGTTATTTATTTATTTCGATTGTGGCCTACGAGACTCATGCGTCTTGCCGAATGAAATTCCATGGGATTCGTGAGACTATTTCCCGGGAAAATCTAATCAAAGGGGCGGTGGAAAGTGCACTCACCTCACCCGCTGGTTTAACAATGCATTCACTTGGCGTAAAATGAAATATTTACTCAGAGCATCTTGAAAATGTTTGCTGGTCTTAAATTGTTGACTGAGGTAATAATTAATGGGCAGGCCATTTATTTTATTGTTCTTCAGTTTGGAGGTTAAATTTCTCTTCCTTTTTTTCGACACATTAGACTGAACAATGGCCCGCCATAAAGGGTTCATATCAAAGTCATTACACAAGGGTTTCCACCCTCCTTGATACTCACTGACCTCTGCCCATGACTTCTAAATGGAATCGGGGTCAATTGCTGCTCAGCCGGACCTAATAGCTTGGACAAGAGCACGAGTAGCAAAAGCGTTGGGAATAAATAAAATTTCACACAAAGTCAAGCCCATGTAATCATCAGGGTTGTGAGCTTTTATGATTTCTTACATCTTTTGTGTGTGAATCGAACTTGAACTTAAGGCACAGCTTTAAGGACTGGCCTGCTCTTTTTTTTCGACCCAACCTGAGCCCTCTGTTCTGTGGCTTCGTTTCATCTTGTCCCTCATAAATTCACTCCGCACGTCAATTATTTATGCCACTAAAAAAACTGTCAGCAAAATGTCAAATATATAGCTTCTGGCACCAACAAAAAGGAAAACTTTTCGCTGTTTTTTGGCTGTAAGAAAAACTTTTGAATTAGGACTTTTTTTCGTTTGCGTAAAGCGGAAAAGTTAAAGTTTGTGGCAGTGGACATGCAATTTTCAGTGAGTGTTTCATAGTGTTTCCTTGGGGACTCCAAAAGTCATCACCAGTGGGAGAAATGATTAAACAGAAAGACAGACAATCGATTTAATAGAATTTTATTTGTACGTTCGTCTCATTAATTTCATTCGTGTCTCTGCCATTTCAGGACCTTAAAGAGTGCGGTGAGACTGTAAAACGCAGCCTTGGCAGCCATAAAAAGATGTTGTAAGCGCTTGTCTAGGTAAAAACATTTATTTATGATTTAGGCTCATTGTACGAGCTGAAACCATTCCATTCCCGGTTTAAGGGATGCCTGCCCACCCGTAGCTATTGTTTCACAGAGGATACCAGGACTCCCTGCCGCGAGACAAAGTCAGATAGGACTTGCGTTTTTGTAGCCAGAACTGGTTGCCGCTCTTACGTGTCAGATAAATCATGGGGCAAACATAATTTAATACACTTGCGTGCCTCGGTTGTAGCTGCGGCAACGCGGCGTATGTGTAATGCGGCATGCCGGTTAATCATACGCCGTGTGTTTTATTTGAGCAGCCAAGCCGAATAATAAGCTTAAAGTTGCGCTTAGCGACGCTTTAAGGTTGCCAGGAATCAGAAAACACAAACCAGAATCCATCACTGCACAGCTCCTCGCCTAATGGCAGCTCATTATGGCCCCTGCTGCTCTAATTAGAGTCAAAAAATATCTGATGTGCCCCGAGGATGGGACGCAACCCCCAAACAGGACATATTTAATATGCGCTGAAAGGTCCGCGAATTATGCAAATTTTGTGCTTGCCCATCTATTGCGACAAAATTATGCGGCATCGCCACTGAGTTACTGAGTTACGGCGCCGAAGTCCAGACACAGCAAGATGAACGTCCCAGCCTCGCCCAGGGTCCTGGCCATTAGGCACCATTGAGGATGATTGAACGCAGTGCGGGTTAAGCATTTCCGGAGTAGGTTGGCCTTGCCTTAGATGTCGCCCTAAGTGAACACTCATACTTCTCGAACGAATACGTAAACACTCGTAAATCGGCAGCTAGTTTCCACGTTAAATTATCAGTATGTCGAAGAGGGTGAGCATTGTGCTGCCCGACGAGATGCCCTTGGGCTTGTCAAAAAGCGAGGATGCGCCAAAACCCAAGGCCAACCTAAAGAGCTCCATGAGAGCAGGACCCAGCATCAAATCGGATCTTGTGCCACCCGTGTTTGTGTTTGTCAGCCCGGAGATCAGTGCGAGTTCGGAGGTCTCAAGTCCACGGCCCACATGCAGTTCCCCCAGCGGCATGTCCCTCAACAATTGGATGCGCAGGGATTCTTCTACTGGAGGATCTTTGGATGCTGAATCACCCGCAGAGAACTGGACTATGATCCGCAGTGGGTCATCGAATAATAACTTGGATACCTCCTGTTCTTCCATCAAGCAGTTCCTCAGGAGCACAGTGGCCTTGGTCAGAGCAGGAGAGTCCTTTACGTCTGTAAAGCACCTTTTCTACAACTTTATCAAAAGCAGCAGCTACAGCTCGCATTCCAGCCCCTCGGAGGAGGAGCTCTCAAGTCGGCGGATGACTTCCTCACCCACTGCCTCCCAGCTGGTCCGCAGGGAAAACCCCTACCTCAGCGAGTCGAATGATACGATTACGTCGAACAACAACTCGCCCCAGTTAACCATTCCCTGCCCTTCGCAGATGACCACTTGTACGCACCGCTCCAGCTACTCATCCAACCCCCTGAAATACGAAATGTCGACCAGCTGGCTCTCAGACGTCTCCCCGCTGACGGGTTACACGCCCAACTCCACCGAGCTGAGCCACAAGGAAGTTGGCTATCAGAGCGATGTCTCCCTGAAAACCTACGCCTCCGTTCAGGCACAAGCGAAGAGCCAAGACACAACTTCCATTCAGACACAACAGAAAAGCCAAGAAGACGTTTTGGTAGACTCAACTTTAATGCCTGCTGAGGGCGGGCTGTCATGTTGTACCTCGGAAAAGGACTTGAGTCTAGGACAATCTCAGGGCGGAGATATCAAGACATTGCCCGAACTGCCAAAGACTTTAAACCTGTTGAGCGATGCCTGGGAAACCAACAAGGTTCGCAGATCCGGGGGCTCCAGCAATAGGTCCTTGCCACACATTAAAAAGCATACAAGAAAAAGTTCACCCTGGAGATCTCCCAAGATGTCACCTAGGAGACAGGCCCCCAAAACGGCGGCATCGGAACCCACCATCAGCGCCCCTGAAACCCATTCCCAGGACAATCGATCGGCGAGATCGAGTGGATCAAGCCAAAGAAGCAGTCGGCTGACGGTCAGACAAGCTGAAAAGAAGACGCCACAGGTGTCACCCAGAAACTCTGTGACTTCTGGCATGTCCCAGAAGGTTGTCGAAGTACAGGACATGGAGCCAAGTTCCCAGATTGAACAAATATGCAGATCCTCCGAGGCCACCGGACCAGAACGGAGTAGCCAAATGTCCCGTAGAGTAAATTTCCTGTTCACCATTGTAAGTCCCGAGGAGGGTGGCCCCAGCCAACCAGAAAATAGCACTGAAAAGGACATCGAAGAGCGTTCTACCTGTGTTACCTACCAGGAGGAGTGCAAATGTCACCACTGCCAGGACATGCGGAGGGCCGTCAGGCGGGTAGAGTACTTCCAGTCGCCCGAGGGCCAGAAGCGTATGGAGTCCAAGCTGCTGGCCAAGAACTTCTTCATGGATCTCTGTGCTCTTTCGAAGGTGCGCAAGGAGATCCAGGCCGACCTGTATGGCACTCGAAAACATCCTTCGTCGCGCGTCAGCTATCCGGTGAGCATCTGTGGCGCTTGCCGGCTGGACGGCGGATCCCTGACCCTCAACTGGTTCACCCACGACCTGGACTGTGTGGACCACTTCGAGTTCTTTGTGGACGACAAGCGGAGCAAGAGTGTCTTCAACAAGCGGGCCACCTCCACAGTGCTAATCGATGTGAATGCCTCGACGGAACATCGCCTAAAGATGCGCGCTGTGCCCGTGCGAGGATGCGGGCCACAGGACTCGCCTGTGGACAAGCTGATGTCGGAGGTGGCTGCCGGCCACATGAGGAATGTACGGCAGGGCCAGCTCTTTGCCAGCTGCCTTAAATTCCTGGACGCCCAGCCACAGCGTTCGCTGGTGGATTTCTGGACGGACAGCGAGTTCCTGTACCTGCCCACCTGTGACCCGTCGTGTCCAGGCCAGAAGGGCCGCTAATAATGATTTATCATAAGTGTAGAGTCCAGTTTGGAACAGTTGGGCAAACATAAATTGATTACTTTAATTTTGGTGTGTTGCTGACTAATCGCCGGACAGGGGTGGTTTGGGGAAGCCCCTTCGGAATCTGTTCAGGCCCTGGCACTGCCTGTGGCCATCAGTCAACGAGGCGTGTAGACAACTTCAGCTGTCGCCTTTATTTAAAAATTTATCGTAATCTGTGCAGGCGCCCGTCGGCCTCCAGCGGCATTTCAGCGGCCGGCGATGATGAAGCTGTGTGCCTTTATCAGTGGCCCACAGGCGCGTGGCCCTGGAATTCGCCGAGTGACTGAACTGGGTCTGACGTAGGCGTCTCACTCGCGCGGATCTGTCAGAGATTTCGGCCACGATGTGGCATGATTAATTATTTGGCAAATATTTGAGGCACCCGCCGCATGCTGCCATGGAAATTGGTGAAAATCAAAATAAGAGATGCGTACTCGCAGTAAACAGGAGCAAGTTTGGTGGGGGGAAACCCAATGCGCTGAGTATTTTAATTAATTTTCACTTTTGCCCGACTAGTGAGCATTCCATTGGCCATGTGATGGACAGCTGGGCCAAGTGCTCAACCTCCCTCTGGCCTCTCGGAAATTTGGCTTTTGCTTTGTTTGGTTTCCTTTGGCGCGCGTGATTGCTCTCGAAATAAACAAGGGGCTGTGCAGTCGTAGTTCATTTCCGAATATTTTCATTATTTTCGGTAATTTTCAATTATCGCCGATGCTCTCCGCAGTCAGCAGGTCATTTCACCAATTTTCATCCCTCCAAGCTCTTGGCCGTGTGCATGTTGCCACGCGGCGGATACGCAATTTATTACAGTCGCATCTCGCGGCGTACTTTCAATTACTTTTTATGGTTATTATCATGGCCCCATGCTCTGCTCTAAGGCTGCTTTATGTGCTGCAAGCAGTTGGCCGAATATTTTAATTGATTTCATGTGGTCGGTGCTAGCAATTTAGCCCCTACTCTCCGCCCGATCCAAATATTTTGTAAATATTTGGCTATCTGGCAGACAGTGCATGTCCATCTCCCCTCGAGTTGTTTACGCTGGGCTTTTTATAGCGAATTTCTTTGCTCCATATCAGATCATCTAATGGCTGAGAGATCTTTGGTTATTTTTCTAGGATTTAATCAGCCTTAAGTTGTTTATCTCGCCCATAAAAAGGTGGGATATCGGGTAGCTGTGGTTCATATCTGCAGCAGGTAATATGCGCAGACTGCCGGTCCAGAACAGGTCTCCCTGGTCTGCCCTAGTGGGAGAATTTTGCGATCCAGACACTCACTCGAAAATTCATTACAAATTGTTTAACTGTGACAAGTGGCCCCCATGAGAGCCATGTATCACAAAATGTTTCGACACTGCCAGTTGCTCGGAGGTGAGCTGGGTGGTTGCCCTGGACCCCTATCTTCCCTCATCCTTTCCCGCATCCTTGTTTGCTTGTCAATACTACACACACTCCCATATGATGCCACTGACAGGGCTCTGAGCCATTGAATTGAATTTTCGCGGTACTGTCTCCTACTCTGGAGGGGAAACTGAAAAACACGAACGGTCGAAGCAGAGCACAGTCGGTCGGAGGTGAAGCAGAACTGGCTGTGGGTGTGGCTGTGGTATTTCTGAAAATAAGTCTAGTTCGAGTGACTTGGACAGGAATGTAAACACGAACAGCAATTTTCTGAAGAGAACTTGAGGCGTGAGCAGTGGAGCGTTTTTAAAGAAAATAAAAACGAATAACTGACGACGTTTTAAGAGCTAGATTTAATATTTGGGTTGTTCATTTCTTTTAATTCAAACTTTTCTGCCGAAAAGCATATTTTTTGAGGGGGGGAAATATTTTTAAATTTATTTTCTTCTTCTAGAAATTACCCAAAACATAATACATATATCTTAAGACTAGTGTTGGGTTGCAATAGCAATTGAACATATTCAACCAAATTATCAGCATACACCCAACATTACTTAGGACCTCTTCATCTGCTTTTACCAGTTTTTTTCAGAGCAAAACTTCTCTAGCAAAAAAGTACAATTTTCCAGAACAATTCCGGGCCACACTAATTGAGTTTGGTGGCTCGAAACATATGGCAAAACTCGCCGTGGCCAGGAGCAGGCTTCCCTGTGATGCTTAAGGAAAACTCAACTCGGACGCCCAGCTGGCTGTGGTTTGCGGCTTAACTGAAGCCTGATTTGGCCAGGCCAAAATAAATTAGGACCCCAAGGTAGCCAAATAAAAACAATTTTCCCAGCGCTCAATGGGAAATTAAGCGAAAACACAAAGGGCGGTACGCCCACGCTGGAGGAGAATCGGTAAATGAATTTGTATGCAAATTAATCATTTGCCTTTTATTTGATTTTTTCTTTTCATTTCATTTGCATTCCCCCTGCAATCGCATTATTTGCTAGCTGAAAAGATAAATGCGAACACAATTCTCTTGTTCTGAACGAGGTGGAGCTGCGACCAATGTGTGGCACACGAAAAAGAATAAAAGATACAAGATACAAACGTCTTTCTTCTGCGGTTCCTTGGGATTATTTATAGCCCTTTGTCCGGGTCCGTGTCCAGTCGGTAACTGGGGGAATTGGGACACGGAGAACGATTTTATGATAAATGGCTACAGTTAATCTTTGGGTCTGAGTGGCCCTGAAAGGGTGACTGTTGTGTTATGCCATCTCGGACACTCAAGAACCGGACTTTCTAACGTAGCCACCTGCCAGAAGACGGCCTGGCCTCATTTCCTCAAAAGGAGTAACTTTCCTTATTTGATTAATTCACACCCGTTGTGTCCATCAAACCACCATCATCATCATCGTTCTCCCACTGGTTGATCCCGATGTGACAGCAATAGCAAAAACAGAAGAAGCCTCGAAGTAAATCACTGCCCGCAATAAATCATTCGTCCAGTTCAGAGCATTAGCCGCGGACGCACAGTAACCGCCGGCGATGATTGGAAAGCCACCAAAGTTCCATTTATCAAGAGAAGGAGCAAAGCGGTTCGAGTCCCATGAGCCAAGTAATAGCGGAAAATAAGTAATATCTCATTATTGGACAGGTGAGTCCTGTCGCAGCGACAGCAGACGAGCAGTTGAACAGCTTCCTGTCAGCGACTCCGCTCACCTGTCAGCCACAGAAGGCGACAGGTGACGGCTGTCCCTAGGAACGACTGCCTACGCCGATATCCCTGATATCCTTCGCATATTCAATTTCCCATTTATGCCACGCACGGCTGACTGGAGAGGTAATTGAATTCGATCCGCGCGTTGCAAGCTGCAGCCAAAAGGCGCACGTAGAAACTGGATTTCCCCACAAGGCCAAGGTGTGAACCAAGTTGCCGCCCAGGAAAGAATAACTAATTCAGTGCCCGGGAATCCTGCGCCTGCCTAATGGGCACATTATGAAATTCATTTACAGAATGGATGAGGCAAACATCGTTGCATATTCATCAGTTAATAGGCGGCACCACGTGCTGGTCCAGCAGCCTAATTATGCCGGACTCATCATTGCCGCAATCCGAGCAGGAGCCGGGAGTTGGTAGTGCCTGGTCTGCCTGGGCCATTAATAACTCGCGCAGACATTAATCAGTTTTATATAGCAAATTAATTCCCCCAGCCTGGCGAAAGAAAAAGTTGAGGCCAGCGAAAATGGCTTTAAAACTGCTAGTAACTGGGGACAAAGTAAGTGCAAAAAAAAAAAATCTACAATAGGAAATGGCGTTTGGAGGAAGCGGAAATCATAACGAATGCTTGGCAAAACAACAGGAATAATCCAGAGTTCCCATTTAGGCAGCCTGTCGTTCAGTTTTAAGAGCTTTAGGGTCTGCAAACGGAATTGCAGAGCGAAAACTCAATAAGGAGATTGGAATGTTGCCGACATTTAATGTTCTCATCAATAAATCAGCCAACGGAGCGGGGGAATCTTTAAGCCGGCGTAGCAATTTGGATCACAAAAAGCTATAAATGCCTTCGTTACACACATAAATATCAATTTTCCGGGGTCCCTATTGACAACATGCGCTCGCAAATAAAATATAATTTATTATTACTTACTTCGCGAGAGATTGAAAATCATGAAAAGCCAAGGGACCAACAACAGCCCACACCTGATAAGGGCCTATACCAAATTTATGGCATTCCCAGGGATGTATTTGTAGGCAATTAGGCGGGGAAAAATAAAGAAAAGCGAGTAGGAAAAGCCAGCAGTGAGGATGGAAAACTTTTCTAGGGAAATCGCTGTCATATTTTGCTCGGCAATCAAAGAAACTTTCCCCATAGAAATATGAGATTGAGCTCCGCTTTGACTCGCCCGACATAATAAATCCCTCAGTTAAGCTGCTCAAATGCAAATTTTTCGCAATGCAGCCATGTTGACACCATGCAATCCATTAACATCAACCTAGAGCCCTGCCAGCCGTCCTCTCCGGTGACCACTCCATCATGTTAGTGGGGCGAAACGAAGGATGTGGAGTAAACATAATGTTTGCATCTGTCATCACAGGCAACGTCCATTGCGGTCGAGTGGCAGCGACTGACAACTGCCAGGGGCAGATTTAAAACTTCGATATGCCCGGCCGCAAAGTATTTGGTTAAATAGGAGAAACCATGCCCGCAGAAAGTGCGGGAGTCAAGTGCAGGACCTAAACAAATATGGCCCTGCGGCCACATTACGTATACGCGATGTGTGCGTCATGCGCTATTTCAATTTTATTAGCCGCAAAACTTTTCGGGCTCCAAAAACCCAGCAATTGCAGCCGCAAAGGGGTGGCAAAATCCTGGGTAGCAATAAGGTTATATTAGGCTGTGAATATACAGGTTTCTTGTGCTTTATACAGAATATCAGACTGTCGCATCAGGCGGAGTTTGTGGCAGCAAAATTTTTGCCATTAAATGAAGCGCGACGCTGCACGGAACGCGTGAAACTTTCCATTGTGGCGCCGACAACAAACAATTACACAATCCAAAGAAATCAACAGACAAAGTGTACGCACTAATTAGGGGAAACTCGGGAGCTTGGGGCGTGGATATCTGGATGTGGCACTGATTGCGCCGCTTAATTACCCTTTCCCGAGAAGTCACCTATCATCATAAGCCATCGGGTGAGTGACAAATTTGATCTGATCGCTGCCGATGTGGCCCTGTCACGTGCTGGCTGTGCCAGATTGACTTATGCTAATTTCCTCCCTCTGATCATCCGTGAAACTCACCGAGAGAAGTGACACTGACAGGTACGGGAATCGAATTGAGACAGGGATTGTGCTGAAGGATTTCCCCTCCTTATCTGCAGCTTATCCTCGCACTGTATTTATTTTAAGCTGTAAACATGCCAGAAAGTCGGGGACTTTCCAGGATTGCCTTTGTGGCTCTTTTCTCCCCGGATCCGGGTCCGAGAACGTACGCAGTTAATTAGATCCTAGAGACCCCGCTGGCCTAATATGGCAATCGGAGCACACAAGCGAAGGCCAGCTGGGGGAGTCGACCCTCGGCACTGACCGCCTTGGAAACAGGGCTCCTAGGAACCCAGAATTATCTCCGCTGAATTATGGAATAATTTGTTGTGCGAATCGCGCAAGAGAGGAGGAGGAGGAGGAGGTCTTTAAATGGTCTTGGGATGCAATCCGAAAGTATCAAGTTTAAATTCGATTATAATATTTTTAAGGCTCACTCGCTCATGAGGAAGCGATAAGAAAATTAGCTGGGCGGAGTAGTAACTTTGGGGTTGTCAGGAAAATAAAAAAACCAAGATGCTGTCTGTCTTTGGCCTATTTGCCCCCCTCAAATGACGACACGTTGTGACGTAATTTAATTACATTTGTCGAAACTTTTTCGCATTCAAACAATGAGTTTTCTGTTGATGCCTGCGAGAATAAATAATTTAAAATCTCTTTTTGTCCCTGTCATCAGAATATCACAACTTTCTGCCTTCTGTTGGCATTTATGAAAAATGGGAAAAGAATGGGTGAAACAATTACAAGGATTACACTGGAAAGAAAGGGTTAAAGGAGTCAAAGCAAGTCAAGAACTTGAACTGAAATTTACAAAAAATTAAATCCAGGCATTTTAAAAAACTTACCAAGGCTACAGGAACTAATGATACACCAAAAAAACTTTAATTGATATTAAACACTTCTTCCAAATTTAGTTTGTAGTTGAAAACAGATTTTAGTTTTCCAGAAAAACTTGACACTGCAGTATAACACTATTGGGTTTAACTCCTTTGAGCGAGTATGGAGCACCGGTTACTTGGTTCATTATCGGTTTGTCAGCTTACGTTACGCCTGACCCAGCGACCTCGACCGTTCCGGCTGAATCCGTGCACAGGACTAACTTGGCCAAGTCGCCGGATCCGGCGCTAAGGCCTGTGGCTCCAATGCGTTCCAAAAGCGCGCCAAAGCCAACGTCCACAGTGTACTGAGCGAATGGATTCCACCATGTGCGAGAAAGTGCGCACACTCCGCTTGCCGCCTGAAATAGGCGCCGTGGGAGATGTTCATCTTTGGAGCCATCTGTTGCCGGGGCTCCTCTGCGAATTTCATTCATGAGTACGCGTACTTTTACGCTCTCAATGGAAAATAGACGAAATACTTAAGGCCTTCTCGCCTTGGTTTTATTTCTAATGATTTTTATTTATTTATAGCAGCTATTTGGGTCTGTGCTTAACTTACTCAGAATACCCTGGGCAAGGAGTCTGGTAGGTGGCATGACGTATTCCAAGAATAAAAGCCATTGTCTTAAGGTGACATCTACTAGGTGAGAAAACAAAAGGAAACCCCACGGATGTCACATGAAAAGGTCTTTTTAAAAGAATACTTGGAAGTATTCCATGTATATTAACCTTGCTAGATGCTTTTTCTAATAGTTAGCACTGGGAACAGTTAGGAAAAGACGTCATAAGTGATCTCTGGACAAACTTACATAGCTAAACTTGCTTAAGAACTTTAAATAAAAACCTAGCAAATAAGTTATGCAGTGCAATTCTTCAGCAAATAGGTATTTACTTATAAAAGCAAATTGCGACGTTGTTTTTACTAATAAGTAGCACTAAATAGCATTAGGTATTACTGGGAACAGTTAAGAAAAGACGTCATATGTGATCTCAGGGCAAACTTACTTAACTGAACTTGCATAAGAACTAGAAATAAAAAACCTTACAAATATTTACATTATGCAGTTCAATTCTTTTGCAAAAATGTATTTACTTGTTGAACAAATTTGTTTGCTCTTCAGCAGCTGCAGTGGCGATTACGTTTGATCGGTTCCCTGGGCGCTGATATATAAAAGCCAGCCGACTTTCAGTTCACCCTTGAGTTTGGAAAGAGATCAGTCAAGATGATTGCCACGTGGGTGTGCTTTTACCTGGTGCTCATTGCCCTGTTCATGACGTTCCTGGCCCCCTCGGCCGAGGGCTGCTTCATCCTGTTGGCCTGCCTGCTGGCCTCTCCCTACTGTCCCTACAACGTGACCGCCTCTGGATGATGGATTACACTCTCAACCCTCCCACACCGAATAGTCAATAACCCTTTGCACTGAAAATATAATCACGATGCACCATAATAAGCTCTGATTTCAAAGGCTTCTCTTATGAGGGGTTTATGCCATATAAGAAGGTTGTGGGTGAGTGTGAACTATTGGGAATAGGAAGCTGGTTTCATTTCATCTTCATTAGGTATTTCTATTTGGGTTTCCGGAACTAAATAAATCTCGGCTGGCAGCATTTAAGATTCATTACCTCGACTACATTTTGAGCTTCAATTCAGACACGCCAGAATGGCGTTAGGCACTCGCACGTGTTGCACGCGATTGTTTGTCCAACTGGGAGCAGCCCACCCTCTCAGTCGGACTACCTGGCGTATGAGTGATATTTAATTAATTGCCATCTCTGGCTGTTTGTACTCGGTAAATTTGAATTACATACCGGGCAAGTCAAACAGCGCTGCAAAGGCGGAGGCAGAGTCAGGGTCAGGTGTTCTCGGGTTCGCACACGCGTGCCGAGTCCTCCCATTGAGGTCACCACCCCGCAGGCTCCAGTCTGTCGTTGGCTGAGACGAGAAGTAAAAAGCCATTTGGAGCGGAGAGCGGAGAAACTTTGACACGACTTGGCGACGACAGCTTGCTACATTGTGGCGCCTGCACACACCTTGGGCTTTTTACACCTTTCCAAACACTTAAAGTTGACTTAACACCGATTTGGTCAATTGTAGTTGCGAAATTGGAAAAGGTCTGCGCGGTGCCACCGTGGGACGTAAAGGCACGAAGAGCAAGGCAACTGGGTCTTGATAAAAGTTTTATCTTAAAGTTGACATAAGTTAACAGGGGATATTTCTGCTGTACTAGTTTAAATTTTACGGTAAAAGGAAGGACTCACCGACCTCCTAAAATGTATATATTCTTGAACAGCATCGCATTAGCCAAGCCAATCTGAATGTCCATATTCAGGAAGTATAAGCCTTAGATGTTAAAAATATGCGTAACTTTTATAAAAAATCTGATGACAAACAAACATAGTGTCATAGCAGCGAACGATATAAAGATACCACCATTAGAACCTAGCAAAATTAAGTCAAATAAATGCACAAGCCTTGACTGCTAACTGTTTAACAATTTAACAATTTAACCCCTTTAACTTTTTACCAAAATTTTGCTTCCACATTGGCAGCTTCTTTTGTACTTTGTGTTGCTACTCTCGAGAGCCAAAACGATTTGCGGTTTGCGGCTTGGAAGCCGTTCCTGTTGAGCACTGGGCAGCAAAAATGCTGTCCTTTGTGTGTACTAAAAGGATGCCAATTCAGGTAATTGTTTGTTTGCATTTTGTTTTTTCCTCTACCAAGCTAATTAAATGCCAATTGGCTTGAATCGGTCCAGGCCTTCAGCTTCCTTGGAGTGCAAACAGAAGCGAAGCGGGGGAGGCATCAACCCAAACCCACCAGGAGGTTGGCTACGTACTGCCTACGCTTGGATCATTTATTGATTTCTTTGGCTCTCCTTACGCATTAAGTGAATAGCCCGGGGTGAGGTAGTATCTAGCATATATATAAAACGTATATATATATAAATATATTTTCAATTTAATTTTCATTTGCCATGATGAATCTCTTCCCGGGGACCGGGTATAAGGAATGCGGGTGAGGATTCGTTTGACTCGCTTGGAAATCGCACACATTTTTGAGGCAATTGCTGACGAAATGTTAATTTTGGAACCGACATGCAAATAACATGACACCGCAAGGACGGATGGTTGATTGGATAAAACTGGCTATAAAAATTCGTCTCGCTGACTCCCACACATATTCAGGGGAATTCCCTTTGGGTGGACAATCAACCCATGTTAAATAAATTCCGGGATTCAATGGAGGAGCTTCAGGCAGTTTTTACAAACACCAATCAGGGATTGTCTTTAAATGTAATAAAAACTATTTATACTTATAAAAAAGATTAAAATCCTGACAATAAATAGTCCAGGATATCAGCACAGCTTTCGCAATAGATTAAGTAACAATCTGAATCCTTTTCAATCGTATTTTAAATGTCATGACATTAAGCAACAGCAAAACCAGCAAAGCGGAAATAATTTAAGACAATTTCTAACCCAGAAAGTTGACTATTTAATTTCCATAAAGTCACTGCGTGGGGTCTCAAGGGGTTGGAGTCCCGAGGCTGGACATTGTTTAATGGTTGGGTAACCCAATATGATACCTAGGACAGGGCATTTTCGGGGGGTTTTAACAATTTGTGTTCATTGTGCGGCTGGCCAAATCCATTAATGTGTCCGAATCCTGTCCTCATTTCCGTCCGACAGAGCTGCTTTGAGTCTGAAATTACGCAACCTGGACACGTGCTGACAGGGGGCGAAAGTGAAAGCCGCCGTTGAGCGAGCTTTGCACTTAATTAGTGCAAGTAACTAATGACAAACTTTGCACTTGCCGCAAACTTCGGCGCTTACTTGGGCAGCAGGCCAAGCGGAAAGCACAGGAGGCAGTGGGTGGCTCTTCTCCTTCAGCTGACGACATATCTCATTGTACCCCCGGACCCCGCCTGAATGTCAATTAAGTGGCTTTCGGAAGGGTTCTTTATTTATTTATAAATCGGTCGGCTTGTACACAAAAATTACTCAAATCAGCCGCCAGTAGCTACAGTGGTGGTCTTGAAGGGGCAGATTTCCAGCCGGTAAACGCAAGCCCAAAATAGGAGTGTCGACTCGGCCGTAGAAGCCTGGCACACGAGCAGGACGGACACCAGCAGCAGGTAGAGCCACAGCACGGAGATATCCATGGTTGAGAGTAGCTAATAGAAGCTTTCCCAATGATCGTTGAGTGCGTATTTATAGGCCCGCGAATCGGTCCGATTCTGTTTGTTCAGATGCAACCAGACAACCAGGCTGCCCTGGACAGGCCTGGCCTGGCTTGGCTGTCTTTGACCCGCATCGGGGTAAACATTTGGCCAGCCCACAGCTAACTAAGGCCCATGGCCAGCGCGACCTTAAAGCCCGGCCAGCAGCACATGAAACGTAATTTCCACACGCATTTGGCACATTTTGCAATGGAAATGAAATTACTTTCAACCTTCTGTGTGGTGCGTGGGAGGGCCTGCCTAATGCAAATTAGGCTGCAAAATTTGATCTGTCATTTCACATTGCCGATTAACTTTGTGGCTCCAAATTGAATTCGTTGATGTATGACTGTGCCGGGTATCAAATAAATCTCATTTGACTGTTAATTGGGAAGCGGTTCTTCCACTTGAATGTGTCCACAGTGCATATTAAATAGCAGGTCCTCCCACATTATGTATTGAAATGCAAATGATGGGCTTTAAGTGGGGGCGAGCTCGGCAGGACAATGAGGAATAATTTGTCGACTTGGACGTGAGCCTGTTGAATTTCATTGTAAGTTATTTCTGAAACGAAAACAACAAGGGGGGCTTATAGCCTCCGAGGAAACCCTGCCAAGAGAGCCTGTAGCCCTTCATTTGTATAGCTTGGGAGTTCGTCCTTGTGGCAATTATCGGCGGGCGGGCGGATGTGAAAACGAAAGGATACAATGGCGCATTGGTGACTTTTCCAGCACCAATTTGCATGCAAAGATGTAAATAGCGCTGAATTAAACCTCAACTTTATAAACATTACTCTGCACTTGACAAGTGCGTCATGTTAAGAGGAGCAATCCTCCACACAATCCCCCTGCAGACAAACAACAGTGCCTTGCCGTGCGAGCATATTTTTTGCGCTGGCCACGCGACGCAGACTCTCATGAATAATGCATCGCCATAAACAAGCTGTACTTGCTGGATCCGTGGGCGCTGCTCCTTTTGTTACTTCGCAGCAGGAGAAACTCTAAATGTGGCAACAATTAAGCCCAAAACAGTCACCAGTAATGCTAATGCTAATGCCAAGCGACAGCTCGGTTGCATCCAAATTATGCAAATTCCGGCCATGTTGTCGAGTTCACAGATTCATTATGGATGGAGGAAGTTTTCCCGGAAACCTGGGGAGCTCAACTTTGAAAGGAAAGTTCAGGGACACTTAATTATAATGTTTGTATTACAAATACTTAGCGTGTGTATATCCATAGTTATAGTAGAGATGTCCACAGTGATTGGTCAGCTTGAGAAAGGGTGAAAGCTAAACGATTTTTTAAAATTGGAAATATCCTGCCAAAAGCCTTTAAATCAAAATAATATTTAAATTAAATTGAAATGAATGCTGCAAAAACGTTGATGCTAAATTATAGATTACGAAGATTTTTCTACCGAGCATAGTTTTTTAGATACTTTTGATTCTTCCCAGAAAAATTCCTATTTTGCTACTATCTACTACGGCTTTAATCAAGCCTTCAACTATTTATCATTATTTTTCTTTTCCCCAAAATGGTTTTTCCGTTACCAATTTAATTAACAGAGCTTTATCGTAGACATATGGCAACTCCACTCAATTTCTAGCCATCTATCGGAACTTTTTTGAAGTGCTAGTGACTGGTTGAAAGTGCAAAGCAAGCAGCAATACTCTTAGTTTAAAAATGCGTGTGCCAGAAGAGTTCACCTAGTGGCTCTTACTTAATTTGGCGCTCTGTGAATTTTTTGAAAATGTGTCCTTTCAAATTCTATTTTGTTTTTTTTTTTTTTTTAATTTTAGGTTAAATTTATCTCTGAAAAGTATATATTTATTTTTATACCCTTGCAGGGATTTATAATTTCAGTCAGAAGTTTGCAACGCAGTGAAGGAGACGTTTCCGACCCTATTCTATATATTCTTGATCAGCATCAACAGGGGAATCTTTCTAGATATGTCAGGAAGAAATCGATTTTTTGGCCATTTTTGCGAAATTTGATAAGGGGTTACATCATTAAAATTTTTGATTTTGATAAAAAATTGAATTTTCAAAATTTTTAAATGAAGTATGCAGATTTATTAACTGTAGAAAATCTAGCGCAGAACAGTTTTCCGATTTAAAATTAATGCTCTTTTGGCCGAGTTATGATATTTTTAATTTAAAAAAAAATCAAGAAGTTTTTTTTAATATAAAAAATCCGATTTCATAATACAAAATAATATTTTTCTAAGTCAAGGAATCATTTCCGACCCCATAAACCATATATATTCTTGATCAGCATCAACAGGGGAATCTTTCTAGATATGTCAGGAAGAAATCGTTTTTTTTTTTGCCATTTTTGCAAAATTTTATAAGGGGTTACATCATTAAAATTTGCAAAAATGACCAAAAATTTTGATTTCTTAAAATTTTAAATTTGGTATGCAGTTTTTTTTAATTAATAAAAACTAACACAAAACTGCTTTCCGAATCGAAATTAATGCATTTTTGGCTTAGTTATGATATATTTTAATTGTTACCTGCAAACTTTGGCTGGCCAAAGTTAGCTTTCTTTCTTGTTGAGGATAATAAAAATAAAATTTTAATTATTAAATTTTGAAATAAATAAAATTGCATTTCAGTTAAGATTTAAACGTAAAAAGCATTTCTTTGGCCACCTTCTGAGCCACTTCAATTCCAATGCAAAATCAAAGGTAGTGCCAGGACCACGACTCGTGATTATATTACCATCCTGAACCACAATCTTATCATCAACATAGCTTAGGAAAATAAAATAAATGGAATATAAGCTAAAACTCTAAATCTATAAGACACCTACCAGTACTTGTCCTCCAATTGGGGCTTCATGTCCGGGTGCGATGTGAGGGATTTGCCCAGTGCTATGCCATGCTTGCCCAGAGTCGTGGGCGCAGCGCAGATGGCTGCAATCAAACCCCCCTTCGATTCCTGACAGTGTAACAAGTCACCAACGGCCTTGGAGTTCATCAACGCCTTGTTGCCGGCCAAACCGCCAGGCAAGACCACCGCATCGTAGCTTCCCTGGGCCACCGCCTGCTCCAGGGAAGTGTCTGGCACTAAAACCACACCCCGGGAGCACTTGACCGGCTCAGAGTCAGACAAGCCAGCCACGGTGACATTAATCTAAATAATAAAATAAATAAATAAAATATAATAATTGTTGTATGTCCTTATTCCAGCTATTTCTATTTTTTTATTAATATAATTCATGGGGATTCCGGAAATAGGGATCGGATATGTATATACCTTCCTATATACTTCCTTATTAAATTCTGTATTTCTGTCAGGAGAAATTACGAAAGAATCACCAATTTACCATCTCTTTCAATCGCAATCGAAGTACTTCTACTCACTTTGGCTCGGCGCAGGACATCGGCTGATATGGTGAACTCAATTTCCTCAGCTCCTGGTGCCAGTATGATAAGAGCACTCTTTGCCTCCTGGCTGCTCTTGGCCCGCCTGACCAGAGAATGTGCCTGCAGCAGGGCAGGACCAAGGCGTGGCCAGGATCTCCGAAAAGCACTCAGCATTTCAAGTCAAAAGGCAGTTGTCACAGTGTTTAGTTAAATATATAATTTTATTGAACAAAAATGAATTGTATATGGTGTTCACTTATTTTTAAACGCCAACTGAAATCATTTATTTTTTTGTTGATTTTTTTTTTTAATATTTTGTAAGGGCTCGGTTTTCTTGTTCAGCTTTTTGCCAATATTTAAAAACTCAAAACTCGGATTGAATAAAAGCCGCAAAAACTTGATAAAAATAATTGTAATTTGTATAAAACATATACATTTTGTTAAATATAATTGTGTTTTCTCATTAACTTAATTGAGTTTGTTATTTGTTGGTTTTTAATGGTATTTGTATTGAAGCGCTTAGAACTAATTGTTAGACAGCTTGACAGAATTCTATCGAAAAGATCATCGATTTCCTTTGAATTGCAAAATGTGATAAACTCCGATCGACCTCGAGTTACATATAATATGTTTGGTGTGTGGAAAAAATGTCGATTACGTCGTAATTTAAGTCACATTTAAAACTGGTTTGATTTGTATTCGTCTTTAAACTTGATTTTTTGTTTTTTGTGTTTTTTGTGTTTTGTTTTACTAATAACATTTAAAAAGATCACCAAAGTTACAAGTTTCCCATATTTTACGTTGCTCACGTTGCTCATTTATCTTTAGATTTAGATTTATCCGTATGTTGATGTATCTTGCTTACTCAGCTTATATATTAGCACTAATATTATGTATTTTATTGATTAATTACCCGGCATTTTGGTTGATTTCTAAAGTAAGGGATGTACCAGATGATGATCTCTCCTCTCTTCTACCTCTTCTCTCGTTATCGTCCTACAATCGTTTAGATTTTACTAGTCGAATTTCAGCTAAGGGTTATCGTTAATCTGCTTCGTATTTGGAACACTACGTCAAGAGTGGAGGAGGACAGTGAGTGTGTGTGTGTTGCGGTTGGGGGGCTTTCAATGGGGGGCGGGGGCTTTAATTGGAAGAGTATAGAGTACACACACACATATCATAATATAACGTTTATAATTGCTTGGAGTTAGTCCTTGTCACTTGTTTTGAAATCTCGGTAATTGTGGCATATATAATTTTAATCGTTAGATTTGTATTTATTTTTATTTCCTTTAGGAAGAGTTGTGCAAATTGCTGTTCTAGCGTTGATTTCGTTCTGATTATATATCATATATCTATGTATAATCTATATATTTGTTGTATATAATTGTAGACATCTATAAACGGCACATTTATAAGTAATATATGTAGAAACAATGCGATCCGAATTCTATCCCTTACTGTCTCTCTCTTTTTTTTATATGTTGTTTTTGTATTTATTTTTATATCTTTAGTTTAAAGCTCAATTGAATTTTGACAGATAAAAGATACAAGTTCCCGGCTTTCGTTATTTTGTTGTTGTTGTCTTTATCTTAGGGGCCTCGACTCTGAGCAGAACATATACGAAGGTTGGAAATGATATACACATAAGGCTTTCCGGCGGTCTCCAACCTTCTCCTTCGTCTCCTCTCACCTATTCTTCGTTTAGCTGCACGACACTGAAGAAACCATTGAAATTGTTGCGTGTGTCAGTAGGGGGAAAATCGGAGTTATCTAGTATATAGTAGGGACTACTCGTACAGCCCATTGTTCTGGGTGGGAACGTGGGGCAAGTAGCATTAGCTTGTTGTTGGCCTTTTTCGATTTTTGGGGATTTTCCCGCGTCAACTTTCAGTTTACGTTTCTTCCTTGCGAGTAGTTAAAGCTTTTGGACTTTTCTCACACACATTTACATGTTGTGTGCTTCTGCTGGTAAAGTAAATTATTATTGGTGAATATTTTCGCTCATTTTTAACAACTACGAGATGCATTCATTGTCGGCACACATTTTCAGCTTAAACTTATTGAATAATCATCGTTACATGGTTTGGATTGATCCGTTCGACATCGAACTCATTACTTGCATTGATTCGTTTTCTATCGTCTTTGCTTACTAACTAATATTGGTTGATGTTTGTTGTTTTGCATTTGCTTGGGCTTGCGTTTAAGTAAGTCATTAAGAAATAAGTTTAATTTTAAGTTTTAATCCCTTGTGTTGAAACGTTGTTAGTAACAAACAAACAAATTGGAAAATTAATAATTACAATTGAAGAAACCAACAAATACGGACGACCCACACACATAAATTGATTGATTGATTGATTGATTGAGAGATGGTGGTGCAGCCTGGCCTGAACTCGGGCTGCCAACATCCCCCTCCCCTCCTTTCTATCTGTATTTCTCATTTCTTGTTCAGATATTACCAACTAATTTGTAAGTGCAATAGAGGATTAAATATAATAAGCATATATTGATTTAAATATTATGTATTTTATAATGCTCTGTCACAAATGTACGATTGATGGCCAAAACATACATGCTCGCAAACTAAATCTAAAATTAAAAGGATCTGTAAAGGATTGTACACAAGTATAAATAAGGCTGCGGTGCGCCGCTGCACCGCACCGAATAAATATAACAACTCATCATAATGTTAACTTGAACTGTGTCTGTGTCCTCGATATAGTACAATTATTAAGCATACGTTTCTCTCATACATCATGATATTTGTTTATGGTTGCTTTTGTTGGTTGCTTGTTTTGTTGATTGATTGAATTGGCAAAGAAAACTAAAGACTACTTTGTAAAATATTGAAATGTAGTTGCCATCGTCGCTCTCGCTCTCTAGCCTGTTTAGATTATTATTATATTACCCGTACACCACTTGGCTCTAAAGTTAATAATTAATACAGAGTTTACAGTGAAGAAGCAGGCCTGCTTGTTTAGCGCTTTTTTAAAAAATATTTATAAAGTACAAACTAAATATCGTTAGGAGGTACATAAATAAGAGGACATTGAGTGATATGCCTTGCAGGGAGGGGAAAAGAGGTTCAGATTGTGTTTATATGTGTGTGTGGAGGCTCGACTAAAGACTAACATAAAAATATCTGCACTTCTACCGTGTTTTATTTGCACTTTCGAATTTTTAAGTATTTCCCATTATGTCGCATCGGTTAAAAACTTTAACTTAGTTTGGTTATATATATATATTATCCGCTCTAATTTATAGTATATAGCCTATTGTTTTGACCAAAAATGATGTCTGTCCCTTGTTGAATTTGCAGTTCTCGTTACTCATCATCTATTATCTGATCTGCGCTGGCGTTCTCCCAACTCTTACAAACTATTAAATGTTCTTTTTGCTCGGTTTTTTAATCTGCGCTCCTAGTTATTGAAGTATTTTCCATTCTTTTAGTACATGCTAAGTTGCTCTCGCTTGCTTGGTTTCAATGCCGCTGCTAGTGGTTCTTGTTTCTTGTTAATTATTTTGGTGGTGGTCTTCGTTCACAGTCCAGAGAATCCGAGTTGATGTTGTGTGTTGTGTGTGCTTTGTGTTGTGGTTCGAGTCAATCAGCAACTTATTCATTTTTTGTATACTAAAAAACCTTTGGTTGTATGCATTCATTCATCTCATCTTAGCTCCTTTATGTCTTCAATTTCGTATCGTGTAAAAATATATTGTACAATTTAATCGTAATAATCCTATTAGAAAAAGTTATCTCCTCTTCTCTTTTTGTGTTTGCCGCCGCTCTTTGCTTTGCTTCTCTCTGCTTTCCCTTTCCTTTCGTGTTTTTATTGGTTGGTTGGTTGTTGCTGTCGACGTTCGCTTTTGTTCCCTTTTAGTTGATTTCTATTTGCTTTTATTATTGGTTTGCTACGCTTCTTTTGTTTTTTGAGAATTTTTTGTTCACATTTTACTTTTGCTTTCGTTTAGTTCATTCTTCAGTTGCGCAAACTTGTGCTTAACATTCGATTCCCTATATACCTAACATTTCTCACTTGCTGCTCTTTGTGTGGATGCATATGAGTGGGCTTGGCTTTTGTGTCTTTGTGGGCTATCTTTCAGCTTACTAAATAACTAATTGCATGCAAGATCCTCGCGCTATCGCTCAACCTAAAATATATATATAACTTTTAAACTTATTTTTACAATTCTATGCTTGGCTTTCATTCGCTCGCTGTGGTCGGAGGAGGACTGAGGATTGGGGGAGGAGTTGGCTTATTCGAATCGAATTTCGAAACTGATTTTGTATTCTCTTTAGCTTTTTGGTGTTCGGTGTGGGGTGGTTGCTTGGTTGCTTGCTTGGTGTTCGGTGTCCGATATACTTTTTAGGCAAAGTACATGACCTTCTTGGTGTCCGCATGCACTGTGATGGCCCTGGCCATGGCGCCAGGCGTACGATCCTCGGAGCAGCCGCTCTGGTGCGATCCCTCGCCCGAGTCGTGCTCCTTCTCCACCAAATGGTATCTGCAAGGGAAGCACTCGCATAAATCAAACGTTCAATGCACAGCAAGGCAACGCAAAAGACTTACCTGGCCCGGAAGGCCACCAGATGGGCGTAGTAGGCTGGCGCCGGTATGCTGACGGAACGGGTGCAGCGAACATACGTGTGACAGAGCTGGTACGTCAGGCACTGCAGCTCGTCCGAGTCGAAGTGATTGTCATCCCAGAGGACGTGATAATGCGAGGGGCGACTGGTGCCCTGGATGCCCTGGTGGCTGCACAGATAGAAATCGAATTCGGTGGGATGTGTGATGCCCACGTCGACGGTGGTGCCAGCGGGTATGTTGCCCGACTTGCCGCTCTGCTCCTTCTTCTCGGCGCAGAAGAGACGTGTGTGATGTCGCTTTTGCACCACGATGAACGTAATGCCCGGCCGGTACTCCGGCTCCAGCTTGATGCACGCCTCCCTAATGGCCGTCAGTTCGTGCTGCAGGACATGCGGGAACTGACCCTCGGAGACGCCGTCGCGATACAGGATGATGCGGTGGGGCTTGTAGCCGCCCGTCGATTTGTAGAACATGATCAGCAGCTCACGCACCATGCTGCTCAGCTCCTGGATGATCTCCTGGCGATGCTGCTGCACCCGCACGGTGGCAGCATAGCGCGACGGATGTGCATCCATAGAGCCAACGACGGCAGCAATCGATGGTTTCTTATTGTCGCCAGCTGGCGGATGGGTCACATCGGCGCCCAGGAAGATGACGGGCTCGTTGAAGACCTTGGGCCGGATGGAGGGCACCAGGATCGAGTTGATACCGCCCAACTTGACGTTGATCTTGAGACACAGATTGGACAGCGTCTGCGGCGATGTCTTGTTCACGTTCTTCGCCTGCACGCATTGTGTGGCCATGCCAAGAACGGTGTCTCCGACGCGCTTCACTTCAGCATACACCGGCGTCTTGCCGGGCAGCACTACCACAACGAGCTGCAGTCCAGGGAAGGTGATCTTTAGGTAACGGAACATCGGCTCCACCTGATCCGGCCCGGTGGCGTACTTGCAGAAGCAAGGCTGTCCAATGATCGGCATGCCGGCATCGTTTGAGATCTTCTGCAGCTGCTGGGTAAAGTTGCGCAGCGCATCCTCGCGCACCGTACGCTGTGGGGCGAAGCAGGCGATAGCCCAAATACGGATCTCTACGCCGGTGAAGAACTGCTTGCCACGCATATCCCAGACACCCTGATTGGGCGAGGCCAGGCTCACCTTGTTCTGCGGCGGGAACAACTGCTGGCCGGTGATGCCGGTGGACACACGTCCCCCATACTGAAGCTTGGGTGGCGGCAACACCCGGCCGCGCACTTCCATCATTGAATTGGAGATGGTCAGGCCGAACTCCTGCACATAGGAGTCGTTGTTGAAGTCGGCCCGCTTGACCAGGTTGTTGATTTCGCGCTCACGATCCGGAGCCGAGCGAGCGGTGGCCTTGATCATGGTCGAGGTCTGCATATCGGTCAGCTTCTTGATGCATCGCTGCCCAGCCACAATGTTGCACACCTCCAGGGGCAGGTAAGTGTGCTTGTGCTCCTGGCCAACCTGCAAGCAGGGCAAGTGCGGATAGCGCAGCTTCATGCGGTACTTGTCCAGGAAATACTTGGCGACGGTGCACTCCACGGTCTGGCCGTTCTCCAGCTGCAGTGGGAAGCTGCAAGGGTAGAGGAGGAGAGTTAGCAGGAGTATCAGATTTTATTACAGCTAAAAGATTCTTACGATTGCATCTGGGCGGGACGACGGGTGACATTGCACACGCGATACTTGCGACGCATTTGGCCGCAGTGCGTAATCTCGATCTTGAGGCCCTTGATCTCCTTGGTGAACTTGACGCGCTGCGAATCAGTGAGCGGCTTGCGTTGCTCGTTGATATCGCGTATGTCCAACACCTCGCACATAAAATCAATGACGGGTTGCGCCTTGTAGAAAGCGGTGGCCGAAACTGAAAGAGATCGAAGCTTTAGTAAGAGAAACCTACAATTTGGAGGCGGCTTGAAAACTCACCATCAATATTGAGCATCATCTTCCACTGCGAGGGCCTCACGCTCTGATGGAAACCGAACCACACCTCACGTCCACCGCCCAGGGGATGGTAGTAACCATCTGGGGAGCTGAAGAAGCTCCGTCCCACCGGAGTGTACGTCATGCTGGGCAGATGACGCATGACCACGTCCAATGCCAAAATGGCATCGTACGGTATCTGCCGGGTGCGGCCTTCGAGAGCCTCTTCCAGATTGAAGAGCGAGACCTGCGCCTGCCACTTGATCGTCACGCGGAATATGCGATCCTTGCCCTCGCCGGGCAGTGTCACTTCTAGCTCTAGCCGTTCGTTGCCAATGGGCAGGGGATCGCGGGTGTACAGATTGTTGCGACCATCGAACACGGGCTTGAGCACGCCGAATATCTTGCTGTAGGCATGCACCATGGTCTCGATAATCTCACGGTTAACTTTACGCGGACATTTGTCCGGCTGGATGTTGATGTCGTAATGATGCACATAGCCGCGGGGCATCGTCACCTGGAAGTGATTGGCGCGCAGCACAATCGGTCGACCCTCGCGACCCAGATTCGGACGACGTGGGCACGTGAAGACGGGCATATCCGGCTGAGCAGCTGGCGTGGCGGTGGCAATGGCTGCCGTCACGCTGCCGGTGGTGGTGGCGCCCAAGGCGGAGGCCACCTGAGCGGCAGCTGCTGCAGCACCGGCCACAGTGGCTCCTCCAGCTGCCACATTCTGAGCACTTGGACTGGTGACAGCGGTGGGATTTACCGACGAGCCGGGCGTTGGTGGTGCTGCAATCAGTCAGATTCAACAGTTAGTTTCATCGACATCCCCAGCAGAATTTTAAATAGGATCAAAAAAGGTAACGACAATAAAGTAAAATAAAAAAAATAAACTAATCTAACATTAAGTGTTGGGAAAAGTTTTTACATGCTTAGATAAATCTCATGAATTAACTTTTTTGTTTAGTATTTGAATTGTCCCTTGAGGCATATTCCTGTTATACTTTATACTTTAAAAACCCCAGGTTATTATCTATATGTAAGGTTTAATCTTATAATTTTAAATTGGATTTTCTAGTAAATATCTATTATATATATTCACATATTTCTGTCAACTTTTAGACATTTTGTAGAAGATTAACCTTCAAAAGGCGCATTCTGGTATAAGTTAGCTGAATTATAAGAAACTGAATTGCAATTTGGAATTACAAGACTTATTTCTGGCATAACTCCTCCTATTTCCCATGAGATTATCCCTAAACACAGAAAAACTCCCATTTAATTAGCTACAAAAAAGGCATGCAACGAGCTGAAAAAAAAAACACAAAATATAATTCATACTCAAAGTTCAAACATAGTTTTAAGGTGTCATTAATTTAAGTGTAAGAGTTAATACTTCAAAGTGCACTTTGCATGGTACGAAACAAACATTTACATGAAACTAAAAATTATTTGTAGATATTTGTTAGTAATTATTACGGCAAAAGGGTTAGTAGTTTGTGTTCAATTTTTCAAAGGATTTGTTAGTAAGTGGAGGAGAGCTTTTGTTAGGATAACATCAAACTAAAGAACATAAACACAAACAAACAGTTTCGTAGCTTTTTCGAATCAAATTCAAATCAATTTCATAAGGTTCTTAGTAGTTTTAGTAGATCATTTTTGGTTTGGAGAGAAATTTACATGTGAGCGTGTCGAAGCTAGTCTGCGCCTGAGAGGGACTCTGAGGCCGAGTGGGCGAGGGGGTCCACTGTGACTCTATAAAAAGAAAATGTAATCAAATAAACGCAAGGTAAATCAATGAAATGAAAATGCAGAGGAATTCAAATCAAGAGGGTAATGGCCAATCGATGGTTGTTTCGTTCGATGATGGAGAATCGAAATCAATAATGTCAGAGGTGGTGGTGGGTGATGAAATGATGAGGGAACCGAAGAACGAGAGGCGGTATTGTAACAAACGAAAAGAAAACGAAATAAAGGTGCGTTAATAATATTTTAGTTACAGTTTTCTTTCATCATCGTCATCAATAAATATATTTATATAAATATTTTGGTTACAGGTGTGTGTTTTGCTGTATGTTCCCTGCTGCCACAAGTCCATCCCCATTTGGTCAGTGGAATCAATGTGTGCTCGTGTGGGGTATTGGGGCTGGGTTTGGGTGTTTGTATTGTATAGGTATACCAGGGTATCGGGTTAGCCACCATTTTGTTAATAGTTCTCAGTTATAGCACCATTCAACCCTTGGATCCTAACCCTATTTGGAGGAGGAGGGACCACTTTGATGTTGTATCAAGTACTAAGCGCCACTTGTTGTATTGCTACTAAAATCTGGCTCTTATCCAATTAAAGAATTTATTTAGCAGAAGTCTATTCAATTATCTTTTCTATAAGGACTTAGTATATCATATTTAAGTTTTTATAAACAGGAAAACGACTATCGAGTCATATCTCAATAGAAACTAAGATAGTTCAAAACTTGTTTGAAATAAAAGGTTTTCAACACTCATAAATAGGTCATAATATTTCGAATATTCCTTAGATCTTAAAGGCTACATTTCCAACCCTCATATTTACAATTTTTCCTCTTTCCACCCCTCTTAGACTCTGTAAATATTGAAAAGAAATACGCACAATAAGCTGCAAATTGCGACGCAATTAGACGATGTCTGCTCTTGAATCGCACATGTGGAACATGGAAACTAGAGAAGCCCGAGACGGAAAATCTGAATGGATCGTTGTAAAAGCCCCAAAATCAACCCCCAGAGCAGAAAGGTAATGAAAGGGGGAAACTATTGCGACGCGACGGTCGTTGACCCAATTTTTTGCGCATTTTCAACTCTCCACGCACGTGTCTGTGACGTATGGACATAGGTGTGTTTGTAACTGACTGCATGTGTGTGCAATTGGAGTTGCCACACATACACCTTTGCAAGTAGAACATCAAAAACTTGATTTGTGGGCGGGGAGGCGGGGGTTTCTTGGAGACTTGTGGCAGCAGCGGTTTTTCTTTCTTTTCTTTGACTCTCTTGCATTGTCTTTCGTGTGTTTTTAGCTCGCTTTGCTCGCTATCCAACTTACGTTGTCCGACTGGATACATGTTTTTGCACTAAGTTTTAAGGTTTTGTTTTAAGAAAAATAATTAATGTATAAAAAGGTTGTTTGTTTGATGTTTCTTCGTGTTTTGGTGTAAAATGTAATTGATTGTTTGATTTGTTTGTTTTCTTTGTGGTTGTTGTTTTTTCTTGTTGCTGTTGTTGATGCTTTTGGTTTTCTACTAATTATTTAGTTTTTGTTTTGTTTTGATTTCAGCCTTTTTGCTTATCACACTTTAAAGTAGTTTAAAGTTTTATTCGTTTGGTTGATTTTTGCATTTGTTGTTTATTTATTTATTATTGTTGTTGCGCGTGGGCGTGGCATAGGCGTATTTTTGTTTGCTTTATAAATTGGAATTTAGCAACAGACAAGTGGGAATCTCGTCTCTCTCTTGTTATCTCTCTCTTATTTGCATTTATGGTATTTATATTAGTATTATTGTTGTTATTTTAGTATTGGAAAAGAACACAAATGTAGGCACAGCTTTCGTTTAATATATATGTATTTCTTTATGTACACACTTAGGCGGGTGTGTATATATGTATATTTATATACTTATGTATATATGTATCTAATGCTCTTGTAATACAACTAAGAAAAAATTCTTCTTTATGCTCGCATATCTCGTGAGTGTATTGTTTGTGTGTATTGTGTGTGTGTGTCTGCTTGCGCGTGTGAGAGTGACTGATCCTGCGTCGGTGTGTGTGAAAACTGCTGCTCCTCCGCTATACAGCGAGAAAATGCGTTTGTATGCGTTTTTTATATATGGCAGCCCAAAAAATGTGTGCACGTAGAATTCTTGGATTTTCGAGACGTGATTTTTGTGCACCAAACACGTTCGCGCCGCCCGCTCTTACGCACAAACCGTGGCCAGACTATTGAATTTTGATTTTCCACAACTTTTGTTAGCTTTTCACGCCGCGCATTATGCAAAAAATGCTATTTTCTTCAGCTTTTCCCACAGCAGCCACACAACGTCCACACAAAAATTTAACTCGCGACGTGTGAGCGTGACGCATATAGCCAACCACTTAATGGGGGCAAAGCACCCTCGCCCGTGCGAGCGAGGGAGACGACCATAGGAGCCGCTTTAGAGGTGGTACTTTGTGTCGCTCGGATGGAAAAGTCTGGCAACTCACCAAGGCTGCCATGCCGCGCAATTCAAAGTGTATTCCCGAGTTTATCCAATCGAAACAAACGGTTCCCAATTTGTTGCAAAATTATATTAAGCTTTTGTTAAAAAATCCAAAGAGAATTAAGTTTTTCTAAACGCACTCAAATTTGTATGGGAATGTTATTTTTGGGTCGAATTCTCATGTAGAATGTTAAAATGTAGAGAGAGTTATTAACATAATTTGTATGTAGAGGTGGAGAAACAACGATATCATAGATGTTTTCGAAACATCGATGTTTGATAGGTGGGTAGCGAAAACCCGACAGTGTTGGAAAGCAACCGGCGTCCCTTGGCAATCGTTATCGTCAGCTGTTACGTAGCGTGTTTATTACGTCTGTCGCAGAAAAGTTTTCCTCTTTTTTCGCGGGCGAAAAGCAAAGTTTTCCCTGCCCAAAATGTCGGTGCCTTTCAGCGGCGCCCTCCGCAGGTCGGGCGGCATTGTCTCCGCCATTGGCAAGCAGCTGAAGAGCGTCAACTTGAAGGGCGTGAAGCGGATAACCGTGCAGTTCGATCCGTTTGCGGAAAATGTCAAGTCGACACGGTGAGTCGGAAAAGCGCTTTTCCTGGCCCGATATCGATAGCGGGGCATGCGCACTGCCCACCGCCTCCCCCTTAGAATTGGAAAATTTTCTCGGAACCAAAAGTGCGTAAGAGAAACGGAGGAAAAGGAAAGGCGAACAAAAACGAAAACAAAAGACAACTGAGGTGAAAAATCGAAAAGGTGCATGGATGTGATGTATGACACAAAGAATGTCCCTTTTCGGGATGGCAGGATGACGGAATGAGCGTGAATAAAGGCTAAAACACACTTACCGTACACCTTGCCGATAATGCCCACGGCGGACGTCATCTGGAGATCCGGGAACGTCAGCGGCAGCGTGTGCGGATGGAGCTGAGCTGGCCCCCCGGGAGCCAGCTCACGCTCCGTTGACATCTTGGTCGGTGTCGGCGTCAGTTTGAGGCGGCGGCACTTCTCCTGGAAAATAGGAGAAGAAAAATCAATATCGCAATCTAATCGCTTAATTTTCTCTTATTGCCCGCAGCGAGTTCCTCTTTCTGCTCTCCACACCGAAGGTGGCCCAAACAAATCCCAAGTGCGTGGTCAAGTCGGACATTGTGTGCGATCGGCAGCCGTCCTGCATTAAGTTTGCGTTGATCGACTCGGCGCAAGGTAAGGCATTAGGTTGCTCTTTTCAAAAAGAGAATTCCTACGAATCACTACAACTCTTTATCCTTAAACGTCTCCCCCACAGAACAAGCCAAAGTGAAGGAGATTCGCTTCAACAGCGACAACTTGAACACATTAGAGCTCCTGCAGCTGTGCAACAGACACGTCTCCAGCTTGGCACCCGTGGAGGAGATCACCAACAAGGTCCTGACCAAGGCGGAGAAACAGAAGCTGGGAGGCGGCGCCGGTGCTGGCAAGAAGGTAACCAAAAAGAAGTAGGAAGTCATGGTGAAGAAAAACAAAGGGACGCTGGCGGTGATCGAGCAGATCTACCAGGATATACCAGCCTTCTCCGACATCTTCACCGAGGAGACCTTCTACATGTTTGCCTTCTGTTTCGTGTGCGCCACCATCCTGATGGCGTTCATCCTCTCCCGGTTCATCACCATTAAGCCTGTCGACTTCTGAGTCAAACGTTTTGTTTTGTCAAATTCCTCCTTCGCACATTTGGACGTACGTTTGGAAATAAATAAGCTTTAACATGTAACACTCCGCACTGTATTCTCTTTTGGGGACGACTGTGGTGCGAAAGGGCACGGGTACCAACGATCGGTTCGGTTCGGTTCAGTTTAGTCCGTCAGCCTGAGCGTGTTTTTTTTTTCGTTTAAACCTGTTTTTGAGCCCAGGCAAACCGGAAAATCATCTGCTCCTGCTGCTGGCTGTGCTGCTGTTGCAAATATCAGCAGATGAGAGAGTCGCCTGCCGGGCAAAGCTTATAATCGCAATGGGGCGGGAGGAGCCGTTGATAATTGGACCAGAGGAAGTCAAGCAAATGTGCCAGAGATGCCATGCAAAGCGGACGTGGTTTGGGGTGGACCCAAAAATCGATATTGCATATTCATTGCTGAAAAAGGGATATATGCTCATTTCAAATAATAGTTTTTCCTACACTGTACATAGGATTGTAATTGTAACTTATTTGCATTCAGTTTTAATATATATCAAACAAAAACACATTTTCATCTCATTAAATGAGATAAAAGTAATGATGGAACCATTAACTTCAAAGTTTTCTGGTCAATTTTGTGCCCTACACGAAACTAGTTAGATTCTAAGCAGCCTATCGTGGCAGATTTTAATCCTAATTCTTTCAGAAACAAACTGGTGACTATTTCCCCAAGTATGGAAAAAGAGTAATGGCTTTCATTATCTATCATCCAGACCACTGATCTTTGTATTATTATTGTAGAAATATTATGTAGTATTTGTTAAATATTTAAATCATTTTTCTATATTTTTCCTTAAGGGGATTTCCTTTTAAACGATAATTAAGGGACAATTAGAAGACTATTGAAAATTAAGGAAATTAAGATGAAAGAAACGGAAACTCCCTTACAAAAACATTAAACAGATCTTAAAACTTTCCAGATAATACTCAAAAAAAAAACCCCTAATAGTTCGACAGTCAAAGGATCAACAGGCGGCGAGAAGGCGAGGAAAGCTTCTTGAAAATGCCAAGACAGCTGTTGATATCGAGTTAGATTTCTTCACTCCCAAGCTGGACATTTTATAAACACATGCAAACACTTTTAATAAGCGAGAAACCTGCACTCGTCACCCAAAACTTTGAGCTAAAGTTTATAAAATGGCGCGATGTTTGGCTTTCCACAGCCGAAAAATGCAGTGAAAGTTGTTCGTGTGCACCCTGTGGCTGTGATTAATCGAATTCAATTCGGAGTTGCCAAGTTCAATGTCGGGCCACAGGAGCTTTGCCCCCCTGCTCCGCCTCTCCCTCCGGCTGGTCAGCCATGTTGAAGGAGTCTCTGTCGCGTCGGAACTTTCGCCACCCACTCGGAAACTTTGTCGCCTGACGTAATGCGGGCGCGGGGCGAGACGGAACGGTGTTCTATTGGAAGCTAAGGATGTGAATGTGACCTTTCTACCAAAACATAAACACAGTGGCAGTATGGTTGTCCCGCTTGCACTCGCTGCGAGTCCGCTGCTCTTGAAATATCTTATAGCATATGCTCAGGCGCCATTTGTGTGTTTTGTTTTTCCTCCTTCCTTTCCCTTAGTCTTTTAAGTTTTCCTTTTTCTATTGCCATTTGTGTGGGTGTTTTGAGTTTTCATTTTGGATGCTCCTGCAGCTGTTCTGGAAGCCTCTTCTGCAGCCGGCAGAGGCGGAAACCCTTTATCAGCCCCCTCGCCTACTGTTTACTCACCTTATCGCAAAATTGCAGCTGACTTTACGGTTGCCTTTTTGCAGTTTTATCAGCTTTATCAGCGGCAAATCGAGCGTTTTTGTTTGCGAACTCCGATTATTTGAGTGGAACTCATTAAGGACACACGTTGGGCCTGGCGTCCTCACCGAATAGACGTTGCGGGTGCACTAGCTGCGGGATTTATGGTTAAAAGCGAGAAATATAAGTGCAGGAAATGGTTAAAACGCAGTTTCTTTCGTGTGCTGTTGTTGTTGGTGCTGCCAGATCGCCGCACTCACAGATACGAGACACGCACACAGCTGCAGCCGCCGTCGGCGCCGCGGTACGGCAACAAAATTTGCGAATTCCAAGAGCTTTTTGTTTATTTTGTTATTTGACAACACGCACACACACACCGTTCGGAGTGGAGCTCTTATTTTGTTTAATTTTATTTTTTGCAAGCTTCTACGCCGCCTTGCGGTTGTGTTGGTTCGTATTTGAGTGAGTCAAAGTCAAAGGTTGCGAGTGTGTGAGAGAGCGCTCTCTCTCAGTCCCAGGTGCTATCTCCCTCGCTCCTAGGAGCTAATTGTGGTTGTTGTTTTGCTGCTGCCGTGTTTTTTCTTGTTACTTTTGATTTTGTTTTTGCCGCGGCTTTTAACTTTTTTTATGGCAACAATTTGGACGGAAAAAGCTTTCCCCACCAAAAACGCGGAGCAGTCATTGGAAAAAACATACAGACGCCACAAAAACACACGCACACACATTAGCCAAAGCACCAGCACTCACTCACACACGCACGCCGAGATTGCTGCAAAATGAAAGCACCAACAACACAGATACAAAACATACACGCAAAAATTGCGAAAATAATATGCACAATTACGCAGAGTTTGGGATATTGATATATTTCGTGTGATATCGGTATCCGTATCCGCTGTCAGAGATCGCATGAGATCGTGTTGTTGAGAATCGAGAGCAACTATAAAAACTGCAAACGCGCGCGATTTGCACAAACACAACTTATAGGATGTCCAGTGCTGAACGTTTGGCTTGTTTCGGGCTAGATCTAGCGTATCTGAAAATGGAAAAGCTTATGAAATTCGCAACTAGCTTATATCATTAAAAGTCTTATTTTTATATTGAAGCAATTATTGCATTCGTGATAGATTTTTATGATTTAGATTATAAATATAAAATATTAATACAATTTACGGACTTATATGGTTTATTTACATCTACCTACTTTTACCTTACGAATCAATTGTCCTTAAAAATAGTTAAAAAATTATTTATAAAATTATAATTTGTTTTTATATATGGCAGAATAATAAATATTTATAATAATTTATAATAAAGCTTTAACTTTCTATAAATTCTTCAATTTTGTTAAATTTATTTAGTGTATCCGTGAGAAATTTGGCGATTTGGAAAGCGGCGGCGCCGAAAAGCACAAAGAGCAACAGTGCCAGCCAAAATTGTATGCGCGAAAATGGGGTGCGCGACCAGAAAGGCAAGCTTTTTGTTAGGGGGATGCGACGACACCCAAAATGATGACCTTGACGATTACTTTTACCGTTACTGCCCATAAATCAGCTAATTCGGCATTTGGTAGCTTACCAATATTTTGTTGTCATTAGAATAAGCAGGGGTGTTCATTGTTTGTAAAATCTAGTGACAAAAACTAAAAACAAATTGGAACAAATTCAACTGTTTGTTTCTTAGATTTAAAATTGTCAAGATAAGTGTTAAATACAAATCAAAATAAATTTGAATTCATCTTAAATTCCCCTTTACTTGCTAGTTAATTCTTATCAATAAAATAATACAAATTTATTGTAATGCATCTGTAACTTGCTAATTTATTCCAAAGCGAAAAATACTTAAAAACGTGAAAAAATATGCTGTCAACCAACGCATTTGTATTATTGTCGTTTACAGAAGCGAAAGCTATTTCTGTTTCTCCTCCTGCTTTTCAGCGGGATCGGTGTTCTCATCCCGAGCGACAGCGGGGGCCTCGGCTTCGCCCTTTTTCTCACTGGGCGGATCGCCGCTCATGGTGGCGCCGGCGGGCAGACTCTTCTCCAGGGCGCGGACAAATTCCTCCAGGTTGCCGGAATAGGCGGCGGCCACGGCATCATTGGAAAGTTCAAACTGCTTGACCACCGGGCCCAACTGGGCCGACTGCAGGGCATTGGAGAACTGAGCCAGGGCCTGCTGGAACTGCGGGGAGGTGATGTGGTCCTTGATCTGCTGCTTGCGATCCTCGTCCGCATCCTCCGACTCTGGCAGGTGCACGATCAGCGACTTGACGCGCTCCGGATCGGCGATGAGCTGATTGATGGCCTCGGCGCCGGAAAGCGCCGTCGATAGGTCAATGTTCAGAGATCGTCCTGCGCCATGTTCGGGGGAAAGATTGGATAAGTAGGCTTGGAATGGGTTGGCATAGGCTCCGGTCGATTCTGACGCCGTTGTGGTCGATGTGGTTGAGTTCTTACCGGAGGCATCCGCATCTAGGGACGATCCGGCACTGCCGGCGTCCTCGCCGGCCTGCGAGTTCACATTGGTGCTGCTGCGGCTGCTGCCCGACTTGGAGCCCTTGGACGGGGCAGACGGGGTGCGTGGCACAGTGACATTCTCGGGCGTCTGCAATGCCGAGGCACCGCCTCCGCCGCCACCCGAAGACGAGGTGTTGCGAGAGGATGGCGTACGGGAGCTGTGAATGAAGGCAGACGTTTAGAAGTTTAAATAAATAGTAATTAGGACCTAAAAACTCACTTCATTTGGCCCAGCAGCGAGCTGAGACCTCCCATTTGGCCCACTCCTCCAAACAGCTGCATCAGCTGCTGCTGCGACATGTTGTTGAGCATGTACTGCAGGTCGCCATCGTTGCTGCCGCCACCGCCGCGCTGATGGGCAGCCGGGGGATTGTTCAGCAGCTCGTTGATGCGGCGACAGTGCTCCTCATCCTTGTCGGTCTTCGGCTCCTGCAGCCAGAAGAACATGCGGCGCGTCGACGACTTGAACTTGAGCACATAGACGCGGCCGGTCTTGCACTGCTCGACGCGCTTGTACTCAAAGTCGTCGGGGAAGACGATCAGGTCGTCCTCCACCTTGCCGGAGGTGCGGTCCTTCCAGCAGAAATGCATCAGGCCGTCGTCGCTCTGGGTCATGTAGACCAGGCCCTTGCGGGTGTCCGGGTGCACCATCTTGCCAACCATGTTCATGCGACCTGCGCGGAACTCCACCAGGTTGCTGCTGTTGCTGGAGCTGCCCAGTCCACTTTGTCTGCCGAACATGATGCGAGCGCTTCTCGAGAGCTGCGGAATACAAGGTTGTGCGGTAATGACGCTGTTTCATTGTAAATGTCTGTGTGTTTCCGGTGCTCAAGGGTTAGCTGGGTAGCTATACCCCGCTGTCGCAATACTCACAGGATATATAATGCGTCGAATTTAAAGGATTTTTGAAAATATTCAACAAATCGGACTTCTTTGATGACCAGCAAGTTTTTGTGTTAGGGATGGACCAGTGCCTCTAATCGATATTTTTATCGGGTAGTATTTAGTATTTTTTAGTTTGCCCCGCAAGATCTGGTACTTTGAAATTCAGAGTGACCAAGGGGAAAATATCAAAAAATATCAAATGAAAATATTATCAACAACCCAATTCGAAGCCCAAAGATTTTCCGCCCGCCAAAACACGGTACCACCGCAAGATTTCTTCGAGCAACAATTTCTACGATTTTTTATTAAACAGCTGAAAGCCTCCGCGAACAGTTAATTTTAATTGCGACTTATAAAACTTGCACTTTAGCAGGGCTACAAAGTGTTACAGTGGTAAAATCAGTGATTAGTCTGCAATTTCTGCGACGCAGTTCCGAGTGGTAAGTGGAAAACACTTTCCAGTTGTACAATTTAATTCCGATTGCGCTAGAACGCAAATATACCTGCCCTGCATCAACGGCAAATAAATATTTAATTATGGTACTCGATCGGCTGCGAGTTGCGTCATGCCTTTGTCTCCTATTTGCTGTTTAATTGCACTCCAGACGACATCTTTCTAGTCGGTGCTTCTCGTCCATTCCGTCTATCCCATTCGCTTCCCTCTTGTGTTGCGCTTCTTTGTTTAGATGTTTACTGCCTGGTCCGCCTCTTCCCCTCTTCGCTGGCTGACCCATTTTCTAGTCTTTGTTTGCTTTATCTCACCTGTTAGGCCGCCGTCCCTCGTAGGTGAATCACCTTCGGTTTTCTAAACCCGTTTTTGCCCTCGAACTTGGCACAAATTACAAGCTGCAATAATAAATAGGCAGCAATTTTTATCAAATGCCTCTCACGTTTCTCAAAATGGTGGCAAAAAATCAACAACAAAGTAAGTCAGACCAAAATGGCAGACGGCGAGTTTTTTCGAAACTAACTAAAAAAACAACACGAAAGCAGTGCGAAAGTGGAATGGCCGATAAGATAAGGCACCGTTGATTCGAATTTGAAAACAACAAACTAAACAATATCGCAAAGCAACGGCCGATATAAGATTGTATATATGTATTATATATACGCCCCTAATTATTCAAGCTGTATAAAACAATTAAACAAAGATTCGGTTTCTGGATAAGAAATCTTTTTCCCCACTTTAAATTATTGGTGAATCATAAATACATATATATTTTTTTTCTAGAAATTTTATATTTATATTTAAACAATTAAAGTTTGATCAGATTTCACAATATATCTATATTTTTTTTCAATACAAATAAATATGTACTTGATGTTATTATTGTTTAGTTCAACATTTTTTAGAAAAACAATTTTTATTAACTCAAAATCTAAAAAACATCTAACATCTGAAATAAACAAAACAAAAAGGAGTATTTATGAAATCTCTAATATTCTTATTAAAATATAATTACATATTCTTGTTAAATTTATTTACAAATATTAGTTTTACCTAGAACAAAATACTTAAAATATTTTAGTTTTACTTTAACTGATTTTAAAGTCGTCAAAGTTAAAATTTGTGCAAAATACAGCCACTATTTAATAGGAAATTCCAAAAGTATTACTCAAAAAAGCTTAAAAAATATGACAATAGGTTCTAATTGGCCAAATTTATACTAATAAAAAATAATTATTAAAATTAACTCATGTAGAGCTTAGACTTGCTTGCCCCGCAAACCTTTTTCTCATTGTAGTTTAATACTTGTAAAATGCCAGAGATCAGGTTTACGACTGCTGGACTAACTTCACGTGACTCCCAGTTGCTCATCCTCTTGCTAATACTGTTGCTAATTTTTGTTGTGCTCTTTTTCAGATTCCTCACAATGCGCACAGCTGTGGTACTTCCCCTTCTGGCTCTGCTGGCAGTTGCCCAGGCCGTTTCCTTCGCCGACGTGGTCAAGGAGGAATGGCATACGTTCAAGGTAAGTTCTCCATTTTCTATGATCTATATTCGTCACCCCCCGGGAAATCAGAACCCCTATACGAACACAAGTGTTCTCTGGTAACAACAAGAGCTTAGTACTACCGATGATTATTCATTAAAATCGCATTATTTTTTGGGCCTTTGTCTTGCACAGAATTTTGCTTTTGTTTAGTTGAATCGCCGCGCATTGCATTCTTCCGTTTGTGACGCGATTCTTTGCGAGCTGCTGAGTCACGAATGCGAATGTGAATGCACCAAGCTGAGCGGGCTCATCAAAAAAAGAGTCCAGATAAGTCCAGAAGTCTAGCTTTCAGCAGTCACATGTCGCCGCCGACTCACATGACTTAGGCTCATCCGTAAACATCGGATGAATGGACAGGCTGACTGACTGTCAATCGGTCGCCCACTTTTGCTCCATCGCGGGTCAGTCCCACTGATAGCTGGTGTGGTCCACTGATAAGCAGCGGGACAATAGTACCATTTTGCACCACTTTTGCGGCAGGCCATGATGTTTCCTAATCGTCATCGTCATGTGGTTAGGCTGATGACTTGGTGCCTGCCCCGGTTCTGAATAATTGCATTTAGCATTCGATCCAATGGGTTTATGGGTTTATAGCTTGCCTATATTTGCAACGTCAACAGATTTACAATTGTTTTAGATGATTAAACTTGTCTATAGTTTAGTTTACTTGCTGTACTCTTATGTGACATCCTTATCGATCCGAGTGAAAGATCGCTCTTTTTTTATATTTGTTAAATATATTTTTTGTATAATGCCGTGTCAAGCGTCATTAGTTGCAAATGGGGGCGTATAATTATAAATGTGTTGTGCAGATCTCGTGTGATAACATACATATAATTTTCATAGAATTTTGTCTATAATTTGATTGTCATGTTGTCTGCTGAACACCCGCATTTTTGTTGATTTTGCATCTTGTATAAGATATGTGGGGGTTCCCCATTCCTTTATCCAGTTGATTTTTAGCTGAATAGGAGCTTATCTCAGAGTGATTCCATTTTGAATAAATATGCTGTGTGTGAATCATGGTTTCGGGAAAAACTTTTCTTATGTTTCTATTGAAATATAATCTTAGTAAGCCCAGTAATACACAAGAGATATGCTTTCCTATGAAACGATAATTATTAATTATCTTGGCTTTCACATTAAATATAAATGAGTGTATTTAGCTCGAGCATTGCATTTATTGTATTTATGGGTATAATTAAAAAAAAAATCCGATTTATTGATTTATATTAAAGCGCTTGCTAAGAAATGTTGTATTAATATTTTTAACGACATCCTTGGAAAGGAAAAGCTTTGAAAGGGGTTAAAATGCATAACAATTTTATAAAATGGTTTCCAGGCTTTAGGCCACCGACTTTTTCAAGTCAGTGTAAGTCCCAAAACCGCTCTTGTTGCAGCCACGGCCACACTGGCATAAAAGTGCTGCCCATTCAATGTTCAACTGATGAGCCGCGCAATTCAAATACGATTGCTAACGGCAGCGTTTCAAAAGACTGTTCTGGAGCAACGGCGCATAACTATAGTCCGTAATCTCTGTGCGCAGTCCAAAGTGGCAAATGCACAGCTGCAAAAGTCACCAAGTTTACTGTACTATGGTCACTGATAAGCTTCAATAAGTTTTAATGCGTTTCAGCAGTTTTATGGCATTCCGCGAACAAAGATTGCGAAAAAGAAGAGACAAAATCAGAGTCAAACTCAAATACGGGTGCCAGGGGGGTCGTCCAGAGCCGAGTGTTGTTTTGGAAATGACGCGTGACGTCGCCGCTTATCAAATTGGCATTTCAAATTCGCTGTCAGGCGTTTTTTATTTTGTTTCGAGAGCCGAAAAGCTTTCGGAGAGTAACCCGAGCGATGAGCAGCAAGTGCACACGGCGAAGAATGAATCGAACAAATAAATAGAATCGCGCTGCCGTAAATAAACAAGTGGGGAAAAATTTGGCTGACTTGCAAAAGCCGAAGAGGCACTGATACTTTGATGTTTGCTTTATTTTCGCCCCACTCTTTGTGAACCGGTTGGTATTTTTCGAATACATTGCCCGACATCCTTATAAATCATGTTGCTGTTTGGGAAACCGGTTGCTTTTTTGAACCGTGCCATTATATGCTCGCACTGCAGAATGAAATATGGAATAAGAAACGAAAAAGGAAGTGAGTTTGCGAGTGACGAAGTGGTAATATTTTGAGGGTTATAACTTATAAGATTAAAAAAATCATAAATTTATATTTGGGTTATTATTTAGATGAGAAATATCAAGGGATTTTCAAGCATCTTTGTTGTGACCAGCTATGAAATATAAAAGTTTGATCTGATATTGCGAAACATTCAAGAATAAATCTCATCTAAGCGAAATTTGGCGGACAAACGGACAAGGTTTACCTATAATACAAAATATATATATAAAAGCTATATAATTTATGCTAGTTTAATTAAAATGTGATGTAGTTCTTATAGAAAGTCAAAGTTTCTCTTTGATATTTTAGAAAATTGAAAAGAAAATCTGTTGATATCGAATTTAACGGACAACAGACATACAGAGAGGCCGAAAATGATGCACTTTATATACCCAAAGACTCCTTTTAACTGCCTAAAATGAGAGTAAGATTCGAGTACTCTCTGGTAAGGGCATAACAAGAAATGTGTGTGTGGAGTACAACGACGACGCTTCCTCCGAATAGTTTACGTTTGCCTACGTAGGTTGCCCGCGCTCGTTTTCGCTCGGCGATAGAGGAGTGCTGCTCTGTGTGTGTGTGTGTGGGAAGTCGGTCTGTGTGCGTGTGAGCACAACCACTGCCACCACCGGAGGCAGTCTCTGCTGTGAATTTGTGTTATTTCCCTCCCGACGCTCCAAGCAAACGGTCGAGTCTCACCAAGAACAAAAACAGCACCCCACGAGAGAGGAAAGAAATATAAGGAGACCCAGTCAGCCAGCACCGGCCCCCCGCCAACGAGAGAAGGAAAAGCACGCGCGTCATCGAAAATACAAAAAAACGTGCTATTAAACCAAATAAAAACCAGAGTAAATACCGTTTTTGGGAACTTACATAAAGCCATGGCCGATGCAAACACTCTAAACGTCTCCGTGGATGTGGTGTGGCCCACAATTATTGTCCTGGCCATGCTGGTAATCAATGGCTTCGTCTTTGCCTACATCATGCGAAAGCGCCGGGAGTTCAGCAAGCACCTGTCGGAGGAGCATCCGCACACATCCTACGCAGCCACCAGCAGCCAGGCGGTGGTCTCAGCACCGCTGGAGGAGCCCGAAGACGATTCCTGTGCCATCCAAATGGAGCGTCTGTAGTCGTAGCCGTTATAGCAGCTAACCAGCCAGCCGTAGGTCTCAGACAGATACTCACCATCCTCTCGTCCAGGCTCATCATCAATCAATTGCAACGAATTTTCCTAAAACCGCAGAAAGCTGAATAGTTCAAAGATAAAAGATGCTCTCTTTTGCCTGCGAAAAGTCTTGCAAATACTGTTTAGATAGATATAGAGATACAGAGCGTATACGTATCGCATCGAGTGCCTAGCAAGCACATGCATTTAATTACGGTTCTTAAGTTGTTAATTTTGCTACAAAGAGTATATATACAATAATAATAAAACGTGTGAATTTTATCATACCTTGTCGAAAAATCAAACTGGATTGTGTGTGTGTGTTAAGTGAGTGGTTCGTTTGTTCAAAGAAAATCAATAGGTCGTTGCTGCCGCTGCAGGCTTTCAAAAGGCTTCCTTCCATTCCACCCCCCAAGTGGGTGAACGGTCTTGGATATGGTGGATGCATGTCGTCTTAAATTCGAATCAATTATGTCAATTATACGAGTCAGCCGTGGACAACTCGGGGTCCCCATCCGGCCTATTTGGGGCGACAATTGGTTGCCCCGTCGGATTCGAGAGCTGGTGCGCTCTGTTATTCGTTCGGCTTTGATGTCCAAAATAATTACATATGCATGTTTTCACACACATGACGACGCCACTCTCAGAGTTATTCAGTTTATGGTGACGAGCTAGGAGTACCCTATAATGTTCTCTGGTTCTTTCAGTAACTGAGAAACCACAGAAACGATAAGGCTTGAACTGTAGGCAGTGAATAATATTTAAATTACCAATTCTTGAGAAAACATAATATATATTATGAGGTTGTGAATATAAAGAATGGAATTTTAATATGTTTATGGGGTAAACTACGAGTTCATTTAAAGAAACTGTATTAAGTAAGAGTTATTTTTAACTTAAAAAGTGGAATATCCTACTTGAAGAGTAGATCAACAAAATAGTTCTCCTTTGAACTTCCATTTAATCTAGTTTTTAACCAGACTGTATACCTTTATTATTTCATATTTAATTTATGAAATATTTAAGCATTTTAGCTTTTCTTTCATCAGTCTTCTAGATTTATATAAAATCAAGAAAATTCCTTAGAAAACAACAATTAACTCGTAAATAATACATTTACGATTGACCTGGACCCTTTCTTATGAATCATTTTCAAAAGAAACAGTTGTGCAATGTCAAAATCTCAAGATTATTTATTGACTTTCAATCAAAATCAACCCCACAGAAGTAGAAATTGTTTTTATTTACCCAAAAGTAATAGATATCAGCCCCGTCGACTGCTCGGGTAACAATACTCATTTATAGCTATCATTTGTTTAGTTCCCGTAGCTATTTCCGTGCTGTTCAAATATGCGGGTCGGCACGGACAAACAACCCCGAACTGAACCGGTGGGAGAGACTGGGACCAATGCAGCGAGACGAGATCAGGGCGCATTTCGTGCCGTACTACCTGCGGTGGAATTGTTGTTGTTTTTGTTTATTACCTGGAACATTAACACCATTGCCTAGGTCTGCGTTGAGCACTATTTTATGGTCATGCTGGGTTTATGGACGCGACTACTGTTCCATAACTCAGAGCATGAGCATGGCGCTCGTGCCAGGTTGACGTGTCCGTGATAAGGTTATCTTGAGATTAAGAACTCTTGGTCAGATCGTAAATCTGGTTTACGTAAACTTTTATTTCTTGCCTTGGGTTTAGTGATTTCCAAATCGAAATTGGAATTGCATTTAAATGTTGTTACCATTCCTGAACTTTGTATCTAATCGCAGCTGATAATTGATACGAGCCAACACGGTGATAAGAGCGACACTAAACGAGACTCTCTTTGCAGCTGGAGCACCGCAAGAACTACAACGATGATACCGAGGAGCGTTTCCGTTTCAAGATCTTTAACGAGAACAAGCACAAGATCGCCAAGCACAACCAGCAATGGGCCTCCGGCAAGGTGAGCTTCAAGCTGGCTGTGAACAAGTACGCCGATATGCTGCACCACGAGTTCCGTCAGGTGATGAACGGCTTCAACTACACCCTGCACAAGGAACTGCGGTAAGAAAAGAAATCCTACTCCACAGCAAGACTCTGAGTTTAATCCATGGTTTATTTTCCTCTTTTAGCGCCTCCGATGAGAGCTTTGCTGGCGTTACCTTCATCTCGCCGGCTCATGTCACCCTGCCCAAGGCTGTGGACTGGCGCACCAAGGGCGCTGTGACCGAGGTCAAGGATCAGGGACACTGCGGCAGCTGCTGGTCCTTCTCCAGCACCGGAGCTCTGGAGGGTCAGCATTACCGCAAGACCGGTGTCCTCGTCTCGCTTTCCGAACAGAATCTGGTCGACTGCTCCACCAAGTATGGCAACAATGGATGCAACGGTGGTCTCATGGACAACGCCTTCCGCTACATCAAGGACAACGGAGGCATCGACACCGAAAAGTCCTATCCCTATGAGGCCATCGATGATTCGTGCCACTTCAACAAGGCCACGGTTGGAGCCACCGATCGCGGATTTGTCGATGTGCCCCAGAAGAATGAGAAGAAGCTGGCCGAGGCTCTGGCTACCATTGGTCCCGTGTCCGTGGCCATTGATGCCTCCCACGAGTCCTTCCAGTTCTATTCGGAGGGCATCTACGACGAGCCTGCCTGCGATGATGAGAACCTCGATCACGGTGTCCTTGCCGTTGGCTTTGGCACCGATGAGTCCGGCGCCGACTACTGGCTGGTGAAGAACTCTTGGGGCACCACCTGGGGCGACAAGGGCTTCATCAAGATGGCGCGCAACAAGCAGAACCAGTGCGGCATTGCCACCGCCGCCAGCTATCCCCTGGTCTAAGGTCCAGAACTGATTTATTTACTAGCCACAGTCCCCTCATATTATAAAGAAAACGGAGAGAAAATGAAATACCCAACGCAAGCATCTCAAAAAATGAACTTTAATTAACTTCTAATCGTTCCCTTAGCCAAAACTTTATATTTTAATCTTTGATTTTGTATTCTCTCACCTTGTCTCCCATTACATTTCATACGTTCTGCCATCACATACAATCTAAGTGAACTCTTACTGTGTTGATGTTTGTAGAAAAATAAATATAAAAAAATATATATAAAATTTTAAAATATGTCTATAATTAACTGAAGCATTAGATGGAAATGGAAGTATGAAAAATAGTTTTTATTCGAATATTGCGCCAAAAGTGAAAGAATCCCATACAAAATGGTCACACATTAATCGATTATACAGGACTAGAGGCATTGGTGTTGCCAGATTTCGCGTTATTTACTCCAAATATCAGCTGTTTATAGATATGGTGCGACCGTTGCCTTTTATTGTTATTTTTCGGAAAAGTTAAGGATTTACCCAAACCAGATCTGGTCACACTATTAAAGTTGGGCAATAAGTTTCCGAAAATGCAAGAATAATACGAGTTTTTGCAACAAACTAATTAAGAATCCCTCCAAAGATGCTGTTGACACTTCGCGTGCAGGGAACCCGGCTCTGCCCGCGTCCAGCGAGCGCCACCCGAAGCCTAGCCAGCAGTGTGGCGGCAGAGAAGTCTTCGCCACCCCCAACCCAACCCCAGCTGGAGGTCAACGGGAGCACGTACGCCACCGACAGCTGGACGAACGTAACGCCCAAGATCCTGTCCTACCTGGGGGCCAACAAGCACCTGCAGACGGACCACCCGCTGTCCATCATCCGCCAGCGGATTGTTAATTACTTTTACGCCGCCTACCGGAATCAGCGCGGGAATCCCCTGTTCTCTGTGTACGACAAACTGAACCCGGTGGTCACCGTGCAGCAGAACTTTGACAATCTGCTGATACCCGGGGACCATGTGAGTCGCCAGAAGTCAGACTGCTACTATGTCAATCAGCAGCACTTGCTGCGCGCCCACACCACCGCCCATCAGGTGGAGTTGATCTCCGGCGGGCTGGACAACTTCCTGGTGGTCGGAGAGGTGTACAGGCGCGACGAGATCGACAGCACCCACTACCCGGTGTTCCATCAGGCGGATGCCGTTCGTCTAGTCACCAAAGACAAGCTTTTCGAGCGGAATCCCGGCCTGGAGCTGTTCGAGGAGACGTGGTCGGGCCAGCTGGCCGACCCGAAGCGCATTCTGCCCTCCTCGAAGTTCATGGACCAGACCAAGCAGCCCTGCCACACGCTGGAGGCTGTCAAGCTGATGGAGCACGAGATGAAGCATGTGCTTGTGGGCCTGACCAAGGATCTCTTCGGGCCGCGCATCAAGTACCGCTGGGTGGACACCTACTTTCCCTTTACGCAGCCCTCGTGGGAGCTGGAAATCTACTTCAAGGACAACTGGCTGGAGGTCCTGGGCTGTGGTATTATGCGGCACGAGATCCTGCAGCGTGCCGGCGTTCATCAGTCAATGGGCTACGCCTTTGGAGTCGGCCTGGAGCGTCTGGCCATGGTGCTTTTCGACATACCGGATATCCGGCTCTTCTGGTCGAACGACAGCGGTTTCCTGTCGCAGTTCAGCGAGAAGGATCTGCTGAATCTGCCCAAGTACAAACCCATCTCGCACTACCCGCAGTGCACGAACGACCTGTCCTTCTGGCTGCCGGAGGATGTGCAGGTGGACGCCGGCTTCTCGCCCAACGACTTTTACGATCTGGTCCGTTCGGTGGCCGGTGATATGGTGGAGCAGGTGGGCATCCTCGTGCGGCCTCCTCTCTTCTTTCAGTTGTTAATATTTATTTCCATTTGCAGATCAGCCTGGTGGACAGGTTCAAGCACCCGAAGACGGGCAAGTGGAGTGTGTGCTTCCGCATCGTTTACCGGCACATGGAGCGCACCCTCACCCAGGCGGAGGTCAACGAGGTGCACAAGCTGATCGCCAGCGCCAGTGTGGATAGTTTCAATGTGCAAATACGTTAGTTAGTCCTAGTTGCTAGTTTCTAGTTCCGTTTTCAATTTAAACCAAAAACAAATAGTAAAACGTGGCCATTAAAGTCAGGAGTTTATATAGTTTTAAAGCACTTAACATTCTGTTCGATCCATTCGTTGGCATTAACGAGTAGACTGGGATTATCGACAAACTCCTTCTGCGGTTGGCACTCTGTTTTGGAGCCCTTTCGCACAAAACCCGCCTCTCCCTCATTGAGTATACCCACAGAGGCCATTTCGTTCATGTTAACCGACTTGTTCTTACGGAAATTCTGAATGCTCAGGTGATCTAGCAGCCTGTCCATATCCTTGGCCTGGGGCGGGCACTCCAGGAAGCTGGCAATGCTATGAATAGTACCTGGAAGATCCACCAGCATGTCCTCGTAGCGCAGGAATAGCACATTGTCCAGACGGGCGTGCTCGCGAGCTTCCCTCACATGGCTGTAGTAGGGTAGCCAGGGATCTATAAGGATACAGAGAGAGAGTTCACAGAGACAGTGTCAGACATAACCCAAAGATCACCTACTTAGTCCTCGCTGAAAGTAGCGCCAATACCGCTCAAAGTCTCCCACATAGCCCTGGGTGCGGAAGAGCCTGTTCAAATGGTAGTAGGACACAGCCACATCCTTGGGATCGCGCATCACATAAATGACCTTGCACTTCTTCTCCATGACACTGGGCGGCATTAGGGAAAAGGGAAAGTGCGTTTTGATGAAGCGTCGTTGGTTTTGCGGCACCTCGCTCAAAGCCTCGTAGCCCGGCCGAGAGATCTTCTCAATGAACTCCGAGGCACTAGAGGACTCCTTGTTTTTGACCAGTAACTCCTCCTTGACTTGGGGATGCATGAATATGGGAAACCTTAAAAGGGAGGATAAGTAATCATTTTACCTTGGATCTTGGCCATGTCAACTCACTCGAAAAATGGAAAACGTTCAGTGAGCGGCCTTCGCTGGGCCTGCTCAAAATCCAGACCATTGCACAGGAGCCATATGAGCTCCTGTGTCCACGTGGTGCCCGATCTGGGCACGGTGGCTATCCACACATCATCCGGCCGTGCCTCAAAGTTGTAATACCTTTCCGCCTCTTCCTTGTACTTGTGGGGAAAGAAGTATCCCTCGGAGCCGACCTGCACGAAGCCTGTACGCTCTCCTAAGAGTTTTCGAGGGGAGAGATTGAGTTCAGACTAGGAAACGGAATACAGTTAATGCTGTGACAAACCATGAAAGTACTCCATCAATTCCGCATTGGTGGACTCCTCGACATCGCGAATTTCGTGGGGAAACTTTAGAGCAGAGTTTTCCATTGCACGCGCTACCAGTTGCCAGAGTTGACTGCGGACCAGAGAGCGTTCGTTCCGTTGAGAAAGCTTGACCCCGCTTTTGGGCCGCAGAGAAAGTGGCGGCCGCTGCTCAGCTTAGCTCAGCGAAATTTAAATAACGTCTTGATGATACTTGTTGTTTTATTGCTTTTAGTGCGAAGTACTACTTGCTGGACAAGCACAAGCTGCGGCTAAAGTTGCATTGCGTTGGGCTTAGTGCAAGGTACGTATACATACGTATTGTGTGTGCACACACATGGGTGTGTCCCAAAAACCAGACTTTACTTTTGGTATAGAGATGGAGAAGGGACTGGTTGGTCAGATGCCAGGCCAAGATTGCCACAGGTTTCAGTTCTATTAGATTTGATTTAAATGAAAAGAAGAAAGGAAGCCGGTTTGTAAGAGGCTGATAAACATTTTCCCAATACACTTTAATTCCCAAAGAAAAAGATAATTTTACTCTTCCTTTTTTAAGTTCTAAAATTTAACATTAATACACATTACAGTCCACAAAAAATTTTAAATATTGTCTTACAAGTCTCGAATCGAACTTGGGTTTACTCTTTCCCCTCAACGCCATCGAACAGACTCAGTAGCTCCTGCTCCTTGCGTTTAATGCGCTCCTGGATATTGGCCACCGGCTCCGACTTGGGCACCTCGCGGCTGAAGAACTCGTCCATTGATTTGAAGACATTCTGGTACTGGTTGTCGTAGGTGGCATACGAGATCGGCGGCAACTTCTTCGGTGCTCGCTTTGTGACGGCATTCCTATCGGAGAACTCCCTCAGCTCGTCCAGATGCAGCTCCTCGTCCTGTTCGTGGATAGCGAACCGACGCGCCGCTATGCGGTCATTCCGAGCCTTTTGTTCGCGTCGCTCCCGATCGATCTGCTGGACCAGCTGCGTCGACGGACTCACCATCTTAACGTAGCCAAGCAGCAAGCGATGGTCAAGGATCTCAGCCTCGTTGGTCTGGATGCCCGTCTCCAGTAGCTCATGTGCCTTGGCCTCTTCCTCCTTGGCCCTGGCCTCCTCCGCCAGCAGCATCTCGAATTCTTCCTGAGCCGTGCGTTCTGAAACACCTGTCGATGGCATCTCCTTGCGCTGATTGGAGGAGACCTTGCCACCGGCCGGCTGCCTATTTGGCCAGAGACGCGCCCGTGCCGCCTGTTTGGCTGCCTGGGTCATCACCCGCTGCTTGGTTGTTTTCTTAACCTCAGCCTCGGTGCTCGTCGATGGGAAAGTGGATGCTTGACTCTTCCCCTGGGCAGCTTGATCCCGCTGCTGCTTGGCCCTCAGGGACGACGTTATGGTGGAGTGAACCAACTGTGCGGGGGGAGTGTTCTTGACCTGGCGCCGACCTGGCTGCTTTGAAGCCGCACCGGTGCCGCCTCCATCGCCCGCTCCGCCGTGAACTGCCTTGCGTGTTCCCGCGGACTGGGTCGATAGAGGATCCGTCACCAACTTGGCCCGGACTGTCACCCCGGAGATGGTGTTGCCTCGACCTCGAGGAGTTGCAAGCGTTGCAGCACTCCAGCCGCCGGTTTTTCCGGAGGAAGTCATTATCCGGCTTGGTTAAGAGGCACTTATCGAACCGAAATCTTGTGGGTCTGAAAATTCGGGGGATTATTTGTTACTGGGAGGATCTACTATAATTTTCACAATGTTTTCGAACAGGATTGTTTTATTTCAAACTGTTTGGAGGCAATGACAAAAAATATATGAGATAATCCGTTGAATTTGTTCACCCCACATACTGGGATCACTTTAAGACCTAATAATTTGGTTAGTGGCTAAGCCCGTATTTCACAACCTTGACAATCCAGTCCGCATAGTAGGTTACTCGGGTGTAGACCGCCGGACTCCTACACACCCGTCTTCCGTAGCTGACGAGGCCGAACTGGGTATATCTCATCGAGCCATTTATGTTCACGAGATGGCCCAGCGGACTGCCAGAGTCACCCAAGCAGGTGTCGCCTGTGGGATGGCCGGCACAGATCTGGCCCGCTTTGACATGCATGCCCAAGTGTTCATAGCAACTCGCGGGGGATATATCTTCCAACTCGAGCGTTTGCAGCTTATCGGCTACCCATAGTTCTCTCGTTTTGCCCCATCCCGTGACCGTGTAGGACGTCACGAACGGTGCCCGCGAGGCATCCGTGAAAATGCAAATGGGTCTGATATTAGCTGTTGGCAAAATACTCGTAAGGGATACATTGGAAGGACCAGGGAAGAGCTTAACGTTAACCCACCGTTGAACTGCACCTCAGGATCAAGTTTCAAAATCCCGATGTCATGCTCATACGTATGCTTGCTGAAGAGACGATTCCTAATGGCCAAGGTTACGCTGTAAGCTATAGAGCTCTTGGCCCTGGATTCCGTATAGTACTCCCCCAGACGCACAGATCTACGGCCATAGGAGTTATCCCGTGAAGAGAGGAAAGGTCCAAAGTGTACTTACAAAGTCTGCCCATTGACAATGCAATGAGCAGCGGTCAGGGCAAATCCTGTTGAGTTAGGCTGCATTCAAAATCACTTTAAAATGTTTTAAGTAGAGTTATTTCTTACGTTTGTGAATGAGAGATCCACCGCATAGGAAATCATTTTCATTTAGATAAAGGTAGGCCATCCAAGGATTCTCTCCGTGTTTGGCATTAGTGCCGCCAAATATTAGGTCCTTGATGCCTGTGATACCGCAGTTGGGCTCCAGGAGCTGAGCCACCGTCTTCTGGGGATTGAGCAGTCCCACAAAACACACAAAAGTTAAAATTAATAGACAGCTCATCTTGGCTCGCCGGCAGATATGGATGTACTGATACCACCAGCTTCCAAAAGCACACCTTATATTGGACACCGATGAGGTTATCGCCTTTATATACACAAATTATAATATTTATATATTGGATTCTTGGAATAGGGGGCCGATTATAATGATCCATAAAATAAGCATGATAACAGCCCCATAACAAAAATCGAAAATACGCAATAGAGAGTCTCTTTGAGGGGGTCATCCCTTGTAAGGGCCTGTTTTTTAAAGGTTTTTAAGGATTTTTTATAGTTGAGAAAGTTCTGAAAACACAAGTACATATACAGGTGATAATGTGGAATATTTATTGAAATCAAATTGTCTTTTTCAAGTACTAAATACAGTCAAGGTTTAACATAGAGGCTGTCAATTTAAACATGTCTTTTTTTCACTTACATATTTGTTCACTTAATAATAAGTAATGGTACATAGATATGGAACAGAACAGTCACAGAACTTCAATGGTGCGGAATACACATATATTAATTGGCTTGGAACTTAGTTTAAAGATCGTTTAACCATGGAAATAACTTGACAGCTAATAAACACCCAAAGTAAAAAACTAATCGCACTCATATCTCTGGTTTACATTACAGACGTGGGCCCACCCATAATGGACGGCCATCGTGCGTATTATAAACGGATAACGATGCAGGCAGTTGCAACCGAAAAGTGTTCACTTTGAGGGCTCCATGTCTATGCTCGAATCAAAAACATTCGCATGTGATGGCGCCAAGACGGGAAGGACAGAACAGGACGGTGGGCTGGCTCCTCCTTCCGCCTGTCTCTAGCCTTCTCGGGTGGGCGCACGTCAAGTGCGAATCTATTTGGTAAGTTGTTTTGCTAATTGGCGCATGGATGATCGCAGATCGCACAAATGCCAATAGCAAAGTCAAAAAGAGGACCAAACTATCGCTTGTTAGGCCAAGCAACAGCATAATCCTCATAGATTGGAGATAGCTACTCTCCTAAGAAGCTACACTTTTATGAAATTATACACTTCGACTTCTTTTCCGTTCTGGGCGGCGGCGACGGCGACGGGGTTCGCTGCCAATCCATCTGAGTCCAGCCGCTGTGCGGCTCGTAGAAGGGCGGCGGGCGCCGGTACTCATCGGACATGGGACGCATATTCTCGAATCGGTGATTTCCTCTTGGAATATAACTGTAAGTTGTCTTTGGCGGCGACATTTGCGGAGCACTGGGCTGGTACGGCACTTCGATGCCACAAGGCACACCATTAATGTAGCGTTGCCCGCTCCTAGATGGCGATATTTCTGGTATAGACATGGGTTTAGAGGCCTTCCGTTCCGATGGTTTTGACTCACTTCCAAGTGACGGGATGGCCTGTAATGGTTTGGAGGCTTTCTCTACCGTTGGTTTTTGCTCGCCCTTATCTGAGGGAAGCCTAAAGGGCGTATTGACCGGCAGATTCAAGGGCTTTGTATGCTTTAATGGCGCCGTTGAAGTTGAAGCCTTGGCCTGGCCCTGCTTTTCCAATTTTAAGTTCTTCAGTTGAGCCGTAACCGCACGAGTTGCATCGCAGTTTTGGTTTACGTAGCGTGTTCCCTGGCCGGGAACCTTTGGCAACTCGTCAAAGATCTTGTCTAGCTCGGTCTTTTGGGAAGGCTTTGCCTCGGTGCCGAGTTTAAGCAACTGCTCCTTGTTGTAGAACAGCCTAACTGCCTGAGCCGGGTTCTTCGAATTGGAAGCAGCTAAGAGGTAAGAAAAGAAAAGGAATTAGCATTGTGGGAAGCGGCGCCAGAGAAACAAGAAATCGTGGAAAGTACAAAGATTGACGATTTATTATGCAAATGGGTCTAGGGATTGATCAACATTGATTTGTATTCAAATCTTATTATCCTTGTTCACGATTTCTGTTTCCCTGGAAATATTGGTTTTGGAATTTGGGATTATTACTTCGCTTTAGGGTCTGCCCCAGGCCCGGCTGTGGTGTAGTAGCCTGCTGTTGGTGCTCAACAGCAGCAGCCCCAGCAGCTCCGCTACGTGCGCCTCCGGGTGTGGCGTTCTGCTTATTCTGGAAGTTAACTTCTTCGCGAAAGTACGGCGTTCCCACCAGAGTCTTGCGATCACGACACATTTCAATAATACGCCGGAAGTCGTTATTCTGGCTGAGCGTTCGCGGATTACCGATCAGAATAAGCAGGGACATCGGACGCGATAACAGGACGTTCAGGCGCTTTGGGGGGGCAAAAAAGAATGCAATTAAAACATATAAATTAATACGAGAATTATAAACTATTTAAAGTAAAACAATTTAAAAGAAAACACAAAAACAGATAAGATATTCTTTAATCTCAAGACACTTACCCGTTGGTTGTTCAGAAAACCCAGCTTGGGAGTAAAGGATCGCACAAAGGACACTATGATCACCTGCTTCTCTTTGCCCTGGAACAGTTCCACAGACCCGCAATCGATCTGCGACCAGTTGCGCATGTTCAACTGCTCTTGAATGCGTTGATACTGGCTCTTATAGGGCGATATGACTCCTATATCCGACTGCGACACCTTCTCTCCGTTCAAGCCAAAATACATGAGATCCTTGACATAGTCCATGACGGCATCGATTTCCTTGTTGTTGCACAAACTGCAAAATAGTATATTTTTTTGTTATTTTAATGGCATTGTAATAGGAATCATGGCTACTACCTTACGGAGCTCTTGGTGTTCATCACAGTGCCAAATACTGAATGAAACATGATTGGAAAATCGGCATTGGGGGTGTGGAACCAAGTCTTGAAACGGCAAACAGCATCTGTACTCGAAATAAACGACGTTATTCGGAATTCAGCAATGGTCTGCTAGCTCTACTCACCCATTGGAGCCTGGGCCTTTAGCTTTCCATTGTAGTAGAGCTCGTTGTACAGCGAAACGATCTCAGGATGGGATCGGAAGTTGCGAATCAGGCGCGTTTGAATGGCCTTGTTGTAGTTACCATCCTTGTCTACCTGGTAGCACTTTCTCTCCACCAGCCGCTCGAATAAGGACACATCCAGACCCCATTCACTGGCCCGCTGCGATTGCAGGACTGGTCCCAGTTGCTTGTGGTCCCCGGATAGGATCAGATTCGACGATGGCGAAATGGTGCAGGTGATGCCCATCAGTGCCTCTGCCTCTGTCGAGGCGGCTGCCTCGTCCAGAAACACGTGCGAGAAGATGTTGTCGCGGGCGAATCCACCCGTTGACAACTTTCCGGCCAAACTGAGAGTGCAGACAATAATGCGATACTGATGCAGGGCCTGCACGGCCGGATAAAAGTGCACGGCATACATGTTGGAGTACTCCAGCAGCAGGTCATCAATGTTGTCTATGCGCCGATCGCAGCTGGCGGCAAAGATGCGGGCCAAGGGACGCGGTTGACTCTCCGGAGCCTTGGCAATCGCCTGGAGCAGGCGCAAAGCAACCTCGTCACAGGCCGTATTCGAGCCAGCCAGCACCAGAATGTTCGTCTCCGGACGGTTCACGTACAGCTGGTAGATGGCCTCGCATATGGTTGCGGTCTTGCCGGTTCCCGGCGGTCCGAATATGATGTACGGAGCGGGGAGCTTCTTGGTTAAAGCTATCTGCTTCACAGCGTCCAACTGCTCCGGATTGCTGGCAATCCTTCCGTTGTTCAGCTTCAAGGCCTCCCGTGGCACCGACTCCCACAGAATGTCGCCGGGAAAGAGAATCCTTTGCACATCCTCGGCGCGAGTCAAGGCCAACTGCTGGAGCGCTCGATACTGGTAGCGCATCACTGCCCTCAGCGGACGGAAGATCAGCGTGTATGTGGTGTTATCCGCCAGCTGACGTTCACAAGTGATGTTTACACGCTGCGTCGAGACGCCCAGGATGCGCGCAAAGTAGACGCGCGGCGGTTTGTCCAACGATCCAAACCGTTCGTCCACCTTTCGGCCCCACTGAACGATCGAGTCGAAGTCCTTGAGGGCCAGCTCCAGCACCTGGTTGTTGCTCTCCAGCATCTGGCGCACACCCGCCTCAGGACAACCACGCTCGTTGATAATCAGCACATCGTCGCCCGGCGAGACAATATCCTCGACGCTCATACTGTTCGCGCTCAGCTGCAACTTCACCGAGAGCTCCCGGCCGAACTGGTGCAGCTCCATCTTGGACTGCTTGAGAGCCAGGTAGTGCTGCAACCGTTCGATGTCCTCCACTTGGAGCAATGTGCGCAACGTACCGCTGATGTTCTCTTGGGTAAGATCATTGCCCCGCTCGCAAAAGTTGCGGTAGTGCTTGTCAAAGTCGGCCAGCCGCACCTGGGCATCCTCGTGCTTAAGGGCACTCACCACCTCGGTGGGCGGATTTGCCGGAGCCAGACGCTGGCTCTTGAAGGTCTCATTGCTGGACAGCCGGTACGGATTTATGTTGAAGCTGGCCTTGGGCAGCGCCTCCGTTCGCATGAAGTGGTGCTGCTCCACATACCTAAGTCCGTTGCAGGTAAATCCAATCACGATGGGCATTTCCCGGAGGATCATGAAGACATGCGAGTCCACAAAGAAGACCAATTCTCCGCTCTCCGACACCTCCAACGGCATACGGGCATTGTTCACGTAGTAGAACTGCCGCGACTGCACAATAATAAACTTGTTTACCACCAAATCCTTAAATTCAGTTTTTAAGGTGAAGCCAAAGTAGTGGCTGTCCACGCAGGTCTGATACGAAACCGTCAGCTTGGGGGAAGAGCTGCAAGGAACACCGATTTAATAAACACTTGTGATTTAACTTCCCCATTAAAACTTACAGCTTCTCCATCTTTTTGAGGGACTTGAAATCGGACTCATCGCCATGATATTCCACATGCTCCTCGTACTTCTCGATAGTCTCAAAGTTCACCTGGCAGATGTAGCAGCCCATGGAATCCAGTTCAAAGTCCTTGGGCGGCATCTGTACCTGGGTCTTTTGGTACTTTAATATGGTAGCCGCGGCCTGCGAATCAAGTTTGTACTCTGCAAACGAATCGCTCATATAGTTGTGAACATCTTAATGGCGGAAGATTGATCCTACCTTCGGTTATGGGCCTGCCATTAACCTCCACCGGAGCTCCTCCGGTAATAGCGGCCAATGATGTGGCACTGGAGTCCCGCTGACGGTGCTTTTCGTCCATCAAGTTGTACTTCTCCTTGCGAAATTCCATCAAGGCAAAGTTCTTGATGCGATAATTGTTGTTGCCACGCGGCGTATTGATCAGAAAGTTGGTCCGATGCAGCAGAGATCCGATCTATGGCGAAAACAAAAAAAGGCAGGCGATGTGCATTATTTCATTATTTATTTACATTGACCGCCCAAGAGGGATTATAGATCGTTGTAACCTTATCGCCGGGCTTCAAGTGCGATATCTGTGTGGTCAACAATCTGCAGCAGCGTTACATGAACCTGATAAAGGCACTGGTTTTTTTATTTGTGCAAAAAGGGGAATCACATCATCACTTGAGATGTATGTTTTGCTTAAAAAATCAATCCAAACATTGACATTTCCATACAAATGTATCATTTGCTTTAAAACCCAATAAAAATTGTTCAAAATTTACTTATGGATATGTAAAGTTAGGATTGTTTTTTTTCCAGGAAATGATTCTCAAAATAAAACCTCCAAGCCCTTGCTTATCAGCTTTCTGTCTTGCAAATTAAGTCACTTCTTATATTCCCATTTGTGTTTATATCTGAAGTGCAATGAATGAATGTAAATGAATATAATTTTACAACTTTACCAAGCAAACATATGCATGATTAATAACCAGTAGTTAATCGTTAATTAAATGAAAGATAAACCTAACAGACTTAATTGCACCTGGGATTCCCGTAAAACAAAATTCTTTAGCCTTAACCCTATGCAGTCACAATTTAGTTATCTGCAATTCATTTATAAAACCTTATCAAATGTTGGGAGTAGAAAGCTATCCGTAATACTTGTAGATTACACAGTTATGACTTCCGCTTGACTATATAATATATATTTCTTAGTTTTTAAAACCAAGATAAAGTAAGTATATCAACATTGTTCTTTCCTAATCATACATATGTTTGGCTAACTGAAGAGATGGATTTATTTCTAGGTATAATGAGGGGTTTAACCCAAATATGGATTCGTATAAGCCGGAGATGAAATCCGGCGGGGCAAACCCGCAAACAAAACACAAATGAGTCATATGCCTGAGCTGGATTAGTAAATGTCTAGCGCTATTTGACAGTGTTTGTGAGCGTCGTAGGGTTGATAATGCGAATCGAATTGTTTGGAGCCCCTCAAACTGAAAACAAAGGAAATTCGTAATGCAACATATGTACACAATTCTTATCGCTGTGGGGTAGGCGAATTTGTGTGGGTGTGACTTTAGTCTAGATTTTATGACCAGAAAAAACAGTTGAAAATTATAAAAAGTATATATGTACGTACATATATATATATTTTAAACGCATTACCAACAGAAGGTGCTTGAAAGTATACGTTTAAAATAAATTGAACCAGATTTTAAAGGGCTATATATTTTAATAGGTTCATTAGGCTAAATATGAACAGAAATCTTTAAACATTGTTAATGCCTCTTTTTGTAGTTTTAGATTTAATAACATTTCTAGGGATTATTTAATAAAACCAACTTGCATTAAAATATTTGCATATAAAACATCTTTAAAAATGTTAATTAGTTTTACTTCATACTTTTACGGACCTTTGTCCATTTGTTTTCGCTCAGTGTATGTCTACTTACATTCCAGGCTCCCTGGACAGATAGCTTCAACCGCACCTCGCCGCTCTTGGAATGCGATGCAATATGTGCGTCGAACATTTGACGCATTTTGATCTTGTCCACGTACCACTCCGATCGGGCAGTGATCACCTGCCGATCGGCCATTTCCAGCAGAAACGTTCCAATAAACTCGCGCTCTGTCGGATGCATTAAATGGGATCGATGTAAAACCTGCCACCTTATGCACTTAGAATTTGGCTTACCCCATGCCACTGGCGGCTTGCGAGCCATTCCATTGGGATAGGGGCCGGGTGTTGTTTTCGTTCCAGCTCCATTACTGGAAGGCGGCGTTAACGGCGGCGTCAATACTCCATCAGGCGGACTAATATTGTTGTTATTTTTTTGTGCGGCTGCTGCTGCCGCCGCCTTCTTCTTTTGACTTTTGTTCTTTGTCATGTTCTCCAGATCGTAGTTGTTTTTACGTTTTTTTCGTGCTTACGTTGCCTAAATAGCTTATGCTAAAGTGTAAGCAATTACAAGTTAGATATTTAACGCGATCACAAAGCGCACAGCACAGCACACACACACACACGAACGGTTATATAGACTATATAGTTTCTCAGAAGTGCAGCTGATCGAAGTGCACGCCGCGACGTTCCAGTAGCAAATAAAGCGAACGATCCGTTAGCGGTTTCTATATAGCCGTGCAAGTGTGTGTAGGCGCGGGTTTGGATGTGTGCAGCGGCAGCGGGCCTTTCGCAGTAACGGAGATTGCTGGAACGGCTTTCCTGGCTTCCAGCGAACTTCAGAAGGTGGAACATTGGAATGGTAAAGGGGCAAGAGCTTCCGTTGCAGCAGGCGTACTTACGGATCACTGCGAATTTGAAATGTATATTTGTTTTTAAGGTTTTTTTTGCCTTTGCGGCCCCTCAACAATGCTTGACCTTTAAAAGTGTACTTTTATTTCTATATGTATGCTTTTGTATATTTTTGTATTCGAATTTTCGTGGGGTATACTTGGTATAAAATTGAACTGTAACGAACGTTTGACTTGAAATTCGTGGAAAGTCCCGAAGTTGAAGTTCGGTTTGGTGTGACCGATCTGTGTTTAGGTGAAGATCGGTCGATCGCGGGCCTTACGCCTGCCGGGTATTTTTCGCAACAACAATTGTGGTCATACTTTTGCCGCTTTAAAATTTAAAAAAGACACTACAATATTTTGTAAACTGCCCTGTAATTACAAAATTAAATAAAAAATTATTTAATTAAGGAAGAAATAAAGTTTATTTTTGATATTGAAATGACATGGTTACCATTAATAAAAATAAAAGTGATTCAAGTGTACAAATAAAATAAATAACAATTTCTTTTCTGATCGTGTTTTGGAAATGGGTTCAAAGTTGCTTAGAAAAAACGTTATAAACATTTCTTAATCGATTCGCTTTTTAACTTATTCTTGTAAACTTAGGACTACGTTAAGAATCTACGCTTACTACTACTTCTTGGCCAGTTTTAGCTTCTCGGAGCCGAAGATCACTCCAGTGTCGCCCAGTTTGCGCTTCATTGCAAACGGATTGACCGAATTCAGGGGAGTTCTCTGCTCTGCACTCTTACCCAAGGGAATCTCGGGCTCCGATTCCCCGAATATGTTCTCCTGGGTATCCAGCGGAGACTGTGTGATCTCTGGAGTCGAGGGACGCGATGCCGCTTTGAACATATTCGGCGAGTTGGTGAATCGCTTCAGGGTTCCCCGCTTAGCCGAGCTCAGCTCGATTGCCTTGGGCTTGGGCCCACTCTGGCTACCCGCTGTCGGCGTCATGGGCAGGACAATTGTGGCAGCAATGCCGCTGGCCCCTAGAAGCGTCTGCTGTTTGCGTGCCTCCTGGACGGCCTCCAGTTGCGGCAGCAACTCGCACAGGCGATCCGACAAATTGATGCGACCGCGCTTGGTGGCATACTTCACGGCCAGTTGGAGCAGCTCCGTGCAGGCTATCGATTCGATCAGTTCCCTGGCCCGCGTCTCGCACTCGCTGCTGCAGGCCAAGGCGAACAGCTTGATGGCCGTCTCCTTCTGCATCTTCTCCGCACCGTCGACCTGCATCAGACTCGAACGCAGCAGGGCATCCTCCAGCTCAGATTTCTCTACCTCGATGTCGCACAGCGGGATCTGCATGCGCAGCTCCTGCAGCATGGGCCGCGGATTGGTCATCGGGTAGGAGGTGCCGCGGCACAGCACCGCCTGCACGATCTGTCGACGCTCGGAAACGGCGACCACGAAGAAATTGTGCGACACACTGGTGCTGTGCTTTATGGTGTCACAGATGGGGAACCAGGCGTTGCTGCTCCGGCGGTACAGCTGCATTAGTCCCATGTTGTCCGCGATGCTCGGTGATCCGGTGTCGCTGTAGCCCAGCCAAGAAAGCTGCCGGCCCGGAGTCAGCGGCACTGGCAGATACTCCTGGCGCAGACTCAGGCCATTGATGTTAACCAGCATGGCCGAGAGGTGCTGCTGCGTCTGGCTGGGCGCTGAACTGTGGTAGACCACCATTAGGCTGTGCTCGTGCCCGGCGAGAGCTACCACAGGTCCCGGAATGGTCAGCACCTCGCGCTGTGTTCCCATGACACTGAAGATGCGCAGAAAACTGGAGCTGGTGGCAACAGCGATCAAATGACTGGTGGCCACCAGTGCCTCCACGCTCTCGCAGTCCGGCAGACTGAGCGACCACTCCTTGTTTCCAGCGGCGGCCAGGGCAATCACCACCAGCTTGCTAGACTCGTTGGAGGCCAGGGCCAAGGCTCCACTGCTCAGACTGGCCAAATTATGATGATTATAGTTACTGATGTGCAGGGCATGGTGGATGCTGGCATCGTGGAACTCCACGTCGATGGCCCCGTCTCCCGAGGGCTCCACATGGGCAGTAACAATGCCCACGTCGTTCCAGGCCATGTAGCGATGCTCCAGGTCGCTGGGAGTGGCACTGGGCTGAAAGGCCGTCTGCTGCTTAAAGAGCTTGATTTGCGGAGCAGCTGCAACAGGAGCAGTTCTGCTGCTACTGGCCAGGGACTGGTTGGAGGCATCGTCTTGGTCCGCAGGGTCTGCGAACTTCATCACTTTGCGTTTTAGTTGCTCCAGGCTAACACCATCGCCGTCATCCACAGGGGCTTCCACATCCCCGTCGCCCTCAAACTCATAGTCGTCGAGCAGCTCAGCCTGATCATCCACCAGGCCCTCCTCAACGCCTCCTTCGGCTGCATCGGTGAAGAACACAGTTCCCAACTGGCCAGTGGCATCGCAGAAGGCCACCTCCTCTTCGCCGGATCGGTTCCAAGCCAGACAAGTGATGGAATTGCAGTCGTTTGGCGGCATCTCCACCGAGACTGATCGTCGCTTCTTAACATCGAAGATGCTAATCTCACCCTTGGTCGTTCCGGCCGCCAACCTCTCGCCGTTCGGGGAGAATTGGCAGCAGCTGTAGTTGCTGGACACTGCATCGTCGCGCAGTGTAAAAGCCACCTCCCAGTTGGCCGTGTTGAGCACCACAATCTGGTTGTCCACGGCGTAGGCGAGGAGTTCTCCGCTCTGCGGCTCAAAGGTGGGAGTGCCATAGTGACTGGCGCTCTCGAAGCTGTTCACTTTGGGCAAACCAGAGATGCTCTTTAGCTCCTTGCCCTCCTCGAAGTTCCACACCTTGAGGTTGCCATCGCCCGCCACGGATGCCAGGAGTTTCCGTTCGGCAAACATGTCCAGGGCCAACACTGGACCCGTGTGTCCCTCCAGAACGGTCTCATTGCCGGCGGTGTCTCCCTTCAGCACCTTAATGGTGGTATCCTCGCTGCCAGCAGCGGTGTAACCACCCTGCACCTTGAGACAGGTAGCTGGGGCCGTGAATCGCATGAGAATGCCGTCGCTGTCCATGTCCGGGAACGTGTAAGCATGGACCGTGTTGCGATCCGTAGAGGCCAGCAGGCGGGTGCCCGTGTGGGCGAGGCACATGACGAACTCGCCCAGGCAGCTGGAGCGCGGATCGTCGTCGCTGATGCAGGTCCAGTGCCTGATGTCGCCATCGGTGCCCCACGTGATGATGAACTCGCCGCGCGGCGTGTACAAGAGTCCTGTGTAGCCATTGGTGTGCGCGTAGCGCAGGGCACTGCGCGAGAAACTCATCTTTGTGGAACAATTAATGGAACCTTAAATGTTAATTCGCTGATCTGGACAACTTTTGGCGCTAAAATGGGCGCCTGACAGCCAACAGTGTTGGCTAAGACGAGAAAGTCTTGTGTGTTTTCTAACACATTCAAATCAGCTGTTGGTCAGCTGGTGCCTAAAATACCCTTAAATGGCCGTGAATACTTCGATTTTGTTAAGAAGTTTGTACGCTTAGTTGTTTTTCTTAATTAAAATTAATTCATTTAAATATTTAAGACTATAGTAAAATTTGTATCATTCTAAATCTAGTTATATTCATACTTTTGCATTTTATTCTCTCTTTCCTTGCACCATATTACGCAAACTAAAAGTTAGTGTATCTCCCACTTCGCCTACCAAACAAAAAAATCTCTTCCCCTTGCCGGTGGGTGGCTTGTTACAACATTGCTTTAATCTCTCGCTAGTATAATGTTAAGGAAATTAACTAAATTATCCACTTTAAAAGTGAGGAATGAGCTGCGTCCTCTTGCCTCGCTGGCACAAAGCTCGCAAAATATATTCGACCGAAATGCAAAGCGTTTGCAAAAGGAAAGAGCCGCTCTCAGGTGAGTTTTTCCTCCTAAAACCAACAAAAAGCCATAACAAATTTATACAATTAACAGCGAAGATGTAGGACTCTATGATTACCTCAAGGAGGAGGTGGGCTTCCGCCTGGCGGATCGAGTATTTGACATTAAGCGCGAGTTCAAGGCGGCGGCGGATATTGGATGCAGTCGTGGCTACCTCTCCAAACACATTCTGGCGGAGAGCGTGGAGCATTTGACGCTGACGGACACCAGTGCCGCCATGCTGGAGCAGGCACAGGGCACTCCAGGCCTCAAAATGCTCAAGCTGGTCAAGGATGAGGAGGATTTGGACGTGGGTAAATATCATATTTAGTCTGCTTCACGATTATAACCAAGTAATCGCTACAGTTTGAGGAGAACTCACTGGATCTGGTCATCTCCAGCCTGAGTCTGCACTGGGTGAATGACTTGCCCGGCTGCTTTGCCAAGATCAAGCGCAGTCTGAAGCCGGATGGCGTCTTCATAGCCTCCATGTTCGGCGGGGACACACTGTACGAGCTGCGCTCCTCCCTCCAACTGGCTGAGCTGGAGCGTAAGGGAGGCATTTCCCCGCACATATCACCCTTTACCCAGATCCGGGACATTGGCTCCCTGCTGAATCGAGCCGGCTTCACCATGCTCACCATAGACACAGATGAGCTGGTCATCGGTTACCCCAGCATGTTTGAGCTGATGTGGGATCTGAAGGGAATGGCGGAGAACAATGCGGCGTTCAATCGGCCGGCACATCTCAGTCGGGAGACAATGCTGGCGGCCAGTGCCATCTACCAGGAGATGTATGCCAAGGCCGGCGAGAAGGGTATACCGGCTACGTTTCAAATTATTTACTTTGTGGGCTGGAAGCCGGGTCCCAATCAACCTCAGCCCCTGGAAAGGGGTACGGCGGAGGTGTCGCTCAAGGATCTGGGGACAATAATCGAAAAGGGCGGCAAGCTCGACACCAAGGCGGGGGATTAATGTTCGATTTTTTGTTAGTTTTTATTTCTTGAAACGCAGAGTTGAACATAAATATAAAACTTAAATAAACCTAATTCCGTGTGGCTGAGAAACTTAGGCTAATGATTCGTAATGTTTCGTGAAGAGATTAATCATGAAATTAATGATAAATACTCAATTGTCAGTGTAATTTTTTTGGTTGGCATAACTATACATGTAAATATAAATATCTAGCGTAATCATTCGATTTCTATAGCTATGTGTAGCTTTCAAGTAATTTTTGGTTGCCATCCTTCCGCCTTTACATACTATTCGCGTTTCATTTCATGGACGTAACTTTTTAACGTTGCTTTGTATTTTCATTCGGTACGTATATATATACAAGTACAATTTACAACAATTTTTATCCTCTATAATATTATATAATATATATATGCTTAGGTTTAATTCAATATGCAATGCAATTAAATAGATTTCTAACCGCTTTCTTTTAGTTTTGTATTAAATACGATTTGCTCTTGCTTCCATATATATATTGTTCCTCTAGCATTTTGCTGCGTATGTAATTCTCGATTGCTTGGTTTCTGTTTATCAATTGGTTTTAAACTCGTAACTGTTGTAAATTTAATTTGGCGCATCTATCCCAGCAACTGGTTCCCCCACTCTGCAGGCCCGGCGGCGGCGGCGTATGTATGTATATACAAATAGGTTTCATTTTGGACTTTCTCCTGGGTTACTGGAGGCCTGCTAGTGCTCCTAGTTCTAGTTCTAGTTTCTGCGGTGGCAGGGCAAGAAGACTTAAGGCAAGGCAAAGGCAAACGGCTGCTGCTAGCACCAGGAACTAGGTGATCCCACTCTGGTTTGCCGCCGCCGTCGTTGCCTTTTGCTTTGCCAGTCATCCAAGCGCCAGCGGCGATCTCGGCGGAACTGGTGGCGGCGTGGGTGTGGCTCTAGGCGAAGATGTGGGGCTAGCTCTGGATGCTCCTCCACCTCCACCTCCTCCGCTACCGGTTGTGGAAAGTGTGTGGCGGATATCTGCAGCTGCCTGCGCCGTGGAAGACGACGCAGGCGGCAGCCGTCAGGTGCCAAGAAGCAACTCACGCTGCGGTGTGTTGTTCTGCAGCATATTGGCGGTTTTTAAGTGAACACTACAAGAAAAAATGATATAGTTTGTTTATGAGTTTTGGTATTGTATCAACTACTCACTTATTGTCCTCCAGCGACATGGTCTCCGACGAGCCGTGCGAGGCAACTGAAGTACCTGCAAGCGAACTTCGTATTGAGTGCGAGTCCTCGGGAACGGTAAGCGTAACTAATAATTTGCGTTTGCATATACATATATGTTTTTGAGAGATTTTTGAGCGATTTTCAATTTGTTTAGCGAACGCGTCGTGATCGTCAGTACCAATCCCAGTTCGTTGTCGTTGCCAATGTGCGTTGGAAAAGAGTTGTTGGTTGTTGGAATAAATTGCATTTAGTTTATTTTTGGTTTGTGATTGTGTAAAAATTTTGGTTAGCAGTGTTAGTGTTGCTGTGTTTGTTTTTTTGTTGTTGTTTGTGAGGTGCAAATCGAGTGGAATTTGAGCTAGAGAGAGCCTGGAAAGATCTCTCTGGCAGTGCTATACTAACGAAATTTTGACTAAAAAAGAATATATATTATAAAATGGAAAATAAATTCCTATTTTCTACTCGGAATATAGACAAATATTCAGTCGAAGGTTATTTATATTGAAAACCCGTAAAATTTAAAACATTTAATATAAATTGCAAATTATTTTTGTAAGCAGCGAAGCGCGTGGTTCTGCTTGTAATAAAATATATCATAAACATTCTAGTTGGCTCATTCCATTTTCAGTACAAAATCATATTTATTTGTGTGTTACTTTTGCTAAGTATATATTATATATATTTATAATCATATAAATTATTGGCTAATCAAGGTTTACAAACTACCATTTCAATTTGGCTTTAATATAAACTAAAGTTGAGTTTCTTTTCTTTGTTTTTTAAAGCAACAATAAAGTAAATGCAAGTAGCTTAAAGTACACAAGTATTACGGGGTAGTAAGTAGGTAATAAAGTGTGGAAAGTTAAGCGGTTACAATAAATTATTAATCGTTGTACGGAATCGTTGGAGTCTTAGGAGTTATCAGGTTTTCTTTTGGAATACAAACTCTCTATCGGTTAGGTAATATCAGAGAGTAAGAGTAACAGGACAAGAATAATGTTGGAAAACAAGATCTAGATACAAAAACATCGATAAATGCTAGCAAATAACAATTTTCAATTTCCTGTCGATTTGAGAAAAATACAAAAATTAAAGCTAAGTACGTGGAGATAATACACTAGCGAATGTTCGAGGGTTCCTGGGGAAAGGACAATCGTTATTGGCATATGCGTTTTATAAACCAAAAGGGAGAAAAACATTAACTACATAAACAAAGATTACGAATCAACTAAAATTAGAGGCGCGTATTCTCCACGCTCAGCGCATCATCGTCGTCGTCGTCCTTGTTTGTTATGTGCGTGCCGCCACCTCCATTTTGGATGATGTAAACCCTTTGGCTGTTGGAGGTCTTCGACGAGTGCATGTACACCTGCTGGCGCTGGAGCACCTCCAGAGCCTGATCCAGATCGAGGCGATTGCGACTATCGCTATCGCTGCTGAAGCTATGCCGCATGTGGTGCCCATTGGGCAGACCGGCTGCTGCGGCTGGATGCGTTGGCTGCTGCTGCTGCTGGGCAAGATAACTGAGATTGTGGCTACTCTGGCTGCGAGCGGGGTCTTGGGCACTCTCGGGAGTGGTCACCACAAATCCGTTGCTATACAGCGAGTAGCTACTGTTCGCCGGCGAGGTGGCTAAGCTAGTGATACTCTGAAAGGTTTTCATTGAGTATCCGTCACCTACAGAACAACAGAAGCGATTGCGGATTAGGATCATATCTGATATCGGTTTTATTTTATTTTTGCAGCTCCGATTTGCCGGGGAAGACGCAGACGCAGAGAAGCGATGGGAAACGGATGTATATATATATGTACACGGAGCGGACAATGTTAGACAGTAATGGTTACAAGATGGAGAGCGTCCGGTTGATTACACATGACATGAACGTCTAGGGGCGTATTTAATAAGCGTATATATGATCTGGTTGTGGTTGTGGTTTCGCTTGGTTATTGGCTTGGCTTGGGCCCTTAAAAACTATTACTTTACACAGTTAGACAGTTAGAATTAGTGCCCATTTACAGTCCATTACTTGGTATATTTCATCCAGAACCTCTAATATCCACACTCTTGCCGTTCCCAAATACAGATGAAAGTGAGATGCTCTCAACCCACCCCCGCCTCCAACGTGCAAAAGGTCAATATATTAGCATTTTATCCAATTATTAACGCCTGGTTCTGCCAGTCGAGATGATGACGCACACTTGGACTGGCGATGACTCGCTGAAAGTGGCTACGATCTTAGCGTAATTTCAAATGAAAGAAAACACTAGACATTGCTACTCAAATTATACAAATAAACATATGCCATATCTCATATTCTAGAACTAAATAGGACTTTGTACATGGGAAATTACGAAATTATAAACTAAGGCAACGACGACAACAACACCAATTCAAGTTCGTTTTGGGGAACTGCTCGTGTTTACACGCAAAATTGTGATAAACTTGCACCACACAATACAAAAGTAAATAGAAATTAAGAAATATTGCAGAGATTACAGATTAGAAGAGAGTTACAGTCGGGTTAGAAGTGGGTTTGTTTGGAAGCAAGCATTAGTATTAGTAGATCAAGTGAGTGTAAGGATAAGTGTGTGTGGTCAATGACTCACCCGTGGCGCACTCTGAAGTCTCGTAGGACACCGTCGATTGTACCTCAATCGCGTTCTGTTCTTGCCTGCAAAACAAAGTCAAAATTAGCCAACAATAAGCCAGTTATCTTCAACTAAAATTCTTACCTTGATATCACATCTGTTATGACTTGCTTCTCGTTGTCTGTATAATCGTTGCGTCTGCGGCCAATCTTCTTCTCCATATCCGCCTCGACAAAGTCGCCCAGCTTGCGGGAGGGGAACTCGTTTGACTTGGCTGGCGGCAGCGCGTCCAACTTCAGGTCCTTCAGCTTCTTCATTACACGCTCCAAGGCCTGAATGGCATCGTCGTCGTTGTAGCCAAAATTCTTGTGCAGCTTCACCTGCAAGTACTCAATGATGGCGTCCATGTCCTTCAGGCGGATCAGTTCATCCTTGTGCAGATAGAGAATGGTAATGGCCATGGACAGTATGACGCGATCGCCGTCCAGCATGAAAATATCCCAGACGCGCAGGCTCAAACTGAACGGGACGCGCTCCACAAAGACGACAAAGAACCACTTGATGGCGTAGAGCAGGGCGTCAACGTTGTGTTTGGTAAAGTGCTTGTGTAACTTGCGCATTATCTTGGACATGATGCGGTCGTGGTGGGCAATAAAGCGCGTCAGCTTGGGAAATCCCTCGATGAACAGGCCATGCATGCCGTACTTGGGATCTGTGATCAGGGTGTTCAGGGCCCAGAAGGCCTCCTCCTCCTCGACCATGTAGAGCAGCAGAACGCCGGCCACACAAGCCATACCCTGGCAGTAGCCCAGCTCCGAGTTGTAGATACTGTAGGCATTGAGCACATTGAAGAGAGACACCTGCTTGGTGCAGTAGCGCTCCCGGTAGGCAAGATTGTCGCGAAACTGTCGGTTTACATCCGCATCGATCTGGCGCGCCTCCGTTGAATACTTTCTCGCCAGCTGCAGCATGCGGGCATAGACGCCAGCATTGCTGGCGATCGAGTGCTCGACATTGAGCAGACGTTTCCACGCTTGCCAGCGCACGCGATCCGGTATGCCCTTGTAGACACGCTTGTGCAGTTTGTCCGCGGGCGGTGGCCAGTGGCCGAGCATCTTCAGCCACTTCTTGTCGCGTTCCGCCTCGATGTTGTTACGGTGGAGCTCCTGGGCGTTGCGCGTTGTCGGCAGGCGAGAGTCGTGCATGAATCCATATCTGCGAAAAAGCGGGTATCGTAAAGAGGAACTACAATCAACTGAGGGAGGCCACCTACTTGTCGGTTATGTGATAGATCTCGAATGTGGGATTCTCCCAGGAGTCCACCACGTTGCTGGGATCCAGGCCCAGTTCGTAGCGCCTGAAGATCTCCTCGCGCTCGTCCTCGGCCCGCTTGACAAGCGCCTCCTGCTGTTCCCCTTCGTCCGTCATTATAGGAACAACGGATTAGCTGCAGCTGGTGGAGAATGAGGAGGGGCAGCAGTCAGAGGGGGAGCAATCGGAGGAGGTGGTAGCCAGCGCTGGGGTTTCCACGCTCTCAGTTGAGGAGCGGCTGCTGGTGCTGCTGCTGCTTCTTCGCTGGCTGGGCGATAGCGCGAAACTTTGATAAAGACAAAAGCACAGCGGACATTATTATTAACAATTGTAATCTATAATTTATGCAAACAGTCATCGCACACGCTTACACACTCACTCACACACACGCACACGCATGGCAACGGGCTATTGTCGCATGATATTTAAATGCAGCGACAGAATCGATTTCACTAACTAAAACTACAATAAGAAAAGACAACGAACGAATGAGCGTGGCAGAAATGACGTGATTTTCCACAATATTCAAATAACAGCGCATCAAAACATGACAGCGCAGGCAACCGACAAGAAACACGCCCCCTTAAATCCCAGCGAAAGCGGTCTAGATAAATTTAATATATGAAAGCAAGTCCCTGCCCGCCACTATTAGTCAGTTATTTTAATGCACTTTATGTTTTATCGCTCACACACTTCCTGTTTTCGCTGCGATTTGTTGTATTTTTGTCAACACACAGACATGCACGCACGCACACACACACGCACAGCCAACGAAGAGAGTGCTCGTTCTCTGGCTGCTTTCACCGAAAACAAATTGTTCGATCGCTGCGATCCGATTGCCGCTGGTTTACCATTTAATTTTGTATATATATTCCTATTATCCGCACCGATCCTGTGTGTTTTTTTACTTATTTTTTCACTATTTTAACGCGGCTGCATGTTTCCGATTGTTACACGCGATAGACCAGCGAAAACATCTATCGATGGAGTTGCCAGACTGTGGAGTTAACTAGAGATGGGCACTGGATAATATCGATACTATCGATCGATTATCGAGCCTGATAAACACAAAAACGCAATTTCCTAATGTCAATAAATCCATTTCTTTCTAGTTCTAGAATCCCCCTGTAGCGCTGGAAATAATTTAAAAAACCCTCTTGAAGTACTGAATTGCAAAAAATTCAAATCGAACTGAAAACATCGGTCTGGTGAATAAAAATATATCGATAGCTCGACGCAACATCGAAGTCTTCGCAGCTCTAGTACATATATAGTTTTAATTGTGCTCGAAAAAACGGAGTTAAAGTGAATGCCAGCGTCCAGAAAAAGTACTCGAAAGCATCCAGACCCAAGCTAGGCACCTTGGGCCACCGAGAAACGCGGGACAAGCTATGCCAATGCAACAACAATAATAATAAAACGGGTACGAAGCGAGGGCAGTTCGAAGGAAGTGCGTAGCGCAGCGTAGAATTTCGACCAAAAACCAAAAAAGAGGAAAAGAGACGCTCAATAGAGCGCACATATACATGGCGATATTTACGATATATATTCGCGATTGGGAAAACTAACGAATGCCCTATGTTGTTGTGTATTTTTCGCAGCTTTTCGTAGACGCTGCTGCCGAAAATCAGTTCTGTCCATTGCCATAGACTTGCGGTAAATCGAGCCCCCGAGCCCCAACGCCACTGGGAAGATGGTGTCCACCCGCCAAATGTGCGGCAGTGCCGCCAACGGAGGGGCTTCAACCTCAGGATCGGGTTCGGGATCTGCAGAGTCGCAGGAGGTGGTACCCACTGGTGTCCCTCTCTTGCCAGTCGCCCTCCAGGAGCCCGAGTCCACGGCAGCTCGTACGTCCGTCCTGCGTCGCGCGGCCAGTTACCAGAGCAATCCCGGCCAGTCGCCGGCCAGCCTGGCCTTCTCCGCCAGCGTGGTGACGCGCCACCACTCATACAACATCCAGATGCAGCGGGGCGGTCAGCTTGTGGGGATGGGGCCTTCGGTCTCCAGCGCTCCAGTGCAGGTCCCGCCTGTTGGGCTGTTGGACTTGCCCAACGAGCTGATTGAGAAGATTCTCGGCTACGTGGACTACAAGAAAATCTCAAATCTCAGAATGGTAAGTGCAACCTGTGCCCCCTAAGGGCCCCCTGCCCCCTCTCTCTCCCTCTCCCACCAAGCGTTGGTGGCTATTAAATCAATAAAAAGCAATTTCCCAAGTGCAGGCGTGTGGGACGGGCGCAGAGTTGGTTATCCAACGAACCCGGCAACTACCTGCACTCGTAGTCTGCCTGGCCTGTGCCATAGGTCTGTTGGTATTATTTTCGCGCCGACATCATCGGCCTGGCCCATGCGTTCCCTCGGTGATGTTCTATCCCTCTCTTGGCAGGAGGCAATTAAAACTTTGTCACGAGGGCACAGCACATGCACTTGTGATTGTTTATATTTAGCGGTGCAATATGCTGCTGATCTTGATTTCCGCGGGGGGTGAATCACAGTCGTAAATGTATAGATATCGTAGGTCCATTTTTAATGATTTAACGAGTAAGGGGAGGTAATCTTTTATGTTAACTTTGTAAGGCAAATTGTAAGGTTTTAATACAACAGCAAAGACTTTAAACTGATAATCAAAAACATTGGGACTTTATGAAATGGCACTTACTATAATTAATTACATATATAAATGTTTTTAATAGGATAAAAGATATAGAGAGTGATGATTTTTGCGGCTACAAGAGGAACCTTGATTTTTTGACAATCAAAACCTTTTGGCTTAAAAGTAGGCTTTCTCTGACTAAACACATATTCGTTATGGTTTCTAAATGTTTTTTATTAGGGATTAGAGGAAGTCAACCAAAAACACTAAGAAAATTCAAGCATGCCAACATAGCGGAGATAGTAGACGTGAAATAGAGTTGAATTTAATATAAATATATATTTTTTTATTCCTTTTTTTTTTTTTTTTACAAATTTAATGAATATCTTTGAAAATAATAGAAAAAATCAGAAATTGAATTGACTTTTATATAAAATATAAAAAAATAAAGAAAATCTAATTATTTTTTTAAGTCTTACTTAAAAAATTCCAATAAATTTATTAATTTAATAATAAAGTATGATGTGTGTGCATAGCCATAGTTTTTAGGAAACTATTTTTGGTTCAAAACCTTGAGGAAGGTGTCTACACCTCGGCGTGTCTTTGTGTTTTTGGGTTTTGATGGCATTTTTGCCTGCACCATGCTTCTCCCTTCTCCCTGGCCAGCCACTGGTGTGTGTATGTATGCAGCGGGGTTATTTGTCGTAGGTAGCGGAGACAAATGTAATCTGATATAATTTAATAACAGGCAGAACCACTGCCTCGTGGATGGATGGAGGATGTATGTACATATGTATGCGGGCCGAACCTGAAAAATCTCGCTCCAAAATTGTATCAGCACTTTACCAAAACTCTCGAATTTTGTATGCAGGTGTGCCACCGCATGAACGACATTTGTATGGCCATGCTGAACGCCGCCTTCTCCAGGCAGATTAATACCACGTTCAGCCGCTTCCAGGCCATCAAGGCAAGCATGCCGCGCCGGGAGTCGGCACGACGCAGTCATCCGCTGGCCTGCCAGTGCGACATTATCGAGACGTGCTACATGCGTCTCTCACTGCTGCAGATGTCCATGGGCAAGCACATGGAGCGGGGCCACTGCTGCTTCTTTCCTGGATCCGTAAGTCAAGCTCCTAAACTGATTCGTTTCTAAATGCTAATACGGATTATTTTCACAGATATTGGACGAGGTAAACGGAATTTTGAACTATATAAATTTTACGCCTCAGCTGCAGCGACCTTATCGGGTGACCGATGAGCTCTTCGATCTCTCCACCATGGCCATGGAGTACTTTAAGGACCGCATCGAGCCAACACTTCCCGGTCTGGCTTACTTTAACAAGGACTTCTATACGCTGCCCACCACCACCAAGCGACGTAAGCCTATCATTTCCGGCTGTAACAGTCAGTTTCATCGGCACTTTTCCCTCCACACAGCCACGCTTGCCATCAGTTCAGATCTCGAGGACAGTTCCAGCAACTCGCCGCCACAGAACCACATGGTGCTCCGCAAGGGCATCCGCAAGATCAAGCAGGGCATGAAGATCTACAATAATCAGCTATCGGTGCTGCGCACCGAGCTGCGCACCTGCAAGCGCAAGGCCGCCGAGCAGGGCAAGCAGCTGGCCGAGCAACAGAATCTTCTGGCGGAGCAGCAGAAGCAGACGCTGGAGTATGCCAATCGGTTGGACGAGAATGACAAGAAGAACGAGGAGATAACTCGCAAGTTCTCCACCCTCTTGCAGGTATGTAAATTTAGATGGATTTTATCCAAGAACAGGCATTGATTTTCTTTTGACTTGGACTTGTGCAGGAGCTCAACAAGTGCAAAACCGAGCTGCAGTTTTGGCGCTCCAAGAGTCCGGCCATTCCGGCCATGTGCAGTTCGTGCAATCAAAAGGTGACGCCTGTGGTGCCGCCAGAGGATTTCCAAGTGCTCGTCAACCAGGGTGTTGACCCGGAGCACATCATCATTAGCAATGAGGACGCTGATGCCGAGGAGAGCGACGTGAGCGTGGGCGAGCTGAAGGAGTTCGCCTCTCCGGACGAGTCCACCACAGCCAAGCTGCTGGCCGTTAGCACAGCAGCCAAGAATCTGAAGCGCAAGCTTCCATCGGAGACCCAGTCGTCCAATGCCATTGCGTCCACATCGAAGCAAGTGGAGGCCGTCCAGTCCCAGCCGCAGCCGACGGCTGCAATAAATGGAGGAGGAGGAGGAGCAGTAAAGGCCGCCGCCACCGCAGGATACTCGCCGAAGCTCTTCTATGGCAACCATCAACGCAGCGGCGTGATAGTAAGCCTCGTCTCCATGAAGCCAACGGCAGCTCCGTCGGAGGCACCTGGATCGGAGGCAGCTCTCGAGGAGCCGGAGGAGGCGAAGAAAGCACGTAGAGTACAAAAGGCCAACAGATATGTAAATACGTCGTCTGGCAAACGCAGTAAGCATTAGGACATATATACACTTTACATATTTTTTACCACTTATTTACATAAACAAAAAAACAACAAATAAAGAAGGCGTTCATGCCCCATGCTCTCATCTGGCTGGGTCAGGCGTCATGTAGTGTTAACAAAAGAATCAAATATATACACATATATCTATTAACGTCAAAATGCATTAGGCATTGCGAATATTATCATTACAATTATTATTATCAAGTACAACAACAAGTGTGTCTGTATGTTCTTCGGTTTTAACGACCCCCTCCCCCACATTAACAACAACAACTCAAGTTAACCAACAACAACAGCAACACAGAACACCATACGACACACTCGTCGAATCCAGTAGTTATTGGCAGAGCAAACAAAACAGATAATAATAATTTAAAAGCAAATTAATTTTAACTAAGAACCACAAGAAAAGCAAAACAAAAACGGCAAAGAAATATTTTAAATAAAACTTTAAAAGCATTTGAAATCAAAAGGGATTCCCCCGATGGTTTTTTTTTTGTACAAAAAGAAATACATTTATTTACAAAGTAACAAGGTCAACGGAAAGACAAGTCTAAATTACAGCTTTTGGGAGCGATCCCCGCCAGCCAGTGGCTTGTTCCGTTCATCCCACAGGGTGACGCCGTCGCAGGCACAGATTCGCTTGAAGTTTTCTAGTATGCCCGCCGAACGGGCAATTATCCCACAAGCAATCCTGCAGAGAAACAACTTAAATCGTGAAAATATGCTATCAAAACAAAGGATAGACAACGAACCTGTCTCCCGAGTTGCCATCGATGAGACTCTGTTGGTTGCCACCGTTTCCCAGGTCATCGGCACTGGCTGTTATAACAATGGCCCTGCCAATGATGTCCCACACCTCCAGGATGGGATCAACAAAACGGAATGTGGCCCTGCCGCTCTCATCGGCCCGAATGTTGCCCAGATCGCCGGCATGCCGTTCCGCTGCCTCTGCTGTTTGACTTCCGTGCGGCGACTGGCGGGGATTGTAGTGTGAGCCAACGGAGGCGCAACCTGCGGACACATCGCCGCTCTCGTGAATATGGAAACCGTGCAGACCGGGCGTCAGGCCATCCACCACGCCATCTACCACCACTCCGGGCTCCCGAGCCGTAATTGTTGTGAAGCGCACTACGCCCTGGACAGGCGTTCGGTCCACTACACTGCCCGTGGTGTTGATGAGAGCCACGGCCGACTGGCCACCAAATCCCGATAGCACCGCCTTGCGTCCGGTGGCCTCTATCTTGTCATGCACCTCTGACCAAGGTCGTTGGGTCTGGACAATCACTCGGCCCTCCTTGGTGTCGATTTCCACCTGGCCCACTCCATCCAGCGCCGTCCGGAGGACGCTGGCGTACGCCTCGTCGTCCTTGCGCATCTGAACTGCGAATTCGATCTAAACTTTAACATGAGAGCATGCTTCTTGGTCGCCAATTTACCTTGATGGAGCTCATTTTGATGTTAAAAATGCCGAATAAGAATGATAAACAAACTTTGGCCCTTTGGATCTTTTATCGAGCAATCGATTATTCTTTTTTGACATCTGTAAACAGGCATCTGGTCACACCTCAATCGATAGATAAAAATGAATTGGAGCTGCCAGATTTCCTGTACTTTTGGCGCCCGACTCAAAATTCAAACTGCAAATTAGTGAACCTGCTAATAACTGTAATTTCTGTGCTAATTTGTTGGACATAAACCTCCATTCAGCTCAAATTACGCCTTATCATTTTTTCTCAACTTTTGTTTTTATTGCCCGCCAGCGGTTTTGATGAATGGCCATAAAGTATATTTTTAAGCAAAATGCTGCTAATTTTTGCAAATTAACGGCGCTAATTGAAGCGTCCTAAGCGACAGATGGGTATGTCTGCTCGAAGTAAAAGAAAAACTTAAAAAAAAAACCGATAAAAACGTGCAACAAAATTGAAGCGTTTCCATGCGCCGCAAATTCATTGCAGCAAATTGCGTCTTTGACTTTCATTGTGCAAAATAAATTAATTTCACTTGGACATCGTTATTGATGGCAATTTAAAAACAATTGAGAAATATTTAATTCGGCCGCCATATAGCGATCAATTGAAGAAATGTAAAAGGAAGCATCACGACAGGGGAATAACAGTAAAAATGCCAATTCCCAAAATGTTCAGCACTTTGCGCATGGCTTTTATCAATTAAGACTCAATTAGCACAAAGCAAGCATTTTGGAATTAAAGGAAATCGGTGGACGGCAATTAGCCGAAATTAGTATTACAGTTATAAGGTCCACCCTAGCAATGTAGATCTCCCACACAACATAAACAGGTGCAGCTCTCTTCTCTTCTTTCTGTCTGCTCTTTAGGCAACGGAACAACAGCTGTTCTTGTTGATAAATATCATTCTTTGTTGCTTTTATCCATAGCTTACAAGTGCAAGTCAGGTCCCAAAAAGGTGGGTTGCCATGGACCCCACTCGAGTGGGAGCGAGATGGGGCTATCAAAGGTCGCCCAGAAAGTGCGTGCCATAGCAAAATTGCTATTTTGCTTTTTGCCTTTGTTTTTATTGCATTCCATACACGCACGCACACAACTGCACGACTGGTGGGGGGCAGCAAAGAGCGCCGTTGGAGCCCGCGAGAGCCAGAGAGGAAAAGAGATAGTAAGAGCGAACGGAGAGAGATGGGAGAGCGAAAGAGAGTATGGCTACTAGTCGTATACTTATTATTAATATTAGCGTGAGACACCAAAAATCACTACTAGTACTTTTGAAACCACTGGCGTTAAAGCACATGTGCGGAGTGAAAACTAATCTCAATCTCAACAAAGATACAGCAACAACTACAGCTACAACAACAGCATCAGCAAAAGCAGCAACTACAAAAATATTAACACGTTGACGCTTTTTGTGTTTATCGCGAGCGGAAAAGCTTAATTAGCGAGCGCCAAACTCTTTTTGGCTGGCCGAAATCTTATTTTCTTTGAGAGTGCGTGTGGGTGCCAAAAAAATTAAGTACGTCATCGACGCGCGCAGCGAAAAACGGTCCAAAAACTGATACACACACAAAGGCGAGCAGCAACCTAGAATTGAATTCAATTGCAGGAGCAACAAAAGCAACACGCCCAATCAACGCAAATCAAGGAAAAGTTCTACACACAAACTCGAATTAATTAAATTGTTTTTGTATCTGAGATACTACTTCTTCGTCTTCTTCTTCGCAATCTTCTCCTCGCCTGACCATTCGCCGCGAAGCGCTGACAAAGACAAAAAGAACGTGCAAAACAGCTGAGCTGAGACCGAGAGTAACGGAACGTAGCGTCGACGTCGGCAGCGAGCAACAAAGCAACAAGTGCAGTATCAGCAGCAGCAACAACAACACAAAGCCCTTTCAATTGAGAGCCTAGGCGAGTGTGTGCGTTCACATTGTTGTTGCCACAATCAATTAGAGTGATAGCAGGCGGCAGAGCAGCAGCAGCATCCGCATCAATTCCGCTGGCAGCAGCAGCAGCAGCAGCACCATCTTCGCATCGCATCTTCGGGCTGGCTTAATTCCGAAAGTGTATCTGTGAGCGTAGTTGCTCCCGTTCCGCCTCCGTAATCGCAAGTGGCTTGTTGTTATTGTCGCACTCGGTCGATCTCTCCGTGTGTCTGTCTGTGTGGGCAGCCAGCGCCAGCGCCGTCGGCTCTTGATTGGGCTTGTTTGATTCCGAAACTGTATCCCGTAGTTTCCCGCTAACGGCGAAAATTCACACAACTCATTGATATTTTAACCTCGTGTCCGCGTTGGCTGCCGCTCGACCAAGGTTCTGCCGCACAAAATGCTCGTCTCCTTGGGCTCTCCGAAGCCTGGCTTCGTCGGACTAAAAGTGCTCCTCTAGCACACTGCGAGCAGTCCGCCGTACATAATACACAAAAGTCTAACTATACGCGAAAGGCAGAACCAAAAGCCCTAACTATTTATAACCCACTGAATTGGCAGCAAAAAAAAAGTTATCACCACTTCACCAACCGAATCGTAATCGCTATCGTTATCGCGAGACAACAAAATACAAAAAAAAAAAAAGTTTAAAGATAATATACAGTGTGCAAGTCAAGCCGAAGCAAACAAAAACTCCTATTCTCTTGCTAATGAAATCCGAGCGCGTTTTTGTGAATAATTAGCCCCCAAAAAAACCCGTTTAGCCGCCGCAGAAATTAGGCCCCCCATAAAAGTGACGACGACGATCCAAGAAACTGGCATCCATCTCGCTGCCGCTGATATATAACACCCCAATATACACACAGCCTTAAAGCGCAAAAACGTAAAACCGCGATAACACCCATACACTTGCCGCCGAGCAGAGCGAAAAATCCGATCAGCGAATAATATATCAACTTCACAGTAACGTCGGAAAGTCAGTGCAAGTCAGAGCTAAATCGTCGAGCGCCCCGAATAGTTGTGTCCAACAAAACGTTCCCAAGTTCCCCCAAAAATCAACCAAGTCGTGAAAAGATAATCAGTTATCAGTGATCAACATCGTTCTCCAGAAGTGTACAACTGCGAAATAATGTCAGCCCTCTGACAGTGTCCCAAAAAAAATAAAGCCACACAAAAGTTACATAACGCATAACGTGGAAAATCCTATTTTCGGAAGCGAAATATAAGCAAGAGAGACCCAGCGAAACCCTCCAAGTGACTTGTTAATTGGAATGTCGCCTATCTGACAGTGACTAAATCAACACGAAAAAAAACACCCCAAAAATAACTCAAAAACACTATTTGAAAATAAAAAGAATAAATTGGAGCGTCACTACAGCGTTACAACAGCGAAAGAAATAATATCAGCCAACAAGGAGTGCAGCCTGTGTTATCAGTGAAGCATACGTACATACATACTGATATATTCGATTCAAGCGTAAACAACTGCTGTATAATGTTCACCGCCATCTGACAGTGGTCCAAAAACCAGCAAACAGAGCTAATAAATAGAGCGTCGAGGGATCGCCGCTGCTATAGACAACAAGTCCCACACGTGCCAGTGAGACCTGTACCGTACCACCTCCCCATTTGAACTGCACGAAGTAAAGTCAATTTAGCGATAAATGGAGAAATCTGAAATACGACTGCAGCGCATGTCAAATGAATATCAGTCGCAATCGAGCTATATGTATCTCCGGACCAAGATGCTGTTAAAAATCGAAAATACCCTACTTCGAAGCCATCGTCAGCGCGAGACCACCGGTATCAAGAAACTATACAATTCGTTTTTCGTATTGTTTTAATTTGCCCCGCCCGGCCCCCGATCCCCCTCCGAAGGCCCCAAGAACACATTACGCACAACGCAACAATTCCAATTCCACTCAATTGTGAGCCAAGCTAGAGAAAAAGTTACAAAAAGCAAGTTATACATGTTTTACCTATATTAAATATATGAATAAACTAGAGATATTATTTGGTTGTTAGTAGAACTCAACGTCAAGTGCATATTGTTAGCCCCTCGTATATCCAAGTGCTGTGCGACGAACGATTAGTAAAGTGTGTCATATGAGCATTTTGAACAAGCCAAAATGTTAACCTAAGCAAAAAGCCCTATTTAAGTCTCCGAGTCGATTAATAACTGTTTCTACTTCGAATATTACTATTACAATCAATCACAATCACCTTTGTTGCATTTCGCGTTGCACCAAAAAAAAAAAAAAAACTTGAGCAAAATTGCTGCTGGCGAAAGTCCGGTCGGAACGGTACAAACTGTGGTCGCGAAATATATATCGTATTATCTATTGGTTGGAAAACGACAAAGGATTTAATACTCTAAAAATAACAAGGAATAAGGGAAAAGAACGCGATTACAACGCCTTTAATTCACGTACCGAATGGCGCTTTCGTTTCTATCGCAAAACTCCGGTCTGTTGGATTTACAAAGCATATTTGATCCACAATATTCTCATCATCAACAACAACAACAAATACCACAACATTTGAGCCACCACCCCCAACATCACATTCAACAAAATCAACAACAAAATCAACACCAACAACAAGCGGAACAAATTCTACAACATCAACAACCACGCAACATATCAACAAAGTTCGATTTGAACATTTTCAACGAATTCGACCAAATGGAATTCAACAACAATTTAAATCGCAATCAATATCAAAACAACAACAATAATATCAACAACAATCAGAATCATAACTCCAACACCAACAACACTAACAACAGTGTAAGTGAAAATCTAAATCAGGTGAGTTCAAAGGTCACGAACGACAGAGGGTTCATAGAGCTTGACATGCGATAGAATACATTGAGAGAATATATAAAAGGGGTCGAAATTTGTCTGTTAAACAGTTAACAAAAAAGTGGAGTAGTTTAAATTAAATTATAAAAATTATATGAAGGGGTTATAAGGGGACTGTGATATTTGGCACCTGGGAACTATACTCTTTCCAAGTTCCCACCGATTAGTAACTCTAAAAAAATGCAGACTAATTATAGTAGCAACATATTTACACAACTGTTTTCAAATCCATCGGCAGCAGATTGATTTTTAATGGAATGTCCGACATTAGCGAGAGTCCTACTTACTAGTTAGTGAATCAAGAAAACTTTTCAAGATCCCCTGCTCATTCGGCTCTGTTTGCCTTGAGGCAAATATAAATATATAGTTCAATTGCTAATTATACTATACAGCGCGGGGTGTATCATATAACATAGTTGTGGTGGACAGATAGAGGGAAAACAACAGAACAGCGCTTAATAAATAGTTGCAAGCGAATGTTACGTCACCAGTGCCGACTCACTCACTCGCACTCATACCCCAATCCTGGGGGTATCCAAGAGCAGATACTTTTGTTTACCTTGTTTATTTTTGGAATGTCTCATAAATATAGCCGCATGTTGTTCTGGGTCTTCTTTGCCCAGCTCTCCAAGCCGTGTCTTTTTCCATTTTGTTTACATCGCTGTGTGTTCGAACTTATCTCTCTCTCTGCTAATGAAACCAAGCCAAGTCAGAGTCCTCATCGGCAAATAAACATCCACAGAATGCAATGAATCGATGGGTGGTTTCTCCCCCACTCTCTCAGACTCTCTTTTCGGGAAAGAGAGTGTGGGATTGGGAGAGTAAAGCCGAGATTGTAGGCGACCTTATCAGCAAGGTTCGGACCCACATATAGTATTTCAGCTGGACTGTACAGATAACGGTGAGAGGGCATAGCCTCGTTGGCGGCTAGACACGCTTTGTTGGTACTTTTGATTCGGTTCCAGAATTGATTACGCCGTCGAAATTCAGTTTTCGAACTAAAAGCCTCTCCGTTCGGTTTCGGTTTTCCAGATCCAGAACCGCCACTTCATCAGCGGCTACCACCATCAGCATATTGGTTCGGATTATGAGCAAGTGATCAACTTTGTTGACTCGCCGCCAAACTCTGAGGAATCGTGGACAGGTAAGGCAGCGCCAATCAGTTCAATCATCAGCTCAGCTCAGCTCACCTCATCTCAATCACCAACCTTCCTACATCGCCATCATTGAAGAGACCACCTCTTTAATCGAACAAATCACCATTGTCGTAGACGCCCAATCGAAGGATTCGCCGGGACCGCAGATCATCGACGTGCAAACCATTTACCTAAATAGCGGCTCACGCAAAAGACGAATGGATTGGGATTCCCTGGACATTGGCCAAAGTGAGAATTCACCAACAGCATCGCAGAGCGGCGAGCTGCCCACCAAAGTGGCCCATCAGGAGAAGGATAAACACAAGCGCGAGAAGAACTCGGGTAAGGATCAAGATTTTAATTCATATTTCATTAATAATGATAGACAATTAAAATGGTTAAAAGAATCTTGAATGAACGTATAAACGTATCTTATGATCAAGTATTCAATAGAGCAGCCTCTTATCTTAGGCTTTAGAATTTCAGGTTTCCATATTCATTCTTAGACTTTCAATAAAGCCCAGAAGCTTGTTCTAAAGTAAAAGCAGGTTAGCAAATGCTTTAATAATTAGCCCATCAATTAGTTATATTAAAATATAAATTAAAAGTCTGAAATTGTCACACTTTCCAGCTAAGAAGTTTGAATATTAAAAGTTATTCATAAAAGATTGAATTAAACCCAGAAAGATGGCTACAAAAGTGCGATTATGATGATAGCTGTTTTGTTAATTGCTGATTTGCATAAAATGTGTGTTGAGTTGACCCAAAATCAATGAAAGCGTCTGAAAAGAATGAAAGAAATTGCGATTTGACTTGGGACTTCTTCCTGGCGAATCAGAAACCCGTTCCCGTTCCTGGTCCCTCCACGTTTGTTGGCTAAATTAGAAGCCGTCGTAATTGAGAAACCCGTTTCCGAGTTGCGCCTCTTTGATTGTACAATGCGACAGCTTCGGCATGGGCTATATGGATATGGATATATACACTTGTATGTAGATTGGTGTGCCTAGACAGATGTACCCGATCTAACGACTAATTCGATCTTCGTAAGACAAACGTGAGTCTTTCTGCCTGTGCTGCCCTCGCGGGTGCTAAGTGGTGTATAAACACGGGAATATGATCGCTAATTAGTCAGTATCTATCAGACATGAAGTTGTACGTCATACATAGGCGTGAGTTGGCAATTAAAGGCCAAAAACCTTACAAAGGGTACGGCGACTTTGAGATGTTTGAAATATGTAGGGTTTGGCGCAGGTGGAGTTGCACTATGAAAGACATTCGGTCCTTAAATAGTTTCATAAACTGATTAACATCCAAAGACCGTCCGAACGATGTCTCTTAATTTCGAAGTTTGGATGTCTTAATGAAATTAACAGCCCCGGCGATGGTTAAAGCTTGGCATAAAACAGTAATCAACTTAACACCTTTGCTCGTGTTAATCAATAGAGCTTTAATAATAGAATGCCTCTGCTGGGCAATAAAGGGGGGAATAAATCTTTTCTGGGTACTTTTCCGATGGCCAATGAGAGCGAACAAGCCCCTAACCGAAAACCCTTTGAGCTCTATAAGATCTGTGCTCGAGATTGCAGCTCCGCTACCAACTCAAATCACGCAGAGCCCCCGAACTAATTACCCCGAAACGAGTGACCGCGACATGACACTGGTACTGGGACACTGATATACTTTGGAACAAACAGTGACAGACTTGTGGCCATATAATTTCGACTCCAATCTAGAGCGCAGCCAGCCAGCCCCTCTCGCTGATGGCTTATCTTCGTTGGCCAGGCGGGCCTTTCCGTAGATAAGACTGAATGGCCCGCGTTTTTGGCATACAACAATCCGCTATTAGGTGTACTTTTTCCATTGAGATTCTTAGATCATCCAAACAAACGACCAGCCTTGCCTTTGTCCCGGCTTTTTCCCACATTTATTTTATATAATCGAAGGCGGCAATAAGATGATATTGAAGTCATTTCCCCTGCCATTTGGTCAGATATCATCTATTCTAAAATTCTATTAAATGAGCGCCCCCTGTACACATTTACAGATACTTTTAATCAAACAATTAGCTGTGACACTATCGCAAATGTGAAATGTGTGAGCAGTGCAAACATGATGTGCGTCATTCGGTTGTGGATAACTTTGAATCAATTGTGATCGAGATATGTATTGTCCACTGGAAGTCAGACACACACATATAGATCTAGAGATATCTGAGACAGATTAAATCAATTAACCAAGCATCACAAACAGTTTTTTTCATTAGAGAACATATTACTTTTTTTTGAAGCATTTTGGAAAAAACAATTGAAAGTAATGGCGTGACTATTTTAGGCTTACTTTTGGGGTATTATACATATATTGGCGTTGGCAACAATATGATTTGTTTTTGCAAACTCTAGAGAGAGGCGTTGAACCATTGTTGAAAGAATCGGGAGCACAAAAAGCCACTCATAAACAGGCACTACCCATAAACGAAATAGCTTCTGCTACTATACAAAAATATAGTTACGTGTTTATCAATTAATTATAAATTGGCCTTACAAAATGTCGCATGCTATAAATTCTTCTTTTGGCCAAGACCCACAAGTTTGACGTCAAAACAGTTTGAGGTCGTCCATGGCTCTTGAGAGCGTAGTCGTCACTTGATGATAACAGTTCGACAAGAAATCTAAGAGAAATGACAAACGTGCCAGATATGGATTGAAATATATAGCTTTTACTTTATATGCTTTGCTTTTTGCAGGTCGCAGCAGCTGGAGCGATGATATTGGCTTCGATCTGAATGCCGAGTTCAACAGCAACTCGTACTTGAACAAGTAAGCATTGCCACGGAAAGCCCCTTAATTGAATTTCAGCTAATTTACACACCTCGTCTCCCCTTATCCCTCTCGTAGTGAGAACTTCCTGTCGTTCTCGCCCTCGCTGACCACCCTAAAGCAGGAGCCGCAGACGGATCAGGTCAAGCCCAGTCCCAAGATATCATTGGACAATGCCGCTGGTTCTCCCTCGGTGGCCATTGCCAAGCTGGATGAGTCCCAGAACTCTCCGCAACAGCCAAATCCTGGCCAGGAATTAACCCCTGGCTCTGGTTCGGCCAACGGCAATGGCAAGCACGATGTGAATTCGGGTCTTATCTGTGGCTGTGGTTCACCACAGGGCTCTCCAAGCAGTGAGTATGATGTGAACGAAAAGGGCGCCAAGCAGCAGCAGCTCAGCGTTTTGGATCCGGCCAAGATTGAGCTTGTTTCGGCCAATGGAGCTACCCACTCCGAGGATCATAAGTAAGTATCAAAGAAAGTCTAGGTTTTGTTCTCTGAAGCTCATAGTGATTATACTTTCTGCCCTTCCAGATTTCAGTATATCTTGGCTGCGGCCACTTCGATTGCCACCAAGAACAACGAGGAGACCCTGACGTATCTCAACCAGGGCCAGAGCTACGAAATCAAGCTAAAGAAGATCGGCGACCTATCCCTCTACCGGGATAAGATATTGAAGGTGAGTCTCGAGTCTCGAGTCCCGAGTTCCCAAGTCCAAAGTCTCTGCCCATGTCCACGGCCTCCAATTGAGTCCCAGAGTCATGTGATGGCGGTGAATTATTCAACTGTCGAGTGAGCGACTTGCCTCTTGACCAACTGTGTGTGTATATCTGTATCTCTGTAGCTGTTGTATCTGTATCTGGGGCTCAATTGATTTTAATAAGCCCCAATTAAGCCGCTCGACTTGAGAGATGCCACTGACTACTAGGCAATGGCCTGTGTGTGCATGTGAAATCTGCGTGTGCAAAAACTTTCCGAGTGAAGTCATAGCCACCATTCACTCATCCTCGTCCCTCCCTCTGGCTTCTTCTCTCCTCTTTGCAGAGCGTGATCAAGATCTGCTTCCATGAGCGCCGCCTCCAGTTCATGGAGCGCGAACAGATGCAACAATGGCAGCAATCCCGCCCAGGCGAACGCATCATTGAGGTGGACGTACCGCTATCGTACGGCCTGTGCCACGTGTCCCAACCGCTCAGCTCCAACTCGCTGAACACCGTCGAGATCTTCTGGGACCCGCTGAAGGAGGTCGGCGTCTACATCAAGGTCAACTGCATTTCAACCGAATTTACCCCAAAGAAGCACGGCGGCGAGAAGGGAGTGCCCTTCCGACTGCAGATTGAAACCTATATAGAAAACACAAACAGCACCAATACTGGCGTTTCTGCTGCCGGTTCCGGTCTAGGATCTGCTGGCAGCAGCAGCAGCAACAACAGCGCCAGCAACGGCGGCAGTGGTAACAACACCAACGGCACAACCAGTGGCTCGACAGCTCCAGCATCACCGGAACGTTCGCCCAATGCTGGCGGACAGGCCAAGCAGGCGGTCCATGCCGCTGCATGCCAGATCAAGGTGAGTAAGCGGGAGATGTATTGCGGGGAGCCTCCTTGAAGTCTCTTAATAAATTCTTAACAAGAAAATAAGGGCTCAATACCTATTTAGTATCTTATTTCCTTTAAACTTGCTTGTAATTAAATATTATATACATTTTTCCAGGTTTTTAAGCTAAAGGGCGCTGATCGCAAGCACAAGCAGGATCGAGAGAAGATCCAGAAGCGTCCGCAATCGGAGCAGGAAAAGTTCCAGCCCAGCTACGAGTGTACCATCATGAATGACATATCCCTGGATCTGGTGATGCCTGCCACTACCACTGGCTGCTACAGTCCCGAATAGTGAGTATTAGTACACTTTTTCCAAAGAGATTTTCCCTTGCGAGAAGTAGGGATAGATACAGGTCGAGAGTGGGGTCCTCTCCCGCAGTTGGCATATGTGCTCCAGAATTAAACAACAATTTATTTCGCTGTGCGGCCCCGCAATCTTTCAATTGAGCCGGCAAATTTTTCCACAAGTCTTATTTATGTGACAGCTACGGTCCAGGCTTTTTGATTTACGAACCCAGCTACGAGCACAACTGCAGTCCCCAGCTATTTACATAACATCCAGTTAAGATCAAGTGCATATTACGTATAACGTAGATATACTTGTTCCTTATCTCACAATAGGTTTGTACAGTGCGTTTCAAAGCCCTACGAGAGGGTCTAAGTTGGGGTTGTATATCGGAATGATAGATCTACAACGATATCTAAATAAATCTATAAATAAAGTATCAAATAATGAACTTTAATATTCATATATCACGTCTAAGAATATGTTTGTTTTCTGCTTTGGAACTCTTCGCTTGTCCGGAAGCTTTAATGTGAACCAAACAGATAAAATCAAAGATGTTTATTTGCGGTTTTCGATTATAAACAAACACTCCATCTCAATAAACAATCGATCATCAAAATGAGAACGTTTCAGAAGAGTTGGTAACAAATACAAGCAAACCGAATGCCACCTTAACCAAATTTGGCAAAATGCCCTCTGCCATTAATGTATGTACCTTACAATTGCGATACGCACTTTCCCAGTGGAATTTTCCTCCCGTAACAAGCGGCGAGAGGAAATTATTTTGTTTGTGTCATTTACATTTGAATGATCAGCAAAATCATATCGAATCGAGAGCGTGTAGCATAGAGATTGATCTGGGAGAGACCAAGAGCGGTAGCGAGCGCCGCAGAGATCTCCGGAGCGGGAGAGAAATCCACCAACTAAAGGATCTTTTGCAGAGTTAAGAGAAAGATCACCAAAGAGATCACAGCTTTCTGCTTTGGGTCATTTGTTGTTTTTGCCAGTCTGCTCCAAGCTATTTTTAGTTTAAAGTTGCTTTTAACCGGTTTTCTGGTTTTCATTTCTGCTCAAATGAATTTGTTTTGTTTGCAGAGAAACAGAGAGAGGGCACTTTTGTAGATAATAATTGCAAATAATATGATGGGGTCGTTTTTTGTGTATTGTTAGGATTACGATTGATTATATTGATCGGAAAATACATCCTAAAGAATGCATTGACTTAAGTATTTAGCCTTTGCACAAATAGCAGGAAATGGCTACGGACGAAAGTCGGGAAAGGTTTTCCCCAGGCATAATAAAACACATACTGATATTCCAAACGGGTTTGCGCCTGGCCAATCGACCGCAACAGGCCGTATCGGGTATCGGCCTGAATTGTAGTCGTAAACAAACCAGATTCCAGTAATGGAAAATCTGAAAAGTTGAAAGATGCCCAAGTGCCGCGCATTCGTGAACATGCGCTTGCATTTGAAGGATCGTCGCTCCTGCCAACGTCAGATACTCAACGAGCTACACTGGATTTGTAGGACAAAACTCCCTATTTACAACCTGAATCCTTTATTAACTATGGTTATTTTTTATACTACTCCCTTTGCAGTATGAAACTCTGGCCCAATTCGCCCGTACATATACCCAAGTACGATGGGATACTTCCGTTTGCCCCAAGTGCAGCTTCGCCGGCCACCAGCAGCAGCAGCCCCATTGCCATCAACTCGGTGACATCGACCAACTCACCGACTCTGAAGCTAATGGACGCCACCAATATGGTATCGCCGCAGCATGTGCCCGCCGACATGGACGATTATGTAGGTTCCCACCACGAGAGTAACAACTACTAACTTACCTAATCGACCCTTTGTTGTCCATTCTCCCAATCAGAACCAGAACATCATGCCGGAATCGACGCCCGCACAAGTGACGCAGTGGCTGACCAATCACCGCCTCACGGCCTATCTCTCAACTTTCGCACACTTCTCGGGAGCGGATATTATGCGGTATGTACATAAAGTTATTTGCATTATAAAGTTTACTTTAAAAAATGAGATTTAGGAAGATTTTCATATAGATTTTTGAATTTTAAATATTTTAATTTAATTGATTTGCTTAACTTTATTTTCTTTAAGATTTATATTTTAAGCTTTAAGAGTATTGATATATTTATTACTTACTGTTTCCGTAGGTGTTACTTTATCAGTTAGATTAGTTAGATCTTAACTTCTTGGTGACCCATTTTCATGGCAACCAATTTCGTTGAAATTCTCTTTCCAATAATTTAGTTTAATCAAACAAGTTTAGTTGATAAACAATAATTGATAGTTCCAGTGATAATAGTTACAACACAATACCTTATGTAATAACTTAATGGTTAGTTGATCTACTTCTTAGACAATTTTTCAATAAAGAAACGAAAAACTTTGGAGAATTAGGCAAGTGTACTTGAGTTGCGCTTTGATTACCTTTTCAATACAATGTTTCAATCAGTTTATTACCATTTTGTATAATCTTATTGACAGACATCTGAAAGATAGCGACCGCGTCTATTGGATAACTAGATTCGACAATCAAGTACAATACAGCTAACTTGTTTTGATTAATATATTACCCGATAAGATAGATAGTAACTTGATGTATCTGGTTATTGGGAGAAAATGTCGATGTATCAATAATGTATCAATATTTGATCCAAAGTTTGATAAATAATGCGATATTTAAGCGTTGCGATATACATATGCGCGATAAATCGATATTCTGATGAATATGTCGGAATTTGTCAAAGAAGAAGGTATTAAATATTTCGCTTTAAAGATGAATTAAACAAAACGAAATAAATTGGATACAAATTCATATAGTTTTCGATTGCATCCACATTTTAAACTTTAAATTTCTTTATATCAAACATTATGATATTTTCTTCTCAATATATTATATCAAACTTTTACTTTCAATATATATATCTACGCTATAGTGTTTCTACCTTTGTATAATATATATTCTATAATTAAACTGTTTCGAAGCGCATTTTTATTTTGGTCGCTGATTTATTTATTATTGATTTCTAATAGTTCTCTGCTCTCTTGATTTATTTATAGCATGTCCAAGGAGGATTTGATACAAATCTGCGGCCTGGCCGATGGCATTCGCATGTTCAACATTTTGCGCGCCAAGTAAGTTTATATTCAAGATCCTTTTTAAACCTTTATCTATATCTTTAAATCCTTTTTTTTTTGTAGAACCATTGCCCCTAGGCTTACGTTGTACGCCAGCTTGGATGGCTGCAGCTACAATGCCATCTACTTGCTTTCGAACACGGCCAAGGAGCTGCAGCAGAAGCTGTTCAAGATGCCTGGTTTCTACGAGTTTATGGCCAAGGCCAGTGCCCAGGAGAACGGAGGAGGAGGTAGTGCTGCCGCTGCAGCTGCGGCTGCCCTGTACAACAACTGGAGCATGCACTCCAAGTACTCGGGCAGCGGCTCGAACATCTTCAACGATGCCAACAAGAGCTGCGTGTACATCTCGGGGCCGTCGGGCATTTTGGTCAGCGTCACCGACGAGGTCCTCAACAACGAGATCAAGGATGGCAGCCTCTACGCCATGGAGGTGCAGGCCGGCAAGGTGATCCTCAAGCTGATCAACAAGCAGGACAACAATTGAGCCTTTTAAATTGATATCCCCGTAGAGTCCACCATCTCCGAGCAAAAATCAAGTATAGTTTTTAGCATTTACACGCAGTGTGAAAGATAGTTTTCTAAATATGCTTCAATGTGTACAAGATATTTCGCGCAGCAATTTTGAACAAGTAAAAAGAAAGCAAGCAACCCGAAACCCGAAATCCCAATCCCCAACGCAAATCTTCGTTAAAGAACTAGTGCAAAATATTTAAGTTTTCGTTTTTCAGTCCACACTTTTAGGTTTTTATTATACTTTACTTTATTTTACATTGTATTTTATACCACCTACGATATACGACTACATATGCACAATTAATTCTCCGATGCGATTGCATTTCGATTCGTTCTTTTATCTACTTTTAATTTTCTTTTTCTATTTCTATGGCGTATGCTTACCACATATATAACACTTATATATCAGTTATTTGAAGTAGAAAGAAAAAACACAAAAAAAAAAGAAACATAATTTTACTATAATGATTATTGTTATTATAATTATCTTCAAGTACAGTACCACGAATACAAGAATTGAGCAATTGTTTCGAAGCAGAGTTCAACTAGCAACCAAACAACAACTTTTGTATGTGATAGAAGCAATAAAGTGTTATCCACAAGTGGACTGTCAAAAAAACCATTTGAAAGAGTCTTTATTTTGGTGGATTTAAAAGGTAAAGTAAGTATTTAAAGATCAAAAATATTAAAGAAATTGTTAAAAACCCTTAAAGGCTACATTAAATAGAGTCTGATCAAAGATCAAGCTAACTACAAGATGGGTAACGACATACGATTTTTTTTGTTGAAATTAATTAGGTCAGACTACTGAGTTTTTTTTTATTTTAAAATTATAAAATATTATTCGGGGACTCCCTAAAAATGTTAGTATAATGTAAGCCTTCATTCCCATTCGTTTCTCTATTAGAAATATTTTCAAAATTTAAAAGTTAACCAAAAATGGATGGTTTCCACATCATCCTGCTTCTTTTTTGCACTTTCGGTAAGCTTTATTAAATTTTAATTCAACAAATTTGTAATCGAGTTGCCCGATCTTAGGAACAGTTTGGCAAGTGCAGGGCGATTGTCGCATAGCTCAGTATATGGTGGAGCAAACAAATCGCATATTCACCTATTGCGATGCCAGTGGCTCCATACAATTGCAGCGCAGGGAAACCGTACCAACCGGAGTCACTCTAAAGATGTATTGCAATCCCTCGGATATGGTGGAGACTCAGTGTCTGGACAATGGACAGTTCTCCAATCCGTTGCCCATGCGATGTGGCAATCCGATGCAGCCAATGTTGATGCTGATTCGGGATAATGATTGTCCAGGAAGCTTGTATTCCGTGGGTTATACGATTCAGGGACGCAACTTGGAGCTGTATCGCACCTGTTTCGATGCACGACTTGGAAGGGTTTTGTACTCGCAAAGCGATGTCTATTACAAGACTTTCTGTAAGTTAGCCTTGAGGTTTATAAGGATTATCTCTTATTTATCTTTAATTATTCCTAAAACCCCCAACAGTCCCCAGAAGACCATTTGTGGAATTTGTGGCTGATCAAATGTTCAGTCCCCTGGAGGCTTCAGCCTACTTAAAGTCCAACATATACTTTGCCTTCAAGTCCATCTATGGCGATGGCCAGACCTATTTGCCAAATGTTGTGGCTTTGATAATCAACCGAGGTCATTTGGTGGCTTCGGCGGACTTTCTGTTCGTAGATCAAATGGGCAGCACCTTTCGCTATTTGAATGTGGTGCCACAATTCAAGTCGATTAACGATGGCAACTGGGAGAAAATCGAACGCTGGGTTCGCAGTCAGGTGCCGCCATCGAGCTATTTCCGTGTCAAGTCCGGGGGTATTGGCATCCTGGCATTACGCGATGTCCATGGTGCCTATCAGGCGGCCTTCCTGGCCGGCTCCAAGATCCCAGTGCCGGAGTGGACATACAAGGTGGTGCGTGATGACAATGGCAATGGACTTTACGTCTTCCTTACCTACAATAATAATTTCGAAAATGAAAGGCCACAATGCCTGGATGTGTGCAAACAAGTAAACTGCCCCTTGAGTCTCCCGAATAACCCATACGATGGATTTACCTTCTGCTGCGATCCCAAGCAGTTTCCATTCTGAATAATGATGCCACCCCCTTTATGCATATTTTAGAAAGGACTCTTTGCCCAACTGGCCTGCGTAATAATCGCCGTTTGAATAATTTAATATTTTTATTTAACGGACGCACTTAAGCTGAAAATGTGAAAATTCGTTGTCTAAGAGGGCATACACTGTAGGAAAAAAGGTTTTATTAAATGAGAATGGATGCCAAAAGGTGTTTTATTAGCTGGAAATGAAATTAGCAATAAAAGGAAGAATGAGCTTGAATTTATGATATTTATATTTGATATTTATGTTAAGTTCCATTACATTTTATCACACTTTTCTTACTTTGATTATTTTAATTTGAAATTTCTCTAAAACCTTTCAATTATTTCCCAGTGAAATGCACGCCAGAACAATTAGCTAACCGATTAGGACGCTCCTAATGACATTTTAAATGCTTCTAAAAGAGCCATAAAAAGGCTTCTCTCAAATCAGAAAACCTTAAACTCAATTGAAATGGCAAAACAAGTGGAAATCTTTTACAGGGGCCAGAAGGCCTTCCTGAACATCTTCTCGCTGTGGCCGCAGAAGGAACGCTGGTGGAGAATCTTCCACCAGGTCAACTATGTGCACGTTATGGGCTTCTGGGTGCTGCTGTTCGACTTCATCCTAGTCCTTCACGTGGTTGGCAACCTGCGCGACATGAACGAAGTGGTCAAGGCCATCTTTGTGCTGGCCACCAGTGCGGGGCACACCACCAAGCTGATCAGCGTTAAAGTCAACAATGTGGCTCTGGAGGAGCTCTTCAAGCGGTTGGATGATGAGGATTTCCAACCGAGGGATCCAAAAGAAGAGATGATCTTCAAGGCCGCCTGTGAAACGACTCGCAAGCAGCGAAACTACTATGGATCCTTGTCCTTCAATGCCTTGACCATGCTCCTTGTGATGCAATTGTTGTTGGATTGGACAGAACTTCCGCTGAGCACATTCAATCCCTTTAGTGACCATCCTGGCTCTGCGGGCTACTGGTGTCTCTACTGCTACCAGTGCCTGGCTCTGTCCATCTGCTGCGTTACGAACATTGCCTTTGATTCCCTGTGCTCCTCCTTGTTCATCTTTATCAAAGGTCAGCTGGACATTTTGGCAGTTCGTTTGAATAATATTGGAAACGATCTGGGTAGAGGTGAAAAAACCGTGGAGAAGCAGCTGAAGCAGTGCATCCGTTATCACTCGACCATTGTGGAGTTGACCGAAACCGTTGAGCTTTTGCTTTGCAAACCGATTTCGGTTCAAATCTTCTGTTCTGTGCTGGTTCTTACAGCCAACTTTTATGCCATAGCCTTGGTGAGTCCTTAAAAGCCTAATTTAATATTAAAAAACAATACCCGTACATCCTCTTTCCTGTAGCTCTCCGAAGATAAGACCGCCTTATTTAAAATGATGCCCTATCAGGCTTGCATGCTAATGCAGATTTTCATCTTGTGCTACTTTGCGGGGTGAGTAGGGGAGTTATTTAATCTAAATTTAAAAAGTGTAATAATGATCCCCTTAGCGAAGTCACTAATCGCAGCATGGAGCTACCCCACGAGCTGTACAAGACCAGTTGGATGGACTGGAACCGCCCTAACCGACGAATCCTGTTGATGTTCATGCAACGTTTGCACTCAAGTCTGCGTATAAGGACCTTAAATCCCAGTCTTGGCTTTGACCTGCATTTATTCGCCTCGGTAGGTGAAGTCCTTAACTTTTCTTTTCAGTGTTGCCAATTTCCATAATGAGCCTCATTAGTTGGTGGAAATGTGTGGAAATTCGCGGGCTATATAAGGCTCTGGTCGTGGGTAGTTTCGGTCAAAGTCAAAGTCAGTGAAATCGCCAACATGGATCAGCATCTAAGGACAACGGAGCACTTTTACAAGTATCAAATGTGGTACTTTCAGATCCTGGGAGTTTGGAAACTTCCCAATGGGGCCACTAGACAGGAGCGTAATTTCCAAGTCATACGATTTGGCTTCATCCTGGTTTGCCTCTGCATCATGCTGCTGCTGTTTGCCCTGAAGCTTTTGAGCATTATTTCCGATGTGCGGGAGATCCTTAAGGTGTTCTTTATGTTCGCCACCGAAATGTCCTGCATGACCAAGCTTATGCACTTGAAGATGAATTTGCCACCAAAACCGAGCAGGAGAGAGAAATTATGGAATCGGCCAGAGTGGTGGTGGTTCTCATGAGGAACTTCTACGGCATCTCATCCTTGTTTACGGCTTCATTGATCCTTCTGGTTCCATGCTTTGCAAGCTATGAGGAGCTTCCGCTGAGCATGTACGAGGTGTGCAACATCCAGGGAAGGATTTGCTACGGGCTGCAGTATCTCTTCCAATCGATCTGCCTGCTGCCCACTTGTGTCCTGAACATTACCTATGATTCGGTGGCTTTTTCTTTGCTTACCTTTCTAAAGCTGCAGCTCCAGATGCTGGAATTGCGACTGGAGAAGTTGGGTTCAGCTGCTAACTCCGAGGAGAACGCGAGGATCTCTAAAGAGCTGCGCGAATGTGCTGACTATTACAACAGCATCGTGGAGTACAAAAAGTTGGTAGAGCTCTTCATCCAAGTGCCAGGTTCCGTACAGCTCATGTGCTCTATTCTCGTCCTGGTCTCGAATCTTTTTGGCCTCTCCACCATGTCCGTGGCCAACGGTGAAGCCATTCAAATGGCCAAAATATGTATTTATCAACTGGTGATGCTGTGGCAGATTTTTATCATTTGTTTTGCCTCCAACGAGGTGACTTTGCACAGTTCCAAACTCTGCAACGCCATCTACAGGTCCCAGTGGACGGGATGGAACCGAGAGAACCGCCGGATGATCCTGCTCATGATGCAACGCTTCAATTCACCGCTGCAATTGCGCACCTTTAATCCCACCTTCACCTTCAGCCTGGAGGCCTTTGGCTCTGTAGGGTTTTAATATATATTTTCATTATTTATTTATATTTATATTTGGTAATATATTTTATGTAATTTGTTTCGTTTCAGATTGTCAACTGTTCATACAGCTATTTTGCCTTGCTAAAGCGAGTCAATAGTTAGGATTCTCGGAATATTAATGGAAAATATTACAGAAAAAATATTGCACTAATGGAATGAATACTGATTGAAATACTACAAGGATAAGAGGATTCAAGGAGTGTTGGCGCATGCTGAATTTACAAGCATATATATCTTTAAAGCACTTTGTTAACTAGTGTTAATGTAGATGATTTACTGAGCACTTTGTCTGTGGAACTACATTTTTAATTGCTTGCAAAGAAAATAGCTCTTAATAAAGCTTAATTTAATGTGCGATTTAAAACAAATTTTACGTTATTTATTTTATCTATTAAAGTGAAATAATATGATTTTCTGTTACTGGTAATTTGTAATGTGTGTGGGAAAAGTTTTGGAATTACTTTACTATATAAATCTTAAAAGGTTTTCTTGTTTCATTGAGGTTTCTGATACTTGGTAATTCTTACTAATTTCTATAGAAATATATTTAATAATTGAGCAATCATTTTCTTTGCTAATATTTAAATATCCAAGAATATTAAAAATAACGTTTTTTTGTTAAGTGTTGTAAAATACCAGATTTTTGGTATAAGCAAAAGGTATGTGCCCTGAAATATACCGAAAAACAGAAAATACCCTAACGCCACAATTGTGCTGACGGACAAAGATTAAGATGTCGGAAAACCAGAAAAACACAAATAGCTGCCTGCATTGTACTGTTTTCAATACGAAATACCAGTACCAGGAGATCTTCGATGAGTTTGGCAGGGAGCTGGGCCTCCAAACGCTGCTGGCCAAGCATTTCCAGCTGGATGTGGCGCCCGATCCGCTCCAGCGTCAGCTCCTGTGCGAGGTGTGCGTCAACACACTCATCCGGCTGTTTGATATCGATGAACTGCACCGGCAACAGGATGCGGCGAGGGCTAGGCTCAAGGATCCCAGTCCTGTTGTCATCCTGGATTCAGTCGAGCCTGAAGTTAAGCCTGCGCAGGCTGCTGCCGCTCCCAAGAAGGAAAAGGCTGCTCCTCCTCCTCCCTTAAGGGAACCAAGTGCACGGATCAGTAAGAGAGTTCAGCCACCTCCGGTAGTGCCTGTTCCATCTAAATCGTCGGAAAGAGCCAAGGAGACGGTGAAACCCGAAAAGGAAGCATCGCCCGCCAAGCCAAAGGATGCAGATCAGGAGCATATTAGTGTACTGATACAAAACCTCCTCGATGAAGACGAGGCCATTAGCGAGGAAGTGGCAGACGAAGTTGAGTCATTTTGTGAGGAAGTAGAAGCAATTGAAGCTGCTCCCATTCCAGAGGAGCCGCAAGCCCAAAGGAAAATTGTCTTGTTGAACAAGAAAGCTGCGCGGCAACCTAGTCTAGATGAAGACATTTACATATACGAGCATGAGGGTAGGTTTTACACTGAAAAAGTTTCAAGAATATTCTTAATCCAACATTTTATTATAGATATCCTGGAGCCAGCTGTAAAGAAGGTAAAGGTCGAAGTCAAGGCTCGATCTTCAGCTAAGGAACAAGTTCAAGCGGAGGAGAGCCAAAGCGAGGGCGAAACCGAGGAGAGTCATGTGGTGCTCTTTGACTTTGTTATGATCAAAGAAAGTATGTAAAGAATCACCTTAAACTAAACTATTATTTATTGCAACTCTTTTTTTTTTTGTAGAGGATGACATTGCTGACATTGCCGAGTACTTGTCCACGGTGGTAAAGACCAGCTTTGAAAAGCTAACCTTTGAATGGACCACGGCTTGCAAACACTGTTCCCAGAAGTTTCCTAACTTTGAGAGCCTTTTGAGTCACACACTAAAGTCGCATAAATCTCGAGGCAATGTCTACAAGTGTCCCATTGATGGCTGCAGCAAGGAGTTGAAGGGCAGCAAATTTCTGGCCATGCATTTGGTTGTCTTACATGCACCCGTAGCTGAGTGAGTGCCTACAATCATAGGGAATTTGTTTTTATAATTACTAAAAATGATTTCTTTTGTCTAGAATACCCATTTATGGCAGTTGTCCGGAGTGCAAAATGACTTTTTCAAACATTTTGCATTACAACAAACACTCTTGTGCTCATATGATTAAAAAGAAGCGCGGTGTTCGCTTATTTTGTGAAATGTGTGCTCAGGAATTTCCCTCCTGGAAGCGGTAGGTTTCCCTCTTAATCTTGACTACTTGAAATATTATAGATAAAGTTTATTTTTCTTTCAGTTTTAACTTTCACAATCAATTCCATTTGGAGAAGCATAGGCCTCGTGCCTGCTTTGTCTGTGATTATGCCAGCACCAACATTGATGAGCTGTTTCAGCACTTGAACTACTCCCATGAGCCTGTGGGCACTTTATTTTGCGACCTGTAAGTGCTTTTATACCTTCAAAATAATCCAAATTGATTTATTTAATATTTATTTTAAAATTTTTATAGTTGCGATCGCACTTTTCGGGATCCTGGGGTGTTCATGGAGCACAATAAGTCGCATGCTAATGTGAGCAGCACTACTTATTCCTGCGGCGAATGCCTGGCAGTATTTGAGTCACGAAGTCGCCTAAATGGACACATGGTAGGACTATATAGAAACCATATAACTTAACTAGAACTGTATCTCATGGAAACTTTTAAATTTTCAGCGCTCTATGCATGGCAGCATAATTAGCTGCGAGCTCTGTTCCCGCGAGTTTGGTAGCGAGGCCACCTACAGCATTCACATGAAGAAGCATCTGATTATCGAGAGAGATCTGCACGTTTGCCACAATTGCGGCCTGCTAAACGATAGCCAAGAAAAAATGGCTGAACATGCAGAAACCAAGAATTCGCCCTGTTTTAAGGCCAAGATATACACGGAGATGCTACGCGATGCCTATGTCTGTGAATACTGTTCCTCGTACTTTAAGCAAAAGTCCGATTTGCAGGCACATCGCCAGTCGGGAATCCATAAGAATGGGTTGTTTTGGTGCCAGCCGTGTGGCAAGGATTTTCCCCACATGAAACTGTACCGCCATCACCTGCGCAACTATCAGAAATTGCGATCGGATTCAACGCATCGTAAGCTAGAAATTTGTGTCTTCTACATGTGCGATCAGCAGGACTGCACGGAGGCCTATGTGAACTGGAACTCGTTGTACACGCACAAGCGACGCACTCATGAATCGTCGGACAAGCAGACGGAGAAGGCCTCAAAGTCTGCTAAGGATTGGATTTGCCAGTTTTGCTTAAAGGAGTGCCGCTCAAAGATGTCCTTGTCTGTTCATGTGGCTAGGAGTCATAATAATGGTGTGTTTAACGGCCTTACTTTCCTACCTTTCTCTTTCAAGTTAATTCGTTTTCTTTTTATCTCCCAGACAACGTCTCCTGTTCCTTGTGCAATGCCTCTTATAAAAGCCAGGATGCTTTGGACAAGCACCATGCCTACTGGCATGAGCCCATCGAGTGTCCGCAGTGCTTTAAGATTGTCAAAAATCGTCGAAATTACGACACTCATGTTAATGTTGTGCATTCAAACAAGAAACGCTATGCCTGCGGTGTTTGCGAAAAGGGTTTCTATCATAAAAGCGAAATGGAGGCTCATCAAAAGGTAAATATAAATGACTTTATTCAAGTATTATTATCGTCTTTAGCCTCAAAAATCTATATAGTATAGATTTATAGATATTTTCCTTTATATAATATAGAGATTTTCTGACATTCCTAACCATTCTTACACATTTTCATGCTCTTCCAGCTCCATGGCCAGTTGTACAGCTGCGAGCAATGCAGTTTTACCACAAGGAACAAGAAGTCCTTGTCGGTTCATGTCCTGGGTCAGCACTACAAGCGTTTTGCCTTTGAGTGCAAAGTGTGCAACAAGAGATTCGGACGTCGTCAGGGCCTGACTACGCACATTCAGCGGGCTCATGGCTCCAAGTACGTGTGCCGTGACTACTTCGAGGAAGGCTGCGGGCGCACCTTTGTCAGCAGTTCCCAGCTGAATGTTCATGTGCGGAAAGTGCACGAAGGCAGTATTTTTCTACAGGAGGAGGAGGAGGAAGAAGAGGATAGCGATGGGCCATCCACATCCAAGAAGCCCTGCTATAACATCGATGATGATAGCAATATTGAGTTTGTAGAAATTGGAGACGGCGAGGATGAGGAGGAGTTGGTGGAGGAAGAGGAGGAAGAATTTATTGAGGATCCCAATTTGAATACTAAACATTAAGGTAAAGCCTTTCTTTGCTAAAGCAGATTTATTTGATTTGAATTTCCATTTTTGTGTTTTGTTTTTTTTTGCTACTCCATAATTTGAACACAAATGATGTCCGAAAATGACATTAATATGCATTCCATAGTACATATAATACTATATTCTAATGATAATAATAATAGCTACGTTTTAGGCTAAACTTCAATTGCAATTAACTAGCCAGAGTCTGGCGGAAGCAAATTTGATTTATTAAGCGTTGTGGTTTGGTCATTTAACTGCTGAAGATTGTGTGCGGAGCTTACCTGTAAATGAAATGATTAGATTTATAATTAAAATATAATATAAGCTTGGACTTACTGGGCTAATTGGTGTTATAACAATGGCTGTGCGCGTGGCACACTGCAGCAGGGCTGTGTCCTCAGTGGACTCATCACAGTCACCATCGGCATCCGCATCCACGTCCACATCCACACCAATATCACTGTCGATCTCCCAGGAGGGGAAATGTTCCATTTCGCCTTCACAGTTCAGATCCTCCTCCTCGAAGTCCTCGTACTCATCGATTAGTATAACTAAATGAAAGATTATTTTAACGTTTTTGTTAATCTATTTGTTAAGTGAAACACAAGTTTTTATGTTCGACAACAAATGACACTCACATAATGTCTGATGAATGTGTTAAAAAATTTATGTTCTAGAATCCCAATGAAGCCAAAAGAGTTATTCAATGTTTTTTAATCATTCAATCTTAACAGAAAAAATAAATCTAAATAAAAAATCAGGAAAAACAGGTACACATGCTTTTTATTAAAATCAAGAAAATCAAATAAAGTTAATAAGTAAATGATGAGGTGTTAGTTTTCGATTGAAAGTATAATCAAATTAAATTACTTGAACTATCTGGCGGCGTAGGCTTTGCACTGCTGTCTAGGGACTCGGCTCCCTCATCGGGTATGTTGATGCGTTGCTCCTGCTTGCTATACGGCTCCGATGTGGATCTTTGTAGGCTTTTTAATAGGGAATATATATTGTTTATATTGTATATATTTAATTACAAGCTGTAGTCACCTTAACGTAACACGTTTTTTGGTTCTATTCTCTAATTCAGTCATAAAAACATCATTGTGCTGCTGCTTGTCAGACCCCAGCTGATATGAGTTAAGCACGGAAGACTGTGAATTGTAATTATATAACTTAAACATATATTTTTATAAAATATTTAAATATTTGTAATTAATTACCTTTGTATTGGTCGCTGTATGCTGCATGTGCGGCGGCATTGGGGTTTGTGTGGCAATCGCATCGGTTGTCGTTGTGGCCGTTTGTGTGGCTGTCAAGGATCGCAGCTCGGTGCCATCGGTCACCGAGGTGGGATTCAGCAGCGGAGTGCTAATGGCTGCTGTGGTCACCTGCTCCGGATGCACACTAAGGGCCGCAGTGCGTTTCCACACATCGATCATGGCCAGGTTGTGGGCATGATGCAGGGGCTTGTGGTTAGGACTAATGGAATGTATTTTGGGCTTGGCTGGCAGCGGAAGAGCCAGGAATCTATCACGATCCTCCATGTACGCCTTGATTAGCACGTCCAGTTTCTCTTCGATATCAGCGACCTATATTAAGGATATAATGAAGATATATATATTTTGAAATTTGATTTTTTTAACAAAGATCTCACCTGCCGCTCGACTTTAACCACGCGGGAGGCTAAGCTTATTTTAGATGCATACACATCCTTAGCCTTGGACCCTTGTTTGCCTAGGATTTGATCCAGGCTGTAGATAAATTAATTTAAAATAGTATAACATTTTATTTTATTTATTTTTAGATTTTATTTTGTTAAAGTTCTTACCGCAAATGTAGCATTTTAACGCGACCTAACAAGTCAACGTGTCCTGAAATATAATGGTATTTTATATATTAATAAAAATTAAATATAAAAAGGATAACAATTATTTATGATTTTTTGACAATTTATTTTTATTTATTAATTAATTAATTAATTTTATTAAATGAACTTTAAATATAATTTATGACTCGAACTCACCGGCCGCATATTGCTCCATGACATCCTTGACGTCGTAGGGCTTCAAGGCCTCCTTGAATTTCCTTCGCGCCACAAAGTACTTGAGCTGCAAAAGCAGAACAATTTCCAAGATTTTCAATTTTAAATCCCAAATAATTTAAGAGAATTCCCAAAAGCAAAACCCAGACTCACCTTACGTATAAATCTAATGGCCGTCTTGTGCCGATTGGTTAGCTGCGTGCAGCGCGGCTCCTCATCCTCATCTGCGGGCAATTTGTGAATCAGAGAGATTGACTTGTGCGTTAGGTTTTGGTTGCTAGCTTCGCTTGTTGGTTATTTTTTGGTTTGGTTTTTATTTTTTGGTTTGGATATGGTTAATCAAGTCAACGTCAACGCAAATATACAACAACACATACAAAATTACCGTTACACACACATATGGAACAATTAGTAAATACACATGGATTATCATTAATATGTCAACGAGAGATATATAGACGTAGATATATAGTTATAGATGTAGATATAGATATATAGATAGAGAGAGCCTTAGTTAGTTAGTTGGGTAAATGCAAGGCCAAAGGATCATAATCACCATCCTTCAGCCTGGAGTTACTGAAGCAAGCGTTGTGGCGTGAGGTGTCGCTGTGTGATGGATGGATGGATGGGATCCGGATGAGGATGCGGATATGGATAGTCAGGTGGAGATTCAAGTGGCACCGATTACCTACTACGACTACAAATCAAGCTTCTGCTGGGAAGAGAGGGACACTCTACTACTTATGGGAAGAGGAATTGTGGAGGTCTTCATGCATTTAACCTAGCACAGGCGTTGGACTGGGCGCTACTCCTGGCGATACTCTCCACACACGCACTTGCCGCTTCGGTGGGCTGCGAGAATCCAGTTTCCAGGAAGTGCGTTGCCGCCGCAAAGAAGCGGTTTCGCGCGTGGCCCGGACTGCTGCCCGGACTCGCCTTGGTGACGGGCAGCGGCAGGGTGTTGCTTCGCTGGCACGTATCCTGCTGACCTTGGGCTGCATCCTCCAAGTCCTGATCGTTGGCCGGGGCCACTCTTGGCGAACGCAGCGAAAACGTAGAGCCCAAGAAATTGCCGGCAAGGAAACCGTAGAGCACCACCGGTATGGTCAGGTGCCGGTTGCTAGGCTTGGCCTGCTCCTCGGCTCCTTGATCCCCGGATCCAGCCGGTTCCTCCACCTCTATGACACAGTCCTTCGAGGGCTGATCGTCTGGAAACTGGGCCAAGGAGCCGGCACTGGCGCTGAGCTGGCTGCTAATATTGGCCAGTGTTGACGGCTGCTGCTGGCTGGCTGAGTGTGTTAAGTCAAGACAAGTGTCTGGATTATAGGGGGAAGGAGCCCGGGGGCGGGATCTCGAGGGGGGAGGAGTCGTGTTAGGCAACCAACCAACAAACAACATCAATTCAAAGTTCAATCAATCTTATCTCTGGGATGCATTGGATTCACAACATTGACACAACCACAACACTCAAATACAATATAGTGTGAGATATAGTAATCTGATATTGGATATTCGTATTGTAGGACCTGGGGGAGAGGACCTTGTAGACTTACCGTCTGAATTTTTAATATTTTTTAAGCAAGTGGTTTCAGCAACTGAATCTTCGCTGAAACTTGGATTCATGGATTTGCCGTTTTGTACTACCTCTGTAAAATTTTCAAATCGAAAACAATTAAACTCGAAAATCGAACTCCACCCTGTGGAGCTGCGTTTTGGTAACTGTAACTGGAATCGGATTGGTTGCCAATGTGTATATATAAATATATATCTGCGATTCGAGAGACACGGTACACGGTACACTCTATACTCTATGGGTCGTACAATATTGGAACATTCAACACGGTTGCGAAAATAAATATATAGAAAAACAAGAAAGGAAGCTAACTTCGGCACGCCGAAGTTTGTATACCCTTGCAGATTGGTTTTCATATTTATATTATAAATTATAATGCCGAAAACAGACACTAAACAGAGTTTCATAACATTTTACCTATACTTATTATGTTTACAGTTTGACAGTTACAATTATACATTCCCAGCTTTACATTTTCTCTACATCTACGGATCGCTTCTATGGCAGCTATATGATATAATTGTCCGATTTTCATAATATTGTTACCAAAATTTTGAAATAATACTAAAAGCTCATGTCTCAAAGTAGATGAAAATACGTTGAAAAACAACGAAGTTATAATTTTTTCTATTACTTTCCCTATCGTTCCTATGACAGCTATAAGATATAGTCGTCCGATTTTCATAAAATTTATACCAAAATTCTGAAATAATACCAGAAGCTTATATCTAAAATTAGATTCAAATATGATGAAAAACAACGAAGTTATATTTTTTTTTTCGATTAATTTCCCGATCGATCCTATGACAGCTATAAGATATAGTAGTCCGATTTTCATAAAATTTTTACCAAAATTCTGGAATAATATAAAATGACCATATCTTAAAAATGATGTAATAATTTAGAAAAACAGCCAAGTTATAATTTTTTTTCTAAAAATTTATCGAACATTTGTATGGCAGCTATATGATATAGTCGTCCGATCCGGCCCGTTCCGACATATATAGCAGTGAGAGTATATAGAAGACTATATACAAAGTTTCATTCAGATAGCTTTAAAACTGAGGGACTAGTTTGCGTAGAAACGGACAGACGGACAGACGGACAGACGGACGGACAGACGGACAGACGGACATGGCTAGATCGACTCGGCTGTTGATGTTGATTAAGAATATATATACTTTATAGGGTCGGATACGTCTCCTTCACTGCGTTGCAATCTTCTGACTGAAATTATAATACCCTGCAAGGGTATAAAAAACCAAGATAATGCGCCACAAGTGAGAAATCAAAACATCCAACTTCTAAGTACAACGAATAATTTTTGCTTTATTTTTTTAAGGGTTAAAAGTTATTTAAATATTGCTTTAGTTAATGCATTGTTTGTTGGTAAATTTAAGTAAGTCTTTGAGTTTTATTCGAATGTTTTTGATGGGGTTTATGTTGGGGTTTTAGAAGAAATGAAGGTATTAAAACCCTAAACTGTGAATTTGTGGTTATTCTTTTGAATTGTATTATAAAGTTTATTGATTTTTTTAAAGCTTTTAATTATTAGTTTTTTTTTTAGTTATTTTAGGTAAGCTTTTTTATTTCCTTTAAGTTTCAGAAGATATCAACAATAATTGTTGAATTATTCAATATTTTATGGTTCAAGCTACTAAATCTGCAGTTAATTAATTCGTAAAGTCTCCTGATGTTCAAAGACATTTATAGAGCCGCAATGTTTCAATTAATATCACATCAATGCCGACTAGAATTGTTTATTGTTTGATTAATGGCTAGTTTAATGACAATTTGTTTAAGTGGAATTTATTGCAGAACGTTGCATGCATAACAAAATAAAGCGAATAAAAACATATACTATATTCCCTAGAAATAAAATTTGGTAAATGACTTTCAATTTAATTTAATTTCCTTTTAATTTAGCTTGTCATCTCTTGTGTAGGGGGAGTGTGATTTCACTTGTTTTGGGGGAAAATTGGTGGAACTGCGTAAATAGCCAAAGAAATCTTGATTTTTTTTTGTTATTATTTGCTCAGCAATAATAAAGTTGGAAAGAACAACATGCTGGGGTCGAACAGTGCGTTTCGTTACAGTAGGTCAGAGTATATATTTTGAATTTTCTCAGGGATTATTGATGTAAAAGTATTTGTAAAACTCTTTCTTAAACGAAAATCTTTTAAAAACAATCACTTTTTTAAAGTTTAATTTTTTATATTCGCATTTTTGGGAGATTTCAAGTACCAGGATTTTTTAATAATTTATTTTATTAATATTCTAGAAATAATTTGAAAATATAATATTTTTTAAAATATTTTATGAGGAACCATTAATTTCCAAATACTTTCAAAAATTTCCTAGAAACCATCTAAAGTGTTAGGACAACTTTGAAGAGTTTTAAAATCTCTTGAGATTTCTGTAGACCAATTTAAATCTCTGACTTACTGCCACGAAACGCACCTTAAAATATCCTCTTCAGATCTGTGAGAGTTTTGTGTTTCGTGTGTGTGCGGACTGTGTGCAAACAGAAATTCGCAATGGAATGGAAATGGGGAAACATAAACGGAAATAGGAAAGAGGCCCCCAGGATGGCCCCAGCAACTTACCCAGATTCTCCACGGACGCATTGATGTCCCGTATGGTGCGGGTGTATCTCGTGGAGGCCCGCGAGGAGCCCGGCGGCTTGGATATACCGCTGCCATCTCCGCCGCCCGGAGTCTGGATCGTCTGGCTCTTGTGCCGCCGGATGGTGGGCAGCCGGGCCACGAAGGATGTGTTGTGCTTGAAGCTGGACGACGCCCGTCTAGAGGGGAAATAACTCTGTGTTAGCCCACGGATATTTGCACATTTCAAATAGTTGGATTTTTGAGGGGAGGGTAAAGATAGAAACGGTTATCTGGCAAAAGTAGGTAACAAGATACGGACTGTGTTTCATAGTTAAAGTGTGCGTGTAGCCGTGTGTGTGTGTTTGGTGTAGTTGCGCATACATACATACAAATAGAGGTGAGGAGTAAAAAACATTTAAAAAATTGGTGCTGAGGTAGAAAAAATTATTATTTGGACATTTACAAGTCATAAATGAGGTGGTTTGCAGGGTCGATCAGAAGCCGACTGCCTGGACTGTCCCGACACTCAAAGAAGAGCTTGAAGTAGCTTTTATCTTAGATAGCTTTTTGTATATTTAATTAGTACTATCTTGAACTATAACTAGGCATTATCTGTTTGTTAGTGCTATCTGTGATACACTTGCCCTAGACTTTATCTGTGTCACTTAAGTATCTTGAGGTGCTCTTCACAATCTCACTGACCTTAAGAGACTTATTGTCTCTCTTTGGGAAATAAAAACATTAAATATTTGTTTTTTAGAAAAAGAAATTAAGCCTATATTTATGAATAATATATTTCAATTATTTCTGCAAATGTTTTCTAAACATAAAATATCACTTATTCTGGCAACAGATATTTTTCTCTTAAGGGTAAACCACAAGTCACTTTTTTGGTGCCTACTTTTAGGCTCATTTTAAAAGGATTTTGAATTCCCTTTAGGTTTAAGAGCCTATTTGTAATACATTTTTAAATTAATTTTGAATATTAAAAACCCTTAATTAATAGGAAACTCTTAAGTATTCAGAAAACTATATTAACTTCTTAAAACACCCCTCAACCTTATGATATTTCATCACTTTAAGAAGAATTCCCCCGGACATTCAGACAATTAAACTCTATAATTACAAATTTAGATCATTAAAAGATCGGCTATTCCAATTTTGAGCATCGGGATTTCAAAGAACTAGGCATCGAGGTGCTGGGGGGGCAATTATCATATATAAGGCCGGGCGTAAAAAGGGGTGAGTGGGTGGTGGTGGGATATACAAGGTGTCTTCGTTTGGCTTGGTTTAACGGGGTAACGGGAGCGAGATAGAAACAGAGAGATAAACAGAGATAGAGAGATAGAGAATCGAATAAAAAGCTTTAGACTCATTTGGCTTCATTGAACTCACGTGTTAATTATAGATTACACACACATTTATATGCATTTTTATGAAGTTGGGGTTTTTGTTGGGCGCGCGGGCAGCAGAACACACACAAAATGAGAATCAATTCGTATTTCATATTGATTAATCGTATGTACTTCGGTCATTGAGGAGAATTTCACAAAAAATTTAGCAAAGAAATTCTTTCGAATGCGGCGGAAGACAGAGATGGAAAGATCGAGGCGAGAGAGAGAGACAGAGCGAGGCGACAGAGAGAGATAGATAGATTGAGAGACTGGTGCTGATGGTAAAAAAAGCTGCGAATTAACTTTGATTCGATTTTTAAATGTGGGCGCCATATGTCTACGAATGTGGGTGCTTTTAGGGGGCTGAGAGGAGCACCCCCCATATTTATAGAGAATGATTGGCATATTGCTTTGAGTCTTGCTTGGCTTTAGTTTAATTGCTTTTTGTTATGGTTGGTTATTCAAGGTTTACCTATATTCAGTTATGTTTTTTAATAATCGCTCCCAGTTTTCAGAACTGAAAATGTTTACAAAAATTATATTATCTATGGGAAAAAAGTAAATGATATAGAACTTAAGTGGTTAATCGGGGTGGTAAAAAGAGAGACAGACAGAGAGAGATAGAGTTGGGGGGGTGGATTCGATTTGATTTGATTTGATTTGGTTGATCGGGCTACACTCTATGTAGATATATTCTATAGTATATCTCTAGTTCTACCTACGCTGAGTGTATCGATTGATCAGTAGTGTTCTTGTTCTGTACATAGTAAAGTGTATTTTCGAGTTTCCAATCTTTTGCGCCGTTCTATGCGCTTCTCAAAATTTCTAGCTGGTCAGCTCATTAACACACTATATTTTACAGTTTATTTTTGATTTTTTCTTTGGTTATACACACCAATGCAGCTAGTGTTTGTGTGTGTGCGAGTGTTTGTGACTGTGTAAGTGTAATATCGTTTCTGTACAATAGTTGGTGGCACTTCTTTTCTGCAAAACACACCCCCAAGAGAGACTTAAGTATCATACAGATGCCCCGCCCACAAAATGGATCGAAATTGTAGCCATCGAGGATAATACTTACGAAGCCGGCGGACTGGGCAGTGCCACCTGGTGGATCTTCCATGTGGCCACCGACACGGAATGCTCGTCGGCCGCATAGCATCGCCACACGGCCTGGATGAGAGTGGCTGCCGGCTGCCGACGCCGGATCATGTGCTTCTGGCGCTGCTGCTGTTGGACCTTCAGGGCAAAGCCACTGCCCAGGATGCCCTGAAAAAAATATTTAAAAAATATATAGTATAAAGTAAGATAATTATAAATATATTTGAATAGCTAATACCTTTAATATTTTTTTATATATATGGTATATATATAATTAACTTACCGCTGGCAGTGCAAAGAAGGAGATTCCCAAAAGAGCACAACAGGAGGCAATTAGCTTGCCCTGCCAGGTAATGGGCACCATGTCTCCATACCCAACGGTGCACAGGGTAATCTAAAATCAGGAAAAGTTCAATAATATTTGCTTAATTTTGATAATTATTTATTAAAGTATTTATGACTTACCACACCCCACCAGAGGGCCTGGGCGAAATTGCTAAACTTATCATTGACGTCCTTCTCCCACATGTAGACTAGGAATGATGCAAAGATTAGACCTAAGAATCCTATATACATGGTTGTGATCAGCTCCTAGAAAAATAAAGATAAACAATTTTGTACAGCAAGTTAATTACAAAATATAATAATATCCTCTTAAAACTCGTAGTAATTCAAAATCTTATTCAACTCACCTGTCTGTGTGCGTATACAACCGAGCCGAGCAGCTTCCAGGTGCCGCCCCGTCGATCCATGCGCACCATCCGAAGGATCTGAAAGAACCGGAGGCCACGCAGGGCACTCGTGGCGAACACCTGGCCGGAGGTGCCCATGCCTAATACTACAATTGAGGCTAAAATGGTGATAATATCTGAAACAGCTTCCCTGATTAGCGCACAATCACCTTGATTTATCAGTTTAAGAATATTACCTATAATACAGAATGGTCGCTTCACGAACTTCAGCCGCCCCAGGCAGCCTTGGTAACGCGAACGGCAGCCCGACGACCACAAACGAGCTCCGAACTCCATGGTGAACCAGATGACCACCAGAATCTCCATGCGGAACAGGATATATACAGCGTCGTCCTCGTACTCCTTGATGGTGGAAAACACGCTTAGGGCCAGGCATGTAAACACCATCAGGAATCTGTAGAAAATATTTGAAAAATATATAAAAATTCTTTATAGAACTCTTATTTCTAATAAAATTTAAATTTCTTATAAATACTGAGATCTTAGCTTGTAAAATTAAAATCTAAAGCTTAGCCATGGCTTTAATATAACTACTTTAATGTTTATTATAATTTTAAATATTTTATTTTTCTAAATTTAAATTGTACTTACACCATCACATGGTAGAAAATGGCATGCAGGCCGCGTGGCCTCTCCAGGAAGTTGTAGAGGCGACTCTGGAGGCGCCGGTAGCGAACATCGCGGCGGGTGCCGCGATTATAGTTCAGCGGCTTCCCTAGGAGTGACATTCGCGGTTGCAGGATACGTTCCGAGTTCAGCCTGCCCGGTCTACATTTCCTGTAATCCACACATAAGAGAGAGAATGAGCCATTAGTATCTACACTCCTTCTCAGTACGAGTTAAGTAAGAGTACCCCTTGTACCCCCTGATGTCGTAGAAGGCATATATATCGTTGTCCGGATCCATTCTGATCTCATTCCAGCCCGGTAAACTTTCGGAAAAATCTCAGTTAAAATGTACTGACACACTTGGGACACGTCTGGTTCGAACGGCGCTTGAACCGCAACTCGATCGACGTCTAAACGTTGCCCGGTTAAAAAACCTTCCCTAACAACTCGACTTTCAAAAACCCCATGTGTAAATTTTATTAATTATCTACATAAACACTTTTTTTTATTTTTTCTTCGTTCCACACACCTTGCAATTTTACGACAAGCCATCGTTGTCTGGTAGACCTCTATTTGATTTTATTTTGATACCGCCCCTCAATATGTGTGTGGGTCCAAAGCGAGTATACATATATTGCACCTCGTCATCAACAACAAAAGTGCCATAAAAATTCGCGTATTTTAGCGACGTTTTCGTTTTGGCCGCTGTGGGCGGGTCAGGCTCTTTAGTCACGATCTCCCGACTTTGTCTTTGCCCAACGTGTCGTATAGCGATCGTACGTCATTAACATTAGGCACTTTGCACTTGCCGTACCCCACAAAATCACAAAATGGCCAGAAAAAAATGGGTGAGTGAGGGAGTGCTGGAAAATTACCAGTCGTCGATTGGCAATGGAAGCAGGGTTCTACACAGTTCAGGTTTAAATTGCTAAATTACAATTTTCATGCCTTGAAAAATATACGTTTCTAAATAAGAATTCTTCCAGGGGAACAAGTAGAGTTTGACCATAATATTCAGAAGAGAAGGTGAAACCCGAGAAGCCCTTTAATACAATATGTAGTTTGTTTATGGAGCTTCAAAAATTTATATTTTATATTTATTGAAATATCTATATTTATATTTTTTATATATGAAAAATAAAGTAAAGTATATTATTCATTATCTAGGGTGCTTCAGATATCACAAAAGTTTTTAAACCTTTTGAAAATGTGTCTAAAAGTATGCAATACAATTTTATGGAATCGAATTCGATGTGGATTTTTCTAATATGTTGTAAAATAATTTAAGACACCTTTATAAGAATAATAAAACCCCTAGATATTTCTATTAATTTTATAGTAATTTATTTTTGAAATATCTTATAGTTTTCTTAGTTTTCCTCAGAAATATGTTAAATCGTTGTACATGTTTCATTTCATACCGAAATTGTTTCATTTGTGACACCTTTTTAAACCATTTGATAGATTTTATATTAAGTGTATAAGCTTTTTGTTTTTCAATTTTTAAATCCTTATATATTTTCTATCTGATTCTCGGCGTAATTTCTAATTACAGACAATTAATAAGTGCATATTTTAATATAAATTAATATTTATAAATCCAGTTTGATCACATTTTTAGGTGGATTAAAAACACTCAACTTATACTAATTTGCAATTGCTTTGTTTAACATTTTAATGTATTTTGATCTGATAAAAACAAAACAAAGACTTACAAAGTATTATTATATATTTATGCAATAATTTTAATGACTAAGCTTAACAAAAAACAAAGAAATGTCCAATAAGGAAAGAGTTACGGGCTCATCTCTGATTTATTTTATAAATGAATCCCAATTATATATGAATCAGCTAAAATAACAACGATAGGCGATGGTCAATTATCGTGATTTCACTGGCTACGCTCCAAAGGGAAACACAAAGATATATATTTGTCTATATGCTAAGTGGACAAATAGCCATCATAAGCAGTTATTACTCTGCTAATTTTATGTGGGAAGCGGGAGAGCCAGTTCTCAGATTATATTTATTTTTTGCTCCCCAACGAACGAACAACTTTTCAAAGCTTTTCAGGCAAAGTAATTGAAGTGTCGAAGTCGGTTATCGACATAGACATCGAGATAGTCGTCAGACCGACAGCCAGTCAGTTCTCTTGGAAAGCTTTCCGTGGATCCAGAGAGTGCCTGTGCCCGTGCCCGTGCCCGTGCCTGTGCTGGATTGTTATGGTTTCGCCAGTTCGAGTCCCATGAGTCATGCCATATCTTATCTTCCAGCAGAGATCCCCCTGGCTTCCTGACCCCACTGAAAAGTGCTGCCCATCATGTGCCATTAAATCACTTAACGAGATCGGTAAATTTTAAAATTTTTTAATGCATTCTCGCAGGTTTTTTGTGAGTGTTTTTTTTTTCTTTTTGAGTAAGTGTATGTGTGGCTTAGGTTAGGCAGTAATTAAAATATATGCATGTACGATGTGGGTGCGCAATGCTCGCTTGGCCGTCTCAGAACATATTTACACAGTAGTAGTTCGCAGGGCAAAACGGAAACGCATTAACAGTAGAAATAAATGTACGTTAAGTATAAATGTTTCGTGTACAAGATCACAAGTTGTAGCACCGCCCAAAGCGGGGTATATGGTTTACCCATTCAGAAGATGTCAAGGAGGCTACTCCCCCCCCGTTCATTTCTTGGCATCGATGATGATCTCGTCGCCGGACTGCAGGTTGTAGCTGTAGAGCTGCTTGTTGGGGAATCGCATCTCCTCGGGGCCGAACTCCTTGTAGTCCTGGTCCAGGTAGAACAGACGCATCTTGTTGGGCGCCAGACCCACCAGCTTCTCCAGCTTGGCCTTCAGGTCGTTGACGGTCAGGTAAATGTCCACAAAGCGGCTCTCACTCACATCGTTGTAGGTGAAGACGACCTTGACACGCTTGTCTGGCTTCAGGCTGACGTTCACCAGGGGATCCAGCTTGCCGTGGACCTGGAGCAGCTCCTCGTAGCGCTCGGGTCGCTCCTCCTCGGGCTTGTCCATATAATACCTCACAAAGGCCCGCTCGGCATCTATCCGCTCGTCGGTGCTGATCTTGCCGCCGCCATTTAACATCTCCACATTGGGCAGCCTGGCGATGAGTAGCTGCCTCCGCTCGTGCTCCGTGCACTCCAGACTCTCCCAGAGGGGCCAGTGTTTAACACGGAGATTGCGCAGTTGCCCGAATTTGGCCAGCTGGTCGATGGCACTCCAGCTGTTGAGCTGCGCCGAGCTGAGATTGAGCAGCCTCAGGCTGGGGAAGTATCTGTGTGTGTCCTCCTTGCACTCCTCGGCCTGCAAGGATCGAATGGGACAGTCGGCCAGGACCAAAGCCTCCAGGTTGGGAAACAACCGGCCCAGGCGGCAGATCTCCTGCCAGTGCTCGACGGGATTGCCTGTGAAATGCAGTGTTTTGAGGGCTGGATGGGCTTTGGTGATTCTCCGTTCCGTTTCCTCCGGCGTCTCTGTGGCCTGCAGCCGCTGCTCCGCCTCCTCGGCATCGATTAGCACCTGCTTGTAGTTGTTCAGGCTGAGATGCAGTTCCTGGAGCACGGGCAGGTTCTGAAGCAGCGCATCCACGCACGCCCAGTCCAGGTAAGTGCCATTCAGCACCAGACTCTTGAGGTTCACCGTGGGAGCGGTGGAGGGCAAGGCACTGATGGGGCTGGCCAGCTGGTTCTTGCTCAGATTGAGGAACTCGATGCGCGGCATGTGCTCCAGTATGCTGAACACCTCCGCCCAGTCGCTGAGCTTGTTCTGGGCCAGATCCAGTTCCCTCACCCGCTGGCACTTCTCCCGGATGCTCTCAAAGTCGCCAGCCGAGTCGATGTCGCAGTCGTTGAGCACCAGCAGAGCCGGGACACTGGTCAGGGGCGAGAGGCGGGGTATGAAGATGGAGAACTCCATGCGACCGCCGCACTTGGTCACCGTAAAGTCATTGGGCAGATCGCTTCGCTTGTGCAGTTCCGGCTGGTGGGCATTCTCGAACTCGCACTCGGCGAAGTATTTGCGCTCCAGCGCCTCCAAAAGGGAAGGCATGATCCTGGTCCTAGTCCTGGTCTCCTTATGGTTCCTCTTCCTTCTGCTCCTGCTCCCAAGGTGGTAATTTAGTCCGGGGTTCTATTGATTTTCACCACTCTGGCAGGCATAGACTTTTCTAGTTTCGTGTTCTGTGATGCAATTTTTTCAGTTTTGCGCAGTTGCAGTCTTCATTGATTTTTAAACAAATTATTGCGCACGTTTCGAGTTCGTTGTTGTTGTTGTTGTTGCTGGTTGATGTTGTTAATATTGCGCACTAATTCGAATCGTTTTTTACGTGCTTCGATGTTCACAAAAAAAGAGTTGTAACAAAGAAACCAATGTGCGTCCGCTGGTCTCGGCTTATTCCGAGTCTCTCTCCTCAGCCAGCTTAGATGCGTTTTCCCTTTGTTTGTTGATTGGTATTTGGTGTTGTTGTTGTTTTTGCTGCTTAACCTTTGTCGCAGTGGCTGCTTTTCCACTTTTCCTCTTTTCCTCGCTTCCACAACGCTCTCCGTCCGTCCGCTCGCAGTGCCACCAAACGCTCAACTAACCACCGAGAACGCGCGAACTCCGCATCGGTCGGAATGGTATTATAGTGTCTATATAGACCTCTATATGCCTTACATGAGACCGAATCACTCTGTATGGGTGAGTCGTGCTCGGGACTGGGGACTCGGATTCGTATTCGGACTCGGATTCTGGCCTGTTTAGTGCTTTTTCTGTGTAGGTCGCTCGACATGCGCACAGGAGCGGTTCGCGCCACTAGCGGTGTGGTGGAGTGGTGTAAGCGATAAGTTCTGTTAAGAACTTATCGTATAATTTTGATAAAGGCCAAGAAAGTAGTGAAAATTTTAGTAAATAGTCAAAGGAACACAATTTTCAAAGCAATCTTTTACAAGGTAAATATATTGATTTGAAAATTAATAAACAAGAAAAGGGGAAAGAGTGGCTTAGCTACTGTTTCATTTTGGTATACTTTAAACTAAAAACATATTTATTCATATTTTTTATAAACAATTTAACATTATTGGGCCCGATTTCAGGCGCTTTTATTTGCCCGTCCCCCATGTAAAAGATTTGACAGCGACCTTGCAGCCGAAAATAAATACTCTTTTCAATTACGAAATTTAGTTTAAACTAAGACGGCAGAACAAATTATTTGTTTGGTTGCTCTCGCTTTTATTTTCTGCGTTTCTGGCGCAGGCCAGAGGCAGAAATAGAATATAGAATGCAGGGCAGGGCAACGGATTATTGAAAATAAACACACATTTACAATGACCTTGTCGTGTGCACTTGACAGGGCCCTAGAAAACATATATAGAATGTGGAACACGAAATTCTGACAACTGTCAAATTGGGCGCCCACTTCCCGCGGAAGGTGAGTGCGCCTCTGGCGGGCCGTGAGGAAAACCAGTTATAAAGTCAATGGTCATGCCACAGTAGGCACTCATTACATATGACAGGTCGCCATTTTTGATGGTGACTGACGGACTCTCAATTGGCAAAAGCCCCTTTGCTGGGCAAATAAATAAATTAGATAAGTGCGAATAAATAAATGTAAATTTTCAGTGACCTTGCTGCTCCTAGAGTGCCGTTACATGAGCGGTTCGTGTCAGTCGAAGGGGTTTCCACTTTGCCTTTCAGCTTGAAAGGTGCGCAATAGATTACCCAGAGAGCGGAGAGTAGAGAGTAGAGAGAGAGCGCGCGCCAATTTACAAAGCTCTCGCACACACAGCTGTGCTTTGTTGTCTCACGATTGCCCACCTCCCACCTCCCCCTGGCTTGCTATAATAACAAACAGCGGGACACAGCGGAAGGCGCACTCATATGTTTGTTTGCATTACGGTGCTTTTGCTTACAACAAAAAAAAATTACGCAGCATTTGTGCTGATGGAGGAGCTTTGGCAGCCACCAGCTGATTGTGTTTGGGCAGGAAAGCTCTGTCCCTTCCCCCACAACTTGCATCCGCCCCCCAAAAAGCTCACCAGCCATGTGCCACACACAAAAACAACAACGAACAAACAAAGCCCCAAAACAGATGGCAGGTTTGCTCCACTCATTGTCGCTCTCTTTTGTGCTTTTTTTTGTGTCGTTATGATTTCCATATCGAAGGCTGCGCTTTACAGTGAGACCTCTTTAAGTGAAGCCTAAGGGAGGCAAAATGATATTCATTTAGGAAAAAAATTGTATTGTTTTCATTAAATTTTAATGTTTATTTTTTCTTTAGTCTGAGGACTGAATTGTTATAAACAAATGTTCTTACAATATTTTATTGGCTATTGTTTGTAAATTTAATTTGAATGTCATACACATTTAATCTTTACATTTTATTAATTACAATCAAAAGTTTATTTAATTCACATAAAATGTTTTAAATATGGAAAAGATTAAATATTTGATGATTGAAAAACAAAAACCAATCTATAAACTACAATTAAAAATGTAATTCAAATTTAATAGGATCTAACAAGTATTATTAAATTTAAATTATTATTAATGATAAATTTGATAAAAAATTAATGATTACAGCTTGCCTGGAAATCAAATTATAGAGCTTTATATAGACATATTTCAAAACAAAACAGTTACAAAAGAAAAAACTTCGCAATCCCTAAATTTTGTCTGCTAAGTTTTACTTATTTCTTTATTTTATATAAACGGTTCTTGTTAAACATAAATTTCTATATTTTTAATAGCAGAATTTATACTGTAACTGTTTTTGTTATATTTGCACGCCACCGTTCCGCTCGACTGGAGTCAATTTGCGAATATTTCACTGTGCACATGGCCATAAATATGGCTGATAGATAAAAGTGTTTTGTGAACACATCACACACGGACGCATGCAAGCTAATATTTTGGATTGACAGCTTGTTGCAAATTGGTCAATGTCTGAGAAGGGTTCAATCAAGTTGCTGCATTTTTTTGTTCGCCCTTCATGCTTTACCTCTTTTTTTTTGTAATATTTCGTGTGTAAATAGAATGAGAAATTGAATATACAAAAACATTGGCAGGTGGAAAATCATCAGATATTTACATAAATTTAAGTCAATTTTATAGGGGGTCTTAGTGGTTATTTAAATAAATTTTTGAACTGAATTGTTGTGATACCAAATTCTAAATGAAATTAAAATAGGTTGGTATGTTTCAAAGGTCTTTTAAATATAACAAATTATTTTCTTAATCGATTGTCATATTTCAAAGGAAATGTTTTACCCTTTATTGATTAGTTTTAATCCACTAATTCTATATACATTTTCTTTAGTTTTTAACCCTTAAATCCCCAAATCCTACAAGTGTCTCGAGGTAATAAATTTCTAATATGTCAAAAGAACGCAATATTATTCAAAAGTTCCCAAGAGTATATAAACTGCTCAGCCACCCGAAAACTCACTGGGCCGCCGAAAAGCATTAAGAGCCTCTCGGTGGGAAGTGGTCAATGTCCCGCTGACCATTCCCTCCTTACACACTATACTATTCACTTTATGGGGCTCTTAACCCCAGAAGTCAATCACTTAAGCAGGCCTGAACCTGGGCCACCTACTCCGGACTCGGACTCGTGTGTGTTTGCATCTATCAAGTCATTAATTATGTCGACGAGCCACATCGCTCATTAGCCTATATGCGTTCTTCTCGTACGATATAGTAGAACGAGTCTGTTCCCGCTGCCATTGGGTCTATATTTAACCAAAATCGTTGGGACTTTTGCTTTTGCGCTTAGACTTGCTGGCACTCAAAAATATATTCATATATATATATATAATTTTCTGTTCTCCGCTGCCAGCCAGCGAAAGCAGAGCGGCAAATAAGTCATTTGTCAATAGAATTTTCATTTCACTTGACTGTCGTGGCCCGAAGACTTTTCTCCCCAGTGACCGGAGACGACGGATACGGACATAATTCAGTTGGGTCCTTTGGGCCACAGGTCACTTGGCATGTCACTACATTCCGTATATCATATATCATGCATCGCAGAATTTATTATTTGCTGATCTATATGCGCATTGATTTGCTTTTATTGGGGGGGCTTTTCATGAAGATGGATGCGCTCGGCGGTAATTAGGAATTTTGCTATTGCTTTCCAGCGATATAAATATTGCTTTTATGGCCACAAAAACGCTGGCTTTTGTTTACACATCGTAGCGTTGTATGTGTATGTACAAAGGCTCTGGTATAATCCAGCCCATCGAATTTTCAAATCGATTGCGTCAATTAATGCAGAAAAACTAAACGTGTTGTTGCTTTTGCTGCTCGTAAAGTTTCTAAAAATTGTAAATTTTGCGACGTTTAACGACTTTAAATGAATGGCACATACACAACCTCAGAAATGGCAGCCGTAAACAATGGCCAGAGATATGAAAATGGTTTGATATTTTCCCCCGACAGCATCTTCATTTTGTGTTGTTCGTCCTTGTCTTTGTGTCTCTCTCTCTGGCCAGAGTCTAGACAGTATTTTGAATTATTGCACATTGCCCAGTGTCAACAGCATCGCTTCGTGGCGGGTTGGAGTACATAGATGTGTCTGGTCTGTTCGGCGGCTAACCTTGCGTATGAGTAATTTCATTATGATTAGCCGTCGTCGTCGTCGTCGCCGCCGCCTTGTGCTGCATTTAAAATGAGGTCTGCGAGACCATTGAACGTGCATGATATATGAACAAATGAGGTCGAAAAATTAATTCAAAGAAATAGAAAAGGATATTATTTAAAGTAACTAATATAGGGATAGGGATCAATTTGCTTTCCTAATTTTGCAAGAATTTATTGAAGAACATTTTACTGAATAAACATCTTTAAGAGTGACTCCCAGAATCACTCCCTACATTGTTTTTTTTTTTCATTATTTATTTCTATTATTTTCCCCTTAGCTGTATGTACGCTTCTTTGACACATTTCTCAAAGGCAAAAACTTGGCTCGTAAATTTCTGGCTGAGAATTGAGAATCGAATCATAATAAAAGAAAATGTTTTTTCGTTCTCAAGCGACAAGAGCAAACAAATTGTTTAAATGATTGAGTGCTATGTGTGTGCTGTGCCAGCGTTGACAAGTCAACAGTCAATATTCACTTTATGGCCCGACCCTTCGATACTGTCGATAAGCAATTTATAATTTCATTTTTTGTTTTATTGTTCTTCCCCGTGACCGTTATACTCTGGTTTTTTTACGCTTCGACTAATTTGGTTTCGACCTCGTTCGGGGGTGGGGCTGAGGTGTCTGTCAACTAGCGTTAATTTAATATGCGACATTTGCACTTTTCGGTCAGCCCACCTCCGCTTATACATCCCCCATTCCCCTCGTGGCTCACACAATTCAGCAGAGACACCGCCTGAGTTGGGGTTCATCGGTTACGCTGGTATCGCTGCCAGTGTCATGTTCGTGGGGGCAATCGTTGGTTCAGAGGTGGCTCTGCTTGGGGTGGCTTTTCCCGGGGCGTCTCTCTGCGGTGGCAGATGGCGCTGGCAGCGGAAAGTTCAATTTAAGCAATGCACTTTATGCACTTTCGCTGGTCTACCCCAACGAGAGGGAAAGCGGTGGAAAATGCCGGGAAAATGGGTGTTATATTGCTCATGGTTTGTCATCATCATATCATCATGATGATGATGATGATGATGATTATGATGGCGGTTGGCATAGCTGAGCATCACGCATTTTTATGAAATTTACATAGTCTGAGAGCAGGACTTACTTTCAGAGGGGGAAGAGTAAGGTTCTGAGGCAGACAAAATTATATTTTTTATGAAATTCACTTTTTAAGGGTTATAAAAAATATGTTATTTGCATGCAAATTTAAAGTTATAGTCGAGTATATTATTTGGGATGGTTAAATTTGGTTTAAAATATTTTTATTTTGATACCTTTGTATTTTTGTTAACTTATTAAAGTTCTATAGACCAAAACTCTATTGAAAGTTAATCTAATTTTATATTCTGTATTTTTTTTTATATCTTCCAAGTCAAAAAATCATCATAACCTCTCTTAAGTCCTATTTACACTGTTTACATCTCTTGAAATTCCATTGCTTAACTGCCCGGAAATAAATGTCCGCTTGAAAGTTGTCCATGAGTGATTCCTCCTCCGCTTTTTGGAGTATTTCCACTCTCACAATAATCCCATCTTTTGCTTATTGGGATTTTACTTTTGCCTTGTCGCAGGATTTTTCCCGCTTGACTGCTTTCCGCCTTATACAGTAGTATATCTCTTCCCCTACTAACACCCACTTTCTCGCGCTGCTCCCCCTCCCTGTTATCAGCTTAAAGTAACATTTTTATGGCCATAATATTCGGCTTAGTCACTGCTACCAGACTCGCACTCTCTCAGCCTAAGATAAGGCTTATGCTCGGATGGTTGGCTGGTTTTTCGTTAGGAGAACCTCTCTGAAAAGTTTGCAGATAATGTCTGGGAACGTTTCGTATTAAATAGTTAACTTAATTAGGCTGGAAATAACTTAACTGCATCAGACAAGGCAGCGGGAGTTCTTCAAGAAGGCGGTGGCCATGTCATAAAACCCCTTTCTTGGCCAACTATATAGTGGCTCATTACGGGCAATTAGTAGTCGTCGTTGTCCTTTGGCAGGCGTGGCAAGTCAAGCCAACAGCAAACAGAATTATTCATAAAGCATTGAGGTTTATGGGATGCACTTGGAGAAAATGGGGTCTTTAAATTACTTTTACTTGAGGGGCACTTGTAAAGCAACTCTTGAGGGAATAAGTACTTCTTTTTGAGGTGTTTTAAATACGTTCAATCAGTATCTTTTTGTTTACATCATTAAGCAACTTTAAATGTATTCTATTAGGTTATAATTTATTTGTTTATCTTGTCAAAAATCTATTAAATTTCTCTGCAAAAAATATCCTTTTTTCTAAGCGTTGTGACACCAAACAACCTGTCTTGAGCTTGGTGTGCAATTAATTTGCCGGCAATAATAAAATCTAGGACAGAATGCTTGCAAAAAGGAAAATCGTTGACAGTTGACTGCATGCGCCACTCAGTTTTCCCTCCAGAGTCTTACCTCCCTTTCCAACCAACTTTTCCCATTTGTGTGTGAATATGGAAAAAGTTGCCAGTGTTACTAGGAATCAAATGAAATGAAATTATTTTCCAGAGTTACATGTACATGTGTGTATAAGCTAGGACATTGCCATGGCCCACTTAGCAATCCTGGCAGATGGCTGATGCAGAGTTGCCAAGGTGTTCTTGCCAGCAAATCCAACTCCAGAAATACACACACACACATACATATCTGCATATCAATTGCCGGCAGGCGCAGACTGATGATACTTGTAGGTATTATAGATTATACCCACTCCTGGCCGGGGGAGAGCTCCCTCTTAAGCAGTTTGCTTTGCATTTGGGCCATGTTTTTAATCAAACTGAAATGCCAGGCAACGTCGTTGTGTATACTCCCACTCAAAGTCGAAAGGAGCTTTCCCGCTTTTCCGTTTTCCCGCTTTCCCGCTTCTGTACTTCTGATAAGGATGAGCAGACCCTGCCAGGACTTTTGTGTAAACATCAGGCAGCACTCAATCGTTCAAGGCAAGCGAAAGCGAATCGCAAATGAGCCACACTTTTTAATTTGTTTACTTTAAATGTTAATTTTAATTAAAATTCAAGTATGCCTTTTCGGTTTTGTTTATATTTTGTGAACTATTTTTTTGATAAGCGACCGGCCTACGAACATTTGTAAGCCTTTAAAGTAGTAGCTGTGCAAAAAATACTTAAGGAAGTCTGGGAATTAAAATTAGGAAGCTATCAAAGAGATTTCTACCTTTGCTTTCACAGGGGAATACCCTTCAAAGTGACTTGCAGTTAACTCTAATGGAAAGCCAGTCACTTAGCCAGTCAATCTAGATCAGTTGCATCTGCCAAAAAGGGTGATTAGAAGGTCGATTTAACTGTGTCATAACACAGACCCTGATTACACCCAATGCCATTAACCCATTAGCTATTCACCAGACCCCCCACGAGCTGCATTTTAGAGCGTTGCGTTGCCTCGCCTCGCTTTGCCTTGCCACCTCAATTGGTTTTTGGCCCAGTTCGATGGCGTGTGACACTGATTAGACCTGCACTGGCTGATGATGATGACGGTGATGGGGGATTATAACCATATATAGACTTTGTCGTTTGGCGTGCCAAAAAGTTATCAATGAATCACTTTAAGTGCGCTAATTTTCCTGGCTGCTCTGACTGCCCTCCTTTGGCGGCATTTGCATATTGTAGAGCGAATTTATTCCCGGTGTTTGTTGATTTAAATTGTTAAGATCTTAATGCCATTGTTGCCGGCTGTACACTGGTACTTGTTGATGCCTTTCATCAATCAAATGTCCGCCGCTCCTGCTCTCCCGAACAATTGCGAATTTATTGTAATTTGTTTGAGCAGCTGCCAAAGGCAAACATCAAACGGGCGGGGGCTTTTGGCTTTTGTTTGGCCAGAGATTAGTCTTGCCCTTTACCGGGGATACAGAGAACCAGGAGACCCAGAGACCCGCTATACTTCCCAGTCCGGAGAACTGTGTACGTGCGGACACGCAAAATTGTTCAGCAATGTCTCTACTAATGATAATTACATTCGACGTGGCCTTGCTCCTTTCGAGGGCGGTGCCGGGGTGTTGTTTTGGAGGTCCTGTAAGCCGCTTAAAGCGTTATTCGTGACACACTCCCTCTTTGCTTTTCCCCCCGTGGATCTGGACTTGCCAACAGCAGGCATAATTTTAATTATCGTCAAATTGCGTTACATTCTCAGCAGGCTTCACCAAGCAATTATTTTGTGTCCACATATTTGATTAGCTCAACGTACTACACATACAGTGCGGCTCATCTCAGGAGTTGACATTAGTTGTCAGCCAACTTCATAAGCTGAAGGTGAGCTAAATACATAACTTTTCTTGGGGATTTAAACTTTAAAGAGATACGATTTTAGATCATTTTATACTACATATCTAAACCAAAGAAGATGAGGCGAAGGAAAATCTTATTTTAAGACTTTTATTATTTATTTTGTCCTTCGAGCCGGATCTTTAATTCAAAAATAATCCTTTAAAGATCCCAAAAAGTTGTTTCTTTATAAAACCAAAAGACACTTTCTTAATATTCCCATTAATTTCCTACTCTCTTCCACAGCCATTTCTAAGCTTTTCTAGATTTTAATTGATCTCCCAACATTAAGCAAACAAACATTTCGCTTTCAATCAAAAGGCAAATATTACCCTCCAAGAATTTCATAATTAGATTTTCCCTTCACTTTCGCTTCGCTCAATTGGAAAACTTTCTCTCTCGCTCGATGATTTGTGTAAACTGAACGTCATTATTCAGGGCTCTTAAATTGAAAGTTTTCAAAAGGTCACCACGCCCCCCCCTCACTCCCCTAACGACGCAGCCAAATTGATTAAAAAATTTTTCAACTATTTTATGGTTTGATGTGACATTTTGTTGGGTTTTGTTGTAACCTTTTCGCTGCCAAGTTATTGGGCCAAGTGACAATGGCCAAAATGCAATTTATATTGTCAGCAAAATATTCCGGGACACACATCGCACACCCTCCCTCACGCCACCCCCCTCACTCACTTTATTACGTTCCACGTCAAGTGGCAGGAACAGAGATATATGAAAGTATGGAAGGAATATGGTAGGGCGGAGTGAAAGCACCGCAGAGCAGCGCCATTGAAGTGAGTTAATTATTCAAAGTTGCTCATACGCAACGTTGTCGCTGGCTCTGCTATGCACCATATACCCCGATATGCATATATGCAGTGTCGCTATATATAGTAATTTGACTCGGGTTTCGCAACCACCAGGGAGCCAGAAATTGGCGGCATCTCTTAAACCACTCATTCCATGATACTCGGCTTTTCATAAAAGTTAAATAAGCTCAATTTTGATTGACAATTAAGATTTCGCCGACGTTGTGTAAGGAGATATGCGAGAGGGGTGGAGCAGAGGGGCTGGCCAACAGGTTGCAATAGCCGCCCTTCAATTAGTTCATTTAGATAGCTTTTGCTTAATTAATTAACAACAAGGGTAAAGGTCGATTGGCCATCTTGATGGGATAGCAATGAATTATGTGATGATTTAGAGAGAAGAGATAATATATATATAGGAAGCTAAGGAATCTGAGAAGGTTAGGAGATTCAAATTGAGAACCTCTCTAGTGGTTAGTTATTGATTTCGATTATTTTTATATATATTTATAGGGAAAGATTGACAATCAAAGACCTTGAGATATTCGAATTAACTAGGTAATAGAATTAATGGCATTAAAAATTATAAAAACATTTTCAAAAAAAACAACAGAAACAAACTGTAAAGGTAAAAAACAAACTAAGGAATTAAGGCTTTGAATATTTTTACAATCCTTATAAAAATGTAATAAATCTTAAAACAGAGCCATAGAATTAAAGCGAATTAAATTGAATAAAAAATTCCAAACTAGCAATTGATGAATTTATTGGACAGCCCCCTTTGGCCGGAAGCCAAGTTCCGGATAATGGAATGCCACTCTTTTTATCGCCCAACCGATTCCTTGCACTTGACAAACCCTCGTCGCTTCTCTGCATTGCAACAATTATAGAATCGTAACATGATGGGAATAATTTATACTCATGTATATATACTATATTGTATTGTATTGTGTGCGGGGGCCCCATGAAGGTCTGAGATCGATAATATTGATTCCATTTTTGCGCGAAGTCTTAGTGTTATTTTCCCATTTCTTCATTGCTGCATTATGGCGCGAATGGGTGGCATGTGGGCTGGCTGGGATGATTTGAGAAAATATTTGCACTGTTTGTCATTACAATTGATTGCCGGCAATCAAAAAAGCTCAAAGCACATGTCAATTTTTCCGGAACACCTCTGTGAACGAAAATGATTCCAAAGGGGGGGGTGGGGATTAGACTTCTGCATGAATGCATCCAAAACGACAAATGAATCACTTATTCTAGAAACGGGAACACACTTTTTACTGCACAGTATACTTGGATGTGAGTGAGTAGGGTAGTATTCTCTGTTTTGACAGACAGTGTTCTCACTCATTCCATAGTTGTACAGCTGTTTATGAGTACAGCAAAAATGGTGTGCAGTAGTCAGGCACTGTACAGTGTTTTGGTGTGCAGTTGACTTATTGTACAGTGAGTGAAACTTCATGACTGGTACATGCACACATATAGAGTTCTCGTGTGTACTATGTATTTCTTATAAACAATTTTATTTTATTAAAGAATTTACATTTAAATTATTAATATTCGAATGGAGAAACATTATTTTATGTACCATGTCTTCAGTGGTGGCAATTTTTGAACGTTTTTCGCAAATTAAATTTTTGGCAACAGAAAATGCCCTTTCCGATGCTGCACTGCTCGCGGGAGCTGATAGTAACTTGCAACTAACTTTATACAGTAGAGGAAAACGGTCTTTATTAATTGACCACCACTGCAGAACATCAAAATCTTCACTATACGCTTTATTTATATTTTTATATGTTTGAAGTTCGTTCTCAATATATTATTGAAGAATACTGAACTCATCTGCACAGTTGTACACATACAACTAACAAGCTGTACAACTAAAAAGCTGTACAGCAAATATAGTACTCACTCCCGAAGGGTACAACCATATACTGCACTCACGCAAAGTGGGCACACTAAAAATGTTGTGCTATCCACTTCTGGCCTATAGAGTATACTGTACAGAAAGGATTGGGTGCAGTATTTTAAGAACTCTACACTACTGTACAGATCTGTTATGCTACAAATGAGTACACTCATGCAGAAGTCTAGTGGGGATTTAGAAATATGGAATGAGACTGGTAATTCCCACAAAAGGCCAATTGCGAGTCATTAAAATGCGGCATCAAAGAACATTTCGCCTTGCCTTGCCTGGCGGAAATCAAAACAAGCCCGAGACATATGCACCGATTCGGAATCTCCCCCCTCACGAGTTGTCTTCCTATATCTTGACAAAAGTTAGTTTGGCGTGAATAATTCCACTAAATACAATAAAAACATTTTTAGCCTGCGGCATTAGGAATTTGCATAGAAATGAAAGCCTCGCAGCCGGAACTGTGCCACAAAAAAAAAAGAAAGGAGGAGAAAATGCAAAAAAAAAATATAAAGAAAATAAAGAAACGTTGATGAGTTTGTGGTTAGAGAAGAGGAGGGGGAAAGAGGGAGGAGGGAGGTGGGAGGTGGTGCACTCTTAAAAAATTGTTTTTCGGTAATTTAGAGATTTTAAGGGGATTTTTAAAGTAACGTTTATTTGAGAGGATATTTTAAATAGAATTTTAAAGATTTAAAAATTGTAAAAAATTTTAATAAAAAGTATATTTAATTTTAAATATATTTTTAGTATTTTAAAATCATGTTTTTTGTTATAAATTATAATTCTATACATTTTCTAGATCCTAAAAAATGTTTAAAAATCAAAATAAATATTTTCCATAAAATTAGTTATTAATTCTTTGCTATTTTTACCATAAAGAAATAAATAAATAATTTTTAGAGCTACAAAAGATACATATACATATAATTTAAGAATTTCTTTTAGAGTTGGCTTAGATTTTAATGCATTTTTTGTAGTCTTTTAAGTCCCCTTTTTATTCTCAGTGCCTTGGCTCCAGTTTGTAAGGAACCTGGCTTTCTTTGCTCCTCGGGCCGCGGATGTAAATAATAAAAAACACATTAAACAGCATTTTCTTTCATTTCGAAACGAAAACGAAACAATTCCCCACTCGGACTAGGCCACACACCAACACACACACCAACACACACACACACACACACACACACACACACACACACACACACACACAGCTACAGAAGAAGAATGTGTGTGTTTTTATATTACGTATACGTACACTGACCGCTCCGAAAGTATGCTACACTTGCGGCTGTAGCGACGCTTTGACACTCCGGCAGACGAACTACTTAGAGCGTCGAGTGGGCCAACGGTCCATTTTCCGCATTTTCCATGCACCCTGACACCCAGCAGGGTAGCTCTAAGGATCCCTGAACTTTGGCCATAAATATTATTTGTTTTTTTTTTTTTTTTTTGAAACCCTGCGACTTGTTTGGACAACAAATGTAGCAAGAAATTTGCTTGATTACTTGAGAAATAATATAAGTTTATCGGGGAAAGTTAAAGCTATTTTAAAAAAGATTTCTTTAATAGATATTGCTTCTTTCTTTCAATATTTTTTTAAAGTCTAACATCTTTATACAATTCCCTTGAGTATCCCTTGATTGAGTTTATGACCATTTGTGTGTGGTCACCTAATTTGGGTTAGCATATTCCTTGAGGGCATTGCAAGTTCGTTGGAAAGGCAGGCTTCTGTTTCGCATTGCTGCAAAATTGTGGCAGCTGCTACTTGTGCCACTTGCTGCTGCATTACTGCCACGTTCCTGGCGGTGCCTTCCGCCGCGGAAAAGCCTCGCCCCCCCCTTGGAGCCTTTCATTTTCATGTCCAATTTCCACAGGCTGCGCCTAAAAAGGGCTGCCTGCACTTGAAAATTTAGCAGTCTCGACGCCACCTGACTACTGCTGCCAGTTTGCCAGTATTTGGCTTTTCCAAAAGGAAAACCATCCGAATGTTGGGGGTTTGCGGGGGCAAATGAAATGAAATGTGAAATGAAATGTAATCCAGTGTCATGTGCCATGTTTATTTGCCTGCTGGCTGCTTCTCCTGCTTCTGCATCTGCTCCTGCTCCTGCGGAAACTCCATCTCCCTGTGGTGGCCGTGCCAATTGCGTTTAATTCGCTGAATGCTTTTTGACAGATTTCCAAATTAACTGATACCACACTCGAGTGCACCGTCAAAGCCAGGCCGAGTGCCTGCAACTCGATGCCCAATATTCCACTTGAAGCAGAGTGATGGCACTGGCACAGCTGAGATACCCCATGGGTATTATAACTTTGTGGCAATCGAAACTATATCTAGCAGGCAGAAAGAGTTGTTTGTTGACCCAATGAAATATTTCTTTTTTTGTTAGAAAATAATGGGAATAAAGTATATATTACCAGTTGATTTACTTGATTTTCTTTGCAATGTATTCCATTTCAATTAGATTTTATAGCAAAGCTTCTTCATTAAATTTAACACAACAAATATTCACCTGAAAAGGTGCTTTCAATAGGCAAGAAAATGTTTCATATTAACATAATATGGTGCTTATAACCCTCCTCCATTCACGCAAATTCCCATTTTGTTAGCAGGTGTCGTGGACGGAGTTGTCTGATCAGCCAGCTGACAGAGTGCCATGTGTGTGTGCCAACTGTTTTTCCTGCTAGTTTTCGGTGGGTAATCATCTTGGTTTACCTTAACTTTGGCAAACTCTAATCCGATTATGGACATCCTTGTGTAGGGACTCTCCTTTTAAGCTGATTTAACCAAACTAAACGGGTTGGAAAAGCGTCGAATTGCATTTTCATTTTCGAACTTTCCAAGTTTGTTTTGGTCAGCTAAGTTTTCTTCTCTGTGTGTTTTTTTTGTCTTAATCTCGGCCTGGTAAAATTTGTAATGCAAGTCAAGTAATCAAGAATTCAACCAGCGTCTGAGTAAATTTGCATTTCCGCTACGCGTTTCTTTAAGCGGCTTTTCCTTCGCTTCGTTATACTCAATTAATAATTAAAATGATTTAAACGAGCTGGGAATAATTGATTTCGGGTTAAGAATAAGAAGGAAAATCGAAAACAGGGCAAGATGGCAAGGAAGCTCAATTGAAAATTCGTTGATAATTGTTTTCGTTGTGCATCCGAAAATGGTTAAAGATGCAGCTGCCATCGAATCCTGCGGCAACTTTGGCTACTTCAAACTTAACAAACCAAGCATACACAAGTTGGAAAGTTTTTCTAGAACACTTTCCAAAGGATTTATGCTTGTTCGTCATTTAAATTGTATATTTAGGGTATTTCCTAAGCCTTCTATAAGGGCCTTGGTGAATTTTCAAGAAACTCATCAGTATTCACTTTATATTGAAAGTCTTTGATGTATGATTTTAGTAATTAATAATTGATAAAGTGAGCTGCTTTATTAGGAAAATATTTAATTAATCGATACATTCACACTAAGATACATTAATTAAATACCAATGATTACTTTATTATCTTATAAAACCCTCAAACTCAGCCTTGAAATAATAATCTAAATATTTCTCTAAAACTTGTTAGTATATAATGAAGAATATATCTTGATTCATTAGCCGAAAATGCAAATTTAATTAACACCCACAGGTAAGAAGCCTCTTTCCCTTCCTCCCCAACTAAGAACTATTAACAAGTGATTGTTAAAATGTATCTTATGATTTGTTTACTCAATCATTTCCTAATTGGCTTTACCGCAATGATGACTTATTTGAGCTTCAAATATAGATATCTGAGCTGTTGAAATAGATATGTATGTGCAATCCTATTTGCCAGAATCAAATATCTCTCAACCTCTCTACTCATATTAAGCATTAGCATAATCTGCTGACCTATGATAGATAGTTTGCCTTGCACATTTGCATAAGCTGATGCCGCAGTGCAGAAAGCAATCTGCTTCCGACCATCCGGTATATATGGCCTGCCCCTTGCCCCTGCCACTGCCCCAGCCCCAGCTCTTGTCTGTTGTTTATCCCCGTCTTCTGTTTGTATATCTATTTTACCGTGTAGTTTTCTAATGGCCAAGTACAACACAGACAGAGACGGAGTCAAGTGCAGATTTCCTTTGGCAGCCATAGCGCAGACCCCATTTCCGACAGTGAATTTTGATGAGCGCCAAGTGCAGTTAGCTGACTAAAAATAAAGTGCGGGAAAATGCTGAGGGAAATTGAAAGTGCCGGGGCAAGATGGATGGCGGAAAACTCGAGTGACTTTGCTAAATATGCAAATTAATGAAACCAAGCCGAAATGTTGCCTGCGGTGCCTGCCAGCCAGGTGAGTATTTCCCTTTGAACTATTTTCAGGTCGCTAACAAATGTGCCAAAAACGCGGCTAGAACAACTGCAGCTAACAATGCCACATTGAAAGGAAGAAGAACTGTGTAGTAAAACGATGTAGGTGAGGGATGCGACTATTGAATACCTGATGATTAGTAAGAATATGGTAAATTTCAAAGGGTAATTTTGTATTTGATGAAGAAGTTCCTTGGAAAATGTAGTTTTTAAGTAGTTTCTGGCCTTTAAATGATCAATTTTGATTTTTAATAAATATTTTTACATTTTTTTTAAAGGGTTTTAGTACTTTGAATCAAACAGATTTTAAATTTTAATGCTTAAAATATAAAAAACAGGTGTGAATTATTTTATATAAAATATTATATATGTTTTAGAACCCATTATACACTAGTATACTCTTAGTTTTGGCTATAAATATAGTTTCTGTAGAGAAAGAAATTTATTTTGTTACCTTAAACCAAACAGATTTCCAATTTAAGTGCTTAAGATTAAGGAGGCCTGTCTAAACTAATTTATAAAATAATTTTCAAGTTTAAAATCCTATATCTATTTGCCATATTCCATCATATCCCAGTATACTCCTAGTTCTGGCCATAAAAATACTATAGAAAGAGGGGGGAAAATTTGTCAGCAACACTTGACACAACAGCCGCAACTGCGACTAACTGGAAAAACACCAAACAGAAGCCAAAGGACGAACTGCACTAATAACCAACACCCCGGGGCAAGGCAACAACAATGAGCGACCGCAGGGACCGCAGGAAATAGTTCTAATAAACACTTGAAAGCGTGTTCTTACCCAAGCCCCCCTGCACACTCCCTTTTGTTTTGGCCCAAAACCCAATAATAACTGTGACCGCATTGCGTATACGTCATGTGTGCTGCAGTCAGCGGAAAAGCATTTGATTTGAACATCAGCAACAATAAACGGGTAGGGTGAACTTTTTAATTTCCGGTATAAATTTATTTTAATTGCAACACAGACGGTTGGCTGTTGTGGCTTTTTAATTAATGAATAGTTAATGCCACCAAAGTTGAATTCTGTGGAAAATGCAGGCGTCTCTCTCATTAACGTGAAATGCTGGCTAGAATTTTGTAGTTTTTTACAGTTGCCACCACCGACTCGGCTGCTAATTGAGTAATTTGTTTGCCTGGCATTTTATTTCATTATGATTGAATTGCAATTTTCGGCTGTATGTCTTGTTTTTTGCTAATTGTTCAATTATAACTGCGGCCAACTGCCACTGAAGGTTATTATAAATGTAATTTGCTTGACACATGTTTAGCTCTGAATAAATTATAAACATTTTCCTTTCTTAAAGCACAAATAATAAGGCCTTTATATAAGGCTAACGAGGCTCTGGAGAGTAAAGGTAAGGCTAAGGAAAGTCTCTGGAGAAGCAGGAAAATCAATGTTTTACGTGTTATAAATGAGGAATTACAAGCAGTTAAAGTATATATAATAATAAATATATATTTATATTTACCAAGATATTGTATTCCTCAAAGCTTGTTACTTTATCTCAAGAACTATAACTATAGATATTTTCATAAACTAATAAATTATTTTCTAATGCTCAACAACTCTGTCGTATCTTCACGTCATTTGTCATTCCATAATGGCAGCCATATAGACGTTATCGTTACCCCTCGACTGCACTTCGAACACTACTAAATACAATATGGCTTGATATGTTTGTTTTTATTCCGTGTTCGATTCTAATCGTCAATATAAATCACTTAGCACTCGGCCTGCCAACGAATTCGGCCCACGCCACTTAGCATTTGGCCAAAAATGAGATTGGTAATGGTTCATAAATGGAAATGTATGAAGGTGTATATAGATTTTGGGTTTACTAAGTGACTGTAGAAAAGGTTTTTATTATTTTCTATTAAAATTTCATGAAAATATTTACTTTTTCTTAGCATATTTATAAAGTTATTTACCTTTTTGGCTACACCTACACTAATTAACTTGTTTTTAATTACATTCGCTGCGCAAAGCTATTAATATGTGTCCTCCTGATGGCGCTAATTGCTGGCCAGAAACGCCCACGAGACGCGGGGGAATTACCTGAAATTGATGGTGTTCAGATCCCATTGGGCAGGGGTTAAAATTGTAAATTTATACTAAAGTTAGCTGTGCTTCGGCTACCTCAACAATCGATCCCCCACTCACAAGAGGATGTGTGCCAAAGCTCGACACTGATTTGGCTTAAACGATAAAGCCAGGAGAAGGGTCCTTTGTGCCCACAACAGACCCTAAGCAGTCCGAGCAGTCCCGACCAGACCAGAGACCAGGCCAAGCATAACAGTTTAAATGCGAGCAGGGTCTATTAAAAAACCGAATGGAGTACACACCGGCATATATCCACTTAGGTGGGGTAGCGGGGGCTAAGGGGGGGCGGGCGACATGCCAACACAAAAGCCAACATGCAATTTATGAACAGCTTTTTGCTGGCGGGCCCGAAATGCTCGTTTGAAGCTAACGAAATGCTCTAGTCCTGGCTTCGTCGTCCTCGTCCTCGTCCTGCGTATAAAAAGGGGAGCTAAATTCACGGGGGGATGACACCGGGGGAAGCGTAAGCAAGAAAGCGTATAAAAAAAAAGAAGCATCAAGTACAAGAATGCCATTTGGATCGCCGGCTAGCCAACGAAGCGGAAATGCCCTTTCAATATGCAATTGGTCACTCTCGCCTGCCCTTTTCTTTCCCATTTTCCTTTTTTTTTTTTGACCATTTTCCGCGATTTTGACCATTGGGAAAGGGGATTGAATGCCAAAATATTCAGTGAAACGTTAGTGCCCGGTAGTTTCTATGCATATTAAAGCAGGAAATCAATTCAATTTTCTGACTAAAATTCTGGAGAGTTCATCAACTATGTATTTTGTGAATCCGAAACAAAGGAAAGAATTGTCAGCAAAATGGAACTCTTGAATAATTCTAAGATATTTATTTTAAACCTTATATGGTATATGATTTTGCATTTTACATGCTATAAAAGTTGCAACTTTAAATATTACAACACAAAGGAGAATAATATTAGATTAAGGGCATGATTTTTGGGGAATAATATATGGTTTTTTTTCACAATGTTTTGGTCTATTTTAGGCTTTTTGTTTAAGTTCTTTTCATTGAATATAAAAATATATTTTTGGTGTTTAATTAAGTACAATTTTAATAAAATGTAGGGTAATAAACCCTCTAAAAATAAAAAGAAAAAAATATATGAACAATAAAAGTCAAGTTTAATATTAATTTATTGAAATAATGGCAAGTTTTTGGCTCTATATTGGCTCTATATTGGAGTAAAATACGTTAAAATTTCATACAAAAATAACATAAGAAAGGACACTCAAATCGGTATCACAAAAATGGCATTGCATACTTTTAGACATATTTTAAAGGATATTAAAAACCTTTATTATTTTTGAAGCGCCCTTGTATACTTAATTTAAAAAACATAAAAGCAAATCTGACATTCATTTAATTATTGTAGCCACAAACAGAAAAAGAGTTTTACCAAATCCAAAATCCGTACCTAATTAAAACCGATTTAATAAATACAGTATCAAGCCTAATTCAATTAGACTTATTTCCATTTATCCTCTTCCCCAATCTAATTTGACTCACATAAATTAAATAAATCGCAGGACAAGTACCTTAATTCGATTTTCAATTTAAAATCAATTTCCACAACCCCAACTGGATTAACAAAACAAAAGTGCAACTTTTGCCTAGGCGGAAAGGGTATTTCACAGACCAGCCAGAGGTGAGTAGGGCAGGTCCTTAAGCCAGGAGGTTGGGGCCTCGCAGCTAGAGGATTGAGGATTTTGGGGGGGGGGGGCGGCCAAGGGGAGTACAGGGCGGGCGCTCTCAAGGGAACCCAATGGAGTCGTGGCACGTTCCTTTTCCTGAGCCCATTGTTTGTCGGAGCAGCCATAGAAATTGCAAGAACTCTCTAATTTACAAGACTCGTGAATTTATCAGGTTCGTACGCCTAATCAATATCAACAGAGACACGGTATGTGGAGCATCCCAATTCTTTGTTCATTTATCGAGAAACCAAGCTGAGATAGCAAAGGTATTTTGTTGAGCATTTTACACTGAAAAAGTTTTGGGGAAGGTGGGTTCTTTATTTATTTAAAATATAGAGATTTTATGCTTAAACCTTGTAAATAATAATAAAAAAATTGTAAAATCTTCAAGTGAGCTTAAGAAAACACTAGGACTTTGAAACCTTTTACAAAGGTTCTAAAAGTATGCTATAAAATGGTAAAAGGTAAAAAATATACCTATTTATAGTGAATTTTGTTTCAAACTAAAAAATAAATACAGCTAAAGCCAACATTTTCTATAAAATAAAATGTCTAATTATTCTATGTAATAAATATACTTAAAAAAGTATCTTATTCAATTTATTAAACATTTTTAAAAACCCTTTGAAGTGATTTTAAAACCGTAAAAATTTTTTAAGCAGCTTCCTGGTTATTTTTAATTCGAAAAAAAGTTTTTCTAACTTACAAAAAATTACCCTGTAATTTCTTTAAATAAAAACTTGAATTAAAACTTGACTTAATTAATTAATTTCATTGAATTTCTTTTACTAAAATTGTTATAATTTTGTATCTAAATTATATATATTTTCTTACAATCTTTACTATCCCCAGTGGAAGCCTTTTTTCCACTTGTATTCCCATTTTCAATTCCCATAAATAATTTTTCTCTGTGTAAACTGGATACTGTTGCATACGCTTCAGCGCATTCCAATTTGTCTAACCATTCTATGCACATTTTCCATCAGAAAATTGGCCCATATAGAAACACACGCACCAACTATATGCATAGTTTTTGGTACAAAAATCTAAAACCATGAAACTGAGACCCAATATGCTGTTATTAAAGTTATTTAAGCTGCGGCTTGGAACCCAAAAATCCGGCGTAACTTTTTTACGTGGCATCCGTGATCCGTATCTCACGGAAGCCGGGTCCGAAAGTTGCATGGGGGAAATTATATGTGTGCCAGGTCAGGTCAGGGAAAGTGGCGAACTCCACTCGAGTGGCTTCGGCCAGGGCTGGCATTATTCCTCAATTCGATATACATATCGATGTGGGGTTGCCTTCAAGTGCACTCTTTTCAATGCTGCATTTATTACGGCCGCAATGTTGCAAAAGTTATTTTCCGCCAACACACACACCACACACACTCTCTATGGGTCAGTTGAAGTGCTTTGCTTGTTTAGTTTTCATGTTTCATATTTTATGGATGGCCACAACAAAAGGCGGCTCTGAAATTGCTTTTGTGCTGCAACGCTTTGGGTTTCCATTTCAAGTTCGTTGCAATTTTGTTGGTCTCGTTTTTTTTCGGCAATTTAATTACAGCCCCTTTCATGTCCAGAAAATAGCTTCACAAAAGTAGTTCTTTTGTATTTAGATTTGTGAGCAACTTTTTCAATTGCATTTGGAGCCAACGAAAGTTGGAAACTAGAGTTTATGTTCAATTATATCGTGTGTTGATTTTGAACTTAATTTTTTTGGGGGATGAAATAAGAGCAGCCATTAGGGAATTAAGAGCAGTTTATAATTGTGGAAAAAGAGGTTGAATTTCTTAAATATTTACTACAAATTTATTTAGTGTTGAGAATCATTATCAATTTCAGTGGCACATTTAAATTCATTTAGAGACTTTGCTAAATTTAGTATAAATTATAGATTATTTAATAAGAAATTAAGGAAATTTCTTTATTAAATTCATCGAGTATTGTTAAATTCCATTTACTAAAACAAAGTTCATCAATGAAATGTCAAATGAACATGAATTCGAATCCCTTAAGTGCTAAGCTTTATTTTAGCTTTTCGCCCCCTTTTTTTTTGGTGACAATTCTTGCGCCTAAAAGTATACTCCACATTACGAAAAAGGGTTCGTCCTGGACTCCTTTTTACCCCACTTTCAATGGCCAGCAAACAATTGTCCGCGACCTAGAGCGGAAAGCAAATAATTTTTGGCAGGGAAATGTCACATTTTATTGTTTGTTTCATCATAGTCGGTGGGCCCAAGCCCAAGCCCAAGGAAAGTCGCAATAGAAAGGGGAAAATGGAGCAGTAACTTCGGTCAAAGTCAGAGGAATTTCATGCCAGGGGCTAATAAAAGTGCGAACCTGCCCGGGAAAGCCGGAAAAAGGCGGCCAAGGGAAAGGGAAAGTTTCGCCATGAACACACATTTCAAGCAAAAACACGACCCAATTCCAGACGTGCCTTATCGCTGCTGCCTCGAACTCAAAGTCTTCCCAAACAAAAGACCCACAAAAACAGCAGTATAATAATACAAAAATGAAAACAAAAATGTGTCACACGAATCAAGACTGCCGCCAGTCAGCTACAACGACTATACATCAACATTTACTAATTATTATGTAGGTTTATTATGTAGATTTTCCTCTAGTAAAATTCCAATGAATTTCGCTAACCTATTTTCTAAGGCGACGGAGTTTTATCCAATTAAGAGCTATATCCGCGACTTTCAGGCACACGCAATGTTAAATCAATTATACAAATTGCACACTCTGGTTGGTTCGAGGGGGGAGGAATCAATCTGATTACAATTGAACATAAATTTCGACTCCCTCGACTCGTTTACCCCACGGATGTGTGCAATATTTTAATAATCACGCATACACATATTTAGTTACAGGGAGAAAAAATATTTGTGCTAAGAAAGTTGCTAAACTGTGAGGGATTTTGTGAACCAGAAACCCTAAAGAGTCATAACATTTCAATATCCTTTTTTAAATTGTGGGGTTCTTAATTGTAAAAAAATATTTACAAAAAATATAAATACCTATCAAGAAATTAAATAAATACATTAAAATAATAACTAATGACATAGATTTATAGGAATTTTAAAACATTTTAAAAGTAAGCAATTTCTGCTTTAATCTCAAACCTTGTCTCTCTCTCAGCTTTTAAATAACTTCTTACAAATTTTAAACCTTAAATTTTTCTGTGTAAGGCATCGGCTTTAATATGACGAATACTTTGATAAGAAAAAAGGTTTATGTTCTCCCCCTTTTGAGACACCCTGTTTACGACAGGGTGTGTCTCAGCTGAGCCTTGTCAGGCAGTCAAGGCAGCACACAAATTAAAAGCGAAAATAAAGTTGGGCGTAAATTTTCAATATCAGGCAAAAATGATGGGAAAATTATATTGAAAATTCAGCACCTTCGCCTCAGCAACCCCTCTCTGGCCTTTCCCTGAACTAGTACACCCTTAGCCTTACTAGTAACTGAAGCGTTTCCTTGCAGCCGCAAAAGCCGACAACGTTAAAAGTTTTCATTCATCAACGGAAAATAGCTTTGAAGTTTCGCGGGAAAAAGGAAGTTTTGCTTGGGGAAAAAAAACTACAAGTGAGATGGAAATTAACTTGGAACTTTTGGTTGGTTCGTTTTCTGATGCCTTGTGACGTCATCGACATAATTACGCATACGCCGCGTGGCACGGCAGAGGGAAAAGTCTGCCATTGAATGTCATAAAAGTGTGTGTGTTTGAGGTAAGGTTAACAATAACAAATAAACACACGTCTCAGTGTGTGTGTCCAAAGGCTCGTATAAACACACACACACATGCAAAACAGAGAAGAGAGAACAAAAATTGTAAACAAACATAAAGTGTTGGGGGTGGTATGTGAGGTGTGAGGAGGCTCCTATTCATTTACAAAATGCTGGCAATAAGACCAAGATGACGGCTGCTACGGCGTCAAAAAAAAAAAAAAGAATAATAAAAATAAAGACAGGTAAGGCGCATTTCTAACAGCAGCAGGAGGCTCCTTTTCCCATCATCCTTTTCCTCTCTTGTCAACAATTTTTTTTAAGTCTAACGCGCTTATTTACACATCCCGGCGCAGCTGTGTGCGTGTATTTACATATGTATGGGTTACCCGTCGCAGCAATATGCCAAAGCGAATATTTCTTATTATTATTATTGGACCCTCGGTCGGTGCCATTCGATATATGTGTATACATATATATCAATATTGAAATGAAACTCTCTGGCATTTACATTTATTTATTATTTTTATTCTTTGATTATCCAGAGTAAACATATATTGCTTTTGTAAATTTGTTTGTAAAATGTATGGAAATAGTTGAGGTATTTTCTTGATTAAAGGAAACTAGGCTTGGAAGATGAGGTACTAGGTGTAAGAAGTGTTTCTAATGGTAAGAAATAAGTTATTTTTGGGAATAAGTTTCTTTAAAGAATTTGAAGATTTTACTGAGAGCCTATCCTAATTCTAGTTTTTTAAAAATAATATTGAAGGAATTTATTATTGTTTATAGTAATTCATTATTGAAATTATTCTTCTTTTCTAATAAGATTTTATAATTATTTAACATTTTTAAAAGATTTTGCGGCTTTTCCAGCCTTTCCAGCAACTACAAATATTAACTTAAAAATGTATTCCCATTCAAATTGATTTCCATTGGCAATATAAAAGTTAAACCAATAAATGAAACTGCACTTTAATAGCCCCCAATATTTGCATTGCGTTGCCAAAAATCAAATGCCTCAAATAATTTAGCCACAAAAATATGAATAATATTTGTAGGCATTTATTTAAAAGCACCTAAACCCCCGGTATTTACACCAAAAATGCAAAAAACCACAATCAATTGAATTTGGTTAATATATTCCGGTTTTTGTGTGTGGCCAAAAATGGTGACATACCCCTGGGTTTATATATATTCCCCGATGCGTCAAGAGATTTGTTTGCCTGAAAATGCTTTTAATTTTTTTGTGATTTTCTCTGCGAAGAGAAATTTGCACAAATAATTTCAAGTTGCTACATCTCGCGATGAGTTTTCTTTTGTGATATGAAAAATACATAGTATACATATATATTCTGGAGAATGTGTAACAACAATTAAGTAAGAACGAAACTCTTTGGCTCCGGAAAAAAAGAAGGAAAAATGAAAATGTGGAAAAAGGCAGCTTGGCAGACGGCAGGCACTTGCTTAAGCGCTTTTCTTGGGGCAAAAATTATGTATACATGTGCGAACATATCAGCATAATTCCAGAAAGTCTGCCTAAGGACGAAGAACATGTCTATTTGGCTTCACTTTTGGCCTGGTTCCTGGTTTTTCACCCTCACTCCTCAGAGGGGCACGTGGGCGTGTTCATAATTTATTTCTAGGCAATTGACAGCCAAGCTAAATGCTTTACGCAGTGCCGAGTGTCGAGTGTCGAGTATCCTTCTTATTTCACCTTAAAAGAATCAAGGAGGAGGCCTCCTCCTTTTCCTTCTGCTAAATGGCGCATAAAATTTCACACTCAATTTGCTGTTATGCTTGCGGTTTATTAATGTCATATTTATGTAAATACTTCAAAATTGACAGCTCTGGACTATCGAATTAATTAATGACCCATTGGGCATTTTGCATTTTGCAGCAGTGACAGCTTTAGGACTTTGGCTGAAATCCTTGTGGTCAGTTCCTGAGAGAAAACGGGGGAAATAAACTTTAAACTTTCCTTTTTTTTGTTTTCCCCTGACTTTTGTGTTCTGGAACAAAAGTTTTTCCTTACTTGAACATAAGTTTCTGGTTTGCTTTTTTTCCCTTGCTTTTCTTTTCGAAAGAATCTCAAGAGGAATGCAGCGTGGAAATGCACAAAAGTGAATTAATTATGGCCGAAGGTAACGAGCGATGATAAATAGTTGCCAAGTCAACGGGAAGTCAGGTTTCAGGAGAGAAAAATAAGGTAAAAACTCTTATATTTTATTTCTAAAAGCAAATGATTAATCATGCCAAAAATATATATTCATAATGTCTTTATAACAAAGGAAATAATGGCTAAATTTGCCTTGATTTAATTTCATATTGCGTGCTACTCGAATTTCTATTCGTTTTTCTTTTTAAATGAGGTCATTAATCTAAACGAAATATTTTCATAATAGGATCAAAACGTTTCATTGTTTTTTTTTTCACCTAAATCAAGATAAAAGTAATATAGTCTAAGGTATTTCCAACAACCAAGTCTAGACAGCAATCAGTAAAATAAATCTTTATGAAAATGTCGTTTTAGGTAGCAGCTACCCTCGCTTTTCATCGATTTTGGATTTATGCGATTTATGCAAAAGTTGTCGAACTCAACTCCCTCCAGCAATTAAAATCTGCTTAGGGGCACACATTTTACTCAAGTTTTGATTAACCCAAATACATTTTCTGCAGGCAAAACAGAATTTTAATTGTTTTGCTGGAAAATCACAAGCTGATTTTCAACAGAAAATCCAATTGAGTGGCTCTCTGGTTAACGACACTTTGATGCCATTTCAAGTCATTCTCATTTTTTAAGTAAATGCAGTTTGACAAGTTCGTTTTCGTTTTCGATTTGCTTTAAGCAAGAAATTCTAGTGGCTAACTTAATACCCTTTTTTCAGGAGAAAACCTATATTAATATAGAATAGAAAGAGCTTTTTGCTAATTAGATTTTATCACAAAAGGGAATTAACTGGGCTTACTCTATCTATTTCATTTGTGAAAGTAATCAGCGGAATGCAGAAATTAATCCATCACAAAAAAATATGTTTTATTTATGTCAGGGATTTATTTACATTCCCAGCTTGATTACACTGAATAATTTTGTACCTTTGGTGGGTAGAGTTTTATATTTAGAAGAGCTCTAACCCACTCTTCTTCTATTTTTACTGCACTCGTTAAGGTTAGCCTGGGAAATTGGAAGTTCGGGGTCGTGCATTGCCATCATCCCTGACATTTGTCAGCTGCGAAATGGCCAAAGAAGCAGCTTACCATGGCCAACAACATGGCTAACCAGGCCAGGCCGGCGGCAGCTATGCGATGGATGGATAGATGGCTGGCTGGCATTGTCTCTGGGATTAGCCACGAACCAATCGAGTAGTAGATTGTAATTGTTACCCCAGCAGACATATATATCTGGCTATACTATAGATACTATATCCCCCAGATGCCTGATTGATGGGTGCAAAAGTGTGAAGTGCAGGACTAACCTTGGGGCTGTGGAGTAAAATCCTCTCTACCCATTCCTTCGGTGGCCCTGTAATTGATTTACCAAATGCAAATGCCTTCATCTCTCACTCAGCTTTTGCCGAGTTGTGTCCCCAATTTGAATGTCAGCCGGCAGGCGATATAATTTCAAGCACGTACACAGCCCTTTCCTTCTAATTTCCCCTCGAATTTCCTCTACCAAATTCCCCCACACTTTCAATTCTTTAAATTTCCATCTCGGTTTCATTTCGAGTTTCTGTTTCTGTTGCTGTTTTTGTTGCCGTTTCTATTGCTGTATCGGTTGTAATTGCCATATCGCTGGTGCCTTAGTTTGAATGGGGGGCTAAGTAAATTGGTTTGACAACCGCAAAGGGCAGGAAAGGCTGGTGCAGGAGGTTGTTTTACCCCTGTATAGGCCCCAGTTCCATTTCTCTACCCTCTCTGGGTGACACTCCCCAGCACGTTCCGGCCATGAAAATACTTTTTTTGGACAAGGAATCCAACACGTTTCAATACCCTGCGGACAGTCTGTTATAGTTCGGTGTCAGTTTTGTGACATATTCTACGAAATAGAGCTAAGAATTTAAGGTGTAATTCTATGTGAACTATACTCTCATTTCTCTTAGTTTCTCTCTCAGTTTAAATGCTAATTACATATTATTTTCACCTGCCAAACAAGGTTAAATGATTAAGTGGCTATTTATGGCAAATACTAATACCAACTATGGTCTTAAATGTTTGTGTTTGCCACCATTTAGTGAGATTAGATTTGTTTGAAATGTCAATAAGCCGAAATTCGCTTTAAAAATAGATGATTAATAATGAAATGGAAAGAGGGGAAATGTTATAATATATTCAAATTTCAGTATAAAGAAGTCACTTCATAAAACCAACCTTCAAACCCTTATAGATATATCGTTTTATTACAAACAAAAATAAAATATATAAACAGCTGACAGCTATAAAAATTTATCTTAAACTGTCAGTTCAAGGTTGGAGGGTCTTTCGAGCATAAAGATTCTATAACTCTGGCCATATATTTCACATTTCTCAAGTCAGATAAGATGTGTCTAGAGGTAATTCCCAGAAAACCGAGATAAAAACCAACTTTGACACCAACAGATATCAGAATTATTTGAAAATTGTCAAGTGGCTGGGCAGGGTATTCAGTGTGTCGCTTTCCCCCTGCAGTTTGTTTTTATCAAAAATTGAACTCTATATATTTTTGTGTTTTATGAGCAGCACATTTGTTGTCGTTGGCGCTTACTTGCCAAAATCTTTGGAATTTTTAATGATTATTTGGGGATTTTCTATATAATAGACCGCGTGTGTTACCGTCTCTCGTTTTTCTTAGTTTCTAATTTTAAACTTACAAATCCAAATCGAGCATGGGAATAATAATAATGGATCGCACTGAGGAATATGTTATTTTCTAAGTTATTTTCTGAGTTATTTTCTGCGTTATTTTCCGAGTTATTTTCTGCTGGGCCAAGAAGGCTGCAATTTGCTTTAACGAGCCGTTAACAACTGAATATTTGAATATTTAAATAAAATCTTATAAATACGAAATTGGTTCTTGTGGTGTATACAAAAACCTGCCCCTGCTGCCGCCCCCAAAACACGCATATATTTATATATTGGGATCCAAATGCAGGGGGCAGACATATAGAGCTGTATATCCAATAAAATCGGACGTTGTTTCCGCCGCCAAAAAGACCGAGAAACGTTCCTCAACCAGGAAAAAAAAACATAAAACAAAAACAAAATTAATTCCCCCGTCTTTCAGCCAAGAAATTTTGTATTACTGCAATATTTGCAATTTTTCCTTAGCTGAACTTTAACTTGCCGTGTTTTTGTTATTTATTTAAATAAATTTTGGGTATTTATTCGCTGTGCACGCACCTTTCTGACTGGATTTTTGTGGTGTTGTTAGCTGCTAAAGGCCAAAGATACTTGTTTTTGTTTACACTATTTATTTTTTTGTTTGATGAGTATTATAACTTTAATTTTCTATTTGTTTTTTTTAGGGGGAATAATTCACTGGCACACTCTCACAAATACAGAACACTTGCTTAACGATCTTTGTTATTTTTCTTTTTTATTTGCTTTTTTTAGACCTCGCCATTTGCACTTTGTATTTGGTGATAATATTCACGCTTGTGATTCGGTCGTCCGCCGGCTTCTTATCCGCGAGGCGAGATCGCGGAAAATCCGTATGGCGGAAAAGCGGCGGAAAATCGGAACGGACCGAGAGGGAGCACACGAGGAGCAGCCAGCAGCAGCGTTGCCGAGCGAGTGAGCGAAGAATGCGAAATTAACTCGCACAACCAGAACGTTGCGACGTCGAACATCAGCAGCGCTTCGTCGTCGTCATCAACATTCGTTACTTGTGCGAAAAAAGTGTTGTTTTCTCAAAGGCAACAAAAAAAAAAACATACATATATATACAACGAAAAATGCGAATAACCGAAAAGATGCCGCCAATACTTGGCTCCCAGCGACAACAATCCCAATATCAACCCCCCGCCCTGTTGGCCATACGTTAAGCATACGTCACCATTAGGGCCAAACATGTTCGATGTTGCGGCTCGAAACTGTTGCCCATGTTCAGTAGGTTGGTAGGTCACTGTTCTAACGTATCTGCATCTGTATCTGTATCGGCAGCAGGCGTATCTGTGCGAAGCGTATCTGTATCTGTACGCCATGTTCCACTCATAAGTTCATTAACGCAACAGTTCCAATGGGGTGCACTCGGGGAAAATAGCCATTAACTTGAAAACTCTTTAAATTTTTAGATTTTTAAGGTTTAAATGTGGAATTTTAAGCATATTTTATGGATTATATTTGGAAATAATAATCAAATTTATAAGTTTTGAGGATAAATAATATTAATAATATAGAAATTTACTCAAATTCGGAATATTCGGGTGAGATATTGTAATACAAGGGTTTTTTAAATTATAAAAATGATTTTAAAATTAATATAAAACATTTTAAATCGTATAAAAATTAAACTTAAACTGAATTTGCTGCTTAAAAAATTATTGCAAATTTTTTTAGGGTTTTTGAAAAGTCTAGTCCTTTTTGGAGGACCCGAAAAAATGTTGCACAATGTTAAGAGAATTAATTTCAAGAGGTTTTTATAGTTTCAAAGTAAAAAATTATATAAAAAGCTAATTATGAAGGTTGTTTCTGAGATATTTAATAGTAAATAAGGATATATAGGCCTAATTCTACACCTATTATTTATTTATTTTGAATCATCTCAATTCCACTTTATTTAAATTAAAGTTTTAACAATGTTAAAAATGCTTATAAATAATAACTTTATTTTTAATGCATTTCTAAATATTTCAAAATTTTTCTAGCTTTATTTTTACCCAATATTCTCCCCATTATTTCCCCCAGTATATGTTTTTTGTGTCTCTATAGCTTGTATCTGTTACTTGCTACAAGCCACCACCCGTTTAAGCCCTCCAAAAACATACCAAAATTTTGGGTAATTGCTTGAGGCCAAAAACAGCAAAGGCGTATTAATGAATGCCCTCGATTTGCACGTGATGCCGCAGTTTCCTTTGTGCGGTTTTTGGTGTCCTCGAAAGGGTTTCGGTTTCGTTTATTTACTGTACTCGGCTGAATGGATTCGAAACCCGGTAATAATGACATTCGGAGAACTGCCAAAACTAAAGTTAGTTTAAGAACGGGTTGAACATCAATGAATACAAATAAGATCCTGATTGCAAAGGGTTTCTATTGGATTTCAGCCCTGTTTAGTTGGGCAATTCTATGGCCATGTGTATACTTTACCCCAAGGAACACAATTATTTTGAGGAATAGATTCGGACACAGCTTGCTTTTCGTTTAATTAATTGTCAGCCGAAAGAATAATTGTGCGTTTCCTTTTTAATAATTCAAAGAAACTCAAGGGAAACTCAAGGGAAACTCAAGTGATTTCAACAGAAAGACCGACCTTGAAAAATAATCCTATTAAAAAGGTGCAAATATAATCATTTATTAGGACCAAGGGCTTAAATATTTCATTAATTTTAAAGGGGTTAACGTAAAGGTCAACAGTTGTCGGGTTAAAAAAAAATGTGATTCAATGCCAACAGAGATTTATTTATTGAAAAAATATTTAATAAATTACAACTTTGAATGTTGTATCATATTTTAGGTAATTGTTGAAGTATATTTAGATATTTTTTAAAAGTAAGAATTGTCTAAGCTTTTCTATATAGATAATTGCAAAGTAATACAACCAAAAAACAGTACCGAAACCCTCTTCAGAGTCCATTTTTATTTATATCTTTCTTTTTCTTTAAATATTTAAAATGTTTTATATATAATTTACTTCAATTTAAAGCCTCTTCTTATCCTTATTTACAAAATATTACCCATACCTCTCATTGTTTGTATAAACCTTCACTTTTTGAATCGATTTTCAAGCGGATTTCGTATTGATTTCCCCCCTCGAAAAGGCTAATATTTCTGTTTGTTTATGGCTGCATAAAGTTCGCCTCCATTCGCACCTGCCAGCGGCACCTACACATACACATATTCCCTGGTACATATTTCACATATTTTGCGAAAACTGAAAAATTCCATTTGGTCCATAATGAGTCGCCAAATTTGTTGGCCTTTCTAATGGTGCATTTTGTTGTTTTTCCTGGGCTTGGAACTTTCCCTGCCAGACCGTAAAATATGCAACTACATTTCGGTTTTTCCAGCTGTGGGGAAAATACAAATCGTAATTAATATGTGCATGTGACGAACGCATTTATTTTGCCCGAATTTGCGGCGGAGGTTGGCAGATGTTGCCACCGTCCCCCGCCGATTGGTGGGAAACCGGCGGCATTTAGCATTTAGCGGCCGTTTTATGGCCATCTAATTAACTGGCCGGAGAGTACTGGCCAAAAGCCCAAATTAATTGGGAATTAAACGGGCCGGGAAGCAGAGCTAAAGTTCTCATTGCTAAATGGGCCCCATAAAACCAGTATGCAAATAATAAAACCGAGGCCCGGACATTGATTCCCCGTTCTGGCATTGAATCGGATGCTCCTCCCAGAGGCAATAAAATCGCAGCCCATCCCAGGACTAAGCCCGGGACTCTTCTGCCCATTCAGCTCGACCATATCCTCTCGGAATCGTAAAAGAAAATATGAAAAGTCGAGGCACGCATAAGTGACCAGCAGGCGAGTTTTCCTTTCCCTTTTTCGGGGGGCGGCCTGCGGCATAAACTATATTTAACAATCTGTTTATATGGACTATGTTTGCCTCCCTGCTTTATGCACTGAAGTCAGCAAATCTGTACTTTTATGTTTGTATTTCAAATATGCCTGGGCAGAGAGGGTCACGGTCCTGGACCACCACGTCCACTCGAGACAAATGTCCTCTTTTGGCCAAGCCAAGCTGCCGCTGCTGTTATTTTTGGCCAACTAGAAAATTATGGCTGTTGGGTGAGGTGGAATGATGTATACCCTGGGGGCGAACTTGGCCTAATCCAAGCATAAAAAAAATTGATTTTTTTGCGTCAAAGGGTAAGTCGCAATGAATGACCCTGATATTTATGGGACGCAGAGTTTAAGTTGTAAGAAGAATACGTTTCTAGGTTTGTAATCTAGAAATATTAATAAAGGTTTTTAAAAATGCTTAAAGATGTCTTTTAAATGGAGAATGTATTATGAGTTTCAAGATGAATTGAGAGTGCTTAGATCTTTTAAAATGATTATAATCTTAGATTTAATCAATATTTCAATTTATATATTTTTATAAACATTTTCTCCTCTAAAATAGTAATTTTATAGATGCATTTCTCAATTCAGTGAAACAATAAATATTTTAGAAATATATTTTTCCTTGTTATTAATGAATTATAATTTTCTTAATTTTATAAAACAATAAATCTTCTCAAAAATATCCATATCTCCTTGTCATGAATTTCTGAACTTAAGCTCCAAAACTCTTACAATCCAATTGACAAGTTCCTCATGTATATATTCCTAGCTGATGGGAAATTAGTAAAGGGATTTGTAACTTGGCCTACCAACTTGGTGTCGCAACTAATCCGCAAATCCAGCTACCATTTGATTAGCCAGCATATTTATCACTAAGTAGCCGAAAAGTAGTTTGTCTACGCCATTTCCATTCTCTAATACAAACGAAAAAGAAAAATACAGACCCCATTCCCTATACTCTCCCCCCTGAAATGCCAAAATGTTTTCTCATTGTTATGCGTGCTATGCACAATTTTTTGTATTTGTATTTGTGTGTTATTGCCTGTGTATGAGTGCCAAGTGCAAGTGTATGTGAGGTGTGGGTGGTGGGGCGGCGCGGGACACATGCGTGCGATTTATTTGCTGTCACCACAAACACAAACATCAGCGGAGATAGGCCAACAAACAGTGGTTGTCAAGGGAATAGGGAAATAATTGATGAATTTTTAGTTTAAAAAAATATGTATCTATATAAAGTTAATTTATAATATAATATTTATAATATAACAAGAAAGAAAGCAAACTTTGGCCTTGCAGGTAACAATTAAAATATATCATAACTAAGCCAAAAATGCATTAATTTCGATTCGGAAAGCAGTTTTGTGCTAGTTTTTATTAATTTAAAAAAACTGCATATCAAATTTAACATTTTAAGAAATCAAAATTTTTGGCCATTTTTGCTCATTTTAATGATGTAACCCCTTATCAAATTTCCCAAAAATGGCCAAAAAATCGATTTCTTCCTGACATGTCTAGAAAGATTCGCATGTTGATGCTGATCAAGAATATATATGGTTTATGGGGTCGGAAATGATTCCTTGACTTAGAAAAATATTATTTTTTATTATAAAATCGGATTTTTTATATTAAAAAACTTCTTGCTTTTTTTTTAAATTAATAATATCATAACTCGGCCAAAAGAGCATTAATTTTAAATCGGAAAACAGTTCTGTGCAAGATTTTCTACAGTTAACAAATCTGCATACTTCATTTAAAAATTTTGAAAATTCAATTTTTTATCAAAATCAAAAATTTTAATGATCTAACCCCTTATAAAATTTTGCAAAAATGGCCAAAAAATCGATTTCTTCCTGACATATCTAGAAAGATTCCCCTGTTGATGCTGATCAAGAATATATATGGTTTATGGGGTCGGAAACGTCTCCTTCACTGCGTTGCAAACTTCTGACTAGATTTATAATACCCTGCAAGGGTATAATAAATAATTAATAATATGTAATAAAAATACCTCTTTTCAGAAAACTTCTCAAGAGTCCCGATTATGAAAATCATTGTGGTTAGTAAAACATAGCCTACTTTTTGGTGTTTTCCTTAAATCTAAGATTAAAAGAGCTACATATCAGCTAACATTTAAAATATTTTTCTATTTATTTGATAACAAAATTAATAAAATTCTAAAAAAGTTAAATTTCCCTAATTATACAACCCCTATTTCCCTGACCTATGCCGTTAAAATATACCCATATAGTATAGCCACAGTAACAATGACTTTCGCACCCTCAACCAACACTTCGGCCCACAAATTAACCCAGGCACGTAGCTCGCTTAGGCGGCCTAATCAAATAGAAGCGCCCAAATCAAACAACAACAAGTGAAGAGGCAGCACAACCAGCAGCTACAGCTATAGCCAAAGCCAAAGCCAAAGCTAAAGCTGAAGCAGCCACACGAAGAGCTAAGTAAATATATGGGCTTCACACCCACAAATTGGCGGGGGACTTTCATTCAGACACCAGCTCCCAAGTCCTTGGCTAACTGAATTCCCACGAGCAACTGGCGGGCCATTGATTTGCCAGACATTCAAACGCACGGGATCCGTGCTCCTCCTGTCAATTCCAGACGAGATCATTCAACTCATTTGACACCTATTAAAATAGGAAATAAATACAGTTTAAACTTTTTAGTTTATTTTATTACTTTAGTCAAATGGTGGCAAATGCTTTTATAATATAATAATATAAAATATATATAAAAGAAATACATTTAACATAAAATCTATTCACTTTACAGCAGCTCAGCCTATGCTTGCAGTGACATTACTGTTAAACACCACATTATCGACCAGCTTTCCGTTTCCGCTGCTAATTCAACAGGGTTTTATCAGTTTTTAAGCTTACCTTAGGCTTACTTTCTGTCCACAACTTCGTAGATTTGTAGCTCAATGGTTTGGAAAATTAGAAAAAGAATTTTTTAACAATGCTATGAATTTGTTTATAATTTCTATATACATTTTCAAAGTTTCCTAAAAGAAAACTAGCTTAACAGCGGCTTTGCCTTAACTAACAGAGCTGGAGCCCGCTGTTAGCCACTGCTTTATCGACCCGCTCTACTGGCTGTTGGAGGTGATTAAGTTACACTTGCTTTTCCTTCTTGGCACACCACACACACACACACACTCTAGTGCCAATGGGTGGTATGTAGTGGGTGGCATGTAGTGAGTGGTTGCCGCTAGGCGCTTGTATTAATTAGGCCCCCCGCCTAGCCCTCCCGCAGATCTTTCGCAGAGTTGTTGAGTGCTGAGTAAATTGAGTGGCTCTACATGACGAGTGGCATTAGCCTTTGTTGGCCGTGTTGTAGCTGCTGCTGCTGATGTAGCCTCTGTTGCTGCCTTTGTAGCTGCTTATGCCTTGCCTCCGCTTTGAGTGGCTGCCACTTGAGTGGCGCTAAAGTCGTGGAAAATGAGCCATCAACAGCTGCCGCCCGAGGCAGGCTGTTTGCTTGGGCGAAAAGGAAAAAAGGCAGGGGAAAATATACAGAGGGAAATTAAAAAAATATAGATTTTGATATATTTTATGTTATTTATTTATTACTGTTCTACATTTTGTGAATGAAATAAATAATATATAATAATATTAGATTTTTCATTTAGAAATAGATTCCTAAAGTAAACTGCCTTTAAAAATATGTATACTTTCTTCTAGCACATTTTACATTTAATTTCTTAAAGAAAACACTTCTTCTTATTTTAATTTAATTACAAATTCTTTAGGTTTCTTTTAAATTTCTTGCAGTGTTGCCATGGGACCAACGGCCAACAGGCAACAGGCGAAGCAGCGTGCCCGGCAAGCCAGTTGTTGACATTCTTTCTTAGCCTGGCTGTTTGACTAGACGCCCCAGCACGTGCTGCTGCTGCTGCTGCCGGAGCGAGTGGGACAGAGCAACGCTGGGGGGGAAGCGGAAACCAGCTGGGCATGCATATTTCATGGCGTAAGCCAGCTCCTGTCCCAGTCCACCAGTCCCTCCTGGTGGAGGATGCCACAACATCATTACAAACAGCCAGCGCGGCTGTGGGTTTACTCTGCTGTTTCGCATGTCGCACGCTTCATTTATTTATGCACAAATATCCCAGAGAAGGTGCAGGTGGCAAGGCAAGGCAGCAACATCACCACCAGCAGCAGCAGCAGTAGCAGCAACATCACTGACAGCAACAGCTGGAAATTTTCAATTCAATCAGTTTAAATCTCACTGCCGCAAGTCCTTGAGAAAAAAGGTAATTTTCCTGCAATTTTTCAGTCACAAAAGTTGGCATTTCATCACTACAGAGATTTAGTTTATACATTTTATATTATTCAGAGTTTAGAATATACAGCGAAGAGAGAAATGCTTAAAGATTGCAATAAAGTTGGGAATATTTTTTGGTATTTTATCAAAGTTTAAGATTTATATATATATATTTTTTTTAAGAAAAACAACTTGCATTGATGAAGAAACTTGCAAGTTTTTAAATTGAATCATTGAAAAGCTTAAGAAAAATATGGTTTTTATTTTTTAAGATTTAAATAATTAAGTTTGGCCTATAAATCTACAAACAAAGACACATTTAGAGACTTTTTAAGAGAACTTTTTCAATTTTAAAGTCAATTTATAGTTAAATATCTCAAAAAATGTGCCTAACTCATATACAAACTATTGACCTTTTGTATTCCCCTGAAAACACACTCAAACACATGTTTATTTGCCAAAAACTTTGTCGTGACTGAAATGCCAATGAATGTTGAACCGAAACCCACATAAAAAAAAAGTACAAATACAAAAGAAAAACAGCTCTTAGACTCTTTCTTTAAATTGAGCTTAAGTATAATATTTGTTTATTTTATTGCACAGAAATGTTTGTAGCTTCTCCTATTTTTTTTTACGTATTTTTCTTACACACTAAAAACAGTGACAAATCAGACCCAGACTTTTGCTGTGCTTCCTTTTTTTTACTCTCTCTGTGGCCTCGCCTCGTATTTTGGTTTATTTTCATCTTAATCTGCGTAAATTGTATTTCATTTGATTTCATTTTCCCCGCTGTGCGTGTGTATGTGTGTGTGTGGGCGGCGGATGTGGGTGCTCCTGTGGGTGGCTCAGACAAAGGGATGCCGCGTGCGCCGCTTGGCCTTGATGGGATACTCGTAGCCCTCAAAGTCGTCGTCCAGCTCGTCCTCCTGATGGTTGTGATGGTGATGGTGGTGGCTGCGGCTGCTGTGGTGCTTCTTCGGCTCGTGGTGATGCTCCTTGACCGGCACCGGAATGGGCAGTGGTACCTTCTTAATGACCGTCTTCGTGTGCACATGTGTGTGATGCTTCACCGGCACGTGTATTCGGATCCTGTGAATGAGGGGTTGGGGGCCATCAAAAGTGTTACACAGAGGGAAATAATAGGGTGATTTGGGAGGTTACTTCTCTTGGGTGGGGATTTTTAAGGTTATTTTTGTACTAAGCTAGGTTTTTGAAAGGTTAAATGGCTTTGAAATTAGGGAGAAGTTTAAAAACTTTGCTTGAGGCTTTAAAATATTATAAAATATTGATTTTTTTAAGACTTAAAGGTCTTTTAAAATATAAAAAGTTATTGATTTATGATTAAGAAGCAGCCTTAAGGCTTTTAAATATCATAAAATATTGATTTTTTGAACTTTAAGGTGTTTAAAATTATAAAAAGGTATTCACATATGAGTAAAAACTATCCTCAAGGCTTTTAAATATCATAAAATATTTGTTTTTAAAAGCTTAAAGGTCTTAAAAATTATGTAAAAGTATTTATTTATGATTAAAGACCTAATTAACGACTTTCAAAATTTTATAAAATATTTTTATAGGTAGAAACTAACTTTAAACTCTCTAAGAAACTTGCATTTACATTTACATAAGATATTTTCTTGAATATTTTTAGAATATTATTAGTTTATTATTTAGCTAATTATTTCTCTTAGTGGAATCGTTAAAGGGGCGTGTACTTTTGGGGGGCTGGGTCTTACTTCAGCTTGTCGCTTGATGGATGGCCGCCTGCCAGTGCGAACATCATGCAAGTGATGAACAGAAAGCTTAATGCCTGCAACGGAAACAAGTATAAAGATTACGGATTCAAGGTTATTGCCCTCTCTTAAATATATATATATATATACTTTTTGTACCAAACAGCTCATAAACAGCCAAACAATACAATTAGCATAATAATACGCATTCAGGGACCTTATTTTATATTGGCAGGCCCATCTAATGATGATGGGACCGAACCTCCTTCATCCGCAGGACACTTTCGCTTGTGGGGGCGTGACGAAAGCTGTCAGCCGCACGAAGGACGAAGATGAGGACAATTTTGAGCCCCGGTCAACTTGGAATTAGAAAACAATTTTGCCAGGCTCTTCGCTCTCAGGATTGGTCCTTTTTTTGGCAACAACTGTGAGGCCTTAAATCAAATGGTTATTCATTTTGGCTGATTGCTTGAAAAGCGTTGGAAAATAAGAAAGAAAATTCTTAAGAAATGGCCATTCCATGAGGGCTTTAGGGAGAACATAATGTATATAATTTCCTTAAGATTACCAAAACTAAGTAAGACCATTTATTTAAAATGTTATTTACAAGTTGGGAGAATGAAATGATTCATCGAGTACTTTTACTATACTCTAAAATCATTAAATAAATGTTTCAGTCAATTTTTAAATTAAATATTTTTTTTTTAAAGAAATTATGATTACGAAATATTGTTGAGTTCGTTTTTATAATTAAAACAAAACCTTTAAACTTGCAAAAAATAAAAACAAAAAAAAGTCAACGAAGTCTTTGCTTTAATATAAACTTTGGCTTCAGTGGTGAAACCATAGAATTATAATCTTGATTATACAATAATAAAGTTATGTATATATATATATATTTTTTTTAATTTTCTGACTTTTCCACAATCACTAAACAAGTGCCTTTCACTTGCTGTGTGTGTGTGCTGCTCCCTTTACTATTGTCCAAATATGACTTTCCCTTTGTTGCACATTTTTCGTTCAATTAACCGTTTATGGCCCACTTGAGAGTTCTTTTCATGTTTCAACAATTGGCGGTTGTAAAAAACAAATTAAGTTTTTGTGGTTATATGCGTCTCGTTTTGTTTTGTTTTATTCATTTCCCGCGCGATTGGAGTCAATGAATGCGTTGTTGCAAAATGAAAGCGTTTTTTTGTTTTGTATCTTTTTATTATTTGCATATTTCCCGTACACTTTTGGGGGGACTTTCTAAGCCGGATTTCATTTTAAATATTTATCTTTATTATACATGTTTTTGCCCACAAAATAATTTCAAGTGTTTACATTTCGTAGAGTTTGTTTTTTCACGCCTCCCCCGCCGCAAAACGTAATTAACACTTACTCCTTGGGGCAAATGCATTGTTGTTTGCGGTTTTTGTTCTATTTTCTGTTTTCTTTTTTTTTTTTTTTCCTATTTGTTTGATATTGTTTAATTGGATTAAAGCAGCGGATTTCGGTTAACCAGCGTCGACGGGCGTAGAAATGGAATTGCTCTGGGACCCGCCGCCTGCAACCGCTTAAATATGAGGCAAAAAGCAAAGAAAAAAGTTATGAGCTACAGTGAAACGTGCCACCGACTGGAAGCGTCAGCGCACACGCCGCCAAACAAATGTTGCTGAGTTGGAAACAAAGTAAAAAAAAAAAAAGTAAAAATAAAAAAACCAAACAAAAACATAATCAAGTCGCTTTCAGGGTGCCGGCGGTGCGGTGCGGTGCGGAAGTGGCCAAGTTGTCCAAGTTGTTGCCTCAAACTGCCACTGCGGCAGGTTAAGACTGCACCTCTCTCCATCTCCTCGGGTTCCCTCGTTGAATCCAACTCGGAATTGGACTCGGAGACGGACTTGGAGTCGGACTTGTGGCCATGTTAACTGCCGCCTGGCAGCTCTAAGCCGGATCGCAGCTGGTCGACTTGGGCAAGACGCTGCAATGCTCAAGGGATGTATATTTAGAGGAAAATTATAAAAAAATCGATTAATATAATGCATTTAAAACTAATATCCTATTTTAAATATTGTAAAGTTTGTTAAAAACCCTATTTTAAAGCTTAAAATTGCAATTTCTTTCGATATAAATATCCCCTTAAGCTAATATATATCTCTTTAATTTCTTATTAATTATCCTTGTTAGGATTAAGGAGTTGTGATTTAATATAACCCCATATACCCCTATAAGTTGTCCCATAGTAGGGTATCTCGCCACCCTGACATGATAGTGAAAACAGATGCCGCAAATAAACCGAGAGCCAAAACAGAAACGAGACCCACCAAAGTAACCAGCAAAGTCAAACGCCACCGGCAGCTCAAGCTCAAAGCCACAAGCACAAGCACAAGGGGGAATCCCCATCTCTCCCTCCTTTGCCGAAAACCAACTCGACTGAGGCTAGGCTAGGGAGTGCAGGGGTATCGTACATAGGTGTAATTGAAGCCTGGGTCTGGGTGCCTCTCTCAGTTAAACGCAGCGATTATGTCGGTCTGCCCGCCTCCAGCGGTCGAAAGGGGGCGGTGCTGGGTGGCAGGGTGGGCTGGCGCCGGCAGCTGGTTGCCTGCCGTTGCAACTCGCAGTTTTCAGTTTCAGTTGCACTTTCAGTGGCAGCGGCAAAGGATTTGGTTTTGGCCAGCTTCCTGGTCAGGCATTCGGTCTTGGTCTCGCATTCGTTTGTCGCAAATTGAGTTGTGCGCTGAAATATGTCGTCGTGTCAACCGCAATAGAGCACTGAGAGAAAATTGGTATTAGAAAATGTGTAAATAATAATATTTAAAATTTGAATAGGGTTTGAAAGAGTATGTCTAAGCTGTCATTCGTCTTCAGTTAGACCTCTAAAAACCCTTATAAACTTGCAAATTATTTTGTCTATCTGTAACCAATAATTATTTGCCACAATGTTGCTCTATGTTTTGATTACAGTGTACGCCTGCACCCGCACCCGACCTGCATTTGATTGCAATTTAAATGTGCTGCTCCGCGATGGCAATTCATTTGATTGGGCCCATTCTGGCCGCTGGGCCCCCGCACTTTGGCCATTTAAGCCAGTCGTCGGTGGGGCATTCGAAGGCAGCCAATGAATGTAAAATGTAATGCAGGAAGCGCTCTATTTCGGCTGGCTAATCAACTGGTTTCGTGGCACGCCGCCGTCGCGGCGATTGCATAACAATGACAAATCCAGACCAGACCAGAGCCGCACGACACTTGGTCATTGTCTTCGCCACGGCGGTGGCTCATCCGACATCCAACTAGTTTCTGGACTGCTGTTCCGCCTGACATGATATAACCGTACTTTTGATACATCCACTTATTGGCCTGCAATTGTAATTGCGGAAAGTTTGAGGAGTTTTTCTCCATTTTTTTCGCTGCCTTTGGGTCTTGTTTTCTTTTCTTTTTTTTTCGCGGGTTCCCAGTGCCAGAAGTTGGGCAATTAACGGACACATTTTGATGATATAATCACAAAAGAGAGAAATATGATCGGACCATTTGACCGGTTGGTTAGTTAGTTGGCCGTCTGGTTGGCTGGCTTTGTGGCCACTTTTCCAGCATGATCGCGCAATTGCGAAAAAGTGTCAAAATTAATTGCATACAAAGTGGTTCGATCCGATCCGATCCGCCCGGTTGGCCAGGCATCGGGTCATTAGCACCACATTCGATGGGGATGGTGGCAACATCAAATCGAAAGCCTCTTCCTCTGAGTGGAAAAAGTAAAGAAAAATGTTGCACAGCAAGAAAAATGATATTTAAAGTGGCAGTAATAATAACAATGACCACAATAATTATCAGTTTGGAAGGATTATTTTTTCATTACAATATTTTTCTGGAAGATTACGTGAATTAAAAAACCTTTCCAAGACCTATAAACACTAAATACCTTTGAAAACTTAACGATATATCGTCCGAATTGTTTACTTTACTAGTAACTAATTGCTAGAACCACTTGGGAATTATAAAAACGCAGATAATTTCGCGGTATTCGATCAAAACCTCTTTTGGTATTACATTTAGTTTTCAGAGAAATCATTATTGAGTATATTGGGAAAGTATTGGGAAAGAGAACGTTGAATGCGATATTTTTCAATATTTAAAAAGTCGATATATCAAAGTGTTCAATATTTTGTAGATAATATAGAGCTATATAATTGTAATAAAAATCAGTAGTTATAACCACTTGGAAATTATTAAAGATATTTTAGGTTATAACCAGACTTCAGAGACATATCTTTTAAATATATTTCTTTCATCACTCCTCGAATGTTAGAACTAATTGAGAATTATAAAGGAAATCCCCAGTGCACTTAAGAACTTTGTGGAATTTTCGACTTATTTTTTTTGCTCTGCCACAATTCCCATCACGAAGGCAATTTTTAAAGATCCAATATTTGTGGGCAAGATTGCGTGGAGTTCAAACAAAAATGGAGCAAGGACGCCGACAGGGGTGGTGGCACTTTCCACCTCCGCCCGCAGATTAATATTGGAAATGGCCAGCGGCAGGAGGCGGGCGGCCAAAGCCAAATTTGCTTAACCTGTTGTGTATTACGGCCTTTCACTGCTGCGGAATGGCCTGCCAAGGATTATCCAACCGAAAGCCCCGGAAACCGATACATCAGGCCTGTTGTCTCCCCGTCCGCCAGCCATTTCCTTTGCCAATAAATTTTCACTTAACTATGTCGATCATCGCACAACGAGACGCGACCGCCGCATGAATACGAGTATGCAACATGCAACATTCAACATTCATGTGCAGCAACCCAAAAATACCACCCCTTTTCACCCCATCATCAACAACCCGGTGGTGGGTGGAACTGGGCGGGTTTTGTGTGTGACACAATTTTCCAGTTTGCCAGTTACGCCTCGTAAGTTTAATTGACGGAAGCGCGTTAAAATTGCAGAGCCAAACCAAAACTGAAAACAACAACAAAAAATGTAAAATAAAAAAACAGGGAAAAACTCTGTATATCAAAAAAAATGTCTGGGGAAAATGAAAACAGAGTGAAAATTTGTGTATGCATTATGCATTTGCATATGCCAGTCGCCGCCAGAGTTTCCCATACGTAATTGATGTCCACATTAAAGAGTTTAATGCAGGATTAAGTCTCCCGTTGATCCAATCAAGTTTCGAAATAAGGAAGGTTTGCGTTGATATAATACATTTTCGATTTTCATCTTGTGTCCCCAGGCAGGCTTTGCCTTAAACAGACTTTGGCTGGGACTAGTTTTGTATTAGGTACGTTGGTTAATTAGTGTTTAATCGTTAATTAGTGTCTGTATTTTTTGATTTTCAAGCTGTACAATTTAAGGAAAAGTTGCTCGACTTTAAATTTGGTTTTCTTTTACTGTCAGGCAGTGGGTTTTGACAGTTTCCTAAATTCCATATAAATACCTATATCTTTAGAGTTAATAAACTCGCCTTTGCTGGGGCAATCGGTCAATAAAGCATGTACTGATTTTTATTAAATAAAAAACTGGTATTTAGAAACTAACATTGTTTCTTTTCTGTGTAAAATTCACTTAAAAATAAGGCATGAAATGAAGACATTTAAGAAACTAACATTCTTTCTTCTCTATGTTAAATTCACTCAATAAATAAGGCAGAAAAGGAAGAAATTTATTTGAAAATTTAAGCTTAATGAACTTCCCTTCTCAGCATCCTGTTGCCTTTATAAAATTGCAACCTCAATAAATACAAAAGCCTTTAAGTAATTTTCTAATAAATATGATTTTCAATATTACTTTTACAAACTCACCAGCAGTTGCCATTCCAGCTGCCCCCAAAATCAATTGTTAAGATTTAAGGATAAACTTTAAGCATTTCTCGTTGGCTTTTAGAGAACTATTTGCTTTGCTGACTTCATCAAAAGCGACCTTGCCACAAGCCAACATACTTATAGACGTATTTGTGCAAGTGGCCATAAATCTGCTTCTAACCGAAAGCCAATATATATGGTATGGTATGTATGTAAGTGCGAGTGTGGCAAAAAGTTGTACTTTGCCACAAACATGGATTTGCGTTTAACGGGGCACGCAGGTGTCGTTGTCGTTGTCGTTGTCGTTGTTACTGTTATTGCGTATTGAAAAGCCACAACACAACACACAAGATTCTCGTCTCCAACTCAGACTTGGACTTTTGTATGCAGCACGTTTTATGGCCGCGGGGACTGGCCTGCCGAGGGGTTGCATTAATTTATGGCCATCAAAAGCGAGTTAGACGATTGACCATTTCTGCTTCGAAGGCTCAGTTCGCCTTAGAAGTTTGCTGAACTTGGCAGAAATGTCTCCTGGCCTCCTGGAGACATTTTGGTGTCGCAGCAGGGCGTCCTCTACGCCCTCAAATGACTCATGATCGCATACACATGACTGCAATTGACCCAAATAAGGGGAGGCTATTTGTGATTTCCTCGATTGTGGAGTGTTTTCCAAGCCTGGGGTTACGCATTTTCCTGTAACTCTGAATCTAACTTATTAAACTTAATGGGGAGTTTGCCTTGTCTATTTATGTTAGGAATTCTGCAGGGTTTGGTATGGAAAATGGTGTATTTGTGATTTAAAACCCCACTTTTTCCATAAACCCAGCTTTAATATGGTATGACTCAGCTTTTCTCAACAGTTAACAATTTTTCCATTGATCATCTTTCTGTGTGTGTGTGTGTGTGGTGTGTGGCATCCTCCTGTTAACTTCCGTGGAAATATCAAGGCATATTTCCTGCAGAGCCGGAGTCTGACTGCAAATTGATTGACGTTTTATTAATGCGAATGCGAAATGCAGTTCATAAATGCAAAATTGAGCTGCAAACAATGCCGTTTAATTGGAAAATGCGCATAATAAAGGCAATTAAACGGATCACTTCCCCTGACACCCCCCCGACCAAGAGTTTTCCAAGTAAGTAAAACGGTGGACAATGTTTTTTTTTTTTTTCTTTATGATTTTTCTTTTGTTTTCTCTTTTGGTTTGCTTGGTTTTTGTTTTTTTTTTGTTTTTCGTTTTTGTATAATTCAGATTACATTTTATTGTTAAGAATGAATTGAATTATTTGTTTTCTGTTGTTGTTTTTTCCCCCGATTTCGGCATCTTTAACTACAATTTCCTCAGTTTTGCAGCGGCTTGAAGGGTTTACTTTTCCGGCTTTTCTCATAGATGCTTTCCTTGTTCTGGTTTCTGTGTGTTTTGCTGAATCATAATAATCGTAATAATGCAGTATGACATATATATATATAATCTGTTTCATATAATTGCATGTATATGCCTGAAGATTATATATCTAATTCGATTTACCTAAAAACAATTTACAAATATATAAAAACGAATTCACCTAGTAAACTAAAGCTACATCTTGTGTTTGTGTTGGGTGTAGTTTTTCTCTGTGTGTGATGATAGTTTATAAAAAAATGATTTCCTTTCGCTTGGTATATATATATATATCTTTGATTCCTGTTCGAAAGCTGATGTATGTATTTCTGTGTGTGTTTTTGTTGCTCTTTTTTGCAGATTGTGCAATCAACATTCGTGTGCCAACTCTCCCCCATTTGTTTACAAATAATATATGGGTTTATCTGTTGATTTCAGTTTTATTTATGTTTCGTGCTTGGGCATTAAAAAACTGAATAGTACTGCTTGAAATTAAACATAGCTCCTTCAAAAATATAAATAACACAAAGCATAGCCAGGTTACTCATACGCCGTGGTGTACGCCCAGGGGGAAAGTGGCAAATGTTGATGCAAAGTGTGTAAAGTACAGTGGTAATTGGTCATAGGAAAAGCAAGAGCTTCTTGTTGATTTAATTTTAAATTGTTAAAAATGGAAAAATAACTTAACTACTTAAAAATTGAATTTTAAATTAGAAATATAAAGTTTATCAACTTTTTAAGAACTTTTCTGAGCTAAGGATCAGTCTATTCTAGCCAATCTCCACTGTATTCAGATATTGCTTATTTGTTTGTGAACCCAAAAAGAGAATCTGTGTGTGTGTGAAAGCTCCTTTTTGCAATTGATCATTTGTAAGTATGATTGCCAGCTTACTTTTTAGCTGCAACTTTTGTGTTTTGAGTGTCTGTAAATGGGTGTGTGTGTGTGAGGTGTGTGTGCAACAGTCGGCCTAAAGCTACTTAATCATATATATAATATATATATAATTTGCCTTCTTTTCATATATAAGTTTTTGTATGTATAATTAATTTTTTACCTTCTTCGGTTTTTGTTTTTCTTTCAGATTCAGAGTTCCTTTTTATTTTCAGTTTATATCTTCTGTTCATTTTATTTCGATTTCTGTTCATCTTTACGGGGGAGTTTTGTTTTCTGTTCTCTGTTTTTTCTTGTTTTTGTTTTATATATAAATGTAAATATCGTAACATAATAATTATGCCGTATATATATGCTAAATTTAAATTTAAATTTACTCATTTTACACCTTGTCGAGTTTGCGATTTCCTTTTTTTTTCTGTTATTATTTAAAAAATTTAACCGTTTCTCTCACTAAAAACTTAGCATAAAAATTTAACAATACATATATATCATTTATAGATACAGTTATGTTCTTGTTGTTGTTGTTGTTATCCTTGGCTCAAACCAACTTAACTTTCCATTTTTTGTTATAGATTAACTTTGTGTCTTCCGTTTATTTAATTCATTTCTTTATTATGGATAATTTTTAACAAAGTTTCTGTTTCGTTTGTTTTTCTGGGGATATTCTTTTGTTTTTGAGTTTGAAAGCTGCTCCCTTGCTTTGTATAAATTAAAACTAGTTTTGTATTCTCTATATTGTATATATGGTTTTGTATATATATAAAGTACTTTAGGTTTCCTTTTCCTTTTTTCATTTTCTTTTGTTTATATTTTTAAGGCCAAAAATGTCAAACTTAATGTATGTCCAAATCGATCGATTACAGTGTAATAAGGATATTTTCAATTGAGATATTGTTGTCCTCGTCCCAGTTCTATGTAAGCTAGTGTAAATATTTCTTGCACGGATTCAGGTAAGGGGGTATTTGTTTTTTTTTTATAACTTTTGTTTGCAAAATAATGTTGTTGTTTTATTTGTGGAATTTGCAAAATGTAATTTATTTTTGTTGTTTAGTTTTAATTGTATACATTTTATTTATATTTAATGTTAATTAATAATTATGCCTGCCTGCTGAAATGGTTTTTGTTTTTGTTTTCTTGACCAAAAAATCATTTTGATTTATTAAGCTTTTAAATTTAGTAAAAAATGTTCTTTTGTGGGGTAAGCAAAGAGGAGGAGAGAGGGCGGGGAGGAGGGTATTTAAGACACACCAATTATCACCTACTATCCAATGTGTTTGTTTGTTTTTTTACTCGTTTACTCTAAGTTTTAACTAATTTATGTAATGTTAGCATGTGTGAATGCGCGTGTATGTGTGTGTATGCGTGTGCTTGTGTGTGTGTAACGTCTTTGTATAGTCAGTCAGTTATATAAATGTATATATTTAAATGTATCAACCAAAAAAGTTGCCGTTTTTCCTTAGCATTGTCTTTATTTTTTGAAGATTTTCTTGCATATTTTCTTTGTTTTTAATCAATTATTAGTTTTTTTTTAAGATTTCTGCTTGGTTAAATGAGGGGGGAGGATTGGGGGGGTGGTGGGTGATTGTGGGAGGGCGGCTTGCTGTCGGTTTCGGTCCGTCAGTCTGTTTTGGTTTTAAATTTTTTGTTTTCATTAAGTTGTAATCTTAGAAACAATAAAAGTTTTCTTGTAATTATGCATAGGATTTCATATCAAAAATGTTTTTTGTTTTTTGTGTTTTATTTCTTTCTTTATTTTCTTGTTTTTTTTTTACTAAACCTTGGAACCGGATTGGGATTTGTCTATCATGCTTTAATATATAGAGCCCTAGATATACGTGTGTGTTTATGTACGTAATTAATTATTGTTTATATATATATTTTGTTTTATATATATAATAAGAAACTAATAAAGAATTGTTTTTAAACAAAAATATTGCATACTTTTATGTGCTTGCTTGAAATTTCCATCTTCTCGCTCACTTTTTAACTTCTATTTCATCCTCAACTCTATCTTTATCTCTATCTTCATCTTCATTCTTCGTTTTATATTTAGCTTTACTTAATCTTGCTGTTTTACTTTATGTAAAATGTAAAAACGTAACGGTAAATTGTAAATATATATTGTAATTGCATTAATCAATATAATTATAAGAACACATTTTCCGAGATATTCGATTTTGTTGTTGTTGTTTACAAAGAAATAATTGTTTTGTTGTTAAAAAACCGATATATATATAAGACATAGTGATACATACATCTTTTGTATATAAAATACACAATATACTTTAGTTACAACACAAGGCAAAGACAACCTAGGCGGGATCGGAATCGGAATTGGGATCGGTATCGGGTTTTATGGAAACAGAGAACTAACCAAAGGGGTAAATGGATTTAGGACTTCATTCAGATTCTAGATCTTTGTATATCTGGGCATTAGGGGGTTTTGCTTTTAAGTACTTAGTCTGGGGATATAGTTACTCATCTGCTCGGGACCTGGATATGAGAAGTCAAAGGTTACGTATCGTACATATACATAGTATAACTTCGTAAATCAGAGTTTGATGCCCTTTGCTCGAAATGCAATCGGTTTCTGTTTCGGTTTCGGTTTCGGTTTCTCTACGAAGCAAAAAAGTCTTAACTGAGTTAACAATATTTTTGAAATATTTTCCCATCCCTTTTCTAGCTCATATATATCTATATATATATATATACGTGTATATATAAGAGTTCTGTGTTTTTTGTTTTTTTTTTTAAGTGAGTCCTTGGCGAGGATCACATCCTTGGTTGTATGCTAGCTTAAATCATGATAAAGTTCTTGTATCCGCGCAGTGATTGCACTGAAATAATTATTGTTGCCGCCGCCGTATCCTTTGCCATTCTTAATCCCTCAGTCCTCGAGCAGCTGCTGCTGCTGTGGCTGCTGTGGCTGCTGCGGGGGTCCAGCGGTTGATGCCACCAGCGGCAGGGCACATCCCGTGGCAGCCGCATCCTCGGCAACCTCATCCGCGGTCGTCTCCAGGAACGGTTGCTGTTGCTGCTCTTGTTATGTCAGATCCTGCTGCGAATCTATCGAGAACAGCTCCTTGTACAGTGCCGGAAATACGACGTTTGGATGCTGTTGCTTAAACTTGCTCAGCGCCTCCATGTGCAAGATGGAAATGTCGCTGGAAAAGGTTAAGAAAATTGGATTAGTTTGTGAAGAAAATAATACAATTTAAGTTTTCTTTATCCTTTAGACATACCGGAAATTGGGTATATTATTCAGCAGTGTGTCCAGCACAGTGACATCGCCCTTGAGCGGCGCATGATTCGTTTCCAGCTCTTGCCGAATCGCATTCATGCTCAGATTGAAAAGCCTCTGTATTTCCGTATTTCCACGCACTCCATTGCGTTCTAAAAGAGAAGATATATCAGTTAATACATACCATCTAAAGAGAATATATTAAAGCCTAGTTATACCTGGCCAGAGCAGCACTAAGCTCTGATACAGCGCCAGTTCGGTTTCAGTCAGTTTGAGTTCGGCTATCGACTTGGCCGTTTGGAAGATGCGCGACACCAGGCGCATCTCCTCCGAGTCGGATGTGTAGAACGCCTCCTGGGGCAGCATTACATCGCCATAGAGTACCGCGTTCTGGGAGAGATCTAGCAGTCTGGACATGCGAACAATCGCCAGCTCAAAGGAGCCCGTCTTTAGCAGTAATATCTAAATGAAAACTTTGATTACTAATCTAAATCAATATGGTTTTGTATCCACTCACCTGATCATCCTGACTCAGCCGCATGAATCCCGGTATTAGCTTAGCAAATTCGATTATGTTCTGTATCATTTGGGTAAGCTTCTCGGCGCAGTCCAGCCAGAGTTCCTCCTGGCCCAGATTCTTGTAGTAGAGAATGCGCGATACATCCTTTACAGGAGGCAAAAATCAATATACACTCGTTAGCCAAGGCATACTTTTGGGCATTCCCAAATAACACTTACCGGCTGCTTTCGGAACATGTCGTGCACAGCTTCCAGTTTGGTATTTGTGTTGGCATGCGCCTCCGCCAGGGTCTTGATCAGCACATCGTTGATATCGCCATCCGCTGAAGTAGCAAATCATTAGGATTAAAAGATACACTTGTATCTTAGAGATATATCTTACCGTGACTAATAAATTCGGGATCGATTATTGTACTGCGCGGCTCGTAGGTGGTGCTGTCCACATAGTCCGCCGAAATGTCGTACTGCATGGTCTGCTGGGGCGTCACGGAGGCCGAGTAGCCGTAGGGACTGCCGTAGCCCACCTCGTTGCTCGAATAGCCGCCGCTGTAGCTGAGTGACAAGAAGGGCATTACGGGTCGGGGAGCGGTGGATGTACGGATGTGGCGGAAAGAAAAGAGCAGACAAAGAGGGGGGAGATAAAGAACGTGGACACCAGGAGGGAGACCAGGCACAGGGACATTCAGATAAAGGGGTCATTGAGATCACGGATACATCAATATGGAGGATCATTCTCATATCGGTCATACTGCACCTGTTGTAGTTGTTGTGATGCAGCTGATCGCTGCTCGAGGGCGTCTGTGTATCGTACACGGAGCTATCGGGTGCCGCATCGCTCTGAGCCCTCATCTGGGCTCGATGGAAGCGCACCTCGTCCTCGACCTTCTCGCGTTGCTTCTTGGACATCCTGCCGAACTTTACAGCTGCACGGGGGGTATGAAAAGGGCGGTTAAATGGGTGCGATTAATGCAAGGTCACGGAAATAGTTATTATTATTTAGTTTAGAGTAAAGGTAAGAAATTAAATTATATGAAAATATTAAGATTAAATGGGAAAAACTATGTAAAATAAGGTAAGGTAGATCTAATTAATTCATAAAAAATTGAATTTCCTTTCCAGACTCAGACTTGCTACAGACCATCACGACTCATTCCCAATTTTAGGCACTTTTGCAGTCTACAGTATTGACAGCGGTTGCGATTAACGCGATCCACCACGCATTGCTTGTTCCGAGGACACTGGTAGTTCACCACGGAGCTCTGCGAGCGCCGGAAGAAGCCCTTACAGCCCTCGCAGGTGATAACGCCGTAGTGCACGCCCGATGACTTGTCGCCGCAGACTTTGCATGGAATTATCTCGATTTGAGCTGTAACAAAAAGAGGGGAAAGAGTGGATTTAAATATAATTTAAATATAATTTTTAATTCAAATAAAAGTTCCTTAAATACTATAATAAATATTCTATTTAATTATATTCATAGATATTCAAGTCTTATAATACAACCCTCTATCAATCTTTAGCATAAAACCCAAGGATTACTTCTTCTTTTGTTAAAAACATTCTCCCCAAAAACAGTTTTCCGGAGTCTTTTTTAAATTTTCTCATCATGCAAACGCCCAACAATTACAATCAATGGATTTTCCGCTGACAGCCCCTTCCCCTTGTGTCTGGTTTCCAGTGACTCAGACAATGCCACTTCGACCCCGGAGAACTATTGCGCAATATTGCAGTGCATTATCCATGCGGCACAATGCACCGTCCACGCGGTACCTTAAGCCACTTGTCTGCCGCACAATAAGAATGCCCCGCCGGTGGTGGTGGTGGCAAGCGAAGGGAGCGAAGGGAGAGTGGCATGGGAGAGATAGTGCGACAGCTGTTCGGGCTTCCCTTGCCGCAATCGCAATCCTTTCAGCGGCGAATATGATGCAATTTCCTGATCAGCAGCAGCAGCAGCAGCAGCAATGTGTGGTGCACCATCGCTGAGAACTGGTTCACACAGAGAGAATCACAGTGTGCTGCAATTTACACTAGTTAGCATGAGAGTGCCACAAAATTAAACATTCTGGAATTATTTTTTTTACTATTTAAATGTAGTTTCCTATTTGCATTTATAAAAATTTAATTATCTATTTATATACTATTAACCTCTTCAAGCATACTTAATTTAATTTTTAATAATACATTTTTTATTTATTAGATTTTTAATAAAAATTTGCTTATCTATTTATCATACAAATATTAATTTCAGTTTAGTTTGCAATTAAAGGTTTTATTAACAGATTTTTTTGCCAAAGGTGTTACATAAATATTTTATATTGTTTTTTAATAATATTAATAATTAATATTAAAGAGAAACCAGTAACGCCCCCTGGTTCTAAGGAAAGTTCCTGTATTAATATATTTTTATTAAAATTATTTATATTAGGTTACTATTTTTATATTTAATAATTAAAATTTTTCTCCTAATAAAAAAATATATTAAAAATTTATAAATATAATTTTCCTCGATATTTTTATACCCTTGCGGGGTATTATAATTTCAGTCAGAAGTTTGCAACGCAGTGAAGGAGACGTTTCCGACCCTATAAAGTATATATATTCTTGATCAGCATCAACAGGGGAATCTTTCTAGATATGTCAGGAAGAAATCAATTTTTTTGCCATTTTTGCATAATTTTATAAGGGGTTACATCATTAAAATTTTGGATTTTGATCAAAAATTGAATTTTCAAAATTTTGAAATGAAGTATGCAGATTTATTAACTGTAGAAAATCTTGCACAGAACAGTTTTCCGATTTAAAATTAATGCTCTTTTGGCCGAGTTATGATATTTTTAAGTTAAAAAAAAAATCAAGAAGTTTTTTAATATAAAAAATCCGATTTTATAATACAAAATAATATTTTTCCAAGTCAAGGAATCATTTCCGACCCCACAAACCATATATATTCTTGATCAGCATTAACATGCGAATCTTTCTAGACATGTCCGGAAGAAATCGATTTTTTGGCCATTTTTGCGAAATTTGATAAGGGGTTACATCATTAAAATTTGCAAAAATGGCCATAAATTTTGATTTCTTAAAATTTTAAGTTTGGTATGCAGTTTTTTTAAATTAATAAAAATTAACACAAAACTGCTTTCCGAATCGAAATTAATGCATTTTTGGCTTAGTTATGATATATTTTAATTGTTACCTGCAAGGGTAACAAACTTTGGCTGGCCAAAGTTAGCTTTCTTTCTTGTTATATTTAATATTAAAAATTTTTCTCCTAATAAAAAAATATATTTAAAATTTATTAATATAATTTTCCTAGATATTTTTTGACTAGATTTTATAGATAATGGTGTTAATATTTAAAAAAATATTAATTGACACACCAAAGCGGAGAAAATAATGTAAATTAAAGCTTGAAAAACAAAGTTTGTAGCCCAGTGTTGGACTTAAAAGCCAGCGTGAGAGAGCGAGAAAAAGGAGAGAGCAGGCAGATTGGTCTCGTCTGGCGGCGGCGGTATTGTGTAATCTAGGCGCTTTGCTGTTGCTTTGCGTATTTACCCACGAGGATGAAAGATGCGCGCTGAACCGAACGCACACAAACACAGACGCAAACTCAGACGCCGCAGCATCCAGCGGCAGCAGCGACGCCGGCAGCGCGGCTAGCACTCAGCGGCAGCGACGCCGACAGAACACAATCAAAACACAACAAACAGCACAGCTTGAAAAATGTGCCAAGCTGCCGCCGCCGAGCCGCTGCTGCTGCGCCGCCGTTCGCCGTTCGGATCGCATTGGAGAAATGTGTGACAGATGATGAGTGAGTGAGTGAGTAAGCGGGGCGACGCTCTGTGTGAGTGAGTGACTGAAATGAAATGTTTTTCAAGTGTCAATGAACTTTCTCAACACGGCAGTATCTCACAGATACAGATACCGCTACATACACACACACACACTCACCAGCATGTCCGTAAACATTCTCGGCGAGCGAAGGAAAAGAAAACAAAAACAAAATCGAAAAGAAAGTTCTCTCGCGCCCCACTCTCTTTATGGGTTTTCTCTTAGGCCCCAAAAAGAGTGCTGCTAAGCAAAGCTCTCTCTTTCGTTGCAACTGACAGACAGATATTTAATTATGGCAGAATGTGTGTCGTCATCACTGGGCTATGCGGGCGACTAAAGGGGGGTGGGGCTTTGGACGGGGGGGACAATCCTTACTTAAACCGCTTTAAACTTTTATCATTCTTGGGCATTACGAAATACTCGAAATACTGGCACGCAAAATGCAGTAAATGCCGACTCTTTTCCCGAAAGAAGAGCTAACATAAATCTTTATCTGAAGAATGCGTGTGTGCGTGTTTATGAGTCTTCAAGACAGATAAGACGACTATTGCACTGAAGAGCGGGCCAGAGGTGAGAGTAAGAGAGGGGGCGAACATACATATCGTTATATCAAGTCAAAGCCTCAAAAGTTTACAGGCAGTTTGTAGCTCATTTTGTATGCAGTTCAGGAAATCGATAAGTCAACCGATAACATTTACATGTGTCGCTTTAAAGGCAATTTACATAAGCGAAAAGTAACTAAGTAAATATATTTTTAAAGTTAAATTTTACCTAGGAAAGACTCTACTTAATTTTCCTTTATATGCTGTTAAGAATTTGTTAGTTTTATTTTATTTATATTTTTAAGACCTTTAAAAGAAATTATTTAAGGCATTAAACTTTTAAAAATTTTGTAAAATTGAATGAATTTTGAATTACTTATGATATCATTTATATTAGCTTTGTCGGGAAATCCACAGAATATTTATTCTTTACATAAATTCCTGTTCAAAATAAATTTCATTTATTTCCTACGGATTTTCCTGCTCTGTAAACTATCTTAGAACTTTTAATTTCTAATTTTACCTTTTTTAAGAACCTACAAAACTCTGTCCCAAAAAAAAAAAATTACAAGACAACAGGTTACCTTAAGGCAATTAACTTTTAATCTACGCACATATTCCCCGATATTTGGGTTAACAAATAGCAGGCTCAAATATTTACTTAATACGCGGCGCGGAAAAGTGTGTCATGAAATACATTTTATTGTCTTATTTGGCATTTTTAGCGATGTGTACTTTAACGGCGAGAAAACAAAATTTATGACATACTTTTCTCGAAATGAACGCAAATATTGGGTGAAATTGTTTGCTTATCAGAGGCAAAAAACGGCACGAATTCATCGCTGAATTTTTTTATGGTCTTAACGGAGTACGTACAAATAAGTAATGAAATGCATCATTCCAGTTTTTAATAAATTTTTAATTAACCAGTGCTGTTTTTTATTGATATGCAGCAGTCCTGCCTTTGCTCAATGAAAACGCATCCATTGAGTTATGTTAGGTAATTCCACATCAACGCTGCACTTGTATCACGTACACGCACCGTTGCCGGGCAGAAACAAGTTACGGAAAATCAACTAAAGAAGCGAAAAGAGTGAGGAAAACCTGCATTTTATTGTTGGCTACGCCTATGCGATATAAAAACAAATTAAATGCTGTCCGAAAACCGCTTAATAAAATAAATTCTGAATGACCAAAATGGCAGCGGGAAAACGCTGAAATATTTTTGCATATGCAATTTATTTGCACAGGCCCCACGGGCTTTCTTTTTTCCACTGCCTTTGCTGCTTTTGCTGGGTGCAGCAATAACCAGAAGTCAAAATTAATATGTTCTTCTTTATGGCGAATGCATGCTAGCAAAAAAATAAAAAGAAATGCAGTTTGCGGCGGCAAAAAGGAAAACCGAGTAAAAAAGCACTGCCACATATGCATGTGTGTGCACTCGCTTAAAAAAAATTAATATGCAACGACATGTGCTAACGAAAAAATAAAAAAAAAAACACAAAAAACATAAAAAGTATCAAAAACCCGGGAGACTGGGCGAGACGTAAAGCTGTCAGCTGGGTGGCCGCAGGAGAGGGACGCCCAGGGACGGGCTGCATATGAATTGCAGTTTTTGGCACTGCGGCGAACGGCAAAGTCAAATAAAATAACAATAACAACGCCAGAAACTATAGCAATAATATAAGAGAGAAAAAAAAACGTAAGCACACACATAACACCTCACGAGCACAGTGTGACAGAGTCGAGAAAACACTGTGGTAACAGAAGATAAAAAGAGAACAATATAAGATGTTATTTTCTAGATTAAAAAAAAAAAATAAATAATAATAATAATAATACAAAATTTCAGCATTGTATTTATTATAATAAATAAAATATAAATAATATTAGTAGAGAGATCCATTAGATTGATACTTTTATTGGGATTAAGTAAAAAAACCCTTAAAATGTAGAGAAAGATCTATAATATTTATGCCTTATATAGTATTTATTAAAGTTTTGTTAATATTAATATAAATTGCAGTATTAATATCCACTTCCTAAACAATCCGTTGGGAATTTTAGTGCATCGCAAGATGTTGATAACTCAATGTTAAGAGGAACCTTACGATTATTCCGATTGTAAGTAAAATATGCTGTAATACATTTGTTTTATCCTGTTTTACAATAAATTTCCCGGTGTTATTATATGCACAACAGTATTGTTATATGAATATATGATTAATAATAAAAAAATGCTCTATTTTATTAATATTGATTTATTTTTAATATATATTTATATTCTATTATTCTTCTAATTTATTATTTACGTTATTGCTAGTATATTTACTGCACTTTTTCACCTATAATTGACCACTGTGCTGTGGCAAAGACTGAAGCAAAGTCAGTTTGCAGTCGACGCAGCTGCGACTGCGATTGCTGCTGCTGTTGTTGTTGCTGTTGCTGCTGCTGCTGCGACTATTGCACAAGTTGCTCGTTCGTTGAATCGGCAGCGACAGCGGCAGCGGCACGAGCTCGTGCTCGGCAGTTCGTCCGACTCGGATTCGCATTGGCAAAAAGCTGCTTCGTAAGTGGGTCAGCGAGCTGAGGTCAATGCACCAGCCAACTGCCTTGTGGCCCAAAGAGAGCGAAGCAAGAGAGCGCGCGCTCTCTTTGGCGTTCGTGCTTCATTCTTTTTGCCGCCAAGCGAATGCTAATAGGAAACTTGTTTCCAGCTTTCACAAAACAACAAAAACAAAGAGAGGGAGGTAAAGAGAAAAAGAAGAATCAAAAGGGGGCGGTGGAGGTGGGGGGGCTACATCTAGCCGGCTGTGCGAAATGCCGTTAGACAGCAGAAGCATTAGCATTAGCATGCTGGCTACGTAATTTCTCGCTTTCTTTTCTGAGCTAGCTTATTATTTTTATTTTTTTCTTCTTTTGCATAAATTTCAAATGCCGTTGGAATTTCGTAAGATTCCGTAAAAAAAAAATTCATTCATTCGCCGGCTTAAATGGAGATATCTTCTCAGCTTGAATATTATGTATTTTATGGCCAGCTAACGGTTGAGTTGCGTTCTTTTGATCGCTCTTTTTGGCCGCAATGATGACCAAAACTTGGCATTTTTTTGTAATGTTTACATTTCGCACTCGTCCGCTCTCGCTCACGCTCTTTCCCTTTTCCCTAGCCCCGTCCCTGTCACACGGCCGTACGTGACGCGAAGCGTTCGTTCTTTTGTTGCCAACAAAAGAATTTCTCATATACAAATTTTGTGTTTTTTTGTTTTTTTTTTTGTTTTTTGACTGGGCCCCGCCAAGTTTATTGACCCACGAAAAGCAGCAGGCAAAAGAGGCGGAAGAATTTTGCCATTTTTAGTCGATTTAAATGAAACGCCAAGCATTTTCACCAAATGATGTAATTCTTTTCTTCTTTTCCGCCTCGTAATCCGATCGTTTCTTTGGGATTTATACCCAAATATTGATGGGTATACGCTAAATATATTTGTAGAGCTGCCGAGTTGCTTTTTGCTCGCAATTAGTCAGCCCTGCGGCCACATGACGTATGCGCAATTTATTATATTGTTTCCCAAACATCACGTATACGCTTCACGTGATGATGAAAGGCGAGAACAATTGGGAAATATATCAGGAGAGCGGCAGAGAGCATCGTGTATTTACGAGTTTTCTTCGAAATGATTCATGGTTCTGTAGAATATTTCCTTTGTAAAGCTAAGATTAAGATTTACAGCCCATTTTAGGTTGCATTTCTACTCAAACATTGAGACTTGAGTTTAAAGTGTAGAGTTAAGGAGGAAATATAATAATTACATTAAATTGCACTAGAAGTTTGGAAGGAAAATATTACTTTAAGCTTTAGAAGAATCCTTTATTAATATAAAATGAAAACTGAATTATAGGAAATTAGTCTGTACTTAGTTTTCTATATTTTCGTTATAAGAATATAAAGGATTCTTCTAAAACTTGGCTTTTAAGCAAATAAATGTTTATTCCATGGCAAGAAATTTAACATTTAACAAAATTTTAAGCTATAATTGCATAGTTTAAAACTTGAATATATACTTTAATGCGGTTTTGATTTATAATTGTAGGTATTTCTATATTTTGACCATATATTTAACCTTGTTAAACATTTTAATACATGTAATTATTAATTCCTAGCACACTGTTATTATTTCTAATAATAATTTAGATCGAAATGCAACTCTTCTAATACATAAAGTCCTACAAAACCTGAATAGATTCCTCTGGCTACCGAAAGCAAACAAGTAAATGCAGCTGAAATAATGAAAATCGTCTGGAAATTTTATTGAACACTGCTCTGCATTCAGGCAGGAATTTTCTATGGATAAATGCATATTTATGTGCGTCCCCAAAGCCCGAGTGCAGCATAAAAAGTAGGCCTGTGGGCATTATTTATGCACCAGCAACGAGAAGTCGAAGCATAAATGAAACTCAAGTCGTAAAAATACAAAAAACAGTAAAGAAAAATAAATTAAAAATATGCGAAAAATACCTTGAAAACCTCAAAAACCACACACACACACACACACAGCTTGTAAGCCGACTCTCTTGGTTCTCTAATTGTTTTTTCGCCAGTGTTTTTGCGCAACAAATGCACTTAAGTAGCCAATTATTTATGGTATTTAAGTGTTTTGACTAAGGCATCAACCGAAAAGAACTCGGCATCAACATTTGCCCGAAACAAGAATTTTTCAAGTTGAGCCAGACACCAAGACAAAGTCAACAAAAAAATAATACTGCGAAAACTGCATTCTGTGTTCTTAAAGAAAATCCATTCATTGTGGTTGTCGGTTGATGGAAACCAGGCAAACTCGTTTTTCCACCATTAATTAAAATTGGTTTTTCTATTTTTTTTTTTCTATTTTTTCTATTTATTTTTGTGGTTGTTTTTGTTTCATTTTCGGTTGAAATGTCTGCAAAATTAACAACAACAACGCTAGTCGTTTGCTACTGAAAAAAATCAGAAGAAAAACCAGCTAGGCGGCGGGGCGGGCATGCGAGGGAGATAAAGTGCTTCTATCCGCCCTGTTGGCTGTACTGCCGCTGGCGTCATGCAAATTGTAATCAACAAACAACAAAATTTTCTGTAGAGTTGAAAACTATACTGCAACAGCACGGACACCGGCACAGTGAGCACTCCAGTGGATGCAAGTGATTGACCATAAAGCTTGTTATTTACTAGCAAGTAGTAAATGTAATAGGTCCAATAAATAATGCCAAAATTGGCATGTGTATACACATATTTTGGGAAAATTAATTAAAGGTAATATAAACATTCTATTATGAGTTTGGATGGTATAACTCCGGGAGATATTCCTTTATGAGCTGGGTTTTAGTACGAGATTGATAGGAAATTTAATTAATTTAAATTTTAAAATATAAAATTAGATAATATTTAGAGTAATCTTGAAGCTTTTTTGTTTTTCTGGTTCATATTTTAACTGTTTACGTTAACGAGTTAAACAAATACTTATAAAAACTTGAATTTATTATGTTTTTTCTACGAAATTATAAAGTTTAAGGCTTCAAGAACATTATGCCAAGGCACAGCACAGGGACTTTGAAACCCTTTACCCTTTACCTTTAAAATAATTTGTATTTATGCTAGTTAAAAACTGTATCTTAAATCTATATGTAAATTAAGTTCTTGTGCTTAAAAAAAACCAAAACAACTTGCAGGGCTAAGAAAATTCCTAAAAATATCTTGCATAAATTGCAACATTTTCCAAAAAGTTTTTGTAATTTCAAAAACCTAACTAAGTTTCGTTTAAAGCCTCTCCAAATTAAATAATTAATTTAATAATTTTTGTAAATTTTTAGGCTGCCTCCACTGTAGCCACAAATACAACAACAAAAATACAGGCAAAGGCAAAAAACATTCATTTTGTTTTTCCACTTTTCGCTGCCAACTTCAACCGGGCGCCCCCCTTCCGCCCCAACTCCCCTTGGGTGCCCACCCCGCCTCCCTTCAGCCCCACCAAAAACCCCGCTGCAGCCGCTTCATCATGCAACTGTTCGCGCCGCGTCGCACTAATATCCGTCCTTGGCTCGTCTGTTCAACTTTGTCCCAGTTTCTCGCATTTTGTTGGCGCGCTTTGCCTTTGCCTCCACCAACGTTGCATTCTGTCTAAGTGTGCGAGTGTAGAGTGTATTGGTTTGGTGTGAGTATCTGTGTGCGAGTGCACTATGTGTGTGTATATATATTTGTCTATTCATTTGGCGACGCGACTCAAATGCTATGTCTGTGAATCTGTTTGTGTCTGCATTGTGGGGCACATGCAATCTTTTATTTGCTGCCTATATGCACGTATACGTACAAACACACACATTCTCACATGTAATCACGCACACAGATACAGCAGGAGAGGAAATAATAGTGGTGAATTTAAGCTGAATTAATAAAAGAAACAGAAAAATTAATTGATTTTATTTAGGAAGATAGTACTTCTTTGGGATTCTCTGCTAAACTTTCTAAGTATTTAATGGTGTTTACTGTAGAGACTAGAACCAGTTGAGAATTATAGTGCTAATTCAGTGCTAAAGCAACGCTTCTATTTAAATCCAAAACCGTAATTTGTAAGATTTCGTTTTTATGAACCTGAACTTTATTATTGATTAGAAATGAACCCAGAAAGCTATGATGACCCTATAAATAACAAAAGAACTATTGTATTGAGAGTTTAGAAATATAGAAATATATATAGAATTCAAATTTATTAATCCGCAGTTTTTGGAAGTAATTTAAAATGAGTACATAACTCAATATATTTATAGGTCTTATTATTCCCTTGTCTATTTATTAACCTTCTAAATTCTTTATAAATCAAGGAAACCCACTATTATTTTGAACCCAGCTGTGTCGCACACACACTTTCGTAAATATTTATCGTCGCGAGTATATGTTTATATATTCGTGTGTGACAAACTCACGCACAAAACGTTAAACTATGCGAAGAGTTGCATAGATAAGATACGCAGCTGCGATCGCGAGGGGGGTTGCTGGGGCGGTGGGGCTTCTCTGGGGGTTGATGGATGCATCGATGGCAGGGGAGAGAGAGAACGAGAGGAGGGGCCCACTCATGCATCGCATTTGATGTCTGCTTTATAATTACTAGAATAATATTATTTAATTTATTTTTTCGTCGTTGTTGCCTAACCACACACATAATGAAAACGTTTGTCATTTCGGCTATTAGGTTTTTGTCATTTTTTTTTTTTTTTTGTTGAAACCATACTTATTGAACGGATGTCGTTATATGCACTCATGGACTGTTTATATTTTTCACAATTCAGAAAGTGCAATTAACCTAAAAGAGCTACAAGTTACAGTTTGTTAGAGATTCTAAATATACAGAGAACAATTATGTTAAAAGACATGGAATAATTAAACAAAAAAATGATTATTTGAAGTTTATATTTAATATTTGTTTAATATACTAAATGTACATAGAGAATTATTATGTTTAAAGACAGAGAATACTTAGAATTAGTTACTTTGTTGTACAAGTTTCTGTCTTAATTATATTCTCCCCCCTGTAATCTTTGGTATTGCGTAAATTGCATTATCATGAACTATAGAACTTTCTAGTTTTCATTTACCATCCAGTGTCTAGTATTCTATTTGGATTTCTTGTCTATAGCCTCTCATATATAGCATTGAAGTTGCGGTGGCCTTATGACACACATTCTGTGGTTAGGCTTATCTCGTTTATATGTAAAAAGAAAAAAAAAGTTTATTTTTGCCACACTTGTACGTACAATAGTTTTGTGAAGGAAAAGACAAACAGATAGAGCCTGTTCCATCTCGCTCATCGATCAGAGTCCAAGTGGAAGCATTTACCAATCGATCGCTCGAGATAATATCAATCAGAGCATGGCTTTAGGTATACCTTTGAATCAATATAGCATATAAAGCCCATTTTATGGCTCTATATAGACTGATAATTCCCAGACAATGTTTAGGGTTGGGCTACGAAGTCCGATGAATATCTGTTCGAATTTCTTGTGTCATTATCTCAGCGATTAGGTTACCCCCAGGGTCATTGAACTCCAGCCTTGCTTACTCATTTGTATTTGCTCACTTTTTTTTTTTTTTGGCCACACTCTTGTAAGGTTCCATAAATTATCAGCCTGGTGTGTATGTGGTTTCTGCATTTCATAGTTTTCTAGGACACATGCGAATGAACTTTTCGGGAACAATAACAACACCATTCAAAACAGAACACATTACTCTGTTTGCTTCCAGCAGACAGCAGGCCAGAATATTTCAAAATATTTGCATGCTCCACATACGGAATCTATATAAGATATATGGGGGTGGGAACTGATGGGAAATTCCATGCCAAATTGAGGTTTTTTCTATTCGAAATGGAGAGATGACTCTGAACAAGCTCCGGCAAATTGTGTGCTTAAGTGCGTCCATATTCATTACAAACATCTGTCAACTATCGGCAAGACCAAAAATGTTTCACAGGCTCTGTTTGAATAAAAAAAAAGAGAGAGATGGGGAGGAAGGTCCTTTGAGGGCAATATCAATATGCTATAAGTGCTCAAAAATATATATATCTCTTATCAGGATGAAGCTACTACACACAAGACATCAAAAGGAGCTGATTGCCTCTATTACAAGTCGTATCTTTGGTAAAATCAAATATGATGTCATATAAAATCCGACCTTAGCTAGCTTTACCAGCATAGGAAAAGGTTCTTTTCAAGATTAAATTGATTTTTTTTAGGAAATCGTTATTATATTGGTAATAATACTATATATAATCTTGTTATCGTGTGTTTCATATAAAAATTAACTAAATTATAATGTTTCCTGCCTTGTTTTTTGAGGTAATAATTACCAAGGTAATATATTTTAATTTACTGATCGTAAGGAAGTTAGGATCCAATTTATATGGCTCTTTATCGTGTGTGCTAAATCGGAAAACTTAACGGCAGAGTTCCGTCCGTCAGAAAGGAAGTCAAAAGTTCGGCGACTTTTCTAATCCGGCAATTAATACCGCATTTACATGAGGCGGCAACAACAGCAAGAACAACAACTCGAGTAACAGTAACGGCGATAGAAGCCGTAATCATGGAAATTCACGCAATAATTGTCAAACAAAGAAGTGAACACCATTTCCCCCTCATTCTCTCTAGCTCTCTAGAGCTCTCTCTCTCTCTTTCCTCGCTCTGGCTCATTTTTATGGCTCCAAAAACTTTGACTGCATAAATAATAATTTGGGTTTTGTTGGCGGCGGCAAAGAAAGGAAAATAGAAATGGGGGAGAAGTGGAAAAAGCCATAGAAAGTATTGTTGGGATGTTGTAATTGTAATGTGCGTGGCGTGGGCAGCGCTGCTAGCGTCGCTGCCGCTCCCGCATAACGTCGCTGCTCTCACGCACTCTGCACTCTCCCAATCTCCCACACTCTCTCTCTCTCTAGCCGCTGCTCTATCAGAGTGCGTGTGTGTGTGTGCGTGCGAGTTGAATGACCGCCGAAAATAAATTTTTTTTCCTCGGTTTTAGACTTTTACTATGTTGATTGTGCGTGCGTGAGTGTGTGTATCTGTGTGTGCTTTGGCGCTTCTCAAACGCACACTAATTCACTACTCGCACTCTCCCAAACAGTCAGAAATTTTTGGGTAGCTTCATAGTTTTTTTGTTTCTATTTCTTTTTCATTATTTTTGTTTTTTTTTTTTTTCGAGTGTTAAACGGGCGTTCGCACTATCTCGCAGGGTCGTTGTGGGTAGAGAGGGGGAAGAGGTGGCAGAGAGGGGGGCCTGCATGGGGCTTTATATTTTCTACTCATTTGTTTCTATGCCTTTTTTGAGTGCGTGTGTGTGTGTGTGTGTGAGCTGACTACACAAACACAAACACACTTGAACAAAAGTTTTCTGTCTGACTTTTATGAATATTTTTTTATTGTCCTCTCTCTCTCTCTTTCTTGTCAACTCTTTCGCTTTTTAAATTTCGTTTTTGGCCGCTTTCTGTTTACGCCGCAAAATTTCTTTCACTTTGCGTACGTTTCTATCTGTTTCAAAAAAAAAAAAAAAACAAAAAAACTTAAAAAAATACAATAAAAAAACATAAAACAGAAAAGAAAACGCAAAGAAAGAAAGGCAAAATGGCAAAAGGCAGTAGCGAAAAAGTGAAAATTTCAATAATAAAATAAAAGTTGATTTTGCGGAAGTCATAAACGCAAATTGCATGCCAAAAGCAACAGTGACTAGTGACCCCCCCCCCCCTTTTCTACGCTCCTGTGTCCGGTGGCAGCAGCTCCCTTAATTGCTCCCACACGCAACTCTAGCACACAAAAAAGGGGGTTAGATCGTCGTCAACGATTAAGATTTATGCTAGAAATAATACATCCTTCGTAAGCCAGCGGCAAAGCCTAATTGCATTCACTTGAGAAGGGTTCAAGGAACTCCCATTAAATGTGTATTAATTTAGTTGTGACTTCTACTAAGGATTAAAGTCCCTCAAAGCAGTGGAAAATAAATTAATTGAGTCCTTTGAGCCTCCATTTTTGAGTAAATTAAACTATTAATGAGTCAGCAAATAGAAAATAATTAAAATAAAATATTTTTATTAGCCTATTAAAGAAGTTTTTATAGAATATTAATATTTGTATTATATTAGATGCCATAATTTTTTTCAAAATTAAATTAAATGTAGCAAATGTAGCTATAAGAATTACAACATTGTTAAAATATAATATATATATATTTTTCAGTCCTTTTAAATACCTCAGTTAACAAAAATTAAACTCTTTTTTTAGTATAATTTATTGTTAAATTTAAATTTAATTATTCTGGTCTTATTTTTCAAGAATATTAAAACCTTGTAATGAAAAGTAAAGCATATTAAGCTTTATAAGCCCACATATGTAAATCCCAGACCCAAATTAATCATCACAAATACAATGTATATTCAAACACCCACAACTTTTAATTATGTTTAAATATATTTTCTCTGAAAGTTTCTTCTTTTTTGGCCCAATAAAAAGTGCCGAAAAATACAATCGAATCAATTGTGGATAGTGCGAAATGAAAATCTGCCCAATAACTGTAAAATACCATGAAGGAAGCCCATTAACTAATACCAGCAAAAAGTGTAATTCATACATCGCATATTTATTTATATGGCTTGTTGAAACTTTGTTGGCATTACAATATCTCGCATATATTTATTTTTACGACTGGCGCGCGAACTTTTATTCGCAAGTTTCTTTTTCATTTTAGTTTTCTTTTTTTTTTTTATTGTGATCTTTTTAGTGTACTTTTTTTATGATGGCTGTGTTACATATACAATTTGTATCTTGTATCTGTTGGGCACCGTCTCTTTCCTGTTCTCTGATTGCCTTTTCGAATTAAAAATTAGTTGAATTGTCAATGCAAAAAAAAAAAGACAAAAAAAAGAGCCACACACTAACAACAGACAAATGCAAACCGAGTGTGTTTCGTAATATTCAGCTTGGCTGTCTTTCTTCATTTACGAATTTCATGGATTTCCCTTAAATAATTTTGGTTGCTGGTCTTCAGTTGTTGTTTTTGTTGAGAAACCCAAGTGACTTTCACTGCCAACAAGCCAACAAAATAACAAAGTAAAGGTAAAAAATATAAAAAAAAGAGCAGCAACTCATTTCGGGACCAACTGACTGACTGACTGAGTGACTCTGCTTTGCCACATAAAACCACAAACTTAACTGGATTTCATTAAATTTACACTTTATTTGGCTTTTGCTGTTTTTTTGTGCAATTTTCATGAAAGTTCACACTAAAGGCTTACTTAACTTACTGATTTTTGGTAGTTTTATAAGAGAAGATACTTCCTAAAGGATTCAAAATTGTTTATATTATATATATATTATTGTAAATTGTTTATGCAATACCTTTGCAAGCGGAACTAACAACTATTTTAAGTTTATTATCAAGCCCAGACTGTGGTTGTGGTTATTTTGAGTAGTTTTATTTGAAAACTTTCCAACGACCTTAATGATATTATGTATATTTTTCCATAAATATGACCATGTTTCTAATATATAAAATTCCAAGATCTTCTTTTAGAAAAACCTTTTTTCCCAATCTGTTTTCCAAGACTTTTTCTTACTGATTGTTCTTAAGTTAAGTACTATTTGTATTTAAACTTGGTTTACCTTTGATGGAACCGCTGGAGTTATTTTGTCCCGCTGGCGATTGGACGTTGCTTTGACCGAGGTTATTTGCGTGTGCTTCCAGTTTCGAAGTGACGCTGCTCCACATGTCAAACATACGTTGCGTATACATAATTATTAATGAGAAATGCGAAGCTTTGGTGACGTTTGTAACGTTTGCTGGTTGCCGATGACGATGACGATGTCGCTGCAGTTGATTGGCCAAATAGTTATGTATATGTACACTTGGTATCAGTTGTTGCAACCGCTAACACCGCACGCACACACATTCACACACACACACACGGTGGCTCATGCCGCGGGCATACGAGGCGTATGCGCAATCTGGCCTCTCTTTGCAGTCGAATGAATTTGAATTTAGCTTGCTTGCTTTTTAGTTGTAGTTTTAGTTTTAGTTTAACTTGGGTTTTGTTTTGTAAATATGTAAAACGTTGTATACAGTATTTAATAGAGTGTTATATATATATATTTATGTATGTATATAGCTTTATATAGCTGCCCTTTCGCTTCCAAAACTGTGGTTGTTTAGCCAATCTTTCGTATTGCACTTGGTCTTTTTATTTATTATTTATTTATTTATAAATTTACTTTTTGTGGCTTGTGTGTTTTGCTGCTTAGCTTGCTTCTCGTGTCCATATAGAGGTTTTCCAATGCTTTTATGAATGAATTTTCCGCGCTTTTCGCATTTAAAGTGTGAATCAAGAACTATCACAGTGTGTGTGGGTGTTTTTTATTTACTTTTTTTTTTTTTGTTTTGTGAGACGAGGGGGGCTGTGTGTGTGAGAGAGGGGGCTTGCCAATCGATATATGTATATATATTTAATTTGTTTGTATATTGCTATATATATATGTATATATATATATATATATATAATGTATATAATGATCTAACGTTGTCAGGCCTGTAGGTACTAAATTGTTGATGTTGTTGGATCTGATGTTATATATTGTTGCTGCTGCTTAATTAATTATATCCTTTAATAAGACACTTGTTCGCGTATGTATATTATTATTAAGTGTTTTTTTGTTTTTTTTTTTATTTTTTGTTACGAGTTATTTAAAGCAATTTTCTATGTGTGTGTGTGTGTTTGATAATATCTAAATTTACAATCAAGCAACTCAACCCTTTTGCAATATGTGCAGATTGCTGTTGCTGTTGCTGTTATTATTGTTATTGCTATTGTAGTTGTTGTCGTTTGAATTTTTGTTGTTGTTGTTGGTTTTGGTTGCTTTGGGCAATTGTTGTTGCTGCTGCCGCTGCTGCTGCTGCTGTTTTATCACTTTCACTGCGTTATTGTTGCTGCTTCTTCGGTTGCTGTGATTTTTATTGTGTTGCTTGTTGCTGCTGCTGCTGCTGCTGCTGGTTGTTGTTGTTTTGCTGTTGTGGTTGTTGTTGTTGTTATTGTTGTTGCTATGCTCATTGTTTTGTCGATTTCTCTGTTTTGCTTGATTCCAAATCAAAATTTCCAAAAATACGAAAATTTCACGACAATTAATTCCGGAAGACATTTAGGCGCAATCTGTTTCTCATCGATTCGAACTGTCGCTGCCTTGGAAACGTTCATCAGTTTTATATTGTATATATATATTTAATCGGTCCTCAGCTTGAACACTTTGATGTACAAAATGGTTTGGCCAGTTATGTAAATACTTTTGCTACGCACTGTCAGCCATGGCCAATTCATGGCATTCAGCATATTGCACGGGAATGATGTCTGCGGATGGGAAATTGGTTTTCATCAAAATGGCGTCATCTTTCGATAGTTCGATAGCGATAGATCCGATCGAAAGATGGCCGCCTCTTACGAGTGTGTTTGTGTGTGTGTGCCGCTTATTGCTTTACAATTTTTTGCAACATTTATGATTTAAGTTATAAGAAAATAGAGCAGATACTTTTCATAATTAACGAACAATTTCAAACTATAAAAAGTATCTATTTCATAGTTATAATTTTGGTTCTTTCTTAAGAAACATTAAGGTAAAAACATTAATTACTATCCGGGACACTCATCGCAACAGGGAGATCACATTTGTTCAGGACATACTTTTAAATTTTAATTGATGTATTGTATATCAGGTTCAAATTAATCTTTAATTTTGTACATTTGTGGGCTATAACTTTTTTCATTTCAAATATATAACAAAAGTATTCAAAGGTAATAGCCAATTTTCCCTCTAACTCCTATGAAAGTTGTTAAAACACCTTAAGATTCCCTATAAACCAAACTCCACGAATAAAGCCTCAGTATATCCCTAACAATATTTAACAAATATTCAATATATCGAAATATTTTATAACGAATCACCTTCAATGATATATTACCCAAAAGGACATGACATTTTCCCAATGATCCTACATTTCCCTGTATGCAAGCAACGCAATTCAGGGAACTGTGCCGAACCCCAAACCCTCGAAAAAAGGAAAACCCCAAGTAAAGCCTGTTAGCTCTCCCTTTTTTCGGTTGGCAACTCCCTTTTGCGGGGCGATGATTATATGGACATGAACATGAAAAATCGATAAAGAAATGGGATTTAAGGGTGCCCAGACACAGACGGGGGGGCTGGGCAAGGAAATTGGGGGGATTGTAGGGGAAAACCTCTGAAATGCAGCGCATAAATCTCGTCGCCAAGCATTTGTGGGTGTGTTTGCCAGTGTGTGTCTCTGTGTGTGTGTGTGGGTAAACATAGAAAAAAGTTCTATGACCCAAAGCTCAAACACACACACACACACACACACTAACGAGCCGGCAAACCCAATGAATATAAAAACATTTTTACTTTTCCCTCTCTTCCTCTCTCTCCGCCTCACCCACTCTCTTCTCCGACAGGGGGGGCAGTGCCGGGTGGGGGTAGTGTAATCACTTTGTTGGGCGGCTTTTCGGGGGTGGCTTTTGGGTGGCCATGCGGAAGCCGCTGGCGTAGACATATAAAATACGTCACCAAAGCGACAGCAACAACACTGAAATTGTGCCAGCTCAGTGGCATAAAGAGATGGGGCGAGAGAGAGAGAGCAGAGAAATTTACATATAGACGGAACGGAACGCAATGCAAAGAAAATGCTGAAAAGAAAATGAAAATGAATAGCCAGCAAGCCCCACCGTGTACACAGAGTAGTGTGCTGTGGAAATGTGAAATTCTCTCTCTTTCTTCTCGGCTCTTCTCTTCTCACAGCGCCAACGAACTTACTAACGGTACCCCAAAGCTAACGAGCCGGTCAAGCCGATGATGGAGCAAAGAGAAAGAGTGCCAAGGGGGAGTGAGTGAGAGAGAGAGAGGCGCTCGATAGATTGGGGGGAGTGGGAGGCAGAAGCCGAAGGCGGTTACAGTTACAACAGCAACAGAGCGACAGCAAAGCAGACGACAAAGTTTACAAGGCAGCGCTGTCGGCGTCGCTGCTGCAGCGCTGCTGCCGTGCTGTTGGTGTTGTTGTTGCCGTCGCAGTACGTTGACGCCGACGAAAAAGACCAATGACCTATGGAATGGGTGGGCTTCTGCCCCGCCGTTGCCCCCAGTTTTCCGCCAGCGGCTTCTGCTTAGGCCGTTTTCCGCTTTCCACACGGCAAGAAAATGTCACAGAAATCGATTAAAATCGAGCTGGGTTCTATATTTTGAATTGCCTGAGATTCTATTATAATGCAGGATCTTGAATCCTGTTGCTTATCTTTAAGATCCTTTCAAATCAGAACCTTCAATGGGATATTACTTAAATCTTATCCAAAATCGTGGAAGATTCATAAAATAAATAATTTGTTGAAATTACTATAAAATAGTGAACTATATCTTTTTATAATTCTATTGATCTAGTTTTTAATGCCTTATTTTGATCATAAATCCCTTCCAGTACATCCTATATTTAATTAATTTCTCAAAAAAGTCCACTAAAAATTCCTCCATTCATTTTTTCTTTGCGTGCATCCTTTAGTTGTTGTTGCTGTTGGGGTGGCACACTTATGGGCGACACATGGAGTGTGTGCTGTGTCTGTGCCTGTGTGCCTGTGTGCCTGTGTGTGCTTAGCAATGTTGTTCCACTAACGGTAATGCAAACAGTCGACTAAAAAGGCAGGAGAGGGGGGGCTCCAGAAGGCGGAGAAGGAGGCACCAGTGGAGGAGCCAAGTGGGTGGTGGCCACACGGCGACGACCGTCGACCGACGACCGACGACCGACTTTGCTCTGCTCTGAACTCGCCTGAACTGAAACTGAACCGTACGGAGGATAGAAGTCGGTGCAACTACCGCCTCTAACTGCTTCTAACGACAACAATAACAATTGTTGATAATCATAAGTTGCCACAATGGACGCAGACACAAAACTGCTGGCTGGCTGGCTGCAAGCTGTATGCCACAAAGGGGGGGGAAAAACTATGGACAAGAAAAGGGCATAGCATCGCATCTCGGGCTTTGTTGCCGGAGATTCGGGCTCCTAAGATCTCCACAGAATGGGCAAAGACAATGGACCACGCCGAAAGCAGAAACAGATGCAGCGCCGCCGGATACTGGGATACAAACTACAGGGAACACTATGAAAAATTGCGAAAATCTCTCAACTGACAGTTGGCAATAGTTGCCCCCTAAAAGGGGTTGATAATTGGGGGAAACTCATTCCCAAGTATCTAGCAACGGAAAAACCCAACCTCATGAGGGGGCATATAACAATAGAGGAATTTAATGATCTAACAGCATTTTGTGCTGGGTCCTAAAATACTATATATCTCAAAACTATAAATCTGAGATGTTTTTTAAAACTTTCAATCTGTTTTTAAAGATTTGTAAAGGTAATGCGTTGCCTTATCTAAATTTTACTTTAAAACACAATGCTTTATGATTCATTGTAACGAAGTTTAAAAAATTTGGTAAAAGTGTCTCAAAATCCTTTGAAAAAAGCCAAACTTTGAAATTGTGACAACAAATAAAGTGAGTTTTTCAAAGAAATTGCCTTTTCAAAAATCTATTTTGAAATTATAATCATATTCCTCCAATCTCTAAGATATAACTTTAACTTGTACCAGCTAGAACCCTAATAATTCTTTATAAATGATTTTTAAGAAAATAAAAAGTGCTCAAACTTCACTTGAAATCTCAGTGCAAAGTCCAACTATAAAACATAATGTACACGTGTCCTTAATAAACTCTAAATATGCCTGCTAGCTAATCCTAAACGATGCCATAAATTTCCCCAAACAATCTCATTTAATCCCTCCTGATCGTGTGATATATCCATAGGCTGGTGGTTATAGCTATCCAATTAGAGGCAAAAATTGATTATTCCAATAAATTATCCAATTTGCGGGCGCCGAGAAGGCTTTGTGTGTTTCCATGTTGCGATGATTTTCTATTTTGTTAATATTATTAAGTGGTTTATCCTTTCGGCACACACACACACATATATATATTGACCGATCGTACACATACACAGAGATTGGCGTTGTTTTTGTTGCACAATCGAGGGGGAGGAGGCTGTGTGGGTGGAGGGTAGCTATATTTTGCATTCCCTTTTTTTTGTCGCCTGGATTTTACGGTAGTTTTAAAGAGTATTACGTCACTGGCACTTCCGTTTCCGTTTCGGTATCGGTATTGGTATTTGTTTTTATTCCTTGCGCGTTGCAATTGTTGCAGTTTTTATTTTTCGTTATTTTTTTTGTAGGCACGATGTGGATTTTGAATGCACACGATATTTAGATTGATTGATTGACTGACTGGTACTGTATAGTATCTACAGAGTATAGCTATATAGATATAGGCATAATCTATGATTCTTGCGCTTATTTGTGGTTGTGTGTGTGGATCTGAAACCGAACAAACTTCAGCTGCCGCCGTTGCAGCCACTGCAACTGCAACTGCAACTCATGTTGCAAATATTTCTCGTATTTATTTATTTCTTAGCACTTGACACACGCGTGGTTTTGCCTTTTTAATTATTTATTTTTTATTTTAATATATTTTTTTCCCAGGGGGAAAGGTGTCGTGGGCCGAGGGGGGGCGGTGTTTGGGGGGCTCTTGTTTTTTTTTCTGTGGAGGGGGGGCAAAACGCATAGACGACACACAACATACACACGCACAGAGAGGAGGCACACAGACACAGACGCAAATGCACGCACACGCTGGCACGCGAGATGGGAAATAATACGGTTACAGAGAGTATAAACAACAACAACAAATAATTAATAATAAAGATACAACGCGCCACGCATCGTAACCCGCCGCCGCGAAACGCTCAATACGAGGTGTAGCTGAAGAGTGCCTCAAAATGCTATCGAGTTCGTTGTCGTCGTGCGGCGGCAGCGCTGCGGGCAGCGCAGCAGCAGCGTCGCAATGCGGCAGCAGAGAGCGACGGCGGCGGCTCTCTCTCTCCCCCAACAAGCACAAGTAAGAAAGCTATGGGAGGGTGGGCTGCACTAAAAGATACCCTGTACTCAAATCGGTGTGGGTTCTATGAATAAAACTAACAGGTTTTTCGACTTCAGATGTTAAGAAATTATTTGGCAAAGTAATCCTCTTTGTATCTATTTTGAGAAGAGTATCTTGGAGTACTCTTTGCCTTGGGTATTTGTTTTTACATGAAAATACAGTATACTATTCAGTTGAAGCTGATTACTTATATATTTACACTACCCAGTCGGAGATACTTCCTTATGCCCAGTTACATTACATTTTCAGCTGGCCCTAAGCTATAATACCCTTGTAACCTATGGCTACCGCGTATAAAAAGAGAGTAGTAAATGGGTATATGTGTCTCTGTGCCGATGACTTCTTCAGTTCGCTGCCCCAACCTCGCTTCACCCGCCCCTCCAACTGCCTCTCGTGTGCTCCACTCATTTGCCTCGTCCGCTTTGGGCCGCTCATTCGCTATGGCAACCGCTCTGAAAATTTTTCCACAAGCAATCTGACTGCCGCTCTCTTGCCGCCTAATCAGCTGTTATCTGGGGGCTCTCTCTTCGGCCCCAAGTATTTTGGTTTCTCTTAAGCAAAGAGCGGGAGCTTTTTTGGCGCTTCCTTCAATTAGCAGGTCAATTGCTTTTTAGGCCAAAATGTGTGCACTGCAGTCAGTAGCAGCGGGCCAGCCTTTAATTGCACTTTTTAAGTTGGCAAATTGCTTCAAACGCTTTTTCGGTTGGGGAAGGGAAAGGGGAAGCGGAAGGGGTTAACTGGAAATTGGCTCTAAATTATAGCGCTTGGGTCCTGTCAACCAGCTTTTCATTATTGAATATTTTGTCTTGGGTTTTTATAGAAAATTAAATTACGAGGGAATATTAAGGAAGTAGTTTTGGCTTTGAGGAAGAAGTGATTAATATAGGCACTACTTATAGTAAATCAGGCTTTTCCTTAATAAAATTCCATATTTTCCTTCCCTTTTTGGTAAAAGAAAATTCCTTATCAATTATTTTAATAAAATAAAAGACTAATATAAATAAGCTTTACTGAAATAAAGACCTACATATATAGGTATTTAGCTTCTTGTAATTGTATTAAAATATTCTGTTTATTTTTAGCCAGGGTTAAAATATTTGTAAGTAAAGATATATATACAAAGTACTAAAGATACGTATACCTCTTTCCTTGTAATAATGGAAACTCATTAGTAAAATATAATTTATTACATTCTTTAAAACCTAATAAAACTAAAATTAGGTTAAATACCGAAACCGCTCATCTAATATGGGTATATATTTTTTATTAATTTTATAAATATTCAAAACATTTTGCTTGCAAAAATGCAAAAAACCAAACAGTCAAGGTGAACTGCAGATGGAGTTTGCTGGCCAATTAAAAATGTTAAAATTAGTTTAAATCATTTGGCAATTTGGCTTTCGAAGTTTGCCAAAATGAAAAGCAAACCGATAACTAAAAACTAAAAAAGATCAAAATAAAAAAGTAAATTTCCATGTAAATGTTTAAGACAAGAGCTGGGCTAGAGTTATAAATTAATATTTCGTTTTTGTTAATTTATGTATATTCGTTGACGCGGCCAGATACTGAAGCCATTAGCTCTGCATCTCGCAGATACAAAGATACAAAGATGCGAAGATACACGGCGAGCGGATGTGTGTGCAGCATAATTCGCATTTTGCATAGATGAGCGCCAGCCAGTCAGCCAGTAAAAAATGAACCGAGCTTGTTACGACATCGCAGACCCAGCAGAGTATCGATGAAGTTTTTGGCCAAATCGAAAATATGATAATGAAACTTCGCCACGCTCGATTGGAAAAAAAGAAGAAAAAAACGAAGCCTCATGCGGAGCTGACCTGGCTAATAGTCGGCGGAAGATTCATGCATGAAATGCAAAGCGTTGTCCAACCAAAATTATAATGAACCCGGGCCTGGGCTCCGCCAAATCATATGGGAAATTACAACAATAAAACTACAGATATATCGCAAAAGTGACAGTGCCAAGAGCCTGGCCAAAGATATATCTCGTAATCTGGCTTGCGACATCTGAAGATTCAGCGACGGCGGGCGACAAAGTCCATCGACCACGTTCAGGGTCGTCTCATCCGCAGAAAGGTTCGGATGAAGAAAACCTTTATGTTTTTTTTTTTTCGGTTTTACATCTTTTTTTGCCAACTACCATTATGTGGGCTAATCATTGTCAAATCCGCTTGTGGTGAATACATTCCCCCTGTTAGTTGTTAGTTATAGTTACTTTGGTGGCTCCAAACGAGTTTTTGCCAAACGATTTAAATCATTTTGAAAATTTCACGTGACGGCTAAGGGTACTTCACCATCTTTATATATTTATACGCTTGAAATTTGAAATCGATTTCACAGGAATTTCATAAAATAAGCTTATTAATTTTATAAATTAACCTTTAGGCAATACAAAACTAATCGTAAGACAGTTTTAGTTGGTTTATTTCTTTGAAGCTTCAAAGAAAACTTAAAAGATATATATAAATTTTTAAATAGATGTTTACAAATACTTTAAAATATGCAAATTACCTTAAATTTTGTTCTATTCTTTCTATTTTATTCAAATAATTTCTTCTTTTTAATTTTCTTCTTTTTCAAAAGCACAAATCATTTAAAGTCCCAAGAATTCCATTCAAATTTCATTGCCTCATTTGCACAAAAGATAAGCTTCTGGTATTGAGAAAGCGGATAATCTCTTGGCAAATCGAAAGGGTGATACATCGTTTCCCCAGAGAGCAAGATCCCGTTCTAGAGGATAGCCAGCAATTAGGTAACAAATCCAAAAGATCGATCATCAATCATGAGACCAAGTTAAAAATACGACATTTTGGCCACCGCCCCGAACTGCTAATGAGCCGTAGGGGCCCCCAGCGGAAAGATATCAACGGAACCCTATAAAATATAGATCAATCTTGGCCCAAAACTGTAGGGCTTCTGCATGGGAGAAGTCGTGTGTCAGTGACTGACACTCATTTGTAGTCATCAAGTGAACAGAACAGAATCAACTCACTGGCCCGAGGCGCTGCCAAATCAATTTTTCAGCTTAGCCCCATACCCAAAGCTCTATGCTTGAGTGAGTGCACTGAGGGAAATTGTTGATTTAATTTGAAATTTAAAAGAAATTCAGATAAATATAAAATTAAAAGATATATTTATAAACAGTAATCAAAAGAGAGATATAGATATAGATGCAAAGATATCATTTCAAGAAAAGATATAAGAACTTTTTCAGTTTCTGTGTAAAAATTTAAAGAATTTCCCAAAGTATCTCATAAATTTTTATTATTAATCACAAGTTGTTATGTATTTTTTTTATTTATTTAACGTGTATAAACGTTAATTCTATTCCAGCCAAGTTTAGGCCCGAGTTTCGCTCTCAGTCACTCCTTCTTTCCCACCTCTCCCACTGTTCATTCAGCTAACTGTATAGTTTGTAGTTGACGTTTTTACCGCTAAGGTTCGTGATACGGTAAAAATATGAGCCAGGCGGCAGAAGAACGGCTCGGTGTTGCTGTGCTTGGTGCCGCAACAGCAGTAAAGCGAATGTGACGAGGCAGCAAGAATCCCAAAAAAGAAGAGAACAGCTAACAGAACCTAATGATAAAGAACAGCAGCAGCAGCAGCTAGACTTGGCCAAAAGCTAGGCAGGCAGCCTAGCAGCGGCTTATTTAGTATGTCAAAACATGTTTATACCCTTGCAGGGTATTATAATTTCAGTCAGAAGTTTGCAACGCAGTGAAGGAGACGTTTCCGACCCTATAAAGTATATATATTCTTGATCAGCATCAACAGCCGAGTTGATCTAGCCATGTCCGTCTGTCCGTCTGTCCGTCCGTCTGTCCGTCTGTCCGTCTGTCCGTCTGTCCGTTTCTACGCAAACTAGTCCCTCAGTTTTAAAGCTATCTGAATGAAACTTTGCATATAGTCTTCTATATACTCTCACTGCTATATATGTCGGAACGGGCCGGATCGGACGACTATATCATATAGCTGCCATACAAATGTTCGAAAAATTTTTAGAAAAAAAATTATAACTTGGCCGTTTTTCAATATTATTGCATCATTTTTGGGATATAGCCTTTTTTTATTATTCCAGAATTTTGGTAAAAATTTTATGAAAATCGTACCACTATATCTTATAGCTGCCATAGGAACGATCGGGAAATTAATCGAAAAATATTATAACTTCGTTGTTTTTCAACGTATTTTAATCTACTTTGGTACATAAGCTTCTGGTATTATTTCAGAATTTTGGTATAAATTTCATGAAAGTCGGATGACTATATCTTATAGCTGCCATAGGAAAGATAGGGAAAGTAATAGAAAAAATTATAACTTCGTTGTTTTCAACGTATTTTCATCTACTCTGAGATATGAGCTTCACTTATTATTATAGAATTTTGGTATAAATTTCATAAAAATCGGACAACTATATCTTATAGCTGCCATAGAAGCGATCGGTAAATGTATAAAATATATAAAGCTGGGAATGTAAAACTGTAACTGTCAAACTGTAAACATAATAGGTATAGGTAAAATGTTATCAAACTCTGTTTAGTGTCTGTTTTCGGCATTATAATTTATGATATAAATATGAAAACCAATCTGCAAGGGTATACAAACTTCGGCGTGCCGAAGTTAGCTTCCTTTCTTGTTTTTTCTTTTTTTTGTTGCTGCGTTTTTGTTGACTATGGAAAGTGGGACACTTGCCCGTACCAAGTGGCTGCAGCCACACAAAGGTGAATAGCCAATAAATCGAGGCTTGTAAATTGAAATTCTTTTTAGCCTTTTAGTTGTTTTAGCCTAAGTAGTGTGTGTGTGTGTGTGTGTGTATACACCTGTTGAAGTCGTCTTGAGTTGCCGAGATGTGTTGCTGATGTGTCAGCCTGTTAATTGCCGCCACCGCCCGGGGATGCTTGCGCAATCAGCGTTCACCGAGCGTTCATTTGCATAGCTTTTGGATGCGGATTCTTTTTGGGGGGGAGTGTGAGGGCGGAAAAAGCTGTATGTTTACCTGTGCCAGTGATTACCTGAGCCATTGCTGTTCACCGGCGGTCGCTCTGGGTGAGTGCTCACTGCCGTTGCACTGGCAACAAGTGGAATGCGCCCAGTTGCAGTGGCTCATAGAATTTGATGGGGAATTTTATGGCCTGTGAACGCATCTCTCATGGGGGAATCCTTGACTTGAGATCGTTGAGATTCTCTGGCACACCCAGCTATATGATGGGTCCTGTATCTTTAAGATTTTACTTGGATTTTTCTTGACTTTTGTTCATAAAACGAAGCTTTTTCTGGGAAATATGAACACAAGCTTAACACAAACTAGGAAACAAAAAAATGTCTAAATATATGTTTTTATAATGGTTTTTTACTCAATTCCTTAAAATTTCTGTTAGAATTTCATAAACAACCCATTTGTTGTCCCTCCTGAAATCTCTTGTAATAAAAAGCAAAGCCAAGCCTTGGCTTTTTGCCTATTTTAAGGGGATTTACCTGTCATAGCTCCATTGCTGCTGCTGCCGCTGCTGCTGCCATGATGACTGCTGCTGCTGCCGCCAGACTCCCTAACCGCCGACGTTGCTGGCGTGCTTGCTGTTCCTGCTGCTGTTGCTGTTGCTGTTGCCGCTGATGTGGCCGTGGCTATTGCTGATGTCGTGGTGGTGGCCACCACTGCTGCGGGCTTCTGGTTATTGCTCAGCGGTGCCATGGGCGGTGGCGTTCGATCCTTGGTTCGCTTTAGCTGGCTGAGGTTGCTGGCATGGCTCTCGCTGCTGCTGCTGGTGTTGCCAGTGTTGGCAGTATTGCTGGCCATGTTTTTGCACACGGAGCTGATGTTGCTCAGGCTGCTGAAGCTGCTGAGGCTGCTGAAGCTGCTGGAGCGCGCCAAGGCCGGTGGATCCGAGAGGAACTTCACCTGGTGATGCTGCTGTGGCCTGTTCTGATGCTGCTGCTGGGGCTGCGTCCTGCTAGTGGCCAGTCTCTTGGGCGCTGGTGGCTCCTGCTCAGTCTCATCCTCCTCTGGATCCCCCTCAAGTTCCGCCTCCAGATCCGTGTCCAGTTCCGGCTGCACAGTGGCTATGATGGTGCCCTCCTCGTTGGCCTGCTCAAAGCACACATCCAGCAGGGTGGCTCCTCCGCTGGCCTGCAGCCCGGCTATATCCTTGAGATCTATCCAGCTGGCACCCAACTTGTCCGCATCACTCAGAGGCAGACTCAGCACCCTGGTGTCGCTCTCATCCACAATGTGAAAGGACTGCGTGGGCTCGATCTTCACGATGATGGGCTGGTTGGCGAGGATCTGAGCCGGCGGCGCACTGCCCAGCAGGCTGGCCATGTTCTCCTCCTCCTCGTCGGCGGCCTCCAGCTCGCTGAGCTGCTGCTCGATCTGCAGGTAGGTGCTGGTGCTGGGCCCCAGTCCCGACTGGAGCTTGAGCACCGTGCACTTGTCCGTCTGCTGGTACTGATGCTGCTGCTGGGGTCGCTGCAGCAGGGCCAAAGCAGGAGCTCCTCCAGCTACACCGCCTGAACCCGCTCCCGCATCCGAGATGAAGGCCAACGGTGGCGAGGTGCCCGTGGACTTGTTGGACACACTCCTGGCCGTGTGAATCAGCTGGGGCAGGGCTGTAGGAGCAGCACTGGAGGCACTGCTCCTGGCCACAATGGTGGTGTTGGCGGGCAGCGGAATTATCGATATGGAAGGCACCTTGCTGCGCAGATTGGCCACTGCCGCCGCTGTGGCGGCATCGGTGTCGATATACACCTGACCTCCACCCGAGGAGGAGGTGGAGGATGAAGTGGATCTGGCTGAGGAGGAGCTGGAGCTCGAGCTGCTGCCACTGCCCGCGGGCTTGGCCTGCTGGATCAGCAGGAGGTCTCTTGGCCTATCCGTTGTGGCGGCCGTTTCCTAACCCAGACTCGCAAAGATTCAAAAGTATCTGAGGGATTCGTGTGCCTCGGCTTAATCACTAATCACTCACTGCTCACTTTCACTTGGTTCATTGCTTGCCTTTATTTTTTGTGTATTTTTTTTTTTTTAGAGGGGTGTAGAAGCACAACATCGAAATAAATTCAAAATCAGCCTTACGAAAGTGCACTTAAAAAATTGCCGAGACTAATAAACAATGTGTTTTGTTAATTCCTTCGATTGCTTGTCAATTGGTGTAGATACCGGAGCGGGAAGGGGGCTCAGGGGGGGCTCTTGTGAGATGCACCTGTGCGTTTCGTTTCGTTTCGGGGCTCGTTTTTGGTTCGTTTTGCAGCTGGAAATACGCGTCGTATACTCAACGTAACTTTTGTGCCATATCCTGGAGATTGTTTATTAAATGATTTTATGCGATCTATTTTGTTGCTTATAGTTTTTTAATGGTCTTTTGATTTTTCGGAATATTTGTTTATGTTTTTCTTGGCCACAATATGTTGCTGTTGCGATTGCGGGGCTATTGTGCAGCAATTGTTGCTGTGTATCGGTGACTGTGACTGTTTCTGTATCTGTGTCCTTTGGTGCTTGTGGTCGTTGTCATCCTCGCTTTCGTATCCTGCTGCTGCTGCTGTTGCTGTTTTTGCTGTTGTTGCTGTTGCTGCTGCTGCTGCTGCACATGCAACGCGTCGCCGCTGGATGGCTGCAAGGCTGCGCTGCAGCATTCGGTGGAAGCAGCGCCATTGGAACTCGACGACGTCAAAACAGTTGGAAGTGTGTCGCTGGTGCTGCTCCTGCCTGTACGGCCACTGCCACTGCTACTGCTGCTGCTTCTCCTGCTGTTGATTTCCCACATTGCGGCACGCAACCCTCTTCTATGCAACCGCCGCCACCCTTAATGCCACCTCACAACCACAATAACAACAACCACCAGCTGTGTGAGTGAGTGGAAAGTGGCCACTGGGCTTTGGCTTTAATAATCGATTTTTCAGCGGCACCCATGCAAATCGATAAAAACACTCACAGATATATATTCGAATATCTTAGATATTCAACATGTTATTCCACTATTTTCCGAGTTTATTTCACACTTTAATATTGTTTCGTTTTGATTTATATTTTAATTTTCTTTAAGTTTTCTTCAATTTACAACGCGCGCGTTTTTACTATTTATTTATTTATTTGTATCTTTTTCTGTTTCGCACAAAACTGCAAAACAGCAGCTGACCGGAGCTGCGTCCTTTACAGGAATGTGTCCCAAATTCGAGTGCCACAAACACAGTTCGCCGCCGTGGCGCTGCACAAACTTTCCGTTTCGTGGGGGTTGCGCCTCAGTTTCAGTGCGAAAATCGCAATAACGAGAGTGTGTGTGTGTGTGTGTGTATCCCCGCATGCAACTCGGAAAATGGGGCTCGCTGCGAACTGCTGCGAAAATAGGGTTAGTAGGCATAATGCCAAGTGCATAGCCAGGAAAAACTGGAAGCGGCAGCCCGACGGTGGAAGCGAGTGAACGAGGAAGCTCGGCAAAGACTCGGGAACTCGGCAGCTCGGAAAACTCGGAAACGTACATTGTTGCGCAGCTTTTCCACCCTTAGCTAAAAGAGCGAGGGTGTGAGTGCCTGCCGCTGTGGGAAATTCCCGTTGTGGTGGAAATGGAAAACAGAGGAAATTTCTGCACACTCGAGGTGGAAAGCCAAAGGGCGGTAGTTTTTGAAATGGGTGGAAATTTGAGGGAATTTCCTTTCAAAGAAGAGTTTTTTAAGGAAGAAATTTTATAAATATATTAATAAATTAACAGTTAAAGCTTCTTATACATAAATTAAAGGCTTTAAGCTACCAAAAATTAATTGCCAAATTTGTTAATAACCCTCACCGCCATAGGCCTCCAGTTTTCAGTAAAAGATAAACCCAATAACAGCTATATAACCGCAACAATTCATTCCATAACTGCGTGACGTGACCCCCAAGAGACCAGAAAAAAAGGGAGAACAAGTCGGGCATTGGCCAACTCTGGCAGCGCGAATTTGGACTAATCGCCTAACTGGGCCCAAACCTAACAGATCTCGGATATTGGCCATCATTAGAGGGCCCTCTTGATGGGCTGAGTCAAGCATTGGCATTAATATTTCATGTTTTTCCGTTGCTTAAATCATGTTAGATTTATTTTGTGGTGCTTCGAGCTGCTGCCTGCCTGCTGACTGCCTGTTGTTGGCCGCTTGCGCAACGACAATCAAGAGCTAACTGGTTCTGCCAGCGACTACTTGCAGCTAACTTGGCTAAAACACCGTTGGTTCTAACGTGAACGTGAAAATGTGTGCCTCACCGTTGTAAACTTCTTGCGGCTGGCAGCCTGCTGGCTTGGCTGGCTCGGTTGTCTCATCTATTGCAAGTCTGTGCCGATTCTAACCTGTTTTCTTCTGCAGAAACTCTCCGAAAAAGTCCCGTAAGAAAGTCCCAGTTATTCAAGAGGAAAAACCTGTTACACGCAACTGGCTCAAAGCTGATTGCCAAGAAAAAAGAAAAGAAAAAAGAACCACGAAGAACAGAAGAACTTGTAGCCACAATAGCCACCGACAAACACGTTAGTACCGTTGCCTCGGATTCTTTGTTGCGCAACTGTGTTGCAAGATTAGCTGCGACTTCCAACCTCCAACTGGTTTATTGCAGCCCCGCCGCTGTCGATGAGGCAACATTTTGCCCATTGCCGTTGTGCTGTGTTCTGTGCGCCGTTGCTGCCTTGAAGATGTGGTAAAATGGTAAAATCTTTTGGCCAGAATCGGAAATCCAGCAGCTAGCTAGCTTCGCTGCGTTTGCCTTGCATGTCTTGCAGCTTGACTGCATATCCCATCCATTTATTTGCGGCTATTGAAAGCCGTTGCCTTTTATAATCAATTAATGTATTATTTTTTTTCTGTGTCTGCCTAATGATTCCATTAGGCGGTCTTAGCCAAGCAAGGTTGACGGTGGCCCAGAGAAACTCGAATTTTTGATTTGGAAAATTGGTTTCAAAAAGAAAACTATGCAATGTTGTGGCTTGAAATTAGTTAGTGGATAAATATGTTTTCTTATGATCTTTAATTATTACATAATATATGGATCAATAATATATTTAAGCAGCTAATAAGTTATTATATTTAATTGCTAATGTTTACATTTGGAAAGGCTGTAACCTTCACTAAGAACTTTTGGCTAATGAAAGCAGCTACTTGTTCTGGTTTCTTCAAGTAGAAAATTGTTAAGACAAAGACAGATAAATGTTGGTTAATACAACTAATTATTTTTAATTATTTTTTAAATTTGCATTAATTTGCATACTTTTTTGGGCTGAAGATTTAAAGCTTATTGGAAGTAAATCAATTATAATTTATTTAAACCTTTAATAAATTAAAAACTGTCTATAAAATAACATTCTGATATCGTTAATACCAATAATAAATTGTTCCATTAATAATCTATTATTAAATTAAAGTTTTATTTTAATAGTACTAATAAATTCGGGCTTCTATTTGGTATAAACTACTTTATAAATATGTAATAGTACCTATAATTGCTGCTATAAGCCTTCAATTATTATATTAAAATAATTCCAACCATTAACCTCTCTTGGCATATATCATAAAAGAATGATATTATAATAATATATATAAATTATATGTATATATATTTCTTATATTAATTTATGTGCATTTCAATAACAATATTTTATACCAATATATATAATATGTATTTGTAGCCCTCCACCTCCCACTCACCTCTAATGGTGCTTGGCATGGTAGTTCCAGATTCTTGGCTCTCATCAATGGACAGATGACTTTCATTCACACACACTTGAACTCATTGGAGCAGTGTCAAGGCTCTGAACTCTTCACTCGACCAGATCATGATCATGATCGCAGAGAACCCGCGAATTAGTTCAAACCGTTTTCAAACGGTGAAATTAGCCGGTGACGTAGATGACGATGATGATCGCTTGCCGGCGAGCGGAACGAAGCGCCTCGGAACGGATCGGGTCAGGAAGGATGGAGAGCTAAATCAGAATCGGAATCTGGAGATCCGGAATCCGTGTGGACTGGACTGGACGTGGGGACAATCGATTGCACACTAAATGGCGAGAGGCCGAGTCGAAGACCCGTTGCATCCCATGATCATGATTATGATCATCATCCTCTTCAACTGCGGTGGAAGCGGAATCATCATCCTCGGGCGCTAACCGGGAACCTGTGCGGAGGCGAGCAAAAAAAAAAGAAGAATAAAAGAAACCAGCTGAAACCGAAACAGCAACAGAAACAGAAGCTCAGCCGAGAAAGGAGAAAGGAGCTTCAAGAAGTTAGCACACACGCACACCACCACCACCACACCTGTAAGAATTCCTGCTAATTAAATGCGTGATCACTGCCCAAAAATATCCACGCAGCAACCAAAAATAATAAAAAAACAGTGAGGTGTTCCTAGGGAGAACTGGCTTTAAAGATACTTTAAAGAATCTGAAAATGTAATGAGTAAAGATACAAAGATACTTATTATAAAATAGGTGTGATGGTTTTTTGGATCAAAAAAGATACTGAGAGATACTAAAAGATATTTCTTAAATCATATAATAATAATTTCCAATTAGAAAAGAAATATCTTATTATATTGGGCTTGAAAATGAAATATTTCATTTAAAAAGATATAATAGATACATCTGAAGAACTTAAAGATACTAAGATACAGATGTATCTTAAAAAACTTTTACCATGAAAATAAAAATATAAAAACAACAATTGATTATATATTTATTCATTTAAATTTTGTATTTCGTAAGTAGAACTGTATTGCGAGTTTACAGATACAAATACCACATGCCGTGAGAGGAGTCATGCGTGCATTTCATCAGAGAATCAGAGATGGGATGTTATGTCCGAAAGTTCGGAGCCAGAGTTATAGTACTCGAACTCGTACTGATACTCGCAATTGAACTCGTACTCGAAAGAGTCAGAGACCCGAAACCCGTGACGTTGTATCTTGTATCTTTTGTACTTGTTGTTGTCTCTTTTTTGGGGCCCGTCATCGGAGCTTGCTCAGTTGCACCTTTAATCGCTGAATAAACAGGAAGACTTCTACGGCAAACATACACACACACACACACACACACAAGCAAGCAAGCAGAAAGAGAGCGCGGGAGAGGTGGAAAACAGGTTGAGAAGTACCGCTAAGCGGGCAGCAGAAGCAGCGAAGAACAAGCAGAGACCCCAACACTCGGCAACGGAGGTCAACGAACGTTCTTAGCGCTCAAGAATGAAGGAATCAAAACACACGAAAAAACCCAGGCAGAGACAGAGAGAGAGAGAGCAGAAGAGAGTGCCTAAGAGACATGGGGTGAAGAAAGTACAAGAAGAGAGAGAAAGCCTAAGCGATCGCTTTAAGAGAGTACACACAGGTGAGCTACAAGCAGTACAGCGGCAAAGAGAAATGATCTTTCCTCGCTTTTTTGTTTATTTTTTATTTTTTGTATGCACATGCACTTTTGAAACGTATTTATCTGTTGCTCAAAGCTAAATAAAAGCTTATACGAAATGTATTTATAGCCGCAAATTTAATAAGAATGCAAAGAAAGCGCGGGGGTGAGAACAAAAGCCGCTTTGTAACTGTTGCTGCTGCCTGTCGTTGTCGACTCATGCCCAAAAGAAACCGAAATTCTTATTCTTATTGCTCAATATTTGGTAATACACACACAGATACAGTACACACACACACACTCTAAAGCGACGTGCAAAAGCCATTCAATGTAGCGGTATTTTGTCGAAATTTTCAGAGTCTCCGCGGAGACGAGTACAAAGCTCATTGACCTCTCTCTTTCTCTCTCTATCTCCTTATCAGCGGTGCTCCCTGCTTACCCCACCTCTACCTTGTAACAAGTGTGTAATGAGCGGGGCGCTTGATTTGCTTCTCTGATATTTTGGGGCGTTTCTTAAAGCGAACTTAAAAAACTTCCAACTAACTGTAGAATTTATGCCTTCCTGTCTTGCTATGTATTTTCCCTTGGGAATAGTCTTTTAATCCGTATTTACAGTTGGTAAAGACAAACGGGATGCTGAGGAAGCCAGCAGTCTTGGCCGACCGCCTGTTGATCCTGCCTGGAGTTGCCCGCCAGCGATTGGCCAGCTATTAAGGTCCCTACAAACAGGACACTCGACGCCATTGGCCATTCCTTGAACCTCCCTCTCATTGTCTCTCTTTGTCGTGCTGCCTTCGTCCCGTTCGGTCTTGGGTGTCCTTTTTGTTGCCCATCAACAGCCTGTTGCTGATTTTAAATACTCTTCCCTGCGAGGAGGGGTTACCAAAAAGGGTTAAGAAATAAATAATAAAATGTGGTTTATAAAAAATAATATAGTTTACTATTATTAATATAACATAGTAACTTATTTATTTAGATATTTAAACAAATATTAGTGGCAACAGATAAAAAGATATTGTTTGCTTTAAATAACTTCTAAATAAATAGATTTACTTATAATTTAATGCGTATTTAAAAAAGGAACGACGTTCGTCATTATGCCACACTTATTCGTGACGGTCTTGATTCGCTTTAGATGCGGTTTACTAATATATGTGTTAATATTTATGACGGGCTTAGGGAAGATTAACTTAAATAATATATATTTATGCATATATATTTACCACGTGGTTCCGCCACAGTTAGGTGAAAAATTGCAATAGGTGCAGCTAATTATTATTAAATATTGATATAAGATTAAGTAGAATTACAGCAAGATTTAAGGCAGTATTAAATATAATTCTGGAAATCTTTATTGCATCTAAAGAATAATTATTCATTATTACATATTCATAAATTTCGTAGCTTTCTTTTTTTTAATAAAATGTAATATTTAAAGGGTATTTAAAACTTGTAAAGGCTATTTCGATTTTCCTAGCTGCTCCCACGCTTTTTCGCTAAGCTGATTGTTGTTGTCACTCATATTAGGAAAATAGCCATCCTGCTGTTTAATCGCATTTTCATTGGATGAAAATGTCCTTTTTTTCTGGCACGAAGCAAAGCAACAGTTTCCGAGTATAAATAGATCCTGGCTGCCACAGATTTCATTCAGTTCGACTCTGGGTCGAGTCCTGTGCGTGGTAACCTCTGCTGCAATTGTGATTTTGTGTGTTAAATTCGGTAATAAAATAAAAAGTACTTTGAATTGAAATTTGAATTTTGTTAAAATAACAAATAAATAGTTTGTGTGCAGTTAAACTAAAAAATAATTGCTATAAACATTTTAACAAAATTTAATTCGATAAGAAAATAGTGACAAATTTTAGGCAAGTCCTAAGTTAATAAGTAAACCATTTGTGGGTAGTTGATAAAATAACAAATTAAAGCTATAAAATATTTAACAAATATTCTGAATAAAGTCTTTAATACTTTCATTGAATACACCCCAAAATAATTTCAAATATAGAGTAACTAAATAACTATTTTTATAAATAATCCGATATTTTTAATAACATTAATTTGTGGAATTTATAGCCACCAAATTTCAATCTACAACTCCATCACCAGCAACATTGTATGAACCGAAATTCTTGGACTATCAACTTTGGTTAAACATTTAATGTAATAAACAATTAAATGTAATCAACATTCATGTTTTCTTCATTCTAAATGCATGACAAAATGCAGTTGAAGAATTGGAGATGCACGAGTTGAACGGGTGGCAGTCACAGATCGGGCGAGATATATATTTAATTAACGGTATTTAGAATATATAACCGCAGCTATGCGAGTCAGCAAGCATAAACAATTAGAGAGCGCTTTTGACAATTTAAACGGAATTTTGTTTGGGATCAGTTGTGATCTGGAAACGAGCGCCATCCCCTGTATCACCACCCCAGGTATCGTGCTGGGCAGGTGGAACTGAATGACATTTATTTCCATGTTCCGACAACTTGTCGACACAACATCCCGCCACGGAATCGTATCCGATTGGATTTTCCTATGGTATCTAATTGATTTTCTGCGGGTCTATAAAAGCCGGCCACGATCCCGAAAGCCCCTTAGTTATATAGAACAAATATTATCGGTGGCTTAATTGGGTGGCCTAGTCAGTGAGAAACCCCGTCTTCTTCCAGCACCTAAGCACCCAGGTCCACCCCTGTGTTTTCACAGCTGACGGTATTTCCAAGCGCTTTTCTTTCTGTGTTTCTTTTTTTTTCCAGAAGCCCCACAAAATCGGAAGTGTGCTTCGGCCAAGTATCACTATTTCATTATATTGTTAACCATTTTTTCTCTGTGTTTTGCCAGCGGTCAGCGGTTGACATTCCTCCACCACATTTGCCATTCCTATTTAGCCCAAGTTCCCCAAAAAAATGGAGCTGGCCTAGAGAGACACCCAGTGCCAGTGTGTGTGTGTGTGCGAAGTCCGAAGTCCAACGGGATTAGGCCAAACTCACAGAGACTCAGTTAGAGATACAAACACTGATTGCGCACGACAATTGCAGGGGATCTGCGTCATCAGCAAGGGGTTAAGCGGAACGATTGCAGCATGGACTTCAAGGAATACCGTCAGAGGGGTGAGTTTGGGCCAAGACTATAAAAGGCCATAAAGCCATAAACAGAGTGGTAGATGCGTATGTAAATGCCGGACGGAAATTCCGTCCAACGGGGCGTATATTTGATTAGCCCCGAGGCGGATTTGTCCCGGCCGTTTGTCTTCGTTTGATGGCCAAGTAATTGAATTCTCACACTGGCCAAGAAAAGCCCAGCCATTAGACATATATATTACCAAATTGATGGATTTAATATAAACTTTAAAACTAATTCCCTTTGAGCTTTAAATATTATTAAGTTTACTTTAAAAGTATATAAAAAATCTATCTTTAGGCAAGGAAATGGTGGACTATATTGCCGACTATCTGGAGAATATACGCGAGCGTCGTGTCTTTCCGGATGTAAGTCCTGGCTATATGCGTCAACTGCTGCCCGAGTCAGCTCCCATTGAGGGCGAACCCTGGCCCAAGATCTTCTCCGACGTGGAAAGAATCGTGATGCCTGGAATCACCCACTGGCAGTCGCCGCACATGCACGCCTACTTCCCGGCCCTCAACTCGATGCCCTCGCTCCTGGGCGACATGCTGGCTGATGCCATCAACTGTTTGGGCTTCACCTGGGCCAGTTCGCCCGCCTGCACCGAGCTGGAGATCATTGTGATGAACTGGCTGGGCAAGATGATTGGTCTGCCGGATGCCTTCCTTCACCTGAGCCCCAATAGCCAGGGCGGCGGTGTGCTCCAGACGACAGCCAGTGAGGCCACACTGGTCTGCCTGCTGGCAGGACGTACGCGGGCTATCCAGCGATTCCATGAGCGGCATCCGGGCTATCAGGATGCGGAAATCAATGCCAGGCTGGTGGCCTACTGTTCGGATCAGGCGCACTCCAGTGTGGAGAAGGCGGCGTTGATTGGTGGGTTTAACATAATAATCTAATAGGATCTTTAGGATTTCTTTTGAGACGTTGCTCCGTACTATTTTTTTATTGTTTAAGCTGCTTATGGTCTAAGCCACACTCCTTCTCTCCCTCTACTCTAGGACTCGTCAGAATGCGTTATATCGAGGCGGACGAGGACCTGGCCATGCGCGGCAAACTGTTGCGCGAGGCCATCGAGGATGACATTAAGCAGGGCCTGGTCCCCTTCTGGGTGAGTGGCATTCTGTCAAAATTAATTGGCCCGCCTAACGCAGCCAGCTGCGAGACGCGGAGACTTGGAAAGCTCGATTCTTGACTCCCACCGGAGCCAATTAATACATGTCAGCAGTTAAGTTTCCCGTTGTGGTTTATTTTTAGGTTTGCGCCACGCTCGGCACCACCGGCAGCTGCAGCTTTGACAACCTGGAAGAGGTGGGTGGTGTCCAGGGAATACTTCCAATAAGCTACTAGCTTGAACAGCAACTCCCTTTCCCTTAATGACCGTGGAAATTATACTAATTATTCGCTTGGAAAAACTTTTATATTTTAAATTTAAATATATTTCACTCGCAGATCGGCTTGGTTTGCTCGGAACACCACCTGTGGCTCCATGTGGACGCCGCTTACGCTGGCAGTGCTTTCATCTGTCCGGAATTCCGCACCTGGCTGCGCGGCATTGAGCGGGCGGACTCGATCGCCTTCAACCCGTCCAAGTGGCTGATGGTGCACTTTGATGCCACGGCCCTGTGGGTGCGGGACAGCACTGCGGTGCACAGGACCTTCAATGTGGAGCCGCTGTATTTGCAGCACGAAAACTCTGGGGTGGCCGTGGACTTTATGCACTGGCAGATCCCGCTGAGCCGCCGTTTCCGGGCGCTGAAGGTGTGGTTCGTGCTGCGCTCTTACGGGATCAAGGGTCTGCAAAGGCACATCCGCGAGGGCGTGCGTCTGGCCCAGAAGTTTGAGGCTTTGGTCCTGGCCGACCATCGTTTCGAGCTGCCCGCCAAGCGGCACCTGGGACTGGTGGTATTTCGCATACGCGGGGATAACGAAATCACCGAGAAGCTACTGAAGCGTCTGAACCATCGCGGCAACCTGCACTGCATCCCCTCGTCGCTGAAGGGCCAGTATGTGATCCGCTTTACGATCACCTCGACGCACACGACACTGGATGACATCGTCAAGGACTGGATGGAGATACGGCAGGTGGCCTCCATGGTGCTGGAGGAGATGAACATTACTATTTCCAATCGCGTCTATCTCAAGGGTAAACGCAAGGCCTTCTGCATCTAGCAGCCCTCGTTCCCGCTTCCACTACCACTTCCGTTTCCGTTCCTAGTTACCATTTTCTGTTATTTGTATTTTGAGTTTGTTAATGCACCTCGATCCACCTTGGACTCGTTTTCGTTGAGAATATATTTGTCCTGGTTTATACATTTGTTTTTATTTTAAAAAGCTTATTTATATTATTTTTTATATCTGGAAAAAAAAGAAGGTAAATAAATAAAGTTATCCTTGTTTTCCCCTTAGAAACCAAGGAGAAAAGTGAGGCCTTCGGCTCGAGCCTGTTGCTCTCGAATTCTCCACTTTCGCCCAAAGTGGTCAACGGTTCCTTTGCGGCCATCTTTGATGCAGACGAGTTTCTGGCCAAGACTTATGCTGGAGTTCGGATAGCGGTGAGTTGGTTCTGTGCTCAGTTATCCTTCGGCCACTTGGACCTTTGATCTTGCAGCACCAGGAATCGCCTTCGATGCGACGACGTGTGCGCGGCATTCTTATGTCCGGCAAACAGTTCTCTCTGGACTCGCACATGGACGTGGTGGTGCAGACCACCCTGGACGCGGGCACGGGAACCACCAACTCGTACGGACGCACTGCCGTGCGGGAGTCCGCCTCCCAGGCAACTGCCGGAGGTCAGGCTAGTATTCGCGAGGACAACGAGGAGTCGCCGGAAGGTATGAAGCCCAGGTAGTGTAGTCGTCCCTCTAGGTCTATCGCTAGTGGCTAGTTGGAACCCAAGAGTCCCGCTGGAGTATTCCGGAATCCCTGCTAACCACCTTAGTATCTTTGCTCTTAATTTCTAGAAACTGAATTGCTGTCACTCTGCCGTACCCTTAGTGTCCTAGCCCCCGCTTCCGCTCCCTTCCATGCCCACTCCCTGTCCACGGCCAGTCGCAGCTGCAGTTCCGCCTCTCACTCCCACTCGCTGTCGCAGTCCTTTTCCCCATCCAAGTCACCTCCCTTTAACCAGTTCCGACCCATTGCCCTGTGCGGGATCTCTGGCCAATCCACCCTCCCCCTGACCCTGCCCCTGGCCAGTCGCGATGTCACCGTATCCGTGGATAGCCTCCTGACACCAGTCACCACCTGCAACATGTACCATGGCAAGCGATTCCTGGAGCCTTTTGAGACCTTGGCAGCCAGCAGTGCCTCCTTCAGCAGCAGCATCTTTCGTTTGCCCACGCCTCTGGCCACACCTACTTTGGAGCAGCCGGAAGAGGATCCGGACTGGCCAGCCAAGACCTTCAGTCAGCTGCTAATGGAACGCTACTCCTCGCAGTCTCAATCCCACAACTCCTTGTCCTCCTCCTCGACGGACAGCAGCCTTCTAAGCAGGGACGGAGCCACGCCCACGCCCACGCCTACGCCAATGGGCAGCCTGGATGAGCTGGCCACGCCGTTGCTGGAGTCCTTTGCCTCGCCCAACTCGCAGCCCATGCTCTCCGCCCATGGAGTGGGGCAGGAGCAGGGAGAGAGGGAGAGTGACTCGGATGCGACCATTTGTTCGGCAGCCTCCTCAATGGAGTCGCTTTAGTCCTAGTCATTAAGTTAAAACTATTCTTCAGATAAATATTTTAGAGAAGGGATTTGTAGAGAACAAAAGTAATGGGGATTTTAAATTTGAAGAATTTTTGTTTATTGGAAAAAGAGTATTAATTTTATCTTTCTATAATCTATAAAGGGATTGTAAAATGTGTTTATAATATTATTTAAGATTTTTAAACTTTGCAACTTATTTTATTTTTATTTTGAAAACTCCCTATCATTAAATAATTTATTAAAGATAATTATATCAAGTTTATAATGGATTACGATTTATTTTCCTAGTTAAACCCTCTTTATATTTTGTTTTTCTTACTAAAACAATATTTTTAAAATTATATAACCAATTATAATATTATAAATAGGGCTAAATTGTCATAGTTTAACTTAGATCCTTGCGATTTATCAGCTTATTTGTACATATATGTATGTGTGGGAGTGATTCTGGGGGAGGCGGAAGTCTAAGTCATCCATCGCTGCTGTGCAATCAATCAATAATGCAAATCAATCGTAGTACCAATCAATGTTGAATATATAATATATATGCATGCCCATGTCTATATCCTATTGTAAGATAACTACTGAGCAGAGTTAAACTATTACCAATCAAGATCCACAACTATCAGGTTTACAAATATCCATGTTTAGTCAAAAATCCGATTAAAGTTTCAAGGTTCCAGTTAAACTCACACGAAATCTGTTTTTTTTTTGGCTGGGAAATTGATATCTATATTAATTAATGTCTTGTTTTATTTTCATAACATTTTTAATTTTCATTTAATAGATCTAAAAACGAAATCTACTTCTAATTACATTTCCCCTAAATAGAGTCTTTTAAGATCTATTTCAGATACTACTTTAGGAATTTAACATTACTGGAGCTAAACCATTCTGAGAGATCTAGAATAATCTTTTTCCCTATGCCTCCGCTGGGGCGTTCTGCTCCTGGCTCTCACTGCTTGCCGTCGTCGTATTAAAGCTAGTTGTTGACGACGTGAAGGAGGTTGTGGAGGAGTGACTCGAGGCCAGTTTGTAGACTATCTGAGAGTAGAAAGTCAGCAGGAAAAGGATGATGAAGTCCAGAAAGAGGATGAGCGAGGCCAGCAGGTAATCGCTCAGTCGCATCTCTGCAAAGCGTCCACCGTTGATGGTCTGGGCATGATACATCACAAACTGGAAAGGGAAAGGGGTTAAAGGGTTTCAGGTACCTAGGAGTCTTGTGCTCCTTACCAGCAGCACAACAATGCTTATGAAGATCTGGAACACCAAAAAGGAGTACGGCATTGCCAGGATAACGTACACCATGATGAAAAAGATGGTGGACACAAGGAAAATGAAGGCCACCACAAACAGAGTCACCACGTCCAGGGTCAGGTCATGCTGCAGAGAAGAGGTCAAGCTTTACATGAAGGTCCTAAGTATTGATAACACCTCTTACCGGCAGAATGGACCCAAGCAGGATAAACACGAAGAGCAGCAGGACGCACACAAAGAACCACAAAATCAGGTCTGGCCATAGGGTTTTGGCCGCCAGGGCAAACAATCCGACGATTACAAACTCTACCTGGATAAGGCAATCCAAGCAATATATTATATACAAATTGTATGTAACTATCACACTCACTATCAGAATGGTGATCACCCAGTTGAGCACGATTATATAGCGAATTTTCTCGATGAAGATGAAGAGCGTAACCAAAATCATAGCCAGCACAAAGAAGATAATGCTGATCCAGTACCAGTCAATGAACACATCTCGAACCACCTCTCTAAAAACAGACACAGACCATATCATAACCAACTCCCATTCTCAGCCCAACTCACATTAGGGAAATAACCAGCCACTGAATGAGGGCCAGCACCATCCAGAGCACGGTCAGCATGTAGGAGAGGCATGCAAACTTACGGCGGGCCCGCCGGTATGCCTGCTGTCTCTGACGACGTTCCTCCATGATGGCGATGGACTTCGGTGTGGGATATGAGAAAATAGGAATAGACCAGAACAAGGCTCAAACTTAATGGTTAAGTCAGAGCAACTCTGATCTAGGTAGACATTTCTGAGAGTCTCTCCTAGAAATTATTAATACCTATGAAAATTGAGCAGTTGATCCTTCTTGGTAGCCTTGTAAAGGCTGATCTTTTGGGGTTTCATTGCTTTTTTTTATGATAATTCGGGGTTAATTTATATTAATCTCACAATATGATCTTTGAAATATCAAAGAAAAAGCAGAAAAGCCCTTGGAAAATAGGCTTCTTTTGACTTTTATAAATATTTTCCCAGTTTAGTGGAAGTTTGTGGGGATTTTCTACGAATAAGAAATACATTTTAATCTTTACTTTTATATTATAAAAAAATATTAATAGCTCTATTTTTAACTCCTATCCTATAGATCCTACTATTATTACAGACTAAGATGCTATTGAGGTCCTTCTGAAACTCCTCTCTAGACCACCCTTGAAGTAAGGAAGGCGCATGCGCGGACTATCGAAACAGCTGAGCGAAATGTTTACGCAAAAAGTGCCATCCTTTTCTCCTGGCGCGGCAGTTGCTCAGTGCCAAGCACCTGGTCTGGTTTGGTTTGTTTGTCGGGGTGGCGCGACTCGGGTTTGGTTCGCCGGAAAATCAATACAATTTCCCTTTTGACAAGTGCAGTTGAATGGTGGTCGCTGAATGTAAATAAATGGATAAACTGTTTCGGGCAAAAAACTCTGGTGGATTTCCTTGGATTCGGTTAAAGTGTAGGTGGCATCATGTATTTTCAATTGGATGACAGACAAGTATCTATATAAAACGTACATATCAAGGACCTTTGGCCACGGCTACAATACGTAAATGTGTGTTTGGTTTAACATTAAGTTTTAATAATTACATTCTGGTTAAATATATATATATATATATGTTTTAGGCGCGATTTTAGTAAGTTATCTTCTTTTGAATTTTCCTCCCCTCCTCTGTGTGTGTATGTGTGTGCTTTCGCGAAAGGATTCCCGTCCTAGAATAGTTGTTTGGTCCATTTCCGTTCCGTATCCTCTAAGACTTGTCCGGAGGGGGAGGGATATACTGGGCCTCGTTGACTGCCTTAGCTCCTCCACCACTAACGCTGCCACTGCTAGATGGCCAGACCGACACTAAAACGGGAGAGCACACATGTTAGATGTATTTTTAAGGGAGTTTAGAATATATTCAACAAGTTATTCTTGGTTGGCAGGTAATAAAAATTACCTTAAAATATCGAAAATTAACTAAAATAATTACTATAAACTTGTAATCTTAGGGATTCAGTTGATTTCTTAGAATAAATTGAATTGTTTCTGTTCTAAATCTAAGAAAACAAAGTTGATATTTATTATTTTAAAGAGTATTGTTTAAGAGACGAACTTTTACCTCAAAACATTAGTCACAGAAATCGCCTTAGTCACAGATAAATTCTATTAAATGTATTACGAAGGCGAGTAATAGTGACATGTGTAATCTACGTCATAAATATTAATAAACAATCATGTTTAAAGACTTTAGTCAACTGCTTCTTAATTTATTTAATATTTTAAACTTGAATATGTACTATTGATGTTTTTAAATTGTAGAATATAACTTTTTCAGCCTATGTATATATTCCAAACCTCCTTCTCTTATATGTATCTAAACTTTACACCTTAAATTCCGTTAAAAATCTCTCTTAAAAACGAACCCCAGTCACTAAACACGAGTTTCTAATCTTAGAGACTAAACAAATATGATAATTAACACTTAAGACAGAGACACAAGAACAACAATTACCTTTCGACTTTTGGAGTTGCTTAGCCTAATATATATTATATAATTTAATATACAATTTAGTATGTATGTGGTAGAGTAGGCCGGCACACGCACAGAGGCGTGCTTAACGATAAATCTGAACCTTAACTTTGCTGTATGGAAAACGGAATAGCTTTTGCTTTTCTGTGTGTGTGTAAGAGGGCTTAATTGTATCAATTGAAAAGCGACACTGCAAGTAAACAGAAATTCACAACGGATTGTCATCAGTACGAATAGTTTCACTTATGGGGTTAGTTGGTGCCGTATTGGCCACAGATTGGAAGCAGATTAGCAGGTTAGCGAGTGCCGAGACCACAGGTTAAGCAAGATTAGGGCGTGCAGGGCGTCGACTTGTGTCTTTAGTTACCAGAAATCAAACCTGCCACCTAGCTACACACTACCGATCTTTAGTCTGATCGAAAGAAGCCATTAATACCACCACCAGATAAAGAAGCCCTAAAAGCAAAAGCCAAAGCGAAGTTCATAGACTTACCCAGGACAATGATGAGCAGCACGACGGCGATTACGCCTAGGATGATCATCATCTTCATGTTGGCCCACCACTGCTTACGCTTCAGCTTGCCGGCCTGCTGCTCAAACTGGGAGGCTCCCTGCTCCAGCTGATCGGCCCGCTCGCCCAGCTCTGATAGCTTCTGGTCCCGCTCCAGCACCTTCTCCACGTTCACCCGCATGATGCCGACCACCTCGTCCACCTTGGCCTGTGTCTGCTGCAGGCGCTTGTTGGCCGCATTGTTGTTGCTGATGTGATGGTCCCCATATTGATGATGATCGTAGTTGTTGTCGTGCGCGTTCGGTGGTGGCGGAAGTATGGGAAAACTGTACAATATTATGTGTGTTTGTGGGGGTTCCTTACACTTATGAACAGGAGCCAATTGTGGTTCAAGCTGCAGCGTAGAAAAGCAAGGAATGTCTGGGTGATACCCCTTAGCTAGACATCCGGGTGTATTATCTAGAAGCCATTTCTTTTCTTTATCTTAAGTATATGCATTTCTGATAAGCTTTATGGGGGGTTTTAGATTTCTAACAAGTCTATTTCTTCGTCTGTTTTTTTGTTTTACTACTATTTTTGGGCTTTAATTAAAAGTGATTTGTAAAGATCGCAGCTTAATCGTGACTAACCTAATTAAAAAAGGTTTTGAAAAACTATTACAGATGGAGATTTCAATATTTTTACATCGTTTTATCGTTGGAGTATAATTTTTTTATCTAAAAACATGCTAAGCATAAGAGGTTAAGGATAAATATATAGGTTATCCCCTTTATAGTACCGTGTAACATACCAAAATATAATTAATTAACCTTTTTCTATCATAAATTATCTTTTTGCAGTAAAATTTTCGAAAAATTTTAGAAATATCCGACTTTATCTATGTAAAATAAACTATTTTCTATACTAATTTCTTTTATCTTGAGAATATTAGGCCTCTTTTAGAGAAAATGTACTCTTTTTCTATACTATTTTCCTATAATCTCTAGTATATAAACAATTAACCTATAGTTTTTATATGTAAACATGACTTCCCCACCGATATAGCTTCCCTTTTACATATACTACAACTCCTAGGGTATTCCAAAGGTCGTTTGTACTGCCACCGCTAGACTTTCTTTCCGGTTTTCGGTCTATTAAGAGCCATGACGTCACTTGAGCGGCTTTTCCTTGCTTTTCGTGTGCTGAGCCTGTTGCTTCGATTCGATTTCCATCGAGGCGTTTGCACTTACTCGTTGTTATTGGATCCAGAGGGTGTGGGGGCTTCGTTGTTCTCCATTGTGATACTGTGCTGCTGCTGCTTTGGGGAATCGAATAAAGGAAACTTGTTAGCCAATTTATTAAGTTATAATAACAAGTGCAACTGTCGCACACACATGCACGGTGGGACACACGCACACCCCGAAAAAAGGGTAGATTGTGAAAACAAAAGGAAAGAAAACAAACGGCGCACACCTTATCTATTCGGCGTATGAATCACTCGCGATTTGGAGGAATGCCATCACCAACGGGGCGAAAAAGAACTTGTTGCGCTCCGCCACGGCCGCCGTGGTGCCAACGCACTCTGTTTACATGGCCCAGAGGCCGCCCCCCACCCGCCGGCACTCACCTTGACAATGGGTCCTTGGAATACTGCTGTGGAGTTCGGTTTTTCCGGAAAAATCTACAGCCTGCCTTGTAAATAGCACAATTTTTTTTTTTATAAATATCTATCAACTTGTGATCGGTATGCCAGTGCTGCCAGTTCAGCTAACTTCAAGCTAAATCTAGCATATCTGAAAAGGCTTCTTGCAATTTAGCCTTAAAAATATCTTACTTTAATATTAATTTAAACTCATTTATAAAATAATATAATTATTACGATTGGAATTAAGGATTTATTTTATTAGAAAAATATGTAAATATAATTTTCCGAGTCTTATATATTTTTGTTTTCTTTTTAAATAATAACTTACGGTCTGTATTTATGGATTATTAATAATAATTATAATAAAACAGCATTTTTTTTAATATTCTAGTATATAATTTTAACATATTTGTATTGAGAATCTAGCTTTTATAGGTTTGACGGGTAATTTGCCAACACTGTCGGTATGATCTAGAGGGGGAATATCGATGTTGCTAGCTATCGATATTTTTAAAGGGGGGGAAACTTCGATATTTTTGTGGTAGGCATGGCAGCTGGTCACACTGTGATGATCACAATGTGATCTCAAATTAGAGTGAAGAATGAAACCAAAGGATCAACTTGGACTTGTTTTTGGTTTAAGAGTTTATGCCATAAACTTTATGGTATGGATGAATTTTGTATAAATCGAAGGAAAAAAATAATAAGCAAAATTTGCTATCAATTTAAAAATTAAAAAGGTCATTCAAGGTTTTTTCTATTAGGAAAATGTTTCCATTTTGTTAAGTGTGCTAAATTGGGTTTTAAATTAATGTAAAACGTTAATTTATTTGTATATAATCTGTTGTTCATTAAGGGGAAAATTTTTTTGGTCGATATCATTAAAAGTCCTAAATTAAAACAAAATACATAATTTCAAATATTAATTATTAATTTAAAAAAATGCAAAATGCAAATATTCAAATTGCCCCCCATTGTTTTTAGTGCAGTGCAAACATACCAGTGTGTACACACCCACACAAAAGAGAGATGCCAGATTAACCAAATTCACTAACGGTTTTTTGAAATTATATATCTTACAGAACACATTCCTTAAAAGGACTATGGAAAATGCATAACTCCCTGGTGTCCAAATTGCTGGTCCGCCTGCTCCTCCTGTTCGCCTTGGTGACCGCCGCCTCCATTGTGGTGCTCACGAAATGCGGATTCGACGAGCTGACGGCGCAGGAAACGCAGCCAAACAGCCCCAGCAGCGAGGCCAGCGGCTTTAGCTACGCGCTCAGCGAACGCGAGGCGGCCATCGAGCGCCTGAAGCAGGAGGTCCTCTCGCTGCGCACCCAGATCCTGTTCCTGCAGAGCAACAATCGCAGCAGCGCAGCCAAGCCACCGACCACAGGTAATGGCAGCCTGCAACTGCAGCTACAGGAGACCACGGTGGCTCCGTCGCCTTTGGCGCACCACTACGACTGCAGCAGCTACATCCGGAAGCAGGTGGGCGCCGCCGAAATCCTGCACGGCCTGCCGCTGAACAACGAGTACGAGCTGATACCGTACAACCACTTCACCTTCACCCGGGTCTATCCCATCGATCTGGGCCTGGGCAAGCGGGTGGTGGAGAAGCCCATTGGCTACCGGCGACGCGACCTCATCGAGGCGGTGAATAAGGCCCTGGAGAGCCTGAATCGTAACCACTCGGCCAGGATACGGTCCAAGGGAGCCGCTCTTCCAGCAGGTGATCAAGGGGTGATCAAATACACGCTGGACGACTTCATCGAGGGCATCTACCGCACAGAGCCCACAACGGGCACCCAATACGAGCTCTATTTCCAGAGTGTCAAACACCAGGCGAGTCCTGTGCGCAGGGCTCTGGTGATGCGACCCTTTGCTCCCCTGCAAACCGTGCAGCTATCGGAGTTGTCCCTGAATGGAGGGGATTCCCAGGCAGCTGCTGGTCCCACCGTGATCCATGTGATACTGCCCTTGGCGGGACGCTTGCACAGCTTTCGCAGCTTCCTGCAGATGTTCGCCAAGCTCGAGGATCGCCGGCTGGAGCTGATAGTGGTGTACTTTGGAGTCACTGGGTTGGACCAGGCCAGGCGCATGGCTGGCAGATCGGAGAGGACGCAGTTTTTGGCCCTCAATGAGACTTTTAGCAGGGGTAGGACTAACTATAAATAATATTTATTATTATTTAATACATTTATTTTCCTCTTTCTCCTCAGCCAAAGCCTTAAGACTGGGAGCGGAACATATTAAGCCCGCTGGAGAGGATGTTCTGCTCTTTATGTGCGATGTGGACATTATGTTTACCACCAGATTTCTGGAGCGATGTCGCTGGAATGCGGCACCAGGCAAGAAGGTATAAGAAGTCGCTTAACTATTAAGTTATTAAAATAAATAATTAACAAAAATTACTTGTTTCAGGTCTATTACCCCGTGGTCTTTAGCCTATACAATCCCCATGTGGTGTATACGCTGCAGGGCAAACCTGTGCCCAGCGATGAGGAGCAGCTTGTGATCTCAAGAGACACAGGTTTCTGGCGTGACTTTGGTTATGGCATGACCTGCCAGTATCGCTCCAACTTCCTGCAGGTCCGGGGCTTCGACGAGGAGGAGATTGTGGGCTGGGGTGGCGAGGATGTGATGCTCTATCGCAAGTACGTACGCTCCAAGATCAAGATCATAAGGGCCACCGATCCAGGGATCTTTCATCGCTGGCATACCAAAGTAATAGTATTTCAATTAATATTGATTTGTTAATTATCTAACTTGATATTCTTGACAGATCTGTTCCAATTCACTAACTGCCGATCAGTATAGGGCTTGCATACGCTCGCGAGCTCTGAACGAGGCCTCACATGCCCAACTGGGTTTCCTGGCCTTCCGGGATGACATAGCCGCTGCTAATGCGGCCAAGCTACACTCGTGATACTGGTGCATCCTGCAGGTATCCTTGAATATTTGGCTACTCCATCTAAGGCGGACATTTCAGTGTGTGTGTGTGAAGCAATGGCAGTGATTTATTAACTATAATTTACACAGTTTGTGATGTTATTTTACATTTAGAGGAATTTAGTTAGCAAATTAAATCATAAATTAAGACATTTCCTCTTTAATTTTATTAAGAATTTATGTATTTATTTATTTTATCAACAAACTTAGTAAAATCCAAGATCTGTTTAGATAGGATTTATCAAAATAATGTGATATTGGGTTGTATAAAACTATGTCTACTTACTGTACTGTCTCTTTTAATATCTCCTAAATTTATTTACTATTTAAATCTTCTATAAATTACTTTTACAATCACTGCTCTTAGCTTACACCTGCCTAAACACACACAAAAACTATATACTTGCCATTTACAAGTATGTACAACTTGAGACAATAACTCGTATTTAGCAGTATCGTTGAATTAGCTTAATTGTTGATCTTGTTGCGCCCTTCGAGAGTGCCACACACTCACACACTCTGACCCTGAAACGGAAACGGAAACAAAAGGATCTCCAAAACACACACGCACATCACAATTGTTCTTCCATGAAGCGAACTAGATGCAATCTCCAAAGAGCCCAAGAAATTATATATAGTATTATATTTACCATATCGAATCTGTGCGGCAAACTGGGCCTGAGCGCTTTGTAAAAACTAAATTAAATCGTTTAATTAAACTTGTCGCCTGCTTGTTTTTTTTTTTCGCTGGCTGGTTCTGTGTTTTACGAGTAATACCTGTGTTTTTTATGGACAAAGCCAACGACCTCCGCGCGGGGTTCACTGAGCATGCAGACCAAGAAGGTGATCTTTCACCTGGTCTCCGACTCACCGTGAATATATAGTTTTTATTTATTTCTGCAAAGGTAATTTGTCATGGTTTGGAAAAGGTTTTCTTTACGTTTTTATTTCAGGTAACGGTTGTGGATGGGGAATTATTTTTGGATGTAAGTAATCAGGGTGTTACAATTAATTCTGAGGGGTGAAATTTTACTAATTAAAAAAATTTCTAGCGGATTTAAAGGCTCTAAATATATGTTTATAAATTCCAAAAGGTTTTAGGAATAAATTTATTCATTTTAAGGGATTATTAACAAAGTTTAGCAGTAGGTAAATAGTTCCAAATTTCTTTAATTAGCAAAAGAAACCCCTCTTCTTCTATAATCTATATTAAATATACTACAACCCCCATTTCCCCTTAGAGTATCCATAGCTTCATCATTAAGATTTCTTAAATTTTGAGACGTCTTCAGCTGGAAAGCCTTTTCATGGTCACGGTCATGGATTATGTAAGCGCCTCTGAAAAGTGTTTTGTTCCAGTTGGAAGTGGAAATACTAATCTCCTCTTTTCATGCCAAGTCTGGGGGCCCTGCCCTGACTCATCCCAGAATAAGAGCCGAATAATCTGCGATAATTTCACAGGAGTGTTCTTTGGGGCATTACGCCATCATAGACGGAATAATTAGCCCCCCCGTCTCGACGAAACAATCAAGGCGTTCGCTGGCCACATCCTCCTCCTGTCTGTCATTCTCCGAAAGCCAAACTGACCGTGAAACGAGAGCGGAGACCGCCCCAAGGTGTCGGTTGGAGCAGGCGGCGAGGTGACAAATCGTCGACGTCCCGGCCCAAAAAAAAAACTGAAAACCGAGTGCCAACACCTTAGCCACGAATGCCAACGAAGCATACAGCGGAGAGCAGCACCTCCACCATAATAGCCACGATGATCTGGTGGTGGTGCTGGTGGATCGCGGTTCAGTGCTCTCGGCGGGGGCAGAACCACTGCTCGGGTTGGAGTTCAAATAAATACGGCGCCCTCTGTTCCGAGCAGATCATTCGCGGTCTGAAGCCAGTCCGAGAAGCTCCGACTCCGACTCCGGCAAATCGTTGTGATAAAGTGCGCAAAGGATATTCCTTCGATTAGAATTTTTAGAGAGGCACAACGCCAGGTGTGTCAGGTGCTAAATTTGTGTTCGATTCGGTTGAAGACAGTGGAACGGGGACACCATGAGAGCTGTCATGTTGGTGAGTTGTGTTCATGGGAAAGCCTGACTTCTATTGGGATTGGGAGAAATTGTGAACTGTTGGATATATTTTTTAAGCGAATCTTTGCTTTTATTAACCAATATTAAAAAGTTTTAATTAAAATTGAATTTAAATGAAAAAATTATTTATAAAAATAAGCTGTACAAAGGAAAACGCATTGTTAAACAGTATTTAAAAAGGTTTAATTTTATAAAACTTGTAGGGATCATTTGAAACGTTCCCAGTTCCTTGCTTATTTGTTCTTAAGAATTTTAATTTTTCTCCAAAGAAAACACTTTCGAAGAATATCTTTTTTAAAATGTAAAACAGCAGTCAAATATCTCTCAAATCTTTTGAAAAAAAAGCTTTATAAGAATCTGAAAAATACCTATAAATTACCACAAATCAAAATAAATTATTCTAAGCTCTTAAACCAAATGAAAAACTACGTACGGGGCATTCAATTTGTTCAGCAATTTAATTTGTTCTTTCAAAAGAATTATATTTAAGAATAAGGAATCTTTTTGAAAATATAGAAATAAGAAATTTAATAAGATGAATATTCTATTTTTAATTGCATTTTTATTTTGTCAATATAAGCATATTAAATATACAACACTTATATATAGAAATGGGAACAACTTTGTCCTGAAAATAATATAATTTCAAGCCGGTTTCCTAAGATATTCATATAGCAAGAAGCATCCCTTTAACCATTTAAAAATGTCCTATAAAAACCCACATAAATCTATCTATGACACCTATTGTGTCTATCTAAACAATAAGTCTGAAACATTTAAGATTATAAATGTACATAAAATCCTAGTCCACTTTCAACTTTCCACGAAATGTGACCCCCAAAAGGTGTTGTGTAACATGGGTATTCTAGATTATGCAACCCCCGAAATATTACGATGATGTTATGTAAATTCAACCAAAAATTCCCAAAGAACTCACCAAGAGCCCATTCATTAAATTTCGACGGCAACGACCCTCGCGGCCGGTGAAACTATTTATAATCCCATACCAATCGGCGGTACTCGCTCGAAATATAATTATTCTAATGAAGTTGGCCAGAGTCAGTGACAAGTCACATGGATCCGCAGGCCACAGCAGAAGCTATAAGCCCCAAACACCACCGATTTGGCCGGAAGTTGTTCCTGATGCTTGGCTAACAAAGCGTGGCGGCGGCCAGCTAGCAAAATATTTTCCATGATTAACTCTGCTCGGGCTGGCCATTCTCGCCATATACATATGCTATGTGGAGTTATGATTCCAATTCGGAGTCCAAAATCTGATTCATGCAGCCCTGAGTCGGGCTCCGAAATGATGTCAATGCTACCACCACCACCACCACCACCGGGTACTACTTCTGGCCCGGCAAAAATCCATTGCATAATCGCTGGGGTAGCTGGCTGATCATATTTCACGCCGACTGGCCACAACGTTGTCGTCGCCGTCGTCGTCCATTTTAAAGCGGTGTTCATCTGTGGAATGGGATGGCTTTGCGCCCTCCCCAATTACGATCGGAGGCTGCCTGGCTGCCTGGCTCTGCCATGGAGCTCTGTTTTGGCCCAGTTGGCAGCTGAACCGTGAGATATGTATTGGCTGGCTGATTTCCCGGCTTAGCCGTTGGCAATAGGCCCACTCAGCTAGAAGCAATTAAAGCCAATCAACTAATGATGATCGCACTCTCGATCGCTTTCTGTTCTTTGAACAGAGGGACAAAATATATCGCCATCATATCTGGTTTAATTGAGTGCGGCGACATATATATTTTAGAGGATCTTATCGGTGACATAGATCGAAATAAAATACCAATAATGAAAGATGAATAATAGGTTTGGATATAATGTATTTATTTATTTATATAATTATAAAGCACTTAGAGGATTAAGAAAGTATTCTAAAGTGGCCTCTTAACTTCTTAAGAAGGTATATAATCAGTATTACTTTTGTAGTTTTTAAAGAACAAATTTGTGAAAGGGTTTTTAAACCTAAAGGATATAGTATCTAGAGATATTGATAATAATCTCTAGAGGTTCAATGTCCTTTTATGAATTTAAAGGAAACCAGTCTCAGGCATCTATATATAATATATAATATATCCAAAAGATACTTCTAAATAATCCAGAATATTCCTTAATAACTTATTTTCCATCCCAGCTACCCTGCTTGGCCCTGCTCGTTTGTGTGCGGGCAGCGGTGACAGGACCGGAGGCTAGGTCCTCCAGTACAAACCCCAAGGACCAGCAGCTGGCCACGGCCAGTGTGGGAGTCCTTGACTCTGTGCTAAGGGGAAAGAGCCGCCAGTCGCGGTGTGTAAGATGCTACGAAGATCGTGATAGGGATCGGTATTATGGAGGATATTCCAGTCGCACAGGCGATGATATGCGCAGCAGTGCCTGGTACTATTCGGGATATGATGATCGCAGCAGCAGCAGCCGAGGTGGCGACCGTGACTACGACCGGTACTACGATCGGTATCGTAATTACTACGACGATCTCTATTCACCGAGGACCTACGATCGGTATGAGGGACGAGGCTATGATGATTATAGGCGAGGATCCTACGGAGGAGCCGGATCATACGATCGTGATCGTGGTTATGGATACGACAACAGGGAGAGAGATAGATACTATGGTGATCGGTACAGCGAGGGCTCTTCTAGAGGTAATAGTAATTATGAAATATTATATATATATTATTATTTTTAAATTTTATATTTTATAGACCGCTACTATGATCGCTCGAGGAGCAACTATGATCGCTATGATCCCTACGATCGCTACTACTCCAGGTATGATTTTCGCAACTATCGCCCTTGGGATGAGACCTACAGGTATCGTCGCACATGCTTCTGTGTATATATGTTGTCAGCTGTCTATCTTTATCTCTGGCTTTCTATCTCTGAGTTGTTTCCCCTCTTTTTTACTTTCATACAACAACTCAACTCAACAACACCACAACTACAACTACAACTACACCAACATCATGAACAACAACATGAACATGAACAATACACCGCACAACAACAACAACAACAACTGTGGACACTGCGATCAATTTATGGCCGACAAACAAACCAAATTGCACCCGAAAAACAACTGCAACTGCACTCACTCACTTCCGCCAACCCGACATTCCGTATCCGTCCCGTTGACCCGCCGCTTCCGCTTCCGGTTTTGCCGCCAAAATCAGAGGCCAATCCGGCTTCGATAACTCCGGACGGGGCTATTACTTTGTCGGTGACGCCGAGGACGATAGCGATACTGGCCGGAATCGTGGCTATGGCGGTGGTTACTCCTATAACCGACCCTCGCCCGCGCTAAACTCGCCCTGCGGCAGCCGCCTCTTGGGCAGTAATTGTCCCTATTCAGGAGGCGGCTCCAAGGTCACATCCTCGGCCATTGGCAGCGATAGTTCTCGCGTGGGTGGCCACACCAGTGTCATGGGCTCGGATGGTGGTCCCGGCAGCTGGACATATTTGGGGGATCAGGATAAAAATGGCGGAGGAGGCAGCTCGAGCGGCAGCAGCAGCAGCGGCTCAAGCAGCGGCAGCAACGGGGGCTCTGGCAGCGGCGGCAGTCGGGAGCGGGAACGGGACAGGGAGCGGGATGCACAGAGGTAAGTTGCAGTGGGTGCTGCCCCTGCAACAGCAACAATGGTGTGATTTTTGGTAGAGTTTTCTTGGAGTTTTAGAAGGGCATTTGAAGGTGAACTATAACTTTTCTAACCGATTTTAAAATGCCATTCCAAATTCCAAGTTATATTTTACCCACTCTTAATAATCCCCCACGAAATCGCATCCGGAATCGGTCACGGCATTAAGATAGGCTTGCTCTCTTATCGCCCCTCATAGCTCTTCCTATGGTGGCCGACCACGTCCTCTAGGCGTTAGCTATCTGCTCGAACGGGACTCGGATGCCGCATCGGATGGTCCAGGAAACACGGCGAATCCAGCCGGCAATGGTGGTAGTGGTGGTGTTGGTGGTGCTGGTTCTGTTGGTCAGAGCATGCCGGTCCCAGCTGCACAGACAGCCGCCGAGGGAAGCACCGGAAAGGCGGCGGAGCAGTGATTCCAGGCACCGGAAAAGGAAATGGAACTCGAATCCAAGTCGGATACGGTTCCGGAACTGGAGCCCAAGGCGTTCCAGCGGCTGGGATAACTGCCGGACTGTGGGCGTGGCAGGGCTTAGTATAACCTACCTTCCGTATTTATGTGTAACTCGTAAGCTAAGTCTCCAAAGAAACTATTTATGTGTGGCGCAGCTTTGCTCAAATAAACAAAACTTCAAAGATCCTCAATTAATTGTTTTTTTTTGCTATTTGGTTAAAAAAATATGTAAATATAATATAAAACAAGCAAGAGTGTTCAGTTGGAAGTACAGTTTATTTTATTGTTCGTTTTTGTAGTGCTTAAATATGAGTTCATACATTTATAGTACTTAATTGGTTTTTATTAATAATAATAATAAACTTTCTTCTTGAGAAGACCCTGAGCATAAGTAAAAAACCAAAGAAAAATTAACTAATAAAGTAAAATTTAATGTGAAATAAATATAAAAAAACATAAAATAAATTGAAAAGAAATTAAATTTAGTAAGAAATGAAATTTTAAATAAAACGTATAAAATAAAACACTTAATTTATAACAAATAATTAAATTATAATAATACAAACAAACACAAAATAATATATAAAACAAGCCCAAAATAAAAAAAAATCCATTAAAATAAAACTAAAGAACATTAAACCAATTTCGCAAAATAATAAAATAAATAACGTTCATAGTGTTACAATATAAATAATAAATAAAAAAAATATGATAAATATAAGAATAAAATAAGGAAAATATAACAAATAATTAAATATAACTACTTACAACATTAGAATACATAGAATATAAAAAATATACAGAAAAATATATAAATAATTTGGATTCTCATCAAAAACACGGATAAGTACGTATAATTTAAATAAACTCTTAATAATTCGTCAAAACAATCATGAAAAACCAAAACTATTTAAAAGAAAAAATTTTTGAATAATAATTAAATTATTAAATAATAAAAAAAAGTGTAAAACATAAAAGTGTATAATTTGTTATAAATAACTCAGATTATGGAAAACCGTCAATAAAAAAATATAAAACAATAAATTAATAACTCAAAAATCAAAATAACAATACAAATCTTGATTAAACAAATAAAGATTATATATTTAAAAAAACCCCTAACCTTAAAAAACAATTTTAAATAAAAAACCATATTTAAATATAATGATAAATTGAACAAAATAACACCAAAGTATATAAAAATATGATAATTTCAAATAATAAAAACTTAAAAGATTTTTAAAAAATATATGAAGTAAAAAAATTGATAAAAAATTATTAAAATATACCAAAATATAAAATAAATTAAAAAATTTATTCATGACCAAACAAAACATAGTAAATTAAACATGAAAATAAATATTTTATATATAAAACAAATCAAATTCCATAAAAATAAAATTATAAGAGAAATAAGAGAATATATTTTAATAATAAATAAAAAAGTTTAATAAATTAACTTACCAAATCATAAATTATAAACCGAACGAATTCACAAAATAAGTTGGAAATCATAAAATCACAATTTGTTTAAAATAAACATATAAAGCATAAAAACATAACCAATGATAAACTGATATTGAATAAAACAACAAAAATGTATATGAAAACGGGAAAGAAATTTTAAAATGTTAAAATAAACAACAGTTTTGTAAACAAAAATGAAAAAGTTAATAAAAAAATCAAAGAAAATTAGAAGCTTTGAAAATGAAAACCTGAATAAAAATTAAGTAGAAAAAATAATTGCTCGAATGTAATCTTCTTTAAAACAATCATTTTGTAACAAAAACACGCCTTGCTATTGGCAATATACATTGAAAAAACTTTCCTGGTAGTTCTTCTTTTAAATTAGAAGTTATTGTTTGAAAACTTTTGTCAAGGATATTGTTAGACCAACAAATTTATAGCTTTTAAAAACGTTTTTTAACAAAAAACATCAACAGGATGAAAAAAAAAATAATAAAACTAAAAAAGGCACAAATAAATTGTAACTAAAATTGGATTGATTTCCATTTAAAAAACTTATTTAAAATTTGTCTGGAAGATTCATTCTTTTGTTGATTTGTAGATCGGTGCAACGTCGGTGGGCGGTGGTTTAATATAATTTAAAACTTTAAAATTTAAATGCTTTTCTTTTTAGCGGTGTGGTTATATTTTTAAGACTCTTGTGGGAGTATTTCTTGAAAACTTCAGTGTGCTAATTTATTTATGTTTACTGCTGTTTCTTCTTGTGTTTTTGATGCTTTTTAGAATTTTATAGTTAACTTCATTCTTAATTTTGTAGTTTTTCAGGTGCTTGCTTTCATATTTTTGAAGCTTTTTATTTATGATTTCATTGGAAATATTTAGGTTCTTAAGTTGCATCCTTGATTTTTTGGATCTCGGGTTGATATGGTTTATAAATGATTAATTAAACCTTTAGAATTCCATTTTTTTTTTGGGAAACATCAGAAAATTGTATTTATTGATTTCTTGAAGATTGTTTTGTATAATACAGGCTTCTGTCGATTATAATATTGGTTGATAAATATATTTATCATTTTAATTTGTTTTTCTTGTCAGGAAAATTGTATGTACTTGACTCCTTGAAGAATTTTCTTTTGTATTCTGAATTGATGTATATTTTTAATGATTTTTCGGTTATTTTAATAATTTCTTTAAGTAGTTTTCATAACTTGTTGAACCTTAGCTGGATCGAGTTTATATTTGTTTTATTTTCTCTATAGTAAATAGAGTTGAGCTTGTTTCTTTCTGGTTTTCTGTGAAAGGATAACCAGAATTCATTAGCTCTCAATACGTTTTCTTTTCACTATTTAATACTTACATATTTCCAATAAAAAATCCAAGTGTCTTGAAGGTTATCTCTCAAAATTAATTGTATTTAACAAACTTTAATTAACGGCTGAGGCCGCCGCACATATTGGCGGCGGCTTAGCGATTTTTGAGCTCGCTCTGTATCGTCGTCACTCGTTAAAACTCGAAAGTGAACTGTGCTGCTATGCCGATCGGATCCCTCTTTTATATGTGATCTAACCAGGGAAAATCATCCACCATCTCTGGCTGGAAATACTTTCGCATGACGCAGGCGTGCCTGGGTTCCAGAACCACCAAGAACCGGGTGCATGCCTTTGACCCATAACAATAATAATAAAACGAGGGTTCAGCTCAAGAAATGAATTGAATTGGAAATGTTTATTTCATTTTTATGCTGGTATGTATGTCCCCGAGATCGCTTTACTTCTTTGCTGGGACTCTAGTGGATTCCGGTGGAGGGTTCTGTCTGGGGTTAAGTCACCCCCGTTTAGAGCGATCTTGCCCTGTGGGAACCGAGCTGATAAAGGTGGCTATATCTACCAGTTGCTTGCATAGTAATTAGTCAAGATTTTTCCCGTTCGCTTTCTCACGCTCCTCGGGGGTTTCTATTCCTATAAGTTCTTTTGCGAAAATCTCCCCCGAAAGGTGTTTCTGTTTCTCAAAGAACTGACAACAATAGGGGCGGGGTGCTCACATTTTGGGGTGGCTTATAGCCAGCAGCTCCTGTGTCAGTTTGCCAGCTACTGGTAGCTGGATTTTTATGCTGGTGGCATTTAATTTCATTTAGGACTCTTGTGGGATCATCAATTGTACATAATTCGGCTACTGGCAGAATGCGGGCCAAGGATGAGCCAGGGGTGCAGCTGCAAGGAGCGTTGAATGAGAAGTTTTGAAGATTAAAAGTTGTGCAATAGCCTAAAAGTAAACCCAAAAGTTCTTACTTTCCCCTTATCTGCATGTTGGTATAAGTATTTAAAGTGTCTTGAAGACCCAACACCTTTGATAACCAATTTGTTGGTCAAATCAGCTTTCATTTAGTCTGCTTGACTTTAGCAATTTCCCTCAAATAAACACGTTGTTATCTGTATTATTTGTCTAAGAGAAAGATAAAGAATAGACAGCTCTTTATTTGTGTTAGTTTTTTGTTTCAAAAACTCTACAAAACCTCAGAGAGAGAGCTACCCAAAGTGCGTAACAATGGCTGCGATAACGCATCTTATCAATGAAACTAGTTGATAAGCAACCGCGTCCTCAATCAACAGGCAAGCGCAATGTACTCCAGTTTAGTTTTACTACGGCGGCAGTTCACCTCGTCGTGTCTAGTTCGGGGAAAATGCGTAGATTTTCCCACTGGCTACGGCCCAGGGTGACGCATGTGGCGTTCCTGATCCTCTTCGTCTACCTTTTCCTGCTCGTGGGCCACAGATTCCTTCAAGTGAGTGTGACAAATTGGCCTCGTTCTATTAGCAACAAATATGCTCTGTCAAGAAAACATCCGGACCTCTTTAAAGTATTTAATGGTTTGTATAATTAATATTTCGCTTTGAAAGGAATATCTAGACAAATTCGTTTGTTTTCAAAACAGAAAATGCTGTGAAGGCAATATATGGTGTACAGTGGTATGCATTTTTTTGTTATATATATTTCTGTATATTGTGGCATCGATTTGATGTTAGCTTATCCCTAGGGTTTCATTAGGGAAATGCATTGTAGCATGCAATTCGCTTTGCGTGTCATGGGATAATGCGAAATTTTAATTACAAAATTGGAGTGGCTGTTTAGAAAGTGTTAAAGAATGGAAGAATGAAGTTTAAAATTCAAGAAAAAATATTTTTATTCTATAAAAGTTCTTCCCAAATAAATTTTTGTTTAGTTTCTTGCTCAAATCTCAGCGCTTTTTATTTTCATTTGAATATTTTAATACTTTCTTATAAACGTCATAATGATTTAAGTCCCACTGTCCCCCATTTATTATTTGAACTCAAGCATCAAGTGGCCATTGCCTTCGGCCACTTTCGATTGCCCGGCCAAAAAGACCAAAGACAAATGTATTAAATGCGGCAATTATACATAAACATGTGTCTGAATAAAAGAAATGACCGGCTGGCTGTGTGCGTGCTGCTCTATGTATAATTGATATATTTTCATTTTCAATAATAAAAGTGGAGGAGGATGTTGGCCGTATTTACTTAAAAATAGCTGCCAAAGGCGACGACGCTGAGTCACGCCGAGCGGTGAAGGCGGCGACAGACTTGGACATGGACACTCCAATCGAGAGACAAGCGTACAATTTATTAAGTTACCTCCCCCACTGGAGCACCCACTGACAATCCACCCACTCGGTGGGGGGACATGGAGTTGGCTCGCTTACAAGGCCCCTCCATGACTCGCTGCTGCTGCTGCTGCGCTGCCGCGGCGCCGTTACTGCGCTGCCCCGGACTGCCGCCATTTGATGACAGCGTCCGTGGACAGAGGCGCCAGTTTGATGCGAGGCGTGCGTTGATTAACTTGTTGCATACGCGTCCTGGATAAGGCAGGAGAGTGGAGCGGGAAAGCGCCGGGTCTCTAGTCACTTCTCCCCTTGCTGTACACTTGAAAAAAAGAAAACGTTAAGAATTGTAGGGTTTTCTAAAGAAAATAAGAGTATTTTTTGATAAAGTGTCTAGAAATTTAAGACCGAAAAATATGAATTTTAAAATTTTATGTAGGTTTTAAAAGAAATTAAGAGTTTCTGTGATAAAGTTATTTTGTATCTAGGACTAGAACTTGATTTTGAAATAAATCTAAAAATTTAACTGAAATGATCTAGGTTTAAATAACTTTAAACAAAGATATAAATGATCACATATATTTCTATAATTTATAGACTATAAAATCTCCTCTTATTTTTCTCGTGAAACCAACATCTCTTTAATTTGTTTACATTATCCAGTGAGAGGGTGAGAGTGCCATATATGATTTTTTTTCCCACCCATCGAACGACGTGTGTGTATGTGAGACCATAATTATTTGCGTTTTGTGGGGGCGCCAAGCGAACTTGCGGCTAGGTCGGTGTGACCCAAGAATGTGGAGGACGGAGGGCTTGGTGATGATGACACTGGGAAAGGAAAAGCAGAGCCACCAAAAGCAACAACCACAAGAGCGTTATCGCTAATCGATGGCTGGCCATCAAGAACGCTAAGCAAATAAGCAACAGGAGCTCTACGAGCTGGAGAGCTCGACGGCCAAGACCCGAGTCCGAGACCCAAGACATTGTCGTAGCCATCGTCGCAGTCCAGTTGCCGTTGCCGTTGGCGTCGCCGTCGACGCCCACACACACACACACAACGCGCAGCGAAAGCGATAACCGCTAGGAAATAAATAAACAGTTTTAGTTGCTGTCGGCGATTCCTGAGGAGCGGAGCCCACTCGAAATGCTGGCGGCTCAGGAGAATCGCTTCCAGTATGTGTACTTTGCGCTGTCCGCCGTGGTGGCCAGCGCTATGCTCGTCCTGGTCTACATCTCCATGCGTTCGAGCCTAGTGAGTTTGGGAGAGAGACTTCTTGTATTTGTTGCCTGATCCTGTGACTCATCCTTGGGGTTACTCTATTTGCAGAATGAACGGTTGCGCGAGGACCTGGCCAAGACGCAGCACCAGATGATCTTCGAGAAGCCGAATCCACACTGGGACTATAGCAATAGCTGGCGGAAGATCGGAAATGCTTCGCTCAGGCATGAGATATACTCGGCCTACTTTGATGTGAGAACGGAGATTATAGGTGAGCTGAAGGATAATTAAATGTATCCTGTAATCCTATATCATTTCATATTTATATTCCAGGCAGTGTCCGCCTGGATGAGGAGCAGATGACCATTGGTTCCCTGCGTCTGTTTGCCATTCTGCCCGAGCGCCTGCGCGACTCTCGGGTGAGCTGCATCGTTCGCTTTGCGGACTTTACCAGCCAGGAAATAGTGGCCGAGGAGGCGGGGGCCATGCATGATGTACACAACAATACCTTTGCTGCCTGGAGCATCATGTGTCCATTGCATGCCTCACGCCGCAGTCCCATGCGACTGCCCCAGGCGGTGGCCCTTACCTATGCCTCCAACAGACTGAGTCACCTGAGTCCCACCTTTATTCAGATCAGGTGGGTTTATACCTTATTCTTCTCCAAGATTTATAAACTAATACTTTGATTTTTCTTTCCTGTTCCCCTTAGCTACCCCCGCAACATGACCAACCTTTTTGGACGTTCGCGTCCCACGATCTCCGTGTGCGTGGGTCCGCTGCAGGAAAACTACTCAAATGTCTTGCGCCTCGTGGAGTTTGTGGAAATGTACCGCCTGCAGGGCGCCAGCCACTTTTATTTCTACTACGTGGAGGCCACCGAGGATGTGCGTCGCGTTCTGGAGCACTATCAGCGCATCGGACTGGCCGATGTCTTTGAGTGGAATGTCCACTCTCACCTGCAGGACCTCCACTATGCCGGGATTGTGGCGCAGTTCAATGACTGCGTCTACCGGGCCAATGTCGTGGATAACTTCAGGTATGCCGCAGTGGTGGACCTGGATGAGGTGGTAATGCCGCTGAAGCACAACTCCTTGGCGGATTACCTGCGTCAGTGCGATGAGGGCCGAACCGCGGGCTTCGTCTTCCGCAATGTCTTCTTCCATCGAAGGGATAGTAATGACACCTTCAATGCACCCGCCCACGTTCTCAACCGACTGCTCTACACTCAGTCGAAGGTGAAGCGGACCCTGGAGGTCCTGCCCGCCCACGTGCGAAGCAAGGTGGTGGTCAATGCCCGGGGAATTGTAGAGATGGGCAACCATCAGGTGTATCGCTCGGCGCCGGGCTACACCGACCACATAGTGCATCCGACGGTGGGCCTGCTGTTCCATTACCGCGACAAGTGCATCAACTGCAAGATGGTGCTCATCGTGGACTACACCGCGCGGAGATTCGGGTCGCTGCTCTTCGACCGCGTGGACACCACGTGCCTGGAGGTCTTCATGGACCGGCGGGGCATCTGTGAGTTGGCGTAGCCCATATCAGCGAACCGATCTCCGACAGACGCCCCCTAAAAACTACAAAGACCAGAGATCTCGCGGCTCAGTTCTGAGCGTGGCCTCCGCCCGTCGACATGCTGAAGTTCTGCTCGCTGCGCAAGGGCAGGGAGTCCGCGATTCCCAATGTTACGACTCCGGCTTCGGCTCCGGCTCCCAGAGTGGCCAAGAGTGTACGACAAATTAGCCTAAGTCCCCAAGCTGTTCTCTCTAAGTGTTATGCCGTAATAAATCGTGCTTTAAGTGATTTGTGATGTAACCCAAAGTGTTTTTATTTGGTCTCGTCTCGTATTCTGCCCCCCCTTAGTCCTCGCTGCGCCTGAAGGATGTCCCGCTGACCGATGCCCAGCTGCTTCAAGTGCTCCAGGCACAGCGTGAACAAGGTCCTTTGATTTTGGCCCTGAGCAGGTGAGCAAAAGTCCTAAGGGTTTACGATTTCCCAAGGTGTGAACCCGCCCCCTTTTTCACTTTCAGTGCGGCGGCGGGGGAGACCTGCCGGAAATGTGGAACACCTTATGAAACCCGTCAGGTGCTCGAAAACGGAACAACAGGTGAGCTTTGTGGGAAGCAGGACCTTTGTCAAACAGAAGGTGTATTTTTAACCGCATGCTGTTTTATTTAACTAACAAATTTAAGTGGTTAATCAAATAAAAGTCAAAAGTGGGTTAACTGATAGTGCGGCACTTCCTCCCCTGATTTTACAAATAACAAAAATAAATTCAAGCTTATGAAGTCACTTAAATTCAAATCAAAAAACCCTTAGAGATTATATTTTATTTTTGGAAATGAACCTTGAAATATTATTCAACTTCGAAGAATGAATTTATCAGGCAAAGAGGTTTATAATTTATTTTAATTCTCTGGAGATATTAACCCTATTCCGAACTGAGCTTTAAAATAATTCGTTTATGTCATAAAATCCTGAGAAATCATTTACTTACTGGGATTTTTGAGGATTCCCCAGCTAATTTTACTTTTTATACACAAAAATTAAAGGCTTAATTAGACCCTAGTTGCTTAGGGCTTTCCTTCAAGTGCTTAGGTCCTTTTCATAAAAACGCCTTCTCTGGGGACTAAGCATTACTTTAATTCATGAATTCATTATTTTTATTGGTTTCAAGTGTTTGTTTACAATTAATTTACATTTTTTAAACTCTTCCTGTGTCATCTCATTAAGAAAAGTCAATAAAAACAGGGACAACAAACCACTACTGTTTACCAATGCTTCTCTTGGTCATGGAATGCACTCCCCTCACTAATTACATTACTCAAAGTGAAAAGCCGCAATCAACTCGACGTTGTTTGTGATTCATGCCTCGGCATAAACGACTGAAAAAAACCATAAACTGTTTATTGGAAGAAGGACTGAGCCGGCTCACTCCCTCGCCAATAGTATTGGAAATATAATAACCAACAGTGCACGCTGAACCATTTCAAAACGAACCCCTTTCCGGAGGCCCCTCAATGTCTCCTCCTCAATTTTACAAGCCCCCCTCCGTGACAACGCCTCTGTCTGGACTGTTAGAGCTTGACGCTGCGCCGATGACAATGACGCTGCTAGCTGGCATTATACTAGAATGTTTACGAGGGAGTGTGACAGTCGGTGTGAGGAGTGGGGAAGTGGGATTTTGGGGAGCTGGAGGGAGGCAGTACTCTGGCTTAACGGGAGGGTGTGAGGGTGCGCAACGAGTGGTCACCGCCTAAGCCGGCAAACAAACACAAAAAACAATAAAGGAAATCACCATAAAAGCGAGTTTCGCTTCAGGAGTTGTTAATTAGCGTAGGATAATTAAATAATCATTAAAATATTATATAAAAAATATTTTAGAAAATATTGGAATTAATTTACATTCCTAATTACAATAAAGTTATTGCATACTTTTGGGCATATTTTCAATTGATTTTAAAAGGTCAAACTATTTTGATTTCCTTAAGAAGGTGTAAAAAACTATTCCAAGAAATATAATGTTGCAAAAAGAAAGAAACTTAGACTGCATTTTGAGTCTCAAAAACTTTATAGCACGCTTATTTTATAATAAATTTTAAAGCCATCATATTTGACATATTTCTAGCAATGATATGATCATAACTTATCTTCAAGATTGACGTATGATTTATTCAATTAAAGACTAAATAACCTGCAGTTATATAGATATATATCATTTATATAGATAACCCCCCTTGGATATAACCAATTTAAATTGCCCCAATTAGTCTTAATAATTCCCTGCTGTTGCAAACTACTCGATCGCCCCCTGGCCATGTGCACTGTGCCACCCGCAATGTCGTCATCGTCATTCATCGACTGTCTCCACTCCAGACATATGTCTGTCCATGTCGACTCACTCGTCACCCGTATCCCTCCCGCTCCAGCTTCTAAGTGTGCGAGTATATGTGTCCCATTGAAGTCCCAGTTTCGATTCCAGCTGCAGCTCCGGATCCAGCTTCTGCCCTAAACCAGATGCGCACATGCTGCGGCACAATGCACTGACAATGATTGGATTCTTTTGTTCTGTTTGCTGGCCAAGCCTCTCGCCTTCGCCCCCTTTTCCTGCACAGCCCCTACCCATTTAGCCAGAACACCCCCACCTCTCTCTCTCTCCACACTCGCACAACACAACACACACTGACCCCCGCCGACCCTCGCTGTGCATTTGTGTGTGAATTTATGCATACAAATTTGAAAAATATCGGATCTGTGGTTCGTGCTCGCCGAACGCAGAACGCAAATAGGGAGAAAAGCAAGCGACAAGTACGAAGGGTAGGAAGTGTAGGAACTGGGCTTGTACCCTGTAATTGGTATAATATAATAGTTATTTATTATATAAAATTTTGATTAAACGTAATAATTGTTATTAATCAAGGTAAAATTACTGATGAAGCTACAAAAAATATAAATTATGTTCATTATTTTTATCTAATGCAATATATTTTACATTAAAAAGGATTTAGGTAGAGAATTGGCATAAAGATTAAGCTCAAAGAAATATTATCTAAAGCTCGTAGATTATTTTCTGCAATATTTTTTATACAGAATACAGACGTTAACTAAACCTATATCTATATTATCATTACATATTGTTTCACCCTCTCTTCTACACTTCCTTTAGCATTTTATGAATGAATTTCTTTGTTTTTGCTTCTCTCCTGTATTGCTTTACTCTCTTGTGACTGAGCATACCCCAAGACCTCCCTCGATTGCAGGGTATTGCAATGGCAAAACATCAACAAGTCACGGCTCTAAGCCGGCTACAACTACAATGAACGACGGAGAGCCCCGTCCTCAGTCCGCAGTCCTCACCCACCACTCGACGCTGAAGTCGACGCCGAAGCAGACGCAGGCAGAGCGTAAAGCAGCGCTGCTAACAGAGGCAGCAACAAGTCACTAATCAACAGGCGAAGGCGACTCTTGCTCTCTGCTCTTCTTCTGCTGCTGCTGCTCTGCTGCTGCTCTGCTGCTGCTGCTGCTGCTGGCGTGCTTTTGCTTTTGCTTTCGGTTTTTTTAGTGGCTTTTGTTGTTGCTTTTGGCTTTGGCATTCGTGGGTTTGTTTGTGTTATACGATACCGTCCACCGTCCGTATTCCCCGAGCGATTTAGTTACTATAGAAGTTTTGCCAAGTCAAGTTGTCGCGAGCGAAAATCTATCTATATATGTGCGAAAGATAGTTCTGCGCGAGTTTTTCGAGTATTATTCGCGGGCGATTGCTCAAGTTCAGTGGCTAAAAGATAAACCGTGAAATGTTTTAGCAGCAACTATAATAATAATAATAATAAAAAATCGCAATTTGGCTAGCAAAGTGAGTTACCTGAAAAGTTACTACCTTACCTTAGCTTAACTTACCCCCCTTTTATTCGACTTGTTCAGAGGTTGAGTTTGGCGCCCTTTTTATGTGTCAGTGGGTTAAGCGGGTGTCGGCCCAGAATTTCAACTTCCACAAATAATGCCCAGACAGTGACTGGCCTCATGGCTTCATTACGTATTTAAATCAAACGTTTTTGGCCTTTGATTATCGGTTTCCAAATTGAAATTCAGCTGATAGGCAAATGCAGACCGAATTTGGATTGATAATAATACTATATAACCGAATATATAGCTAACTATAGACATATAGATCTCCCCCATATGTGATTTTAATTCGTTTTAAATTATACAGTGCAACCCTTTTTCCTCTGTTGGTCATAGTTCAATTAAGTCGCTAATGACCGGATGTTAATGTTATATATGTTATATAGAAGCTTACTTGTGTGTGTGTGTGTTGTGTGTGCATGCAAATGAAGCCGGAATATGTCCCGGAATTTCAGTTTGATTTAATTGTGGCATTATATTTTATAGAAATTAATTTCAACCCAGTGGGTCGTCGGGTTGAATTCATAATTCAATTGGCCACCGGCACTCCTAGCTCCCCAGCTCCGTTCATGATTAATTATAATTTTTTATTTTTATATATTCGGCATTCTTCTATCGCTGAAAAGAAAGAAAGCTTTGGCAAATAGCGTACCCTCTCTATGTACTATTATTTATTCTGCTTTTGTTTACCGTTCCACACACACAATTTTTTTTTTTTGATAAGCCTCAGCTGGGCGAAAACTCAAAAGTTTTTGTTTTTATTTTTTATAGGTTTTTTTGCGAGCGTATTTGTGCGAGTTTTGTGTTTTTTTGGCTGGCAAACAGGGTTATTGTCAATTGCTAAAAGCGAAAAAAAATAAAGACACTAAAAGAGGGAGAGGGCCTGAGTCTGATTGCTACGCTCGGGAAATACTAAAATTAATCAAAATAACATAAAGACAGGCTGCGAATGCTCTTACATGTCTGTGAGATCATTAAATTAAAATTCATTGCCAAGAACAATTATTACTTGGTCATATCAGTGAAATTTCAAAGCTTTAATGTCTGAAATTCCTGGAAATTCTGGTTGATTATTGCCAAAAATATTATTTTAATTACATTTAAATCTTTAAAATATTTAAAAAGTTTACCAAATAGACACTAAAAGAGGGAGAGGGTTTGATTCTAATTACGACGCTGGGGAAATACTAAAATTATTCAAATAAATAATTCAATATAAAGGCATTCATTTAAATAACTTGACAAAAAATATTATTACTTGGTCATATCAGCGAATTTACAGCCTTTTTACCCGAAATTCCCGGAAATTCTGGTCTTGATTATTGCTAAAAATATTATTTTAATTACATAAAATGCTGAGATCATTGGGTTTAAATTCATTATAACAATTATTACTTGGTCATATCAGCGAAATTTCAAAACTTTAATGTTTTAAATTCCCGGAAATTCTAGTCTTTATTATTAAAAATTTGTTCCCTTTTTCACAGCCTTTTCAAGTTTATTTTTTAAATGTTTTGAATGTTTTTAATAACATTTTAGATGTTAAACTCTTGTAGCAGAGTTTTCTTTCAATCCATAACTCTTTTAAGGGTAAACCCCTTTACAATTTACTTATTCTTTGAACACTTAAAGTGCCCCCCTCACTACTTTCCCTGGTGTATATTTAATCTCGAATCGACAATAAGAACTTTTTCAAAGTGACAAGCTCTTTGTTTACTTCAATCGATTATAAAAGAAAGGCGACCTAGTTAACAGTGTCCTCTAAATTTTTAAGCACCAGCTGTTCTTTGTCCCAAGACCATTCCCTATATAATGTTGTATAGAACTTGATGAAATAATCGTCATCGGTTTGTCAGTGAGTGAGTCAATGTAGTGCGGTCATTGGCTCCTCAATCATCGAAGGGGAGGGGGAGCCGCCGACTCAGAGTTATGGATTTTTGGGTTGGCATTATTGCGGTTTCTGGTTACCTATGGGAAATTATCCGGGAGGGTATAGCCACCACGGCGGCTACTCAATTTGTTTGTCCGGGTATCAGTTTTAATGGCCTTTTGTCACATTAATTAGGCATGAAGCATAAATGAGTGATTGCCATCGATTGTTGCGGTTAGAAAGGTCTTGGATTATAGGAATGGAATTGTATTTTTGAGCTTTAAAGGTGGCTGAGAAATGTGTTAAATTTTTAATTAATTTTAGTCGATTTTTAAGTTAAAAAATATTGCTGAAATATTAAAAATTATTATTAGAATATTGCTTGATATGTTATTTTATTTAACAAATAATGAAAATATAAATAATCAATATAATTTATATAAAGCAAGCAATATAAATAAATTTAATTCTTTTGAATATTATTTCATTTAAATTCTATTGAAATTACTAAGGAATTTTCTCGGTTGTATTTAATATTATTTTCCTTTGCTTAAAAAATAAAGAAAATACAATCAAAACATACCCCTGTACACACTTTATAAATAATACATTATTTACCCATGTCTATGATAATTTATTTGTTAACAAATACCATTTGTTCACCGATTAAATATGTGACAAACTAAAAGAACAATAAAAATACCATATAAAGAATATACAGTTAAGAAGCCATAAAATCACTAAAAGCCTCTCCGCTGGTATAAACCATTTTTGGATAATTTAGTCTAATATTTATTTACCTGGCAAAGTTCGGCTTAATCGAAGCTGCTAATGGCATCGTCGGCGTCGGGTTTTCCTTTCTGGCAGCGCCCCCGCAGTTCGGCTTCGACCGAACCTTTCCAAAAACCGGTGACCATTGTGTCGCTTGGCCATTATTTCATTATGATAATTCCGTACGTATCTATAAAGTTGTTTTGCCGCCGCTCAGCTGACACAAGGCTGGCATTTTGGCAATAAGAATTTTGTGTGTGTTTGTGAAAACGACAAATAACAACACAGAATTTCAGTATTGAATTGTGATTCAACAGCTGAAATACAAACAACAGAAAAAAGACAGCAACAAAAACCACAGAATTTTTGACAATGCAATTAACGTGAATTTGTTATTTGTGCTAAAAAAAAAATGACTTTAGCTTATATAACTGTGCTTTAATGATTCGTTTCAAGTTCGCAAATAAATCAGCGAGGAAATGCTTGTATAAATATTGATAAACATTTAAGAGTTTGCTGTGCAAAATGTTGTGGTCTTATCGCTCTTTGATTTGTGTTCGCCTATGTTGTACGATAAGTAAACATCATGATAAAACTAACTGAAATCGGAGATTATAGTACAGTGAAAACTGGCAAGGAGGAGGAGAACCAAAGGTTAATAAAAAGTGTGATAAAATATGTCTAGGAAGGGAAACTAAACCAAAAGATACACCAGATACAAAGAAATCCCTGAAATACTCTCCTCTTTCATCACCTTAGTTGCATTCAAATTCCTGAATGTAAATAGTAAAATAGGAACTTAACTTTTTAGCACTCAAATCAAGACCCCCTTGGTGTTGTTACCAATTTGCATTCCCTCGAAAGTGGCATACCTGTGGCAAAAAACAAGTTCGACCCCAACTTTCCCACCTAATCAAGCTCAAGTGAGTTTATATTTCGCTTATGATTTCATGGCAATACAACCACAAAAAATATATACGTTTAGCAAACCAGAATTACGCTCCTAATTGCTGCGAAAGTTGCCAGTGTTTATTCCAGAAATCGAAAGCTGCTTCCAGCTGTCAATGGGTTGGCCCTGTGCCAAAACATTTCTAATGCGCGCTACCAAGCGCCCAGCAAATCAGCGGCTGTCGGCAAACGATTTAGAATCGATTCCAATGAGCAACAGGGACGGCTTGAGGAACGGAGCGAGAGGAAAAGCAATCAGTTAAGGTTAACTTAACCCTTTGGGTGTTGAGAATATGGGGGATTTGGGAATTTTAAATCGAAAAAGTTCAAGTCAATAAATAAAAGACTTTGAAGGCTGCAGACATTTGGTTTCTGGTGAATTTAAATGTTTTCAAAAATTATATTAAATATAATACATTATCTTGCAACATTTACCATCTTATATTATACTAAAAATGCCTTAACTGAGATTTAAAAAGATATTTTTAAATATATAAAAATGTTCCCCTTAAATTAAAACCTAAAGTTTTGTATACTTGTATTTTTAAAAATATTTAAAAATATTTCAACCAAATAAATTAAAGTTAAAAACTTAAGAAATTAGTTTTCTTTAGCCAATAAATTTATAAACTATATAAAAAAAGACCACAATGAAATAAATAATGAATCGAAGTCTAAAACCTTGTTAAATTTAATATTCCAACTTTCCCCCATTAAATTTTAAAGAACAAATTAAAGCAGAATAGTTAAAAAATTACCTTTCTTGAACTAATAAATTTATAAACTAATTAATAAAACCCCAGAATGAATATAAAGGGTTAAACTCTTCGGTAGAAACTTATCTGCGAAGCGTTTTTTGTCGTATTTCCAGGTGTTTGCGGAAGCTTTGAAAGCTTCGGCTTCAGTTTGACATTAGAACTTCGACTTTGACGTTGTGCGGCGATCGAGCGAGAGCTATATGGTGTGGCTATAGCTATCGGAAATTACACTGCACTACACAAGACTCGGTTTCGGAACTGTAGTGATATACCCAGCCAGTTGTGGTTTCCGAGTCGCCGATTGATTTCGCTGAATATATATATAAATAGCGTCAAGTGTTTGTGCTTGTGTTGGTGTGTTTCGTTTTTCTTTTTTCGTTCTTGCACCCCCAACTCCCTCTTTGTGTGTGTGTTAACTTCGGGAAAAGCAGCGGGAAAACGTCAAGGAAAAACCGGCGAAAACTGACGCAATAGGCCAAAGTTGATGTGTTTGTTTACTACCACCGACCGACGACGACTACTGTTATTAACGAAAACGTTGGCAATTACGCGCAAACTTTGCCACTTGGATGCGAGTCTGAGATCATTATTCGATTTTTAGAATATTCAGCAGGCAGATAAGACAGGCCGACACAGGCAACACGGCGTATACGTTATATGTGGCCCACTGTGCACCGCCCCGCAGACAGTGGCGGCGGGGGTCTTCGGCGGCAACTGCACTTTTTAATTCAGTTGGCTCACGTTCGCGGCCTTTGATGCAACGGTTTTCGCCGATGCCGACGATTTGCGATTAATTGGGAATTAAATTGTAAGAACGTGACGTCAGTTCGGAGAGGGTTCGATGTACTTGTTGTTGCGGTTGCCTTTGGTGGGTGGCTTCATAAATTAATTTACTAAGCACATTGTTTGTGTTAACTCTGCGTGTGTGTGTTGTGTGTGTGTGTTGTGTAAAAGGCAAACAAACAATAAGTGGGGAGAGAGAGGAAAACAGACATGTGCCCAGCTCGTTATGGGAGAACAAAACGCTACGAATAAATATAAAGAACGAAAAAAAAAAGCAAAGCGTAAACATGACAGGCACCAAGACTCTCAAAAATCTATGCTAATTAGCAGCCATAACAATAACAACAAGGCAGCAAAGAGCACATATGTTTAACGTATATATACGTATATATATCTGTATCTTTGTATCTTTGTATCTTGCTCTCTGCTCGAATGTATCTTGCTCTTTGAGCGCATAAATGTATCTCGAGAAACAAGAAGGCCTAAGTGCAAAGCCAACAAACATACTCGAAATACTCTGAAAACTTAAGTCCAAGTGACAAATAGTGAATGCTGAGTGAATGGCAAGAGTGTGTGGCCAAAAAGCCAACATTGTTCAGGGGGATTGGGAAAGAAAATTGCTGGTCAACGAATTCTGAAAGTGGTGAAAGGAAAAGTTCAAGAGGCTAATCAAATCATAAGAAAGGAGAAATGTGGAATTGATTTATTAAATCAGGAATTCATTAATTACAATCACTTAAACTATTCAACAATAAATTAATGATCTAGGGGTTGTATGGTTATTGATTTGTAATTAAATTAGAAGCTGATTTCTATTAATTATATTAAATTAGAAGCTTGAAGTGAACTCTTTTTTATAATAATTTAAAGGGTATTAACAGTTGCAACTATTTAAGATCTCTTAGAACCAAAGTATAGTCTATTTAAGACTTTTAAATATTTATTTTTGCTCAGCAAACCGGAAGAAGAATGTATATTTTGCTTGATCTGGCTATAAATAAGTAAACAAAATTTTGTTTATATGTTTTTATTTTGGTATTTGCACAATCTTTTTAAAGAATTTTATAAAATCTAAATCAAAAACCTCTTAAAAATATTTTTAAAATAAAATTAAAACATTTAAGAATAAATGAGATCTATTTCTTACTACAAAGTCTTCTAAGAATAGTTGTCTGAACTCTTAATGAAAGACTTCTTTTGATCACTTTAGAGTTTACTTTGTAACACAAATTCCTTGGCATATTTAATTTCCCAAGAACCTACACTGCATTCGACAGTCTCGTTTTTTTTTTCGCAAAACGCCCCATATTTCTTTATCAGAAATGCAAAATGTATCACCGATAGCCCAGAAAAGATAACTGAAATGTGCGCGGTGTTCTACAGCAAATAAAGCGAAGAAATCGATTTCTGTTTGTTGATTTTATAAAGCAAGAAGCACGGAGAAATAGAAGCCACTCTACAGATAGCAGCTACTACGTCAGCAAGCAAAACGAGGCCCAAACGATCCGAACGGAAGCCGAAACCAATTGAGTGTGGGTTCCGTTGTGTTTTGAGGGGAAGTGACCGGTTTAGTAGTCGGCCTGTCCTCCTAATTGGGATCCCCCTGGGGCTATGCAGTCTGTCACACTGTGCAGAAACTGGCGATTGCATAATCCCCGGGCAAAGTAACCCAGTTTGGTGTGGGGCCAGACCAGACTGGCACCTCAGACACAGACCCTCGGGAATCACTATACTTCTTAATGGAGGCTGAGGATGATGAGGCTGGTGCTGCTGCTGGCCAGACAAGAGAAATTGAAAGCCATTAAGTACCTTTAAAAATAAAAGCGGCATACTACTAACCGCATGGCCCACTGGGATGATCCATACGCTCTATATATATACGTTTGCTGCTTCAATTATTCAAGAGTACGGAGCAGAGACTTGCGACCACAAAAATCAAAAGAAATTACGCACGAAAAATATCTTGAAAATGCCTAAGTTGTATATAGATACACAGCACAGACTCATCAGATACACACAGACACTCACACTCGACTCGAACTGTGGCAAACTATTTCCGTATTGAGTTCTCTTCCTCGATGCCCTGCATCAAAACTATTTGGGCATATTGCAAGCCAGATCTAGTTAAAATCAAATTATTCAGATATGAGATCATACGAATTAGAGATAAATAAAATTTAGTTCCCTTCACGAAAACATTTATCAAGTGAAACACAAGCCTTTTTCCAACTCAGAAATGTTTCTGTGACATTTTTCAAATGATATTTTCGGGCATTTAAACGAGCATCTATTCATTCTTTGGCTTAAATTCCGCAAACAAATTATGAACGTGTTCCAAAAACATTTTCTTATATTTATGGATGCGCCAAAGATACATATTTTCGAAGCGAGAATTTTCGTTTTCGTTTTGCTTTATTTCGTTTCTTTTTATTTGGATTTATGGGTTTGTTTGGCTTTTGGAAATTGCATTGACCTAGAAGTTATATGGTTGTTTCTTTCGGGGATCTCCAACTCTTGGGAATACCCTGCATTCTGTTTTGTACTCTCTCCTCTCTCTCTGTGTATTTTGAAAATGAGCATCATTATGAATTCCCGATTTGTTTTTTGTGTGTATATTTTCAAATACGTGCCTCTGTGCATCTGAATTTCTCGAGTGTGTGTGTGGTGTGCGAGTGTGGGCGATTGGGGAGCTGGCTCCCGGCTGAGATCGTGGAGGCCCATGGCCCATTCCTTGTCCGTCAGCCGCCAGCGCCACGAGGAGCGGGAAACGCGATCCGATTTTCTGTGCTTCTTTTCGTCGTGCGCCGAACGAGAGCGAAAGTTCACTAATTCAGTTTGTGGTTTTCTGGGGGAAACGCAATTTAATTTGGCCCAAAACGATTCAAAGGCAAAATCAGAGACAAAGGCGCGAAAACATAACGATTTCGGACGCGTGCCAGGCGACGGGCGGTGGGCAGAGAGATGTATCCAACACATATAATATGATTTTCCGCTCGCAGTGCTCTTTCCGTTTCTTTATTTCATTTATTTGTATTTTTTTTTTCTCTGCGGTTTTTGCCGGCTGTTGTCGTCGTCGTCGTCGTCGTAAGCTAAATGCCGGCGGCGGTTCTCCGCGACTCTCGGTTCTCCGTTCAGTTCTGCTTGAGTTTCTGGCGACGAGTGACACACACAGAGGGCACTGCCAATAAACGACAAACGAAAAACGAAACACATCTTAGTTCTACACAGATTCAAACCGACCAAAAGACACGAGACACGCACACAAATCTACACAAATCTACAAAAATCTACACAAATCTTGCACTGCAACTGCATTGGCTTTAAATCGAGGCACTGTGACATAGACGATGCCCAATAACCGCAATCGCAATCGCAATCGAAATCGCAACAAACGCAATCGAAATCAAAATCAAAACCAAAATCAAGCTCAAAATCCCAGCCAGGAGCAGTTGGAGGTAGGGGAGGAGGAGCAGCAGCAGGACTCTCACCCAGAGATAGCAGTTTCGTCCTCGACAGATAATGATAATGGAAATTCTGGCACCGTTTCAAATGGGCCAGCAGAAAGTCATAATAATAGCAGCCATGGTGAAGATGTGACGAACATTCTGGTGAAGAGCCAAGACAGCAAGGGAAACGGGGAAAGCGACGTAAACGAGGAAAATTTGGTGGAACCAGCCACACTCATCCAAGAAGAGGAAGATCTAGCCGTGGAAATGGGTGCCAAGAACTCAAAGCATCAGAAGGAGAAGTCCGCCAAGCGAGCGAATGATGGAAAGGTTGAAGAGCAGGTGCGACCAGGCCCCACAATAATAAGAAGGCCACCCGGCAGTCCACGTCAGGCCAAGGTCATAGTGCACCGGATAGTGAGGGAGGAGGACAAGGTAGATGGCAAGGCTGAGATCCAACAAGAGGTGGTTGCACCAAAAGAAGAGAAAGTGGAGGTCAAGGAGCAGCCACAAGAAGAGGCATTAACTGAGCAAGTTCCTCAGGAACCTCTAGAGATTAACCCTAGTCCAAAGGAAACTGAAGAAAATGAAGTATCTGCAAAGGAATTACCTAACAAGGAGCAACCAGAACCAAAGGAACCCGAGCAGTATGTCCTGCAACTGCAAAAAGCCATGGAATTTGTGGAAAATGCACATAAGCAGCATGTGGCTCTGGTGGAAGATCATCAGAAACCCGAAGAGAAACCAACTAAAGAAGACTCACAAGTCAAACTTGAAGTACAAGAGCAGCAGAAATCAGAGGATAAAGCACAAAATCTAAATGATAAAGCACAAAATCTTAAGGATCAGGAAGAAACCGAAACTCAAACAGAATTAAATTCTGCAAAGGAGAATTCAGAAAAACAACAACCAGAAGCCCCTCCACAAGTCATAGAAAAAATCCTGAAACAAGTCCAGTTTGAGGAGAATCAGCAAAGGATTATCCCAGAGCCAGAGGCTACTCCTTCTCCCCAGAAATCCCAGCACACCTCCAAGGTGATAATCCATCAGATCCGCCTCGAGACCGACGAGGAAGAGCGTAACCGCAAAGGTAAACCCACCATTGAGGAGATTAGCAGCACTCCTGGCTCTCTGCTGGGCACACTCTCCCCTCCGCCTCGCTACCTGGTAGAGTCACCCAAGAATGTGTCCAGTGGAGGGCAGTTCTCACGGTTTGCCCGCGACGTACAGATCCAGGAGCTGGAGCTAAACAGCGATTGCAGTTCCGGTGAGTTTAACTCGCTGCAGTCGCCGCTCGTTTGCGAAGTGGACTCCGAGTCGGAGGGTTCAATAGTTGGAGCTGGAGTCTTGGGGCCGGAGCGTTCCCCGTCGGATCCACAGCTGCCGTCCAGCAGCCGAGTGGAGCAGCAGGAGCAGCTGCGTCAGAAGCGCGCCCAGAAGAGGAACGCATTGGAGTCGCACTTTCTGCCGCAGCTGCTAAATCCTCGCTACCTGGACAGCATCCTGGAGGAGAATGGCGAGACGCAGTTCAGGAATTCCGCTGCTTCTTTAGCCTCCTCCTCTGGAGGAAGCGATCAGGCGGGGAATCGCACGCCCAAGCTCAACGAGACCTTTCCCAAGAGCCAGTTGGACTTTAGCCGCCGTCACAAGCGGCGTGAGGAGGCCCCAGTGCCACTCAAGCTGGAGACCAAGTTCCTTGAAGAGCCCAGCGACCTGGAGAGCTGCTCCCGCCTGCAGAGCACCTTGTCGCCGCAGTCCGAGGATGCCGAGCTGATTTACCTCAGCTCCTCGGCCTCGAGCAGCGTTTCCGATCTGATGGAACTCGAGCTGGAGCAGGCGGCGGCCCTGGCGGAACGGGCATTGGTCGACTTAGATACCGATGCCAGTCGGCTAATCCATCGACCGGATGACGAGATGAGCAGCACCAGCACCACGACGGCGGACAGGAGCGAGACGGAAGCGGAAACAGAGGCGGAGACGGAAACGGAGACCGAGAGAGAGGCGGCGGAGAGCCGCGAGAGCACACCTGTTAACACACTCGCCGCAACGCCCACGCCCACGGCCGTGCCAGCGGAGAGAGAGCAGCCGTTGGCAAGAGATACGGATACAAATGTATCTGGCGGATCGTCGGCCAGTTTCGGGGCAGCGTCTGCGCTGGCGGCCACGCGCGAGGAGTTCGTTCGCAACATGGATAAAGTGCGCGAGTTGATCGAGATGACGCGGCGCGAGCAGGAGCAAGGTGAAGATACGCCGCGATCGCCGTCCCCGCCGCCGGTTCCCCCGCCCCCCGCCGCTATACACCAATACACCGCTACACCCCTAGATAGCACCCACAGTACACAGTACACAACTAGTGCCACCTCCAGCCTCACGCCACTGCAGCTGCCGATGCAGCTGCCAAAGCAGCTGCGGCGGCAGGAGTCCAATGATTCGCACTGCTCCGACAGCACCACCCACAGCCAGTGCACGGCCATCAATCTGGCCAGTCCCCCGCTTCCCAGCACCCAGCCACCCACTCCTCCCATCCGGCAGAAGCCTGCACCCGCCACGCCCACGCCCACGCCCACGACCACGCCTATTCCCCAGCCAGAGCCCTCAGAGCTTTCCGTTGCAGATCAGGACACAGACGCCATCAAGAAGCTGCGTCTGCTGTGCACCGAGCAGCTGGCTTCTATGCCCTATGGCGAGCAAGTGCTGGAGGAGCTAGCCACCGTGGCCCAGAACATATCAGATCAGTCGGATCAGACCAGAATGCCCTACCCCATGCCCCAGCTGCCACACATCAAGGAGCTGCAGCTTTCACAGTCGGAGACCGGCAAGTCCTCCTCCGCCTGGCTGGGTCTGCCCACTCAATCGGATCCCCAGCTACTGGTATGCCTCTCGCCCGGCCAAAGGGAGCTGCTGGATGCCCAGACACAGCCGGATGACTTGCTGGATGCCCACCAAAAGTTCGTGGAGCGACGCGGCTACCATGAGCTGAGCAAGGCTCAAGTTCGGGAGGAGGAACAACTGCAGCAGCAGGAGCAGCAGCAGAGCGAGATGCTCAAGACGGCGGCCATGATGCGAGAGTTGCGCAAGAGCCTGTCGCCTTCGAATGTGGACGCTGCTCCGCCCCCGGTGCCCCCGCCGCCGGTGCCGGTGAAGAGCGCCGAAACGGCGGCCAAGGCGAACGCTAGTGCTCATCCAAACGCTAAAAGAGATGACGCAAGCGGGCCAAAACAGAAGATCGCAGCGGCGACTGGCGAATCGTCATCGCTTAAAAATAAACCAAGGCGAGCAGCTGATCCCATTGAACAGCATCAGCAGCAGCAGTCGGCAGAGCACCGCCAGAGCAGCAGCACCATCACCAAAACAGCCGAGACCATGACCAGTTCCACCAGTGCCACCTCATCCAGCAAGTTCCCCACGCTGGACAGCATGGAGAGCGAGCTGGCCAAGATGTTTCCGCAGCACAAGGCGCAGGATATCTTTGAGGAGCAGCGCAAGCGATTCTCCAACATCGAGCTACCAACCAGTCAGCGCGAGAATCAGACGAAGCGCTACTCGAACATCGAGACCAGCAGCTACGAGTCCAAGAAGCGACTGGAAAACGGCCAGGTGGTGTACGACGTGAGCAGCTCCAGTCACGAAAAGCAGCAGGAGGGCGATCCGCCCCAAGAGCAGCCGAACGCGCCACCCATCCCCCCGCCGCCCATTATGTCAGCGGCGAAATTAAACGGCGGCACCTTCATTGATGGAGATTGTAAAAATAGCCAGCCGCCGAAAGAGAATGGCGGTGGCAACGGTACGTATGAGGAATTTCGGCAGCGTGCCAAGGCCGCCGTGGATGCCATTGGAGGAGATCAGCAGCAGCAGAACGGCTTGGATCACGACCGCGTGTTCAAGGACTTCGACCGGCTCTCGCAGCAGATGCATGCCGAGCTCCAGACCACGCGAGAGCGGCGGGAGAAATCCGCCTCGCTCTACGATCTCAGTGGCTTGACCCGGTCCTCGTTGGGCCAGCAAAAGCTGGACGAGCTGCAGCAGCGCCGGCATGCCCACATGCAGGAGCTGGAGAAGGAGATTGAACGCTCGGCTAGGTCTCGGCAGGAGCGCCTTTCCTCGGTGCCCCGCCAGCTGGAGGCCACATCGCCGCACACCCGCGAGATACCCATCGAGCTGGAGCCCCGTTCCCGGCGCGCCGAGTCTCTGTGCAACCTGAACGAGCCACCGCCGCGTCCACACACCACAGTGGGTCACTACAGCCACCCGTCAGCGGCGCAGGACGACTGGTCGCAGTACGCCAGCGATCTGGGCTATTCGGAGAACATAGCCCGGCCTTTCGCCCGCGAGGTGGAGATCTGCTATCAGCGCCAGAACCAAAATCCCAATCAGAGAGCCGCGCATGGCATACGGGCACCGCGACTCTCCGCCAGCACCAATGACCTGAGCAGCTCCAGCCAGTACAGTTTCGATAGCTACAATGCCTACGGCGGCCGCAGGACCCATGCCCCCATGCTGAACCAGGCCCAGCAGCAGCAGCGTCCCCACTATGGCAGCTGCTACTCCATGATCGAGCGGGATCCCAATCCGCGGTACATCAGCACCACATCCAGGAGGGGAGTGAGTCCAGCGCCACCTCCGCCGCCGCTGCAACAACATCAGCAGGTGCCGCCGCCCGCCTACGATCGCCAGCAGAGAAGGGCCTCGCTGCCCAGGGAACTGCACGAGCAGCAGCTGAAGTATATACTGTCCAAGGAGGAAGAGCTCAAGCTGGAGGTGGAGCGACTGCAGCAGGAGCGTCGCCGCCTGATGGATGAAATGCAGCGGGCACCGGTGCTGCCGGCCCCACAAAGGAGGGAGAGCTACAGGCCTGCCGCCAAGCTGCCCACCCTCAGTGAGGATGAGGTCTTCCGCCAGCAGATGGCCGAGGAGTGGATGAACAAGGTGGCCGAGCGGGAGGAGAGGCGCCAGCACAAGATCATACGCATCTCCAAGATCGAGGACGAGCAGGATCACTCGGCCGTGGACAGGGCCACCATAAGCGATGAGTTTCTGGACCGCGTCAAGGAGCGGCGACACAAGCTGTCCATGCCGGCAGACAGTGACTGGGAAAGCGGGGCGGAATCCCAGCCCCAGCCGCACTCTCAGTCCCAGGCGGAGTCCGATGTGGAGGCGCCACCAGTGCGCATACTCGAGGGCCAGGCGGAGGCCAATCTTCGCCAGCTGCCGCGTCACCTGCGGGAATTTGCCAAGTTTTCCACAAGCGAGCAGCTGCCTGACGGAGGCCAGATGGAGCGCCACGAGGAGCAGGAGCGTCGAGAGGAGGCCACGGACAACTCGCACAGCAGTGCCAGCAAGAAGACGAGCATCGTCAAGACGTACAAGGTGTCGCGGCTGCCGCCTTCCGTCCAGGGTGAGTTTCCCGGCCAGCTTTCCGGGGGAAAGCGGGGCCGCTACTATCGGGAACGCTCGCAAACGGCACGGCTCGTGAGTCATAACATCCCTCTGGAACTAACCAGTAACAACAGCTCATCGCCCGACTCCGATTCCCATCCCGGTTGTGGTTCAAAAGGTTCCTCCAGCCCACTATCCTCAATCCCATCCTCGGCACAATCCCCTCCACCGCCTCCAAATGATCCATCCCCTGAACCATCATCCAGCACCACTGCTGGCAGCATCCTGGGCACCGCTTTGCTAGTGGGTTTGTCCCTGCTGACAGCCTGGAACAAGTTCAGCTAGATCGCAGTTCCTTTATCCTACTCCCAGATCCCTCATTAAGCCACATTTCGAACGGTAGTTTTTGAAATTGTTATAAAAAAAAAATACGTAATATACTATAACTAAGATGTTGCTCATTACATCCGATTCATGTACAAATTATTAGCAAAATCTTCTTTTGTTAAACATTTACTTGAAAATTGTGTTTCGTTCTACCATTAGATACTTCTGGAGTTTTGAAATCACTTTAATAAGGTGTCTAGGAGTATGCTATATTTTATTTTGTACAGGAAATTTAAATCTTTGGGTGATTTTCTAATCTCTTGTGATTTGAAATCTCTTAAATGTGCCTTATGCCATGCTTTCTGCAATTATAATTTTTACAGCATACTTTTTCACACCTTTTCGACAGGTTTCAAATCTCCTTCAATTTCTTTGCCCTTCATTGGTGATTGGCCATCTTCCTCACACACAAGCACACTCCCATCCATACAGTCGCCTCTTGGTGTTGTCCTATCTCTCTCTCTCTCTCTTTTGTAAATCTCTATCTCTCTCTCTCTTCCGATTGTTCATTGCTCGCGAAATCCTATTGCTCCCTTCACACAGACGAGGCCACAGAAACCGGCTCCAGGAGCAGCACAGTCCCCGGGACAGAAACAGATCAATCCGCCGGCTTCCAAGCGGGAAAGATCGGTGGAGATCTGAACGAGTTCTTCGCCGGCTCGCCCTTCCGGTCGAAAATCTTCGAAGAGTTCGACAAGTACTGGCGTAACTTCGGGCACTCCGCACCCAACACTTTCTAGGCAGAACCCTTGAGTCTCCGCCAGCTGAACCACAAACCGAATGCTTTAAATGCTTTCCCCTAAACCCTGACCCCAGTCCCTCCCGGCAGCTGCATGCCGCATATACCCACCACGCCCCCAAAGTCAGCTCATGATATATATTTATATATATATAAACTATGTATGAAAGTTGAAGATTTTGTCCAAAATTTTGTTTGTGAAACCTTGTTAAATGTTCCAAAAAATATTAATGATAATATCTTAATAGCAATAGCCATAATAAAATGAAAACGAGAATTATATTTAGTGTTGTTTAATGTTTAATAAACGAAATTATTTGATTAACCAAAAGTTGTTTACTTGTTTTTTGAATATTTACGTTAATGCATTCCTGTATATACTATGCATGCTATTTTCCACTATAGTTGTGTGATTTGTCCCGAGAGAGAGACTACGATGTGCTTGAAAACTAATCCATAATTATGTGTAAAAGATAATACAAGAAGATTCTGGGAAAGCTGTCAGACAGGAATACATTTTTAACTGTTGAAGAGAACTATACAATTTATTAATAAAGTAATTTCAAACTGTCTGATGGCTTGCCAACGCTTTGTATTTAAGTAATTGCTTAATCCTAGGCTTAAGTTAATTTAAGACATCATTTGGCTTTGTAATTCGCTAGCTTCTGCTTGAGTCCATGGAGGCTCTGAGTGCTCAAATGCCCCCTAGGGGCCTGGCAATCGGCTTAACCCATCCGCGGCATCGCAATTCGAATCCAAATCCCCCCGAAACCCCAAACCCTTCGGCTTATTGCAATCAAAAGCTAAGAAACGAGAACGAAAAGTAAGAATAAGACAAGAGACTGACCGACCGAGCGAAAGCGAAATTGCGATTATGCGGAAATTTTAAATTAATTCCATTCAATTGCATGGACACAGAGTGCAGGCCGACAGACGATTCGTTTGTTTAAAATGAGAATTACGGAATCGGGGGCAATTGAGCTAGAGCGGCAACACAGAGAGAAAAATATAAAACCAAACCTCTAAATTCTAATAATAAATTTTTAAAAATAAAAAGACTTCTTTGACATTAGATTGGCTCTACTTCTTAGTAATTTCTACTATATATTGATTCCTAAATAATTTTATTAGCTTTTTTTCTCTGTGTAACTTCCAACTATGCATGCAGACAGTAGTGTAGGAGTGAGGCAGCAAACAGAGACGATGCCTAAGATCTAACCGAATGCTATCGTTCAGACAGAGCCACCGCATCCGAGGCAGACGCATCTCCTCCAGAGTCCAGGGGAACGGGAACGGGAACGGGAATGGGTGGAATGGGTGTCCGGCTGCGACCACGCCCGCCCAAGCAGACGCGCTTCCTGCTCAACGCCCAGCAGCTGCAGCAGCAGCGCCAAAGACGCAGCTGGTCCGAGAGCGATCTGCTCAAGGAGATCGACAGCGAACTGCAGCTGGCCAAGGGCTTCCTCTACGCGAATGGTGTGTGTCAGAGATAACCCCTTACACTCCTCTCTCCCACTTAACCCCTCTCGATGTGTGCTTGTAATTATGTTAAGTTTATTTTTAACCCTCTGCCATTTTTATACATGTTGAATTTCGCACACCTGCCTAAAAGTAGGCAGCGAAAATCGAACTTGTTGTTTCAGCCTAATATTGCGTATACGACGTGAGGGCTTCGCGGTCACTTGCCACAATCGGAGTCTACAAATACACACATCTGTTTCTCTATCCGTATCTGTATCTGTATCTGCAGTGGGTCCATAATTTACGACCCACTTGAGTCGAAAGATCTCTTTCTCTCTCTCTTCTTGGCTCTTTCTCAGCTTCCTCTCCTCCTGGGTCTCTGTTTACGAAAGCATAAAAAAAAGACTGTTGTTTATACTAGGCTAAGAAACTGGGGGAAGGAATATACATACATATGTATATATATATGAATTTTTGGATTTTTCATCGGAGAACGAGAACAGCGAGACGTTCAACAAATTTGTTGCTCGCCTCACACAAATTGAGATTTTTCTTTCGGCTGGGTTCTTCTCGCTTTTTTTTGGGGGCCTCCGAAATACGTTTTCGAGACGAAAGTCCAAGCAACCTGACCGAAAATTCAAACCGTTTCGTAGTCGTCGTCGTGTTAAAGTCGTGTGAGCAACGCGAAGGCGCGTCAGCAGGCGAGAAATAAATAGAATAGCAAAAAGATATAGAACAGCCCGAAGTCGGAAGCCACAAAAAATTGGAAAACAGACAGTAGAGCGAAGTAGTCTCCATCTATATTCTTTCACCAGCTAAAATGGGGCAGGGTTAGTTGAGTGTTTTGTATTTTGTATTCCTCGAATTTGATTGTGTTCTCGCCCAGTGAAAGATACGAGATACGCGCGCGTATCCCACAGATGCACCCCGAGTGCAGTGAAGTGAAGTGCAAATTAAGTGACGAATATAGTCCATATCTGATTCTCAAAATCTTGTCCCGTGCCATTTTTTGCAGAGCACACACCAGGCACGGCCACCGCCGCAATGTTTGCGCCGAAATTCAAGGCGCGCGCGCCGCCAGGCTCAGGTAAATTGTGCGAGTATCTGGCGGATGCACGGATGCAGCCGCCGCCGCCCACGACAAGTGTGACAAATGGCAAAACATGACGTTTTCAGCGGGCCGTCTTTTGATGATTCGCCGAGTGTCAGCGGCGCAGGTTGAGTGGATCTTTCGACAGAGTCAACTTTCCACCTTTCCGCTGACTTATTCATTTCCAAATTTATGGGCCGTATTTATAGATCGTTTTTTTTTTTTGCGTTAGCCAACTGAACTTGATTTGGCCTTTGGCGTTTTGTTTATTTTAAATATTTCACATTAGTTCGCACGCTAATTGTGCACAGACACACCAAAATTTCCACATGATTTAGGCAAGCATCATTTCGGAAAATCCAAAATCCAAGCTGGAGAACGAGGTGCGCCATGGCTAAATATACAAAATGACGTAAAGTCCTAGCGGAGAGTATGGAATATTTATTACAATATTTGCAATGTTCTCAATTGTTGTGTTCGCTGGCCCGTTCGTGTTAGACGCCCACGCGGCCATGCCGCCTTTTACAGTCTCCAATAAAAATGCCAGCTAAATAGAATCAACACGGAGAGGTTCCCTCGGCCATGTCGCCATCGCCATACATTTGATGTTGTTCTGGCCGAGATTTTCCATTCACCAGAAGCCAAGATCGCCGTAAAACCCCTTTGAGGACTGATGGGGGCGTACGCAAATCCATCAAAACTTTCATTCCCTGATTGCCGTCATCTGATGGCATTATCTTTGGCTTTTGGGAAATTTCAATCTCTCCTACACATTTATTTAAAGCATTAATTTGTATGTTGTTATTTTTAACATTTTCCCCACCCCCACCCACCACCTTCTACTTTTTTTCGTTTTCTTTTTTTCTTCGTCGGTTTTTTTTGCCTATGCCAAAGAATGGAAAATATAAATTTCAAGACTTTTAGTGAGTGAAAATAATTTATAGTTTGGTATAAATTCAGTTGAACTTGAACGAATCGCCTGCTGGCCATTGGGATAGCGATTTAATTTAGCTTGATGACGTTGCCATCGGTGGGATTATCAATCTGTTGAAAAGAGATCTTAATAATAGGAATTGGAAAAGAATTTTGCGATGAGTAGATGAAGAATGAAAGATGTTTGAATTTACTAATTGTGTACAAATAGCTGGAATATTCAATAAGGTTTTTGTTGTTATTTTTCAAGGAAATACTTAAACTTTATATTTATATTTAAGGTTAAAGAAATATGTAAAGCAATCTACCTAATCCTTTAATGATGTCAAATATATCATTTGAGGCTTAATTATTAAAACCATTTCACCATAGAGGATTTTAAAACTATAAAATTATTAATAAAAACAGCTAAAGGACAATATAAAAATAAATATTCTACACAGGTACTGATAGAATTCTGTTTTCTTTTTCAATTTATGACCAAAACACAAAAAATTACCTGAAATGATGATCTCTTTCATTAATCCCATTGGCTTCCAACTGGAGCACTTCCAATCAATTCTGGCTGAACCGCAAATATGCACTCCATAAATAATTCCAAACGGAGGAGTTCCCTCTTTTTCCCTCCCCCACCTCACACTCCCTTTAAATTCCACATAAATCAACTCAGGAAATGCTCTTAATTTGCCAGAGCCACGGCCGCACCCATTTCCCTGACAGGTCGCACTCCGTCTCGGAACTCCGGGTCCCAACTCCCGTTGTTCCATCGGTGACAGGTTGCATCGATCCCCCAACCATGGCACTCCTCCAGAACTATTTTCCCCCACACACACACATTGTGTGTGAATTTTACAAGGCCACAGAGAGTAGTAGTATATGGGTTCCGGTATTGGAAAAACATTTTACAAAAACTGTGTCCAGAGTTAAAATTAAAAAGTTCCCTCATTGCAGGGACACAGAGAGAAAATTTGGAGGAATAAATGAAAATAAATATAAAAATTAACTATAAATAAAATTTATTTGATATATAAACTTAACAAATTACATTTTAGGGAGATGTCTTGGTTTATTTAGTTTAGTTTAGCTTTTAAAAACTTCTATTAGTTATGTTCCTCTTGAAATTAAATTTTTTAAACCCTCATTTTATAGTTCTAAATTATTTATATTTTATTTCTGTGTGCTCACCTCTCCCCTAGTTGTTTTTTTGAATTTTTTTTCTTATTCGCAAATCGATAAAATTTGAAATGAATTGCCTCGAACAACGAAAGTCAGCGAAATGCGACTTCTGCTCGACTGCGGGCGCTCCTTGCGGGTGTGTCTCGCCAGTTCGCTCTCAAGTGCCACTATTAACATTTTTCCAAGCGAATTCGGATACGGATTTTCGAATTTTCCATTTGATTTGTTCTAAAGTAGAGAGCAATATGTAGTATGTGTAGTGTGCAGTAGTGGCCACCGGAAGTGCCAAGCCAAGTCAAGCCAAACCAATCGAATTTTGTGCTTTTGTGTGTTGGCTTTTGCTTTTTGTTTTGGGGTTTCTGCTTTTTGTTTGTCTGGCTTTGCCGAAGAGTTGGCTTGCTTTTTGTTGTGACTTTCGGGTGACTTTAGTAGCTCTGGCTCTTTAAATAGGTTCACTGTACTCCGCCGCACACATTTCCGTTCCATTTCGCATTGCACGCATAATTGGCGTTGCCCCCTCGAGTTTGCCCCTGTCTTCGGTTGATCGAGCACCGAGCTAGCTCCGAGCGAGAATTGTAATTGATCTTCTATTTGGGGACTGGGACTGTGTGGCAGAGGAGCAGCCAACAACAACAGCTAAATGGGTGTGTTTGGCCTTTTGTCTTGTCCCAGCCCCGTGCCCACTTCCACTTCCACATTCCCATTCCGAATCTGAATCCGCGTCCGAATCCATCCCCATTCCCGGGCTCTTAGCTCTGCTCGACGCTGGCGAGTCACGCAAAATTCAGTTCGCCTCGAGCCGTGCGCGGAGTCAGCAACTCAATCAGAGAAACGCTCTCGAAATCCGTAACTGAATCCCGTATCCGTGTATCCCATATCCGTATCTGCATCAGCGGTATATCTCTGCTGTCTTAGGTAAAGCCATCAGATAGTGTCGGTGTGACTCAGTGCGGATTTGATTGACATTTGCAAGGAGAAATTTCCTTTTGATTCGATTGTATAATTCAATTAAGTGCTGATTGAATAAAGACGTCAGCGAACGACGCCCACACCAGAGAACACCAGCAGCATCACCTACACTACCCACTACCGTTTTGTCCCCTCACCTCTAACAGCTGCCCCTTCTCCACTGCCATCATCAGTGAAAATCTAAAGAAATCCGCTAACAAAAACCATCGAAATACGTGTCAATGTCTCGAAGGCAGTGCGCCTAGGGCATCGCTAGCTGTATCTGTATCTGTATCTGTACATCTGCAGCTGTATCTGTATCTGTATCTCTGGCAGCGTCTGCGGCCAGTATATCTGTGACCGAGTGTTTTGTTTTTGTGGCTTTCGTTTTTTTACAGGTGGCAAATAAATCTGTAGAATGAAAGATTTTGGCTAGACCCAATGCAAACTTGCATAGACATCTCGCACGGGTTATTTAACAACTAGCGAAATTATGCTGCCACAATTGAAGACAATTTATTCTGATTAATCAGAGATATATCAAGATTTCAAGTGGGTAACTGCTGATAAAATGGTTAGATAAGTTGTCAGTCTTGGGAACTATGCAAAACGGTTATAAATTGCATATAAATTGAGCTGAAATTTAAACCAATTTAAGGTGATTTCTATCAAGTACATTTCATTTAAAATATTTAGATTTTAAGGAACCTTTTATATAGAAAGTCGATTATAGTTATCCAGAATTCAATACAAGGACCTTTATTAAAGGCATTTTTAATGTCTTAATTATATATTCTCCCTTTTCCTCAAACGTATAGGAAAAATATCCCAGAGATCCTTTATTTATATAGGGTTTAAGGTTAATTTTTTGATATTTTTATAATCACAAAACCCAGCAGCACCTTTGATCAACCTTTTAGACACACCTCGCTGGGTTCTTTAACGGTTCGGGAATATAAATTTATACCATCTCTCTGTGTGTGTTTGTATTTTTGTGAATGCTAAACATGCGCCAAATGGGATGACTCATCCCCAGCGCCTTACACTCCCAATCGGTTTGTGTTTGTGTGTGCGTTGTGTGTTGGCCAAATTTTGAATGGCTGCCAAATGGCGGCTTCCTCGGTCGCCGTCGTATTAATTATTGCTGTTCTACGTCGCTATGTTTGTTTGTCAATTTGTCTTCGCATTCGGTTTGTTGACTGCCCAAGAAGCTTTTTTTAGAGGGAACCTGTGGTTTTTAAGTGCCCAGCGAGCATGAATTTGTTGACAAGTGTAAATGTCGTCAGGAGGGGGAGAAACTCAATCTCTGAACTCGCCGGCGCCCCTGAAAATGTCATCTGTCTGCCATACAGATCCCCACTGTCGCCCACACATTATCCGCTCACCCTCAGCTAACTCTGCCCCCTCTCGACAGGCGTGTGGACACCTTATGGTTCCAGCGGCGATCTAAATCAATCATCTGCCCCCTCGGCCACACCTCCGCCCCCGCCGCCACCCGCTCAGCCCGTGTGGACGCCGCAGCCGTCGCCGGCGCTCAGTGGCCGCAAGGAGTTCCGTCCCGTCCGCTTTGAGTCGCCCACTCTGCCGCGTCGCTACACGGCCCTGCAGCACCAGCAGGAGCAGAACCAACCATCGACGACGACAACGACCCCGCCGTGGTCGTACACCAACGGAGAAGGTGCTCCACCCACAGGTCTACGTCCTGGTGCAGCCTCGCTGAACTCGGTGAACTCCAACTCGGACTACGCCGAAACCGACTGTTCTGGTTACTTTGCTCCCGTGGCGCCCAGTGCCAGTGTCTCCGACAAGATCAGAAGTACTATATCCTATATCTCTCGATGATCGTTTCTTTATAGTCTAAGGTATAAACCTTACTCAAAGTTTATACAATATTTATATCTTCCTTTGAGTTTGGGTTATCCTTTCCTTTGAGTTTCCAACTATATCTTGTTCCCTCCTCCTTCTTCGACCTTCTGGTTTCGTTTTCTCTGTTGGATATATTGTCGCTCGATTCCGCTAATGCTCCACTATCGTTTATCGCCCCTAACATAAAAAGAGATCGAGAGATCGGCCTCCAACTCGGAGCTGCAGAGGCCCTTTGTGCGCCGCCAAGTGTCCGACGCCAGTCGCCCAGCCTACAGGCCCAATGAAGTCAGTAAGTATAGCCGTTCCTTGGCAAGTGACCCGGTGAAGCGAGCTCACGATCGTCGATGCAACACACTGAATGTGGCTGTGATGTCTGTGCCCTCCGTTTAACCCACACAAAAAACCAAAAACAAATACCAAACCCAAACTGAACCCAAACAAATACCCCAAACGAGACCAAACACTAACCAAAACTCCATCTGCGGTTTCCAGTCTACAAAGTCAAGCACGAGTATATGAGCGAGCCGGAGACGGGCAACGATCGTCCCCGAAAAATGGCACAATTAGGGCGAAGGCAGTACGATGGCATCGGTCCGGTGACCAACGATGGAATGCCCATAATCCTCAGATCGGTAAAAGAAATGGGACAAAAGGGGTGATGATTCGAGTGGTTTGATCTGATACGAGTATCTTCCTTATCCTTATACACATGCAGGAGGTCCAGGAGCCGCATCAGCATGAGTGGTACAAGCGTCTGTATCAGACGATTCACAAGCAGAAGAACGGCGGTAAATTTTCCACACACTTTTCCCTCGGTCTGAAGCATTACGAGCTCCTTGAAATTCCTATATCCATACCCATTCCCATTTCCATACCCAAGTCCTCTGATTTATCCCATACCCTATTCCTTAAATGCTTCATTCTGAACTCTGGAATCCCCTTAAAAACACTCGTTTCTCATTCTCCCATTCGCTTTCGCCTCAAGATGATTTCGTGATTCGCTACAAGTGTCCCAGAGGTGATTTTTTGATCTATAAACTACGCTATCCCCTAGTAGTCTCTCCCATCTAATTGCCCGCTTTCGCCTGTACATATAGTAGACTGAGTCCTGTATCCTCTTGCAGACAGTAGAGTGACTCAGTGGGTTCTATTATTATTATTTGGTTTACCTGCATGCCGTATTATTTGGTTTATCTACATTTGATTTCTCTCATGTTCCCGTGTCTAGCTCATTGACAATTTCGGAAGCTTCTACTAAATTTCAAGACTAACCTACTATAAGGCCTAACTCACAACCACAAAAAACAGCGCTAACATCATGTCCGCCAGTACACCACCGAGACAAAGTAATGTTTATGATTTGTAGAGCTTGAGAAACCGCTTTCTGCTCCTTAATCCCTAAGATATAGTCCCGACTAATCAGAGCTTCGGTATCCAAACAGCCCGTCCCTCGTACAAGAGCAACGGATACGTCTCCGAGCCCGAGCCCAACTACGACTCCGACTACTCCACCGTGAGGTACCGCACCCAGAATCCGCACCGTGTGCAGTCCGTGTCCTCGGCTGTCAATGTGCGCAACCTCAACCAGGACGAGAAGTGAGTTTATTAAAAACTTTTAAAGGGAATTGATTGAGTAAACATCTCTCCCCACTTCAGGTTGTATGGTACTATGCCAAATCCCATAAAGTCAGCGCAGAACTCGTATAAGAATCAGCCAGGCCGCATTGAGAACTACACAACAGGACATTCGTCGGTTTCCGAGAAGGAAAAGAAGGAGGTAAGTGAGGCTAACTCTCGAAAGTTGATCACTCGCACAGACTTATCACCATTGAAAGATGCTTCTCATATCCTGGAAGACTTCAAGTCACCATCATCTTGCTAAGGAACCTCCTTTACTGGCTTAATGCACCGACCCCTACTTGCTCTATGTCCCTGCACCTTCATAATAAAACCCCTCGCTACCCGAAACGGGCTCATGATCATGCACCCTTCACACTCACCATTCACATGCTCAGTCATTCAGTTCGCCTCGAATATTCTAACTCACAGCAATTATTCTATTCACAATTCTAGTGGTGGGACGAAGTGATGGACATCTTTAACGGGGTATGATCTCTACTTTATAATACTAGCTTTAGTCTTAGTTTATTTACCTTCCGATTGATTTAAACTCGAGCTAGTCGAGACCGTTTTTCCGTGAACTAAACCGAACCCAAATATCTATCTTTGCTTACCGTTGTATCCTTTCTTGCCTACCGTAATGCCTGATCCATATCCTACGCAAAAGTGGCTTAGGGAGCATACACGCATCCCGCGTATAATTATAGAGTTCGTTGATGATTTCGACGGCAACGGAGTAAGTTTTCCTGGACAGATCAAAAGCGAGGCAGGAATCATTGCAAAAGGCACCAGAACTACTAATTGAAGCCACTCAATCAAAAGTACCTCTGATTCTATTTAAAAACTAATTCAAGTATTTTCCCTTGCCTTCTCTAGAATCTAGAACAATCGAAACTCTCGCCATTGTACACCGAAGGTAACTTGTCCAGGTAAGCAACATTTCATTCTTAGCCTAGCAACTTTCTGATTGTGTAATCCTTTAGAGCTCTGGCCAAGGAATCTGGTTACACAAGCGACTCGAACCTGGTCTTCCGCAAGAAGGAGCTACCCGTGAGCAGTCCCCTGAGTCCCGTGGAACAGAGGCAGGCCTACAAGAGTCTCCAGGCAGGCGGAGAACCTCCACTGCTCGGCTTCCGCAAGCCAGCGCCCGAGAAGCCCCGTGGTAAGTCCTTCCACCTTTTTTTTTTCGGGAAAGTTGTTACCTTCTAATACCTAACTTAGACATAAGTCGCTGGGCTACTCTCTACTCTACTCTACTCACTAATCCTGCAAACGGTGTTGGTTCCAAGGTTTATCTATCCGTCTATCGTACACTGAAAACTTTGTAAGCTCTTTGTAAGCCACCAGTTGCCCTGGTTTCTCATTCACCCACTCTCACTGCTCTCACCTGAAGTTGTATTAGTCCGCCCACCACCAGGATGTGGGCGCCACCAAACAAGCACCACCGTTAATGGCACACAGGCACCACTCAAACCCAGCAGAAGCGGCTGCCTAATCTCGAAAACTGATTTCTCGCCTTCCCCAAGAAACTGTGGAGGAGTTCGAATTCATACAGATCACTCCCACGCTCACAAAGATACGTGTGAGCACCAAGGGTCTGGAAGAGGAGGAACCCTTGAAAAAACCACCAATACCATCAATCCCACCGCCTCCACCGCCGCCACCGCCTCCGCCGCCACCACAAATCTTGCCGCAGCGAAGGGAGAAAAAGCCTGTGAAGATGTTCTCGCAGCTTTCGAAGACCCTGCCCTCGTTCATTCCCCTGAGCAAGAAGCAGCAGACTTCCCAACAGGACGAACCACCGCCAAGACCGCCGCATCGTAAGTCCAGCTGCACCAAAAGCACGGTGCGTGTCCTGAGCTCGGCCTCCAAGTCCAGGCATGAGCAGTGCTTCCAGCCGCCGAATGGAAATGCCTCGGGCGTGTCCACTATTACGCTGAGGAAGGTGGCCACCTCGAGTTGCTCGCGTCGCGAACCGATTTGCCGCTCCAAGTCAGCGGGAGCAGTGTCCACTCTCCTGCAGACCCTTACGGCCACCAAGGAGACCCGACTTACCCGCCGGGTTCAGCAGCAGCAGCAGCAACAGCAGTCTCGCTTGAGATCCTCCAGTCCAGGCAGGCGTCCTGCTCGCCTCTTGGCTCTGCGTCACTCCAGCCGGAGTCCGGTGGCCTTTGGCCGGAGTATCTCCAAGGAGCGGAGTTTCGCCGAAGAGAAGAAGCGGCTGGAGAACACTTTGCCGGCCAATAGAACCAACTTTGAGGCCAGCACCAATATCTTGCGGGATCCATCTTTGAAATCCCCTCAAGAAGTGAGGGAGGCAGTCCGTTCGTATGCCACTTCCCGTAGCAAGTCCTTGCCCAGACTTCGGCACACCACTGTGAGCACCACCACGCGCCAGACCATGTGCTTCCCCCAAGTGCGTCCCCAGACGCTCCTGGATTGTGGAACTCGCTCTCTAAGGAAATCATCCTCCAAGGGAGGAAAGGGTCAGGCAAAGACGGGCTCCAATGACAGCCTGCCGAGGAGTAACTCCACCTTTTCCATTGATTCCCTAGTGCGTACGGAGTATGTGCCCATAGCACCACCCAAAACATATGTGGGCAAGTCCAGAGGTTCGGCTTCCAAGGCCCTGGTTCCCCTCCAGAACAGCCGTAGCGAGGGTCACGTTCCAAGGAAGCGTCAGTCTGGAAAGGCAGCTAAGGTCCCACCGCCGGTGACCGTTCACTCCTACAGCGAGTCGGTGCGCGAGAAGACAAACTTCTGGAACGACTACAATGCCAAGCAGGCCATGTCGTTGCCGCAGGAGTACAAGTTCGTGTCGGAGGATGTCTGCGACTTTTCGAGTCAAATCCAGATACAGCAGCCCTGCATCGAGGACCTGGTGTGGAAGTACGAGGGCAAGGATCAGCGTCCTCCCACAAAGCCAGCGGCAGTCACCGATATAGCCCGTCCGCTATCGCCGCAGCTGAGCCAGGAACGTCGCTTCTCGCCTACCCGGGAGGTGCGTGTCCCGCAAATAAACCGGGAGGTAAGATCACCCTCACGTCGTCGCATCGACAGTCTACGCTCCAAGGACAAGGAGCAGGCGGTGGCCAGGGCCAGCAGCCTAAGCAGCGCCGACGAGCGCGGCAGGAGGGCCACTCCAGCTCCCGCCAATGGTCTATACCAGTGCGGGGAGCTGGCCCACAGCGCCACCTCTTTGACCCACCTGGAGCGACACAGCCCCAGCTGTCGGTATCGCAACAACTGCGAGCGCTTCACCGAACTGAATCGATTCTACAGCACCCTGGAGCGGGTGGGGCAGCTGGAGAGAGCCACCTCCTCGAGCAGCTTCCATCCTCTACGGAAAGATGCCGAGCTGCTGGACTTTGATGAGTGGCGCAAGGTGCGACTCCATGAGCGGGCCGAAAAGGAGCTGCAGTATTTGGTGGGCAAGCTGCAGGACGACCAGAAGCAAAGGGATCTCCACTACCGCTCCAAGGACGTGGACTCTCTTAAGTGGCGCCATGAGGCGGACCAATCGCTAATTGCCAAGAAGAAGTCCGTGGAGGATCTGCGCGAGAACTTTGAGCAGCTAAATCTCCTGCGGCAGCAGCAGCAGCTGCAATCGGAGCCAGTGCATCGTCACTGGCGGCGCAACACGGTGGCGGATCTGGCCAGCAGCCTGGAGCATCGCGTTGAGGTCGAGGCCGAGCTCGAGCCAGAGCGCCATTTGGACAACGACCTAGTGAGCACCTTGTCCAAGGATCAGATCAAGAAGATCACTCAGCAGCTGAACGAGATTTACTCGGGCAATCGCCAGGCTCCAGCCGTGGAGGAGCAGTACGTGGTTACCGTGGAGAAGGGCTCCCGGCCAAACGGCTTAAAAGTGCGCTGCAACTCGAGCATCTCAAAGGAGCAGCTCCTCGGACCTGTGCAGCGCAAGCGGGACGAGCAGCAGTCCAACCAGACCCTGCCCCGCGCCACTCGCAGCCAATCTCCGGTGGTGGTGGCCAGGGAAACACGCGGCGCCATAGCAGCCAAGAACGCGGAGTTGACGCTCTCAAAGCCGCCGGAAGTGCCGCCCCGGCCCAAAGGCCCGTCCAACCAAGAGGCCAAGAGTAAGACTCTTAACAAGGAACCTCCCAAGGAACCAAAGGAGGATGCCCGCGAACCGGCCGAGAACATAAACCAGAAGATTCAGTACTTCGAGGATCGCCAGTTTGATGAGCCACCCAAGACCATCTACCATGCACGGGAGGACTCCTCGCCCGACGAAGCCGAGGTGATGCGCCTCATCGAGCAGAACATGCAGGAGCGCCAGCGAGCCCGGCAGCTGCATCAGCATCAGCACCACCACCACCAGGAGCTGAGCAACTCCCTCACGGATCTGAGCGGTGTCTTCGGAGAGCGTCCCGCGGCCAGGGTAAATTTTCACTTGCACAGCCCGCCCGACCGTCCGCCCGACGATACCGAGCTTATCAGCTTTGGGAACGGGTCACCGGAACCCGCCGATGCCAGTCTTGAGCTCTACTCGGACTCCTACTACCGCTCGCGCAGCCTGTCGCCGCAGTCGCAGGCCTCCGCCTGCTCCAGCTCCTACCTGCAGAGGGTCTACACCGGCGAGGTGCGCAAGATGCGGCAGCACTTTGAGAGCATCCAGCAGTCCGGGGAGCAGTCCCGGGAGCAATCCAACGAGCGGCGTGATTTTTTTGGGCTTAGCTCGCTGCGGAGGGCGCGCAGCGATCCCGAAGTGAGTGCGGGATCCAAAGACGCCCCGGACACTGCTACGGAGGCGGTGTCAAAGGAGGAACAACAGGCCGCTGCCGGCGTCGGCGATGTCCCGCGTCTGACTCACAAGTTTGAGTTGCGCGGGGCTACGCCTTCGCCGGAGCGCGGCAGAAGGCGCCAGCGGAGCGCCCAGGATCGCCTGATGCCCCACATAGACATCATTAGCAAGACGGCGGCCCTGAAGCGGGAGCTGCCAGTGCGAGCAAGTCCCACGCGGAGCGTGAGCAGCAACAGTCACTGCTTCGAGCGCCTGAGGATGCGCTACGAGTCCTCGGAGCCGCCGACTCAGAGCTACCTGTCCACCTCGCATCCGGACATGCGGGATGTGCATGACATATCGCCGCATCTAAGTGCCGACTGGGTGGCCCACAAGCATCCGCAGCCCTCGAAACCAGAGGAAGTGCTGCCCAGGAAGCCGCAGCGAGTGGTGGCTAGGGCCAGCTCCACATCACCACCGCGTCCGGCCAGATCGCAGAGTCATCAGCTGGGCTCCCGGCTGACCAGCTGCATGAGGGATATCTTTGCCAACCAGAAGTTTGATCCCAACAAGCATCGTCCAAAGGCGCGCTATGTGCCCGAGGGAGCGGAGACTGTAAAGAAGGCTCCTCCTCCTCCTCCTGGCAATGGAACCCTGGAACGCCTGAAGAAGACCATGGCGGTGACTTTTAAAGGTGACTTTTGACTATTGCAACTTCTAGGGAGCAGTGTGGGTGGGTGGGTAAGGATCCTAGGGCAACCCCTCTAATCTATGCTTCGTTGGTCGCCTGATCCCGTAGTGCTAGTGCTGCTGCTTTTGGTTACTCCTTCCCCCAAATTGGTCCTTAAACTGATTTCCAAATTATCCCTTTACTCGTATCTTATCTGTAAATCCTTGGCGCAGATCTCGACCCGAACGCGCCTCCCATTCCCCCCCAGCCGCCAGTCAAGGGGCTCTCCGCCTACGATTACACATACAACTCCGACACCGTCGACGGATCAGGTGAGTGACCAAGATGAAGACTTGCTAAAGCGAGCTGTTTACCTCAAGGGAGATGATGCTAATGATATCTCCTTAACATAAGCCTTAACGATAACTTGATAATATCCCCGAGTGCTAAGAGAGATTCTTCCGTCTTTAAAAAGTTAAAAAGATATCCAATTTCTTGTTAAATTATCCTCTCATCCTGCCCCCTTCCGGGTGCCACAACTACGCTCCTGCTGCCACTGTCATTCGTTAACCTTTGCTAAAAGCATTTTTACTGCGGCAACGACGGGTAATTTCCGCAATTGGTGCAATTTCGCTTTGAAGGTGCGCCTTGCGCCTCGGTTGACCAAATTAATCGATATCACCAATGAAAACGCCGGCCACGCGGACGGCTCTGACCTGCTTAGCTCACCAGCCGCCACCACCTGTCCTCCTCCTTTGCGAGGGGGTGGCGCTGCCTGCTGCTGGTGGGGTGGCTACTCGCTCACCTTGCCGGCGTTCAGTGGTGGCGGCGTTGCCATGGCCAAGACGATGCCGTCAACAAAACAAACTGGGAACAGACACGGCTACGGGTACCTGTCGCGGCCGTTAGTCAGTTCCACTTTTCCGTGCCAATAAAAAACGTGTGTCTTTCGGTTTGCGCTTCGCTCGGCAGGAAAAAACATTTTTAATTAAATGCCTCTGATCCGGTCTCCTTATGCAACTCTTGCGTCGGCACCATGATCCATCAAACACTGGCTCCGCACCGCAGCCAATCCTCCAGTTACTCCAAGAGCAAGGCCGTCCACTGGCGACAGAAGTTGCATCGTAGCTGCAATGACCTGGAGCTGGACTATGATGATGGGGACAGATTTCCAGAGTCGCAGAGCTTGTGGCGCAGCTCGGAGATTAACGATAATCCCTGGCAAAGGCCACAGAGCAGTGGCGGCAATAATAATGGTTCCATGCATCAGGGCAGTGTGTGCGATATACCCAACTGTGGCAAAATCCTGTGGGTGCATCGCCAGGGTTATGAGGCTCCCCTGAGGCCACCGCCTCCTTCGTTTTACCAGGGCAGTGGCTCTGCTGCTGCAGGTGGCTACCACGTGGTGGGTCTGCCCCACACGCCTCAGCCCAACCAGCGGCAGGCTTACCTGGCCAATCAGCATGCCATTGGAGCTTCCATGCCGTTGCTGCTCTGGCAACATCAGCAGCAGCAAAAGCAACTCCAGCAGCAGCAGCTTCAGCAGCAGCAACTCTTGCAACAGAAACAGCCACTGCAGAGGTATCAACAGAGGCAACAGCAATGGCCAAGCAGTTAGTATTTCCTACAAAAGTTGCACAAAAAAAGATAGAAAGATAAAGATAGATTCAACTAAGTGCTTATAACCAATCAATTATCCGACTCAGCAAACTTCTGAGTTTTCTTAATCAAAGTGCAATGTTAATTAAGGTTCTGTTAGATTTATTTTCCTCTTGACTTAGTTCTATTACTTTTACTTACGTTAAAACTCAATTTTTGAGGCCAAAACAAGCAGTTAACAAGACAACCGCAAATGTTGGTGAGCGGAACCATAGACCCCCAGTGAGATAAAAGAAAGCCAAGCGATCGATTGAACCCCCTCTGGGCTCCCAGCTGCCACCCAACTCTCTGTGCACTTTCTCATTTGACTAAGCGACCTTCCTGTTTTGCACTTTCTCACGGTTTTTCTTTTGCAAAAAAAAAAAGTTAAAACTCGTTATCACCTGAGAGAGGGAGAAACATAAACAGAGAAACAGAGCGCGATAAATCTGGGCACGCTCCTCACGTTCCCAGCTTCAAAGTCGTTGATAAAAGCTTGAGGCTGTATAAGTAAGTGCGAGGAAAAGCTCACTTTTTTACTACGATCAAGATGAGGAAGCCACTGTGGGCCTTATCAGGTTGTCAGGGGAAATACTTTAATGCTTACTTGATAAAAAAAAAAGGTAGATAATGGCTATCGAACTTGGATTTATAGGGCTATAAACAGAACAAGTAAAGGGGGAGAGATACTCGTAAATAAATATATTTTCTGGCAACAGTAAATAATAAAGTATTTCGACCTTTAGTTAGATAACATAATTAATGTAATTCTCATAAATATAAAGTAAATTTCGTTCTGAATAAAACCTAAAACCAGTTGGGAATTCTAAAGTCATATCTCTAAAATTCATTGTTAACTTCTAATGTATGTAGTTTGCATTAGGTGATAGGATTTAGTAAGAATTGATATTTTTCTAAATATTTTCTCTACAAATTTCAACCCAGCAAACCCCACTGTACTTCCACTAACAAGCTTTTCACACACCCCACTGTCGCAGCAATTAAACGTGAGGCGCCGCCACAAAACGGAACTCGTAGTAATACAAACGCCGCTATCTCTGGGAATTACTCAGCCGGCGGAGAGTCAACAGAGTCTCCCGAAGTTTCGTCTTCTGGTCTTCCCTCTCACTGGTTATCTCTCTCTGCTCCTCGCTCTCCCCTTTGTCTTCCCTCTCTTTCTCTGTGTTTAGCTGCCTTGGGGCTGCGCCATTCAGTTTCGATTTCGATTTCGGTTTCAGTTGAGCGCAACGCGTGCTACGGTAAAGTCGGTTAAGAGTCTCCTACCTCCCCCTCTTTCTTCCACCCCGTCTCCAGTCTTCTGTCACCCTGTCTTCCCGTCACCCCGTCTCTTTCTCTGGCTGAAGTGAAGCGTGTAGCTTGTTTGTTGTTGTTCGCCGATTCGCCGCAGCTTTATCAGGCAATTGCCTTAGCCTTCGATTCTGATTCTAATACTGATTGATTGTTGTGACTAATGAGCGAGCTCCCCCAAAGAAAATGGGGAAATAGCTAAGAAAAGCATTTAAAGAGTTAATTGAGCGTGAAATGCAAGGAAAAGCCTTGAAAGGCTACAGTGTATCTATAAAAGTAAAGCAGTAAAAGATGAAAAACTGCAAAGTTTACCAAGCAGAACTAACATATTCAAATCGTGTTTTAATGGCATAAAATTAACATTGAACTGAAATGTAAAGAAATGGATAAAATACTTAAGAGATACTGTAAGTATCTGTAAGATACTTCATGTAGATAGATGAAAAGATATAGATAAAAGATATTTCCTAGCTACAGATATGAATGGACTTGCCAGCGACCTTCATAGCTATAATTATTTATTGAAAACCAAAGAAAGCTTTACAGATAACCATATCAAATTGATAGTGCCTTGGAATTCGATTTTCCCCTTTCCACAAAGCACTTTCAAACGCTGGCAAAAAACAAAATGTGCCGCAGCAAATCAGTGAAAGTGAAAATCCCCCGAGTGTCAATTAAACCGCTCTTTCCACTCCTCTGACTTGGCGTAAACAGCACGTACAAAGCGGTTGTTAATTGTTGTTGTCCAAAGACAATGCTCTGCGGCTTATGGCGCGTATTTGCCGCACAAATATTTGTGCAGCCGCACCTCTCACCTCCAGAGGTTTCCCCTTGAGAGATTTCCCCAAATCGGGTCAATGGAAGCTGAGTTGTTTTCCATCTTTATCAATCTTTTGCCAGTACCCGCTGCGCAGTTCCATTAAGGCATCAATTGAATCGAATGGAATCGGGGCAATTTAATGCGATCTTTTTACCCGAGATTACTCAAGATGCTCCAGACTGATGCGGAAAAGTCTTGGAGCTTGGAGTTTTTCCTCAGGCACCTCCCTCCCCCAATTAACAGCAGCATTATCTCCAATTATGGCTCATTCTCTAGCTGGGAGAGGCCGCCATCTAATTCAATTGTAGATTGTGGAAGGCCACTTATTACCAGGGGGTTATCAGGTGGATGGAGCTGTTTATTTGCCTACCAATTGGCAGACAGATATGTGCTCGGCCCCAGCCTCAGATAAGCCAGTGTTTCGTAACAGAAGCGGCAACAGTAACGAGCATTTGCGGTTAGATCATCTTACGACTCAGACGAAGGCGACAACACTTTGTTGTTCTAAGGGTAAACAGCGAATACACTAAGGAGAAAAATGGGTTCGTTATCAGTTTGTTATTACACAAAAGAACTAAAGAAATATTTGACTAAAATTATACTAGATAAAGTAAGGTAGTAGTTTCTTAATTCAATTTATTTTGTACTGAAATTTTATAAAAAAGGAAACATACTGGAATACTTTTTTATGTTTTTAAGCATTGTTTACTGGTAGAGAAAAGGGTTCTTAATATTTATGACTTTTGATAAAAAGGGGGACATTTAAACCAATAAACAATCAATAGCTACGTATCTTCTTCCCCATGACTGGCATCAATTTCCATTCTCTTAAATCCTAAATATACAAATTTTACACTGACTCAAGTGCCTTTTGGGAAATATTTATGTATAAAGGTTAAAAAAAAAATAGTATTTCAAATGAGTAACCCATCCGTTCCTGCCAAGATTAGAGGGGAACCAACACAACAGCAAAATATATAGCCGCATCGCTTGAGCTTCAGCCTAACCCGCTCTACGCCTCCTATGCCTCTCATCTTAACAGAGTCTCCCAATCGTTACTATGCCACAGACGTGAACATCCATTTCAAGACCCCGATCAGGCATGAGCAGCGCCAGAACGTGCCGGAGGAGGAACTAGCCATTCGCCAAGCGGAGCATATGCAGAAGCTCTACCAGGAGGAGCGCCGTCGCAAGTATCTACAGGAGCTGCAGGACATGAACTCGCGCCGCCACACAGATAACTTTACACCCTCGCAGAAGTCACCCATTGCCCTCAATCGCTATGATGATTTCCCCACAGACGTGACCCTCAAGTCGCTGGTGGGTCCGAAGACAGTGGCCCGGGCTCTCTTCAACTTCCAGGGACAGAGCTCTAAGTAGGATACCTTTGAAGGAATTTAATTGAAGAGAATTCACTTAAATTTATATATTTTTACAGAGAGCTATCCTTCCGCAAGGGCGACACCATCTATATCAGGCGGCAAATCGATGCCAACTGGTATGAGGGTGAGCACAATGCCATGATTGGCCTGCTTCCAGCCAGTTATGTTGAGGTGAGTGGATATATATCTTATCAAAATTGTTAATATATATTGTAAATATTTTCTCAAAATAGTAGGAAGAATGTAGCATAATATAGAATATTACAAACATAATTTCCACCTTGTTGATAGTGAAGAAATCTTCTGTTTTCGAGTATTTACTTATGATTCAAATTTCTAGGAAAATTATATTTGTTTACAGCCTTAATTTAGTTCAAACGCGAAGCCTTCATATTGTGAGTCATGAAAATTAATTGAGTCATTACAAAACCAACTCAAAGTGGGAAAAATCGAATAGATAGAAATATGAACGAAATCCGAAAAGGGGAACACAGCTGATAGAAACCTCTATAGATAATATAAACACGCCCTTTTTGAGAGCTTAATTAGGATTTCGAAATCTTTTAATTGTTTCCAAAAATTCCAGATTGTCAGCCGTGATGGTGCTCGGACACCATCGAAGCGACCCTCGGAGGGCCAGGCCCGTGCCAAATACAACTTCCAGGCCCAGTCGGGCATCGAGCTCTCCCTGAACAAGGGCGAACTGGTAACCCTGACGCGTCGAGTGGATGGAAACTGGTTTGAGGGCAAGATAGCCAACAGGAAGGGCATCTTCCCGGTCTCCTATGTGGAGGTAAGTCTAATCAGATCAAAGTTTTTCCATATACTTATAACGATGATACCCTTAGGTACTTACCGACATTGGGGCCGAGGATATTGCCGCCAGGACAACCACCGTGATCAGCACTCAGAGCACCACCAACCTGCGTCCCAATCTGGATGTGCTGCGCACAAATATCAACAATGAGTTCAATACGATCACGCAAAACGGAGCCCAGCCCCCGAATGGCATTCTGAAGGAGACGCGAACGATTCACAAGACGGATGCCCTTCATGTGGACACCAGCTCGGAGCCCTTGGCGTAAGTCAAGCCTTAATATAAAATATTTTTAAAGCAAAATTAACTATTATCTTTTCTTCTTAGGTATCGCGCCCTGTACAAGTACCGACCGCAAAACTCCGACGAACTGGAGCTGCTCGAGGGCGATGTGGTCCATGTTTTAGAGAAGTGCGACGATGGTTGGTTCGTGGGCACCTCGCAGAGGACCGGCTGCTTCGGCACATTCCCCGGCAACTACGTGGAACGGGCCTAAGGAGGCGACCGATCAAATGGATGATCCTCTAATCTTAATGAATTTTATGAATTGTAGTCTAATATGAGGAGGAATCAGCGTGGCCGGGGCGAAGGCAGTTCTATGATTAATTCTGATTTGGTTTAACTGGATTATTTTATGTTGTTGTTGAATAATTCTTATCCTGCTAATTCTGCTGCTTTCGTTTTGCCGTAATTTAAAGCTATTTATTTATTTTTAAACAGAGCATTAATTATATCAATGTTGGAATTACGTTTATTTATGAGAAAAAAGCAAAAAAATATTAACCAGAAAAGTTGTACCCTCCTCCCCCACTCCGAGACACCCCATTCACACACACACACACACCCACACAAAAACACACACCAAATATCGAAGGAACTACATTAAGATCATACCATATATATATTTTGTCGTTTACCTACTAATTTTAACTAGTCACAGCTAATTTCCAAAAAAGAAAATCAATTACAAACAAAAAAAAAAGATAATGAAGAAGCTAGTGGAGACCGTTGAACTAAAGTGCCTTAAAGTTGAAATTTGAATGACTAAAAACGTGAAATAAAAATATATAAAAAAGAAAGAATAATAAGGAACAGGTGCTAAGATCCCATGTGCCCCTTGTTGAGTCCCGGCAATGGGGATTATTATTACTGATAATTATTATTATTATTTATGATGATATTGTCGAGTCCGAACCAGCAGAAACCATTTTATAATCATTACAAAAAGCGTTTATTACACAGACACTGTTGCAAGCGTATTTAGTAAATAAAGAAGAAACTAAAAAACAGTTGAAACTTGTTTTTTTTATACCCTTGCAGGGTATTATAATTTCAGTCAGAATTTTGCAACGCAGTGAAGGAGACGTTTCCGACCCTATAAAGTATATATATTCTTGATCAGCATCAACAGGGGAATCTTTCTAGATTTGCCAGGAAGAAATCGATTTTTGGGCCATTTTTGCAAAATTTTTGATTTTGATAAAAAATTGAATTTTCCAAATTTTTAAATGAAGTATGCAGATTTATTAACTGTAAAAAATCTTGCACAGAACAGTTTTCTGATTTAAAATTAATGCTCTTTTGGCCGAGTTATGATATTTTTAATTTAAAAAAAAATCAAGAAGTTTTTTAATATAAAAAATCCGATTTTATAATACAAAATAATATTTTTCCAAGTCAAGGAATCATTTCCGACACCATAAACCATATATATTCTTGATTAGCATTAACATGCGAATCTTTCTAGACATGTCCGGAAGAAATCGATTTTTTGGCCATTTTTGCGAAATTTGATAAGGGGTTACATCATTAAAATTAGCAAAAATAGCCATAAAAATTTGATTTCTTGAAATTTTAAATTTGGTATGCAGTTTTTTTAAATTAATAAAAACTAACACAAAACTGCTTTCCGAATCGAAATTAATGCATTTTTGGCTTAGTTATGATATATTTTAATTGTTACCTGCAAGGGTATACAAACTTTGGCTGGCCAAAGTTAGCTTTCTTTCTTGTTTTTGGGTGCTTTAAGGGATGATAAAAGAAGTTACTTTATAGAGGTTATATAAAGAATATTTATTTAAAAAAAATTAAGGATTTTTATAAAGTATTTCGGGATTTGTATTATTTTTTAAATCATTTTAAGATACAAACTTTTAACCAAAGCATAAATTAATTAACAAATTAAGGTATAATTCCCCTCATATTTAAAATATATATATTCTGGCCAAGTTTTCCCAATACATTTCAGAATCGAATGTAATAACATTAAACTTAACATTCCCCGTAATATTAGTTTAACAATAGCTTGCTCCTTGTATAAATTATCCTGCTCCTCCAAAGACCGACCATCACGTTTGTGCCAGCTTCCGTTTCCTTTCCTGCTTGAGCTCCCTTTTCACCGCTCGCTGCTCCAGCTCCTCCGTATACTCTGCGTACATGGCCAGCAGTGCGGGATAGAGCGTGTGGTAATGCTGCAAATCCTCCACGGTCACCTGCATATTATCAAAGGCAATGGCCACCTGCTGCATATCCTCGGCACTGGGCAGCCGCGGGCACTTGGCGTAGCGCTGCGAGAAATGCGTAAGGATCGTGTGGCGGGCACCCATAGTGCGACCTTGCTGAATGGCCTGCGACACGGTGCTGTGCGTTTTGAAGCGCGCCTCCTCCTCCAGATCGTCCTCCATGGTGGCCTCGTGGATGAGCACTGTGGAATTGCGTCCCAGTTCGACTAGATCCAGGCAGGGCATAGTGTCGCCGCTGTATGTGATTTTAATGGGTTCATTTTCGTATTTCGCTGCCAGGGTGAGACTTATTCCAAACGAGTTTGGACAGTGCCGCACTAGGCAGGTGGCAATGGAGGTGATGCCCAGGGGTTCCACTTTCTCACCGGTCAGCGGGCTGGCCAGGAGTTCACCATTGGCTACGAGAGTATAGGCATCTTCTATGGGCTCTATCTGGCGGTTGTAGAACTCCAACCAGGGTTCAATTTGACGAGGAGCCAGCAAAATAAGTGGCTCGGTCTTCGGTTCCAGCTGCCTTCGTTCCCTGAGCAATCCAATCAGTCCAATATGGTGATCCGCATGCAGATGGGACACATATATCACCTGAAGCTGCCGGAGAATCTGTTCCGCTTTGGCGGCACCATAAAGCCGCACAATTTGGCCATAGGTACCTTCGCCGCAATCCAACAAAGCAAAGGACTCGGCAGCAGTTTGGATCAGAATTGAGCTGACGTTACGGGTCTTGTTGGGAATACAGGATCCCGTGCCCAGGAAGATTATCTTGGGCCAGCTCTCGGCAGAGTGGGCAGGAAAGCTGTAATCTTCTTTGAATTTAGCTAGGAGTTCTGTAAAGCCGGGCACAGCATGCGTCTCCTTCACATACTCCTCGGGCGTTAGCTTGGACTCAAGGGTGCGATCCAAACCTAAGGGGAAAAGGTTTAAATCTTATTTTATTCTTGTAAATATTTTCATTACTCACCTTTTCTAGGCCTCAGGTGAAAGCTGGTCATAGAGACTACGCCCTGTTCCGACTCATCCTCAATTTCCTTTTCCGATTTATCACTTTCATCTGTCTCGTCCAGCTTGGTTTTCTTGAGGTTCTGACTCAGTTTCTGGCTTTGGCAGGGCATCGACTCACCCAATAGGGGAAAGACATGAGGGGCAAGTTGATGCAACTGATGCTGGATGCGGTGGGCAGCAGCATAGCCAGAAAACTGGTTCTGCGGGGAACTCAAATGGATGTGCTGTATGCCCGGAGGAAAGTTCTCCTCCAGAAAGTGCTTGTAGTCCTGCCGGGAGGCAATAGGATGAGGCGTAAAGTGCACCACCAGGCGTACCTTTGTCAGCTGCTCTTCGTCCAGTTCCTTTAGGCGTTTAGCTTGGGCTAGAAGTCCTGGCAGATACTCTTCACTCGGAACATCCAGGAAAACAAAAGAGAGCGCCGACTCACTGGGCTCGGTTACATCCACAGAGCGGACCACTTTGCCATCGGGCAGGGTGATGTCCTGGCCGTTCTTGAGTTGCCCCAGAAGTGGGCCTGGAGGCACACCCTGTTCCACGCACTTGACCAGGTTCAGAGCGCCGGCACGCGGTTTCAGCTGACAGATGTAGTTTATTACACTCTTCTCCGGATCCTCGGAGCTGATCAGCGGCAGGGAGTCCACCTTGAGGATAGAGTCCTCGAAGCAGCTTCCCTCGGAGCAGTCAATCGTCTGCATTTGAAGGTTTTTCAGAACCACAAAGCGTCGCATGGACTGCAGCATGGGGGCAAGATGTGGCGGTCCATGGAGTCCCACGTTGCGTACTCCGGCATCCTGGATGGTTAACGCCAGGCCTGGCAGTCCGCCAACTGTTGCCCACGTGTTACGCGTCACAAAGATCTGCTCGAGACGCGACAGCCGCGTCTTGTGCTCGTGGGCCAGTCGCTGGGTTCCCTCGCCGCAGTTGAACAGGTAACGCGCCTGATCGGTAAACAGGTAGACGGCAGCAGGTGCTCCATTGGCGCCGGCACCAAGGATTTGGAGATTCACGGATCCGGGCACCACTGATGCCAGCTTCTTCCTCAAGACATTCGGTTCTCGCTCGTAGCGGGGTCCTGTTAAGGGATCCGTGGCGGATGCCAAGGTGGCTTCCACCGAGCTACTCATCTTTAGAGTGCGCAGCGAACTATAAAGAGGCCGACGCACGGATTTCAATAAAAACATTCGTATTTTGTCGACGGCGGCAATAACGTGCCCGCCAACAGCTGTTGCGCCTGGAGTTGAAACTATGCATTAGAGATGGCACTTTTGTTAGAGATGATGCGATATATTTACTGAAAGCGATAGTTGGAAAATAATACGACATTAATTTCTGCTGCTTGAATATTATTATATTTTTTATTTAATATATTTATATATATATTAACTTAAAAATATTGTTTTATTTTTTTTTTATTTATTTATTATTGCAAACTGCATGGGTATATTTAATAAGCCGAATGTAGCCTCCTTTCTAGTTGTGCATCATTTAATTTGAATTTTTCATTACGTTTAACTTAGCAGTTAGTATCAATTAATTAATTAATTAATCAAGTCGAGTTAATTATTTACCCTGAAATAATTAATATTTAGCAATTGTGCATCCCTGAAAACACACGTTTTCCAACACTTGAATCCTGGTTTATCTGCTCTACAGCACTACGGTCTCTCTAATGCCCACGTGCGTTTTGTTTGGCCTCTGCCGGCGCTAAATTCAACCAAATTAAACCGAATTTTCGAGGATTTGCAAAGATTTCTTAGTCTCCCAAACACCCAGGAACTCCGGCAATATGGTCTTCTTCACGTGCAACGTCTGCGGCGAGTCGGTCAAGAAGCCGGCTGTGGAGAAGCATTACCAGACACGCTGCCGCAACAGCGAGAAGAACGTGTCCTGCATGGACTGCCTTAAGGACTTCTACGGCGAGGAGTACGTGGCGCACACCAAGTGCATCTCAGAGGCGCAGAAGTACGCCAGCCAGAGCCAGGGCTTCGTGGTCAAGGAGTCGCGCAACAAGAACGCCCAGAAGCAGGAGGGCTGGATGGACATCATCCGCGCAATCCTCGACAGCAGCGAATACAATCTCACGCCCGCACTGCGCTCCGCCTTCCAGAAGCTGCAGAGCGTGGACAATGTGCCGCGCAAGAAGGCCAAGTTCGAGAACTTTGTGGGCAACTGCATGCGATTGCCGCGCCAGCAGGCCACCCAAGTGTGGGACATCCTCGAGAAGGAGCTGAACAAGATGAAGGAGGCCAAGCAGGCGGAGCTGGCCAGAATCAAGGCGGAGAAGGTGGCGGCCATACAGCAGCAGCAGCAGCAAGATAAGGAGGCCGAGGAGGCGCCCCCGAAAAAGAAATCCAAAGTAGAGGAGGAGCCCAAAACCGAAGAGGAACCCACCAATGGCACCTCCAGCGACTTCGATTGGTCTGCCCAGCTTACCAAGATTGTTGGCAAGCAGGCGGATGGCATTTTTCTGGAGAAGCTACGCAAGAAGCTGCTCAAGAAGTACACCAAGCATTTGTCTGTAGAGGATTTGAGCGAAAAGCAGGCCAAGAAGTTCCAGAAGCGTTTCGACAAGCAACTCAAGCTCACCGAGGCCCTGCAAGTCGACGGCGATCTCGTCAAGGTGGCTAGCTAGCGGAGCAACCCACCTTTAGTCGTAGTTAAGTTATAGCAAAGGACAATAAAAGTGTAAGCTGCAAGTGTTGTTTCTTGTATTCCGATTCTCTAGGTCTTATACTTTAGGTACTGCATGCACTGCCTCAGATGATTGCGGGTGGCCTCGCACTGGGCTGTTTGATGGAACTGTTTGGGAGGACAGTGGAGGATCATCTCGTTGGCCACGCACTCGAGCACCAAGCCGGGATAAGGATGGCAGCCGTGCTTGGAGAGGCGTCTGGCCAGCTTCTTGACGCCCTTGTGCGGCAAAAGGTCCAGAGCTGTTGAAAAAGGGAGTGAGTTTTGGGTAAATCTTTTGGAACTATAGACCCACCATGTTTGTCGCATTTGATGTAGGTCTGATAGAGCAGTTCTATATCCGCATCGTTGACTAAATCCATTTCCAATTGCTCTTTAACCTGGTGGAGAACTAAAGAACGACGATCCTTGCCCAGGAATTCGGTGTTGTTGAAACTGCACTCGGCGGTGCACTGATCAAAGAGTTAGTTTGGGTTTTTAGAGAGTCTTTGTGGTATAGATCTTACAAACATGTATGTCTGCTCCTCCTCATCCGTCTCGTAGGCAATCTTCTCGTGCCACTTGACCTGGCAATCGCTAAACTGGTGACTCTCGTCATGCAAATCACAGCAAAAGTCGTGCTGTAATATATATCCTTTAATACTCGAAAAACCTCTTGATCACACCCACCATGGTATCCACCGCATTCAGTTCACAGTCCTCGTCCAGATCGGGAGCCGTGGCCCTGCCCAGAGCCCAAGCGGGCAGGAGGAGCAGCACCAACACGTTTCGTAGTTGGAAACACATTTTCCAAATTACCCCCTGAATAAGTCAACCGCTTTTATAACTGAAAAGCCGGGCTGTGAAGGGTTAATTTTGCGTAACATTTAATGGATTTTAATTTGAGGCTTAATTTATGCTTTTAAATATTCCAACCGAAATTTGCCCGCGCCAGACAGGCCGAGTGCAGCGTCATCATGATCATCATCTTCCTCGTCGTCGTCGTCATCGTTCCGCTCCAGTTCCTGGAACGCACTGCATTTCCATTAGCCCGCTGCACTCGAAGATAAATGATGAAAAGGCGCAGGCATCCATCACCGATCAAGCGGCGCAATATCCAAATATAGCAAAAATATTCAGGGCCCGGGAGAAGCCACGCACTTTCTTGATTGCGCTGCTATGTCTAGCGGCAAATGCATGCGGAAGCATTCCCAGTCCCCCAATCCGAAACCCATTCCCACACCCATTCCGCTGCGTTCAGCTGCAACTAATTAACCGAGAAATACATCATAAATAGTCCAACTGCCGCGGTTCCAGTTGCATCTTTGGTTCCAGCTCCTCCTTGCCAGCAGCACACGATCGTCATTAGTCAGGGCGCAGACGTTGCGTCGCTGCCTCAGAAGTTCCCATTTGTTTATTTTAGACTCGCACACACCCCGTCGGAGCGAGGGAGTGGTGTGAAGAGTAGTGATGCCAACGACCGATAACAATACATTATAGTTAATCTATATTGGATGATGGTTCAGTTTACTATTGAAATTAACTTGTGATATCATAAAAAGTCTTTAAAAAAATGGGTTTAAAATATTCTAAAGGCTTCCCTGTTTTCAAAGTATATTTTTCATATTTTAATACATATATATTTTTAAGTACTCAAGTTCTTAAGATATATATTCCAGAAAATAACAAAAGAAAATCGGTTATATCCGGAAAAGTCCAACTAAGCACCACTGCAGCAGGGCTTCGACATAAGGAATGGGTGCGGAGGTGCGTGTAGACTCCACTGGTATGCGGTAGGTATCCGCTCCTATATGCCGCAACGGCGCTCCACGGTGGCATGCGATTAGGGAATTTTTTGGGGGGCAAGAGCAATCGAGCGGCACGTGCCGCCCGCCTGAAGTTCAGTTCTCCGGAATAGGAATGCCTGCGTCTAGCTAGCTGGGCTAGGAAGCCAGGCCTACAAGAATCCAAGAATCCAACAGAATCGTCGAAGGTGGCCATATGTTTAGAGTATTTAATGGCTTGAATCGTAATTTAAATTCTAAATATTATATTTATTCCAACAAGATGATCAAATGATCATTTAATCTCAAGCTCTTAAAATACAGGACAGGATCTTAAAGAAGTTAAACTTAACAACTAAAACTTATATTAATCCCTCAATCTTTCCTCCTAATTACAAGGCCTTTAAATATTTCTTTGCGATTCAATTTGAATACACTTAATAATCGATTAATTAGGTACACCCCCACGAGTCGAGTGGATGTTGATGGTAAACATCAACAATGCATTGTCATAATCGAACAGCATCTGGCTCTAATTGCAGTTTGTGGATGCTTTTCCAGTGGATGTAGATGTATCTCTGCTGCCTTCACGGAGAACTCTCGCTTTCGGGCGCTCCAATACACACACAGACACGTGCGCACCGCACACAGATACTCGCGCGGATGTAACGGACGGATGAACAGCGAGTCGAGGAGAATCCACAGCGAAGACGACGGCCTATCAGTCGAGAGTCTGCAGTCGAGGCGTGCGGTTCGTTCGATTTCCCGGTTCCGGAGGCAAAACAAATTCAGCAGGCAGTGTAGCTCCTCCTCTGCCGCCACTTGGAGCGACAGTTCCAAAAAATCTGTCAAACTATACATACCTCTGCGCTATAGATACCCCTTCGGGTGGATAGTGCCACATTCTATTTATTTATAAACCGCCTATATTTTTGGATCAAACTTGAGGCGAAAGCAAAAGTGTTCTAAGAATTTCTGTGTGTCTAGTGTGAAAATGCCTTTGCCGAAATTGTGATTGTGAAATCCTCGCGTCTCAAAGTCACACAAGTGAACATATATAAAGATTCGATACAGAAAACTAGATATATCCCGCCACAATGCCGAGCTTCGGCGCTAAATTCCTCGCCTGCCTGCTGATCAGCTCGGTGATCCTGGTCAGCGGCCAGTACGAGCATTATTTGGACAGCCTGCGCTCCAACGAGCTGTACGAGTTCGTGGACGACGGCTCGGCCTCGGGCAGCATCCAATACCTGCCCAAGGGCGACAGCGAGCGGATCCTGCTCCAGCTAGAGCAGCCCATCCACTTCTATGGCGAACAGTACGAGCAGCTATACGTGAGTAATGCAAATCTAGGGCTCCGGCTTCGATTGAACACAAAGTATCTGGAAGATTGTGCACTGAATGAATTTTTGCAGCCTGCAGGCTGATAAGAACGATCCGATAAGCGGCAATCAGCATGCAAATACTCGGCGATTTAATAGTTTCTAGAGCATTTATATTAGTCTATTTCGGGGGAAGCATGCTTTGTTGTGGCCCGCGTATTTATAGGCGACATTAATTTTCGGCAAAACATGACAGGTCGGACGGACGAACATCGATTTCCACACACAGACACATCCACATCCACACATCCACTTGAGGGTGGTCCAAGACCAAGACGCAACCCATTGATGTGTCTCCTTGCCGCCTTGGCCAACTGCCAGGGCTCCTGAGCAGCCGGGCACTGAGTGTCTGAGTGGTTTCGGCACTTGGCAGCCAAAGTTATGAGTTCTCCGAGTGGAGAGGCTTCTGCTGCTGCTGCTGCTTCTGCGAGTGTCGCCTATTTTAGAACTGTTGTTTTTCAGTCGCCGCGCTCTGCATTTTGTTAGTTAATTAACTGAATTTATGTGTCTGACGTAGAAAAATAGCACGCGGCACAAAATCGGAACACGCCGGAGCGGGCTCTATGGCCATAGAAATCCATAAATTTATTGAAATTCCTGGCCGAAAGAGGAGCCTGTCGCTTGGGTCAAATTGGTGTCGAAACCATTTGGAAATTGTATAAATAGACTCGTCATATTCCCATCCAAAATATTGTGTGAATAACCCCAGCCTGTATGTGCTATATATGTTCTCCTGATAAGTCTATACTTGAGGCACTTCAAATTATTATTTTGATTAAGTATTAAAATATTTATGGCAGATTTCTGGAAAGGTTTTATTAGCATATTCAAGCAAAGTCTGATTTTTTTATTAATTAAAAATCTAGTTCAGAAATTCTAATCTGAATTAGGCCAATGAATGCCCCAATTTGGTTTGAAATGTGTTATGTTCACTTACCCAACCTCAATTTGGCATCCATTGCGGCATGGAGTCCGTGTGGAGTTGGTTTAAATCACCTGCCAAGCTGGCCGGAATTCCTAGGCCACATGCCACGTCGTGGTCCCCCTGCGGCGATAAATGGAAGCCCCAGGAAGACACTGATTTATGCTGCGGCCTGTCGGCAGCCACAACACAGGCATTTCTCGAACACCTGTGCTCCAATTCCGCTTCGGATTCCCTGTTTTGTTTATTCAGATTGCCTGTTGCATGGCTGGAGATGACGGAGGAAGCTGCATTCCCGTGGCTAATTTTAGACGGAACACTGAACGGATGTTGGGCGAGGACTCAATTAGTGGCGGTCTCAGCCTCAGATCATTTACACTATTACTATATCCCTTCGATCTCCGATCGTTTTGCCGCCTCTGTTAATGATTTGTTGTTGTTTTGTTTCCGCCAGGAGAATTCCCATTAGGAGTTAAGTGGCCCGTTAGCACTTCACGGGGCTGCACTAATTGCAGTGCCATATGGAGGCCAAGTACTCTTTCAAGTACTTTCAAGTGATCCCAAGTGTAACTTCCTCATTCTCATGTGTTGAAAAAATAATGTTGTATATCCCTGAACCTATTTAATTTGAAATATTTACACTGAAATTATATTTAGGGTTTATATAAAATTAAAAGGATATATACTCATATTTACGAACTCTTCTTTATGCTCCTTTCCAGATCAACACCAACGGCATCCTCACCTTCAATGTGGAGTTTGCCGAGTACCTCAATCAGCCTTTTCCCTTGGAGTATGCATCGATAGCGGCCTTTTACTCCAATGTGGACACCTCCAACAGTGACGATGACACCTCCATCTCGCTCTTCGAGACCAAGGATCTGCCCACGCTGGACCGTGCCACATCTCTGGTGCGCTATGCCTTCAGCAGTCAGGCGGAGTTTGAGGCTCGCCAGGTGATCGTGGCTACATGGCGCAATGTGGGCTACTTTGACTCCAAGACGGACAAGCTGAACACCTTCCAAGTGGCCTTGATTGTGGGCGAGCAGCAAACCTTTGTGCAGTTCATCTACCCAGAGCACGGCCTCAACTGGCTGCAGGGCGAATCCGCTGGCATGGGCTTACCCGACATCCGTGCCCAGGCTGGGTTCGTGTCAGAAGATGGACGTTACTTTACCTTGAATGGTTCCGGATCGGAGAATGTAAGTGGGACGGAAAGATTTCTAAAATAAAGGATCTTTTTTTAATGTAAATTCATACATTTCTCCCTCTTCAGGCACGCTTCCTCAGCGAGAATACCAACCTGGGTGTCCCTGGCGTCTGGCTGTTCGATGTGGCTCCCATTGAGCCACAACAGAATGTGAGGACTCCCGACAATGCTGAGACCCTCACTGAATCACCTGCCTTGGCTCAGAGTTGCCAGGCCGCTGGTCATCAGTGCCACGAGCATGCCCAGTGCCACGACAAGGCCGAGGGGTATTGCTGCGTCTGCGCCAATGGATTCTATGGCAATGGAAAGGCCTGCCTGGCCAATGACCTGCCCATCCGAGTGACTGGCTCCCTGGCCGGAGAGCTGAACCGCCAGCCCGTCGACGAGCAGGCCAAGCTGCAGTCATATGTGGTGACCATCGATGGCCGTTCTTACACCACCATCAACCCGTTGAGCGACGAGCTGGGCGCCAAGCTGCGTCTAGTGCTCCCCCTGCTGACCACCGTTCCCTGGCTATTCGCCAAGTCTGTGGGTGGTGTGGCCAACGGCTACCAGCTGACCGGCGGCATCTACGACCATGTCTCCCGCTTGCAATTCGACTCTGGTGAGACTCTCCACGTGAACCAGACTTTCGAGGGCCTTAACTACTGGGACCAGCTGTCCGTCAAGATTGAGCTGTACGGCGATGTGCCTTCGGTGCCCGCCAACGCTGTCCTTCACCTTCCCGACTATGTGGATGAGTACCGCTTCGTGCGTCCCGGGGAGCTGCAGTCGGTTCAGTCGCATCAGCTAGAGGTCACAGAGGAGCAGCGCGTCCTAGGCGTGCAAGTGGACCAGCGCATCCTGTACAACAGCTGCCTAAGAGACGATGAGCCCGACCCGACCGAAACCACCGTGCTGCAGAAGATCTCCAAGGTGACCCTGGACTTTGTGGAACGCGACCAGGCGCTGCGCATCAGTGCCGTAAGCAAAGTGGGCGTCACTGCCGAGTCCAATGCCTGCACGGATGGAACCGCCGAGTGCGGGGAGAACTCTGTGTGCGTTCCCGACGAAGATACTTATCGCTGCGACTGCCACCATGGCTATGCCGCCCAGGTGGACGAGCGTGGACTGCAGGTTTGTGTGGACATTGACGAGTGCGCCGCGGGCACCCATGTCTGTGACGAGAATGCCATTTGCGAGAACACGGAGGGCGGTTTCAGCTGCTACTGCTCCGAGGGATTCCAGGGCAATGGCTATCGCTGTCTGTCCAACTCCACTGCCGACAACATTGAGTACTCCACGCCGGCAGGCCAGGCGCAAGGGGAGTATACTCCTGAGCCCAATCCTTATCCCGAACAAGAACAGGAGCAGGGCCAAGATCAGGATCAGGGTCGCGAGCAGCAGCCCCAGCCAGATCCTTATCCATATCCCGGACAGAATGAGCAGGTGCCCCAACATCCCGACGAGTGCTATGTAAGTGCTTTGATTTCTGAATTATATTTTTCAACAATAATTTTTGTGGTTTCTTAGCGCTGCTCTAAGGACGCCAACTGCCTCGAAGGTCGCTGTACCTGCCGTGATGGCTTCTCCGGCGATGGCTACCAGTGCACCAACATCTGCGGAAACGGCGAGGTCTGGGAGGACGGTCGCTGTGAGCCCCTGCTGCTGGACAGGCATGACGTGGAGCCGTCTTGCGATTTCTTCGGCGAGTGCAGCTGCCCCGATGGATATGAACTATCCGAGGATGGTCAGCGTTGCATCTACGCCCACAACTTGGACTCGCACGAGATGAATGTTGATCTGAGTGAGTTTCAGAGAGCCACACGGCGTATGAGTAATAAAGTAAGCTAAAACCTCTCTTTAAACTGCAGTTCCCTGCGACGTGGATGCCAACTGCCACATCAATGCCACCTGTGTCTGGTATGACCAGGAGCTGCGCCACATTTGCACCTGCAAGACCGGCTTCAGAGGCGATGGCTACAACTGCGAACTCATCGATGACTCCTGCGCGATTGTAAGCTAAGATCCGGGCTCCATCTGGGCAATCTAATAAAACCTTTGCCTTCAAGAAACCGGATATTTGCGACGTCCACGCCTCCTGCCAATACAACGAACAGCTGGGCAAGTCCGAGTGCCAGTGCGTGCGCGGCTATGAGGGCGACGGCTTCCGCTGCCAGCTGGCCCCCGAGTGCCAAGCCGCCGAGCATTGCGGCGAGAATGCCTTCTGTGACGATGGAGTCTGCCAGTGCCAGCAGGACTACGAAAGGGATATCAGTGACCGCTGTGTGCCGGCCGGGCGCTGCGGCAATGTCTTCTGTGGCTCCAATGCCATCTGCAAGTGGGATTCGGTTCAGAGTCTTCAGTTCTGCGACTGCCTCGAGGGTTACCAGGGAGATGCTCTCCAAGGATGCACCAGCAAGCCTTTGTCCTGCCATGTTTCCAACAACTGCGGCATCCATGCCACCTGCGAGCCCACCGAGTAAGTGTTAAGAGGTTCTAAATTCCTTTCAGCTCTCTATTTATTTGTAATTTTTTCGAAAAGGGATCCTGCCAACTACGAGTGCCAGTGCATCGCCGGCTTCCATGGTGATGGCTATGTTTGCATCGAGGAGCAGAACTGCCTGAACAACCCCACTCTGTGCGACATGAATGCCCAGTGCCGCTCGACCAACTCCGGTCTGGTCTGCGTTTGCAATCAGGGTGAGTCCCAAATCATTTATCGGAATTTTCCAAAGATACAGCCACAGCGTCTGAAACCGCTTTGTCGCTCTGAATGGCCTGTGTCTCCTGGAGGCCCTTCTTCTGATCACACGAACTGCACGAGCTGAAGAAGACAAAGCCGAATAGGGTTAGGGCCAGCACCACGTTGAAGTAGCCATTGTTGCGATCCCAGGTCAGCGGATGCATGAAGAACTCCCGCATGGACTGCATGGGAGAGGGTCGCTTGGTTGGGTCCTCGGGGCTCAAGTTGGGCTGGTTGAGGTGGCGCAACGGTGGTTGGAATCGCATCTTGAGTCCACCGGCAACTGTCCGGGACATCCGCGTCAGTTGGTTCATTTCTTTAGTGGAGAAAGAGCTAAAATTAATGGAGAAAGAAGTAAGGCAGGGAGTACTTACTGAAAAATACAGGAAATTTTGATGGAAAGAGGTGGAAAGGTTTGGAGAAGAGAAATAAGTTTAGGAAAGAAACCAGTTTGACAGAGATTACAGAGATTCCTTTCTGTATCTTGATTCCAGGTTTCTATGGCAATGGCTCTGTGTGCCAGGAGCGTCAGCAGCACGAATCAGACTTCTTGATCGTCAGCCAGGGCGTGGTGATCGTGAGGGTTCCCCTGAACGGACGCAATGTCTTACCCATTTCGGTGGCCCAGATGGCCATTGGCCTGGACAAGGACTGTGTGGAGGGTCGTGTCTACTGGGGCGACATCTCAGCTAAGAAGATTGTGAGCGCCAAGTACGATGGAACTGATGCCCGTCCCTTCATCACCACTGGTGGGTTGGTCATATCTCCTCCAAAGCACAACCTCTTAGCTAGTTTATACCCACAGATATTGAATCGCCCGAGGGCATTGCCATTGATGTGATCTCCCGCCGCCTGTACTGGACGGACTCGGTGAAGGACACCATCGAGGTGGCTAGCCTGGATGATCCCACGTTGAGGGCAGTGATTATCAACAAGCAGCTGGTGAATCCCCGTGGTATTGCCGTGGATCCCTACAGGGAGTAAGTGTCATCTGTCTCCTTGAGGTCCTCCTGTTCTGAGAGTTTGATTTTATCCTTAACAGAAAACTCTTCTGGTCGGACTGGGACCGTTCTGCACCCAAGATCGAGATGTCCAATTTGGATGGCACTGGTCGGGAGCTGCTGCTGGGCAAGGAGTCTGTGAATCTGCCCAACTCCCTGGTGGTGCTCGATAACTCTGGCGAGTTGTGCTTCGCAGATGCTGGCACCAAGAAGGTTGAGTGCATTCAGCCGCAGAACCGCCAGCTGCGTCCCATCTCCAATGAGCTGTCTTACCCCTTCGGCCTGACTTTCACGCACGATCAGTTTTACTGGACGGATTGGACCACGTGAGTTGGCAGCGATCTTCCTCTCATATCGTATAAATATAATTTAAAATTAATACTAATTTTTATAGCAAAAAACTGGAGAGCGTGGACAGCCAGGGCACGCGCCAGAAGGCCATCCAGACTCCTTTCTTCGGCAGTCACAAGATGTACGGCATGACAGCCGTGGAGCAGCAGTGCCCGCAGTACCAGAGCCCCTGCCAGATCAACAACGGCGGCTGCACGGACTCCCGGCTGTGTCTGGTGAATCGCCAGGCTCCGTCCGGCAAGAGCTGCAAGTGCACCAGTGCCTCGACGGGTTGCACTCTGCCATCGCCCTATCCCAACTATTAATTTTATCTTTAATGCAAACTTAAACAAGAAAGGAAGCTAACTTCGGCACGCCGAAGTTTGTATACCCTTGCAGATTGGTTTTGATGTTTATTTTATAGATTTAAATGCTGAAAACACTCACAAAACAGAGTTTCATTACATTTTACCTATACTTATTATGTTTACAGTTTGACAGTTACAGTTTTACATTCTCAGCTTTATATATTTTATACATTTACCGATCGCTTCTATGGCAGCTATAAGATATAGTTGTCCGATTTTTATGAAATTTATACCAAAATTCTAGAATAATAAAAAAAACGTATATCTCAGAGTAAATAAAAATGCGTTGAAAAACAACGAAGCTATAATTTTATTTCTATTAATTTCTCGATCGTTCCTATGGCAGCTATATCATATAGTCGTCCGATTTTCATAAAATTTTTACCAAAATTCTGGAATAATATAAAATGGCTATATCTCAAAAATGATGCAAAAATATTGAAAAACAGCCAAGTTATACTTTTTTTTCTAAAAATTTATCAAACATTTGTATGGCAGCTATATGATATAGTCGTCCGATCCGGCCCGTTCCGACATATATAGCAGTGAGAGCATATAGAAGACTATATGCAAAGTTTCATTCAGATAGCTTTAAAACTGAGGGACTAGTTTGCGTAGAAACAGACAGACAGACAGACGGACAGACGGACAGACAGACAGACGGACAGACGGACAGACAGACAGACGGACAGACGGACATGGCTAGATCGACTCGGCTGTTGATGCTGATCAAGAATATATATACTTTATAGGGTCGGAAACGTCTCCTTCACTGCGTTGCAAACTTCTGACTGAAATTATAATACCCTGCAAGGGTATAAAAACTAATATTTTTCGATACGTATACAAAATCGCAAGATCAACAAACTCAAAGAAACGTTAACCAAAGGTAGGAGGAGCGCAATCGAAGTAAACTAAAATAAATTAAATTAACTAACTAGGAAAGCCTGTGTGCCATTCTATGTAAAGCAACTCAAAAGAAGATTAATTAATAAAGAATAATTAATAAAAGGGGTCAATAAAGTACCATAAAAAACAGAGCTCAACCCGTATGATCTATCAACTTCTCTCCCAAGAACGAATGTAAGAAACTTAAAAGAGCATTGGGTCGGCGGAGAACCCGAATTTTGTTTAGAAATTGAGTGAAAAGGTTCCTCAATCTATAAACTTAATTGGAAACACCACTTATCCTTAGTAAAACTCCCATTCGATTATTTCCAACTATAGTTTGAGTTTATTGTGAGTTCTGTTAGGCATGCCTTAAAGAGCATGGCGCCGAATAAATATTACAGCAAGTTTATACCCTAGTCCACACCGAATGTTATCTCTAATGCTGCAGCCAATGACAGATGCGGTTTCGTTACCTACTTTTGTACATTGAGACATCGATTTGATCTATGTGGTAGAGATGCAGATATACAGATTATACATAGGTATACAGATCTATATAAATAGGTATTTCGGGGTGCTCTAGGCATATAAGCTTATCTAATTTATTCTCGAGACACTGGAATGCATTTCATCGTCATCGTTGACTAAAATTTTCTTAAAAAACTGCTTTTAGGGGGGTGCTTTAACTAACATTTTTGAAAGAGTGTGTGTGTGTTGTCAGGTGTCTTTTGTCTGTTGTGTATTTCTGTGTAGGTACATTGTTTGCTTTAGCTACTTCCTATAGATCCTATATGTGTATATATCTGGGACGTGTCTTGGCCGTCGAATTGAGTTAGAGGGACTTGGGTTGCGTTGACTAACAGCAAAGACCTTATAATAGATGCATAACGGTCACACACACAATCGTATGGCATTACGCATCTTAAGGATTATACAGCCTTTGGCTACAGGATTTTGTTAGCCGCGAACGCTTGTTCATAGAGCTCATTGAATTTGGTTCAGTGGCCGACACTCGATCGTCTCTCGGCCCCAACTAGCCTTATCTAGTTAACTCTAAGCTAGTTGCTATATTTCTAGATTCTGTTGTCTTTCGATTTAAGTTTCTCTCATTAGGTTCTAATAGTTTTCTTTGAATGCATGTTTGGTTCCTAGCAATATAGTTTATATACAAATTCTTTGATTTATTTAAATATATATATATATGTATACATATTTCTGTTGGTTTTGTAAAGCATTAGAGTATACCAAAGCCCGTTCCAATTTATATTATGAAAACCGTTTCACTTTCTTGGTTTGTTTTGTTACCTTTCCATTGGAATTATTCGCGTAAAACATTGCTAATAGTTTTACAAAAAAAGTGGATTCGAATGAGAGTGTATAGTACAAGACATTGATAGCACCTTCATATATGTTTCTATATGGGGTTTCCTTGGGTCTGAGGGTGGGGGAAGCTGAACAGAACAAAATGGTGAGGTCATACCTAAGGTATATACAGGGGTTTAAACCCGATCTATTTGATAGTTTGCTACGTCTCTCCGGCTTCTCCTGGGATATGCTTAGGTCTAGGCATCGGATATTTACAGTTATACAGTTAGCTAAGTCACCGTCGAATCTATCCAATAGTTTAACTACATTTGTTGTTCCCAAAACACAATTTGCGCGGCATAATGCATTGCTTATAAACTAATATATCCTCGAGTGTTATTGGTATTCCCTAGGGATAATGGGATCAGTGATCCTCTCAACATACAAGACTAACTTAAAGGGGCTCGCAATGGATCTCCCGGGGCCACACACCACAGACAGACTTAAGGGGGTGGGATTGGTTGGTTGGTTGGCTGGGTTCCTAATACTTTCGCTCTGATCAGAACTTATCTCTACGGGAGTGTCTGTGCGTGCTGGCCGTGTTCTATATCCACTTGTTTTTCGACATGGAGGAGCGGAGTCGGCGCCCCCACATCAGGTTGTATCATACAATCGTTCCCTGCAGATGCTGCGGCGACGACACCTGCGACGGCTGTTGACCCAGCGAGTCCTGAGCTTGCAGCGAACCGCCCGCTCCCGACGAGGTGCTCGGTCCCGGTCCCAGGTCTGCCGTATTGATTGCCAGCGAGGAGCCGGCTCCCAGCATTCCGCCCGTGGAGGAGCCGGCACCGGATGGATTAATACCACCGCCGCCGCCACCGCCCACGACACAGGGTACACCCAGCATGGGTGTGGGTTCCTCGGGCGGTGTCACCTGCAAGGAGATTTGATTCTAAAGGAAACATTAGTCCATCCTTGAAATATGATAAGTGTTATGGGAACCCACCTCCATGCCGATGCTGCCATTGAGCGATATCTTGATGGGATTACTGTGGTTCGTTGCCTGCATGAGGGTGGTGAAGTGACTGATGCCGATCTCCTCCAGCGACGACTTTCTCCGGCCGTGGCTAACGCCCACGCTGGGAAGGCCCTGTCGCAGGGACGAGGATCGACGGAGCAGGATGTCGTTGTCGATCTGCAAGAGGAGCAAGCGGGGAAATATCCACAAATAGTGGCAATCATTAGTTGGGTTAGTAAGCCCCAAACCGTGAGGTTATGATGCCAACAAAACTCAATTACGGTTACACATACAAATTGGCTATTGTTGCAGTTACTCAAAGAATCAAAACAAACACATTAAGAAGGAACACGTGTGAACTTCATTGCGCAATGCGACGCGATGGTGACATCTAAATTGATTTCTGGTTAGTTTTCTTATTTATTTTCATGTGATTTTCCTCTGAGTGCGAGCTATGACAATGATTTATTGCTGGTTGCTGTTGACTGTTGCAGTGGCCTTGCTGTGGCTTCGGCTTAGAGTTGCAGTTGCAGTGGCTGCCGTGCTGATTGGTGGAGTGTTCTGCGGCTAAAGTTTCTTTCGTTTTTGGAAATGAGTACCCACAATTTTGATGCTCAGTGTGAGAGTGCAAGTGCTAGGCCCCAAATGGCGGGGTGAAAGCAACAGGGGTGAACGCATTCGTTTGTTTTAGCCAATTTGTTGGAACAGAAAAATACGAACAATGAAACCAGGCTAAGACTAAAGTGTGTAGCTAGGTAAGAAGTGTTTCGTGTTCCTAATGCAAGGGTTTAAAAATTGATCAATGAAGTAAGATGCATAACGGCAAGAAAATTTGTATTAAGCTGCTTTAAATCTAACTTGAAAGTTGGTTGAAAAGTCAAAGTCACAAGGCATTTATAGTTTTCATATGGGCGTTATGCATCTTATAAAGTATATTGCCTTCAGTTATACCATAGTTTCAGCTTGGCAAACTTCCCTTAAATTCAACTTCTGTATCTTGATGTTTTTAAACATAAATCGAACAACGTGAAAAAGGTGAATCGAATTAAAACGAAAAAAACATATAGAGAGGAAGGTAGCAGTGTATGAGTGCACTTTGTGAGTGTGTGTGTGTGTGTAGTGGGTATAAAAGTAATAATAGCCAACCCGCAATGAGTTACTCCGTCCACGCTGATTGCCAACCACCGTCGGACTGTCGGGTAGAGAAAGAGAATTCGATTTAATTTGCTGCATCGGGGGGCTACAGCGCTGCGAGGATGATCCATACCCGGCCAAAGTCTGAACACTCTGCATTTGCATGGGGTTCAAACCGGCGATGCCGGAGCCGCGACGCGATCCAGCCCCGACGGCGGTGTTGGCCATGTTCATGTTCATGTTCATCTGCGGCATTTGGGGGCCGCAGGTGGCGCCCAGATTAATGTTCGAGCAGAAGGAGATGTTTGATTTGCGGCGCGAGTTGTGTCGCTCGAAGGTCTTTTGGGCCGAGAATGGCGAAGGTCTAACCAAGTAGCTGTCAAGGGGGAAATATGGTTTAAATTTCCATATAGTATATTCTTGAAGGATTAAATATTTATAGGGGGAATCAGCCCGACTTAACTCACATCAGATCGCCTTCCTCCAGCTTGAGATCACAGCTCGGATTGATTATCACATAGGACAGGTGGTTACGCTTCTCGCTCACATCATCATAGTCGATTGTGGGTAGGTTCAGGGACTCCATGCGACTCCTCACCAGATTCGCTATTTCCGCCCGCTCAATCTGCTGGGCATGGTTGTCCCTCGCCTCGTCGGCCAGGTTGATGGAATACTAAAAGAATCGGTTGGTTGGATTGTCATACACAGAAAGCCTTCATAAAACATATTTTCAAGGTCAGTTGGCCCGTGGAATTTATATTCTTTCTGATCCTGGGTTAGTGTGGTTGTTGTGCTGAAATGCAGACGGATGGACTGTGGATGGGCTTCACCATAGCTCGCTTGCTGATTTGGTTGCTTTTAGTTGCTGTGAATCATGCTACCATTACAAAGAGAACACCATGCCGCAGAAGCAGGGAACGATGCAAAATCAAGACTGACGTACCTGAGCCCATTATAAAACCCCTTAGGTTTCCCCCTGAAAATCTCTGCGGAAACACTCGGTCACGAGGGATGGTGCTTGATACTTACGGATGATCCCTTGCGCTCGGAGCAACCGCCGAGGCAGTTGACCGACCGCTGACGCTGCGGCTGCGACTGCGGCCGGAAGCTGCTGGCACCACCTGTTGCCGACGCCGGCGGGCGGTAGGTGACCCCCCGCAGCATTTCCGTAGAGTCCTTCGTCGAGTCGGGCGTGCCGGTCTCCTCGTCGTACTGAGGCATGCCCATGATTTGGTTTGGTGTATATTGGCGTATGCAAATTTGAGTTCGATGGGAGTTTGGTTAAACACAAGATGATTTACATATTTAATTGGTTTTTAATTGAAATGGCAAATTGCTATCGCTGTTCCACACTGAGTGTTGGTGTATGCAATATGTATGTATGTATCTGTATGTGTGGCATGGCACGGTGGTTGGTTAAGTTTGTGCCCTTAGCAAAAATGTAACATTTAGGTTTTTAGGTTCAAGCATGCCGCGGCAGGAAGGCGGCAGGCAAGGGTCCGCCTTCCCCTCCGCCAACTGTTAAATAATAAAGCGAATTTCTGGGAAATTAATACACGCGATTGTGTTGATCCAAAAAGAAGCCAGAAAGCAAAAAAAACTAGGAATAAGAGAAGGTGCAAGGGCAAGCGTTAGGCTGTTGTTCTTCAACTGCAAATTGGGCAAAAACAAACAAGTTTCGTCTTCTGGCAATACTCCTCTTCTACTTTCTAATTGAATTAAATTTTCGCTTTGCTCTCCAATTATCCCCAAAGTGGTTGAACTCGTATTGATTTTTAGATCGAGCAGGCATTTTTAATGAGCTTTCAGCGCGCGTCAAAGCAGGCACAACCGCTTTTGAATAATTTAGAGAGGTTTTTGTAGGTCGGAGAATGGGTTAGGGAAAAAAACAAGGTACAAGGCAAGCAACTGCAATCAGCTAATTAAAAGCCGCATGCAAACAACAAAGGAAACTGAAACGGTAACGGAAACGGAAACAAAACCAAACCAAATTAAAGCCGAAACCGGAAAAGCCAAACATGCAGCAGCCAACAGGTCACGCAGGAGCAGGAGCAACGCAGGGAGGGGATTCAGCTACAACTACCCACTCCCAATGAGGGCCAACAACTACGACTAGACTACACACAGTTTACACACCACACACGTACGATTAACGGATTGGAGGAGGCCAGGCTAGTGGGGCAGGCAGATGGGGTTGTATGAAGTGTGGTATTTGATTTTCTTTTTCGATTTCTCGATTTCAGTTTCGATTTCTCGCTTCAAAGGGAACTCACTGCGTGCGTGTGCGTCAGGTCCAATGCAAACGCAAATCAATTAATCAATTGGTACAACGGGTCGTATGTGTAATTTGTATGAGTAATTTCTCTTTTGGCCTGATCTAAATGCTCACAGAACGCTGTCTGATTTTTGTCTTCCTATAGCTCATGACAAATGCTAAATGAAGGCAAACAAAGTATAAAAATAATCCAAAACTTAGAAAGACGATCGGAGCTACGTAAAAACCAAAGTAAAATGGGAGTGGGAGTCGTAATCGGAGTCAGAATCAGCACGCTATGCTTTATATTCGTATTTATATATATATTTATACAAGTGTGTTTATATATCGTGGTAAAGGGGTTAGTTTACTTTAGAGGGTAGCAAAGTCGCTGCTAATGGCGTCAATCAAGCTTAGATTAATCTATGTTTTTACCAGTTTTTCGGAAAAGATTATATATATTCGGATGTAAATATGTATATATATATATATATATATATATATATATAGAGAGAGAGAGATCGAGATAGGGAGTAAACTTATGCACTTAACGATATTGGAGGTACATATGCAAAACTTGTTACCATGATGAACAGACTTCAGACTCAAGGCAGTTATGTTAGTAGTAAAGCGTAAGCGTGTGATTGAAAATAGGAGACCAACTCAAGGATAGTGAAACCAGAAATCAAAATCAATAAGTAAGGAGTAAGGATTAGGCCTCGTCTCCATGGGGGTAACTCAATTCGATAATCGGCAACTCAGGTTAAGAAATCATTATCGCTTTCGGGTAGTTTACTTTCGCTGTGTTTCGGTGTGTGTACCTAATCGCAACTCGGAATACGAATACGTGAGCAAGAGACAAGAAAAAGAGCTATAGTAGAGTAGTAGTTATAGTAGAGTTAGAGTAGAGTTAGAGTAGAGCTAGAGTAGAGCTAGAGAGATAGAGTTAGACATAGAGAAACAGAGAGATAGACAGGCTAGAGGTGTGGCGAGTGTGTGGGTGAGCGTGGGTGTCAGTTGGGCTAGAAACAGATGTCCCGGCTCGGTCTTGAAGCTTGAAGATGTCTTGGATCTTGAGGAGATTTGCTTTTTGCTATTTGCTTTTTAGCCTTTTGCTGTTTGCTGTGACTGGACTCACCGATGGACGCAAGCGCACACAATGTCTGCTGAAGGCGGAGAAGGGTCCCCATCTCTCGACCGGCGAGTTACTCACATGAGAGGTGTCCGCATTCGAGGTGTCCTGGGTGCGGTAAATGCCAATTGGTATTTCGCAGGTGGTGGAGCAGAGCTTCTGGTACAGCCGGCCATAGGTACGTATCCACATGTCGTCTTTGGTGATGCGCATCTGCAGTGTATTAGCGGTGTTACTCTCTCTCTCTATCCCAGAGTCCATTTGCTGATTAGTAGCACTCACCGAGGTCAGGAAGCCACTGCCCGGGGCCTGGTCGATGCCCAGCAGAAGCCTCACAAACGTAATCACATAGTCCTTGACGAAGGCCTGGTACAGCAGAGTGTCCAGCATGGAGGCACTGAACACGGCTCCGGCGGCAAAGGGCAGGCGGAACATGTAGGAGATGTGCGACCCGCGCTCCTTCTCGCGCTGCAATGAAGTGAGCGGCAAATTAACCAAATGACAGCTGAAGGCTGGGGGCGGAGGCCAACGCGCTACCGACCTTCTCCATTTTGCTCAGATGCAGAGCGTACTTGTCGTGGGCCCGGAACTGCATGAATCTCATGTTGGAGCTCTGCGATAGCTCCGTGATGCTCTTGATGCTGGGAAAGAACCTGAAAGGGATGTCAGGAGGGAAGACTATTAGAATTCCGTGGAAATTCCAGCACACTCACTTGAACATGTTCTGCACGGCCACAATGGTGTTGCAGTCGGAGAGGGAATCCTCCTCGGCCGAGTTGGAGAGCTCCTTGTTAACCACCACCACGCTTTCGGCCAGCGTGATGCCAGCCCTCAGCAGATCGTCCAGGCAGTCTATCGAACCCAGCATCCAGTAGACCTAATCAAAGAGATATATTAAATGTTACTCATAGGGGGAGAATGTCAAATTACCAATGGAAAGTAGGAAAGGGCATCTAAGAAGGCCACGTCCGGCCTGCGTTCCAACAGCAGGATGATGGGATTCAGGGAGGTCTTCGACCTGAAGTGAGCTCTCAGCGGAATGATGAAGTTGTAGATGCCATTGGAGGCGTAGTCCGCTGCCAGGATAATGGTTTTGTTCTGCCACTGGTACTCCTTGGCATTCCGATAGCTGCAGTGCTCGCAGACCTGTAAAGGATATTTGATGGCGTCTCCCCAATGAAATGGAATGGCAATCAGTGACATCTCTCACCTGAGCTAGCTGCAGGCAGCACAGAGGCTTCTTCTCCTTGAGCAGGTAGCAGAGCGTGGGACTCACGCCGATGAAGGGCGACACGGGCGGAAAGCCCTTAACGATGCTGGAATGGCAGACAGTTTTCGTTTAGCGATGGCTGCTCTTCCCAGCGGGGCAGGGGCAGGAGCAGGATGTGGATGAGGATAGCGGTTGGGTTAGCTGCTCTGTGGGTGTGCGGGGTGGCAAGCTAGGTGTGTGCTGGGACACGATTCAAACGATTCAGCTACAAGGTACAAGTAGGGGGATTGAGTTTCTGGGGGAAAAAATGCAAACTACTGGCATTTCCAAAACATTCACTACGGATTAACAAATGGCTGAACTGAAAGTGTGATTTCCTGGGGTCCTGCGGAGAATGGCACCTCTTTTTCCTCCTCCCGACTGCGGATGAGGGCGAACTTTTGGCCGCTCCCCGGGAGCAGACTCTGGAAATGAAGGCACAATTGAAGCCGAAAGCAAAACAAAGGCAAGACAAGGCAAGGCGCAAGCAGAAGCAAATGCAGATGAGATGAGGAGACCCAGGGCAACAGCAATCACAGCAAACGGAATAGTAACGAATCTCGAGCTGCTGCTCCGTTGGTCCAAGGTAAACGGCGGCGTCATTAAAAGATGTCCTGCGGCAGGCAAACAAAAGCAACAGCAACAAGGAACCAAGGAACGAGTAACAACGACAAGAACTCTTCAACAAATGGCGTGTGTCCGCAGAATGGCTTGGCGCGTTTTGTCGCTTCCCTCGTCAGACTTACCAGGAGTAGTCGGCGACCCACACAGGACGCACCGGCCGACGCGTCTCTACGGAACTGCTTGACGTGAATGCCGTAGCCCCTGCTCCTGCTCCTGCTCCTACACCTGCTACTGCTGCTGCTGTTGTGGTAGTTGTGGTGGAGCAACTGCAGGAGCAGCAGCGCTGCAACTGTCGCCTGCGAGCCGCCAGCCTGGCCAAGGCTCCTCCACCCAGGCCCAGACCCAAGCCCATACCTGTTCCCATTCCCATTCCCATTCCGGGAACACTGCGGCACTCGCTGTCGCAGCTGAAGCTCTTCTTCATGACGCGCCTGCGCAACTGCGGAAGATACTCCTCGGCCAAGTCAATGGAATCACCAGTGGAGTCACCAGCATAGGCATTTGGATTAGGAGCAGCAGCAGCAACAGCAGCGGAAGCGGATGCGGCAGCAGTGGCATGGCAGAAGCTGCAACTGTGCTGATTCGAATCCTCCGAGGAGCTCATGATGAGCGAATAGGTGCGCGATTGGGGAAAGTGCCCGCCCAAGCAGCTGAGGCGAAGTGGTCGATTCTCGTTAGGTTTGATGTGTTCAGAGAGGGTGGTGGTTATATAAGTAGTAAGTAGGGTAGAGGATGGGGGGTCTAGTGCTTAAATACAACATATACATTTTTACATTCAGTTCGAGTCCAGCAATCCTCACAGATGGAGCAAAGATAATATAATAAATAAGATGCGTAGCACCATATGTTCTTCTTGCAACCTAAAGTTTGTACAAGCGTTACGCATCTTATAAGACATGAAATAAATTTAAAATGTAGCTAAGAAAACACAAATAAAATCTAGAAATTATATAAAGAACATAAAAATAACTTTGATCACCTGGGGATTGCTGAGATCAGACTTCCAGACTATATATATATATACACAGACTCGGGTCGAGATTAGTAGGTCGCTAAGAAGTACAGTTAGTGATACACAAACGTGTTACAATCGGGCTGAGGGCTAAACTCTATGTAGATAGAGACACTACACTTTGGGGGGAGAGTGGGGGGAATCGGTGCCTCGGTATAGTGACAAAAGGGAGACATTACGAAGGCCATCAGATGGGCGATACTCACGCAATCTTTTCCGAGGGAGAACGCCAGGGCATCTCGTCGTCGATTTCATCATCGCTCTCGTCTCCCTCATCGCCATCGTCATTGCCCGCGATGCTGAACGAAGATGAGGTGAACATGTCAGGCACGGGAAGGATCGAAGGACGTCTGCTACCTGAAGAGGAAAAGTAGAAGTTCGGAAATGCATTAGAAATATTTTGGTAACTAATGTTTTTGGGAACTATGTATTAAATTAACTAGCTAGCTTACCCCTCCTCTGGTTGAGCACATCCGGACTGAGCAGGTTTGGGTTGTTGGCAAAGGGCACGTCCAGGTGATTACCCGTTGTGGTCAGAGTGGCTGGCGTGATGCTCAGCGAGGTGCCCATGCTGTGGCCAGTGCCCACCCCAAGGCCACCACCGCCGCCCGATCCACCGGCCATGCTTGGGGATCCCATAGCCTGGGGTGGCGGTGGCAGGGTTGTAGTTGTTATCGTCGTCGTGGTCGCCGCCGTCTGGGTCACCGTCGTGTCCTTGAGGTTCTGGCGGGAGTCCGAGATTATCACAGCCGTCGGATTATCGCTGGCTGGATGGGGAGAGCGGAGAGTGCAGTTAGTCCGCGTTAACTTGTCGATCAATATCCATTCTAATTACGACTACTTTGGCGCTTGCTATACAGGATAAAAGGTCCACTAATTTCAGCTGAGCGAAAAAACAGGTGACGGAATATAAACAGAGAGAGAGAGAGAGAGAGAGAGCGAGCGAAGGCAGGTGGGCGGAAAATCTACAGGACAAACCTGGGGAAAACAACTCGTTAAAAGTCCTCGACAAGATTGCACTGGCCGGGAAACTTTCGGCAAAGTGATTAAGCTGCAACTTTGCCAAAACGTTGTCTTTCCCTGTCCTTGGCAATAGTTTTCGGTTACTTAATTACAGAGGCGGCACAGGGTGAGGGTTGGGGCGGTGGGCATGGCTTAATTTGAGCGCACAACAAGCTTAACTATAAACTATTTCTACGCAGCTAATTTACACGAATTGTTGCGAGTGGTGGAAATATTATTTACATTGTTATGGAAATACCATCAAGACATCCAAGACACATGCGCACACACACCAAGGCAAAACGGAAACGGGAGAAAGTGCAGGGACTGGCAAGGCGGAGAACGAGAAGAACGGAAGTTGAGAAAGTGAAAAAGTGATGTTTGAGCAAAGACAACTACGAAACGTGTGGAAAGAGAAGCCAAGTGAAAAATGAAGCAAACACCGAAAATAGTTTTGCGTAGTGGAAAAGCGAGGAAAAAGAATATGTTAGAGGGTAAGGCTAGGATAGGTGTGGTTTCTGGGGTGGACCTCAGTCATTTTCGAATTTTGATTATTTGTAAGTGTAATTTTGTTACAGAAACTCATCTCCTAATTTGTAAATGTTAAGATCTAATAGTAATATAATATTTAATGAAAGTGATAAAAGCGTATATTATTGAAAAATTTCATAATTAATAATTACTTTAAAAGATGCTATAACAATTAGTTGAGAATTATAAGCAGTTGAGGAATTAATGATATTTTCATAACCTTCTGTAAGTTAAAAGCTTTTATGTTATGTTAATATCTATCTTTATAATAATTATGAAGGAATAATAATTATTCAATATTCTGTTATCTTTAAGCTCTAACAACTTAGTTAAGAATTATAAGACCTTAAAGCAATTAATGATATTTGAATTGTTTTTCCTTAATACAAATTATTCATTATTCTCTGAGCTATTAACTTCATAAACTACTTTACAGTTTCATATATTTATTCTCAAAATAATAATAGAGTTAAATATTTCACCATTAACTGAAGGTCCACCCCAATTAACGTATTTGAAATGTGTGTTTGTGTCGCTGAGTGTAAGAAACAGGAATGCAGAAACGGTTTTTGATGGCAGCGGAAATGTGTGTCTTGACATGGGTAGCGGTGAAGAATGCGAAATACGTGGGGTTTTTGTTATAAAGACAGCTCAAGCTTGAAAATCGGGACAGCGAGAGATATAGCTTGGATATGTGGACAGAGTCTGTTTTTTTTTTGTGAGTGAAAAAGTGGGACAAAGAACGTGTAAGAAGACAAAGGCGAACGTAATATTTGTGTTTTGCTTCATTTTTTTTTCTCCATCAAAAGATGGGGTTTTTCTTGACTTGGTGTGGGGTGTTTTTTTTGGGGTTTTTTTTGGTATTGGTATTTGGTATTTGGTATTTCTGGTGTCACACTCACGCACAAATAGTGATGCAAACTCGCCACTGTCTGGTGTTTGCATTGGCGGATGCGATTGCGGATACGATTGCGGATACGGATACGGTTGCAAGTGGGTGGTGCCGGCGGTGGTGCCACCACCACTATCGTAACTGGGACTGTGGGGCACACGCACACAAACAGACGGCACTGGTGGTGGTGCGGCTGCTGCTGCATTTAATGTTGCATTTATTGTTGCTGTTGTTGTTGATGCTGATAGTAATGTTGATGATGTGAAGGTTGTGCTAATTGTTGTTGCTTGTATTGTTGTTTTAATTGGAGTTGTTGTTGTTGTTATTGGAGTAGTTGTTGTAGTTGTTGGAATAGCTGTTTTGTCATAGTTGGATGATGATTTTGTTATTTGTATTTAAGACATTCACACAAACATTACTTTAAACAATATTGCAAGTGTTTTTTTTTTAATTTTATTTGGAAGCTACTGTCAGGAGTCACCCTAAAATAATTTCTTTCAGTCGGATTTCGATTTAAGAGTTTTGAACTGAATGGTATTTGGATTTGTTAAAGAAAGACTCCTGAGTGCCCTGAGTCCTGTTCTTAAACAAATACAATTTTAATCAATTTAGAAATTCAATTAAACAGGTTCAATCACTCTAAAAAAGTCCCTTATTTATTCTTAATTGTAATCAAAAAAGGAAGTCAGTCCAATGTAATGTGGGATTGGTGTAATGTTGTTAATATGTGTGTTTAAGGGGTTATAGACGTAAGCTAACCTAATGTAATATACCCCAGGTGTGGTCTAAGGCCAGGTAATTATCCCAAGCCTAAATAATCTAAAATGAAACTAAGTTACTTCTAAAGGACATTCCCTTTGGGGAACTATATGCGTGTTCTTCTGGTAAATGTTTTCATATTTGTTATATAATTGTTGCAATTTATTTTAAGGACAGCTAAAGTTAATAAAGCGGTTAAGTTACTCCCTCGCAGGAAACATTAATTAACGAAATGGAACACAAACAAATTGATTTGGGTGGAAGAAAGGTTCACAGAAAAACACAAGAAATCAAATCGGGCCAGGCGAATACTGTGATTAACGTTAATTCGAGGCAGACACACCGAAAGCGTTTTCTTTTCATTCAGACAAACCAAACGAACTGAAAACTGGGGGGAAATCGACAAAGGAAAACTTTTAACTCAGCCTCAAAAATAAGGAAAATCGGATAAATAGAATAAGAGCGAGAGAGATAGGAGAGAGAGAGAGAGCAAGAACTTGTTGCTAAATAAGGAAAGCTCATAATTTATATATATATCATATTTATGTTCGTATGTAAATGGGTCTATATATTAAGTAGTTCATTCATTCACCCTTAAACGCTCGGACCTCACTCACACGCACACACGCACTCAGATATCGAAGGGATATGGAGGAGGGTCTACCCACCAGTTGCAGCCGCGGGATGAGTGGAGGCGGAGGCGGAGGTAAGTCCACCTCCCTCTTTGCCAGCTGCCGCCGGATCCGATGTTTGATTTTGATTAACGACAAATGCGGAATTCTCCTCCTTGGTTATGCTCATATAATAGCACGTGTCATCCTTTTTCATAATGTGCCTGGGCCCGGGGTTCAGCAGAATGGTATCCTCGTAGAATTCCGGCAGCTCCGCCGGACGCACGCCCACCAAGGCCACGCCATATCTGCAAAAGGATGTCGAGTTTCGTTTTGTATTTATTTTAACCCAAATTCCGGCTCCAAATGGACGACGGAATCCCATCAAGCTTAATACTCACTTGCGATGCGAATGGAAGCTGGCGTAGGTGAAGCTCTTGCCCTCGTACTCCCCAAAAAAGCGGCTGTCGCCGAGCACAATGTGGTAGATCTCATTGCCGGAACACTTGCCATACAGGCGGTGCCACTCCTCCGGACTCTGCTGGCCCTCCCTGCATACGAAGCGAAAGAGAGAGAGAGAGAGAGTAGTGCCTTTAATTTCGCGGTTCAAGTCATGAGAAATGCATGAGTCACGGCTCATTTGGTGCCCCAATTAACGTTCGCTGACATCTGATTAACGTGGCCTTTCACGGCTCACGGAAACTAAAATCCGCATTTAATTGAAGGTTACCACAAAGCCACCTTCCCTTAGTACTTCTCAGCGTTCATCTAGTCATCACACTTGCCGAGAGACAGGTAAAGTTTCCTGTTTACCTGTGGCATGTCACAGCATCCGTTTAATTAAAACTGTCATTGGAAGTTGCATGTGAGAAGAGAGGAAACTAATCCTGTCGTTTGAAGTAAGCTCATAAGTTTTTAATTTATTTTCAATCTCAAAACCGCTTAAAAGAGGGTTTTAAAATGAATGATTTTAAGCATTTTAGTTTGATTAGAAAGCGTATTATATCTAGAAATAGTTGAGGGTTTACCCTAATTCCTACCTAATTCCAACCCTTAAATTTCATTGAATTGATTACAAAATTGAAATAAACGTTGCTGTAATAAACTGAAACTATTATTTCAATGTCAATGCTAAAATGTTTCAGCTGAAATTCACCAGAATTGACTTTAATGTGGAGAACTCCCCCAAAGCAAGTAAACGAAACTCTAACGAATTGCGGCTTTCCCCAACCAGCTTATGCAGTTAGCCACCCACTCACCTAGAGTTAAGCTAAATTAGCTGCCCCCACAAAAAAAATATATACATAAAGGCCGCAGGAAAAACGTCTGAATGAGCAATCAAGCGGCTAGCTCCTCCGCCGGTGACGTGACGCATCCAAGCGAGCCGATGACGCACAGCGGATAGAGAACTTTTTGCATGTGTGCTGGGCCGGGCCAGGATAACAGTTAAGAGTTAACAGTTGACCGGCCAGCGAGGAAACAAGAATACGTGGATACCTAGATACCTGGATACGTGGGTGAGGGGATAGGATAATGTAGATACGTACTGGCCGCGGGAGGTGTGGAGCAGCAGGGTGACCAGCGTGCTGGCACCGGGACAGGTGCAATTGTTGGCCAGCAGGGCGTACTTGAATTCGTCCTCGCAGACCACGTGCTCCGCGAACTTCACATGCAGCTTGTGCTCCGGCCTGCGGAACGGGAAATGGGAAATGGAATTTCCGCAGGATGTTCGTTTGGTGGCATTCCATTTCGATGCGTCGAAGGTTCGTTTGGCATTTGCAAAAGTCAGAAAAGATCGAATTTATTTGCAACAGAACAGAGAGTGTGGGGACGGAAGAGCCTGACTACCCACCTGAAAATCTGCACATACTGCGGCACATTGGGCGCAAAGTCCTTGACGGCCCAGGAGCGTAGGATGGTGTGCTCGTCGGCGGCCGTCTTATCAGCATAGTTCCTGGCCGCCAGAATGAAGCACGCCTCCGCCTCGTTCATACGGGCGCGTGCCAGGTCGCCATCCTTCAGACAGGAGCCCTGCAATGGCAATGTCGCGTGGGAATCCCCCACACTTACCGTTACTCACGGTAACCAAGCCAGAGATTACAGTCAAGTCGCACCTGAATGTAGATGACGCGCTGCGCCCAGATGGGCACCTGCAGGATCATCCGCATCGTCGTGTCCAGCTCCATGGGACTGAGCAGCACCACATAGAAGTCCTGCAGCAGCGGGTGGGCGTAGAACTCGTTGAGGAAATCCATAATGGTGTCCGCATGGAGTGTGGTGGAGCACACCACCACATGCTTCTCGCTCTGGGCGCGATGGGAGCTATAGCTGCCGCCCAGTTTCTGTCGCTCCATCCACGTGAAGGCCAGTTGTTCAAACTGTGAATGCATGTCACCATAAATAATAAAGTTATTAAATATCGATGGAAAGTTTCTTTAAATTATCAGGATAGGGTCTTTCTTATAAAATTCAGATGACCTTTGTTTCGTTTAATTCAATTTCAGGCCTTGAAATCAATTCAATTAAAGATTCTGACATTTTTTTTTGTGTAGCAACATTTTGGTCAAAACGCTTGCAACTTTATTGGGGAGACGACGTCCGGGGATTATAAATTCTGCAGCATATTGACATGCACTTGGAGCTTTTAGTGCTGGCCGAACAAAAGTCCCTTTGCCGTCCCCGAAACTACTCCCATGTCCAGGGAAAAGGTATAAAAACTGTTTTGATGGATGCTTCTGTTGTTTGCTATTTGGCGAAACGGCCAGCAACGGTCACTCATATTTCTAATGCTCTTTCTGTATGGGATGGCTATCAGGGGATAATGGCTAGGACAAAGTACGTTAATGGGTTCCATTTACTATAGTCATTACATATCCTTAGTTAATAATACTTCCTGCTTTCTAGCCTGACTTTTACTTCATCTAAAACTTAATGATCCTGTCATCATCTTTATGTGGCTTTAGTAATCCCTATGCCTATCCATCTTCGCAGGGTATATCCTCATCGCCATTCCAATGTCTTGATTTTTTCTAGCTTGTATTTCCAGCTGGAATCCCTTACTCCTGGTACTCCTACATTTGTTTTTGTTGATAAAACAATTGTTTGCAAATTGTTGAACATGGCAGTCAGTCAGTCAGTCAGGACAGACAGCGAACGAACGATTCCCTTCGACAGCATCTCTCCCCCTCGCATTCATTAATATCGATTGATGGCCAAAGTCCTCCCATCTGCGCACACAGATGCAGATGATGGATGGGGATAAGGATAAGGATTGTGTCCTGGCTCGTGGAGCATAAATATTTGATGTGGCTTCTTTGACCACCCATAAGATGGCTTTTAAATGGAACTATTTGGAAATGGATACGCAGTATACCAATGCGATCCCATATAAATTAGATCCCTGGACTCACCTGCGTGGGCAGCACAATGAGGGCAACGCAAATCATGATGACCATGTACAGCTGCGAGGGCCAAATGTCCGGCACAAAGTCACCGTAACCCACTGTGGAGAAGGTCACAACCACGTAGTAAGTGCTCTGAAAGAGGTTTAAATGTCGGTGTCCAGCACGCTGGAAGTGCTGGATGCCACAGACGCTAAGGGGAAATAAAGGGAAACCTAAGATTAAACAAGTTTAAGGAAGAGTTGAACTTATTACCTGGTAAATACTAGACACAGTAAGGTAGCTGAGAGTATGGTCAGTTGCTGGGAGAGCGCCGACTGGGACTTTTGCATGGCGCGATGAAGGTCATTCTGAAGGTTGAAGTTCATACAAAAAATTCTAGTTAAATCTCTGTAAAAGATAAGAGTTAAAGCTAACTCACAAACATATTCTCCAGCGATCGCTTGGCCAGCCAGCAGTTGAGGAAAATGGGAATAAAAAGATTGCGCAGAGGAGGATGAACGATCTGAAGGTAAAAGGTTATAGGTTAAAGTAATCTTAACCAATCTGTAAAATCCAAAAAGGACTAACCGTTAGTGCAAAGGGTATTGTCGTTACTAATTCTAGTATAAAGTGAAATGAGAGTATCTGCTGCCAGATGTTGCCCTGTAAATAAATTAGATATTAATAAAAAGGTTCCAAAGATCTTAATAAGATCAGGACTTCACCTTATAGCCTAGATATGTGAGAACCAAGGATTGCGTTAACGACACCATGGCTAGAAGCAGCTGCAGGACCCAAAGCACTGTCGGCCTATTCACCCAGAGTATGGCGTCCCAGTTGATGATGGGGTTCTCCTGGAATTCCTCGTCCGTCAACTTGGCCGAGATGATGAACTCCGTTTTATTGGCCACTTCGCAGCCATAGCTGTAAATAGAGTTTCCATCAATCAATCAATCACTCTTTGGAGACCTCCTCTGCCCGCACTTACCATGTTATAAATGTTGGATTTTTATCCAATATCACACGTATTATGTAGAGAACACACGACAGTAACTTAAGGAATAAATCGACGATTCGTATGCGCAAGCCTTTTTCGGTAAAGCAAATAAATATACATTTATTTATATATATATAGAAGGGAAGAAGCATAGGAATTTGGGTCAGTTGGGTGAATTACAATGTCTACCAATGTTTGTCCTTAACCCTCCTTCCTTATAACCACCCACGATGAAGCCGAGACCTGTGTTTACCTGTTCAATTATTTCGTTTCCAAATCAATATTTACCTAAGATTATCGAATTCGCCTTTGTAATGTCATTCGTTTGTTCGTCTGTCTGTCTGTCTGTCTGTGTTTTTGTGGGCATTTCCTTCCGTCTCCGCCACTAATCAAATTCAATTAAATGCTACCTTGTTGATTGTTGTAGTTAGGCTTTCAGTTAATGCAAAGACAATACTTACTTGAACGCTGATTCTTAATGAAATAGAGTTGCAGTCTTTCTTTAAATGTGTTTTCGTTCACATAGTACTCCACACGAACTCTGCAACGAGAGGAGAAAACGGTGCATTTCTGATGATTGAGCTTCTAAATTGACTTGTCGAACAAAGCCCCCCATAAAAACCCTTGTTCCTTGGCAAGCTTTTGTACCCGCCAATCGAATTTCCCTCCCTGTTGGTGCTCGTTGCACTTGACAATTGATGCGCTTACTTATCACATTAAGCGACGCAGCTGGCTGCAGGTCCTTTATTGAGAGAAATTCTTAAAACTTTTGAAAATGGTAAAAATATATATATTTAAAGTATTTAAAAGAGACTAGAACAAAGAGAAACTCTCAGATTTGTTGAGTATTTATATCAGAACCATTTCTTAAAATTAATAATAGTATATTATAACTAACTATTATATTTATAACTATTTCTCCATGTGTAAGTGGTTAGTGCGTGCAGCTAAGTATCTGGCAAGTACCCCAGAAATGCGTTGGTAAAAAGGAAAAGGGATGAGGAGAAACCAGTCACCAGGCAACCCTGCACACACGTGACTGCTTAGGTCCCACCCCACAGCCCTTCAAGGACGAAGGGCGTCTGCCAGTTGCCCTGTGATAAAGCGGCGTGAATGAGTTACCAACGATGATAGTCTGTAGGAAGGAAATCATATTGATTTGCTCCTTAACTAGATCAAAGGAAATGCTTCCACTTTTCCCATTATATTTTAAAAGCTACAGAAAGTGCTAGAGTAAGTGCCTACAGGGTAAGTTCTGCTCGACTACTCACTCTTCTTTGTACTTATTCATACTTGGCTGCAGCTGCAACAGTGCTGCTTTAAATGGGGAAAGAGTTTTACAGCTCAAGCACCAGCCCACATGGCGTATGAGCAACAAAATGCGAAGCTTACGTCTGTCAGGGTCTAGAGCTGGATATTTTTTATGCTCTGCTCGTGTATTGCATTAAGAGTCTCAGTGTCTGAATATTCAAAGTGGCGAAAAAACATTTGCGGGTCAGCCAAGAGGACACTTGACTGCACAAGACACTGGCAGCCTGGTTGCCCGGTTGCCTGGCTGCATGGGTTTTAGTAATTAAAAGGATGGCTTAAAGTGCAGACAAAGGAAACTTGAGCGAGATTCAATTAACTGGTTGCCACCTTTTTAGCCTTTGTTCTGGCCAGTCTCTCCATTATTCTCTGTGTCCCAGCTCATTTCGGGGGATACTTGGCCACTCTGAATATTCATGTCAAGGTTAAGAAACCGAACGAATAGTTCAAGTGGCTCCCGGCACCAGAAATGGCACCTTGGGGGCCATTCGACGACCAAGGACGATGACTGCCAGTGCTAGTGCGTGGCGAAATTAACGAGCATGGCCCAAACCATAGCACACATTGTGGCAAGTGACCAATCAGTTATGGCCCGGCCAGAAGCCAGGAGCGAAAAAATAGCAACCAGCAAAAGGCAGCATACAATCAACTCTGACCTGCCCCCGAAGGAGATCTCGCCCTGCTCTGCGGTTAGCTCTCGGGCGCAGCGTTCATTCCCCTCTTCCTACTGCCGGCCATTGAACGCGGCACAATCGTCGGCCAGCTGGCCATAAGTTCGGGCCAAGACTCGCCGTAGAACGGTTCAACAATCACTTGTCACTTGTGAGCCACATTTCGTCGCTTTAAGTCTTTAGTGGCGAGCAAATAAAATAAATCGCATTTTACTCCACAAACATAAACACATGCAATATGCAATCAAAAGTTTGAATTATTTGCATTCCGTTTGCATGCAAATATTTCCATAAAGGAAAATAATTGTGAAAACGATGGCAGACCAAAAACTATTCAAATGTATTTTTAAATAAAATTCAGACACTTGTGGAGAGTTGATTGTAATTAAGTGAAGTTCTTTTATGCGACTTTTAAAACTTCACCTTTATTGTTTAAATTAAGACAAGGTCTTGGTTATTTATTTTTGCATTTTTATACATCTTTAATTTGCAAACTTTTCCAACTGAAATAATTGTCTAGATGAAAACGGACCAGAAAAGTTGGCTTAAGATTTGTAATTGAATATGGCGCAATTAAAACTTTTGCTAACTTTGGTCTGAAGTAAGAAATATATTCAATTAAAGCTGACTTGTGATTAAATTTTTCTTCTATTACTTAAATTATTTGTCTTAGAATATACCATGAAGATAACGTAGAACTTACATAAAATGTTCTTTAAATAACCATTTCCAAAATTTAAATACATTTAAGCTTCCCTTGTATTATTAATATTGTTTTTACATCTTTAATGTGAACTTGGCAAGCCCAAATAATTGGATTTATCCCCGCAGGAACTCTCAAATTTGCCTATGTGAAGTTTTGAGCTGCGGTTAGAGCGCAAAGTTATGAACTTTTAAAGTAACCCCCAACTTGGACTTGGACTTAAATTGATTCGCCCCTTGTATCAAGGCAGCTTGCCTTGCTCCTGGCCTGGCTTCTATTTTCTTAGCCAAGAGAGAAAGCCAAGCCGAGCTGAGCTAACGACAAATTGCACGTTAATGTGTTTTTGTTGTGCCATCATTTGATTATCCACAGATATTGAGTTTAAAGCTCTCTAAAATGGGCAAATGGGCAGCCCGCGGCGGGATGTGCTTAGATTGTTTTACCTTTATTGATTTTTGATTTGGCGCTTTTTTTTAAGGAAAATTTGATTTAATTTCGTGTGCGTGGTGGGCTCAGCTCAGGTTTCTGCTTCGTGTCGAGATTTGATTACAACTCCTTGATGAAATTGCGCTCGAAAGGAACGAGGCAACGAAGCCCGGCAAATCAAAGGCCACAAAAGGAGCTCTGGGAAAATGCCTAACATAACAAGGCCGGCCGAAAGCGAAAGCAAAAGGTTTTTTGTGCTCTTTTTTCGGTTTGTATGTTCCGTCTATACAATGGTCCAATGGCAAGGGATCACAAAGGCGGACAAAAGACACCATCTAGGCCATGCGTGGTCTCAGGTACCCACAAATTGCAACTCAGGGTTGGGGCTTTTCGCTTGTTTTGTTCTCGGCTCCATGCATGTTTATTGCCGCCCTGATGAGGCGGCATTCCCTCATAAGTATCCCCGCTGAAGTATCCATTAAGGAAGCTGCATTGATTGCGTCTCGTAAAAGGTTAAGAGCTCTCCGGGATATTCACTTATTTATGTCCGTGCAAATGACAGGCGGAATTCCTGAAATTACTCGAGAAAGGGAATGCATTTTGCATCAAGGACTTCCGGCCTTAATTTCACAGAAATACTAAAATACTTAAATATTTATGGGGGGAAATTCCCACGAATGAACCCTCCTCCTGCCCCACCAACTTCTTGATTGTGTGTATAAGCTTTTAGTTGAGACTCTGATTCGATTATGAATCGACGCCTGGCTGCCACTTTGACCTGTTAATGGCAATCACGATGCTCAAATCGAATTTCGAATTGAGTTAGGTCGCACGGGGCGTATGCGCGATGTCCGCGTTGCCCGGGGCTTACCTGGGTATTCGATCGTAGGAGTCCCACGAGGAGAGACAATTGTAGGACGAATTGCGACTATTGCCCGCCATATTGCATAATAGATGATCCATTGGCTCGAACCGACGCGGCACGCAGCACTTTAGTTAATTTCACGTCTCTTCGATCACTCTGTCAAATTGCGTTGCATTTTCGATCACCGACGGCGGCCGGAGGGTTTCACTGATATGTATATATGTATATTGATTGACTCTTAAAGCCGACGATGTACCGGGATGCCTTTTGGGAATATTGTGGATATAGTGAGTGGATAGTGGACTTTAATTCCAAAACACTTGGTACTCTGGTACTCTGACGGCCGCGCTTCGACTCAACTTTAATCAAAATTGATTGCCCTGGCTGGGCAATTAATTTTGTTGTTTGAACACGCAATTGAGGACAGGATACATGGGCGAACACACTGGCACACACACTTATTTATAGCTTGTTTAACATGATTTTTTGTTGTTGCTGCCCATGTGGGGGTGTTCTTTGTGTGTGTTCTTTGGCCATTTAATAAATTTATTGCCCTAACGGCCACAGCCTTGAAAAGCGAAGTGTGTAGGGATGGTGTCCTCATTTTGTCATTAAGCCCTGTTTTTCTTTTTTACACTTTTATTGTCATTTGCTACTACATTTACTCTATACCTTTCAGCCATTGCCTGGTTTTACATTATTTTCAACTTTCCTTTTCCATTTGCGCAATTAATTAAAATACATGAATTGACTGGAATAATATTTTCCTTTCCCTCCCGCTCGCTCTTTCAATTGTTAATCCAGAATTCAATTGTAAAATCATTCAATATTTAAGAAGCACGCTGCTTGGCAGCCATTTTATTCATTTTGATTGCTTTTTAATTGCAAATTCATGTTGCCAGATTCGTTAAAGTGTCGTTACGGAAGTTAACTCAAACCAAGGCCAACAAATAGCACTCCCCCCAAAAAAAGAGTCAATGAAATTTATTGCCTTTGACTTTCGCTGACAGACACAGAAGCCAAATCATTAGACGTGACCTGAGAAGTCTCGCTAAGTGACACATTGATAAATGATGAACTCAAGGACACTTTGCGGTCTTTATCCCATTCGAAGGATTTGATTTGGTGTCTGTCTTTAAGATGAGAAGCTGGAGGAGCACTCTGTGCTCCCCAACCACCTTTTTTGGGGAATCTGTAATTTAAATTGCTCGAGGACTGGCCTTAAGCCATCTGCTGCTTGGCTTTATGGCTTTTGGGGTTTGCAGGGACTTCAATTAAAAAATCCAAGAGAAATCCAAGAAAAATCTAAGAGAAATCTTTGAAAAGGACTTTTTCCCTTTTACATTTGTCTATGAACTTTGAACTTTAGCGAGGACAGTTACAGTTACAGATTGATTCACTTTTCCCTTTCAAGCTGCGCTCTCTAATGCACTTTTTATTTATTTATTCAATCTTTGAATGCAAAGCAACGACAATGACAAAGATAAAGACTGTCTTCAATTATTTAGGCTTTCGATGTGATTAATCGAAGTGCTTTCTTTGGAAATCTCATGCGTGCCGGGGTCTGTCGCACGCATCAAGTATACGCCCTGTTCGCCGCGGAGTATCTGCTGGTAATGTCTGTGTGATGTGGCACTTTTTCGTGGGCCGGGCAATTACAGTAATTGGCCTGTCCTGTGGTTAACACCTTTTTTATGAACGAGGCCTGAAACGGTGTGGGTCTCAGGGGGACAAAGGTGACCCAATTTCGGAGCTAAAAGGGTGCGAAACTAGAAGTTTGTTCCTACGACACATAACAATATATAATTTTCGTTAACCAAATGTCGGGACAATTGGGGGATGTTTAGGGAAAAGTTCATAGCATAACACTAAAGGATATTTTTATACAGAAACTAATCAACATAAATTAATAGCAAAAGCCTTGAATTATCATGAATTGTGGCCCAGTTTGGTTAAATGCTAATTCGAATTCTAATTCTCATGTTCACCTTTTGAATTTATGACACTTGCCTCTCTGTGTGTGTGTGTCAAGGAAGTACTTGTGAGTGCTCTTTCTCAAGTTTATTTTCGGGTTCCCGCATGTGGGTTAATTTTAAAACAAACCCCGCGACGATGCTCTGTGTCGCTCTGTCTGCCCGTCTGTCTCACAGCTCATTAGGTTTATCGATTGCCCGGATTGGAGCAGTAGTCTGCAAGGCCCCTCGGTATCCTCGGTATCCTTTGGCGGCAGACAGACGACAGGAAAAGGGGGGAATGCTCTTTTTCGGATGTGGGAATCGTGTGTGTGTGTGCCGCCAAAATGTATGCAAACATTTGCATTAACACTCGACACATGATTTGGACCGCCCAGGATGCCACAGTCCTGCGAGATGGAGCCATTTCTCCTAGCTGCTTGGTGCGTTGAACTTGGCAGCTTGCAAACAAATCAATTTGGCTGCATAAAATTTAAATATTTGTGCCAGAGAGCCACGCTTTTGTTTCATTGTCCAGACAGCCTGGCTTTGTTCGGGCGATGGAACTGAGTCTCTGGCACTGATGCTGCTGCTGATGCTGCTGCTGGCATTTGCATAGCAAAAATATCTTTATTCATTTTGGTGAGCCAAGCGAATAGAAATTGGTAATCCGGTGACCTTTGCTCCTCGCTGTTTGCCCGCTGTTCGCACGGAAGGAAGTCCAAAGACGTCACAGTTCATGAACTCTTTTTCGGCAGCGCCCAGAGCCTCGCTCGTAGCTTTTTATGATTCCAGCTCGGAGTTTATGCCCTGCCTTTATGTGCAGCATAATAAAGTTGATGTCTGAATCGCTTAAATTGAGTGAAGGTCGCATTTTAATGTTCTTGTATCTTGATTGCACACACACCACAGAAAATCCCTCCGACAAAATATGATGGGATCAAACGTATACCGACCCACGCTCCTTGCTCCTTGCTCCTTCTAATGCTGCACATTTCAGTGACCTGGAAGGGGAATGGGAAGGCTTTGATGTGTTCTCAGCAGCGGTCCAACCGAGCAGACCTAAGTTGCACTCGCATCAGCAGAAATTAGCCCTACAAAATTCCTTTGAGAGGCGGCACAAACATATTGCCATTTCCCACGCGATAAAGTCATTCACGGTTTCGGAATAACTTACTTTTAAGGGGTGTGATAGGGGTATATAAGGTCTTAAGGTAAACTTATTTTACCTTAAATAATACTTTAAAAAACTCAAGTTATAAGAAAACTCTTTTAAAATATCCTAACTAAATTCCTGAATCCCTAGAAAAAAAGGCAATCTTAAGTACTTTAATGTAAATATCCTTTTATAGATTCCCCAACTTGTTGATGAACACAAGTATTTCTGTTATTATTGCGTGTCCTTCCTCTATACGAGTAAAAGTTGGCACGCGCCAGGAGGAAAGAGTGAAGGAGCGCCCACGAGCCAGGGAAAGTGAAAGAGACACCATGGAGCCAAAGGAAGACAAGAACAGAAAGGACGTGGGGCCGGAGACAGCGGCACGCCTTGGCTGTCGGCCAACAAACAAAAAAATGCGCAACAGTTTAAAAAGGAGGCGTCAACCAGCAGGACACGACATGTCGGAGCAGAAAGGACAACAAAATATAGCTCAACCAAGGAGCCAAAGGAGGACCGAGGAGCAGACAAACTGTTGCTGGCTGTTGCTTCCCCTTTGGCTTAGCATATTTAATCGTGCGGAAGCAATCGATTGCCGTTAAATGGGGGGCAATTTGCCCCTAATGACGTCATTACATGCAACAAGCCAAAGAAGAGAAAAACGAAAAGGCTAACGGCCGCACCAGCAGCAGCCCCCGTTCATAAATCAATTCTCCTCTAAACTTGGCCAAAACCGCACGCGACCTTTTCTCAGGCAGACGAGACCGCACACAGAGCAAAATGCCCATAAATTAATATTAAAGGGTATACATTTCTTAATTAAAAACTATAATTGGAGACGTTTTGTTAAAGAATAAATATTTCATTACATTTTAAAATAAAAATTGTATATATTAACATTTTTAAAAGATTTTTCCCTGTGTAATATTACAAAAAAAGACTTGAGTACCCAAAGCGTATTTATCACTTGGCCAGCTTAATGGCTCTCGGGCCAAACAAAAGCGTATTACAAAGCGTTTAGCATGTTGTTTTTTGCACTGCTCTCCTCTTTCTTTTTTTAACATTTCACTTGATCCCTCTTTTGTGGTCTGTACATGCGTGTGTGCTGCTGTTGGCCAAAACAATAAAAGAAAAAGCGTTAAAAAGAAACGCTGGCCAAAAGGTGAAGTTGTGCTGTCCTGGGGCTTAAGTGAGTCCTGATGAACTACGGCAAAGATGAAGTCATGAGCAAGTGAATAAGAAAGGCGAATGAGTTGATGAGACTATATTAAGAGTCTAAAGAAAAGAACCTTGGGCATTATTAGCCTCATTTTTCTTAACAATTTCTGATGAGGAACATAAATTACTAGGAAAAATTAAGTTCTGATTTATAAATGTTACAAATTAGTTAAATATTTTGTTTAGAATTGGTTCTTAAAAATATCTTGACATTGTCTACAAAAATCTAATTAGAGACAAAAAGTTTCGCTTGACTTTAATAATTTATTAAGAATTCCGCCGAAATTTCACAATTAGCCCCCTTTTTCTATGAAGTCACACACACACAAGGTTTTCATTCACCTTTTTGCCACGAAATTGACTTTTGTTTAACATTTTCCTCCTTCATCTCCTCGTTATTACCTTGCCACCCACTTTCTTTATTTACCCTCCTCCCCCACCAATATTTCTTGGCCAAATGTATGCAAATAGAAATGTCGCACATATTTCATAATTTTCATATTCTTCGTTCCGAAAAGCAATTTGCATTTGCCTTGTTTGTTGTTCCTGCTGTTTTTTCGGAGCAAATTGGTTGCCATTTCTGTTTATCATACATGGAAAGTTCAACCGAGGAGGGCTCTGTGTGAAATGGGAATTATGGGCCAAATTAGCTTATTTGACATTTCAGAGTGCAAATATTTGGAAATGCGGGTGTGGGGAGGGGGTGATTGCGCTGGAAAATGGTTGGAAAAGTCGCTACGCATTTCATGCCCGACTGCAGTCAATCGGAATTGATGGAGCCATAAGATTGTGCGGCTTGCCCTGAGTGGGTATTTCATTTATCTGCAGCTGTCAGTTAATTTCCGTTCAAGTAGCCATTAAAACAATCATGACGCCGCTTAGGCACACACACACACTTAGACAGACTGAAATGAGGGACGTCGTCGCCATTTTTATGGGATGCCATTAACAGCTTGTTGTCGCAGCAGCCATTTAATAATGGTAAAATGCTAAAAATGGCACAAATCCAAGGGAAATAACTCAATTACACGGTCCCTCTACCAAGAGCTTTAACTTGGACTTCTCCTCTTCTTAATTAAAGACTCTACTCGGGGTTCTCCTCTCTGATTATTAATATTGAATCCAATTAATCTTCTCCATTTGACTGCGACTCCTCTGCAATATGTGGCGCGTGTGTCAAGTTATCATAAATGATTTCGACTTGCGGAAAGTTTGTCAAAAACTTTTCCAACTTGCATCCATGTTTTGGCCCCTGTCTGTCAAGTCAATTTGCTGGCAAAGACTCCACTCTGAATTGCCGCAAATTTTCAACTTCACTCCACCATGGCAGTCGGAGGCAGGAGCTGGAGCTCGTAATCCCTATCAGCCAGTGTCGTCTGATTAGGTGTTGCCTTCTTGGCCGGGCTAATTACAAAACTGTCTGGCTTTAAGCCGCCTAATTCGGTTTAACTTTATGGAAATCGAATCTAATTTGGGACACTTCTTTGTTTGTTTTTTGGGGAGATTTTAATAGGTTTTTGTTAGATTATTGTTTTGTTAAAGGGCTTTTATTTAGTAATTTAAATAGTTTATTAAAACAAAAAAATCATTAAGACATTAAACAATTAAAAAAATAATTTCGTTAAAAATTTTCTTGCACTTTTAAGTGTGTCTTTGTAAATAAAGGCTTTTGTTTGCTACTTGTAGCATATTATTAGACTTTTTCATTATAAAATTATATTTTAAAATATTTAGTTATAATTTATAATTAGTTTTAATACCAAACGTACGTTTTGGCATTTAGATTTCTTTGTAAGTTTGAATTTAATCTTTGTTTAATAAAACTTGGCTTAAAGAATGGCTTTTGTTATGGTTTATTTTTATGCTCAGGTTATTGGAATTATTAATTATTTAAAAGAGCACTTTTCTTGTGTTTATTTTATTTATATTCTTTTTTATTTATTATTTATTTTCTGACACTTTTTATATTTCTATCACGTTTCCAAATTACTTTTCGGACGTTGCGTTTTGAAATTGGCTCGCGGTTGTGGCGTTTGTGTGCGTCTGGCAGGGATACGCTCGCATCGGCACTAGGATAAGGACTAAAGGCGAGCCGAGGACCGAGGACTCTGCGAAAGGAAGTGGCGCAGGCTCGGAAGGCAAAGCGGAAACGGGGAAACCCACCACTGAGGTGGGTTTCCTTGGGCGCCAAAAACAGCTGCCAAGCCGGTAGTCGTTATTGTTTACATTTTCCTTGCCCAAGGAGAGAGCGGGGAAAAGCGGCAAGAGAGCCAAGAAAAGCTTCAGAGAGAACCGGAAAAGCGCCGACTGCTAACAGAAAGCTTTTCCTCACTTGCAGCAGCTTTCCCTGAGCCAACCGAAATTCAAATTCTTACTGTTAACCGGGAAAAACTGCATAAATTAATTGCCAACATGTGAAGCAAAATTCAATTAAAACTTTCTATTGACAAATTAGCATGCGAAATGGTGGAAAAACGCCTTGGGCTGGGTTGGGGAATCTGGGCAATCAGTAAGGATTAGGGTGTCCTTGAGGCCAAGTGGCGGGGCCCTTGAGGCACACACACACTACCTACCTGTTGGCTGTTATAAATCCAGGTCCCTCAGGCCGCACGGCCGAGCAATTTAGCCTTAGGGTGCCCCGCCACATCCTGGCTTATTCCGGCACCCCAGGCCCGGGGGCATCAATCATTCTGGAAGGCAACCGTTTCATTTGGTGGGCGAGTCAATCTTGTGAGCGCCACCTTAACCAATTACCTAACCGCAGATGAAGCCTGAGGGTGAAAGAAATGCGGGGCGGCGCCCCACCTTTGTTTGCGCCGCAGATAAGACTTGCCACAAACATTCCGGCCCAAAGTTATGCAGAGCGACGCACTCGAGCCTAACCCAACTGGAAACGGATCCGGGTTCGGGTGAGCTGGTGCCGAGTTCATAAAATATTTATTTATGCGGATGCTGCTGCGGCTCGATCTGGGGGCCAAGGTCCCAGGACCCAGGACCAAGCACCCAGGACTGATTGAAATGGCGAACGAGTTCATTTGTATGTCAGGACGTCGTCTGTCTTCTCATTTGTTAAACGTTTTGTGCGGCTGACGACGTCGAATGCACATACATATGTATATGAAGCATATATCCCCCTGTATCGCCTTGGATTTGCGCAATAATCAATCATAATGAATGGTTCCGGGCAGGTGGGGCAGGTGGAAATAGATTGAAAGGGTCCTGCTCCCCACATGTGAAAGGGCAATTGCCGGTCCTTAAAGTTTACCCACGAGTGAGGGAAGTGGAAAGTTTTCCCTTTTCCTTAAAGTTTCTTGGAACTTGAACCCAACTCAGATCCTGACGCATATATGTATATATTTATTGTCTTCCAGCCATTAAAAGCAGGCAGGCGCCAAAAGTTTTCCTCCAAGTCATAAATGCATTGAACTTGACTCCAATCCCTGGCGACCCCAGAGTGTGCGGGTTGAAATTGTTGAGAGGGTTTGTTGGGATATTTAAAAGAAATACATTTGTGGATAGTTTTAGCGGAAAAGATACAAACTTTAGCTATATAGGAGAAATTTATTTATATACCTTAAACGTATATACTTATCTACTTGATCTTGTTGTTTTTATTTTAGCCAAAATGTAGAGTTCATTACCTGGAAGAAAAGAATATAAAGTCCAATTAAATTCTAGAAAATCATATAACATAGTTTTTAGATTTATTTTTATTAAATTAAATAAGGCTGAAGATCTGGATATCCCCCATGATCGATGGTTATTAAGTCTTGCAGCGAGAGCTTATGGACATCTTTGGGTTCAAATTCTATTCAATTTCTATTTCTATTGTGGGCTTTAGATCTGGAATTCCTCCAAAGCTATGATTAGTTCTATATATCCAAGGTTCCTGTGAACTCAGGGCTCGCAGCGTCGGCATACAAACATGCCAAACACTACGCCCAATCCAAAGATAATTATATAAGCCATAATGTTTACTAGAAAAATAATATAATATTTAATATCTAATGCAATATAAATATATAAATAAATGAAAACTTACTCTATGCTTGGCAATGAGAAAACCAACAATTCCCCCCACAATAAATGTTATAAACCGCTGCATATTTTCCTAGGGAAATCCGATCTCAGGGAATTTTAACTACAAATTTTGTATGTAATTTCGAGTTGAAGTCTTAATAAAGATTGATTGAAGGAATTTAGTCTAGGCAGGTTTTGTTAAATAAAATTCAAGGCCTACTTTCTTGCTGAAATATATGTGGCTATTATAACATAAATATAAAAATATATGTAAAAACTTTGTTTACATCTTAAGATCAATATGAATCTTTGAAAGGATATTTTCTTCTAAATCTTCGCCACTTTTTAGAGCTCTGAAACCTCCCCAAAAATATTAAACAATCTTTAAATTTATATATGTTTTATTTATACATTCTCCTTGATAATTTGTTGTTAAATTTGGTTTAATAATATCTGCATTTCAAGTCAGCATTGTCGGCAACTCATCATTCCAATGATAACGCCCAGGGCAAATGAAATGACGTGAGTCATCTTGCTTTTGGAATCTTGAATTTGAATTATTGAATTTCTTCTATGAACTGCAACTCCTAGTTGTTAGGTAAGGAGCTCAAGTCAGCATGGCCGGCAATACAGCCTTCCAACGAAAATGCCCAGGACAAAGACAATAAGGTGGGTCATACTATTTCTAGAATTTTGATTTTGGGAGAATGAAAAGCTGAAAGAATGGCAAGCTTTTGGACCTATTTTGTAATTTGATGTAACCAAAAGAGACATTTTCAGCTAAGCTAACTTAACTCTTTTAAATAAAAACACTGCGTGTTTTATTTTGCTTCTTAGATATATATTTATCTATAATGGCAAATTATATATTGTAAAGCCTTAAGATAAAGTTTATAAGGAAAGCCATTTTCCCAGATATTTTTGGCCAAGAAATCCCACCAAGGAGCGAATACTCCCTAGGTGTCTCTTGCCACTTCTTGTGGGCAACTCATTATTCCAATGATAAAGCCGAGGCCAAATGAAATGACGTGACTCAAATTGCTTTTATCCAACCTTCCAACGAAAACGCCCAGGGCAAAGACAATAAGGGGGCACATACTATTTCTAGAATTTTGATTTTGGAAGAATGAAAATATTTTTAAACAAAAACTGGCAAGCTTTTAGACCTGTTTTGTGACCAAAAGAGACATTTTCAGCCAAGATAACTTGACTCTTTCAAATAATTAAAGTTTAGGTAAGGAAATATTATAGTTTTGTTTTCAAAATTGGATAGATTTATTGATAAAAGTGTAAATATATAAGATAAATAAATAGTTTATGTGAAATTTGTTTATTTATACATTTATCTTTCTAAATTTTGTTTAGGTTGGTCTGGAAATAGGGCTACTCAGCAACGGCAGATCATCAGTCAAATAATCGCTGCGTGGTTCATTTTGCTTCTTAGATATTTCTTGGTCTATAATGACAAGATATATTGTAAATGAAAGGTTATAAAGAAAAACATTCACCTAGACATTTTTGGCCAAGAAATCCCACCAAGCAGCCAATAAGGAATATACGTACAAAGTCTGCATCCATATCTATATTCCCTAGGTGTTTCTTGCCACTAAGAATCCTATAAAGCAGCCAACCAGAAATGTTACTGCAAACTCCGCATCCATTCTTAGGCAATATCCTCTAGGTATTCTTGGCTATCAAATATCCCACCAAACAGCCAACTAGAAATGTAAGCAGCCAATCGCCATCCATTTTTTGATTTAGTATACTTAAATAACATCAGAATTTATTCAAAACAAAGACAAGTAAGCCGACAGCCTACTGAAAACGTTGTGAATTCTCTTACCTAATTAGAGTAGTTCTTGCCTATCAAATAACCCACGATACAGCCCACAATGAAAGTTAAAAGCGAGTTGTTATCCATAATTTGGTGACCAGAACTATCGAAAAAAAAGGGTTACTAATGGTTTTCAAATGACATTGCTTGCCCAGAAATACTGATGGGGGGAGAGGTCAGGCTATAGAATCGTGGGAACACAGGGAAAAATATCAACAAAAGTGATTATTAAGAGGGATATATATCGATACTTTCTTTATTAATTTGTAAATTGTGTAATTTTTCAATATGTTTATTGCCTAAAATATTTGTTTATTATTTAGTTTTATATCAATACTTTATAGTACATTCTAAACTCCTTTAAAAACAAAATGTAAAATATTTAAGTAGCATTCGAGATCAACGTCAGGTACTTTCCCTATTCAGATCGCACAGCTGGGTAAAGTTCTCACTATTCAAAATTTTCCATTCGGCTAACATCATACATATTTCGGAAAAGTTTTCCTAAAACAAAATTACACTATTTGAAATCTGCCGATTGTCCCAATTCCGATCCCCTGACTAAAGCCTTCCAAGATGTGCGACAAGCAGGATTGTCCCCCACCTCCGCGGTGCTGCCCACCGCCTCCTCCGAGCTGTCGCCCACCACCCTCAATGTTTCAAAAACTAAACTGTGTTGCCTGCAATCGGTTTGTTTTCTTTCTAATTGGCGCTGGGATAGGACTCTACTGGGACAAGCTCAAGCAGGATGCGAAGAAGGCGGCGGAAGAGGACGCCAAGCCGCCAAAGCAGAAGGAGCAGGAGCGCAAGGAGCGCGAGAAGGCGAAGGCCGACAAGGAGAAGGCCGACAAGGAGAAGGCGGACAAGGAGAAGAAGGAGAAGGAGAAGGCCGACAAGGAGAGGGCGGAAAAAGAGAAGAAGGAAAAGGCCGCTAAGGAGAAGGCGGAGAAAGAGAACAAGGGCAAGGAGAAGAAATAGTTACAGAGACGTCCAAATTTCCAGTATCCTATCGAATCCCAAGTTTTCAATTGATGCGTTCAACGATCTTCTCTACACTTTCCAGTGTTTTCCATATTTAATTACCAGTTCGAACAGGTGACATGGTAAGGAAATTGAAATGCATTGATGGAACGCCTAGGAAAGCGTTCAACAGCAGAGTTAAATAAATTGAATCCACTTTGGCGTCCAAGAGTTGGGAACTAAAATTCAAGAAACATGTGTTTTACCCTTAACCTGAACTGAAATATATATATATAAGGCAACCTTAAAACTGGAAAGCATTATAAAAACATTTTCAATTAATTCGGTGACAACCTTCTGAAAAATAAAGTATCCGGAACTAAAATTCAAGAAACATGTTTTTTACCCTGAACTGAAATATATGTAAACGGCTCCAAGGCAAACTTTGAACTGGGAAAACATCCTTGTGAAAAATAAAATATCCGGAATAAGATGCATAACGCCTACCTTTCTTGTGTCCTTTCGCTTGTAAAAATAAGGCCAGCTCTAGCGTTACCCATCTTATTGGTATTACAACATCCCCCACCCCAAAGCTAAATCACATTTCAAATACTTTCTTAGCAGGAACTCCAGTTGTAATTTAATAAAGTGCATTTCATAAGAATAAATAACAGATCAATCGAAGAAACTTTGAAGAGGGGCGTTTTTACAAAATGCTCAATTGATAAATTTATCGCAGGCTCCATCGATGGACAAACTTATCGATCGGCATTTTAAGTGCGATACAGCCCGCTACACGAATGCTCAAGAGTGAAGGCCATCTCCAGGCGGCTTGGTAACTTTCCGGTTTCAGACTGGCAACGGCATCCGTATCGGGTATCGGGTTTTGTTACCGGTTATCACTTCTTCTTCTTGTCATCCTTCTTGTCGCTCGACTTGTCCTTGGAGTCCTTGTTTCGCACGAAGAAGACGCCGAGTCCCACTCCAACCAGAAAGAACACGACCCGATTGCATGGCGTGCAGTTGAGCCGGGCCAGGAGCGAGGGCATCGGGCGGCAGACGCGCCGGACCTCGGTGCGCTTACAACTGGGCATGCTTCCAAATGCTGTGCTGCTGCTGCCTCACGTTTTCTCAATTATTTCGAAAATTTTGAAGTGAATTTCGTTTACCAGATTTCTATTACGATGAAAACAAATTACGATAAAAATTTTGTACAAGCCGAGAGGTATACATGCGGCCGAAAGCCTCAATAAATACTGAGTACAATCACATAGCCCGTGTTGACAGGTCGTCAACTAGACCCAAGCACAGATTACTAGATCCGGAATGGAATACCCCCTTCTCACCTATTTCTTCTTTTCGTCCTTCTTGGGGGCTTCCGCGGGGAAGGTCTTGGCAAACCACAAGCCTGCCACGACGCCAGCAAAAACAGCCGATAGACGTTCGCACATCAAATGCATGGTGATAGTTTTTACTTGTCCAAAGGAACCTAGAGTTTGCCTAGAAGGAACTAGCAACTTTTTTTGGTTTATGTAGAATTTAGAATTTTTTAGATTACTCGGTGTGTGTACTGGTGCTACTAAAATGAATAACTGAGGAATGAAAGCTGCCCCCGTACGAGACTACACAAATCTCAGAGCCTGCTTGAAGCGAACCAGAACCCACCCAGTGGCCTTAATTAACTGAGAGATTACAAAGGCCAATTTAATTAGCCGGGATTACGCGAGTCCCAAGGCTGTGAAAATGCGAAATTAAAGTGCCATTGTGCCACCTCCGTTGGCAACTCTTATTGGAAACGCTGTGCTCGCATTTGTGTGTGTATACACAACAAAGGCTCCACATGCTACAAAGGATGCGATTTGGCGAAATATGAATCTGAATCAGTTGGGGGGAAATAACCGCAGGAGCCAAAGGTACGCTTTAAGCTCTGAGAATTTACCAACCAAAAAGCGAGTTCCGTTTAACCCAAATGTTGAAAGATTCAAAGTCAGGAGCTTCTCGATTCTCCCATCTTTATTTGTGGGGGCAAAATGTGTGGAAGTCCCCACTTGATATCTTTAACAAAAAAACCAAAGTGCCGCCACGTAAGACGCACAATAATTCACTTCTTAAAGCATATTTCAGAGGTCCTTCCATTGTTCATTTACTTGTCAGCATTTGATCTCATGTTTCCCATTGCTTGATCTACGTTGGAGTTTTGACCGAATTTCGATGTTCTTTTCCCCTTTTCAGGTTGTTCATTCGAATTTTTATCGTCTTTATTGCTGCTGCCCTCAGCTGCTGTATTGGAATTTTGGTCGTTTTTAGATGAGTTCGCTAGAAAAGAAAGTAGCTATAAGATACTGGACATACGTAATGGGGTCTTGTTTCCAGCTTAGCCTATTTCTTGCTGTCCTTGCCTTTGTCCTTGTCACCACCTAAATCTGGCAGCTCAAGAGGTGGAAAGTTCATAGAGTACCACATGCCCACAAAAGTGCCCGCCATTAGGGCGGCGAATCGATCGCATAGCATACGCATTTTGATATAAATAACAAAAAAATTAGGCTAGGCTGGTAGAAAATATAGTCACAATTTTGTTGACTTAAAATTTAAAATCTGAAACTGTAAATTTCAACTGCAATAAGCTGGAATTATAATAACTAAAAAGGCATGACCTGCCTGTTTTATTTACTATGTAGTTTACTTGGTGGGAAATTCTGAAACTGAAACACCAACGACAACAGACTTTGGTCTCTTGACTTATTCAGACTTTAAACCACACAAGAAAAGCAATCCCCAAGTTGGGTTTCCTTGGCTGCAAGGATGTCACTCAGCAGCAGACAAAACCGAACAGGTGAGGTTTGCACCAAAAAGCCCATCATTGTGCCCAAATTAACTGGCAGGAGAACGAAACACCCTTCAACAATGTAAGAAACACCGAGAGAAAAAAGAGATTTTTAATAGAATTTATAAAGAAAACTTCTTCATGAATAGATCTTTTCTCCCAGTGCACTTATAAATAAATGCTTCAAAAGTTCTTAAGTGTAAATAAAGTTTTAGCTTTCACATTTCTTGTATTCTCAAGTTGAATTCTCCATTCAGAGATCTCCTTAGAACCCACTCACCTGGGGATCTGCAGCGCGATCTCGTCCAGACTGTCCGACGGACTCATCGGCGTCCGTTCGAAGAGGCGCGAGGGGGCCAAGGTCAGGTGGCCGGTGGAGTCGCTAACGCATTTGAAGACCTTGGCCCCCCGCCGCTGACGCTGCTGCTGGCGCTGCTGCTCCACGCGCTTCTTGCGCTTGTTCTCCTCGGCGCGCTGCAGGTTATGCAATCGAAAGAAGAACATTGACATTCTGCGGGGGCAAGTGGTGGTGGTGGGTGGATGTTATGACGAGTTGATTGCAGAATTAATTTCAATATTTCGGTGGCAATGTTTGCTTTTCCAATGGGTTTTCCGTTGAATTTCCATGTTTTTTCGTGCACAAAATTGGTTTGGTTATTTTCGTTGAGGGAATTTTAATAGTTGTCGTTGTCGTATTTTATTTTTTCACAAATTGTTTTTTATTAATTTGGTTAAGCATTTCATGTTTGGCGTTGTTGGTTGATTTTTCAGTTTTTATTGTCAGCAAAATTATGAGTTGACATGAAGCGTATAAATGGTAAAAGCACAGCGAATTTTTTTACTTAAATGTATGTGAATTGCATTTTCAGCATTGTGTGGGGTATTGTGTGTCAGTGTGTGTTAGGGAGCTTTCTATACCTTTAAACAGTAAACAAACACACAAGGATGCAATAAAAAATTAAGAGGAAACGGAAGCATGCATAAATGATTAATCGCAGCTGACCCTTGGCTTTCCATTATGGTTTTTATATAAAAGAAATAAATAAAATGTTATTTTAAGAGCTCAAATATATAAAATAAAGCAAGATACAAGCTCGATAATTAATAATAAAGTTATTCCAGATTACAAAAAGCCAACTAATGGCAAAACTAAATCAAGCAAAGTGACATACGCTCGAGGGCGCAAACCAACTTCCGTAGTATCAATCAAATTTTGAAGTGAAATGGAATTTCCCAAAATAAAGGGAGATGGAAAACTTTACAGCAAACTGGCAACTGTCCACAAATGGAGAGCTCAGAGCTCGGAATTGCTCCTCCTTTCATTCCGGAAATTAAAATATGAACCGCATTCTGGGGGGCGAGAAAGAGGGAGATGTCCATTTCCAAAAAAAAAAAAATTCCCACACAATGTCTCTGGCAGCGGCAGGCGGAAGTGGCGGAAGTTCTGCGGGTAAGCCAGATTTCCCAGGAATCTTATAGCTGCAGCTCTCTCTCATTACTTTAATATCCTTAATGCACGCAAGGCCAAAGGCAAGCTCACAAATTTGGCCAACAAATTGATTGATTGATCAGCTGCAATCAGAATCAACTGATTCTCTTGTCATCAGCTCCAGATTTCCGTTCAATTAGCAGGCGAATTCCCTTCCTAATGAGCTGGGGTAGCTCCTCTCGCTCTCTTTGGGGCTTGTGTCAAAAATAAATTAATCGAAATTTGCATAAATTTTACAAGAAGCAGCAGACATTGTCGCGTCGTCTGCCCCAATACTCCTCCAAACACTCTAAATGATTGCGTGCCCGAAACTTAATTATAAAAGCCAACAGAAAATGCCAGGCGGAGCCATGAAAATTGCGTTGAACTGGAATAAAAACGAACACTTGGCATCGTCATTAGCTGTGTCCTGGCAGACAGTTTGATTTGGATAATTACATGGGTATTTAAAAATTTATAAACAGAACATTTTAAAGAAAATATATGAGTTGAGTAGCTTTATTATGCTAATTACCTAAGTATTTAGGAGTTCAGTCTGCTCGCAGGGAGTATTAAAGAATCATTTCAATCTTGAGAATTTTTTTGTTTGGCTAAATGATTTAGTAATATGTTTAACAACCATATTTCACACGAATTTATTGCTCAGTTTTTGATATAAATAATTCTGGAGATTAGCAGTAACCATTTCTATTTAATCTCTTGACAACCTAGTCATTAAATTGCCTTTTAATCGAACCAAAAATCATTTAAAAGTCAAGAAAACCACACACAATTTACTCTAACCATTAATCATTTAAAGCTCTTATCCCAAAATTAATTCAACCAGCATGCATTAAATTTAAGCCACTTGTTTGAAAATTTATAAATTCCCTTTTAGCATTCATTTAAAATCTACAAATATTTAAATGCTGTCCCAGCTGCCCGGGTAATCCCCTACATTTATTATGGCCCACAAGCAGAATTACAGAGCGTGTCGGAAAAAAATGTAAAGTAAAGTTTCTCCTCACAAATGGCAGTTCATCATCAGGCGGTTTTTGTATGAGAATGCCCCTCTATTAATGCTAATGATGCCCATTTGGGAAGTCCACATGGAACTAAAACATTTAAATAAAATGTAACAATTAATAATAAACTGAAATTCAAGCCTTAAAATATTGTTTTTTTCATAAATTGATTTGATCTGGTAGGCCAAGGCCTAACCAATTGCGATTAGAAAGGCTTGGGGGAGTTATTAGAGTTATTTGCGGAATATTTCAGAAGTTGTTGCAATGAGAAAAGCTTTGGAAGTGTTATTTCTTTTAGTTTTAATAGGACAAACGCAGCGAGGTAACCCTCTAGGTATGTTTAGAGATCTCAAGGATTTGCAAACAAATCTTTAATATTCGATACATTTTAGACTTGTGTACCATACCAGTGAGTATAATACTTAATAGGGCCATGTGCGCTCCCCTCCAGATTCTTTGGGTTCTAAGACAGGGTAAATGCGTGAAGGCAGCTATGTGCATTAAGGGATACACCCAGCAGCAGTGTCAAGAACATTGCATACGAAGAAGGAAAAAACCCACAACTACACAAATGACTACAAAGGTAGAATGCACAACTAAAATAAAATTAACAACAGCAGCAGGAATCACAAATAGCCCAAATTCTACAAGGACCATGGAAATAGAAACTAAAAGAACTAGAAGAACTAGAAGACCAAGAACAACTCAGCATGTTGATTGCTTATTTTTAGATTAGAAAAAAAGCAGATCCAGCTTAAAATTCTAAAACAATCAATAAAGCAAAATAAAGTTCCTCTACAACAAAAATCAAAATTTATATTTCCTCCCAATTAGTAATATTTATGGAAGCACTTTGGTAAGAGAGACATAAGCTCTACCAAATTAGCAAATCATTTTAATAACATAAAATCCTTATCAAGCCGAGGGCACGCAACCTTCAGGGATTTTTCTTCCCCCCCCCCCCCCCCCCAAAAAAATGTATTTTCACGCCCATTGAAAAGCATCGTAAAAAAGCAAAGAGCAGGCGGAACAATATGGAATATTTTTGGCCTGGCAAACAATGCCACCCGGAACCGAAAAAGCGAAGGCAAAGGCAATAATCATTAGGCCAACAAAGGACTCGTCCTGCTCGGAATGGGGCAGCCTCTTCTATCGGGTTGAGTGCGTTGTCAAACGCTGACCAGGCTAAAAAAAAAAAAAAGAAGAGAAACAAAAAGAAAAAATGCCAAAATAAACACTTGTCGCCGTTGGAATTTCGAGTGGGGAAGGTGGCTTAGGTGGTTTTGGGCCAACCACAAAAGAGGATATTTTCCAGCTCAGCACGCGCTCAGGCGCTGGTGCGTGCTGCTCCTGTTGGAGTCCTGTGTCCTGGGTCCCGGAGACCATTAGCCATGTGAGTGCGGGAGGAATATGAAGAACTTTCGGGGAGGGACACGCAGACTGATGGCAGACAGGATACAATCTTTTCACGGTCCTTGGCCGGGCCTGGTATCCTGGTGGTGGCCTGACTTACCCAACGCTTTGATATACGTAATAAAAATGTAGACAATTTTTACGACACTGTCCGAACAGAACACAAGTGGACATTCCGCTTTTATTTCTTCATTAAAAAGCAGTATTGATTGCCCGCCCAGGGGGGGTTGCAGGCGGGGCATCGGGTGAGTTCACCCCCGAGGACCTTTATACATCCATACTTTTATTATAGTTTGCCACACAAAAGCGGGCTTTGTCAGTGGCGTTATTGGGCTTTCTCGGTGCGTCGTGTCTGTATTTGATTTATCCATATTGAATATCATATGTGTCGGTGGCTTTTCATCTTTCTTTCATCACTCGTGGATTTTAAAAGCCAGGCTGCTGCTTTATGGTTTATTTCAATATGCCATGACTTTGATGTTGGGTAATTGATTACGCCTGTCTGGATAATTCCTGCTAATGTGAGAACCATTTTTCAACGCAAACTAATGACTCCCTGATGGCCCATTTATCGCACCCCTTTCGATGAATCGCCCAACTATAAATACGGGCCTAATTGGCCTGACCTATAAGCCTATAAAGTGGGCCTCGATGTCCTGCTCTTGGTCAGTTGGCAAAATGGTTGGAACCTGGTCGCTGTTCTGTAGTTTCCTCAGCAGATTCATGGCTCTAAACGGACTAAACACCTACTATTTCAACGCGAAGAAGAACGGTTTTAAGGACTCCTGGAAGCTGAAGTTATACTGCCTGGTACACCACCTACTCTGCCTTGTGGCTCTTGGCAGGATGCTGTACAATTCCGCCGGAGATATGAGGATAAGTGTGAGCATCCTTACCATGGGCGGCACTGCCGGCTTTTGCATACACTCATGCTGGCAGAGGAGGCAGGGGATCCGGAAGCTGGCCCAGGAGCTCATCCGCATGGAGGCCAAGTCCTTCTGGGGACTGCCAAGCGGCTCTATGCTGAGGCATAGATTCTACCTGAAACTGGTGTTTGTCTCAATCACCCTGCTGAGGATCCACCTGTTTTATCCCTTCTACCTGAAGCGTCTGGTGCCTCATCTGTTCCTCTTGAACCTGGGCTCCTATTGGCTGGTGTACAACATGCTCCTGGCCGCCGTCTTTGGCTTCTACTGTGTGATGTGGCAGATCTGTCGCAGCCAGGAGATGATCAATAATAGGATGCTGCTGCTCCTGACCAGAACTAGGCAGAGGAACAGGCTTTCAGAGATGACACGCTGCCTGAAACTCTACTCAAAGGTGCTCCATCTGTCAGACCAAGTTAACCTCGAGTATGGACACGTTTCGGTCTGCGTTTTGGCCTGCAAGAGCTGGTTCCAGATCACCTTTGGCTACGAGATATTCCAGATGGTGGCCGCCCCTCAGTCCATTGACATGAGCCTGGGCATTCGAATTTTTGTGTTTCTGAGCTATATCCTGGATGCCATTAACCTGTTTTATGCCACGGATGTGGCCGAAATGTTCATCAAGTTGAGGGAGGACTCATGGCGCATTTTGCGCGAGACAAACAGGATGGATCGCTTGGTGAGTTCAGACTTTTCCCAGACTTTTCTTTTACTTATTTTAGCTCCTCTTTTAGCTGTCAATGTTCACCCTAAAACTGTCCCTGCATCCCCAGCGGGTTGTCTTTCTTAACGTGTTCACCTTTGACCGAAAACTGACGCTGACGCTCTTTGCCAAGTCAATGCTGTACACAATCTGCTGGCTGCAAGGCGACTACAACAAGCTCAAGTCCTAGACACTTCGATGGCAAATCCTCTGATTGAAAGAGTTTTATTATATTATAGAAGGCAGCAGGGGCAGAGGCAGAAGTTTGTCTCGCCGGCGAGCACAAAGCAGAAACCAGAACACATGCACAACTTGAACCAATACAATTATTTACATATATGCATTCAGTAAATATATAATGGAAAAATCAACTACAATGCATTCGAATCCAAAGCCACAAGCCAAGGAGCTCAGCACAATGAAGTCTGAGATGATGATGATGATGGTTATGGGGATAGGGCAAGGATTGGTAAAGCTTACACAATTGTTAGGAAAAAAGTGACATAAGCTCGAAGGTAGAGGTCAGTCGTAACATTTTAATGTTAAATCCATCCCTCTAAAGGGTATTTTTCTGCCCTGAGAATACCTGTGCTCTACCTTTCCAGGACCTATAATTCTTTCGCATGCAGGTGTGTGTATATGCTGTCGAAGGATGAACATTTTAATTTGATTTGCGGATGAAACCAGCGTCTCTCCGTGTCTGTGTTAAGGTGTGAAAATAGTCGAGCAAATAAAAATGAAAGGGAAAAAAGTTAATGGAAACCGAATGGTGAACGAAATCAAAGGATAAACAAAACTTACTTGTGGAAACCAATTAGCTAACTTGCAGTTACGGAGGCTAGTAAAGCGGCTATAGGTGCCGTTGTTGCCGCCGCTTTCACTATTGTTATTATTGTTGTCGTTGCCGCTGCCGCTGCGGCTGCCACTGGGCGCGTTGTGGCACGGGTCACTGCTCATGTTGCAGGACCAAGGATTCGTTTCTTGTCGTGCTAGGAACACATACACAGACACATGGACACACATACACGAATAAATGCAGTTGGCAGAGAACACTTATGGACAGATCTACAAAGCGCACAGCAAAGGAAAGCTCCCAGGAAAGAGACTGTTGATGTGTGGTTTTGTTTGGTTTTCGTTTCAATTCGTTTTGCTTTACCTGAAAATCGTTCTAGGGCTTCTCTCCCGACAATAATATATATTATAGTAGCTTAGTTTATAGGTTGAATATGTTCATATAGCACAGTCTACAGTTTACACGTTCAGTTACACTTTACAGTTACACACGAGAATTGACAGCAAATTTCGAGTTCGCATTTGCCTCGCCTGTCTCTTAGTTGACTAGTTTAAAGCTTTTACCAAGTTTATTCCATTCTGGTCATATGTACACTTAGGCGCTAAGCTAATTGTATAAATTCTTAGTTAAGATCCGTTTGGTCGTCGTGATTATTATTACTGTTTGTAAGCACGAGAGTCTCACATTGATTTTTGCAACTCAGAGCTATCTCCGCGTTTTGGTCCGCTCGTTTAGGATTAGGTATGTATTTATCGTTATTGGTACGCTTAGTTAGTTATTAGGTGTAGTTGGTCGGTTAGATGCTGGCTTCTCGGCTATGTAAATATTTAAAGCTGCTTTCCTTGGACTCCTGTTGATATTTATTGTTTTCTCCGTTCCGGCCGGGTTCCTGCGGAAAAGAGAAATTGATGCTCGGGGAAAAACTATTGCCGGTCCGCAGCGACTCAAGTGTGCCAGGCGACTGCCCCTCCCGGGAGGGACTCAGACATTTGCTTGCCAAACGAAATTATGGCCATGATATTTTGCAAATAATAAAAGGAGCAGAGAAGGGACATCGGCCGACATCGGGGACACCCGTGGAGCGGAGAACAAGCGCCGAGCATCCTAAGTTCAGATGCGTGCCAGGCAGCCATTTGGCCATCTTTTGTGCCACTTAGCCTCGGCCACCCGGCCATTTGCCATTTTCCATTGGCCACTTGTCTCCGCTCTTGCAGCAGCCACAATAATTTAATTCCAGCATTGGCCAGTGCATGATTAAATTTAACCATTTCAACCGAAAATATTTAATTCCGCTCAGCTGGAAGCTAGATTCAGGATTTACCACTTGTCTCGACACAGATTTTATGATTCCTAACCCCAGAATAAGCAATGTATTTTCTTAAATACATTTTATTCTTGTATAGCAAAGACTTTAATATATAAACTTCCATTCAAGGCCTGTTTGGTATAAGCAATACCTCCTGTAATTAATTCATTTTAGCCAAGCTATGGCGACTAATCTCCTGCAAACGACCTGGAATACACCTGCTCTGCCTAAATATAGAAATATAGAAGCAGTCCACCCCAAACGAAAATCAATAAGTGTTACACTGAAAATCGCTCATACGCCACCGGCACATGTGTGCTGGCAGCGACGTAACGGGTAACAGGGTAACGAAATTTTCTTCGATTATTAGTTTTTGTTGCAGTTGCAGGTGACAAAAAACGCGACATAAAGTCACTTTGCCCACATGCAACATGAGACCTGGGCTTTAGCCTCCCTTTGTCCTCTCGCTCTCTCGAAATTGAATTTATGGCCAACACACACACATGTACACGCTCAGCGTCACAACAGCTGCTGCCAGGACAGTTTACACATTACGTATACGTACTGTATACGGGAAAGTTTTTCGGCTTTGACCCAAACTATCCGGCAACCCGAAAATTACCCCACCGAAAAGCCAACCCAACCCAGGCCAAGGAACTCAGCCCTTCAGCCCTGAGCGTATATAAGTTTATCTCGGGGCGCTGGCGCTCGCATCAGCTATCTGGCTGAGTACGATTTTTTATGGGAAAAGTTCAAAGCAATTTTTAAAGATCAAAATGCCAAGCGGAAGACATGGGACGAAGGATGCCGAGACCGAGACCAAGACCGATGGACCAGTGAGATGCCGCTGGGGACTGGACCAATGTCGATGGCGAGAAGCCACAGAGAAATCATTTCATTTCAATTTATTTTCCCATTTCCCATTGTTTTCACTTGGTATCTTCAAATCGGAATTTGTTTTGCCGTGTTGGCATTTTCACACCACACACACGCACGCAGTTAGAGAAAATTCGAAAATTACACAGCATTATTTTCCCAAATTACTCATATTTGTCTCTATGATTGTGCGTGATTGTGTTGTTGTGAGTAATTACTGGAACTTGCTAGGCCACTCCTTGATTAAGGACAATTTCTTTGGTAACTTTGGATTTCGAATAAATAAAAAGAAAATGCCAATGAAGTATTTCTAATTGGATTAACAAAGGGGAGAGAAAATGTGTGGCATCAAAGTGATTTGAATAAATACAAAAATAACAACTGTTCATTGAGGATTTCTGTAGAAAAACTTTGACATTTTTAAAGTCTCTTGAAATGCCTGTATATATTAGCAAGCTGCAAAAATCTGCACAGATTACACCAAGTTTTTAGCCACAAACAAATCTCTGGCTTAATGCAGCTTTTGGCCACTATTTTTTGCTGAGCAAAAAAGTTGAACTCATTAATCAAAAGCCAGCCAGCTCTTGACACAAAAAAGACAGCGGACGAACCCCACAACGAACTCAACCATGCTTTGTCACTTGATGAAAATTATACAACAGATTAGAGGTAGAGGAAACTGTATAAAATAATATTTTAAATATTTAAATTGTCATAAAACTAACCATAAAACCAGAAAGGCAATTACTTTAAATGCTTGAGCTTACATAACCCTAAGAAATTATGCAAAGGTAAGAAGGCAAAACCGATGAAAAGATAAGTAGGGGAGCAGGGGGCAATTATGAAAAATCTTGGCAAAGTGGAAACTATGCTGAGGGTGTTTGTCAGCGGAAATTTATGCTTGCGGGGAATGACCACTTCTTGGCCGAAAAGAAATGGCAGCAAAAGCGGCAGAGGCAGTGGCAGTGGCTGCGTGAAAGGCAAAATGGCGCCACTTACTTTAATTGCTGCCACGTTGCCGGGGTCCTGCGACCGTGTCAGAGGGTCCTGATGGCCAAATACACAAAGGACCGAGGAGCGTCTCGTGTAATTAAAGCACCACGGCACACCGCATCCAACAACAGTTGCAACAATGCGTCCTGGCCGGTGTTAACTTGGCCAAGTTGCCAGCGCTGCATTGTTCGTTTGCTGGCTGCCCCAAGACCTCGTTTACAAAATTTTCGGCACTCAATTGAGCACATTAACTGACAGACGCTGGGCCCCATTGATTGCTGGCTGCCATTCAGGCTCTTCTCCCTTTCGTCCTTTGACTTGGCCTTATAATTGGCTTCGGTGCTAGCTCAGTGCTGACCGTTTCGCAACAGGACCACTTGGCTCCAGTTGCGTTTAGTTTAGTTACTTTTATACGAGTTTCGCACACTGTCCACAGGGAGTATGGTAAATGGAAAGCTTATGAATGTTTAAACAACTTTCAATTGCGAGAAAAGTTTTCAATTTTCGCTGTAACTTTTTCCAGTCCCCTGTCCTGGCAAATGCATTAGCAAACTTTAATTAATATGTGCCAGCGAATATCGATTCTATCTATTCTAGTGTGTTGCCAGCTTGTCTGAAAGTTTTCACTTAAATGGATCCCTCGAGCAACAAGTTTTTTGGGGGACATACGCAACTTAGGAACGTAGTGATTGAAAAGATAATGAGCTTTTGAAATAGGCTGGTTATTAAATTTCCAAAATATAAAAAGGACATAAAGAACTGTAAAGAAGTCTTATTTCGAGAGCTTATTCAGACTGTTGACAAACTCAAGCATAGCAACATCTCTGGGTTATACAATTACAGTCGAGTGTCGCTGCCAAATACTTTGACGGCACTTTGCTGTTACATCTTGCACACTTTGCATACCTTTGTCAAATCCAATCGAAACCCATTTACCCCGACATTGCGGGTAACTCTGGCTGTGTGCTGAAACTCGAGACTCCTCGGGAATAGCTAACGTAACGTAGCGCAAAAGGGCAGAATGCCGAGCTGCATGTCCTGGGCTGCAGCCCGGCGATTAGCAAACAAGATGGTGTGGAGCAGAGTGAGACTTATCCGGGGGGGTAGTCGCATAAAAATGCAATGCGTTGCCTGGCAACTGTAAAAATGTGTCACCAAGGGGATAGACCAAGGGTCCTTTCCCAGCCCGAGGATATACTACAGTGCAGTGTAGTACAGTACAGTGCAGGGAGCACTTTCGTTCGCTGGGAAAACGCCAAATGACTTTAAATTGAGAATCGGTTCGGTTCTGCTCTGTTGTCGCTACGTGCCACTTGAATGCCACTACAGTAGCACCACCACCACCACCACCACCACTACCACCAGCCAGGGAGCAAATGAAGTTATGCAGTGTTTTCATTGATTTCCTCTGTAAAAGCCAATGGAATGGAGGACCCCGTTTCCCAGGTACTTACTCAAATTAAACGTGCCAAAAGGGGAGTCAACACCTGCAGCTCCAGCTGAAAAAATTCTACAGCTGCACCACTTCAGCCGAGTGACTGACTTGATGCTCTCGACATGCAACGGAAATGAGGTGGCTAATGTGACAGGAGGCGGGATAGTCTGGCAAAATTTTTCGGTACAAATGCCGCGGGGCCATGGAGTGTGTGTCCCTGACAGGTAAGTATGCGTTGGTTTTTATGGCTGATTTGGCCGCACACATCAGCAGGCAAATGCGTAGTGCGCATTACTCATACGCCCCATAAACAATTTAAAAGCACACACTTTAAAGGCCACACTCCATGGCACTCGCAAAAAAGCATTCAGCTCATTAAATATTGAACAGGAATTTATGGCCAACTGGAAAATACACACAACCAAAGCAGACAGAGAGCTGGATAGCGAATTGCAATTTGAATTTTGTCCTGTGAATTTGTAGAATGTCTCCCTGGGAGAGTGTAAAAAGTTGCTCATTATTATCCCAAAAAATTTGAATTTGAATTTGAATTTTGCTGGAATGCATAACAAATCATCATCATCCACAAGAGAGCCAGGCGAGGGTTATTAATAAAATATGACCACCGAACCCGAACCCGAACCCTCCCTATGCGAATTGAAGAAAAGCGCCAAATTCAATCAGCGGCAAATGAAATTTCCCTTCAGGTTAGAGCCAGCCTCTCTATCTCTGGCCGTAATAAATTTCATTTATTTTAGGCAGGCCCAGTCTCGCCAGGATTGTAACACTTACAATTAATATTAATTTTCGCTTCGTTCGCCATATTTAATGCAAAAGTTTTGTGCACGTCAATTCGCATCAGGTCAGAGCGTTGGCCGCCACATAATTGTCACTTAAAAGCTTTCACATGCTCTCGCTCCTTTACTTATTTATCTTTCCTTTGTGTCTCAATTATCCAGCTGTCAGTTAGTGTTGCCACGTTAGCGACACGTCAATGTGGCAAGAGTAATTGAATAAATACTGAAAAATTGAGACTGATTTTGCCGGAAATTGTTGATTAGTTTTACTTTTAGTTTGTGGAAGTTGATTGAAATGGTCAGGAGGTCTTATTTTGGGAAGATTTAATTAAAAAACACTTACTTTGTTGGCTATAATAGAGATATTTCAGTATATAAAATGTATACAAAACCTTTCTTTCAATTTAAAAACATTTTTAAATATAATAAAATCATTTCTTTGAGTTGCAAATGAATTCTTTGCGTTAAAACATTATTTAATCCTTAATTTAGGTTCTGATTTTGTACCCCACTTCCTTGTTATTCTGTAAACTTGGCTTCTACTGTACTGGCCAATTAACAAACCTTTCCAATTATAACTTACAACCATACCCCCTCGTCTCTATTGCCAACGCAGCGTATGATTTAACGCTTGGCTGCAGTCTGAAGTGAAAACTCGAAAGTTCCAAGCCGAAAATTAATAATTAACTATTATTAGGGCAGCGGCGGAGGGGGAGGAAGTGTACACGTAACAGGACCAGCTGTGACCGACCGCAGGATGTGTGTGTGTGTGTGTGGGGGTAGCTGTGAGCTGCCCACAAAATGCTTTTTGCTTGTAAATTATAATTGTTATTAATTTTTGCCAATTTGCATGATGATAATGATGATGATGATCAATGAATTGCCGCCAACGCACAGGGTCCCGGCTGGTGTTGATTAAAAACTTTCCGAGCGACAAAATCGATGATGAAATTAAGTAAACAATCAATTTGCGCCAGCCAAGAGTGAATGAATGAATGAATGAATGAATGTCGTCTTAGTCCTGGCAGTCGCTAAGCAAACACCCCCCCCCCCCCCCCCCCCCCCCCCCGGAACCCCTTGGTAGGCCACCCCTGGTGTTGGTATTTACGGGTATAATGAAAGTTGTTCTTGTCGTCCTTCTACCCATACAAGCAAAACACATTTGCCTTTGTTCCGGGGGCCTGGAGAAAGGTAATTCATTTGGTTCGTGGTCCTGTCCCGCTGTTTCTGCTAATAAAACATGCCCTGCACTGAGAAAAACTAAAAATAGTTTTTGGTTTTCTTTATAAACTAGGTATAGAGAAATTTCTAACGCTTTCGTTCAGTGTAAACTGTGTGGACAGCCTGTTGCTGTTAATACAATAAAAATGGCAAACTCATCGCACTTAGCGAGGCCTAAAATATGATGGGGTCCCCACCCCCCTATTGGCAATTGTCAACAGTCATTATGTGGGTCCAAAAAAGTTTGCCTTTGCATCTAAATATATATATAAAATTTTAACGCTGTACGTGTCAAGCAAATAAAGAGGGAAATTTACCAGAAAAATAGTTGAGCCAAGTTGAAATGAGTTTCCTGAAGAAACTTTAGCTAAATAAATGATGAGCTAAAGGTAAAGTTGGTTTAAAGTGTAAGGTTCTTATAGAAACTTCCCTTTAAATATATTATCTTTCCCTACTCCTTGGAAAACTGTCACATTTTATGGTATATTAATCTGAATTATTCCTGCATTCATGTGTAAAAGAAATATCTGATTAATTTTATGTTAGAATATGAACTTAACCCAAGATAAAGCCAGCGTTTCACTGCATAATGTAAGCAAATTTGATTTATACAATTAAAATCTGCCTGCCTCCCAGCTAAAGTCCGTGTGAACTGCGTCAGGCGGGTATATGTTGGATGTGCGCCTAATTATTCATGCATAAATTATATAAATAAATTGTTGACACGAACCAACACTCGGCCTATATATCCAGCCTGTCAACATGCTGCTCGCGGCATTTAAGCCAAATTTAGGGGCGAACAAACTGCTAAAGCTGAGGCTAAGGCGGCGGCTCAGGGCGTGTTCTTTCGGTCTCGTGTAAATAAATTAAGCGGCTTAGGATTGCATGTGTGAGAGGAGCCTTGGAGATTCTTGGCTTGGCTTCTTGTTTGCCGTTTGTCGCGCTCTTTTTGTAATTAAAACACTTGGCGAGCGTTTGTAAAGCGTTTGTAAAAGCATGTATTCCTAATGGAGCCATTTGTGGTGTTAACAGGGACTTGGCAGAGGAACAACATGGCTTAGCTTGTTATAATTATAAAGTCAGCAGCTCCTAACTAGGCTGTTAATTTTTTTTAAATTGTTTGTTTAATTTTAATTATTCTATTATTTAAATATTTCAAGTACAGCCTTTACTGCGGTTTTATCCCCACTCAACAATGTATTTTAAAGGACCTCGTCGCACTGGAAGATCAAGTGGCAGCCAGTCAGCCTGCAGGAAGTGCATGGGAGCCGCCGTTTCGCATAAATTATGCAGTTGTTGCTGGATGCGCATATCGATGGGCATTTTTAATTGAACCACCACGAAACCCGAATAAGGAAAAAATGCAGCCCCTGAGAGCTGCAGCTTGGGCTCGTAAAACGGTTGAAATTTAATTAAATCAATGTGTTGATTTAATTGAAACGCAGTGTCAGTGACAGTGGGCCATCTTATTACGCTTCGTCGGGCAATGCAATTAATTTACATGATAATGCACCTTACCCGCAGCCCACAACTTGGGCTTGGATGAATGATCTTGGTCAGTTTTCGGAGACCTTAAAGGGCAAGTCCTGCGCTATTGTGTGCAGGCTGGAATCTAGCACACATCTACATATCTTTTTAAATATTTACAGGCCTTTCCCTCACAATTGGGGAAATGGCAAAGCCAACTTGCAAAATAGAAAGTGGAAGAAAATGCATGTTGAATGGCTGGAAAAATTTGCCAGAGGTTTTCAGTGACCTTATTTTGTGCAAATAACAAAATAGAGTTCTTCTTTTTCATTTTCAGAAACAAAATATAACAAAAATGGGGTCATAACAGTTTTGTTTAAAAGTATCATGATAAAATATTGAATTTGAAACATAAACCTTTCTAGAACAGAAACATTTTCAATTATTCTTTGTCTTTGAGCCTTCAAAGTCACTATATCCTTTTGTTTTATCCCATTAATCCCAAAGTCAGACAATATGCAATATAGTAAAATATGAACCGGCAAAGCGTTGACAGGCTGTCCATCAAAACTGTCCCTTGTCCCTTGTTCCTTTGGCTGCAATATGTCGAACGGTTTGTCTGTTTGTTTGCCTCTTTGTTGCAGCAACAACAACAACAACGAGAACAGGGACAACTAGACCGGGTCGAAAAGACTCTCCCCCTGCCAGGCAACTATCTGTGATTGTCATGCACTTAGCCAGGCCCGACATAAGCCGACTTTGGCTGGCTGTGTCCTGTCAGCTGTAAATTTACGATTTTCCAGCGAAAGAAAAAAAAAAAAATTGTGGAAAATATAAAGCATAATAAAAAATCTTGATTTCACGTTAAGCTTTGCCAGTGCGGAAAATTTCATTGGCAGTAGTCGTCTCTCCGCTTGGATAATTAATGGAGACCTCCTCAGCTTGACTCTTAAAGCCTTCCGAGCAATGACTGCAAGTCGTTCTGCTTTATTTTCCCTTCCGTTTTCCTTTTAAAATTTTTTTTTATTGCATCTGCATTGTCCTGATGCCCTTTCTCCGCTCTCTCTGCCATATCCCTGGGCGGGGGCGATGGCAAATATTAGACTTAAACTGAACTTTTTTCTAGCTGCCTGCGAGAAGAGCAGTTCGGCAGGAATGGCGGTTACAACAGGCCCTCGGTTCTTTACTTTTCACACCCAGCCTTTTGACATGGCCCTTTCTCCCCAGTCTATTGGTTTAGCAACGCACACTCGGAGTAAAAAGGGAAATTTATATAGGAAAGTGTGCTTAAAAAATGTAAATATATAAAATAATTCAAAGGAGAAAGTCATGTTTACATAGAAAGGGTTTTAAAATATTTTAGAGATATGTATAAGCTTTTTTTTTTATAATATTAATGATTCTTTTTATTATATGTAAGCTCCCTAAGTTTCCCTATTAACTACTAAAATATCTAGTTAATTTCCCAGCAATCCTTGCAGTGCAACTAATACTTATCCTGCCCCAAAATGAGTTTCTGGCCGACGGTTTTAATGCGGTTAAGTGGCCATTTCTGCTATGCTGGCATATTTTGACAGCAAATTGACCGACAAACGTGTATCCTAATGATATGGGAATTCAATTTGGCGCTGGTTAAATTATTCTGCGCTGTCGGTGAAATTAGTCCTGGATTTAATTGAATGAAACAAATGAGTGAGATATTTCCATGGATTCCGCCAAATGATTTGTATTGCGAAAGAGGTAATGGAAATATAATGATGCCATAACTGACGCCTTTCAACGCTCTTTCGAATGAAGACTGACATGCGAGGCGTCCATTTCCGATGCCTTCCCTTGGGAGAACGTAGTCTACACAAACACACTCATAACGTGTATATATACACAATGTCAATCAGCAAATAACAATCTGACAAATGCAAATACCAGAAATTCAAATTGTATGCGATATAATTAATTCAGGGAACAACGGGGGAATGGGGGAATGCATGAAAAGTTTTGTGTTTTCCACTCGCTGTTACAATTTAAATTTTAATTAAATGATAAAACAGCAAAACGTCGCAATCAGAGTGCAAAAGCGTAACTTTAGCAGAGGGATTTCGTTGTTTTTTTGCTCCCCCCACAATCCTGCGGCACAAAGGCATCGCGTAAGTTGAGAACTTAAACCCCTTCCGAAGGATACGACACCTCACGTGACGCATGGCCCACAGAAGTAGTATGTATCCCTTTTGTGTCACCTTACATCGTTTTTCTTCTGCCCAATACTTTTTTCGGCTTCCTTTTTTATTTACCGACTGACGTCAATCGATTGATTTTCGAGTGTGTTCTCCATTTCAAACCGTTCTAGCCCTAATTGCAATTGACCAAAGCCCGACTCGTCATCAATAATACCCAGCTCGTCCCACGTACGCATTTATTATGCAATAATTAATTGTCGCACTCCAGGAATCGGGCTGGCCAGACCCCAAGGCGGTCAAGGTTGACTTCGGGCCAGGGCCCCATATGTTGGCTTTATGCTTTGTTCCCATACTCAATCTGGCTGTCACAGCCTTTCGTGGCCCTTTTGCCACCATAAATGCCCGGGCATATCGTCACATATGTCATTTGTGCTCTGTTTATGGCCCAGTTTTTATTGACATTGATGAGTTCACGGATAGCCAGGGGGGAGAGTAACGAAGCCAGACGCCTTGAACTCACGACAAAAACATTTATTCAAGCTGTAAAGGAATGCTAACTGCACTACGTGTGCCAGGGAGTATATATTAATTGTGTTTATCTGTGTTAATAACCATAAAGCGAGCATTACAATGAAGCATCTAAACATCAATAAACAATAATGGGTTTTTAAATACATATGAAGCTATTTAAGCCATAGTTTCTCTTGTTATAATATATCATTTGAGACTTCTTTTAAGCCTGATTGTTGATCCTCCTCCTGCCCAAAAACACTTCAGCCATCAAAGCGCAAGATCCCAGTGCATAACCGATAAACAGAAGGTAAAATATTATTTTAAAATCTCTGAGTTGCAAAGGAGTACCGCCTGTCTCTGGCGGCAATTGGTTGGGTGAAAAATATTCCCAAATCGATGTGGTTACCCAATGGAGATTCAGACCCACATCCCAGATGTACGAGGCAAAGTCCCGCAGGGCCAAGGCGTAAACGGAGTTCTGCTGCAGTACAGCTCCGTACGACAATCCAGAGACTATATCCAGTTGCGAGGAGCTGCACAGGGCCTTCCGGCTGGAGCGCTTCTGCAGCATCGAGAAGGGATCCTTGGGGTAGGAGTATATCTGATAGGCGTAGCTCGTATTCAGCGTGGCGATCATACGGATTTGCTCAGCGCTATGCACAACCATGACATTCGGCAGCATCTTGGCAAAGAACTCCTGATCCATTTTCTCCCTGATCTTCCACAAGTTGAGAAAGTTGAAGACCACGGTTAAGTTGCTCTCGCGCAGCTGCTGAAAGTTGCGAATGTGATTGTACTGGGGAAACATGGTCATGACAGTGCTATATCGAGCATTCGTTATGGTTGAATTGATGAGCCCTGACAAAGTCATCACCATGATTAGGAGGCCCTTGGCGGATCTGTATCGATTTCCACGGGGAATGGACATTGCCAAAAGGCAGCGCAATATTCGCAGATTTAATACTACACCTAGGAGGTGCACTCTGTTGGAATTTCTCTGAATTATATTGTATAATCTTCGGAAAATAGCCTCTACAGCACTGAGTAGAATGTACGAAGTCAGAAAGGTCAAGGGTGATCCTATTCCGTAGACGAGATAAAGCCGTTCTTCCACCGATAGCTCCTTGCCGCAGGGCACTACGATTGTAAGGGCAGTCATGCCGAGGAAGCAATTGATTCTACTTAGTTCCGGATCTATGAAGTTCATCAGTTGTCCAGTCATGGGCAGATCGATTTCTCCCCGAGCCGTTCCATTCAAGATTTGCCATAGGGGCACGGATTCATTGCCCCTCAAGGGTCTCTGCAGCTGCAAGGTGATATTGTACGTGTGGGCAAAGGTCCTCAGTAGATGATACATGTAGCCAGAGTACCGCTGGCGTCCCGTTCGTTGATCTGTGTGAACATAACTTCGCGGCGGCACCAAGTCGGGCAATGTCAGGGCTTTTTTTCCTTTAAAGTTGAGCCACAGCTTGGGAAAGATTTTCTTCTCCATGAAGGGCTTCTCTAGCACTTGAAAGCTGGGCTGGGGAAATGGATATAGTCTAAGGAAACGTTCAGCTTTTTCTATTATCAAAACACTGAGAAACTTGTGCTCAGCTGCCTGACGTGTAATGATCTCAAGGAGCTTCGTAGTAGCCCTGACCTGCAGCCAAATCACAATTCTGGCCGTTCTCATGTGATTGAAGTTGGCAGCCAGGGCGGAGAGTAAGGAGCTATCCTCAGGTGAGTCCATATAGACCAGGGCCAGAGTCTGCCTACTGTGAAAGTTGACCAACTGGATGCTCTGGGTCTCATCCAAACGAATTGTGGGCCATGCCAGTGGATATAGCTGCTGGAAACGGTCAACGCTGTGCTTTCTTTGCATCAGAAGAAGAGTGGGAATCGATCGTTCTCTGTGCACTGAGTCGAGAAAGTCCTTGAGGAACTGTGGTTGCTCCAAGGAGGCCACTGCCCCACTGCTGACCACAAACCACAGAAGGATGATAAATTTCATCATCACTAGGGAACTTTTGTTATTCAACTGATGTCGCCATTCGGAGGTCCTTTGCCTTTTAAGCCCATATCCTTGCATCTCTCGGTGCTAATGTAATTTAAATCAAAACCTTATATCTAAAGTGCTTTGCATTGAAACCGAACATTACGTGTACGCACTGTGGTCGCTGCGATTTGATATTAAAATTAACATGAATATTAAAATCACATTACTTTTAGAGCCGCGAAAAGCGTCAGGTTGCTTCATATTTAATTACAGGCCGCACATTGTCCCTTCCCCTCCCCCCCCCCCCCCCCCCCCCCTAGGCAGAGGAAACTTTCGAACACATGTTTATGTCCTGCCATACGGTTAGTGCTTTTATTCCGGTTTTGGTTACTTTCCCCATAAAAAACCCACTCGAGCTGAAGCCCCTCAACGACATAATTTACAAAGCGCTTTGGCAGCTGTCTACCTCTGTCTCCTGGATCCTGGCTCCTGGTTGCCGGTCTTCTGTCGCCTTACCGACACTTCCGGTGCCACCATGTTCGACTCTCCTCTGCCCTCTTATCGTTGTATCAGTGTCAGTTCTGTGTTTGCGGCGGAAGGTTCCGGGGAGGAGTGGAGCAGTTGGAGCTTTTCAAGCGCATTTAATGCGCATAATGTCAAATGCAACAAAGCAACAGAACAGAAACAACGAAACGAGACCCCATCACAAAACCACCATGGAGCAGGGGCGATTTGGTTTGGGCAAAGGGCAAGCACACACAGAATATTTTTAAGCAAGCTTAACCACTCGAGTTGAAATAAATTCCTTCATCTGATTAGGACAACTTTGAGGCAAGCTGTTATCTGGCTAATTAGGAAAAGGGTTGGCCATAAATACTTTTAAAGGACTTTCCTCAATGGAGCAAACAAATTACAAAAGGACTTTCATTTGCAGTTTATTTATTGAGATAAACAGCATAGCTTTCAGTTGATTTATACTCAATTTATGGAGCATTTATATATGAAATAAAGTAAGTATTTTAGTGAAATCAAAACAAGGCACTCCTTTAATCTTTAGAAAATAATTTAAATCTTGATTTAATTTATTTTCGCCAGTAATCAAGGATTGGCTTCACTTAAGCATATTTCCACATCATTATTTTTAGAATAGCTAGCAAAAATAATATTTTATTGTGGTTAAAGAACTGTTTTAGGGTTTGATACACTTCTTAATTGTATTTGAATTAATTTTTTAAATTTTTTAAATGTATTATCCTAGCGCAGCAAGTTAACTAGTACAAGTGTGGCACTATTATAATTTCTTAAATTGAAATTTAAAGTCAAAAAAGTCAAAAGTTCCTCACCCAAACCTTTAAAAAATTCCAAATTAATCTCACTTAAAGTTCAGTTGTAAAAATCCTCACTCAACCACTTTTGTCTTACCCAAAACCCCAATCACACTTGGGATTTCAATGCATTTTAAAAAGTTTAATGTGCATTTCCTTCTTTAAAAACCCTGCTTCCCTTAGACTCCTTGTGGAAAACTACATACTTTATTTTTATTTCAGCAGAGTCCCGGCCATTTCAACCATTCCCTATCTCACTTTGAAGAACCCAAAGTGCGCGGCGGCCAAGCCCAAATAAATACTGCGCCCAAACTACTTTTGTCTACAGATAAACTTTTATTGATATAAAAAATTACGCACGTAGAGCAAACAAACGGAAAGTACGGGCACAAAGAGAATTGCTAAGGACAACAATTTTGGAAGGCGGAATCCGGAATCCGGATACGGATACGGATGCGTTCGATTCCTGTATTCACTTTCGGTGGCACACTTGAGTCGCTGGTGTATATCGCAAAGCATTTCTTAGGACAGCAGCACATACCTTTGGCATTTTCCGCGCCAAGGTGCGGCAGGAGGTGTGGTGTTTATGATTTTATGTTTTGTTAGCAGATTTTTATTACAGCTTCGCTGGCATTGTTGCTGTTGGTTGTTGCTGCTGTTGCTGCTGCCAATGAGGCCCAGAGGAAAAGGAAGTGCGCGAGCGCGGCATTGGCCATAAATTCAGGACGAAACTTTCGGCAGCTAACGGAGACGTTTGGAACGAGAGTCCCGTATAAGTTACGGCTCACGGGTCAACTGGCTGGTCACATTTATTTATGCACACACACACACCCGGTGGATCTTCCGAAAAATTTGCACGGAAATTTTATTGCCACTTGTATCATTCGGTGTGAAATTAAATATTTAACTTTAGCCGGCGTAATTTATTATTTTCTTGTTATTGATTTATGCGGTCGAAAAAACTAAGGAAGTTGGTAAATAACAGGTTAGAGCCAAAGGTTATGTTCTTTAAGATTTACGGCGGCTCGTTAAACGGATTTGTTGCTTTATTTTTTATAGATAATTACCACTTTGAAGTATTCACTAATCTCTACTACTAAATATTTACTTTTTCCCTTTGCCGAGTCACCTGATTCAATTTTAATTAGCACTCCAGCGATTTCCGTTACCAAAAAACTCGCTTGAGGAAAATGTCACCGAGGCGACACGACACGACACACTCACAACAACAACACACACTGCAACACTCTCACTCGCTAGCTCGCTCGCTCACTCGTTTGGGGCGGGAGCGAGGGGAAGGAAATCTCTAAAGAAAACTCTGGCTTCGGTGGAAAATCGAGCGTTCGAGGGAAATCACATGTTTCATGTGCAAAGTATAAAAACAAACTGAACGCCGAGCGGCAACTGGCAAGCCGACAAGGCCGACCGACTAACATATTTTCCCAATTGTGTAACGGGGGACCCGATCTCCGACAGTAACAGTAACGGTAACAGAGAGGCCGGTGGATTTTCCGAGAGTTTTGGGAAAGCTCAAAGCTTTGAAGTTGGCCATTATGTTAAGTTAACAGTTAAACAAGAAAAGGGATATGTTAAGGGTTTGTGAGATAAATATTTTTAAAATATCTAAGAGAATTTTCTTTAAATATATTGCTTAGATATTTAACTAAATATTTTTTAATGTAAAAATTGTAGTTTTTTATATTTTATAAAAATAGTTACAGCGACTTATAGAGCATAGATTACAAATATCTTTAATTAATTTAAACGTTGCTTTAAAAAATTGTTGTTTATTTAATAACATATTTGAAATGTAGTTTCTATGTTTTTATGGGTTTTAATAATAATTTGTTTGAAATTTTAGGTGTTTTCTATAAATGTTTATATTATTATTTCATTTTAAATAAACCAAGGGGTTAAGACAGCCAGTTTTTCTACTCGATTCCCACATAATTCGCACTTGTCTTGGGGGGGAAATAGCAATAGAAGTAGATATAGTTATAGACAGACGTACAACCTCAGAGTGCAATTATCGCTAGTTTATGGCTGCGACCTGTCTAGCTGACTGCCGCAGCTTCAGTTCACTTGGAATTGTGGCCAAACTCAGTTGGAGATTCGATTTCTACTTTTGCGGTTCGGCCACAAATCACTTATGGAGCTATAATTAAGTTAACGCCACCCCCAAACAGTAACAAGTGTGTGTGTGGTAACCGCAAATCAAAGTCAATATTGGAAACCTAAATTGTTAACAATAAACAAATAAATAAATGACAAAAACTAAGAGGCATCAAAAACCCCGCTAACAATTATGGAGTTTCTGGCTTCTGTTTTGATTTCTTCTTACCATTATCTCACCAAATATTTGATTTATATTTTGTATTAATAGCATTATTTTATTTTCCTTGCCTATTAACTGGTTAAACCATATTTCTTAGTTCACTAATCGGTTAATAAACTGTTTTTATATAATACTTTACGACCCTAAATACCACAAGACACACAATTATTTATTTTCACAGCCTCTTTCTCTATTAAATCAAACACAACTTATGTGGTGGTATTTAGAAAACAAAACAAAAATAAAAAGAAAACCATAAGAAGGAAAAAGCAAATAGATACTTGGCCCTTAGCCTTAGCTAAGCCAATAAATCAATTCCAACCAAAGTCGGCTCGGCACCCAAGACGTTTAAGGTTGTCCCAGGCATTCCTTGTCTGAATTTCATTACGAATGCCAGGCACAGGGGCACGCAGCTGGATGGCCACTCAAGCCAAACAGTTTGCCAGCCAGGACGTAAGGACACCGGACCAACGTCAAGTGGCCAAGATGGGACACACACAGAGCCAGCTGCCTCCAGTCAAGTCAAGTGGAAAGTGGGTCTGGTCTGGTGACAGGGGGCAAAAGTGTGTTAACATACTAATATTCACTTTGCATCTTAATCGTTGTTGTCCTGGCCAAAGGATGTTATTCCAGGGGAATGGCGATGGGGGGATTGATGGCAATGCCAAGGATGGCGCCATGAATGCTGTGTTGTCCTGCTGTCCTTGTCCTTACACAGGCTATTTCAATTGCTGCCTGTAGTTGATATCATCGTCATCATCATTATTATGCGGTGAAAGTTGTGTTGTTTTGACATTAACGGAAGTAATTGCTGAGCAATTTTGACAGGTATGAATAATTTGGATCTAAAGGATGCGATAGCAAGGGTCTTTAGTGAGTGAATAATATTATATTTAAGCAGGAAATGTTTGGTAGAATTTAATTAAAATCTGATTTTTGATTTCTTAAGAATAGTAATTAAGAAAAATATTTATTTTATCTTTTATCCTTTTTAACATTATACTCTAACGCCATCTGTTGCTCTTTGTAAGAACATAAAAAAAATCTCCAAAAAAGCTTCCTTTTTGATAGAAATAAAAACAGATGCAATGAAAGCTATATAGCCATTAGGCCAGGATGTATTACAATGTCCTTTGCGTTTAGTTTACAGCTGGCAACGCTTAGAAGCTCTCTTTAGCTCTCCGCTTTCGTTACAGCTCTCTCCCTCGAGGGCCTCCTTCTCTCTACTGCTCTGTCTCTTTCTATTCATATTGCCTTCTCTGTCTCTTGAGCTTGAACTGCGAATAACAAGGTGAAAGCATAAGCAGCACGAACACGTGGTTGGAACGGAAATAAGAGAACACGTTAGCCAAAGAGAGGCCTTAACCCAAAGAGAGAGAGAAAAGCGGAAATGAGAGAAGGGATTGAGGGGGGGAAACATGTGCGCCCTAATGCTTCCCTGGCGGGCGTAGCCATTAAACGCATTTGTTTGGCCGCAAATCGCATTCGGTGACATTTCACATGGCATTTCCCTGGCATTTTCCGGAGACCAGACTGGCCTCAGTTGACCTCCGCTGGCCTTATGCTGCTGCTGCTGTTACTGCTGCTGCATTTCCAGCTTCGCCTTTGCCTAATTGGCAATTTCTGTGAAAGCCAGTTGTCGTGGCCGTTAATGTGGTTCGCTCTTCTATTTTTTGCTTGGCTTCCTGTTGATTTCAGATTAATTAATTTAGGACACGCATGGCCTGCAGAATTAATTTAAAAATCTAGCTAATGCTTAAATTCCTTATTCTCGGGACTTGTTGCTCCAACTCCTGGCTATTGTTAGGGTGCGCCCATTAAAGTGCATTAATTTCGTAATGAAACCTTATGACGCAAGGCAACGCGGCGTATACGTAATGCGCGCACTGACGCCCGCCTGAAAGTATGCTGCAAAAACACTTTAAGTATTTTGAGCAGCATTGCGTCTGAATGGGTTTATCCTTGTGGTTATGAAAAGCAAATGGTTTCGGGGGAGGGCGGTGGGGTTTGGGTTGAGATTTCCCATCGGAGTGTGCTTGGAAAATGTTATTAAGCTGTTGAGCTCGGCAACACGCTCTCGATTTATCGAGTTTTGCTCGCAGGGTAAACGCATTGCAAACTAGTTTTTCGAATTGCCAAGTTCATAAATTCGCAAGCAAAGAAATGGCTTTGCTTTATAACCATATGCACAGTGCGGAATCTAATAAATTATGCATATTTGTCGCACAATTTGTACTTGTAATGGGCCCTAAAGTAGAAAAGAGCGTGCGTACTTGTACTATCTTATTAAGCATGAATATTTCATCTTTTGACTCACTTGGCCTAAAGTCTTCCTCTAAGTTTTATGATAAAATTAACAGAGCGCACTGGCATAATTCATAATTTACGAAAAAGACTCGAAATTTGGGTATAAACTTGGGTTTAAGCCATGGTTTAAGACTAGGAGTTACCTATTAGTGTATGTAAAAGAAAATACGAAGTAATATACAAATAATAATTTATTCATTTTCTATTGTATTAATTTTTTAAAATTATTTTTCATTTTCTTTTAGGTGTCTTATATAATATTTCAAAGAAGTCACGCACAAATATATGAATAAATATTACAAATTCTTAGGTTATAAGATCACGTAACCAATTTCCATTTTTAACTTATGCTAAGGTCCCCATACGACTTTTAATGATAAAATAAATTTATTCACTTGATTTATGTGCTAATTAAAGCGGTACTTGCATGAATATATTCAAAATTTGTAGAATACTTATTCTTTGACACGATATTTCTGGCAATACATTTATAAATTCACACAACAACTTTTATTTCCAAAGATATCAAAAGGCTCCAACAGATCTCTGCTGTCAAAAAATAAAAATGCCAAAGGGCCACTCAAGAGCCCATCGCGAGGAGCAGATAAAACCGCACAAAATCCACAGGATGCCAGCTGCTAATTGCAAACGAATCGTTACGCGTTGAACAGACACAGATAGACGAGGCTTACACACATCGAGATTGACAGGACATGCCGGAGTTTTACGGGGTATCCTGCTCCAGCTCCGGCAACCGCACTCACGTAAAACACAATTAGGAGGCACGCACATGGCGGGCAACACACATTTTGCTTTGTTTCAGCTGGCAGCGTGGCATAAACATAACATAAACAATGCGAAAACATTAAACAGAACACAGGACGCATGGCTGGCATAACGAAATGCTTCCACATAGATAATACTTATATGTATATATATACCTGACGCGGAAGACCAGGACCCAAGGGGACGGTTCGTCCTTCGTCCGTGATGATTTGCGGCATTTTTTATGATTGCTTTATGAGTATGTGCGGGGAGGTAAATACCACAAAGAACCCATTTGCAAAATTCGCAAAATTCCTATGAGGAATTTTCGGGGCGAAACAAGAAACAAAGCAAAGGTGTTTCTCTCCCAGATAAGACATAATTGATAGCGTGTGTTCGTCAAGGAGCAACTTCTTCAGGTCCTCACAGAGCCATCAGCCAAGTTTTCGCACGATAAAGCCCAATTTTCCCACATCATATTTTGTATACGTACCGCTGTTAAAGGAGAATATCTTGCCTTAATTTAGACACTTTTACTCACCTGCAAGAAAGAGAAAATAAAGAGTCATATGAGAACACACAGAGGAAAATATTTTAAGGAAATTTAATATATAGATAAATCTCCTGAAATATAAGTTTAACATCTTAGTTATAAGCTTGTATTTATCTTTAAATAAGTCTTGAAAGATAGTCATAAATAAAAGAACAATAACTGCTAAGCTATTCTTTTGCTATTTTTTTTCTCTGCACAAAACTGTGCAGTGGGTGTGACCAGAAACTAAAGCTCTTAATGTTCTTCAATGGCTCTTGATATACGAGCTGGTGCTGGCGGTAGTTGTGGCGTTTCTGTCTCGACTTTTATGGGCCATTGTTAAAGGAATCCTTTTTTATTCCTTTTTGAAGAGGTAAAGCTTTGTGTGCTTATGGCAATAAAATGGTTTAAGCAATAGAGCGACTGGCTGAGTCGTTAAACTCTATCTCGCCATACACTCCCCCCGTTTAGCTTCTGTTCTTCGACGATAATCATTCATTTCAATTACGCGCTCTCACACATCGAACGAGGGGGAATCCATGACTTGGCCAGGCTTAATTAATGGGTATAACTGCCAGGAGCTGACAAGTCAATTACCAGTATGGCTTGCACCCACGGCTCGGTGTAATCACCAATCAAAGAGGTGTCGATCTATACACACCGTGAAAAGAAAGCCGCGCCGAGCATAATTGAGTTATTTAGGCTAATTGGCGCACACACAGGCTAACGATGACGTAAATTGGCAGAACTGCAAGCCCAAAAGCCGCAGAAGTTTGCACAGCCAACACGGTCGGGCCCCCTTCACAATTGTTGACTGAATGTCTTGGCCCATTTCCTCCTGGGAGGTATGGAAGAAGGGAATTCGTATTTCATTCAAAATTTTCCTGCCGAATTTCCGGCTGCCACATCCAACATCCTCAACTAAATTGAATTGCAAGTATGGAAGCCCTTAAATTAAGCAATTGTTGCATTTGCTGGCTTTGTGGCTTCTATGAATTATTTATAAAAAGATTGGGTAAACCAATAAAAGCCCTTAGGACTCAACCTCGTTATCTACATTTTCATTAATTTAGACTTAGCGCCCATAAGCCACCACCACGAGCTCCTCAGTCTCAGTCTTAGTCTCTGTCTCAGCCTCAATATGGCCCATCCCAGCATCGAAATCCCATTATAGCCGTTTGAGGGAGGAGCCCGAAGTGAGAGCAATAATCACAGACAAAACTGGATAACAGGATAATAAAAGTCAAAGTGCTAAAACTAAATTAAACTGCCCTCGAGGTCGCCCTTTCACGCATAAGCGATTTGTGCGTGGGTGTCAAAGTTGATTTAAGATTTTCCCCTCCTGATATTCAACGTTAGAATTTAATGGCAGCGGCACATGCTGCGTATACGCAATGTTCGAGAAGCTGTTCAAATTTCATTTGCCTATATCTACTAAAATTTATGGGAAACAATTATGCATAAATTGCTGTGTGTGTGTTTAGATGAAATGTGCAAATATGGCAAAATGTGGAACATCAGACTGTAATGAGCTTAAATCTGTGATAATATAAAAATAATATGCTAAAAGCTTAAATGGTACTCAAGAGACTTGAATACAAACGGCCATTTGTTTACATAAATCATTCGTTTTATCTGTTCTTTTACATTTTCTAGCTAATTATTAATTTATAATAAATTAAGTAATCGTAAAATTTTTAAGCACACAAATAATAACCATTATTATTGAAAACTCTATATATATTTCAACTCTTTTAAATTCTTAAGATTTCTTCAACTGAAATCAATGTCTGCAATCAATCGATTTTTCAGACGACCTTGATAGATTAGCCGTAATCAGATGGGGCTTATAACGCTTCGTCATGTGTCACGTATTCCCACAGAAAATGAAAAGAAATATTTCCCTTTGTCAGGATAAAAGCAAATATTTATGTAGATTTTTGTGCACGCAATCAGCTTAGGAATACAAGAAGAAAAAAAAAACGCATAAATTCGCCGGAAGGCAGGTCGAAAACAACAACAACAACGGGGATCTAACCACATGTGCCAAATTACAAAAGGACTTCAAATTCACTGTTACAAAAATCTTGTTCTTATAAACAATTTAAGTCTTTCCAATTTAAAAACCTATTTTTATATTAGAAAATGAATATAGCAGAAAACACAATCTATCTATCATAAATTAGTAATTGAGAAATTATCTATCGATGAATATGTATCGACATTTTACCTAGTTATCGGTCTTTACATAATTAATTTACCATTTATTTTATTCTATGTATGTAAGTATTTTATCCATAAATTTACTAATTACTATCGATAAATTCCTTGTATTTCCAACTGTAATCCGCATTTTGAATATTTTTATAGAAATTTCAATCCTAGTATTTCAGCTCAGTGCCGCTTTGACCCGCCGAGAATCCAAATTGAACCCGTCGACACTCACCTCTCATCCAGACGCATGCTGCTCCGACTGATGTCACTCCACACGGACATGGAGCGCGGCCGCTGGAAGATGGACTTGGAGAAGCGCCGGACCGCCGTCGTGGGCGGGGTGGGCGGTTGCTGGGGGGGATAGCCGGCCAGGTCGGGCAGCTCCTCGGTGAAGTTGACATTGCGCGGCAGGCGGTGGTTGAGGGGAGGCGATGCCCCCGAGGGCATCGAATAGCTGCAGGTTTGGTTATCGTCCGACATGCCCAGCGCTGTGTAGCTCACTTGGAGGTTCTGGCTCATTTCCTTTGACAGGGGCTCGGGGATAGGGATATGTGTGCGATTTTTGGCCAGGTAATTCGCTTAGCCCGGGCCTACATCATGTTGGCGGTTTTTCACTTTCACAGTTCACTGGTTCACTATTTTCGGGCCTGTTGCGGTTTATCCCAGAGATTCATCTGCGCCGAAAGCACGTCGCTGACTGAGTGTTTGCAAAATTTGTTTATTGTCCGCCGTCTGCTGTGTGTTTTGTGTACGTACATATATAATGGGTGTTCACGACATATCGGACACTTCATTAAGCACAATCAGGCCAAACAATTGACCATATCTCTTGCTCGTTTGCTCGCTCTGTCCCGTTGTCTTGTCTCTCGGCCACATGGCTGCATGGGGAGGGTAAGTGACAATGATAAATGGTTGACCTACGACCTCTCGCCTATCTCACAGTCTGCTTAATTGGGTGCAGCAAAGATGCAGCACGCAAAAATTTGCAAAGTTTAGAGTTCAAGTGGCACAGATGATCAATCAGACAGCCATTCGATCAGTCAAAGTGTGCTATATATATGTCCATAAGACAGATTTTTGAAAGTTTTAGGGGAATCCTATTTAAGTTATATTTGGAAAATATATATTTTTGCCAAGACAATGTATATTTTGTTATTAAAATTAATATATTTAATAAAGAAACACAATTATAGATTCAAAATTAAATAATACATTAATGAGAACGGCTATAAATGTCACAAATTGTTCAATTTGTTAAGAAGAAAATAATTTATAAAGTAAGATAATTCCATTTAAGAAAAATATTAAAATTTACTATCATAAGGAAAGGGCTCAAATTAAAGCTTTAATAACACAAAAATACACTTCCAAAAGCTAGCCTTTTCCCAACTAGTATCTTTCCCTAACAAAATTTTCATTTACTTTTGCATTTTTCGTAATTAATCAAATGTTTTCATTATGCTTTCCCAAAAGTAAGTCGGCTCTCAAACCCTTATCAAGCCAAAATGAGTCCGAGGCGCGGCGAACAGCGCTGCTCATCAGCATAATGAAAAATAAATTTCAGAAGGAGACACACCCATACGCAGCCCGAAAAAAAAACAGGAAAAGCTGCAGTTTCTACCAGATGACGCAGACGAGAAATGAACAAAATTGAATTGTTTTTTCGCCGAAACACTCCCAACTTCTTTATGCCAAGTCCTTGCTCTCGCTGCAATGTTTTTTTGTACGTTTTATTTTGTTAATTTCATGCTATATAAACAAAGCCTTAATGGTTCAGTTAGTTGGGTTTTACAAATAGTTTTTCAAGCGCTTTTAGCTGGCAAAGTGCGTTCAAAGGCTCTGCGGCAAAGTGCCCTCAAGGCTACACACTAACTTGGCCAACTAAGTGCCACAATTAACAAATGTAAAGGGTGCTAAACTGCGTTGCCCCGCCCACTTCCTCTTGGCCAAAATTCGGGTGGCACACGCGATTTGCCAGAGTTTAGCATAACTAAGACATTAAATTGCCTAGGAGAAAGTCTAGGGCAAAGGCGGGGTTCTTGGGAGGGAACACTATGTGTGTGACACTTGCAAGGTCATGATTACAAATGTATTTCACATAACATACTTTCTGGGTGCGAGCCAAAAGGAAAAGCCAAGAATATTGAGAAAAGTCAACTGGTTCGATGATGGGAAGGGATATTACAGAAGGCATTCGGTCTGTGAGTACTCTAAGCCTTCTGTTGCCATTGAGAAATGGGAAAATATATACTATATGGAACAGAGTAAGTGTCTTTTCATTTATTTTGTTATGTATAAAGCGAAATAAAATAGATTTTAATTGCATCTTGATTGAACTTATACTGCTTGTTAAATGTTAATGTTCTTCTTAAAGAAAAGTGAGATATTGGAAGATTAAAGAGAAGAGATAATACATTTATTAATATATAATAAAGTACTTTTATCTTTAAATTCAAAAAATTTGCTTAGCAAAATTGTACTATACTTTATTTATTATCTCATTAATGTGGTTTAGCAATTAAACTAAAACAAAAACTTCCTTATGACCCCTGAGCACCACTGTTGCCGCTTGCCAATATATATGCACATGCATAGTAAATGCCTGAAAATAGGCTCCTGGTTTTATTAACAGAAGGTGACCGCAGAACAATTCCCTTGCCTGATACGCGACCCACATGAGCAGAGTTCCCGCCTTATCAATTAATGAACTTTCCCACCCCGTGTGTCCGGAGGAAAGGGAGAAAAACAAAAAAAAACAAAAAAATGAAAAAGCGAAACATGTGACAATAGTTCCTTCCTTTTTATATCACGCCGGAGAACATTTATTGTTGGTGCCGAAAGGAAATGTCTTTCAAAATGGCTGACAAACACAACTGATGTAAACATGCGGGAATAGCTGGGAGAGCCTACCCGGGGAGAGCAGAGGGAACAATAAAAACTGTGTTAGCCTAGCATGTGTTGGCCATAAATTAGAGGGGAAAAAACAAAGCAAAGCCCCAGACATGAGCCCATGATACATATGCCGACACAGATCCAGAAGTGAGTTCCTAGCGAGACCAAGGTGCATTCGCTTTTCAGGCGAGGATAATCCCCGGTTGACATTTCGCCCGAGACCATCAAAATGAGCTTATGTGTGTGTGAAATCCTTTACTGAAATCCTTACCCATCGCATCTGAAATGAATATCTACCCCTTCCTAGGGCCAGCTCCTGGTCAAAACTTGTCAGCAGTATCTTACCCTCATCAGCAGCGCTTTGAACTCAATTTTTATACAAAAGCTGACCTTTTCTGGCATTCAAATGGTTCAAGACGGAAGGAAGGTCAGGGAATGGGCCCAAGGGGAAATGCAATAAACGGAAGATGGCCAACTCCATTAAGTATTTACCCAACAAAATGAATATGTAATAAACTTTGACGACATTGTGACCGCAAAGAGGGATGGATAACCATCGATTAGCAAAATAAACTTTTATGTCAAGTCAAGTTATGCGAAAGTTTCTCTAGGCAACATAGTTTATGTTGTTTCAGCTTTGTGATTGATATCTATGGGTATTCCCTTTAAGAAATTAAATGTATTTCTCCTTGAAATCCTTAAACATTTACCCCAATTAAAATTTAGATCCCGAAAAGCGAGAGCCCATTTCTTTTCGTATCCGGAAATTGCTTTCATTTGGTCCATCAACAAACTTTGTTGCCACATTTCTTGGGCTTTTATCTTTTTCGTATAATGTTATAACACTTTTTCCCTAATTTTTGGCCATCGTCCATGGGAAAATTGTGTTTTTCCTTCCGCTTTTCCCCCCCACATTTTTTCTGGGCCCACTCTGCCAAGTTGAAAATTGATTTGTGGCTGCGGAGAAAAAGTTGAACTTTTTGTGGTCGGGAAATTGAATTTTTATTCCGATTCTGCTCCGTCTTTTTCTCTGTTTGCATATCGATATGAGGGGAAAAGTTAGCCAAGTGCCACACACTCGTAAGGTGTGTGTTCACACCTGTCTAAAAGAAAGCTTAAAATTAGCAAGTAAAACAAGTTGATTCCTTTATTCAAAAAGATACTGGCTTCTCAAGACTAAGAGGGTCTTATCCTCTGTTCGTTCGGTTATTGTTATTCGAAATTCAAAGGGAAACTTTTGGCTGGCATAAGGAAAAAGTTGAGGAACAACTTTCACAACTGAATGCACATTTGTATACCAAAGTGGAAAACCGAAGCTGACATCAAGGGTTGAAGCTCGTTTGCAGCTCATGGATAATTCCATTTCTTCAATCTTAAAGCCCAATCTAATTTCCCGGAACTTGGCCAAAAGCGAGAGAGAAAACGGAGAAGAAATCACTTAAACGCCTGTGACCCAACAGATATAAATAATACAAGAAAAGAAATCTCCACAATAAAACGGACAAATAATGTACAAACAAACGATGCCCCCTGCAGTGTGGGCGTCTGTCCAGATTCCCCGAGAAAAAAATCCAGTGCCAAGAAATAAAACAAGAGGATATATGGGATGAGTTAATAAAGCGTGATAAGTTGTCCCTGTAATACATTGAGCTCAGGCAAACACAGCCGAAAATCGAGTCAGTGTCTCGGGCAGCCATGCAATTTTTTTTCCCCGACGCAACCGTCATCACTTATCCGATACATCAAGATGCTCCGAGGAACCCAAAAACACACACAACAAATGTCAACCACAAATGCTAAGGGCAAAAGTTAAGTTGTACCAGAAAAAGATTGGATTATTCTAGCTTATTTTTGGTTGTGTCCTGAGTCCTGGGAGTTATAAGTCAGAACGAGGATGTGACTTTTGTCTATTTAAAATTTTAAATAAATACAAATAATTCCGTTTTGCATATGAATTATACAGAGCTTTAGCTTTCTCTATTTAAATATTTGAATAAATATTATTTCTAAAGCAAAGCTGAACAATTTTAGCATTTAAATTTCTTGAATAAACAAAATTAGCATGATTATCTTTGCTGCTGATTTACCACAAACACAACACACACACACACACAAGTTCCCATTAAATGGTTAAATGTCCGGCAATCCCAAAATGTCATCTAAACGGTCACAACAACAACAACAGCACAACAGCAAAAACACTCACTGAACCCTGAACTTTGCCTCATTAGTCAATTATTCGAGTGGCGAGCCTGGCCATGTCATCCACTGAGGGATTGACAGAGTGCCAAGTAAATGAAAAAGTCATCAATCTAAATGTGGGGACACCATGGGAATCGTCATCGGGATAACTTGAATGCCACAAGCGGAAATTGGACAACTCGAATTAATCTCAGTAGCGCCTTCTAAGTTCGGAAATTAGTTAAACTGAAGGCTTTCCCTGGCGAAATCATAGATACTTTCGGTGTGAGTTTGCCTCGGAGTTATTCATTTGGAATGCAGGACAATGGCTGCACACATATAGTATATTCTATATACTTGAGACGAAAAGTATGTAAGTGTTGTATGTTTGATATTCTCGCCTCTCATTTTACTTTGTCTTTTATGTTTTCTTTGTGGGCCACAATTTGTGTGTGGCATAACCGTAGATTAACTCGACCCTTTGCCAGCCTTTGGTCTTTTCCCCACCATTCCTGGGATTAGCCAAGCCTGTGCCGGACCGGACCCCGCCCTTTGGATTCCCAAACACGTAGCCACAAAAGTTTAAGCCGCATTCCCCCGGTTGCCTTTTTTGCTGGTTTTTCTCAATTTGGTTAAGCTTTCACTTTTAGCTTTTTAAGGTATTTTCCCAGCTTAGCCAGTCAGTGAACCGAGCCAGTCCCCCACTTTTCTTTTTCCTTATAAATATATGAATCTAGCTGCAATAGCAGCCCCCGGCAAATGAGTGAGAAATTAAATGCAAAATATAACTCATACGCCATGTGTGCCGTGCTCCTTCAAAGTCTTTTACGACCCGCCCCATTTATGGGTCTTTTCCTCTCCGGTATATGGCCAATATGAGTCGGTTCTTTATGTTATTTTTATGTTTATTATTATTTTAGGTTTTGTGGCTTTTCGATTTTGTTACACTTTCTTCCTTTTTCTTTACTTTTATTTCGACAAATGAAAATGCTGGATTATTTATGGCCGGGCTCACTTTGTTGACAGCAACATAAATTACTTTGAAAATGTATTATATATCCTTTTAATGCAACTTTGCTGAAGAGGCAGAAATAAATTCAAAAGAAAACTTAATTGAAATATGCATGAGCATGAGTGAACAATGTGGAAAATTGAAGAAATAAAAATACAAATTAAATTAAATTTCAGGTGCATTGAACTGAAGCTTACTATTATTTCTATGGGTTTTATTTCACTCATTTAATATCAATTTTAATCTCCATATATTTATTTATATAATAAGCCAGAGATACCCGTATAAATTTAATCAAAATACCCAAAAACTAGTTACCACTTTGAAGTTACTCCTTCGACCTTTGCCAACCCAATTAAACTTTTGTTTTTATTTGTTACAACAAAAAAACCAAATTAAACCGCAAAACTAGGGCTGCGCAACGTCGAGTGGCTTAATGAAAGTTAAAGTAAATATATAATAAAGTTAATTGGTATGCAAATTTGCGCTGCTCGGCCAATTTTCCCAAAATGGGTGGCCCACGAAATTGAGCAGGGAGCAGGGGTCAGGTTGGGGGTGGGAGCATGCATTGATGCCAGCGAACGGAATGTGTCATAAAACCTAATTGAAAATTTCAGCCACGAACCAACGACTGTGGGCGTGTCGCAGTGGCAAGAAATATTGTTGGTGGGCTGGGAGATAAGCAAAATAAACTGCAGCATCCATCCCTATATAGAAATGTGTCAAGGCGAACGAAAACAACGGCTAAATACCTGCAGGGCCTCTCTCACAAAGGCAAACAAGGCAACAAAGTTGGGCTCGAGATACAAACTACCACCTACCTACCTACCATATGTAAATATATAAAAATAAAAATGTTCACTTTGAAATAATTCGCTGGGCTCGGTAAACAAAGCCGAGGAGGGGACAACGGGACGGATCGATTTTGTGCGAGAATCGGAGGAAGGAATGAAGTTTCTTCAAAGGCTGCGCACAAAAGTGTGCTATAAAGTTTGCCCTTGCAGCTCCACACACACACACCCGAAGGAGCAGGATTTCTGGGATTGCTCCAGTTGCTGCTGGCTGCCACTTGATTAAGTCCGTTTTGGGGAATTCATTTCATTTCGCTTTTCATTCCGCTACCGACATACATTATCATTATTTTCCATTAAACCCAAGGCCACAGACACAGTAACTTTCACTGCTATTGTCGTTCATTCTTCATTTTTTTCTTCTTTTTTTGTATGTTTTGTGTTTTAATTTCTGTTGCCTGACATTTTTCGCTAATTAACACAACAAATCCGGCTGACGACGGCCTTGGGGGCGCGGGCACGATAATGTCGTTCAAAAACGCTTTGATTAATTCGCGGAGGTGACACAGTCGCGTATGGTGTATACCGCATATAGTCAGGATACGGAGTCCACGGATATCGCTCGGTGCTCGGACCGTTCTGCATCCAACTGGCAGCACAAACGAACTGAGGCTCTGCTACCAATCTTTTCGCAGCTGGCTGCCTCCAGCAAGCGTCCAAAGTCACGCACCACGAGGAGCAGAGCCACCAAGTATCCTGTCGCTCACAATGTGTGTGCGAGTGTCTGTGTGCTATGTGACTTGGTCCTGTGAACACTGTGAACGCTCTTCACCAGCACTCGCTCGCTCTCTCTCCGTGCAACTCTCTTAACCAGCATTGAATGCTGGACGCAGTTAACTAGAGTTGTCAAATCTGCATAAAAATTAATGCATCGGGAAGGATATGGTAAAGGAAGGAGGTCCTTAATAAGTAGGATTAAAAAGATGAATAGAGAAAAGGCTAGGAAAATATAATACATTGAGATGGCAGAAAGTGCTTCTTGGTTAATATAGATAGGATAAGAGTGTTTGCTAATTTAGAATTAATAAAAAGTATCGAGAGACAATAGAATAGACATTTTTTGTGTTTTTAAAATATTTAAGATTTTACTGTTTTATATTATTATTAAAACTACTCAATTAACCCTTTTAAAAATATATAAAAGTGCTTTAAATTTATATTAATTCTTAAATTTTACAGTGTTTTAAGCACCTTCTTTTTTTGCAGTGCCCTTCTCCGTTTAGGCCTCCATTTCCTTTGACAAAGCACGTGTTATATAACAAACAAACCGAGTCCCAAAGAGAAAGAGCACATCTCCGGCGAAAAGAGAGAGCCAAGGATTGTGTGGTCCCGTAACCCAGAGGAAGGACAACAAACAAAACAGAATGCCAATTTGGCGCCAAAGAAACAAATGGCAAATGGAACATAAACGACGTCTCCTTTCCATTCCATTGCGTTTCGTGTAAACATTGAAGCTTTTCTGTGACGTCAGCTGTGTCCTTATGACGTCAGATGTCAGAAACTCTACAAAAGAACGAGGCAAACACGAGCTAGACAGCACCATCTGTTGGCCAAGCTGACAAGCAATAACTTCTGTTTAAGCCATGTTAAGTTAGAAACTGTTAGCGATTCGCATTGAATATTAAAACACAAAAACTAAGGTCATTTTTACTTGCTTAATTTCATATTTCAGTCACGTTTCAACTAGCCACAAACACTCGCTGGGCAAACAAAGAAATGGAGCTATTTAAACATTACCAATCATACTAAAACAACCAACCAAATATATATATTACATAGACAAAACCAAAGGAAAACGAGGTACAGAAGGAACCCACTCGCATGGGAATTGAAAAACATTAAAACACAATAGATTGTCCCCCGCACTCTGGCCTTTGTGTAATGGAAAGCGTATTGATTTCCATAAGTGATTGATGAGCCCAAATCGATAGACCGAAATTTCTATGCGGCCCATGACTAATATATGTGGAAACCAGGGTCTATGGACTGAAACAAAAGTGCAACTGACAGCGGTTGCGCATGTATTGAGTCCCTAATTCAGTATGCAAATCCCCCAAACTTCAACTGCAGCCACTTCGCCATCGGAAGTGCATTAGAAACCGCTTCAATAATACATTTAATCCAGATTTAAAGTGGGCTGAGGGTGTGAATTTCAGCTTAACAATGGACAATTTTCCCCATCCTAGAAACAAAGCACTTGTGTGATGTTCATTGTCTTTGCCAGCGATAGTCTTGAACGTTAAAAAATAGATTTTGTCTTTAAAGAGGCCTAATTGAAGTGTTTTACTTAATTAAATGAGGTCGTTAAAGATTAGATTACTGATTTTATTTCTAGATATTTACCTGTGTTAAATAAAATCTTCAACTTTACATCCGGCTCGAAGGACCATTAATTCTGGCGGGAAACATACCCCTTCAGGAGGCCTTTTGCTTCCTCGATCCTTATTTTTTGTATTACTAAGAAGCAGAGGCGATTAGCAGGAAGTTTTACATCTACTTAGTACAAAGTTCGATAACATCCAAAAAGTCGTAAACAAGCCTTTAAGAGCAAACATTTAAGACAGCCAAAAAGTGCACACAACGCACAAATTGCCTTGGGCAATAGTTAAACCCTTTGTACTAAATTAAATTCAAGCCTCATTCATATTTAAAATAGTTTACATTATATGCTTTTAAGGGCTCAACAAAAAGCAAAATGCAAAGGGTTTGACAAAGTTCAAAGCTGTCCAAAGTCCGGACCAATTTGGCGCTGACTCGATTACACATTCCGGTCAATATTGGGACCGTTCGTTGTTCCCCATTGAAATGCCAAGGAGCACAGGCCGAGAGGAAAACCTCAGCAAACAGTGTCCCAGAGAATAAGAGTCTCTCCTGTATGTAAGGGTGTGTGTGTGTGTAGTTGATTAGTAAATGGGGTTCTTATAGGCCCATATAAGTGCCTGTGTGTGCTGCAAATTTGTTGTCAATTTCCGGCAATTTGTCGTTGGCAGCAAAATCATTGTGATAAGGGCCAGAAGCCAAAGCAGGAAGACACATCCTGTAATGGATCCGCAGCCAGGCAACACAATCAACACAACATAATATAAAAGTAAATTAGAATGTGCAGATATGCCCGAGGAGGGACGAAAAAACTTTGGTCGGTAATTTTCTTCAACGCTAAACGAGAGTCAAGTGGAAGAAAGTGAACCAGGCCAACGCAGGAGGCACTAGTTGATGGCCCAAATTGAGTGTTTGAGCCAACGCCATCTCCGCCTCCACTTCCACTTCCAGTAACCGATGTCAGCCTTCGTCAGGTCGCTCCAATTATGCCAGAATTCAGACCCTCTCTGATTGCTTAATCTTGCCGGAATGCATTAATGTGTCAGCGCGAAGGCCAGAATTGAAGCCACGTTAGCACGTACGCACTTGGCAGTGTTGGGTGCTGGTGTAATTAAAATGTCAAAACGAATTTACACGCCACATTCCTTCAGTTTTTGGGTATGGAGATGTGTTCCTTGACAAACAAACAAAAAAAAAATGAAAATAAATAAATGGAAACCGGGCCTATGCTTTGCCATCCATTTAGTTTGTGGTTCTCTCTACTGTCAGATCCAAACAATCGGGGCAAAGCCAGAAGAATACAAACGGAAAAATAGCTGGCCGGACTCTAAGAGAGATAGCCAGTCGGGGCAGTGGTGCAAAAAATATTTCAGCAATTTTTTGTTGTATAAATAGAACAGGTCCAGAGATGGCCAGCACTGACAAGACATCGCTCACAAGCAGGGCAACAGGAGGCAAAAACACAACAGCTCAAAACATCCTTGACAGGCTGGAGAAAGTAAGCATAAAACCACTAAATGATACCCATTGGAAAAGGGTTTAAAGAACTGTATAATTTTGGGATAAATAGGATATCTTTAAGGGGTTATACATACCTCTTTTGAGACTTGCTTTTATTTATTTGAATTTATATGTAAAGTGTCCAAAATCAGTTACTGATTTCTACTTATAAGGCTTAAGCTTAATGTTAGCTAAGAAGAAGCAATAATTTAATATCACAAAAGTCCCCCATGGCTCCCCAAGGTGCTAAAGGATCTCTGTCAATCCCCAGTGGCATATTTGCATACAAAGATTTCTAGAAGCTATTACCACCCACATATGCCATTTATTTTACCCTGTAAATCGCTTTATTAAAATTTTTTTTTTTTTTTTCCTATTATTTATTAAGGCATACGGGGAGTACTGTTTACCCCTTTGTGTCCTTAGTGTCTGTTAATTCAGCCCTAAAGCGGGCGCGCCGGCAACCTTATTATTATTAAAATTGAAAAGGAAAGCCCGAAAAGCCCACAAACAGATCATATCTGGGGCCAATATTTTTCCTCTCCCCTCACTGGGCCGACATCAGATGTGGCCCTGTTGATATGGGCAACCGAAATCACTTGGGACATTAATATAAATAAATTGGCGCACAAGTGCAAAAAAAAAAAGTATACATAAATAAATAAAGTGGGTAAACAAAATATATATAAATGTCAACAAATAAGTATTTGCTATATTTATAGCCTCCACAGAGTCATATGAAATGAGAGACTTTGGGACAGGCAGCAAAGATGAAATATTCGTATATGAATTGCAATGGAAAGGCTTTCTCTGGGGACTTTGAGCCGAGATTGCATTTCATTCTGATGACAGCTCCTACCCACTACCTACTGTCCTTTTAAATATTACAAAAAAATATGCAAATGTGTATTGCTATGTATATTAGCAGTTACATATTGCGAGTTGTGTCTGACACAGTTTTCGAGGAGAGACAAACACGCATATATTTCCTAAAGCTATTCAAAGAGTCAAATTGAAAAACAGGGGTAGGTGGACGGTGTTGATAGTGTTTTTTTTTTGAGAACACGCAACTTGGCGTTAAAGTTGGTTGTAAATAAAACATGGCCCAAAGCCAGAAATCAATACGAAATGTATAACTTATTCCAGGAAGTAAGGAACTGCTGAGTGATTGCCCTTTAAATTGTGTAAGTTTAAGGTGCTGTCTAAAATTTATATATTTTTAAAAATTTTATAAATAGATAAACTGCTTACTACGGGGAATAGAATGAGCTATAAATTAATTGTTTAATTAACTTTTGTTTTTAATTAATTTTCAGGCAATGTATTAACATGTTCTTTTACCTATAACCCTATTACCATCCACGAAAATAAGGTATAACATTTTCACTAATTTGATTTCCAATATCAGTCGCCATTCGAGCTATATCAATTACCCAAAATATTATTTATAAATAGATTACCAACGAAAAGGTCAACAAACTGGTTGAAAATCTTGTGTTTCTACAAACAGAAACAAGGCTAATGCTTCCACAGGGAAATGTTTAGGAAACCGCAATTAAATTCATCCTGTGGTTTCCTTTAATCCTTACACATTTGACTATTTCCTCAATAAACCTTTTAAAGAAATTAATAATTTATCAAAGCTTTTCAAATAAATAGAAAATATATAACTTTAAGGGGAAACCGTAAAAGCCTTGAATTATTCCTCCAATCGCATCGAACTCACAGCACTCGACACGATTTGGCTTTTTTCATTAGTGTCAGGCGGCTGCCAATGAATCCGCGGGACGTGAAAATGGTGAAAATCGTGAAAGGCGGAAAGCGCAGCTGCTGCCAGCTCGCCTCATCATCAAAAGATTGAAAGGCGCGTGGAGCGATGAAGGAAATATTCAAATGCCTAAACTAAATTGCATATTTATGCGAGTCCTGCAAGAGGCTCCTCCTGAAAATACTGATAGGGAGGATAAAAATAAAGAAAGAGGGACGGCTGGCATAAATTATATAACATTTCACGTTTCACTTTCTTTTTTTTTATGTATTATATACACTCGTACTTTTTCATTTTTGCTTTATTTTTCGGTGTTGACGAACCATGGCAGTTTCCCGCGAGTCGCTGCAATTGCCAAAATGTCTGCCAACATCCCCGCTTTGCCCCCCGTTGCGAGTGTCAATATTTATTTTTGTTCATGTGTGTGTGTGCCCCGCACTTTTGGGACCCAGTTTTGGTTACAAATTTTTGATTGACACATCGAGTTTAGTTTGAATTCGGCTCAGGACCATTCCAGGGCATTTCATGTCAGATCAATTAACTGAAACCCCACTATGGCCACCGCATAGCTTCCCGTGATCTGTGAATCTAAGTCAAGTCCCAAAACCAAACCAAAATAAAAAGGAATGGCAAAGTAACAAGGAAACACGGAGGAGACCCGAGCCAGCTTGCTCAATTATGCAAGGGCGAAACGTGCCTCTGAAAGTTGGTTAAAAAGATACACCAAGTTACAGGGGAAACCATTTATGATGGACATGGAAACACTTATTGTGTACGTGCTGTGGAAGGCAAATAAGGGAAAACTAAGTAAATCGATTGGTTTTTGTTTTGTTAAAGTGTTTAAGATTCTAAGTAATGATTTACACTTGGAATTGAGAACACAGAGATATGAATCCTATTTGTTTCCTCTTCCAAGACAGGTTTATTTCCATTTCGAGGCAGTACTGTTCCCCTGCCTTGTTGAATTTTGAATAAGACTCGACGCCAGGCACACTCCAGAGCTCTCCTAGGAAACGGCAGGGGGGCGACAGGCTCGCTCGAGGGCTAATTGAACGCCATTTGGTTAGACAGTAATTGATGTATGACTCGGCCATGGATATGCCCGGTCAGGCGTCTGGGGGATAGAATGGGAATGGCAGCACCGCCTTTTCAAATGTCAACCCGGCGAGTTGATCCTTGGACTCGGCTACACTTTCAATTTCCCAATGCAGCTGCTGTGTCTTGTTGTTGAAACTTAAAACGGTGTTCCATTAGGAAATTGTCCAAGGAGAATGAAAGGATATTGCTGAGAGCAAGGACAAGGAGGAGTCAAGAGGTCAATGCAGCATTCGTTCGTTTACCTGTCTGTATTGACCAAAAAAAGTGAAAGACAAACGTCACAAGGATCTCGAGTGGAAATGGCCACGCCCACTGACAGCGCCTCCCCTGAGAGGGGGCCTTGCCAGAGAACAGAGAGAAGTGTAAACAAACCCGTTGTTCCACTGTGCATTTTATCACGACAACAACAGCCGTGTGTCTACAGCAGGGAAAATAAGGGGAAAACGGAAAACTCTTTTATGTTTACTTGAAGGACTTGTTTTTTTTTTTCTGTTGTCTCTGCTTGTATTTCCGTCTCCTCTTCGATAGTGTCCAATGTTTGCTTTTACTTTCCATGGCTATTTTGGTAGCAGTTCCCAATAGAAAAATAAATCAGTTGGTAAAATGCCAGTAGGTGTACAAATGGGACCTGAAAGATTGCCTAGAAATGGGATATAACTGTGGGAAACTCTGTCTTAAGTTCTAACAAAAAGCATGTTTTCTTTGTTATTCCTTTTTTACCATTTAATTTCCTAACTTTATACAATTATTTGTTATATGTAATACACATTCTTTGCAATTTGTTTCCAATTTTTCCTATTTCACATTATCATTCCATCTTGAATTACAAAGAAAATGTTCTTTTTGTTCACTGAACTCACTGAATTCAATTAGTGAAAAGAGCAAGGCGTCTTTAAGTCTATATCGAACAATGTTCTCCCTGAATTTCGCCTCCATTTTCCATTTTCTCACACTCATTACCAAGCAATCGAGTTAAATGCAATTGCGTTGCCGAACGAAACCTAAAACGTTTCGTTTTATTTTAATTGCTCAAGTGGAAAGAGCTCGGAGACAATTGGAACTCTTTGAGGTTTGAGGCAACCAGCGATGCCTTCAATTTGCCGCAAATGAGCTGCGAACAGAGAGCAGTTTGTTGCGCCAAGTAATTAGAGATGAATTTTCAAGAGAAATGGAAATTCTGTTTAAATATCACAAGCAGTGATTGCTTTGTGTAAAGTCCTTAGAAATAAATAAACAAAGTAGAGACCATAAAAGCCTAGTCTCTATTTTACAAATAAATAAATAAAATACAGACAAAGAAGTCCAAGCAGATCTTGCAGAGTTAGTTAACTTCAAGGATTTAGTTTGACCATAAATAATAAACATTTTATGGCCCAGCTTTGTCTTAATGGCCCAGCAGTTTGCCTTGTTTAAGCTGCAACATAAAAAAACAGCCAACGACATTTCTAATTGGTTAGCGGTTTGTCAGCCAGACTTTGGGATAAAAACCAATAAATCTGTGGCAGAAATATATATATTTTAGGAAAAAATCCATGTTACTTTGAAAGTCAAACAAAGGAAATAAATAAATCAAAGCCAAAAATTGTAAAAGCTTTTAAATAAAAATGCTGGATTTCAATAGAAATAATTGATAACTCAACTAAACAATTTTTGAATTTGTATTTCATAGAAAACATTTATTTACTTTTAACCATTTTAGTATTTTTCCTTCCCCATGAAATCCTTTTAGATGACTGTTCATAAAATAATAACCCATATCGCGAATATAATGTCATTCAATCCAAAAACTGATTTAACTCTTTGCATATTTTTTTTATTTTGCATTTTCCCCCAAATACGATTCTGCAAAATCCGTCAAATCAGGGAAATTACTAACGCTTCATGTGCGTTCAATGTATATTTTTACGAATCGCCTGGCGCCTATTGTTTTCCCGTCTGTCTGCCTGTCTATCAGGCAGGCAATTGCCTTCGAAAATCAAACGGAGTTTGCCTGTAAAATCCCTTTAAAATTTGCATAAACTCGCAGCGAATGAAATCGGTTTAATGCCAGGCAGGATTGTCCTGTCCGCTGGCCCGGACCCTGATCCGAACCGACAATCAGTCAGCCGGTCGGCAGTATCCTTCACTTCCACATGGCTTGACTCGATTCGGTTCTGGGATTCGATTCGGCAAGGATATCCGCTCTGGAGCAGCTACCTTTTCGGCTTCCCACGTAATTGCTAAATTTAAAACGTCTCTCCGCGGTGTCTGTCATCAGTCTCAGTCATGCATGGGCCGTGTGCTAATTAAATTTAGACGTGGGCAGAGGTCCTGTGACGTGGGGAATACCCACACAGTGACTTTGCTGCGGCAGGAAATTGAAAAAATTCCTCTTATTGTTCATTGTCGCAAATAAAGAGCGTGGAAATCCGAGAAAGCTGAAATTCGCCCAAGCGAACGCTATTAAATGCACCATTGACCAACGGGCCAGGCTAAGATATTTATTTTGTCAAGCCAAAAACCTGGACGTCGTCTGCCTCCTGGACAAATCCAAAAATAAAGTCAAGCGCTGCTCATGTTTTACGCCACATTTGCCGGTGCAAAAAAAAAAGTCAACAAAAAAAAAACACTCCCACACACACACACACAGAGACACTGGCACACACAGCAGTAAAGCACACAGGAAGCAGCCAGGAAACTTTACTTATAATAGAATTTTCAAGCATGACCATACCCTCAATGACATCAGGGTAATAAGGATTTTGGCAAGGACTTGAAACGAGAAATATTATAAAATAAAAAACATTAAAATATGTATCAAAATTTATGTATTTTTATTCGTTTTTACTATTTACTTTTTAAAGGAATTTATAAAATTGTTAGAAAATGAAATTATTCTTTACTTTGTCATAAACTTTAACAGGAATAAACCGTTTTAACCAATTAAAAACTATTTTATTACATAATATCTTTCAATTTCTAAATCTCTAAACATATCTGTAAGAGTATATCCTTTATCCCCTGCCAAAAAAGGTCCTTTTCCACTGACTGCTCCTTCTGGCTTCTGATGCTTTGCTTCTCTCACTGCTAGCCACAAATTGCCTTTTTCGCACGTTGATTGATTTTTGAACTTTTTCTTTCGGCAGAACCCCTTGCTCCCCAGTCCACACACAAAATCACAGATACTCACACACAGATACACACACCAACACAGCGCCACACACTCTACTTTGAGCACAAAAGTGGTAATAAAATGGCTGCACTTTGGGATGCCATCGCAATTGTTCGTATTCGAGCTTGGCCAGAAGTGACCTCCATCGATCCAACGGCTATAGTGGAACACATAATTATTTATTTACGAGTGTTCATTCATTGATGAACACAAACGCTGTTTATATTGCTCTTTTGCCTTTCGACCCGATGCGAAAATGTGAGGGAGGATTCAGGCCAGGTTCGCCTCGAGTGCGGTGCTCTTTGGCTCTTCACTTTTTTGTTGTTGCCAGGTGTAAAAATAGGCAGTGACGTTGTCAAAGCTTGAAAATAGAAAAAAGGAAGCATACAGGATAGCCACAATACGAAGTATTTACAATACAATTGTGAATATAAGCGAGCAAGGATTAGAAAAGCTATGAAAAGGGGCTTAAAGGTATTAGCTTTGAAACTTTAGAGCTTAATAATTATCAAGAAAATAAAGGAAATCAATACTTTATCTCCTTTATATAATTTACAAACCTTCAAGGTTATTTAAATTGATTTTTTCTGGTATTTTTAGCTTAAGGATTAAGCTGCGCCAAAAGGACTTCGCATAGCGTCCGGCTTAATACCGGAACAACAAGGGTCCTATATATAGAACTGTATGCATAATGCATACCATTTTGCAGGCATTAATCCGACAGGAGAGAGCCTTGAAGGACCCTGCTGCCCCAGACATATCCATTATTGAAAACGGAACGCCAACAGCCTGTGGGTGCGTTGTACACAATGCTATTATAATTATAGCCGTATGGATTAAGGCAGGCACCACCTCTCTCTCTCTCTCTCTGGAGCAACTGGAGGATTAACTAGGGGTCGGTTGGGATAGGTGGGGAACCCACCACACTACCTGTCCGACTTGTCACAGGGGAAAAATAGTATGGGCAGGCATAGCACTTGAATTGAGACTATAAAGTACCTTTTACTTAAGGAAATCTTTAAGGATAAATAATAGTTAGGAGCGGAAAGGGATGAAAAGGGGTTACTGAGACATGCTTTATTATTTATTTTAATATTTTCTACCTTTCCTCCAGATACCTTTTCTAATGTTTATACCCTCTTTTGTCTTATAAGCACCACCACTTAAAAATAATAATAATTTGCAGACAGTCCTGCTGCTGATCGTTAGTGGAAAGTGGAAAAAACCCAGACACTGGCTGCTGAGAAGGAAGCGATTTACATAAGTTATTATGGCAAACCGCACATAACACACACACATGTGTGTCAGCTCACGTGGGGATGTGTCCGAAACTCGTACGAATGGTAATGGGAAATGTCAGAAATTGTATTTCACAAACAGGCCCTCATTCCGGGCCGTAATACTCCGTGTATTCCCCTCTGGTAAGCCGCATAATCAACGCTAATGGACATGTTCAGGTAGTATTTTGAGAAAGGCCAACAAAGCTGCACTTTAGTTGCGGCGAAGCCAAGTCAAAGTACACCTATCAGGTGCTCCGATTTTTCTTGTTACCTTTTTCTTTTCCCTCTTTTCTTTTTCCATCCGGAAAAATTGTGTTAAACGTGCGAAAAACAAGTAATTTGCCATTACTCAGCTGCAGAGAGGCTTGCCCTTGATTTTCTACCAATTTTTCTGAAACTTGTTGAGGCATTTCTTTGTTGCTGCTTTCATGTTGATTTTTTTCCCTTTGCCCGGGTCTTCCGCCACTTAGATATAATGAGAAAGTCTTCGGGGCGGAAACCCTTTTTTTGGGAAAAGGTAAACAATAGCCTCCAGACGGCTTAATTGAACATTTTCCTCGTGTTACGCCATTTTCCAAATCATTTCAAGTGAATGTTCATCGGGAAGCTAATGAAGCCAGCGTGGATTTTCACTGAGGATCCTCTCAAGTGGCCTGAACTCTGACCTTTATTAAGCACAGGGACGGCTGGAATCGTTATATTTGTCACAGAATGCGGACAATTTCATCCGTTAACGAGTGCCAGCAAATTGCCAAGTCGTTTTGACATACAACTTGGTACACCGGAACGTGTGGCCATTAAAATCACGAATTCCATTGCCATTCGGAGGGGCAATTAAATATTCCCGGCCTGGACCCCGGCTCGAAGGCTGGATTAGGCCATAAAATTGTTGTATTTAAGGAGCCATAAATCTTGATCTCGCCATGCTCTGTCGTCAACGTTCGCAAAACAAAAGCGTAATATCCGCGAACTTATTAAATATTTCCCATAAAAAAGGGTTCCGCCGAAAAAGGTATACAGTGTCGCAAAGCCTTTAAGCCCAAGACCCAAAACGAAATTCTTCAAGAGTGTAGAATGAATGGGGGTGGAAAAATCACCGAGAGGCCACATAGGGGATGCTCTATAAAGTTAAAAATAATTTATTATTGAAATATTAAAATTTCGTTAAAATTGTTAATGTTTTTTTAAGTAAATTAAGTTGAAATATAATGTAAATATTAGGATATTTAAAGAGAAACCAAAAGAATTGTATATTTATATTTTTTTTTAATTATTTAAATATATATTTAATGAAAAATAAGGTAAATAAATTGATTAAATACCTAAAAACTATTTGTAAATATATTTTAAGTTATGTATAAAATATTTTAAAAGATTCTACCTTCTACTTTATAATTTATTAATTTTAATATTACCTACAAATCGCATTCCTTATCCTTAACCCCCTTTAAAAAATCCAAAAAATACACCAAAACTTATCCAAACCTAATAAAATTCCAAATTGAATCCGTCATCGAGTCAAGAGCGTTAACAGAACAGAATAGAATCAGCATATTAAGTTACACATATGCTTTGCCTTTTCGTGGATTTGTGTACAAACGAATTTCTTACAAAATAAGGATCTCGGAGTGAATGTGCGGCATGCATAATAACCCTCAAGCATCGGGGAACAAGCCCTTAACCGCCGGAGTTTGCTAAACCGTTTATAACCGATTTCAGGTAGGGAATCCCGGGAAGGACGAGCAGGACGTGCAGGCATCCGTGACACAGTAAAAAACCCAAGGCACACTGGGCACCGTCATGAGCCATGGGCCAGGGGCCATGGGCCGGGCCAAGTGGTTGGGACTACGTGGCATTATAAAGGCAACAGCCACGGCCACTTGCGCACGTCGCAGTCAGCTGAGCAGGGAGGCAGGCCGAGGCGGCTGGGCTTATAAAAAATTAAAATGTTTACGCTACATTAAATGCAAAGAAGGCATTGCCGGCGAATTATGATTTTGTGAGTGGCAAACGAACGCACTCGCACGCCTCAGCCACCTTATGGCACCTCTGGGAGTGAGTGCGAACAACATGGCGTATGAGCAATGCATGAACTACATGGCGTATGAGGAACACATAAGGAAATGCCTGCAAACTACTCAGCGTATGAGCAACACCGGCATTGAACCAACTAAGACAATTTGCACACGCCATCGCAAAATGCAAATGTTTTTATGTGATGTGCACAATTTCAGAGAATTTCCATCACTAGTTTCCGGTTTTTCATCCCTTAGATCAAAGCATTTTCGTGTATAAATGAGAGCCTTTATTGGCCTTTTTATAATAAATACAACTGGTGGGAATGCAATAGGAGTTTATAAAACCAATATGGGCTGCCCTAGAGTAACAACTGGCAAAATTATACAATTTATCTACCAAAAAAACAACTGATGAGCAATTAATTGGCTTTCACACAAAATCATTCAGGTGTGAGATTAATTTATTACTCGGCAAACAACAAAAGGTAATGTCTTTCTTACGAATAATAATATATTTACATAACAAAAGGCAGCCGAATCTCCATTTCAAGGCATTTTGTTGTCTAGAAAATGGGCCTCATTAGGGTTATTAGGGTAGTAAACCCTTGGTTTAACTGGGCACTTAAAGGAGCTGCCACCAGCGGCTGTTAGGTGATGACAGAGACCTTTATAACCCACAATTTCTTTCTCAGAAATTGCACACAGGCCTCCCCATCTGGAAGGAAATTTTCTGGCTTTTAACCACTTGAACGTTTATAGGGAGAATAAAAGTTTCTAGCGTCTGCTAGCTAAAAATATTTCGGAAATAATTCCATGATATAAAATATATTCCTTTATATTTTTTAGATATTTTAAAGACACCTCCAAGCACGTAAAAAAAAAAGAATAGACTTCCAATCACCACCCCAAAAAATGCAAATACTTTTATTACAAGCGAACAACTTTATACTTCCACAGCATTTCCATGACAAACGGATGTCGGCTTTCCGCCATTTTTACTCGCATTGAAAGCTGAAACCGACCTGCTGGATGAAAGTCAGGCACAAAAAATATGTCCTTGTTCTTCAGATAGTAAACCTTTGGCTTAATGGGGCACTTGAAGAAGCTGCCATTGACCACCAGCGTTTTGTAGGCGGCATCAAACACCTTGCTTATAAGGGGATTGTTCAGAAATGCGCAGCCATTTATGTTTTCCGTCTTGTACAGAACTTTGTGGGTTTTTTGCACTTTCATGTTTATGTCGATGGTAAAAGCCGCCGCCAATTTGACCACACGAAAGGTGTAGAGGAAGTCGGTGTTTGGGACTTTTCTGAAATACTCCACATAGTCGTGGTCGCAGCTCGTTTGCAGTGACTCCACTGTGATCTGCTTGTTGCCCGATTTGAAAACATGTGGCTGCAGGAAATGGGAATTTTTAATAAGTAATTTTTTCTATAAAATCGGAAACTCATTACATTATCTGCTGCTTCCAGGGGAAGTAAGCAAAAGAGCCACAGCCAAAAAAGACAACTAAAACTCGGAGCCATGGAGGAAGAACTGACCATAAGCTTTTAGCTTTTTGCCTACAAATCAACTGATGAGCGATTAATTGACCTTAATCGAAATTATTCAGGTGGAATGTTACACTGTCTGACACTTTATTTTCCAACAAACAAAATGAAAATCATTAATGGAGCACATGTGCCAAGCATAAATATGTACCATTTTTCCCTTTAATTGAAATCTGTTCTCCATTCACAATATTTTTATTTAATTTTAACCACATTATAAATCCACAGCATTTCCATTACAAATGGTCCTGGACTTTCGTGCATTTTGACCCGCATGGTGACCTGGTACTTGCCAGGTGGATGAAAAGTGGGCAACATTTCCACAGAGCCCTCGTTCCTGAGGTAATATACAGCCGGCTTTATCGGGCAGGTAAAAAAACTTCCATTCACAATCAGTCTCTTGTACACAGAACCAAAAACGCGATTCATGAGGGGATTGGTGAGGAAGTAGCAGCCATCCAAGTTGTCCACTTTGTACATAACGCGTTTGGTTTTCAAAACCCTAACAGCCACATCGATGGTGAACCTGGATGCCAGTTTGACAACTCGGAATGTGTAAAGGTTATACGAGTTGGGAACTTTACGGAAATACTCCACATAAGTGTGGTCGCAACTGGTGATTAGATCTTCCATGATAAAGTTAGAGCCTCCGCGCCTGAAAACTGGTGGTTTCTAGAGAAGATTAAGGTAGTTGTTAAGGGATAATAGATTTATTTGAATTTGGGAACTAATACCTCCTTATTTGCAGCGGACACTAGTCCTGCCAGCCAGACTAGAAGCCACATGCAGCCACCGAAAGTAGAAAACATTTTTGGACTAAACCACAAACCTATTATTGCCTCTGTTTTGGCTTAAAACCTATAGATGAGCTATTAATTGTTCGCTTGAGTTACTAATTGAGGCAGGCAATGTTGGTTATCAGTCAGTGATTATTGCAGTGGTAGTTTTCCGAAAGAAAAGTTGGTTTAAGCCAGTTAAAACCGATGTTTAATTAACAATTTATTTACAAATTCATGTTCGTACAACTTTATACCGCCAGATGAGCTCTATTGTAATGGGTCTCTTCAGTTCACGTTTCATTCTGACGGTTAAACAAAATGTTCCAGAGGGATGAAAAGCTGGAACCATGTGAGTTCCAATCCTGTTTCTCAGATAGTAAATTCCCGGCTGAATAGGACACTTGAAAACTGTGGAGTTGCCCACAAACTCTTGGTATAAAAATGAAAAAAGCTTGGAAATCTGACGATTATTTAAAAAACTACAAATGGAAAAGTTTTCCACTTTGTAAACGGTTCGTTTTGTTTCCTCGTTATCAATACGACTGTCCATAAACAGGGTTTTCGCCAATTTTGTAGAATTTATCATTATTCTTTGAGTTTCCCCGGGAGCCAAGCCAAAGTAAGCCACATATTCCCTATTGTAATTCAGTTCAGAGCTTAGTAAAGTGTACTTTAATTTGCGACCAGTTTCCTGTGAATATGATTCTAAATATATATTTTACCTAATTTTAATATTTTTCATAGCATACCTTATCCTTTGCCTTGATTTCCATGGGAATAAGGCAAATGCACACAAATAAAATACAAGAAATGTTTCGGGCAATCATTGAACTAAAACTAAATTAACAGAATTCGAATTGAACAAGTTTTTAACCGCAAACCAAATAAATTACAACAATTAAATGATTAAAAACCCATAAAGATTATCGTTGCCATTTGATTAAAGCTCTGCTGGGTTTCTGTTTTTGTGGTCAAAGCAAATAAAAGCTGAATCAAATTATTCTCGCCCTTCCTTTTCTCGGACTTTACTTTTTTGTTTTAATTTTTTTTTTTCTGTCACTGAATTGGCACTCAAACTGAATTGAAAGAGCTGCGGATATTGATTGGTTTTAGGAGTCTCTCCATGGATTTTCCACGTGACGTAGAGAGCAGGTGGAGGTTAGAACAATGACATTGTTGAGCATTGTGCCAGATTCCACGCTTTGATTATTCATAAAGGTATCTGTTAGTTATGTTATTTATTCCAGGTTGAAATAGCTAAAATGTTTTTATATATTTTTAGTTTTAATTTTAAGAAGAATAAATAAATAGTTTCTAGAAATATATTGGTTTAGCTTTTCCCTTTAAATGGCCTGACCTTGTTAAATATTTCCCCAACGTCACTGACAATCGCTTGGCCCCTGTCTTGGACCTCGATTAGCTAACGAGCTTTAAACCCTCGACTGAATAATTGAACAGACGCCAGACAGGACATCAGTCGTAGCTCCCCCCTGCAGGTGGTAAAAAATCAATTAATCGATCGCCAGTTTTAGTGTCGTAACGCAACTGGGAAAGCGTTTTGCCAATTGCAGTTGGCCAGTGTAATTAAGAATCTATTCTGGGGACCTGCGGGCGGGCGACTGCTGATATTGACACACTGGTGACACGGGGCGTATGCGCAATGCCCGGCGAGCAGGTGGCTAATGGGGGAATTCACTTACCTTTCGCCATCATCGTTGAATGAGAAATCGCCGAGGAGTAGATCTCGGAAGCGATAGCGTGGCTGTATAATGCGCGACATGTTGCTGTTGCTGTTACTGTTGGTGCTGCTGGTGTTGCTGTTGTTGATGTTGCTGCCGTTAATAATGCTACTGTTGCTGTGGCAGGTGTTGCTCGTGGTGTTGCCAATGTTGGTGGTCGTTATGGTCGGCACTCTTAGCTCCGTGATGGTTCTCGCCCCTGCCGCCTCCCCGGTTCCGCCACTTATTTGAATATCACTAAAGTCCGTCACATTAATTAAGCACTCTTCGGCAGCGGCTGCATAGCCCCGTCGTCCCAGATGCTCCTGCTCCTGGAGATGCCTTCGTCCCGCGACGAACTCATCCTCGCGCGGCGCACTGGTGCCCGTTAGCAGGTAGCCGCCAGTGGCCCGATTGGGCCGCGGCGAACGGAGGCGCGTCCACAGATTGGCGAGTGTCCTGCCAGCCGAACAATGCCTTTTCCCGTTTACCCCTCAGAGGTTCTCAGCTGGGTAGGTGGTCACCTCGAGGACCCTCCGCGGAGCCCAGCTCTGACGGTTCCTTAATTAAACCGATGGCACCGGTGAATTTATTAGCATTACAACGGTCCCGCGACAGGTGCGTGCTCGTTTATCGATCTCCGTTCGGACATGGCGAGCTCTGAAAATATGCAAAAAGGAAATACGGGAAATCAATAAAGGTGGAAAGCATAAAGAAGCCATTTATATATGGAACAATTTGTTTATGGATATACTTGAATCCTGAGCGAAAAATAAATTGAATTTCCTTCTGGCCTATTCTTACCTTTTGCGTATTCTGTGAAGCTTTTCCTTAACTCTAGTAAGGTATAATAATAATAATATATAAATAATATATTTTAAGGATTTTTGTTGTTTTGAAAATGGGCCACATTAGGTTTTTAAGGGTAGTAAACCCTTGGTTTAACTGGGCACTTAAGAGAGCGCTTTTTAGGTGGTGACAGGGACCGTGATAACCCAAAAGTTTTGAGAAAGTCACAGCTCTTAAAGACCCCCAGCTGGAAGAAAATTCCCTGGCTTTTAACCACCTAAATGTTTATATAGATAATAAAAGTTTAGAGCATCTCGGAGCTAAGAATATTCAAGAAATAATTCCGTGTTATCAAATATATTCCAAATAATATAATTTATATATTTTTTAAATTTTAAAAACATCCTTAAGAACGTTGAAAAAACGAATGCAAATGCTTTTATTACAAGCGAACAACTTTATACTTCCACAGCATTTCTATGACGAACGAAAGCCGGCTTTCCGGCATTTTCAATCGAATTGAAAGCTGATAGCGACCTGCTGGATGAAAGTCGGGCACAGGAACCATATCCTTGCTTTTTATATAGTAAATCTTTGGTTTAATGGGGCACTTGAAGAAGCTGCCATTGACCACCATCGTTTTGTAGGCAGCATCAAACATCTTACTCATCAAGGGATTGTTCAGAAAGGCGCAGCCATTCATATTCTCCATCTTGTACAGAAATGTATGACTTTTCTACACTTTCATGTTTATGTCGATGGTAAAAGCCGCTGCCACTTTGACCACACGAAAGGTGTAGAGGAAGTCGGTGTTTGGGACTTTTTTGAAATACTCCACATAGTCGTGGTCGCAGCTCGTTTGCAGTGACTCCACTGTGATCTGTTTGTTGCCCGATTTGAAAACATGTGGCTGCAGGAAATGGGAATTTTTAATAAATCATATTTATTATGAAATAGTAAGCTCATTACCTCGTCTGCTGCTTCCAGGGGAAGTAAGCAAAAGAGCCACAGCCAAAAAAGACAACCAAAACTCAGAGCCATGGAGCAGGAACTGACCATAGGCTTTTAGTTTCTCGGCCACAAATCAACTGATGAGAGATTAATTGGCCTTAATCGAAATTATTCAGGTGGAATGTTACACTTTATTTTTCAAAAAACAAAATGAAACAATCATTCACAATGTTTGTTTTCCATTACAAATGGTCCCAGACTTTCGTGCATCTTGACCCCCCAATGGTGACCAGGTACTCTTCCTTAATTCAAAAATAGTCAGCAAGTATTTCTAATTATTGGATTATTGTGATACAACTCTTTGTTATTCCTGCAATAAGCCACACTTCCCCACTTTCTGCTCCTTAAACTCTAATTCACTTCTCAAATGCAATAAGTAACGCTTCCTCATCACCATTTATAAATAGCTAACCATTTCGTACACAAAATTTCAATTCAACCGCATTGCTTTGCCTTTTGAAAAACCTTTCCAGCTTGACCCATAAATCCCCGCTGTCAGCAATCCAATTCACGTCAAAGAGCAACAAATTCAATTCAAACAACACACGCAAACAAGTGCCAAGGACGAGCAAACAAACAAACAAACAAACAAAGAAACAAACAGACAGTTGGACACATGAGTGAGGAAGGTACAAAGCCCTATATAAAGTGTGTGCGTATATAAAGAGAGAGATGCTTCAGTTTGGGCCCGTGTGCGGGCTTATTATTTACAGGCAGCCAAATCAAATCATCTCTTAGACAGACACAAGGCACACAGAGCGCAGATTGCTGGCACTTGAAGGTACTCTTCGAGTGCGTTCCACTTGCCGCTTGTCTGTTTGTGAAAAATTTACGCAATTATTGCCGCCAGGACAATCCCGGGCCAGGTGTGCGCGCCGGTGTGCTCGCTAAATAAATACATAAATTTTCTACGCTCATTAATTAGATTTGCGCCGTCGTGCATCTCTGTCTCTGGCAGAGCATTGGCATATTTATGTGACTGCGGAATATTTCACTTTAAAGTGTTTTTTAATTAGTTACAGCAAATTAGCGCCAGCGAAATTAACAAATTTGTACACAGCATCTGTCTCTATTTTCTGGATCTCCTCCTCTGGCGCTGCAAAATTAGTTTCTCGATTAGATTTATAGTTTTCTGTCGGCATTAAAGTTTTAGCCAAGGAGCTCGTAAATTAAGGCACCAACGGGATACGGCTTGTGGGAATAGCAGCAGCAGATTCCGAGTCCTGGTTTAATAAGGCGAGAATAGAGATTAAATTCAACACATATATTCTACCAAATTAATTATTAAAATGGACGGCATCTGCATAATTCATAATTTGGGTAGCAATTTAAAGAGGGTTAAAAGAGAAAGCCAATCGATAAAAAACACAAACATTTCGCATTTATTCGAATTATTAACATATAAATAGGGAACTAATATGCAAAATAGTTGAAAATTCCATAAATAATATTATATGAATATTAAAAAAAATATGTTGAGGCATTTTTAAAGGTAAATAGTAAGTTTCTGTTGTAACCAAACCCTCTTTTAATTTAATTTTCATACCCCCAGCAACTAATCTGGTCGATTATTGATTCTCTCGGCTTTGGGCTCGTTAGTTTAACAATTTATTTTGGTGGTTTCTATGCGATTTCCTGCCCCGTGCAAAACCCATTTAATTTCTAATCATTATTTATGGGAATGCCGTCACATTAAATGAGGTTTCCCATTGTTAGCTCTATGCTCAGGGAAAGATATACATGCCCAAACCCCCTGAAAATCGACAGGAGCATAATGTCTTAATTATGTTTTTGCCGGCGCACACAAAACGATTTGCTGGCCCACGCATAGATGATATTTTTTTGGTTTTTGTGATTTATAGACTCCTCTCAGGGGCCTAGGAAAGTGAGAGAAGAGGATCTCTAAGCGGACAGATAACAAATTATTGTTTTCCATGCACAGGATGGAGGGTACGAAGAAGCCTTCCATTATTTTCCAAAAAAGAAAAGTCCCACTTTGCGTGCCGTTAAGGGGTTCGGAAGGGGGCGAAGCGGAGCTGGGCCCATATTTTCTATACCTTCATATAGTATATGCGTGTGTGTGTGTGTGCGTATCTGCCTGTGTGGGTGTATTCATCAACAATAATTGCCCAGACCGGTGCTCCTAAGCCTTTCGCTTTCGCGTGTCTCGTTCAGTTGGCCCCAACCTTTTGTTAGTACACTTGGGAAAATATTACAAGATCATTGAAAAATAAATATTTAATAAAATTCAGAGGGTTTTCATTATTTTTTTTTATGCTTAGAGATCTCTGAAGAATTTTACAAAATTGAATAATATATTTAAAATACATTTAAAAGATCAGCAAAGAAAAAGTAGAACGAATTTCCAAAGATTAGAAAAAACGAAGCATACTTTTTGGCGGCACTCAAAACTGAGAGATCATTTATAGCATTTTTATTTTTCAGCCTTTTTACAGCTTAGTTAATTTATTTAAAATCTCTTAATTAATTTTCTTAACAATTTCTTTAGGTGCACTTTTCACTTTCCCATCATCAACACTGTTTGCCAGGGGGGAAGCTCCTTTCTAGCCGTCTTTGTTTTTCTTAGCCTTTATTATTATTTGGCCTACACAATGTCCCGCAAGAAGTCGTCGCCAGTTTGTCTTTGTTTTTTCTCTTGTTGTTGTTGTTGCTTATTGTTGTTGTTATCTTGTTGATGTTATTGCTGTTGCTGCACAAGTATTAACTAAAGGACCCCGAAGCTGCTAAACAAGCCGCATTCGTGGTAGGGTCGCCCGCTTTCGCTTCCGCCACCACTTGTTATTATTATTTTCGTTGCTTTATTTTTTTGTGACACTCGGAATATTTTATAACAAAAACTTGACCCGCTTTTCCGCGAAGGAAATCCGCATTTCCTGCTCCCGTACACCTGCTCATCATCAGTCGACGACTGCTGACTTATTGTTTTTTACTTTTGTTTTTACCATTGTCCCGCCCATATAGTATATACATATATACTCCTCCTCTTTAGTGCCTTAATCCCGGTTTTTATCCCGGGTTCCCTTTTTCTTTTCTCAGCTGTACGGCGTCGCTTAATTAAAATTAACATTTCATGAAGAGCTGCTGGTTGAGCAATAAGAAAATAAAGAAGCAAAGTTGAGCAGGGTGCAAATGGCGTTTTGCAAAACGTAAAATAAAATATATATAAAAGTTTGCTTAATCGTTATATAAATATTTAAGGCTTATGGCAGTCTGATCTGTCTCGTCGTCTCGCTCACTCATCCGATTTTCTGAGTTTTTTTTTGGGCGGGAGTTTCCTCGCTGACTTTCAATTTTCCTGTACATTTTCAGTTCGACTTTGCTTTCTGTTGTTGTTTTGTGTCGCCCTTAAATGATTTTGGGATAAGCTGTTAATTATATTTGAGTGGATTTTGCATTAAACATTCACTCGAAACGTTTATACTGTTGAATTTCCTTTTAAATTGAGTAAATAGTATTTATTTAATAGAATAATGTTTAATTTTAATGAAAATACCTATAATTAATCGCCTAATTTATTACTTAAAAGTATATGGTTAATAAATTGATATATAAATAATGTATATATTTCTTTTAATTTTATATTTGCTTTGTTTAAGACACATTTTAGAATGTTTTAAGAACCCAAGTGATCATAATATTATTTTCTTCAGTGCCTTACTGTCTATCGAGGCTTCAATTTAGTCTTCCTGCTTTATTTTCAAAAGACAGGCTAATCTCTCCTTAATTCCTTGTTAAACAATTACTTTAAAATCGACCGTAAGTAATTCATTGTATTATTGCCATTGCAAGGCAAACGTTATATAATTAACAAAGGCTCTGTGGTAATTAACCCTTTTTTCCTTTATGATGATTTCCTTTTGTTTTATTTGGGGATGATATATAATGTTTATACAACCCTTTTATTACCTGCTGCATTAATTATAACGAGCCTGCTTAAATAAAAGACAAACATTACTTGAAACACACGCGACATGGCAACAGCATAGGTGGAACGAAACACACACTCGTGTGAGTTACTATCACATAAATTCCCGTTTGTTTTTGTTTCATTTTTTTTTTTTATTTTGGTGACATTCGTAATTGAATGCATTATTCAATGGCCAACGAGGGACCACTTTTTTGCGTACCTTTTTTATGACGCCTTAACACTTTGATGGCCGGCGGGAATGGCCAGAGGGGCTTAAAGCTGCTCCTGGTGGCGATGTAAATGTCTTGGCATATTTTATGAGGACATTTCGCAATCGCAACTTTTCCACGAAAAAGAGAAGAAACTTTACTGCATTTACCGTCTCAGCTGGACACGGGGCAGAAACTTTTTTACTTGGTTTCCGCCAGTTAACAACACGATCAGATCACTTTTTCTAAGGATAACTTGGCGGGGGGCTGATTTGTTCCCTGTCCCCCGACTTTACATGTTTGGATTAGTTGGCGCAAACACACACACACGCACAAAACACTCGCGAAGGAACCAACAAACAAGTGGCAAAAGTTTTTTTTTTCTCGCTTTGTGGCCAAAGTTTTTCCTCACCTTGAAAGGCAGGTGAGTGTGCAGTTTGTCAGAATGCGAGAGTAGTTTACGCCGCCGCCGATTCAGGTGTTTCAGAACCCAAAAAAATACCCAAAAACACTAGCCACCGGAGGTGATAAAGCCCGTTTACAGTTATTTTCTGACCGCTCGACAACCGCACGCGCGCATCGCTAAATTTGAACTGAAGCGGAGCGCCAAAACCGAAAGGAAATATGGCAGAAGCGAAAGCGAAGGCAACAGCAGGGAGCGGAGGAAAAGTAATGGTGGGGGAGGGGGGGTGGAAAGCATGCGGCGTGGGCGAAGGCGGCTCTTATCAAAATCAGCTGGTCGCAAAGCTGACTTTAGCCCTTAGCTTTTGCGCCGAAAGCTCTCTGTACATTCAAGGATAAGAAGATAGAAGCAGTTTTTTCATAAATATTTATTATATTATAAGGGTTTTTATTTTATTATTTATTATTTACCTTAATATAGTAATATAGTAATTTAATAATTAATAATAATATAATAATTTAAACAGTTAACTTTATCAAAGATGTGTATTGCCTACTTCTCGGCAGCTCTTTCCGGTGAAAACAATCTTAGAAAATTAAGTTTCCTTTTTATTAAATACTAAATCCTTGCAGTTTGCAAATGTTTTATTAGGATTGATCCAATTTGGTAACTAAGCCAAACATATTTTTTACTGAAATTATATATATGTTAAATTATGACTTAAAAACATTATAATGAAGCAAAAATTAAAACAATTTTTGCAAATAAACATTTGTATAAATTGTGGTCTATTTTAACCCCTTGTAAAATTTAAAAACAAAATATGAAAATCTATACTCCAACTAATTTTACATATTAAATTTATTAACAATATTCATAATATTATTTTTAAGTTATTTATAAACAAACTAATTTGTATTCCAGACGCTAGATGGCGCTTGTTGCTTAATTTCGATAACAGCACTATTCGATGACATTTCAATTAATGGATGATCTATCGCTGATCGAACCCGATTCGCTCTTTGGTTTTACCTTTGTTTTGTCTATTTTTTTTCTGCTCACTCTCTCTATCTCTCTCCCTACCTGCTTGTTCCACTTTTGGCCTGCTGCTCTCCCACTAATACCAACAACATACGTAAAAGCGGTTGGGCTCTCACTCTGACCCGCACACAAACGATCTTCCCTCCCGCTTGACTACAAATTCCGTTTTATTATTGACAAACAACCTAGAAAACAATGGAAAATTTCCTCAAATTGTGTATAAATAAACTCATAAATTTCTACGTTGTAACATACGATATTTTTCAACCAAATGCCTCGACTGTACTTATAGAACATGAAAACAATGGGAAACATTAGGTGTGTCTGGCTATATCCTTCAAACAACCTTCACAAACTTAGAACACTTCACATTAGAGCTGTATATTAATTATTACAATATATTGTTTATTTAATTATTGTCATATTATTGCAAATTGGTTTTGGGTTCCGTTCCTTTAGACTGTTTTCTGGCTTCTGATCAGATGCTCTGCCCACCCAACGACCGAAACCCATTGCCTCCATCCGTGTGGCCCACCGAGACCCGATCTTTGGCAGTGTACAAATCCCCACACAGACTCACTATTTCCGGCTCTCTGCTCTCTAATCGGAGGCTCGTTTCGTGTACGTGAACGGGAGAGCCGGTCGATGTATGGTGGTGTGCATGAATGGCGGCCACTCACCAACACCATCGCACAGTGCACTGCTCTCTCGTGATCTCGCTTTCTGTGTCGGTGTCATTGTTGTCTTGCCTGTATTGCGTTTCCTGTCGCAATTACCAATACCACCAAAGAATTGAGGGCTCTCTGGCTCTCTGTTTATGTCGGCTTCGGGTTGATTCGGTAAAAAGCCAAGTGGAAAGTGATCAGCTGTGGGAGTAACTGATTTGGAATAACTTTTGTTAAAAATATAACTCATTTTAAGGGATTTAAGGGTAAGTTAACAAGCTAAACTGTACTTTTTTCAGGCTAACCTTCTCGAAGTATTTCATCATAAAGTCCAAAGCTGGTTCAGACCAGCTACCTTACTTATATAAAAATATAAAAATGAACTCAACCACCACGTGCTGTGAACATGAAGGTCTGTACATATCTATACATACATATGTATGTATTTTTCTTCTTCGTTCTTTCTCTTCCCCTCTCATTCGCACCGATCTGGCCATCAGGGTATAAAAGCCGGAGAGTTCGCTCATTAGTGACTCAGTGAGCAACAACCAAGCAAGCTAACAACAGCTAACTGCTAACAGCAAAGCAAATACCAGTTTTACTCAAGCAAATACAACTTCAAAGTCAAGATGAGTGCCAAATCCCTTTTCGAAAGTGAAGAAGACGTCGCCCAGGAGCACAAATTTGCGAGGAAGGCCAAGGAGTCGCCCTTCATGCTGGTGGGCATTGCCGGATTCCTGGCAGCCGGACTGGTGGGAGCATACAAGTACCGTAACCGCGGGTCGATGAGCACCAGTGTCTTCCTGATGCAGCTGCGAGTGGCTGCCCAGGGAACAGTCGTCGGCTGCCTGACCGCTGGACTGGCCTACACCATGGCCAAGGAGTACCTGTTCGAGAAGGCGCCCGCGGAGGAGCCCAAGCCAGTCCAGGACTAGAAAGTCATCGCCATCTGTCGCAAACACCAAAGTCCCTTGGCCACCCTGTGTCGTTCATTATTGTTCACCGTGTAAATGTCGCATTCTCATCGCCGTTCTGCCTCGAAGTAGTATTATTTTATAATAAAGAAAATATTTTTAGAAAGTGAAAACAAATTTTTATGATTTTTTATTTTATTTCAATTTTTTGTTAGGTAATTTTTACAGTTTTATCTTTTGACTAAAAATATATGCATTTGCAAAAACTTATAAATTTATTGTTAATTGAAACTCTCATATGTTAATTGTTAATAATTGTTTGTGTGCCTGCAGTATACTATGGCTATTATTCTAACTGATAAATAACTGTATGTACGTATATACAGGTACATGGAATACGTAATACCTTATAATGATTAGAAATCACGAGATACCAATTTAGCAATTACCAGTTTACTATCAACACGAATACCCTTAAAATACTTCATGCTGCTAAGTATTTTTAGAAGAATTTATGAAATTAAAGTTAATCCGTAATTTTAAATTAATTAATAAAAAAGCTAAAAAAGTTCATTCATTAAATTTGATTAAATTTAAATGTTTTACAAATATATCTATCAAATTACCTTTGTATTTTAAATAATTCCCTTTTAATTCAAAAAGATCAGGATATTTATTATCTTAAGTTGGCTAATTATAACATCAATGATTTTACAAACATTAGGTATACAAAATATTTGGTTTATTAAAAACCATTTGTTATCATTGAAATGTTTTACATTGTTGTCTGCAGACTCATATATCTGTATGACTGAAAATAGTTATCAAGGTGCATTTTAAAAATAAGAGGTACTCAGCTAGTTTTATGCATTTGGTTTGGTTAAAAAATTTTTATTTTAAAACATGTATTGTATAGAGATACATTTTTTATGGCACAAATATATAATGGGTACAAATTAAAAATTAAAATAGCATGGAATGGCTAATAGTTCTCAGTGGTGCGGACGTAGTTAACACCTGAGGGCATGGAGACCTTGTCGAAGCCCTTGGGGAATAGTTTGTGGGCCTCTTCATCGGTGACGGTGGGCAGGATCATGACCTTGGTTCCAGGCTATCAAAAAATAACAATCAGTAATCTGGAATCCATCAATCAATCGGCTAAATAATACTTACAGTCCAGTTGGCTGGAGTGGCCACCACCTTAAGGCGATCAGTCAGCTGCAGCGAGTCAATGGTCCTCAGGATCTCACTGTAAGGTATAAGAATCATAAGCAAGAAGTAGGACATATCAAAAAGAGAGAAACTTACTCAACGTTGCGGCCCGTGGACATGGGGTAGAACATGGAGAGGCGCACCTTGTGGTCCGGACTGATGATGAACAGCGCACGGATGGTCTTGCCCACCTCAGGGTCGCGCTTCTGCTCCTCATCGAGCATGCCCAGGCTGACGGCCAGGTCCCTGGTGGGGTCGGCGATGATCGGGTATGGGAAGTCGCCGGGAATGTCCAGGCAGTAGCTCTTGATGTCGTTCACCCAGTCGACGTGGGAGTTCAAGGCGTCCACGGAATGCGCCAGGCACTTGGTGTTCCGCTTGGCGAACTCTGGCTGATGGACAGCGATCCTTCCCAGCTCAGTGGTGCACACCGGCGTGAAGTCAGCGGGGTGCGAGAAGAGCACCACCCACCTGGGGACCGGAGGAGAGGGATCGTATGAGCCCAAGAGCCTTAAGAGAGTTCAGTGGGGTCTACTTACTGGTTGCCCTGCCACTCGTGGAAGTTGATGGGGCCCTTGGTGGTCTCGGCCTTGAAGTTAGGTACAGTCTGTCCCAAACGCATCTTGATGGATCTTTTGAAAGGTTGGTACTTGGATATAGGACTTGGTTTTAGTTGTTAGCTGTTAGCTGGCTGTGGTTAGCTCGCTCACGTGTTGCTTACTGATTTCTGACCGGGCGAGGCACCGGTTTATATACCCGGCGAGATCGAGTGTCTGAGTGAGAGCAACAGAGACGGGCGACGAGCGACGTCTTATCGCGTGTGTGTATAATGTAGTCAGAATATATATACAAGTATGGGGTGTGGAGATTAGATTAATAAACAATTCTAAGCAGCACCTAGAGGGGAGCTAAATGTAGCGGGGGAAGGAGGAAACCTCGACTCGTGGGGTGCCTCTATATAGAGGAACCTGATTGAGGCCATTTTTGTGTTTCCATGCAGCTGGCCTCGCCCAGCTTTGGACTTTGTGATGAAATGCTTCTAGAATAAGTGGTTGAAAAAAGTACAGTTTTGTTTATTTGATTTAAATTTAAATGCCTTCAAATTAGCCTTTTTTATTGGAACTTATCCTCCAAACAGCTGCTCCAACAGCTGATCACTTCCCAGCTGATTCCTGAACCTCGGGTAACCCGAAGTAAACATAAACAGAGAGCACTCCACTCGATAATTGTATTGGTAATTGCTATACAAAAACCAACACAGGCATGGATACTATCACACCGACACAGAAAGTGCGAGCACGAGAGAGCGGCGCACAGTGCGATGGTGATGGTGAGTGGCCGCCATTCACGTACACCACCATACTTCGGCCGGCTCTCCCGTTCACGTACACGAAACGAGCCTCCGATTGGAGAGCAGAGAGCCGGAAATAATGAGTCTGTGTGGGTGAGTCTCTCGGGGATTCGCATACTACCAAAGGGCCACACGGATGGAGGCAGTGGGTTTCGGTCGTTGGGTGGACAAAGCACCCGATCAGATGCCGGAAAACAGTCCACAGAAGAGGAAGCCAACATCAATTTCCAAAAAAATGGGATTCTAATGGAATATCAGTTAATAATTGTGGATATACAGCTTTAAAGTGAAACGTGTTTAGTTTGTGAAGGTTGTTTGAAGGAGATTTTCAGACACATATAAATTCTACAGTTCCACAGTAATTTTTTTCATATTGTGGAAGTACAGTTGTTGCACTTGACAAATTACGGTGCATTACAAAGTGAGACCCAGAAAGACCCGAGTTTATTATACCCAGTTTCTGGTAGTTTTCCATTCCCCGCTTGACAGAGTTATGCCGTTTTTAGTTTTTAATTTGCTGTTTTTCTCATTTCAATTACAGACTTTCCATCACCATTGCCATCGCTCATCAGTACCACCCACCCCGGCCAAAAACCAAGGGAAAGGACCAACGACACATGCAAAAGGATGGTGGATAAGGGATGGGAATGGAGGAACAGGGATCAGGAATCAGGGATAAGGAGAGAGCACCGCCAGTCAGGTCTGCCGGCTACTTTTACAACAACAGCAACGAACACAACAAGCAACATTTTAATTTTAAAATACTTTATTTTATTCTTTGTTAATGAACCTAAATAAAAACAATGAAATACATTATTTAATATTATTTTGTTTTATTTTATTTTTCCTATATAAAAACAATGAAATGAGCATGAATGGCAGTTAGTGAGATGCCTATAATTTATAAAAAACCCTCATAAGTGTAATTTAATTATTTTCTTAGTTTTATTGCCGCTTTAAAAGGCGTTTTCCCAATTTTTCTTTTATTTCCTGGTTCAAATCAAAAAGTAAAAAAAATTGCATACTTGTAGGCATTTTTAAATATTATTTTGTAATTTTTGCGGCATCTTTTGCGCTGAATTTTTACGTCTTTGATACAAAATTTAAAGTAAGGTATACTTTTGGGCGGGAATGAATGCAGGTCCACGTATTTTTCTTTTATTTTTCTGGTTTAAATCAAAAAGTAAAAAAATTGCCTACTTTTAGGCATTTTAAAATATAAGTTGGTCATTTTTGTGGCATCTTTTGCGCTGAATTTTTAAGTCTTTGATTAAAATATAAAGTAAGGCATACTTTTGGGCGGGGATGAATGCATCTCACTTGGAACAGTGCTTGTCAAACTGTAATCTGAACTTCCGCCTAAAAGATGCCACGTTTTTAATAGAAATCCCCAAAAATATGCTTTAATTTTTTAATTTTGCGTTTTTGGCCGAGTTAACGCATGAAAATGTTACTGCTATTTTTGCAATTGTGAAAATGCTAACCAATAAGGTTAGCCGGCGCGCCCGTTTTAGGGCAGAATGATTAGATATTAAGGTCACAAAGGGGTAAATAGCACTCCGTATGCCTTATTAAATATAGTGCAAAAAAAAAAAAAAAAATTCGGATGAATATCACTGATGCTAATGAGTATCACTGATGCAAGTGAGCAAAATTTCTAAAATTTGGCCGCTTTCCAAACTGGGGTAAAAGGCGAACAGAAACCAGCAGCAAGCAACTGAACACTGGTATAAACTGTTATAAAAACTTTCGGGCAAAAATAATAATTGGTGTAAACTTTAATATTCCATTTTTATGCATTTATACCTATTTGTTGCCGACAACAACAGCTTGATGGCAACAACAACCTTTTTACAACAACATCCCTGCAGCAGCCCATACAAATTTCTGAAATTTGCAAATTTCCCGTTTCCCAAATTGGGGTAACAGGCGAACAGAAACCAGCAGCAAGCAACTGAAAACTGGTATAAACTGTTATAAAAAGTCCAAGTTTCGAACCATTGATCTTGGAGTAAGCGAAGACTCAAACCAGATGTGACCATATTGTAAATTTTTTGGCTAAAATGTTGCCTTAATGCACCTGGGCACACTGAAACTTGGAAAGCGGCCAAATCGAATGAAAAAATTTGCTCACTTGCATCAGTGATGCTCATCTCCATCAGTGATGCTCATCTAGCTATATTGCAATATTGGGAGGCTATAAAATCGGGCTTAATGGCAGTGAGGCTCATCTAGCTATTTTGCAATATTGGGAGGCCATATATCAGGCTTAATAGCAGTGATGCTCATCTAGCTATATTTCTTTATTGGGACAAAATAGATAGATGAGCATCACTGATGCAAAGTCAGTTTCAGTGTGCCCAGGTGCATTTAAGCAACATTTTAGCCAAAAAATTTACAATATGGTCACATCTGGTTTGAGTCTTCGCTTACTCCAAGATCAATGGTTCGAAACTTGGACTTTTTATAACAGTTTATACAAGTTTTCAGTTGCTTGCTGCTGGTTTCTGTTCGCCTGTTACCCCAGTTTGGGAAACGGGCAATTTGCATGGAAATGTTCAAAAATTTGGATGGGCTGCTGAAGGGATGTTGTTGTAAAGAGGTTGTTGTTGCCATCAAGCTGTTGTTGTCTGCAACAAATAGGTATAAATGCATAAAATGAAATATAACAGTTTAAACCAATTATTATTTTTGCCCAAATGTTTTTATAACAGTTTATACCAGTTTTCAGTTGCTTGCTGCTGGTTTCTGTTCGCCTGTTACCCCAGTTTGGAAAGCGGCCAAATCGAATGAAAAAACTTGATCACTTGCATCAGTGATGCTCATCTAGCTATTTTGCATTATTGGGACAAAATGGCATCTCACTAACTGCCAGTGATGCTCATCTAGCTATTTTGCATTATTGGGACAAAATGGCATCTCACTAACTGCCAGTGATGCTCATCTAGCTATTTTGCATTATTGGGACAAAATGGCATCTCACTAACTGGCAGTGATGCTCATCTAGCTATTTTGCATTATTGGGACAAAATGGCATCTCACTAACTGGCAGTGATGCTCATCTAGCTATTTTGCATTATTGGGACAAAATGGCATCTCACTAACTGCCAGTGATGCTCATCTAGCAATTTTGCATTATTGGGACAAAATGGCATCTCACTAACTGCCAGTGATGCTCATCTAGCTATTTTGCATTATTGGGACAAAATGGCATCTCACTAACTGCCAGTGATGCTCATCTAGCTATTTTGCATTATTGGGACAAAATGGCATCTCACTAACTGCCAGTGATGCTCATCTAGCTATTTTGCATTATTGGGACAAAATGGCATCTCACTAACTGCCAGTGATGCTCATCTAGCTATTTTGCATTATTGGGACAAAATGGCATCTCACTAACTGCCAGTGATGCTCATCTAGCAATTTTGCATTATTGGGACAAAATGGCATCTCACTAACTGCCAGTGATGCTCATCTAGCAATTTTGCATTATTGGGACAAAATGGCATCTCACTAACTGCCAGTGATGCTCATCTAGCAATTTTGCATTATTGGGACAAAATGGCATCTCACTAACTGCCAGTGATGCTCATCTAGCAATTTTGCATTATTGGGACAAAATGGCATCTCACTAACTGCCAGTGATGCTCATCTAGCTATTTTGCATTATTGGGACAAAATGGCATCTCACTAACTGCCAGTGATGCTCATCTAGCTATTTTGCATTATTGGGACAAAATGGCATCTCACTAACTGCCAGTGATGCTCATCTAGCTGTTTTGCATTATTGGGCCAAAATGGCATCTCACTAACTGCCAGTGATGCTCATCTAGCTATTTTGCATTATTGGGACAAAATGGCATCTCACTAACTGCCAGTGATGCTCATCTAACTATTTTGCATTATTGGGACAAAATGGCATCTCACTAACTGCCAGTGATGCTCATCTAGCTATTTTGCATTATTGGGACAAAATGGCATCTCACTAACTGCCAGTGATGCTCATCTAGCTATTTTGCATTATTGGGACAAAATGGCATCTCACTAACTGCCAGTGATGCTCATCTAGCTATTTTGCATTATTGGGACAAAATGGCATCTCACTAACTGCCAGTGATGCTCATCTAGCTATTTTGCATTATTGGGACAAAATGGCATCTCACTAACTGCCAGTGATGCTCATCTAGCTATTTTGCATTATTGGGACAAAAAGGCATCTCACTAACTGCCAGTGATGCTCATCTAGCTATTTTGCATTATTGGGACAAAATGGCATCTTACTTACTGTCAGTGAGCTCATCTAGCTATTTTGCTTTGATGTTTCTTTCATTTTCCACCGCAAGAATGCCCTTCCATTGAGCCTGTTTAAATTATCCCACCCAAAAAAAAAACCGCATCCTCCTCTCATAACTCAAAAATAACACATTTTTTAAGGTTTATTATTTATTTCAGCTTTAAATAAATAAAAGAAGAAAAGGTGAGGCATGTGGGAATGTCGGAGGTCGTTCCCAGTGGCTTCGACTCGGTTTGGTGGCACTTGGTCCACTTCTGCTCCTCCTCGTCCTGATCCTCCTTGCCAACGCTCTCTTTCTCGCCTTCGGCACCCGCTTTCAGTTCCTGGCAGCTTGCTGCAATTAAATTTAAAAAAATGGTGCGATTTATTTTGATAATTTTTCAGAAACAAAACTAATTTCAGGTTCATAACTCAGCCAAAAGTGCATGAAATTCAATTCGAATAATTTCAATTATTTAACCAGAATGGCTCGATTCTTAGTGATCCAATTGCAATCTGCACGGGTATACAAACTTCGGCGTGTCGAAGTTAGCTTCTTTTCTTGTTTATATTAAAAAACTTCTTGATTTTTTTTTTAATTAAAAATATCATAACTCGGCCAAAAGAGCATTAATTTTAAATCGGAAAACTGTTCTGTGCTAGATTTTCTACAGTTAATAAATCTGCATACTTCATTTAAAAATTTTGAAAATTCAATTTTTTATCAAAATCCAAAATTTTAATGATGTAACCCCTTATAAAATTTTGCAAAAATGGCCAAAAAATCGATTTCTTCATATCTAGAAAGATTCCTCTGTTGATGCTGATCAAGAATATATATACTTTATAGGGTCGGAAACGTCTCCTTCACTGCGTTGCAAACTTCTGACTGAAATTATAATACCCTGCAAGGGTATAATAAGAGCTCAGCTCTCCGAAGTAAGGATTGTGACTTTGCTACGTTATTAGTGGAACTATGAACCAGGATTTGTGTCTTCAATAAAAGCTATATTCAATTGATTCCTTCAAGAAATAGTTTAGTTTTTTGATTTTAAAGAAATTCAATAAGTAATGATAATAATAATAATAATAAATCTTTTGTTCTTAAGTAAGATAAATTTGCAAAAAAAAAATGTTTTGATTATAAGCTGAAGATTAAATCTATGATAAAGGCGACATTTGTTATTTGAAGCGATGTTTCTATGATTTAGAACAGTTTTGTAAAGATACGTAAATACGTAAAGGTATGTGTATAACGTAGTAAAACGTAAGACCATCTTGTAGAAATATGTAAAAATGACAAATTTCTGACAAAGAACCTTAAAATTAGTTTTTATTCGTCTTATAGATTAAAACTTTACTTCTTTTTTAAACAAGTTAATTGAGTAGCTGAAAAACTTAATTAAACACATTTTTTAAAGTCTAAAAAAGGGTTAAAATGTCTCTCTGAAGGCTCACAAAAATGTGTGTTCCAATGTCACAATGATTTGACATTTTTTAACGGAAATTTGAATTTGAATTCCGCGTTTCTTGCCAGAAGACCTCAGCTATTCTCGGCACTTTGTCATTACTTTTCCTGCCACTCATTGTCAATAAGTTCAATATTGGACAGGGAAGGGACCTCATCTCAACTCGCTCACGTCCCGTAACCCCGTCGTAATGAACCCGGCTCGCTCCAGCAATATTTTACGTGTAACATTCAATTACGGCTCAGACGGGCAAATAATATGCTGCGGTGGCATCGGCATAGCCGCTAAGGATAAGAATCCTTTGTCTGCGTGCCGTGCTGCTAACTAAAAATGCCGTTAATATATCCCCCTCATCGCCTTTGCGGGGGAGTGCAATTATTTGGAACATCATCGTGTGTATGACTCTCGACATCCGCAGCACGTCGTCGGCGACGCACCAACGTCAATGACTGACAGTTTATTTAATAGAAAAACCCCAGCTATGTGTGTGTTCATGGAGTGTAGTGCTGTTTGGCGTTTGTTTTCCAAATAGTTTTTCTTCTACGCCCCCGACTCCGGGAAGCGCGAACAGCATTGACAAATTGTGCGGAAAATATGCATAATAAATGAAGCCACGCACTGTGAACTTTTGCAGTTATTAAGAGCAGGAAGGGTATTTGCATAGCAGAGTCCTTTTAAAGGACTCACTGTGGGGGGGTTTTAAGAGCTATTTAAAGGTGTTTTTTAAGCTTGATTTTAATGGAATTTAAAGAGGAAGAGAAGTTCAAATATACAGAGTATGTAAGGTTTAAAAATCGATGTATGCAGCTTTATTTAATTTCAAGAAATTTGTAATATTTAAAATTCATTTCCTTATGGTTTAAATTAATTAAATTTACTTTGAAATCTTACCTATTGGATTCGTTTTTCTCTTTATCTAAAATATATTATCAAAAGTAAAAGCCACTCTATATATTCTTTCCATCGAATGCATATGCATTCTTCTCCTTATTGAACATTTATTGCTGTCTGTCTCCCATACTCCCCCCTTGAGTTCGATGATATTGAAATTTCCAGCTCCATATGGCCAGGCCACATTAAAAGCAAGCCAAGAGCGGACTACGCATAGCAAAAGCAAGTTCACAAAGAAGCCAAGGGGCAACACAAACAAAAAGAAAATATATATAATATATATATAAAGGGAATCTAATAAAAATCCACTTTGTGCAAGTATGAAAAATGAACGATGAATTGCATTATAAATGCAAAAATATTGTCGGAAGCGGGATAAAAGCGCGCTTTGGCAGCACGACACCAGCTAACGCTGGACAAGCGCCTCGGAAAATCTGATCAAAATTATTGAGGCGCACGGAATGAGGGGGGCGTGGCGGAGGGTGGCGGAAGGAAACTGCAGCGGAACGTGGAGCTCCTGCAAAGTTTTTGCGGCGTCGCTAAGCTGTTGATAACGCCGATGATGACGACGCGATAAGCGTGGCGATAATGCTTGAATACCGCCCACCGCCACAAGGTGAGTTAGGTGGAGCAGTGATGGGAGATAGGTCCTTGTACCTAGGTTACTCTAAGAGTCCCCTAGAAAAATAAAATAAAATATCTTAAGTACAATAATTATAAAAGAAAGCTTTTTTTAAGCAAGTTATTTTTAATTTTAGGATATATTTTCTTAAGGTTTATTATAGATATTAAAATTAATTATCAAAATACTTAAAGGTTTTACTTTATACTTAAGAAAATATATTTTGAATCTCGATAATTTTACTCTTTTTATATCATCTATAAAAGTATTACCTTTACCATCACCAGATGTGAGCACCAATTGGCAAGGACAAAAGCCAGGACATCCTTGTGACCGTGGTCGTGGCTTGTCCTCGTCCTGTGCGTGCGCTGCATTGAGAAATTTCCTCGAAATGGCATTTATTTTCGGTTTAGCTGATGATGAGCCCAGGATAATGGCGGTGGTGGCGGCGAGCTGCCAGGCAGACGAGCATCGCCGGGAATTTATAATTATTTGCCAGATGACTTTCTGGTATAGTATGTATCTCGCCGCCAAGTCTGGCCATTGACATTGAGCTAGGCAAATCAGGAGAGCGAGCTGTCGATTCAGGAAATTGAAGGAAAGAACATGAATTTATAAATACATTTTCTCTCTGTGCAACAACCTCTACTTAATTTCTATAGCCAACAAAAACAGCAATCCTCTCCATCACCTGGCCTCCCCAGAGTCCGTTCCTGCTTCCGATTTGTTTATAAATACTGTGAAAAGTCGAGCTTAGTTCGGGATGAGTTTTTATCCGGGAATCTATCGTTAGCAAGCAATCACAGTGGCCGCCTTCTCTGGGGGAAGCCCCCATTTATCGTAGTCCCTGCCCCTGCTTCTAGTGCCACCCATGCCAATGCCATGCAATTATTTGTATAGGAATTTAAATTGAATGTCAGTCTGTTTGTTTCCATAACATACACACACACTCGCACTCGCAGTCGCAGTCGCAGTCGCACATTGCTGACAGTTTAAGGAACATGTGGAGGCATCCAGGACGAAAACCAGAACCTGGTCCGGGTCCAGAACATTGTCGCACATAAGCAGTTGAGTTCAGTTGTGCCTTGGTGTGCCGCTGCTCGGTGCTTGGGCTCCTTGTCTGCTGTAAAATTCCAAATTTGTTTTATTTGATTTCTGCGCTGCGCTGCTCTCGCTCGTTTTCCGTTCGTTCCATTTTCTTTTCTTTTCCCAAGCAGTTACTGCTCCTGCTGCATATTTCCCTTTATGCAAAATATATGCTATAAATGCCCCGCTCCCACCCCCCCCCCCCCCCCTCTCGGAGCCAGGAGGAGCGGAGCGCCTCCCTCTGTCCTTTATTTGAATATCGTGTCACATGTCGCACGCAGTTAGGTGCCTGCGTTGTTATTGTAATTGTTGTAAATGTCGCCCAGCGACAATATCGCATTTGCATATTTCTGTGCCAACACAGACACTTGCATATATATATATATTTATATATATATAAATGTATAAATGTATATGTATATACCCCAGCGAGCTCTGTGCATTTTTACTTAATTTTATTTGTATTGGATTTGCGCCGCTGTCTCGGCGAGTCCTGTGCTGGCTGTGCGCGCTCTTGGAATTCTACAATTTGCACAATAAATTTTAATTCAATTTACTGTTAAATGCACACCGAGACGCAGCCACTAACTAAATGCGAACGCGGAAGTGCGCATTCTGGCATGACAATCGTCCTCCGGCGAGCAGTGCAGCGAGAGATTACCCAACAATAGAGCCTGGCCATTGGTGGAGTTTTAAAGGGTATTAAGTAGAGGTGTTAAATTGTGGCTATTATCATAAATATTTCAATTAATTTTCTTTTGTTAAATCAAATCCTTTCTTTTAAAGCCAGGCAGTTTTTATTTATCCAAGCTTGACTGTAGCTAACTTTGGCCAAAATTGTCACAGGGATAGCGCCTGTCCTAGCTGAAGTTTCCAGAAACCTTTATCCCGCGGCCGCAGGACCAATCTGCCGTTACTTGGTAAACTTTATGCTTTGCAGGACCGCGTAGTTGGCCATAAGTTGCCCTTATTATGATAATGGTCGCGCATGTGCAGCCATTTTGATTGCGGCTGCGGCAGCCATGGCTGAAGCAGTTTCACTTCCTGTTAATGTCCTGCAAGTGAATCGAATGTGCGCAGCTGCAGGACGAGCTGTAGTATTATCAACTAAACTAATTTGAAATTGTTGTCAAAACTTGGAGACGATTTTCGTTGACTTCGTTTGTGTTTACTTGCTTTTGATGCTGATGTTGCCGTTGGCTAACATCTGGCAATGGAGCCGAAAAAGCCGGATCAGGCCCAGGCCCAGAAGTCGGACCTAGATCCGCTGGCCTCCAATGAGCCGTTGGGTGTAGTGTGAGTTTGGTCCTAGCTATTATTTTTATGCAAATGAGTAATCCTCTCTTTATAGGCAGTCCATGACGTCATTCTACAGATACGATCCCTATGCCAAGCGAACCGTGGAGAATCCCTTGACGTAAGTTTGAAATGTATAGCAGATTGATATTTATTTAATATTTGACTCCTAGTAACTGTGACGCCTTCGTCTCGCTGCTAAAGTGCGTGATTGGCACGGGTATTCTGGCCATGCCGCTGGCCTTTCGCTGTTCGGGCATCGTGATTGGTGTTCTGATGTCCGCCCTGTTGATGGTCCTGCTGACCTACTGCATCCATTTGCTGGTCCGTAAGTGGCTTTCTCTCGGTCTCTAATCCAGTATTCAGCCTGATCTCTTACTTTCAGATCTCCAGCATGACAGAGTGCTGTCGAAGACGGCAAGTGCCGCAGGTGTCGATGCCAGAGGCCGTGAGAATCGCCTATGAGGAGGGTCCCCGCTGGGTTCAGTGCCTGGGACCCGCGGCGGGGATTATGACAAGCTGCGTTTTGGTCATTGGACAGTTCCTACTCTGCTCTGTGTACTTAGTTTTCGTGGCCAAGAACTACAAGGAGATCGGGGATTATCACATAGGGAAAGTCAACGAGGGGTATTATGTCTTGGGCCTTTGCCTGCTGCTCCTGCCGCTTTTTCTGATTCGCCAACTAAAGTACCTGGTGCCCCTGAATATCTTATCAAACATTCTGTTGTATGCGGGATTCATTCTGATCATGTACTACTTGTTCAGTGGCCTGCCCAGTATCAAGGAAAGGGAGTTGGTCAAGCCTCCCATAGAATGGATCGAGTTCTTTGGCATTGCTGCCTTTTCCCTGACTGCCGTGGGTTCGGTGAGTGTTTAGGAAATTCTAAAAAACTTGTATATTTAAGGACTACCTTTCCAGATGCTCGTCGTGGAGGCCAACATGGCTCACCCGCAGAACTATCTGGGTCTCTTTGGTGTCCTTAACTTGGCTGTACTCTTCATACTGTTCTCGAATTTGTTCTTTGGAATAATGGGTTACTGGCGGTTTGGCGAAAGTGTTCAGGCCAGCGTCACACTCAACATTCCGCAGTGTGAAATGTAGGTAAAATATTAATTCATTTAATAAATAATATTCTTAATTTGTTAAACCTACATAGCTTATCCCAGGTCATTAAGTTTTGCATAGCCACGGGCATCCTGCTCAGCTATCCGCTGCATGGCTTTGTGGTGATCACTGTGATCTTCAGCGACTACAGTAACACCGAGGAAAATAAAAGAAAGCATCATAAGCTGATTGAGTGCGTGGTGCGCATTATATTTCTGTTGTTTACTGGTAAGTTCTTTTCTTTATTTAATTTCCAATATTTATAAATTTATATAAGGAGTGGTGGCCATTGTCATGCCCAATCTGGCTGCTCTCACGGAGCTGGAGGGCGCCTTTTCGCTGAGCAATCTCAACCTGCTGTGTCCCGCCCTGATGGATATATTCCTTTGCTATGGCAAGGGCTATGGCCGTTTGAAGTGGCGACTGATTCGCGACCTGCTGCTCATCCTGATCGGACTTATCTTTGGCTTTGTGGGCTGTGCGATGGCCATAAGGCAGCTGATACACGATTTCCGGGTGACGCTTGGCCAGATGTAGGAGAACCGGCATTCCCTTTGGATTTCTCTTAGTGCCTGCATTAAAATCGGATTTTCCAAGTTGTCCGCCGTTGGTCCTTGTTGTTGCATTTAAGAACCAAATATTTGGCTCCATGTTCGGTGGCTTTTAATTAATTGCCCGCCCAAGTGTTTGCCCGCTGTTGGCTTATCTCCCATTAAGTCGGTTGTCTAAGCTCTCTGCTCGTCGGCTTCCTGTTTGCCCAACGTGGCGTATACTCGATGTGCGCTTAGTCGGGCATACATCAAGTATACGCCGCGTTTAATTAGCTGCCCCGCCGCCGCCGCAGCCGATCATTTAAAGCGAAGCCATCGACTCGGTGGGGGGAAGCTGTAATCAAATGCAGGCAGGAGGCACAGGCAGGTCCCCGGGTTCGTTTGCTGGCTGGGGGATTTTAAAATTGAATTCCCTGCCTCAATGGAGCGCAAATACAAAAGGCAAAGTTGCCTAGCTGCCGCACAATAAACTAAAAGACAAATATACAAATACAAATTCGGAGCCAAGAAGAAGTACAATCTCTGCTGGTCCTGGGAGCAGCCCCTCCTACCGTCCTGCAACTCCTGCAAATATATAAATAGGCACAGGAAAAGCAACTGCCGACGACGGCGACTGTTGACTGCGCCAGTGTAAATAGCACGGCCGGCGAAATACAATAAAAAAATAAATACAAAAAAATAGTCAGCAGGAGTCGTTCGGAGGCTGAGACTGAGGCTGAGCTCCTCAAGGAACTGCACGAAGGACAAGGAAGACCACTACTGCAGCAAACACACACAAAACACAATTTCCATTCTTCAAATAGAAATACACAAAAAACAAACCGAGAGAGGAGACCGAGAATAAAACGTTGCGACTGCCAGCGACAGCAGTCAGGATGCGAGGAGGACCAGGGGGGGGGGGGGGGGACCGGGACCACGGGTATCCTGGGGCATGATTTTTGCAGACATGTTGCTTAAAACTTAATTTAGAGCGCCGCTTGCACTGGGCCCCCAAAAAATGCGGCCCGAAACCGAAAAGCAAATCAACGGGGAAAAAAAAAGAAAATAAGAAAAGAAACACGAAATGAGATCAGGCTGGCAGCAGGAACAAGCAAAAAGAATAAAAAAGTATAAGGAAAAGCTCACATAGAAAATTCGCCAGCGGCGGCAGCTTCAACTAATTTTCGTATATAATTTCGTGGGCCCAGACAGGAAATGCTGGGCAAATCCCCGGCAGAGTGGGGGCTGCGGCTGGAGCCGGTTTCTTGCCTAGTTGTCAGGACAGCATCATGTCAGTGTCATTATCAAACAATTCGCTGCGAAGAATGCCGGGGAGAGCACTGATCCAGCCAGCCAGCCGGCAGCAATCCACCAAGTCCCACATGCTTTCTGGCTAAAAATGTCGCTGCCCCTTTCCTTGCGGTCTCAGACAATGCGTGGCACAACTTCATTCCCGACTGTCTCTCTCCGTGTCTCGGCTGTCACATGTCGGGAGTCAGGAGTCCATGGTCCGGAGTCCTCAGTCCGGAGCCGGCAGCCGGCTGTCCGGAGAGTCCTGGCAGGCCAAGCTCTCAAATTGAAAAAATTCCTATTTTAATACAATTATTTGTAGGCTAAAAAGGAAGAAAAACGATGCGGCAAGATTCAGCCAAGAAAGGGAAGGCGACATGTGACTTAGGGAAGAAATTTAAATATATATGGGAAATATTTAAGAAGAATTAGAAATTGGAGAAGAAAAACTTCATTTTAGTTAAGACAAGGTCAAATTTCCTTTTAATACTAATAAATTAAGAATGTTTTAGCCCTAAGTTATTGTTAAGTCTCTCTGAATTCTTTACTTTAACTCTTTTAATTTGAATCCCCTAATTTTCTTTATAAAAAAACCTATAATTCTACAAATTTCCTTCTAGAAAAGTATCAAAAATATAACCAGACTTCCTCCGTTTAACCAGATATCCCTGTCTGAGCCTTAAAAAACTCACCTCCTTTAAGAGCCTCGTACTTCTCCGGCTGCGAAATGACTCCTCACAGTTGTTTGCTGAGGATTGACAGGTAGAAAAAAAAGGGGGGAGTGAGCCAGAGCTAGAGAGGAGCCCGAAGGTGAAAGGGATTCTGTGGGTTAGATATGGAGCACAGGTGAAGGCAGCTCCGGGTCGAGTGTCTGAGGTCTCGTATCCTTCAAGCGGCTTTGGCACGTTCCATTTGTGCCGCCTAACATTTATTTACTTGGCTGACTGAAATGTCATATTTGCCTTTGGCCCACGTTTACTTCATTCTGATTGTATGTGATTTGCATGCGGATGGTATGGGAAAATTAAACCGCAAAGAGAGAGAGAAATAAAAAATAAAATAAAAATGGGTAAAAAAAATAAGAAGGAACGAACGAATTGTCACAGCGGCGAGAGCATCTCAACTATTTACTTATTTATTTCGCATTGAGAGAGACCTTGCCTGAGAATTTTCGCCAAGTTCCCAGTATTTGCAGCGTTCCTTTCCAATTTGAAATGTGCACTGGCCGGTGACGTGGAATAATGCTGGTATGTCAGCCATCTAACCATCTATCCCTCTAAGCGTCCATCCAGTCAGCCAGCCATCCATCCGGCAATCTACATACATCCCAATGCTGGCATTTGCTTTTGTTTGCGGCATGCGATTTGTAGATTTTTCAACCCAAAACGCTTTGGCAGTGGACGGACACAGCGGCAAATAATGTAAATCGAGGGGCAGAGTGTGTAGAGGATATGGGATATATGAAGGGCAGAACGGGATTCCGGACAACTGGTCAACAATGTGCCAGTGCATAAGTTGGCATTATGCAACAAATATGCAACAGAGCCTCGGGTCACATGCTAAATTCTTCTGGCTGGGCCCCAGGAGATGGCCAAATCACTCAGCCCGAGCTTGCTGACCGATTTGCATACTCAAGCAGTCGGTCCGGGCATCTTAAAGATACAAAGATACAAAACGACAAAAGCAGTACACTTTGAGGAAAAGTATAGTCACAATTAATATAATGAAGCCACAAAAATGTATACATAAATTCCTTGTAAAAGATTGCTTAAACTTTGATCTGTGCGAAATAAACCATAGAAATGAGATCTTAAAATCGAAATCAAGGTCTCTTAAACTTTTATTTGCATTATTTAAATATATAAAATGTAGACTTTACAAGACTTTATAATATATTTTCCGACCTTTTCCCAGTGTATTTGTAGGCAATCAGTAAGAGTCCTGTCGAGTTTCGGTTTCCCCCGCTCTCTCTCCATCGGGACTCCTAATTAAGTGTGTGAATTCCTATCGGAGCAGTGGGATGGTTGTTGTTTTTCTAATGAACCAACTAATTGCATCTAACGGCAACTGCAAAAGTAATCAAAGTGGCAGGCTCTGGAGTTTCCAGCTCCCAGCTCCAAACTCTCCCAAGAGTCGGCAAAATGGCAATAATAACGAAACTTTGTTCAAGAATTTTTGGAATGTTGCACAAATATGGGCAAGAATGCAGGAAAATATGCTTGGACCGATGCAGGCGTGATTGGGTGTGGGAAAGAGATGCCCACAGATGTGAGAGTGAGAGGGGGGGAATTAGACCGACTGAAGTGGCAGACAGAAGCCCGTTCAAGTTGCTTTTGCTGCTGCCGCTGCCGTTGGCTTATATCAATAATTGCCAAAAGCAAATTGGAAAAGTTATGCGCCTGCAGTTAATGCGACCAGCGGAAATAGTCGCAGTCAAAATGGCGCAACAGCCAAACGGAAGTGCCCAGCACACTCGCACATCCCCACACAAACATACACACATACATATTTTCAGGCTGGAATATCCAAAGTTGTTGACTGTACTTTGGTTATTAGTACTTTAGTTTGGAGAAAGAGTACTTTGATTAGCTGATTGAAGTTTGGATTTTGAATTTTAAATATTTAAAATTACCAAGTTTACTGTTTTTCTTACTGGAAAATATTAGTCTTCTTAATAATAAATATTATTTTATGAATAAATAAAGGTTCAATATATTTTCTGTAATTTTTTTAATGCCTTAACCATCTAGAAAGGTAGATTCTTTTCATTAATTTCATATTTTGATATGATTTATCTAATAAAAAAATATTTCTTTAAATAAATTTCCCTCAAAAAGCAGAGTCTTAACACGCAGGCTTTACCATAACCAAAGTTTTCCCCTGCTGTTTTCTTCTTGTTTTGTTTCAAAATTTGTTTTGCAACTTCTGTATTTTTTTCGGGTGAGAGGAAAGAAGAACTTGCTGGGCACTCGGTGGGATTTGTTGAAGCAGCTCTCAAGATACTTTCGATATGCCAATTGGCATCGATTCGAGGTTCTGCTCGGCTTGGCTTGTTACTTTCGTGTGACTCGAACTGCGCCTCAACTTTTTCAACCGAAAACCGCGAATTGGACTCGGCTCATTGAATTGATATTCGCAATTAAAAGTGTTTTTCGTGCCTCGCTAATGATCTAAAGGTGAGGGCTATAAAAACTGGTGTTAGACCTGTGAAAATTATAGTAAAAAACCAACATGAATCGGGCTCTGGTGGTGCTGGTAGTGCTTAAAATGCTGACTCTCAGTGAGGTGAGTTTCCCAATTCAAGAGCGAAAAAGGCTTTAAATGACTGAAAGGACTTTTCCCACAGTCTCGCTTTGCCAAAGTGAATATAAACCTGGGCTTAACCGTGGCCGACGAGTCCCCGAAACCCATTACGGAGGACATGATCCGTCTGTGCGGCGATCAAACGGATATATCTCTCAGGGACTTGCACAAGCTGCAGCAGCAGGACTTCACCGATCCCTCGGAATCTGTCCAGTGCTTCACTCACTGCCTCTACGAGCAGATGGGCCTCATGCATGACGGTGTCTTCGTGGAGAGGGACTTCTTTGGTCTGCTCTCCGATGCCAGCAATCCGGACCTGTGGCCAGAGCGACAGTGTCACATGATACGCGGTGAAAATAAGTGCGAGACTGCCTTCAAAATCCACCAGTGCCGGCAGCAGGTGAAGCAGCAGAAGGTTAACTCCTCCACGGGCAAGGATGTGGAGGTCACCACACAGATTCAGGCAGAGGATGCCTTGCCCTAGAGGCTTCTGAGAGAAATTAAATAAATGGTGGTGGTCAGGGCTTTAAAATGTATCAGCTAATGAAATGTTTAACAAATTATTCAATAAAATCGTTTTAAAAAGAAAATATATAGTTTTTAGTATTTTAATTTATTTAAAAAGTGGTGAAGAATATTTTTGTCATTTCCTGAATTGAATTTTGTACCTTTTTCGATTAAACTCCCTCACAATGCGACTCCCTTGGACAGCTAAAGGCACTTGACTTAACCTGTGACCATTAGTGCTTGACTAGAACTGCCGATTGGTGACTCTTGCGGTTCCTTCGCTTTTCCATGGAAATTTTGCCACTTAGCCAGGGAGACGCCGCATTGTTAACTAAGCGCGGTTCGCGGCGCACACACAGATGTGTAAATGACGCTAATGCCGGATCGAAGTTGGGAGTTGCCACTCTGCCGGTCCACTTATCGCAGCTGCTCAACCCCAAATCCCCATTCGGTGCACTTGTCTGCGATTTCGAGTGCATTTTGCGCGGCAATTATTTCTTTTTTTTTTTTCTCGCTCAATACTTGACTTTAAATTGTCGCCGACTGCATTGTGACCACTACCTGAACTCTGAACTCTCGACTCTCGACTTCCCTGTGGCTTTTCATTTATTTGGCGATGCCACTCCCACTTGGCTGCCTTTTAATTTGCTGGCCGCGCCAATTGTTAAGCAAAAGTGGCTAATTTGAAATTCTTTTGAGCGAAGTGCGCACATTTTCGAATGTCAACTTCGTCGTCTTCCCCGAATGCAGTGAGTTTTCCCGCCTTGTACTCATTCTGCTACCTCCTCCCAGGGAGCATTTTCCCGCCGTCCCGATTTCGCAGCTTTTCGAGGGAAAGCGTCTGCCTTTGGTGGCTTTGGCTTTGTCTTTGTGTCACGCGGCATGAAATTGAATTTTCGGTCTGCACCGCCAGCAGAAGCGACAAGCGACAAAAGCCCAGCCAATTGTCGGGTGACCTCCTCCCGAAATAAGCCACCCAGCCACCCACAAGACACCCTTCCACGGGGTCATACCCGTACCCAGGCGTTAATTGCACCAGTTAACAAAAAACAGAAATATATTTGAGGTGGGATAGGTTTTTTAGAAAAAAATATTCATATTAGTCTTTATAAGTATTATATATTATTAACTCTATATATATATATATTAACTCTACCTATTTTACTATATTAAAAATATTTTTAAATATTTTATCTACAAGTTCTTTGATAGACTTTTGAATTTACAAGTCATACCTATACAAAAATCACTCTTTTAAATATAAAAAGTAAACTTTATTAGTTTAATTCGCCCCTTATTAAAATGAATATAAAATATATTTCCTTAAAATGATTATTAACTAAAATATTTCCCATGTTAACTAGTGTAGCTGGGTACCAGCTCCACCGCCATTTTGACACTCATACAGCGTAATTCGAAATGAATGAAAATTTCTTTTTGTCTTTGCAGTCAGTTTTTCAGCTGTTGATGCTCTTGTTGCTCCTGTTTTTCTCGATTTTCTTTTTTTGGTTCGCCTTCTGTTTTTGTTTTTCTTGGTTTTTCTGCTCTTGAATTTCAATTTACATAAGTCTCTGTTTTTCCATCTCTTTGTTCGACTTTCATCTTAACTTTTCGCCTACTTCTGCTCTCTGGCTGTCGAGTTTGGAGGAGTCGAGTCGCTGTTTTTGTGGTTAAATGTAAATTTGATTGAATTTAACTCTTTTTGTGTCTGTCTGGCTGAGCGTTAAAGAGGAAATTGCATAATTATGCCCAATCTTGAGGCCAATCCGCAAATGTGCAATCTAAGAGCAAAGAAAAGGCGTGGGGGAGAAGACGAGAGGGAAATGGATACGCTTTTCCACAATTTCCTCTCTTGTGTGTGTCCTTAGGCTTACATTTCTCAGTTCCTTTGAAGGTTTTTTAATTGAGAAAAGTCTTTTGGATGGAGCTTGTTAAGGAAAATATTTTAAATCTAATTAAAGATCTTCTCATTCTATTAGTAGTTAAAAATTCTTATTTATTTTTACTCATTTATTGGAATTCATTTTATTATACACCCTTTGCCTTTTTATTTTCTGTTCATCTTATTACTTTTTATTTCGGAGCTTTCAGCTCATCTTGAAAATTGATTTCACTCATCGATAAAAAGTGCGGAGAGTCTGTTAAAACTGCGTGAAAAAGGGGTGAAGCTGAGGCACCAAAAAATACATTTATATTGCTACATTTATGCAACATTTCAATCATTAATAAATCAATTAAAATAAATTGGAATTTTGTGCGCTGATGTTGAACATGCAGAGAATACTTATACTCTCACAAGGGGTAGTATTAACTTGATGAAGAAATGGGGAAATAAATAAGTAAATGAGGTTTAAAGGTAATTTCTTTCTAATTCTTTAAGTTAAATAATTAAACAATATATTGTTTAAAAAATAATAAATATACATAAAATGAAACATAGGTACTTCAGCATTTTAATCAATTTAAATTACTCGTCTTTCATAAAGTTAATTCACTTTCGTCAGGGTATTGGCCCTATCGTAAACCCAATTCTCTTACCACTTTCTTGTTTTTGTTTATCCATTCTTTCCTTCCCATTTGAATCCCCCCCACTTTCTTCCCCTCTGCCAGTCGATTTCTTGTTTTGTTGTGTGATGGATTCGGTTCCATGCCATTTAATGCAATTACGCAAAGCTTACATTGCCCATTTATTCCGCTCCCACCGCACCCTCGCGGCTTCTGATATGAATCAGATACGAAAAAAAAGTGAAGCGAACGCCGGAAATTTTTGATGGCAGCCCTGACATTTTTAAGTGACAGACACTGGCCCATGCAGAGAGCTTAAATTATTCATTTGATTTACGGCAAAAACATAAATTTGCCGCAACATGGGTGTGGGCGAGGCTCCAGCGAGCGGCAGTTGCATATTAAAATGCATTTATATCAAATTATGTTTCATCTGTCAGACAACTGACAAAGTGCACGGAAAACAAAACGAGTGCGGTTTTTTTTGATAAAAAATAGTATTAATAAAACTATTCCGGGTCCGTCAAATATTACAAAAAGGTTATTTTTAGGTTGAAAATGTATGTCACAAGGCATAGATATTTTTTTATGAAGGGACAAATTGGTTTGTTTCTTTTTTAATAGATATTTTTCTACATATTTCCTATTTAAAAACTCTTAAATATAGGAATTACAGGCCAAAAGCATGCTATACTTATTTGTAGGTTAGCCTTGCCTACTTTAAGGTGCTCGAAGAAATGTTTTAAAATCATAGGTTTTCGAATCGAGCTAAAGAGACGATCTTTTATCGGTTTCCATATATTTTCTCTGTGCACAGACCAGAGTGGGTATAACTAGGCAATCTCTCTCGGACATGGAACTACTCTCAGCGCCTTACAACTCGAGAGACATGTCGAAAGTTGCGCGACGTCTGTCGTTAGTGGATGTGTTAAGTAGAGAATTGTGAGGAGAGGGGCAGGATCTAAGGCGAAGGCGAACAGACAGGCGACAAATCCACACCGCAGCTGGCAAAAACAGCGGAAAGAGGTTAGACATGAGCGTTAAGAGCATTAGACTAAACTTTGCCTTGGCGCTGATGTATATATAAATATATATATATATATATATGGAATGTCCTAATAGAAAATCCCCCGAAAAAATATGGCAATGATGCTTGCTTAGCATGTGACAGGGGGAAAAATAATGTTGAAGCCAAAGGGGAGACGTGATTCAACTTAGAGCCAACAGTTTACCGTTGCCGGAAAATTGGCAAGGCGGAAAATGAAAAAGTCTTTATAAAGGAAACTTATTGAAAAATCTCATATCCTTAAATATAAATTATTCCAAATATTACACAGTTATATTTAATATTTTATGTACTTTATTTTCCCAAGCCATACTCACATCATTAGGACTCATAAAAGTCATGGCCAAAAAACCCTTCTTATCGCCGCTAGAAGGCCATCTGATATTGATAATAATCTTTAACTTTCGAGCTTACCCGTATCCGTTTTTTTATTTTCCGATACCTTCTCTCTTTCCCTTCCTTTTTTTTTGCATTTTTCCAGCCGCCTGCTGTTTGTTGGCTGGCAAAGAGAAAAGTTTTCCGCCTTCCGCCGGCTGCTGGCAGCTGTTGCGTGCTGGAAACCCCCTACCTCTTCTCAACCCAAATGAAAAAAAAAAAAATAGAACAAAATCCAAAACAAGAACAAGAACCAATGGGCTTAGAGGCAGTTGCTGTTGTCTGCTTTCAGGCGTTAAGAGAAACCACCAAGTTCGAGCCGAGACCGAGACCGGGCCATAAAGGGAGTCAAAGATTTGGCCAAAGATCGATATGCCAACAACGGGGCAAAAAAAAAAAAATGTAAATAGAGTTCTCTGGGAGGATAGGGCCATAGACCAGGCCATAGACCACAAAATCTCATCACGTTGAGCAAATACGGCCGCATGCCAGGCGGGCGTTCGAGTGTAGATTAAAAAATGGCCGCAAAAATAGCTTTGGGGGCCAGAAAATAGGGCCGCTTTTCACACTTGAAAATCGATTACGCAGCTGTGATCTGCCACGCCTCCAAGTCACCACTCAGCCACTTGAAGCTGAGGTGGGCGTAGGGTGTGTGTGAAAGTTTTTGTTTTGGCAAATCACGTATTGGCAATTGCTTACACGCTGATTGAGTCCGAAGCTCAAGGTCTAATTAGGTGGCCCCCAGAGAGCGCTTCGCTTTTTGCCATTTCATGGCAGTCAAATCAACGCAAATGCAGCAGCTACTCCTCTTCGAGTTTCCATTTGTCATAAGAGGATGTGCACGGAGAGAAAATTGTGTTTTGGATATTTTATTTCGAAAAGCAAGAGAGCGTGGATACTTAATTCCTTGAAGTAAAAAGAAGGCTTTGACTTGTCTAAGGATTATAAATTCATGATGGCTTCAGGGAAATGATTTAGGGAAGTAAATAGTCAGTAAATATAATTATATATAATAGAACCACTTTTCTCTAGGTGTAGTCAAGAAAAACCTCAATCAGCTTGAAGCCCCAGCTGAGGGTCTTCGTTTTAGTCAGAGTTTGAGACAGCTGAAGACAACAGGGCGACACGAGGAATTTCTTCATTTACAGGAGACGGTTTGTGGTGAAAGTTGCTGACATGGCAAAGACAACAGGGCCAGAAGAGGGGAGACTGAGACTGTACAAGGGAAGAAGGGAAATGGTAGGGGTAGGGGTAGAGAGCCGCTTGACGGCTTGTTGCGGTTGTGGTCGCGATGTTGGGTTTTAGATTTTTGCCAGCTGCTGTTGTGCCCTCTTGCATGGCATGCAAAAATAATTGCAGACATTTGTGGCCCAGCAGCTAGAGAGTATTTAAGCCACCACCACCCACCCACCCCGTCTTTCAGTGCTGCTTATTGTATTAATTAAGAAATTTTAGTTGGGAATGCTCCATGGTAGATTTGAGGTCTATTAAAATGAGTTGGCCACCACCAGTTGCCATTAATTTGAGCTTGGCACGTGATGCAGCGCCAGACTGGAATGTGCAGCCTCCGGAATGCGAATCTTCAGCTCGATGGAGTCCTTGGGTGAAGGATTTTTGGAGCAGCAACTAGAGCTGGAGCTGGAGCCTGAAGCATCGTCATCGGGTGGCTGCATTCCTTGTGCTGTTTCGTCTCCGCTGGTTAATGAGTTATGTCAAAGGAAAACAATGTTTGTTACTTCATTTATATGCCATTATTATTTCTGTTGTGGCTGTCCTGCTCTGGGTGCTCCTTCTGCCCCAGCTCTTGCTCCTGCTCCAGCTCCTGCTCCATCTTCTGGCCATGGTATCTTAGTTTTTCTTTCAGCTTCAGCTGGCAGCCAAGCTCTATTATGCTGCTTGTTACTTGCTCTCTCACTCTCCCTGAGCCCGTCGTAGGTCCTAGTCCTGTCCCTCGGCTGGTTGTTTATGGCAAAAGTTTTCCTCCATTTTGCTTTTTATTCTCGGGTAGTTTGTTGTTGTGTGGTCGCATTGTGCCATGATTATGATTGTATTTCGTCATGTCACTATTATTTGCTATTTTTCGCTTCAACTTTAGCCCCGCCAGCGTTCTCATTTGTCTTACTTCTCCGTCCTGAACTGCTTTCTCCCCGCTTGGGATTTAATTTGCTGTTCGCTAAATCCGTTTAAAGTTGAATTGAATGCTTGGCCCGCTTGTTCCTTGGCCGGGAGTAGTAGTGTTTAAATTTAATTATGCTGATTTGTTCCATCAAAATATATATTACGCATACGCCGTGTATGCATTGCCGCTGGCCAAAGTACCGGCAATTGTAATTAAAACTAATTAATTGCGCAAATATTTGGCCGTGCTAATGGGTTTAATGAAATGTTATTGTTGGCCGTCACTTGTCCCTGGCCAGTTTGCCAAACAAAAGATGAATTTACTTGGTTAATTATGCCAGGAGTGGGCATAAAGTCCTGGCATTCCAGCTCTGTCTAATATGATTTTAATTAAAATAACCCGAGGTTGAGTCACCTAGCTATATGGTGGGTTTAAGAAATAATTGAATTACGTCTCTAATTAACACGGATTTCAATTTATTCCGTCACTTTTAACGGTGATGTGATAATGGAATTTTTGTGGCTTCAGAACATTTTGTATAAAGAACTTTTAAAGCTTAATTAGTAATTATTTAAATAGCTTATTAAGTTGTTTGGTATCTCTTATTTATATATTTATAATTTGTATTTTTTTTCCTAATTTATTGCCTCTATTTGTAGTATTTTCCCTTGTTGCTCTAACCATTTTAATCACTAAAACAAATCTAGATAGCACTTACACCTTCTTACACCATATAAATATTGATTCCAGTTGCCATATGCTGAGCAAAACTAAACAAATTGCGTAATAAACAACACACACACACACACAGGGGCGATAAAGATGGTAACGAGAGGCGGGGGGACACCTGGCCTGCTTCCCTCACGACTTCCTGACTGAGCTCCTTTAATTGTGATAAAGCTATCTCCTTGCCAAGGATCTGGGGCGAGTTTTATGGGCGAGGCGTGGGTGGGTGGTTGTGGCAACTGCGACATGTTGTGCACAACAAATAATAAAAACAGCAGCAACAGCAACAGCAACAGCGGCAGCAACAACAGCAATCAGGAGCAGTTAATAGAGGGAAGCGCAGTTTATCAACTTAACATGTTGGCAAGGAGTTTTTCGGGGGAAAAGCGGACTTGTAACGAGTTGTAAATGTGTGTGTGTGTGTGTGCGTCTGGCTGAGTGCCTTGGTGTGCGTGCGTGCGCTCAATGATTAATTGCAATAAAACACTCATGATCCAGAAACTGGGAAACTGGGGAAACGAAAACCCGTACGAATATGATAAATGGCAGTTTGTATTGCCCGCATACTATCACTCAGACACTGAAAGAAATGTATAGATATTTGAAGTCAAAAGATGATGAAAGAGATATATTTTTAAAGGATTTTTCCTGACTCGAGGGTCAATTTATATTTTTAAGCTAATCTTCTTTCGATACCAAAGAAACCGTTAATTTAAAATTTTAATACATCAAAACTATATAACATTTTTTCCAAGTGCATTTCCAGACTTGTCTCTTCGGCTTGTTGGCACTTGGATCCGCATAACCGCGAGCGTCTTCCTTTTACGTTTTTTCTATATATTTGTTTTTTCTTGGCCAAAACCTCGTTTTTGGTCCTCATTCGTAGACGCTAAAATTTATGCTACACTTTTGTCTGCCTTCCTGGTAACTCATGCCTCGCGAAGAAGGAAATTCGGAAAAGGGGAAACCCCCCCCCGGACAGGGTACAGGAGAAGGGCTTGACTTGTCTTGCCTTTTGCCTGCTTTCCTTACAATGGAAACACGTACATTTCTCGGGCGTACGTGATGTCGAGTATTCATCAACAATATTCGTTTGTTTGCCACACTCACACCCACACACACAGACATCTGCACACACACACACTCCGACAGGCTCATATATAATGAAAACATTGTCGTGGCAGTTCATAGACGTCTCAAACTCTCCTCACCGAGTGGATGTTTGTTGCTGATTATTATTTCCGGTTTGTGCGTTGCCTTCTTCAAGTTTTTCACACGAAAAAAAACAAAGTGAAAAGTAGAGGAAAAGGCAGCTACTCGAGCCACTTGGCACGCTCATTTGCCAAGTTGTAAATTAAAGTTTTTAAGCGGGAAGAGGGCAAAAAATATCGAATCTGATTTGGGCATGTTTGTTGTTTTTAATTAACGTTAAGTATGCAAATTTGCCATCAGGGACAAGCCGGAAGTCGGGCAGGCAAACAAATTGAAAATGTTTTGCCCCCCGGCCAGCCTGTGTCTGTTTGTGTGTGTGTGTTTGGATAAGTTTCCACGCAACAGAACAAAGAACAAATCCTTGTCCTTAGTTTGAAGCTCGTAAATGTTAGCCTTAACCGTTTCTGTTCAGCGATAAACTGTTATATCCCGGGGATACCGTATGTTGAGGCACGTTTTATGGCAGGAAATAAAGAGCTTTGCCAACTCTCTCTTGCTGAGCAGACTCTCTTTCGATTCTCTTATACGGAAACTACGACGAGTCCTTCCGACACGAACGTCATCCTTGAAAGTCCATTAATTTCGCTCAAATATGCCGGCTAAGGAGGAAGCATAACGAAATCAATTCTGCAATTTGCTCGACAGTATTATTTCAATTAGAGGCAAAGAGAGCGCCTCGGTTTTTCCCGAATTTCCCCCTTGGCCTGCACGCACTTCCGCTCGCCAAGCGACGCCATGTTGGCTTGCCTGCCAGCGGAACAGGCGTTCAGCTGGGGAAACAGGGCCAACAGGACCACCGAAGGCGACGGGCATCGATGACGTTTGAAGTGTCTAAAAACTTAACCCAGTTCGCTGCGAAGTCGTCATTGGAGCCGAGCGATGGGATGGCAACAACCCCGAATCTAAGGATGGCGAGTGCATTGTGCGAATTCGTTTGCATTTAATGCAGAATATCCTCGCCCCACTCAGGACATTAGCATGCATGTCCGACCGCCACATAATTCCAGAAAAGTGTCCAGCTAATGTGTCCTTAATAGCGACATCATCCGCTGCTCGTGTGAGCCAGTTCCCCGGCTCCCCGCCCAAATGGAATTAAGTCCACTAAAAGCGAGCGGAAGCAAAAGAAATTAACGCTCTGGGATTTTCCCGAGGTCCATTACAATGTTTTCCCAGCTCGTTTTTTTGTCTTATTTTTCCTGCCGGTTTTCTTTTTTTTCTCTCACACGGACACACACACACTGTATTTTATATGCAAATTTTTGGTGCATTAGACAAAAGGGTGTAAAAATATGGCCAGAAAAATGGGCTAAAACTGGACATTAAAGATTTCGATGGAGATAAATCTTTGGGGGGCAACATTTGCTGATATATTAGGCGAGGAAATATGCACTGGAAAAAAGGATAGAATTTATCTTAAATGTAAGATTTTATATACATTTTACAAGTATTTAAAATTTGAATTAAATATTTTGTTTAATAGTATTTATTTAACTTTTAAAGTAGGTGGAAATTCGATACAATACATGTATCTTCTAGCCTTTGTACCTAAATTACAGAATATATTTGTAAGTTGGTAGTTACTTAAGTTTTTAGATCTATTCAGCTATTTTTAAGAACCTTTCTGAAGTTTTTAAAAGATATAACTCCTCCTCTTCAAACCCCAAAATCGCTTCAAGACATATTGATATTATTTTTATCGGTGTAAGCAGTCTATATATCCAACAGATTTAATGGCTAACCCAGAGGGAAAAGGATACACTGATCTAGGGACGAGGGGGAGTGAAGACCGCAAGTGACTTTAGTGAAATTTACAAGCTGTCAATAATTTATAGGCGCAGGGGCAAAAACTTTACGGCCAAAGTGCCGTAAATTGGCAGCTACCAGTTGTTGTTTTTGTCTGTATGTGGGCGTGTGTGTGAAAGGGTGTGCCTGCGTGTGTGTAGTTAGCGGTAACGGTAATTTTAGCGGCATCAATTTCGCCAACATAAATATTCATATGCGCCACTTTGTCAGTGGCTGGGATTTCTGGCAGAGGAGAAGGAGCACCACGGCAGCCAGACACACATAGTCCTTCAGCTTGCGTGCGCTAATTTGACGGCACAGGATTTATTTAATTTTCGGTTTTGTGTGTGGGTGTGTGCCCCGAAAAATAATACAAGTCCTTGAGACAATCGAGGCTTCCTTCCATATCTGAGCGAAGGAGTCTGTGGCCAATTTATTTAGCTGCTGCGGCGGCGGCTCCATGTGTGCGATTTCCCAAAGCCGCAAGTAAGAGAGTTGCAATTTTTCTTTTTGGCCAAGCGAGTTAATGAGATTCCAAAATTGTTAGAATATCAAATATTTGCCAAAGCCACAAAAGGATATATAAGCTAAGAGCTTAAAATTGCTTCCGATTGAATTTATTTCTCTGAATAATTAGAATTTTTTAAGGTACGTAGAGAAATTCGAGTGGCTTTATTTAATAGCTAAATGAAATAGTTGCAAATCAAACAAACACTAATGAGAACATTTAATAATTTATATTTAAATAAATACATTTCAATAGAATAACTTTTTATCAAAATGTACAATATTTTCCGATTAATGAGATATGCAAATAGAGTTTTAACCTGAATCTCAACTTTTGCCTGCCGGAATGTTTGCGCAGCGATAAAACGAGAGAGAGAACGAGTGCCAATCCGTCCAGGATGTGCCCCGTCCTTAAAGTTTGTTTAAGTAATTTGGCCAAAAATGTTGCACAAAATGCTCCACAGAAAAGGAAATAAACAAACAAATTTCCAGTGAGCCGGAGATGGAGAAAAATGGGTTGAAAAGGCTTAGGAAAAATACTGGGCAGAGTGGCAGAGGGGAGTGTAATGTTCAGAAAAGACCAAGGGACACTATATAGACATGGTTCTGCAGCAGTTTTTGGGGGAAATTCCTTGGCTACAAGGACAAACAAGGCTCCGATGTTGGGCCATTAGCTGATGTTGCTGCAGTTGCTGTGTGCGGCTTCATTGCCCTTATTGGCTGTTCAAAATAATTACAATAGTTTCGCCCTGCCAGAGGAGAGACCAGACACAAGGGCAACTGAATAAAAAATATACTAAAAATTAAATTCATGTTGTGTCGAAAGTTGCTGCCTTGATGGCCGATGAGAGCATGTTGCACATAGATGTTGCAGCTGCAGTTGGGGATGCTGTTGTGTTGTGCTGCTTGCAAACCCCAAATGTCTGAAATTTACTAGTTAGTTAGCTTTTAGTTTAAGCTTAAATTAACAGGTTTTATTTAGCACTTAATTATATTACAAATATCATTTTAAAATCGTGAAATGTCATCTCGCTTTTGTTGAACTTTAAGAGCAACATCAGTCGGCAGCTTAATTCTCAACTTCAAACGGACAAATGTCCGGCACTCAGGTGTCCAATGGCAGAAGACGCATTGCTATAATTACAAAAGTTTTTTAATAAATACACAACCAGAGCAATGGGAGCCGAAAAAGAAAAATCAACACTGCGGATGGAAGTTCTCCACGCTTTTCAGTTGTTTGCCAGCTTTTTCTTTTTTTGTTTGTTTTCTGTTTGTGTTGTGTCATCGACAGCGACAACAATGAAAAGAAGCTTCGTTGTCATTTTGATTTGAAACTGAGACTGAGACTGGAACTGAGACTGAGACTGAGACTGGGACTGGGACTCTGGGACCCCAGGGAGCTGGGTCTTTAGGATGGCTCTTGGGTGGCTCAGAAGTTGTAAAGTTGAACTGGCAGACATTGCCTGGACATTTCCGGTAATAAACAATTTGTGCGACAAGGCATTGTCAATATGGCCGATCAAGTTGAGCCTTTTGTCCACCGGCTGCTGCTTCTGCAGCTCTTACTGCTCTGTCCCATTTCCCACTTCCACTCCCATTCCTCCCTTTTGGCCAAGTTAATGGACAGTGGAATGGCTGCAGCTGCATTTGCATGCTAAATGGATGGGCGTGGCTTGTCTGGGGCGCTCCTCGTTTGTTTTTCGCCATTTGTCAAATGTCAGTGCTCATGAGCTGTTATTATTATTAGCTGCAGCGGCATGGAGGAGCCGGCAGGAGGATGATGATGGCTTTCTCTCTCTCTGCTGGCTACCATGGCTGTTAGACAACCGACATAATTGCGTTTTGAGAAATGTGCATCATTTTTTATGCAGCACTTTGCATTTTCTATTACTTCATTAGAAGCGGCAGCACGAAATGCAGTTGCAGCTTGGGCCACCCAGCACTGGGTTGTTACATCTTTATCTGTGTACTACAGTGGGAGAAATGAAGCTATTTTTTGAAACAGAGAGGCTTTTTTTAAAATTTTCAAATATTTTAGGAGATTTTATAGTAAAGTTACATGACTATTTGTGATAAATATGGTAGAATAAATTGGAATAAATTACTTGTCATGCCTCAATTTAATTTTAGAAAGTATAATTTTTATTATTCATCGATTGTCTTGTTTAGAAACCAACCTAGATTTTCTTTTAGTGTAATTCCACGTCTAAATTGGCTACCAAACACTGCTCTTTTTAGCTTCTCCCCCACCTACCGCCATAAGTAGGCTATGATTGATGTCAACTGTGGGTGTGTGGGTGCTGCTAGGTGGCTCGTATGATGTGGTTCGGTGGTGCACTTATGCCTTGTGTGCCTCGGCAATTGAAACTCGGCATTTGCCAGTTAATTTCAAGCGTAAACACAAAAAATAAAATAAATAAAAAAAGGAAAGGCTAAAAAGGAGTCAAGCTGCAAAAAGGTTAAAACAGTGAGGCAACAAAGTTTCATTGCGTTGATGCTGGCAACGTTTTAAATTTTCATAATTCATGAGTTCCTTCTCCACCTCTCCCCCTCTCCCCCTTACTCTCTTATTTCTCTTTCTTCTGCTTTTGACGTTTGTTTGCCACACACACACACACACATACGAACTCAAAAAGGAGTCGCAAAAATGGTGAAAACAAAGAAAACCAGAAAAAAATAACAAAAAAAAAATCTGCGCTGCGCTCTGCGTTTCTAATACCGCAAAGAGTTTATAGTTTAGACCCCCCCCCCCAAATGCACCCCTCTCTTTCTTTTCGATTCTACCCGTCTCTCTCTCTACCCCCGGCCAGTGGTTATAGCGACGCTTTGTAGGCGTTAAAGTTGAGCGTTGCAGCGCTGAAAGTTGAGCAAAAACTTTTGTTTTATGGTCTTTTATATGCGCTGTCAAAACTCCACCACATAGGAGACAGAGCGAGAGAGCGGCGCTGGCACTGCGAAAGAGATGGGGATAGCACTAGGACTAGGACTAGGACTAGACAAGGAGAAGCAGGGACATTCCCACATACACTTGTCGAGATAAATAGTCGAACACGAGAGCGAGAGCGTCCAAATAGTCGCCAATGTTTTGGCTCCCGGCAATATTTTTCCCCCTCTCGAAGCGAAAGTTTCGCCGCCGCCAAAGTTATGAGTTATGTGTGAAAGTGCCAACTTTACACGCTGTCACACAATTTGCGCAATTCCTTTGCCTGGCTCCCCGGCTTTTTCCCCTTTTCCCGCTTTCCCGCAGCGCTTTGAATAAAACCGCGAATCGCCATCGGACTTAAAGTGTTGCTGCGGGAAATTCGGCTTGAAGTTGTCTCGCCGACACTGGCTCGAAAAACTAATTGACAGGGAAAAACCGAAAGCGAGCTTTCGATTTTTAAGACCCCGGCAACTCTTGTCTGCCGGCCAACAGCGCTGACATGCCGTTAAGCACTTAACACTGAGCGCAAACACAGCGTCGAGCGTCGCAAACAGGAGCAACAGCGGCCAGGGCACTTTATGCAAAGGCAAACAGGATCGCAAAATTGGGGGGGAAAACACGGCGGACCAACTGCCCACACACACAGAGCCACACACATCTGTGAAAAATAGAAAATAAGGGCAGCTGGGAAAACTGTCTGGGGGTAAAGTGTTGTTTTAAACGAAGGCTAAGATACCCTGTTTGGGTGGGTTTTCTAAAACGAATTTTTAAAGATTTTTAATTTTAACAAGGCTTCTAAATACGAAGTAATAGTAAGCTAACGTCTAAGTTTCACAGTAAATTCTTTTAAAAAGAACTTTAATAGTGCTCCTATATATTTTTTAAGGAAAAATATACTTATAAATTATGTATTAATTACCTTTTTTATATAAATACTAAACGGTTTTCAATATAACTTATTTAAAATAACAACTTATTCTACTAATTCTAAAATTTTGTTCTTATTTGTACAATCAAACAACCAATACGACATCCTGTGACATCGATTTCCTTGTAAACCATTTTCAATTAAAGGCTTTACCTCAAGTTCATCCACTTAGACCCGAATATCCGCCTCTGCCAGGGTATCATGGGTGCCAGGCCCCCCTCAACCTTCCCTCTTTGCTGGCTGTTGCCACGTTGTTGGCATTTTTAATACCGCACGCTTTGTCGTGTTTGACATTTTAATCGCCTTAAATTTTATGTTGAGGTGCGCACACCCTCTTTCCCGGCCGCACAGATAACGATTCCTTTTCGCCAGGACTCCCGGCACTCGGCAACTTTGCTGTGCAACCGTCCACAAGTAAAATTTCCGTTCGAATTACTTTCTAATTCTATAATGAATTGTTTTTCCGAGGGCCGCTTTTGGTGGGGGGCGTTAGCGTTGGCTAACGAGAGAAATTTACATTGAGCGGCATCAAAAGTTGCGTATACGCCATGCATCACCGCCAGACTTTCCGGTGGGACAGGGACAGGGACTGGGTCTGGGCGGGGGAAAATGGGCGATGCAAAGTTCCGTAAGCGCCTCATATAATTTTGGTGCTTTGTTTTCGGCTTTCTTCTCTTTCCCCTACTCTCTTTTTTTTTTAGATTTTTTTTCTGTCGTTCTGCGTATTTCTGTTAGCTGCTGCTGCTGGCATAATTTGGGGCATCTTTCAGCAGGCCACGTCCTCGCTGGCCACGGCTTTTTCCCCAGCCCGGCCACTTATTTATGATAGCCAACGAACCGACCGGGTCCGGCTCTTTGTATTTGTCGCATTCTATACCTCTATCTCCGTCTCCGTCTCCCTCCGGGTGGGCGGGTGTGTGTGTGTGCGCTTGTAGTTTGCCCCAAGCCACTAAGTTTGTTTAAGCAGCTGTGGTCCAGCTGTCGAAATCCCTTGCATAAATTGCCGGATTAGTATTGTTAACCGAAAGTTTTGTTTTGCATTTTAAAAAGGTGGCCCTGGCATATGGCTAAAATGAAGTTGCCACGGAGTTTGGCTATAAACTGAAAGAAAAAGAGAAATTCAATATTATCATTCTGTCGATTTAATTTGGGAATAACTTGGTATTTAGTGTAATCTCTAGGGGATTAGTTGGGCTCTGTCAGCCTTTTAGTCTTGTATTTAAATGGGATTTAACATTATCATTCTCTCAGTGTATATATCCCGCTCTGTTCTGACTTTTTGTGAATCTGTTTCGGGCATTACTGATTATAGAATGCCAAAAGACTGCAGCTCGCTGCCTGCAATTTGTTTACCTAGCTGCAGGCCAGAAAACCTTCTCCGCCAGCGTTCGATATGCAAAATAATATATATCCCGGATCCAGGAATACCCCCAAACTGAGAAAGAGTGTGTGTGTGTGTGCTTTATAACTTTCTGATTGTTGCTGCTCTTTTGCCGCTCCTGTTCGACAGGTGGAGGGAAAACAGCTCGCGGCAATTATGGCGAATGCGAGAACTATTTGCACTCTCTGCGGAGTCTGCAACTGTACAGGTGTGCAGGTGTGTGGGTGTACTGGTGTGCAGGTGTATGGCAACAATGAGCCAGCGGAAGTACTTAAGCGCAACGCAGAGCACTTCCTGTTTTTGTTTTGCCACTACAAGAAGCGACGAAGCACCTTCGACTACGCTGTCGAGTTGAATTTGCAATGCTTCAACTTGTCGACATACCCAGGAAATGCTTTCTCAGCGGGGTATATATATTTTCCATAGTTTTTAAGTAACCTAGAGTTTTCGAAGAATTTTATAGAAAAAGTTTTTGTGGCAAAAGCTCGAGTTCTGCCACCTATTCTGTCTTGTTTTGAGATAACTAAACTGCAAGTGTTTTTCCCCTTTTCCAGGGTGTCTGCCAGACGATTCTTTGCTCCCAAGGGTTCCCTTCTTTTTCTGTGTTCAGCTTGTTTTTAACGTTTCTCCTTTGACTGCATTTGTATTTCTTTATTCAGGCATCTTGGGCCACCTCCGCGAGGAGTTTTCGCTACCCCCCTTTATGCCAGGCTACCAATCCTGGCGAGTGGCTTTAATGCGCATAGCTGGCATTTCGTTGGTTTTTGGCGCTGAAAGCAGGCCATCATCCGGCAGCCAGGATCTGGGTGCCCAGATCCAGAGTCCAACGTCCAGTTGGGGCTAAGACCAAACCGAACTGACAGTCCAACTGGCAGCCACTGACGGAGCTTTCACGGGTGCGGTGCTGGGATCCTTGTTGCCAACAAGCAGGCAAACATACAAAGCATTTTAATTTCTTTTATCCTTCATTACAGCTGCTTCCTTTTGGCTATTTCATTGCGTTCCGCTTCGCTACGCGGCGAGTCCTTGCCGTCCTCGGAGCCCTTGGAGTTTTACCCGTTGTCGTCGTCGTCCTCGTCCTCGTCGTCGTCGTCGTCGTCTGCTGTGTCAGATTACATACACTCCATTAACATTTTATGCGCTTGTATTATCGCAATTAAATTTTTAATGTTTTCATTTCGAGCACATTGCATTTTCATGTAGCGCCCCTCTCGCTCCCTCCCCCTGGGCCACCCATACCCGCTGTCTCTCTCCCCCTTTTGCCAACCGCCGTTGGCATTGGCAGCAGCCAAGCAATCAGCACACGCAGCACCGCAGACAAACACCTCAGCCGCACACATATACACAGTCTTCCCCTTTTGGCCCCACACTCAACCCGCTCTCTTTGAACCCATTGAAACTCCAGCGGCATCTGCACTGAGAAAATCAGGCGGGGGAATGGAAAATAGAAAGGGAAAATTTGTAGTTTTTAAAGTTAAAGGAAGCACTTTGGGATTAATCCTGATATAATTATTCCACTATATAATTTTATAGAATTTTTAAATTTAGAAGTTCTATATTCCAAATTGAAGATTAAATATTTTCTTTTAATAATTTGTTTTACAATGATAATTTAACAGATAAAGCCCAAGCACTTCAGTTTAGTCTTATAAATGAGAGTTTATACTTTTACATTTATTCTCTCAGTTCACCAATGGATATTCCGTTTGGTGCCTTTGGCTGGCTGTAACAACAAACAGCAACAATGCAGGGAACAACGCAGTGCCCCGCATGTAAATGCTGGCGGGGAAGGAGCAGGGCGGGCAACAGGGGGGCCAGGGGCTAGGGCCATGGCTTCAGGTTCAGCGCGAGACGAGTGGCAACAATTGCAAACAGCAAAAAGCATTTTCTGCCGTAATAATTTTAATGAAAGTGTTTGCAGTAATCACACTCGCCGATTCTCTCTCCCTGCCTCTCTTGGGCTTTCGCTGGCTCTCATTTTCCGGCTGGAGCATTTTCCCGCAAGTTGGCGCGTGAAAATTGCTGCCATCCCAGGAGCTGCTAATGCGCACGTGTCGGATTGACGAGTCTTTTAATTAATTTAAATTGCATAATTTATGCACTTTAAGAGCGACAATTCGGGGAAGGAGCAGATGTGCTATTGGCGAAAAGACAATGGCTGCTCATCAGCAGCGATTTTCCGTCTAGCATCCAGTTTCTGGCCGGCGGTCAATGCACGGTTACATGCATGACTGCGCCGGAAATGAAGCTTTAACGACTTTGGCCAGGCTCCCAACGAGCACACACACACACACACACACGCAGAACTTCCGAGCGGAAGCCGCTCTGCCACCATTCCCAGGACTTTTTCCAGTGTAATCAGCGAAAGTCAAAAGCGAGAGAAAGGTCAGAGGGAGAGTCCGGCAGCAGAAATAAATTTGTTTTAAACAAATCGAACTGGGGTCAGAAGATGGGTTATCTCTTGATTTCTTTCACAAAGGAATTGGTGGTTTAAAAATGAGTCTAAAAGTAGGCTACAGAATAACAAATATCAAGAGATACTTTTAAAAATATCTAAGAAAGGATTCCTATTATTTCTTTTATAGATTTAATTTTGTAGTAAGCACAAACCTTTTCAAAATTTGAAGAAATTTATTTAACCCTGTCTGAAAATTATTGTATCCATTCAGGAAACTTTTACAATTTGTTCAAACCTTTTTTTAGAATCTGCAAAAAGTCGCAGCTAAATCAAAGATACACTTCTTCATCAGGCGAGTAAATCAAAGTCAGTTGTAAATTTGACACTTTGCTCGCACACTTATTAGACCTGCTTTGTGGCAAGTGGCAAGGACCCAATGCTGATGCTGCTCCTTACAATCAATTCGAATGATAATAAATTCAATTTTTGCTGCGCACGCGACTCCGTTGGACTAAATTGAAACGTTCCACACGTACGCCTAAAACTATCACTAGCCAAGTGTGACTATGACTATGGATTAGCAGTCGGCAGGAGCAGGAAGTGCGATGCACTCGCCAGTCCTGTCTCTTTCTATTTCATTCCTCCCTCTCTCTCTCTCTCTCAACTGGCTAGCTGTCTGCTTCACACTTTTGTATGGCCTGCTAAACACAATCCTCGTTGCGGTGTCGAAGGCAAAACTTTTGCTTTTTCCGTTACAAAAAGTTTTTCTTTAGAAAATTGTTCGCCTTTGTATTGGATCAGCGGCACTGGGAGTTGCAGAAGAGAGCGAACAGCTGCGGTGGGGGCAAGTGCACTGAAAGAAATACATTTAATTATATTTTTAAGTAAGAAGATAACTTTGAGCTGAGATCAATTTTGAGCTTATTAAAACCTGAAAATGTGTAGACAATTTGTATTCATAGTTAGAGTCTTGTAAGAAGTTAATGTTTTATGCATTTTATATTCAAGTTGTTAAAATTCGTTGTCTTTTTCCGTGGATAATTACAAAGCAACAGTTAATTACTCATATTAATTAGTTTATTATACTCTAAATATAACTTGAAAAGAAAACCATTTATAAAATTAAACTTTTGATATGAATATAGAAACAAATTGGCATGAAGGAATCCGGCTCGAAGGATCAAAATCTGCAATGTTTGGCTAGATAGAAGAGGTAATCTTGGGTATCCCCTAGCCTTAACACTTCTGAGTATTTCCTTATAATTTAAACGATTTTTAGACATTCTTAAAACCTCTTTTTTCTCAAAGTGTCCCCGTAGCATCAGCGTCAGCACGTGTGGTTTGTGGTGGTTCCACCCACTGGACCGCCCATCAACACTTGGCCTGCTCATGAGCCCTGAAACGTGTTTGACATCGCCGAGTAGTTCTCACTCTTTCAGAGCACTCTCCCCATCCTGCTTGCTCTCCTCTCTGACCGCCTTGGCATCCAAAGCGTAGATCCCACAGGTCAATGGCTAAACTAACCTCAATTATTTGTCATTCAATATGATTATGGCCAGGGAATCTGCCGCCGACTACGATTGCGTTTGCGCTGCGGCTTGCATATTGAATACGTTTAAGCAGGATATTCAGGACCTTCGAGGAGCTGAATTTGCTGCAGGCCTCTGGCAGCTCCTCTTTCTTCCTCATCGGCTCTGGCTCCTTCTCGACTGCCTTGAACAATGGCCCTGGCACAAAGACTAAGAAAACAAACTTGGCCATTGTGCTGGGCAAACATGCTTAATTATTCCATTAAAGTAATATTGCCGGTTACCTGCTGTATCCCCTTTTCATTTCCATTTTTTAGCGCCCCGCGCGGTCTCCTTCGTTTCCTGTTCCTGTCTTCCTTCCCGCCCCGTTTCTGTCCCCTGTCCCTGTTTCTGTCCTCGACGTTGTCCTCGTCCCTGACGTTGTTCATTGCTTTTGTGGCTTTGCCGCTGTTGCCAAGTTGGGGCTTGGGAACTCACTAAAGTTCAATTAAAACTTAGTCAGCTGCTCGTCTGGTTTTGATCCCGACGATGGCGATGATGCAACCAACTCCGATTTCCCGCACTCGTGCGAGTGCATTGACCATTAAATGAATTTTAATGTCTGCCCTTATTGGCTTCTGATGCGACTGTCTCCTGCTGGAAAATCCCCACCCACATCCATCCATCGCGTGGTATAAAAAGTTTTCGCCACCTCTTCTGGCACGTGAGAATGTCAGGCTGATGCGCAAAGTGTCTTTGAGGTGAGGGCGGTAACGAGGGTCGCTTGATGGCAAACTTTAAGCACAACTTAATCAACATCAATGCGAGAAAATTATGATTCGTTGTTGTCGTGTGTGAAATTATCGCTTCCCGACGCCCCAGCAACTCCTAGCAAAAGTTTGTCCTGCCAAAATCACATAATACACATAAGTGTATCCACAGAAACAGTCTGGATTCGAAAGAGTAAGTCGGTTGAATTGAAATATTTTTGTATATGTAAAATAGGGAAATAGTTATATATTATTTAATTGATTCAGAGAATTTCTAAAATAATGTTAATTCAGATTCAATGGATTCATTTTAAATTTAATTTAAACAACTCAAAAACGTAGTTAATATAATGAATCCCTTCCTAGAAGCTCTAAGGGTTTCAAATCTTAAAGAAAAATGAGTTAAGCTGCTCCTTGATACTTAATTCCTTAAATATTCCTCAGCATATTCATACCTTTTCGAGTCAGACTGTACTTATGTATGCTTATCTGTCCCATCCGCTTGGCGTTGGCTTTGACAAAACCGGAAAAAACGTGGTAGATGCCGGCAGATATGTATTCACACACAGACACGACTCCGCCGGAGCTTAAGCCAACACAAGTTCCATAAGTAGATCCCGGCCAAGTTTTGCAGCATCTCGAGTCTAAGTGCAGGGTAAGGAGCAACAATTTTGACAGCCATTAATGCGAAGCCATCATTAAAACTGCAGGAGATACCAGGCAAGGCGAGGCTTGAGGCCGCCGAATTTGATGGTTTTTGATTCATTAGAAAATCACTTCTCGACATTTAATATGCAAATCAGTGGAAGTGGGAAGTGGAAATCCTTGGGAGTTGGTTGGCATCAGGAAGGTAAGGCTTAGTGTCGCCCGTCCGCATCTCTAATGCTGCTCTTTCGACTTGCGCGCATAATTTTCTAATTAAGTTTTCCTTTGCAGCTGCATCTTCACTTCCCTCCACTTTGTGAGCGTCCTGTTGCTGCTTTTGTTGCTGCAATGACTTTTAAGTAGCTTGCCGGGATTAACTGAAAGTCAAGTGCAGGCAGGCGAGTGGAGAGTCTGAGTCCCAGTCTCGGTCTTAGTTCCAGTGTCTCAGTGTCTCAGCACCGTGCAAATGTCGTGAATAATTTCTATAAATTTTGTCTCCGCCGCTTCCCTTTTTTGTCTTCGGTGTCTGCGCCTTTTGCACTTTTAACAAGATTTTAATTTGAGCTCATTATGTTAAGCTCTGTTCAAAGAGAGCCCTCTCTATCTCTCTCTCTCTCTCTCTGAGGGGATACTCAACTATTCCGTGTATATAGTATATATATTCGTGGCATAGACAATCCCGGAGCTTCGCATGCCACAACACTTGTCCAATGTCAAAGTGATAACTTGGCCGATTGATGTTTCTCTTTCTGTTTCTGTTTCTGACAGCTCAAAAGGCCACGATGACAGCCACGCCCATCGCCACATCGCCACAGCGGCCCACCAACCCACCGACCCACTTGACGCATAGCTTTATAGATTTCTCACTTGTTCGTCGTTTTTTTTTCGGGACGCTCGCACTCATTAATTGCAAACCGTTTGTGAAATGTTCACAGCTCTCATTGCAGCTCGTTGGCTGCGTTTTTGCGGCTCTAACGAATTCATTTCATTTCCGCTGCATTCATTTGCACGAAGGCGGGGGCGGTGAGGGCGGCCTGGGGGGCGTGGTGTGGTCGCAATTTCATTGCATTGCGGCCACAAGTCCTGGCCAGAAACAGAACCCGAACCAGTATAAGGACCAGGCCCAGAGATATCCAGCGCCAGTGGCATTGCCATCGCCGTCGCCACTGCCACATTGTGCACGCGAACTTGAGCGTTGATGATGACATTCCCGAACGCAAAGTCCACATAGCGGAGCGACCGATTTGGCAGATGCACTGAGAGAAAAAGTTGAATTAAACTATGATTAAATTATAGCCAAAGTTTTAATGGTTTTAGGGTAGAATTAGGTAGAATTTCTGGCTTTTAAACATCAAAGTAAGATCATATATACCTTGTTGATGGACTAAGACCTAAAAATATTTTCTTTGTATTATCCCTACTTTTTTGTAGGAGTTGTGTGTTAAAGAATATACCTTTGAAATGTATTAAAGCTGATTTAGGAGTCTTTATTTTATTATTTTAATTTTTAAACCCCATAACAACCCTAACTAATACTTTTATCATTTGAGATCTATTTGAAATTTAAACCTAGAATACTCTCTGCTTCTGGGAATTTAAGAATTCTTTAATCTTTATTTTTATATATTTTAATTAAGCTCTGTTGGCCTGGAGATTAATGACAAGAGTCTCCTTGATTTAATGACCTATGAAGGTGATCATTTTGCCCAGTGTCCTCTGCTCTCGGTTCTCTCTCTGCTCTGGGCATTTCCGTGTGCCGTTCCATTTCGCTGCGCGTTGTTAACCAAGCAACTTCCGAGGGTAATTAATTCGAGTACTCCAGCGCTCGTCCAGCTCCGGCTCCAGCTCCTGGCCCTGTCCCCGATCCTCCCCCCTACTGACATCGTCCGTTGTCTGTTTTAAACGACTTACAACTCGGATTACAATTAGACAAGCTGTTCGTTCGCTTGTTCTGTTTGCGCAAATAGTTGCTGCTGCTGGTGCTGGTGCTTCTGCTGCTCCTTGCAACCGCTTTTTGTGCAGTCTTTCGCCACAAAATTTGCATGTTACATTGTCCCATACAGGGTTCTGACGGTGGGTGGGATTTTCGCATTTATTTGCGCTGCGGCTTCGTTCTGCAAAATTTAGCTAAAATATTCACACTCACTTTTCGCATTTCCTTTGGCTTCCTCGCTTTCTTTTCCAACTAATTGCCATCACCGGGTCCCGATTCCCTCTTCCCCGCCAGAAATATGCCAACAATCAAAAGCAAATCACAACACATCAAACTTCCCGCATTATGTGAAATGAGCGTAAATAAAAAACAAAGCAAACCGCAAAAAGTTGGCCCAGGCAAATCTCATCAAAATCCGTGGAGTGGAGGAGGGAATCATAAAAATATATGGCCCACTTTAAAGCTAGCCGGCACTTCATCAACGAAGCCCCTCAGCCGCCTCTGCCACCAAAAGACAAACATGTAACTAAACACCAAGGACTCGAAAACTCAGCCGTGGGCGCAGGACACAAAATGACAGAAAAGGAACAAGAACTTTAAATCATTCACTAAGGATAAAAACTTAGAAGTAGGAATTTATCAAATTAATTTAAGGAAATTAAACTTTAATTTAAAATAAAGATAAAAATAGCAGGAAAATATTAAGGGATATAGATTTAATTAAATACTTTTAGAATATAAGGTAGTATTTTGACACTATTTTCTTGTTGGTTATTCTTCTCTTTTTATTTCTTAAAATTCGATATTTTTAAAATTAAATTTTTTAGCTTTTAAAAACATTTTCTTCTCCGTGCAGCTCTCCTTGTTTCCCCCCAAAAAAAAAAGTAGCAGGGGCCGGACACAGGCTGTCATAAAAAATGGTCCTGAGTATTAGTTTTGTGTGTGACATTTACTCAGAGTGGCTTTCCCCCCAGCTTTCCCTGGGTTTTCCCCCTTGTTCTGGCTGCACTTCTTATCGTGGAGACCAAGCAGTTTCCACTTTTCGGTCCCCCAGCTCGACTGTCAGCGGACAAGCTGAGATATTTTCCCAGCCCGGGTCCTGGCTGTCCCCTCCCCCTCAGCTGCTCCAGGACTATCTCCCGCTCTAATGACAACACAAAAATCAACAGTATTGCAAAGGTGGACGAGCGCCGGACGCTGGGAATCTAAAATGCAAATCCGCTTTTTATTTCATGCAATTATTCTTGGTCATTGTTTTTTGTTGTCGTTCATCTTCGCCGCGAGTGCTTAGAGACATAAAACAAAAGCGAAGGGAAATATAATGGTTATAGGTGTGATGACTAGAAGAATACTCTTAAAAAAATATAAATACCTATAAAAGTATAGAGAATATTAAGTAAAATAAAGTTATTCATAGAATTTGGTGATGTTTTTAATTCTTAGAACATTTTCTTTTAAGATTTAGGGTCTCTGGAAATCCTTGTAAATAGTTTTATGGGAAGAGAAATTATTCAAAAAATATAACAAAAGCTTCTGCAAGTCACTTTTGATTTCCTAATATTCATATTCGATTAATTTTTCTACATTTTTTACAATATCTTTATGTAGTGTATCAGAAATAAAATACATTCTCTGTGGTCATTTGTCTGTTGTTTCAGAGTTTCGTCTGTTAAATTGCCAAATGCAAAAAGGTGCGTTTTCCTGGAGCTGCTTTCGGGTATGAGGAAAGCGTGGAAAATCCTGGAAATCCTGGATCTGGGGCGCATTCATCATCTGGCCCGCGCTGACATTTGGCAAATGTCAAAATGTTTTGTGTTGTCGCTGAAACTTGCTCGCTGATTGACAGCGTGAAATGTTGGCGCATGTGTTGCAACTGGCAACTGTGCAACTGTGCAACTTGCAACTTGAAAGCCGGCTAGCGACTTGCCAATGTTATGTTAATGAGTTATTGTCTTCGTGCGGCAAGAGTGCAGCAAACTGCAGGCTTCTCGGCCTAGTCTCTCGATTTTTCCTCGCCTCGGCGTCAGAGTGTGTCGTCTGTGTAATGAAAAAACAATTTTGAGAATTTGCCAGCATGCTGGCAAAGCAAACAAGAGGCGACATCACTTGTCATAACATTTGCGACCCGGACATGCCATCCCCCGCCACACTCGCCCTTCGTATTTTGTATATTTTGTATGTTTTTTAGTCATTTACCAGACCGTGGCTGCATCGAGTCCTTTTCAATTACGGCCCATGCACAAGGACACTGAACGAAATACGAAATGTATAGATTCTTTACTTAAAAAGGAGTAATTGGAATTTATTTAAAGATAACTAGAGTCTTAAGAGTCTTGATTTTAAGGCACCAATTTATTAGGAACTATTTTAATAAATTACTTTTTTAAAATCTTCCCTCTTCATGTCTCAAAAGAATTCCCAACAAATTCAACCATTTTTGTTGCCGTGCACACATGTATATTTATATTTGTCATTGTTATCAAATCGGACAGTTAATTGCTTTTGTGTGTGCTCAGACAATGGGGCCAAAGCAATTTTAATTGTTGCCATATTTTTGTAACAGCTTTAAGTTGGAGGGCCGGGCTGGCAATCATCGGAGAGGGAGGAAGGGGCGCTCTTGGCCCATTAGCAAATCCAGGCAGGCAATTTTCTTTCATGGTTCCATGCTGGGCATTGTTATTAATCAATAGTCGGGCTCCTTTGGCTCTGTGGGGTCCTCCTTGCATGGGGGATCTGGGATATATGGGCCATGGGTTTGGGTTGATTAAATAGGCGCGTTAAGACAGCTGCCACACACACACACACTAAAGCACACGATTGCATGTGTTATGTAATCAATGAATCAAATAATTTGATTTATGATTGCCTTTGATTTGATCCACTCACAACCACAAACTCGCACTCACACTCACTTCCTGCTGCTAAATGAATTATGTGTGCGGGGCTGTGGATAAGAAATGGGATAAGATTTGATAAATAGACTTTCTTGCATTTCGAATCACATTTTATTTTAAAATGCACTGCAAGAAACTATAGTGAACATCATTTAAACAAGTCAAAGAGTTTTAAGTATAAAAGTAAACTGAAAAGCTTTGTTCAAAATACAATTATTTCGCTTAAATTGCTTTCAAATTATCGAATCGATCCAATTTCTTCTTCATACTACTAGAACTTAATGTATTCCTTGAAACGATAAGGATAACCCTCCTTAATTGATGCGAAAAACATGATTGATGGCCTGGAAGGCGAAAGCTGATTGAAAAACCTGATGGGTCAAGGTTGTGAAATTATGATTTTCCCTTATTCGCGTTTGTTTTCCATTCTCACTTGGAGATTTCCGCAACACGCCTTACTGCTCGCTGAGCTGGACCACGCCCCACTCTACGAACAAGCTGTTTATTTGCCCGTCTACTTCTGTGTCTGTGTCTGCATTTCGGTGACATTTTTGCCATTAGCCAAATGTCAATGCTCGACGGCGAGTGGTAAGCACTTATAATAGATGGGATATCCAGTCGGTTGCCATCGGCAACAACAAATGGGGCTCAGGCTCAGAGCTCACGGCTCCAGCTCCTGGCTCCTGGATGTTGGCTGTCAACTGGAGGATTGCGTGGCGGGCAGACGCGAACGCGGCGATAAAAGAATGCCACTAAGGCCCTTTGATTGCCGCCACCCCACCACTCCCACTCCCAACAGCCGGATCCTGACAGCGCAAATCTTCTACGGGATAATTTGAATAATTTCACTGACCCAAGCCAATCACCCAGACCCCGCAGTGAAAGTCTAGCAGCGACTCCCCGCCCGGCTGACAAATGGCTTTTAAATCACCTGTCCAGACTTGAGCTAAGAGTTCAGCGCAGCGCTCACGGATTTCTTTTTGCGTACTTAAGACACTTGGCTGTTGACTTGCAATTCGCTGCAAGTGGAATGGATATTCCGGGTTCCGCCATTTCCATTTCCATATCCCCTGCCAACTTTACCGTCCGCTGTTTATGGCACGCATGCCTGCCAACGGGGCAACGCGGCGTATGCGTAACCACAATGAAAAGCCGTGCGCCGTGTGCCGTGTGCCGTGTCCAACAGGGAAGCTGTACACGGAGAGAAACCAGGGGAGTCAATTGAGTAATATAATTTGAACTTTTAAGTTGTGGAAAATAACTTGAATATAATATTTGTACAATTGTTTTTCCTTGATTTGATACAATATAAAAAGTATTTAAAGTCCTTTCAATGCAAACGTCTTAATTTTATAAAAGTAATATTAAACTAAACATTTTCTGTATTATTTTGGTTATTTTAAAAAAGAAATTGAAGGTAATTGATCTTAGAAACATTTAAAAAATATTTTCCTGTAGATAAAAGCTTTCCTTTTATTTAACAAATAAATAATGACTGACCATCTCTCCTACATTCTCTCACTGCAGGCGTCAGTTTCAGCTTCAGTTTGAGCTCATCAGGAGTTTTGCCTGGATGACGGCTTATTATCAGCAACGGCAGCACTTTGCACGCCTTGCAGCACATGGAATTGGTTGGACAGGAGGGGAATGCAGGGGGGCTTCGTGCACTTTTGTGATGGATTAACCGGCGCTTAAGCTGCAGTCGAGCGATAAGTGCCGCTCATGGCAGGCCATTTTGTGTGCTGCCGCTCACTCACCTGGGCAGCTACCCCAGCCCGACCACCTGCTTCCCAGCTCCACACCTGCCTCAAATGCCACACCTGCCGCACGGCCACCTGCCGCGATGGCGATGGGCAAAGGGAGGTGAGCAACTGTAACGGAAGCTGGCAATGAGAGTCGTTTTAAAATTGAAATGTAATTTCCTGCAGCATGTGGCGATAGACACTGGCTCGGATCCTGCGGAGTGGCAATACCCGCACAGGACACACAACTCATATGCATATAATTCGCAAGGAGTGAAACTTCATTCGGATGGCAGGCACGTAAGTCAAAGTCAAGGATACCCATAAATAAGTTAGTTTGGCCCCAAAGGAAGTGCTCTCTATTGCAGTGGGGGGAAGGACATGTTAGTTGATTAACTTGGCCACGTTTGTAAGATAAAAGAGGTTACTTTCAGATGGGTATCAGTTTTCGAGCAATTACTTTAAGGATTTTGAGGAGATAGATTTGGCGTCTCAATTCGGGTAAATTATAATTAATACTACTTACTAGCTTAATGCCTAATGGCTTCCAAATATGGCTTCTAAAATATCAAAACAATTTAATCTTTGGCTAATACTTAACAGATTGATTGTAACATATTGCTACTTCTCCATTTACTCCATTGTTAGAGCCATCAAATGGCTTGCTGGTTCCTTTAAGAAGCAATTGCCTTCACCTAAGACCCCCCCAAGCCAACAAAGGCTTAATGCTTAATGCATTTCGGTGACCGCCGGCATTTTCCGCTCGTTCTTGCATGTGGATGCATTTGATTGCTTTTAAATTACATTTCCCAGAATCGATCCTGGTCCATAATTTGGCCTGTTGCAATTGCAGTAATATTATTCCTATTGCAATTCATTATGCACGGAGTGAGAGAGGTCAGTTTTTTGCCAATATGTTGCCATTAGATATTCCCATTTCGAGTGGATCAAACTCGGCCACATGCAAAGCAATTAATTTAATTGGATTAAACTTGCAGGGGCAAGTGGTATATGAAATTCCATATTTATGTGTAATTATTCATGGGCCCAGCTACAAATCGAATTCATTTTATTTTGCCCCATTTCGGTTATTTGATTACTGTGACATTTTGCATTAGCATTTGACACAAGCAACACCAGTGAGATGAAGAGTCTCCTCGATGCTAGAGATTCCCTCGGGTTTGGCCAAAGTTTGTGCAGCTGCACTTCCGCTGCGATGACGGAAGAGCAGTTCCGTGGGGGAGAACTCGGCAGAAAGATAAACAAACATTCGGCACACCGGTCACTAGAGCTGGGAGCTGGAACTGGAATGGCCATCAATGACAGACGGCGGTGCCAGGGACAGAATCGCGTGGCAGGACAATCATCGATGAATTGGACGGGCAAAGTTTTCCAACCGGACGAGAGACTCCGATTCCGATTCCTATTCCTTTGGCTGGCTTGTCTCAGCTGCTGCTTCTGTTCCTGCTCCTGCTCCTTCTCCTGCTCCTTTTCCAGCTCCCATTGCTCTCGGCCACCCTGCGATTCTGCGATTCTGAACTTCACTACAGTTGAGAAATTACTTATTTTTCAATTGTTGGCCCTTGCTGGCCGGAATGGCATTTGGCATTGTTGTAGCCGCGCCGCCATTGCCGTGCAATCTTGATTACTGTCAGTGGCAGCAGTTGTATTTAAAATTGGCTAACAAGTTGGCTTCCCTGGGCTGGGCCAAGGAATCCCGGCGTTGCTCGTTTACTGCCGCTTTTTACCTACTCTCTCTCTGGAGGGAGGTTAACTTATTTTTTCTGTCCATCTGTTTATGGCTCTGTTGGCCACTTGAACTTTGGATTTCTCTCTCAGGATTTCAGGTGGAAATTCTTTTGGGTTAAAACAAATATTACAGGAATTTTAGGTGCCTTTAGTATTAATTTTAAACCCTTTTTCTTAGAAGTCTTAAATTAATATTTATTATTTTTAAAGAAAACACTACTAAACACTAAATATGCTGTCTGGCTTTTTAAAATTTTGGGTTAAGAGTATTTAAACCTCCGGCTTCCTAGCCTCACTCAATGGCTCCCGTTACTTTTCATTTGGTTTTGGCCAGCCGCCGTTTCCTTGCTGCCTCTTTCCCTTTCCTCACTTCCGTTTCCTCCTCCGCCTATCTGCGAATTTTTGCAATGATCTGTCCGGCAGCCATTTTGCCATTTGTTTGGCACGCCGAAAGCCCTTCGCCCCCACTAGCTGCTCTTTGTATCTGGTGTGCATTGTGTACATTTGTTTGGCAATAATTTGATGTTCATTGGGATATTGCCATTTTGCAGCGATTGCCTGCGGGGAAATATCTATATGTAAGCAATTAGGGCTTAATGAAGTGGCCCACGAAGAAGACGTTCTTTTGGTTGCGAATGGCAAAGACGAAGGGACGGTCGACCTTAAAGGTTTTGCGATCGGCATTCTTCTTAACCCTTTTAGTTTTGGTTTCTAAGGAAAACAATTATATATATATTTAATATTATTTCATATAGTTTCCTTGAAAACTTACTTGTTTCCGGAGCCGTCTCACAGCCAGCCTCATTTACCAGAAGAAACAGTTTGTGCCGGGCCTCTGATATCCTTTGTGGTGAGTTCTTGCCAAAAATGCCACTTAAATCCGCCTGACCAGGCTCAAAGACGCTATTGATTCCCAACTATTAAACAAATATATAAAAAATATATAAGTAAATATATAAATTATATAAGTAAATCCTACCTTTTGCAGTGGCACTTTAAGATCAATATCGCACTCGATTCGGAACTTTGGCAGGGTCACTTCCACCTCGTTCAAGTGTGTTCTGGCAGCCACCTCGTTCAGGTCAAGTTCCCTCAGTTTACCTTCCAATCTGCTCAGTCCATCGATGGGCTTGGGCAGGATTATCAGCATGGTCATGTTGGATCTCTCAAAGGGCAGCTGCAGGATCTGCGACTTGAGCTTCTTGGATTCGCCATAGCGAAACTGACCGATCTGCCGCATCATGTTCACCTCCATGCGCTGGCGAGGATTGATCCAGAAGTCACCCAGCGAGGTGGCATCCAGGGGAAACCCATGGCTCCATTTGGCCCGGAAGAACAGAGAGTTGACCAGAATCACACTCGACTCGGTATTGAAGACCTCCGGTGTGAGGAAGTTGCGCACAGTGTAAAATGTCTGCTTCTCCAGCCACTTGTTCACTTTCTTTGTGGAGCCCTCCGCATCCGTGTAGTTCAGGGAATCTGCCGTGGCATTGAAGAACTCCTCGGCCTGCGGATTAAAGTCCGGCCTTACATTCACCTCCTCATCCACATACAACCGGGTGACTAGCTGCAGAGCCACTCCCTTCTCGGCACAGGAGCACTCCCGGCTCCAGGTCTCCGCATGCTGTTTGGCAATCTCTTGCTTTTTGGCTGCTCCCAGGATCAGGTTGGAGCGCAGCTCATCCGCACTCTTTCCGCCGGCTCCCATGAAGACCAGGGTCATGGCACTACGGGCCGCTGCAGGGGAGACCAAGAGGTTCATCGGCGGAGCATCCTCGTTGATGGCACGGAACAGATTCCGGGCGAAGACGATCGGACTGGCGCTGAGCGATGGCGCCGTAGTGCCCCCAGAGGCCATTGGAGCCAGGCAGAGAATCAGGAAAACTGGGGAGAGAGAAAAGGAAAGGCAGGTGGGATTTACTACCTTAATTTAGACAGTCCGACAGCCGAGTGTTCTTACCCCATTCGCTTGGCATGTTGAGATTCAACTGAGACTGAGAAGATTTGATGTAAGGCCAACAATGGGTCTTTGGACTGAGTCACCAGCTGGTTTAAATATATCTCTGGATCTGTAGATCAAGTTTTTCCGGTTTCCGTGGGTGCGCAATTGAATATAATTAATAAATAAATCCTGCTTCTACTTATTTCACAGTTTTTAAATAAAAAAACTAATTGAACACTTTGACAAAATGAAATTAAAGTGAATGTGTGTTCATTGTTTTTATTAAATGATATTTTTCATGGGGAAATAGTTGTTGTTTATCATTGCTAGACAGATGTTTTTGTTTTTGCTATTGTTTAGCACTGTTTGTTTAGGGGGCTCGCATCGCTGCCAATTTTTCGTCTCGACTGGCAAATATTTTTGCCGAATATAAAGGGGAAGCTGCGGAAAATTGTGGGAAAAATCTAGGGGAATAGGGTTTGGCATTGTTATTTGCATGCCACGACAGCAAGTCAATAAAGTCAATGTATTGGCAGATGCCTTGGCGGGTTCTGTCTGTGTGTGTGAGAGGGTGTACTTATGCTGGAGTGACTTAAATGATGTCTACACATTCCCAGCTTCCTCTCTCTTTCCCTGGCAGCAGTTGCCGTCTTTTTCTCTGACGATGTGGCCCTCCCTTTCTGTCCCTTTGTCTCATAAAGTGAGACTGCGTTATGCACAGATTTCGCGCTTGATTGCTCTGCTTATGCGCCCGATGCGTTTTGTATTTATATTTCAATTTCATTTCGTTCACCTTTTGACGTCACGCTCTCTACATGTCTAGGCCGTGATGTGTGTGTGTGTGCACACCTGAGTTTATTGTAGTGTACTGTAGTGTGTGTGTGCCATTCAATCATGCATTTGCTCATGCACTCGGCTGGCGCAAATGAACAAATTTCACGTCTGATTGAGCCATTTAAGTGCGATTTGCCCGCCTAATCGACCCCCATTTGCCAGCTGCCATTTGCCATTCTCCGTTTTCCATTTTCCTTAAATTTTCCATCCCCCCTCTTTGGACTTGCAAATGCGTTTAATTTTCAATATTTTGATCGCATTACGATGCTGTGCCTAAACTTTTGGCCATAATGCAATTATAATTGAATTCTTTTGTCTTTACAATTGAGGCAGCCTCTTCTGAGCTCTAAGAACGCGATTACCCTGGGCCATCGAATTCAAATCGCGCACTAATTGCATTTTCATGAAGTAGCAAGCACCAAGTGGCAAGTATTCCGAAAGCGCCTCGAGGCAGGCAACATACTCCGCCAATTTCTGATGATGGTATGGCTTCGAACATTTTCTGTATTATGCGGCTTTGATGGCTTAGGTGGCCCAAAATGAAACAAATGAAAAGGAGAAGGTGGAGGAAGCTGCTCCTTGCAGCCTGGGAAACTCACACAAATTTTCTTGGGAGCCCCCTTCGGGCTATCATTTTCGATTGTGAAACTTTCTGTGTGCTGTGTTGCGGTTGCTGCGCATCGAGAAGTACTCAGCCAACTAGTTTGTGGCCCAGAGCCCCACTCGACCCTCCTCGCCAAGCCGTACTGAGTGTCGTCTCGATGCGAACTTCCTTATAGGAGACCGCAATAAATACGAAATTTTGCTAAAATATTGAGTAGCAGCCACCGCCGACAATGGCGAATTGATTGGCTCGACTTCTTTGGAGTCTTTTGCCGAAATTAACCCTTTTCTCCGGCATATGGTAATTCGATTCGATGGCCAATTGAATTCCGCCTGAAAGTGTAACTAGAAACTGAGCCCGGGAGATGCGTTTGGTTTGCTTGAAACTAACAAATTCTATTTGCCCAATTCTCAGTCGCTCTCTCTATTCGAAACAGAATCCGTATCCGAATCGGATGTGTGACTTTGTAGCTTTGTCCATTTGATTTGTGGTCCATTTTGCAGTTGAAATCAAACAGCAGGCGGAATCTGGCAAATAGCAAACAGCAGACTAAATGGCAGAGTGAGCAGTAAGCTGTAAAATGCAAACTGCAAACTGCAATTGCAGCTGCAATAGTAAACTGTCGACGACAATCGACAAATGTGTTGCAACACGTTGTCACGCATACGCACCGTTACACCTCCACCGATACGGAAGAGGGAGAGTCAGCCCGAGAACAAGACTCACGTCGAGCTCAATAATTAATTGTTGTGCCACACTTCACTGCTGCAATCGAATTGTGCAACGCTTGGCTTGCTCAAAGAGAGAGAGAGAGAGAGACACGTAGGCACACACCTATTTATTTATTAATTAAATCATTCATTGTTCAATCAAACTTCTGGGAATCACTCGGCATTCCGTATTCCGTATTGTTTTCCCCCCAAACTGTCGCCTTAGATGCATTTGCACACGCAACCGGTCCCCGAGCTGTTGTCGCAGGCATTCATCATTTAATTAGTTGTACAGTTTGTGAGGGAATTGTCTGATTTGCGGTAAATGATTTCAATAAATCAGGAGCAACAGTTTGTGAAGTGTGAGTCTGCTGTCTGAGCTAAAATCAATTGATTTTCCCAGCATTTGCTCATTCTATACCCGCTCGCTGCTTTTTTTTTCTGTCTAGTTTGCCGCTGATTTCTGTTTATATTTTTCTATAGCTTTTTACAATTTATTTTTCAGTGCTTCTTCATTTCTGTTGGCTCTGCTGTTTCCGATTTGCTTCGCATATATATCCCTCTACTTCGTCCTTTTGTTGAGACAAAATTGTTTGTATTTGTTTAGGCTTATGGCCAAGACGATAAAAACGTCTCAAGCGCAGACAAATGCTCAGAGAAAACAAGTGAATGAGGCTGAATTGGCACAATCGAAGTGTGGTTACTCTTCAGTTTGAAAAGGAACAGAAAAGGAATTCATTTAAATACATTTTGAAAACATTCTTAGTACATATTTATGGTTCTAAGGGGATACCTAGGGAAGCTTACTGAGTATAAGTCTTTCTATTCGATTGAAATCTCTAGTTTAGCTGCTTAAAAGTATGCTATAAAGCTATGAAAACTCTTTAAGCATACTTTTAGGCTTTAAAATAAAAGATTTGAAAAGATCCTTTTCCTTATTTTTAATTCCTGGAAAGAGTATTAAAAACAACGTAGAGGAAAACAATAAAAATACAATTTTATGTCTGAGCTTGACTCCGAAATGGAGTGGGATATATACCTATACCTATTGGTATTACCCACGACACACTGCATGTATGTTAGTACTGCCAAAACACACACTCACAAAGCGCCACGTGGAGCTGCAAGGACAGTTACAGGCACAGTTACAGACACAGATACAGGTCCAGATAGAGAGGAGTTTTGTAGAAGACAGTGGAGAGCCTCTCCAGCAGTCACTTCTATAGACATTGGCTAAATTTAAACAGCACAAAAACACACCATACACACACACAATACTCACACTCACACATCGAGAGTTGAAGTGAAAAGCGAAGAGCTACATTTCCTGTGCCTTTCTTCGATTTGATTTTTCATTTCCGCTGCAAATGGTGACAAAGTTGGAAATCTCTCAAAGGTGTGTGTGAAGCCTGGACAGCGGGGAAATATACGAGAAGGAAGCCTGCTCTTGACTATTTGTATGTTGTGTTGATTTCTCGTGAAATATCAATACAAGCCAAGCACCAAGGCAAACAGAGAGACGGGAATGGGCGGCCCACATCCCGGACTAGGTCCACTTGAGATTTCCAAGTTGCAGCCGCTCAAGTGAGCTGGCGAGAATTGTCCTTGAATGCACTGGGAAAAGTATACAAGAAAAAGGGATTTGGGTTTATAATTTACATTTTATAATAAGGGAAAAATACACTTTTATTTAATATGGTATTTAAATAATATTTTTTCAAGGACTATATAGGCTAAACCTCAACTGATGCCTACCCAGCTTTTCTTTCTGTGTGGAAAATGGGAGGGTACCAGCTTTAGTGGCCAGCAGGAAATTTAAACAAAGCCAAAACTGAATTTAGCACCTCAGCTGGCAGCTGTGGTGGCCGTTCATAAAATTTGGCTTCCAGCGCGCGGAGACCAAGGGGGCCAGAGAGCACACACCGTACACCACACAGCGTAGAGCAAAGACCAAAGACCAGTGACCGCAAGCCCGGAACCGGAAACGGGGCCCCGAATAGGGGGCTAGGGATGCGCAAAACAGTTCTGTCAACAGTGTCAATGACAATCATTAACACAAATCAATGGGATTAACAATATTTGGGTGCCACACGCACACAGCAGCGAGCGAGGGAAAGCGGTTAGGAAAAATAAGGGAAAATTGGGTGAGGGGAGAAGGCGGAATATAGAAGGCGGGAAAGGTTGAACGAAGGCAAGCGCCATCATTCAACTTTTCCGACACCAACATCGCTGCAACCGCAGACGTGGCTCCAAAGCACACACACTGCCACAAAAACACACACCCTCTGGGACACACACCCCGAACACACACACACACACAAAGACGTACAAATCAACATGACAGGCGCAGGACTTAATCCGAAAATAGTGCAAAGTGAAATGAATGCAGGGGGGAAGAGGGAAACAGGACTTGGGGAATGGGATGCCATGTCGAAAAATGGTCAGCACTTAATTTCCTCTTTCCAGACGCCACTCCCCCTATTTTTCCTTTATTTTGCATGTATGCGACGGAGAAAGATTTAGGATGGCTGCTTGTAGCCCAAAAAATTTAAAGACAAAACAGTTTCGGGCTCCTTTGGCGTTTTGGTCAAGACGGGATGATGGTGACAACAGTTGTGTGGCCCACAAAGCATCCCCGAAAACATGCGACCCCAGGCTCCTCCTTCATATTCCCCCGCACCCGATATCAGCCTGTCTTCCTATATCCTTTATCCTATATCCTATATCAATAACTACTCGCCGACGACCACGTTCAGAGCAGCTGTGGCCAGAACGAAAATTATGTGGCTGAAAGTGTAAATCCAAGGCGGATTGTCGCCAGAATGGTTAAAGATGATCCCAAAGGCGGTCAAGATAGGAAAAGACTTGGGGAAAAATGATGACTTTAATCGGAATTCTGTATCTCTTGGGACTTTAAAATAATGATTAAAATTATCTAGATGTTGCCATTAATAATTTAAGCATTAAATCTTCTCGGAAACATTAGATTTTTATTTGAGAGTTTATATTTAGTTAGATTTTTGACTTTCTAAAATACAAATATTATTTTTAATTCGCAAAGTTCAAGTGAAACGATTAAATTATAAGCCTAGCAATATTATTAGCCTCAAAAGCAAAGCATAAGCGGCACTCGATTAATAAATCCATAAATTCCTCAAAGGTTTTGACCAGAAAACCACTTTAGCCAGCTTTCGGACTAAATCACACATCACATTTCCAACGAAATGCAGTTAATAATGCACTGCTCCTGACCAAAATTCCGGAGATGAATTGTTGGCGGCAAATTGATTGACAGAGGGTACAGACGATGGGCTTCTGGGCGGTAAAATGCTTTTAATTAATTTACTTAGCAGCCGGAATGACAACTGAAAAAAAAAAAACAGAATAAAAACAAACAAAAATGTAAGGGATCCCGGAAAATCTGGCAGCAGAGGAATGTTTCTGTTCCCGTTGACTGTTTGCAGTTTCTCACCTCTGCCGGGCACGCACGAATGCTTCACTTAATTTTGCAGCCCATTCCCGGAAATCCCCTACCCCCCCCCCCCCCCCCCCCCCCCCCCTCAACCTGTAAAACATGTCCTGGTGCTCCTGGCCGGGGCATAATTCTCTGTCAATGGCAAACATGTGCCAAACTTTTGCACAGAAATTTGTTAACTGTCAAAATTTGAGAGTGTGTCTCTGTGTGAGAGTGTGGTGTGGTGTGAGCCCAAATCATGTAAATGCCACAAATTTCCCCCGGAAAATCTCTGTGTGAGCAGGTGTTGGCATGCTTTTAACTTTTCAACTGTAAACTGTTTATGTGCATAGAGATTTTTTGCAACCATCTTGCAACGGGCGAAGTTTGTGGCCCCGGCACTTGACTGCCATTGTGTGTGTGCGTGTGTGATCCGCTCGGTGGCCATTAAATAAGTTTGGATTGTCACGGCAACTGCAATGGCAACATTGGCGCATAATTAAGAGCCGGCTTCCTTTTCCCGTAGCCCCTAGCCCGTTTCCCAGGACCTTCCTCCACCAACTAATTGATTTGTCCGAAAAAGGCAAAGAGATTTCGTGTTTTGTGTGTTTGCAGCTTCGAAACCGAATGACAACGCACGTGCACACAGCTGTGCACTGACAGAAAATGTCTAGTAAATAGAAAATAAATATAAATACAAATATACAGATTACTCTAAGAAAAACTCTTTGGAAACAAAACAAGCTTACACTTTATATTGTAAATATTTCTAATAAATTTGGTATCAATAGTTCTTTCAACATTTTCTCCCTCTGCAGGACTTCATTAGTGCCAAACAGGACTTGGACCATTCGCTTTGTTCTTCGCCTCGTGTCCAGTGCATGCTGATTTATTCATTAGTGAACTGACTTCTTGCCCAGCTCTCAATTGACACAGACCGAGCGGCGTATGAGCAATCCGCAAGTGTTTTGCTTCAATTATTTAAACAAAACTCCAACTCGAATCGTGCATATGACAACTGGAAACTTCTTTTCGTCCTCACCTTTTCCGTAACCATGCCGGTTCTGGCTTTCCAGGCTTCATGCTGTGAGTAGAGGTCCAGGACGGAAGTCACCGGGATGCAAAATCCGGAAATGTGGTTAACTGTAAATGCTGGACGCGACACCAAGTGCGGAGAGCGGGGAGAAGCGGAAGTGTCGTTTGACTTGGCCCTTGGATTCCATCAGACTCAACCTCGTTGCGACAGTGGAAAAACCTAAAACCGGGATTGCTTAGTGGGTGGGTGGCTGGACCGAGTTGTTGATGTTGTTGTCAACCAGTTAATGGTCCATTGTGGCTTGTTTTTGTCGAGAGAGAGAGAGAGAGAGAGAGAGAGAGAGTGAGTGCCAGAGAGCGAGTGAAATTCGTGCTGAGCTGCTGGCAGGCTGCAAGTTTTCGCGCTTTTGGCCAAAACCGCCGCCACTTGCGGCCAACGCGGCGTATGCTTAACGCTCGCGCCGCTGCACGGGGGATTTTTGTGTTTATTTAATTGCTGTTGATAAACCCCAGCAAAGAAGGGGACCCAGACTGAAGGTGACTGCCAGCAATTAGCATGGAAATTACGGCACAGCTTTTACTCCTTATTATCTACCAAAATTATCATTATTTAAATGTAATTATTATCTTACAAGGTGATTGAGAGCTTAATTTAATTGTATCTAATTATTTATTTTAGTTTATTTGTTGAATAAAGTATTTTTATTCGGTTCAAAAATGGTTAATAATAATTTTAAGCTCAGCATAAATAAGAATAAGGGGAAAACAGTATTAACAATTTAATTAATTTCAAAAGTTTCCTGGAAAAACTCCACAAATAATATGTTTTAACCCCATCATAGGTAAGCAAAAAGAGTCTCCAATAAAGAGGCCAGACTTGTCAACTGTCAAACACTTTGTTTTGTTGCCCGTAAATATTTAAAGGGAAATTCGAGCTGCTGCTAATTAACCATAAAGGCGGGCAACGCTGCTGGAAAAAGTATCCCGCACAAAAAGACGTTATGACAAAGTTAAACTTTCGGAGCTGGCCCCGGCCATAGTTTGCTAACTTTTAAGCGGCTTGCGCCGAATTATTTGCTATTTATTTTGCATCATTTTCATGGAGTGCGCACGGGTCAGTGGCAGTGCAGGAGCCGGGAGCAGGGCGACTCTGGAGCGTGTCAATGTAAAGTGACTCCATAATTAAGCAAGCAATAAAAATGAGACAAGACGTGGCACAAGCTGCACAAAATGCAAAAAAAAAGAAGAAAAAAAAACGGAGAATGGAATGGAAGCCCGGGCAAAGTTATGAATCTCATAAAACTTTCGCCATGAGCGGAAATGAGTGAGCGGGCCGAAGGAGCTGCAAGGACGAGGCAGGACGCGGGGTAGTGGCTGAAATGTCGCCGCTAATGACCGGCTGGCCATGCAGATACTTATTTCATTTCTATTTTGGCCGGTAAGGAAAAAAAAACGCAGCTAACCAGAAGGCAGCGGAAGTTGCACGACAGCCCCTCCTCCTTCTTTGGGCCGTGTTTCCCTGCCTGTTATCAACCCCTTGGCCATCATGCTAATGCAGTTGATTGGCGCCAATTATGCAGGCAGAAAGGGGCGTGGCCGTGGGCCGGCACGAGTGTGTCATGCAAATGCAGCTAACGTGTGACCAACACTCATGAGTCACAAATCATGGCCAGCAGAAATGCACAGGGAAAAAATATTTACAAAAATATAAAGTATTTTTGGTCAAATATTAAAGGTTTAAATTTTTAAGAAATTTAATAAAAGAGAAAATATTAAAAAAAAATCTATTTGGAATATAAATTTAATAGTTTAGTAAAATATTGTTCCGTGCATCTTAATCCCCCAATAACAAGGGTGAGAATTCGTGGTCATTCCACCTAGGGAGTTGAGTCACTCATCCTCCTTCACCTGTGCTGATTTTCGGACCCTAAAATTGCTTTAAGATGGATAATTAAACGCGCCTTCCCCCAGCGGAACACTAAATCGCCACGCACACGCCCCCCTTTACGTGCCACGCCCTCGCCGCCCACTGATGATGCCAACGAACTGCAGCAGAAGTTGAAGTTGAAGATAAAGCCGAAAACTCAGCTGAAATTGAAGCCCAAAATGAAGCTGGTCATGTGCCATTTGGGTGAGCAAACTTTCAATCACGTAGCATTTAATTTCCCAAAGAGAATTTGTGGATAAGTGCCACGCCCCCGCTGCCACAACCGCCCCCCCATGCTGCATCTGCGTGGCACTGCTGTTTGTGCCATAAAATTTAAAAATTGATGAGCATTCTCTGTGTTTTCGTGTGGATTGCGTTGCGAATTTCCGGTTGCTGTTTCGATTTGGGTTTTTGGTTTAGGGCTTTCTGATTTCGCCCCCCAAAATGGGGCATGTGAATATCGGCAGCTGGCCAGCAGCATTCATTTCATCGACTGTTGACGTTTCACGCGTGCAAACATTCAAAACATTCCCCAGAAATCACAACGCAGGGCATCGAAAATATTTATTTGAATTTATTAACAGAGCTGCAAGGCTTTAACCAATCAACTGCTTCAAAGTTGAAAATGCCTCAATTAAAAGTAGTTGCATTTACTTGGAATTTATTGAATTTGCTGCTCGGGTTTACTCAAGCAAATCAGCTTATGCAAAAGAATATTGGGAAGTAGAGCTTGCAAACGAATAAGTTTAATGCAAGATTGCTCTTACGCATTCATCCATTAAGAGCAATGGAAAATTAAATACATTTAAGATGCGAAAAGGATAAAATTGTAAGGGCTTTTGGCAGCATAAATTGTATTTTATTTGAGGATAAATAATATTATTAATTAACAGAATCATACACGTCAAGAGCAGCTGCCTTTATGTGATTTTTCCTTTCATACCGTTCGATTATAGAAATTTTTCTTCATTAATAAACACTCACAAAAGTCTGCTGACCGGCCGTCCTTTCAGGACTTGGGCCTCCATTCAGGCCATTGACAAACGGAGGCCCTTCGTCTGGAAGACCGCAGGATGGTTGTGCAAATGTAAAGTGTTTGAATGGGGCTCGAGTGTGGCCAGAGCACGGTCGAGTGACTCATGAGTGTGACCGCCATGGCGATTGCAGCAACTGTATCCAGTTTGCTTTGGGTTAAGCCAGCGCTAACGAGCAGAAGTTGGGTTCCGCATTTTCCCCCCCTCTGGTCAGTCTCCATTCGCGTGAATTCCGCTTTCTTTTTTCCTCGCTTTTCCCCGGACTCCAACTCACTCCTTTTTAGCCGGCGAAAATTGCAACTTTTGTGTCAAGCGCTAAAATTACAGCGCCAAGAATGACGCAAAGGCAACAAAGCAGAAGAAGCGGCAGTTAAGGGGTGTCCTAGAGGGGGAGGGGTTTGCTTTTAGCCCGGCTTTAAGGGCTGTCATCTCGTGCGTTTTGCTGCCGCTGCTGCTGCTACTGCTGCTGCTGTGTGCGTGGCAGCGTTTGAAATTACACCCAAAAGGACAATTAAGCATGAAGTATTTATGTGCCGACGCTTCGCCAACTGAAGAGCCGTGGAGGAGCAGGAGCAGCAGCACCAGTAGCAACACCAACAACAGCAATATCAGCAAGTGTAGCAACAGCGGCAAGTGGCAGCGATGCGTTGCCATCATCCTGTTGTCGTCTGAGCGGCCTGAGAAATAATTTCATTATGCTTGCAACTTAATGCCAACTTACAGTTTTACAGCCTGGCAGCTTCTTCTTCATCTTTTTCATTACTGCTGGCCGCATGACTTTGCTTTTAGTTCTTAGCCCTTTTTAGTTGCCGCTGCCAGGGAGCAACAGGAGCAGCACCAGCAGCAGCAGCAACAACTGCTGCAGGAGAGGAGCAGGAGCAGGAGCAGGAGCAACTGAATCCCGAGCTGGACAAGCTGCTTGCCACTTCTCTCGTCCACGGCCGACTTTATTATGCGAGCTCAGCACTAAATTTTATTGTCAGTTCATGTCCTGCTGAATTATGTAGCGCGGCAACAGTAACAGTAGCAGCAGCAGCAACATCAGCTGCAGGCAGAGAAAAAAATATAAGGAAAAATTATTCATTTAAGACTAATGTATTATAATTATAATAATCTAAATATTTCGTAGTATTATTTCTTCTTTAAAGAAAGAAAGTGTTTTGAAAACCCTTTCCTAGAAAACCCTTTTTCATAGTAATAACAATGTCTTCTTAAGGGTTCTTTCCATCCTTCTCAAAGAACCAAAAATACACTTTTCTCATCCAAACACATTTCCAATTTCTATAATATTTTCTCCCTGTACATTTCCAGTAGTAAGCAGGGCTACATTATCATTGTAATGCATTTTGCTTAGCTCTGACTTGACTTTTATGCATTCGCGAGCACTCAACAGGGCAGCAAAGGAGAGGGCAGGACTCGGAACGGAACGGATAACTAACGGCGAGTTCCAGCGCGAACTGAACCTTATTAAAAGCCATCAAAGCAGGAATCAGCACCGCTTGGCCAGGGGGGAGGTGTGGTAGTATGCCTTAATTAACATTTGTCACTCTGGTTACAAAGCAGATTTCGCTGAGACTGATTTCACACACAGGCGCGTAAATTGAATTGTGCATTGACCTGATTCGGAAATGCGGGACGTCTGAGAGGGCCGAGTGAGTGGGGGGTGCCAATGGTAGTACACAAATTTAAGCATATTTAGTAAACAATTTTAATTAAATGCCAGGCCACAGCCGAGCGGCAAACAAAAACTATGCACATTAATTTGCGGCGCTTTACTCAGAGATCTGCGGCTGCCACCGCCAAGCCACACCAACTTTTAATTCAATCCTCAAGCAGCCGAACTTGGGACCGCCCGCCCGGCCCTTCAAGGGATGCGACGGCCCGGCCGCCTCTTGTACATGCAATTTAATTTGACAAATTTGCTGAAAATAGTTTCGGCCGGGCCAAACGATATACAAAAAAAAAAGCGAAAAAAAATAGAAGTTGACTCCGCAAACATTCCATTCCACTCGGGACTTTGGCTAGCTCATTAAATTTTCCATTTTTTGTGCGCTGCTTTTCTGTTTTGTGCAGCAAAATGTTGCCATCGGCCTGCGGAATTCCCGCGGGTTCTGGCCCTGCTTTTGGCCCGGCCAAAAAGCAATCAAAAGTCAATGGGCAACACTTAAAATGTCGATGCGGGCGCAACATTTTTTGCAGTTGATTTATTTATTACATTTGGGGGTAGAGTCCTGGCCAGGCGGTAGAGTCCAGGCCACCGGAGACTATTGCATTTTGGGTGGTTAGGGGGGTTGGTGTGGCCTTTGGAGGTCTTGAGTCTCGGGTCTTTAAGTCTATGTGGCTTCCTTAGGGATGTCACAAATACTTGATAAAAATATTCCATATATAAGCCTTTATATTTTATATTTTAAGTCCTGTTTAGAAACGGTTTCTCCATTTTAAACTTAAAATATCCTCTATTTTAATGGTTATTTAGCTTATAATCAGCCTGTTTTTATACCCTTGCAGGGTATTATAATTTCAGTCAGAAGTTTGCAACGCAGTGAAGGAGACCTTTCCGACCCTATAAAGTATATATATTCTTGATCAGCATCAACAGGGGAATCTTTCTAGAAATGTCAGGAAGAAATCGATTTTTTGGCCATTTTTGAAAAATTTTATAAGGGGTTACATCATTAAAATTTTGGATTTTGATAAAAAATTGAATTTTCAAAATTTTTAAATGAAGTATGCAGATTTATTAACTGTAGAAAATCTAGCACAGAACAGTTTTCCGATTTAAAATTAATGCTCTTTTGGCCGAGTTATGATATTTTTAATTAAAAAAAAAATCAAGAAGTTTTTTAATATAAACAAGAAAAGAAGCTAACTTCGACACGCCGAAGTTTGTATACCCGTGCAGATTGCAATTGGATCACTAAGAATCGAGCCATTCTGGTTAAATAATTGAAATTATTCGAATTGAATTTCATGCACTTTTGGCTGAGTTATGAACCTGAAATTAGTTTTGTTTCTGAAAAATTATCAAAATAAATCGCACCATTTTTTTAAATTTAATTGCAGCAAGCTGCCAGGAACTGAAAGCGGGTGCCGAAGGCGAGAAAGAGAGCGTTGGCAAGGAGGATCAGGACGAGGAGGAGCAGAAGTGGACCAAGTGCCACCAAACCGAGTCGAAGCCACTGGGAACGACCTCCGACATTCCCACATGCCTCACCTTTTCTTCTTTTATTTATTTAAAGCTGAAATAAATAATAAACCTTAAAAAATGTGTTATTTTTGAGTTATGAGAGGAGGATGCGGTTTTTTTTTTGGGTGGGATAATTTAAACAGGCTCAATGGAAGGGCATTCTTGCGGTGGAAAATGAAAGAAACATCAAAGCAAAATAGCTAGATGAGCTCACTGACAGTAAGTAAGATGCCATTTTGTCCCAATAATGCAAAATAGCTAGATGAGCATCACTGGCAGTTAGTGAGATGCCTTTTTGTCCCAATAATGCAAAATAGCTAGATGAGCATCACTGGCAGTTAGTGATATGCCTTTTTGTCCCAATAATGCAAAATAGCTAGATGAGCATCACTGGCAGTTAGTGAGATGCCATTTTGTCCCAATAATGCAAAATAGCTAGATGAGCATCACTGGCAGTTAGTGAGATGCCATTTTGTCCCAATAATGCAAAATAGCTAGATGAGCATCACTGGCAGTTAGTGAGATGCCATTTTGGCCCAATAATGCAAAATAGCTAGATGAGCATCACTGGCAGTTAGTGAGATGCCTTTTTGTCCCAATAATGCAAAATAGCTAGATGAGCATCACTGGCAGTTAGTGAGATGCCATTTTGTCCCAATAATGCAAAATAGCTAGATGAGCATCACTGGCAGTTAGTGAGATGCCATTTTGTCCCAATAATGCAAAATAGCTAGATGAGCATCACTGGCAGTTAGTGAGATGCCATTTTGTCCCAATAATGCAAAATAGCTAGATGAGCATCACTGGCAGTTAGTGAGATGCCATTTTGTCCCAATAATGCAAAATAGTTAGATGAGCATCACTGGCAGTTAGTGAGATGCCATTTTGTCCCAATAATGCAAAATAGCTAGATGAGCATCACTGGCAGTTAGTGAGATGCCATTTTGGCCCAATAATGCAAAACAGCTAGATGAGCATCACTGGCAGTTAGTGAGATGCCATTTTGTCCCAATAATGCAAAATAGCTAGATGAGCATCACTGGCAGTTAGTGAGATGCCATTTTGTCCCAATAATGCAAAATAGCTAGATGAGCATCACTGGCAGTTAGTGAGATGCCATTTTGTCCCAATAATGCAAAATTGCTAGATGAGCATCACTGGCAGTTAGTGAGATGCCATTTTGTCCCAATAATGCAAAATTGCTAGATGAGCATCACTGGCAGTTAGTGAGATGCCATTTTGTCCCAATAATGCAAAATAGCTAGATGAGCATCACTGGCAGTTAGTGAGATGCCATTTTGTCCCAATAATGCAAAATAGCTAGATGAGCATCACTGGCAGTTAGTGAGATGCCATTTTGTCCCAATAATGCAAAATAGCTAGATGAGCATCACTGGCAGTTAGTGAGATGCCATTTTGTCCCAATAATGCAAAATAGCTAGATGAGCATCACTGGCAGTTAGTGAGATGCCATTTTGTCCCAATAATGCAAAATTGCTAGATGAGCATCACTGGCAGTTAGTGAGATGCCATTTTGTCCCAATAATGCAAAATAGCTAGATGAGCATCACTGCCAGTTAGTGAGATGCCATTTTGTCCCAATAATGCAAAATAGCTAGATGAGCATCACTGCCAGTTAGTGAGATGCCATTTTGTCCCAATAATGCAAAATAGCTAGATGAGCATCACTGGCAGTTAGTGAGATGCCATTTTGTCCCAATAATGCAAAATAGCTAGATGAGCATCACTGGCAGTTAGTGAGATGCCATTTTGTCCCAATAATGCAAAATAGCTAGATGAGCATCACTGATGCAAGTGATCAAGTTTTTTCATTCGATTTGGCCGCTTTCCAAACTGGGGTAACAGGCGAACAGAAACCAGCAGCAAGCAACTGAAAACTGGTATAAACTGTTATAAAAACATTTGGGCAAAAATAATAATTGGTTTAAACTGTTATATTTCATTTTATGCATTTATACCTATTTGTTGCAGACAACAACAGCTTGATGGCAACAACAACCTCTTTACAACAACATCCCTTCAGCAGCCCATCCAAATTTTTGAACATTTCCATGCAAATTGCCCGTTTCCCAAACTGGGGTAACAGGCGAACAGAAACCAGCAGCAAGCAACTGAAAACTTGTATAAACTGTTATAAAAAGTCCAAGTTTCGAACCATTGATCTTGGAGTAAGCGAAGACTCAAACCAGATGTGACCATATTGTAAATTTTTTGGCTAAAATGTTGCTTAAATGCACCTGGGCACACTGAAACTGACTTTGCATCAGTGATGCTCATCTATCTATTTTGTCCCAATAAAGAAATATAGCTAGATGAGCATCACTGCTATTAAGCCTGATATATGGCCTCCCAATATTGCAAAATAGCTAGATGAGCCTCACTGCCATTAAGCCCGATTTTATAGCCTCCCAATATTGCAATATAGCTAGATGAGCATCACTGATGGAGATGAGCATCACTGATGCAAGTGAGCAAATTTTTTCATTCGATTTGGCCGCTTTCCAAGTTTCAGTGTGCCCAGGTGCATTAAGGCAACATTTTAGCCAAAAAATTTACAATATGGTCACATCTGGTTTGAGTCTTCGCTTACTCCAAGATCAATGGTTCGAAACTTGGACTTTTTATAACAGTTTATACCAGTTTTCAGTTGCTTGCTGCTGGTTTCTGTTCGCCTGTTACCCCAATTTGGGAAACGGGAAATTTGCAAATTTCAGAAATTTGTATGGGCTGCTGCAGGGATGTTGTTGTAAAAAGGTTGTTGTTGCCATCAAGCTGTTGTTGTCGGCAACAAATAGGTATAAATGCATAAAAATGGAATATTAAAGTTTACACCAATTATTATTTTTGCCCGAAAGTTTTTATAACAGTTTATACCAGTGTTCAGTTGCTTGCTGCTGGTTTCTGTTCGCCTTTTACCCCAGTTTGGAAAGCGGCCAAATTTTAGAAATTTTGCTCACTTGCATCAGTGATACTCATTAGCATCAGTGATATTCATCCGAATTTTTTTTTTTTTTTTTGCACTATATTTAATAAGGCATACGGAGTGCTATTTACCCCTTTGTGACCTTAATATCTAATCATTCTGCCCTAAAACGGGCGCGCCGGCTAACCTTATTGGTTAGCATTTTCACAATTGCAAAAATAGCAGTAACATTTTCATGCGTTAACTCGGCCAAAAACGCAAAATTAAAAAATTAAAGCATATTTTTGGGGATTTCTATTAAAAACGTGGCATCTTTTAGGCGGAAGTTCAGATTACAGTTTGACAAGCACTGTTCCAAGTGAGATGCATTCATCCCCGCCCAAAAGTATGCCTTACTTTATATTTTAATCAAAGACTTAAAAATTCAGCGCAAAAGATGCCACAAAAATGACCAACTTATATTTTAAAATGCCTAAAAGTAGGCAATTTTTTTACTTTTTGATTTAAACCAGAAAAATAAAAGAAAAATACGTGGACCTGCATTCATTCCCGCCCAAAAGTATACCTTACTTTAAATTTTGTATCAAAGACGTAAAAATTCAGCGCAAAAGATGCCGCAAAAATTACAAAATAATATTTAAAAATGCCTACAAGTATGCAATTTTTTTTACTTTTTGATTTGAACCAGGAAATAAAAGAAAAATTGGGAAAACGCCTTTTAAAGCGGCAATAAAACTAAGAAAATAATTAAATTACACTTATGAGGGTTTTTTATAAATTATAGGCATCTCACTAACTGCCATTCATGCTCATTTCATTGTTTTTATATAGGAAAAATAAAATAAAACAAAATAATATTAAATAATGTATTTCATTGTTTTTATTTAGGTTCATTAACAAAGAATAAAATAAAGTATTTTAAAATTAAAATGTTGCTTGTTGTGTTCGTTGCTGTTGTTGTAAAAGTAGCCGGCAGACCTGACTGGCGGTGCTCTCTCCTTATCCCTGATTCCTGATCCCTGTTCCTCCATTCCCATCCCTTATCCACCATCCTTTTGCGTGTGTCGTTGGTCCTTTCCCCTGGTTCTTGTCCGGGGTGGGTGGTACTGATGACTAGGAGCGATGGCGATGGCAATGACGATGGAAAGTCTGTAATTGAAATGAGAAAAATAGCAAATTAAAAACTAAAAAAGGCATAACTCTGTCAAAAATGGCTTTATTTACATTCGGAAAGCGGTGTTATGTTCGTTTTTATAAGGTTAACAAATCTGCATACTTAGTTAGAAATTGAAAATTGTATCAAATTTTGAGAAAATTGATTAAAATTTTTTTTCTTCCGGACTTAGCCAGAAAGATGCGCCTGTTAATGCTGATCAAGAATATATATGGTTTATGGGGTCGGAAATGACTCCTTCAATGCGTAATGAGCTTCGGACTGGAAATAAAATAACCTGCAAGGGTATACAAATTATAGCTTCGTTGTTTTTCAACGTATGTTTATCTACTCTCAGAAAATGTAAAGCTGGGAATGTAAAACTAAAACTGTCAAACTGTAAACATAATAAGTATAGGTAAAATTTAATGAAACTCTGTTTTGTGAGTGTTTTCAGCATTTAAATCTATAATATAAACATCGAAACCAATCTGCAAGGTTATACAAACTTCGGCGTGCCGAAGTTAGCTTCCTTTCTTGTTTTAATATAAAACTGCCTTAAAAAATTCCAAATTCCTATAGCTATTCCTATATTCGATTCTCCCGGTAAACATCCCTAGTTTACCTTGGACTTGCTTGCGTTTGCCGGTCACGATTCGGGAGAATTTTTTATATTAGGCTTTCGTTTATGTGAAAATTATGTGCAACATACGAGGGCGATACGGCGGCAGTGCAGCTGGGGAAACTGCAACATTTCAAGTGACAAACCTGGCTCCCGCTCGGCGCTGTCCACGTACTGAGGCTCTCAATAACAGCCAGGTCCGGGCCAGGACTGGGGTCAGGAGGAGTTTCCTGGTCGGAGAAATCCAGGCACGTACTTTTAAATGGCTTTTACTGGCGGCAGTCAACTTAAACTTTCGCGCGGAGCACCGGCATTAGCCGACTGCCAGTGACAGTCTGTCTTCTGTCGGCCGTCGGCTGTCAGGCGTCCGGAAACGCTGTCGATGGCAGTGTTAAATGCAGCTGCCACAGCCAGTGCACTATGGGGTTTTTGACCAGTTTTTGTGGCATTAATTAATAACTCGGTCAGTTTTGGAGATATCGACATGAAACTTTACCAATCATCATTATTTGTCCCTAGGCACATATAGTATGAAAATCGTTTGGATCAGGAAACTATATCCTATAGCTCCCATAGGAACGATCGGGTAAAAGTAAAGATAAATTGATGAAATTTAAGGAGCTTATATTTGTTGCTATTTTAACACGATATAGCAATTTTGAAGAAAATCGGACAACGCTTTCTCTAGGAACAAAAATAACCAAAATACCGGAATTCAGTGTTTTCCCATACAAACAGCCACCAAATTGGCGTTGAAAACAGTGAGGTTATCTAAGAAAAATTCAAATTGCACCAAAAGTGCGGAAAAGTGCACAATAAGACTAACTGATTTTTGCTCAGAATTGACAACGCTACAACATACACTTGGACGCATTAAAAACTAATGCGAACTTATATTTCAAAACTCTTCCCAAAGTTGAAATTTGTTTCTCAAAATTCAGCTTAAGGTGCATTTATAATATGACAAAATGTCAGTATAAACAGGCACAATTTAAACAATTAATACACTTAACATGTAGTTAAAACCTATGAAATCAATGTCCATTAGTTTTTTCCTTCACAAATGGTGTCTTACACGAATAGTTTAATTTCAAAGATCACTTCGTTAAAATGGCAAACTTAGCAGACGTGCATTCGGATGCAACAGCTGACTTTGCAGCTGTTATGCTAACATATGCTGTTAAGTATTAACATTTTGAGTATGAGGCATAACAGTTCGATGTTTTGTTAATATAATCCCACTATTTTTTTTTAAATTTAAGAACTTTTAAAAAATGATTAAATGCCACAAAAAGTGGTCAAAAACCCCATAGTGCAGTGGTGCTGGGGAAGGAGGGAGGGTGAGAGTGCGAGTGGCAACTGCCAGCGGGCAATATGAGATGCCACATGGCCGTGGGCGATGCGGATGCGGCAAGTGCTCAGGCAACGTCACTAACCGCAATGTTAACGGCCATATTAATGGCACCTTTTTTTTCGTGCCAAGTCTGAGGAGCCTGGTCATTCCACTTCCACAGAAGTGGTGTGTCTGGGGTTACAGCTGCTTGACTTTGATTGCACGCCTCATCAGTGTTGCGGCGTGATTTCCGCCTCCCGTTTCTGGGCCATAATTAAATGCCTTTCCAGGCTGGCCGACGTTGCGTATGAGTGATGTGAGCTACAGCTGTGGGGGGGAACTTGTTTTAGGTGTTTACCAAGCATACTATTCTTTGAATCAAGTAAAACTAAATACATATAGGAGAAAAATGTAAAGAAACTTGCCTTGAAATGAATTATTACCTTTCACAGGTAACCCAAATCGAGCTGTGCTTAAAGGCAAGTCCTCTCCGGGAATAGATACATAATCATCCAAGCATTCCGGGGTCATGGAGTCCAACCAGCAGCCACAATTCAACATTCAATTCACCTTGAGCGAACTTTTGGCCGCGGCGCCGAGTCGAGTGCATCATTTGTTATGGCCCAAACGTGGCCAGACAAGACAATGCTGCACGGCTACATATGTAGTATAATATATATATATATATGGCTGATTCTGAAGCAGGAAGCGAATGCCTAACCAGGACTACGTGACGCGTCACCGCCAAAGGGGCATGCAAAGTGGTTCCCTATGAATTATGAATCGAAATCGGAATGCGAATCAGTTTTTGGGGTTTCAGCATCCGCCAAAGCGGGTAAATGCATTCCGTCTGAAGCGGATTTTAGCCACATCTGCTGCCAATAAACATGGAGGCTAGCGCACTATAATTTGCGGCAATGATAGCTGTGAGCGTGTTTTATTCCCGGCAGTCAGCTTTTGGGTTCTTCGACGTCGTTCGTCCTTCGTCTGTGCAACATATGCTCATCAAAAAGAAGTTAATTTCTGTGTTCTCTCCGGCCGTGTGCAGGAGGAGTGTGTGCGAGTCTTGTGTGGGTTTCTGTGTGTGTGTGTGTGTTTGTGTTTGTCTTGTGTCGACTGACATTAAGCTGCTTGTTTGCACAACATCTCAAAGGACAACGGCAACGGCAAGCCAACAATCAGCCAGGAGCCAGTCAAGTCTTGTCCTTCTCTCTCTCTCTGGGTCCTTTCTCTGAACGTGTGTATATATACATATATATATAAATATAGTGTTGTGTGTTTGTGTGGGTGCGTGGGTAATCCCAGTGCAACTTGAGCCAAAGATGGGGACAGGCTGCCATTGGAGTTTGTCTCCTTTGCCAGCTTCTCCTTCCGTTTCTTTTCCTTTCTTTTAATACCCTTTGCTGGAGGGTATTGCGGCTTGGTTGGATTTTTGATCTAAAATCTTCGATTGGAAGAATTAAAATTACTTGTGAAGAAGAATATTTCTTTTTGTTTGAGTATCTGAAGTACTTTCAAATGCTTAAATCGCCTTTATCATAACTCAATTACCTTAATCATGAAACTTTTGTTTCTTGCTTTGGCAGAAGAATAAAAATAATCTGATCCTAAGCGCACACTCAACAAATTGTCGACTTAAAAATACAGACTGCGCCCTGCAGACAGGGTGTAGCTTACAAATTCCCAAAAAAACACATCTAAAAAGGGTGTATAAACTTCAATTTAGCAAATTTGCTTGCCCATTTCGTATCCCCTTTTTTTGCGAGTCGCCTTTGTTTTGTCCTTTTCAGTGGCTGCTGCCGCTGCACTGCTTTTATTATATGTTGCATGTATCCTTAAGGGAAGTTAATTAAATTTACTGACCATGCTATTAAGCAAACAGAGCTGCTGTTTGCAGACATGCTGCATCCTCCTCGCCATCCTGCTGCCCATGTGCAACAGGGATAATACTCAATTAAGCATAAAGCAGTTTGGTCCGCATGTGTTTAAGTGTCACGAGCAAATACGCTCCGTCTCGTCCTGGTCTCAGCTTCCCAGTTTTCCAGTTGCCAGTTTTCAGTTGCCGAGATCCTGCGGTCCGCCGGCCCTTCGCTACTCCAGGCCCCCCTCCCCCCTCTCATCCTGCGCTCTCCATATGGCCAAGTTCTGGGCTGAAGTTAATCGAATGAGGCAACAACATCCACATCCTCCAGCTGGACACAAGTCGACGTGGATTTAATTACGTTGGGCGGCAACTTCGTTAAATTGAATTTACTGCATCGATGGCAGTGCATAAAAATGCAATCAACATTATGACAACAATCGCTCGACCAGAATCGGGCCAAGGAGTAACCAAATATATACTTTATTTTGTTTTTCAGTCGCTGTCAGTCTGGGTCTTTCGCTCAGTGTACAGCCAGCAAGATGGAGAAGTGCAACAACGTTTTTAGCGCACACTTCCGGCAGTGAAGAGCGGAAAGTTTTCGTTTCCTGAGTGAATAGAAGGAATTTTAGGGGTGCAGGAAACACGATTTTGGATTATTATTTATAAGTTCTTAAATAAATAAAAATCAGCTTGGCTTAAAGTATTTAGTTATCGTAAAATCTATAAAGAAACTGTAGAAATATCCCAACAAAGCCTGTTAAATACCTTACTCTCTTTTAAAATCACCTTTGAGCTCAAGGATTACTTGCCACAACCTTGCAAGCCCCACAAGTTGCAAGTCAAACGGTTTTAAAGAGATTAAACGATTTTAAGCACACATTCAAACAGTCAAACATTCGGAAGCTAATAAATAAAATATATATTCGATTTCTATTGGCAATTGCATGAGGAATTGCCCCAGTTCGGGTCCATAACTCAATGGCATCCCAGCAGATAAAAGAGATATATATTCGGGAGCCCTGGCAACTAAGTAACTTGAGCATGTGTGAGAATGCAACTTTGCTGCCTTCCGTTCCAATCCAATCCCTTCCATTCCATTCCATTCCGTTCCCACTGGCCTGGCCCGGGTATCAAGTTAAATGCAATCAGCATGGCGAAGGGTAAAAGTTTTTATTTTGATTTTTTCTTGGCACTTTAAACTTTGGCCATGCAGCGTACATATTTATTTGTGTTTTGTTTATTTTATCTATGCTTCGTTACACACCAGCTCACACACACTGGCACACGCCTCCCACCCTCCCAGGACACCCCTTTGCCATCAGATGTTTACCGAATTGCAGTGTTTTAGCCAGAGTTCGGGGGCTCTGAGCCAGAGAGCTGAGCAGCCAGCACCGAACCCAAAACTAAAACTAAAACGAAAACGAAACGAAACGAAACGAAGCGAGCCCCTGACGAAACGTAGGAAATTCTACTTACGAGCAGAATTGGCCATTTGTGCAATTGCTTTGCCTGAGTGAACTTGCCTATTTTGGCATGACGATACGATGGCAGCGAGGACACAAAAGCACTCGGCACAAAAAGGGTTCCCCCAAGCCAGGACACGCACGCAGTAAGCGAATGCAGAGGGAGAAATTATTGTTAAAGATTTTTTGATTTTAGTATGGAATATAATATATCCTTTATTTAATTTATATTTTATTTAAGGGAATCTTGGACTTGATTCTTTTTAAATTTTATTATATTTTAAACTGTAATATTTAAATAAAAGTATTTAAGGCCAGTGCATTTGTGCTTTAAGGCCACGTTATCATCTCACCCACAGCGGTCTGTCTGCAAAGGTCCTTGGCAAAAAGTTAACTTGCTGCGACTGCGACTGCGACTGCTGTTTATTTAAATGTATTCCCCCCACACATACACACACATACAACACTCACAACACACACAACACACATGCTTACCTTAAGGGCAGCTGGGGCCCCCCATTACCCCTCACCAGCGTCGCCCTCTACTGCCATGAATTATTTAGTTTGCATTGCGCTCGAGTGAAAGTTACTTGAAAATTTAATTTCAAGATTTTTTCTACCCGCTGCCATGGCGATTCATCGGAGCCGGGAGTCCTTGGCTTGGCGGAGAGCGAGCACTCGGTTGATTTCGAAAAGAGGACCGAAATGGCAACTGCACTTTTTCGGTAAATAAATAAGACACAGGCCAAATGAGATAAAAAGTCAGCTGCAGTTGGCAAATTTATTTAGGAAATCAATGAGCCCATGCAAGTTGTCTGCGTCGTCAACTTTTGGGCTCCGGAATGGAATTACTGCAACGACCAAAAGGCATACATGGCCATATTTCCTTCAAGTCTCTAAAGAAGCAGCAGTAACGTAATCCAATAGGCAGAGTTTGCTAGCAAATGGAATCAGGAAAATTACTTCGAGAACTGCCCGGAAAAAAAGCGAAATATTCGGCCCCAACTTGTGCCATTCCTTGCCTCGTTAATGGCGGCTCATAATGTGTCCCGAAAAGCCAGCCCAGTGACTGAGGTAATGCACTAAGCCAAATGAGACCGAGTCTGAGCCAAAGAAACGGGGGAGCTCAATTGTCTAGGCGTAATTTCCGAGCATGTGTGTGTGCGGAATCCCGCACATAAACACAATCCCTTGACAACTCCCAGTCCCAACTCCCAGGCTCCCAAATCCCCCCGACCATCTGCGGCTGCTTTTGTGTATTAAAATTCAATTTTCAAACGGCGCATGACGTAAAGGCATGTTTGTGTTTGCCTTGCCAACAAACAAGACAAAGCAACAAACAAAATGGTTTGGGGTTTGAGAGTGCCAGATACCCTGTACGACACTGAATACCCTGCATAGGCGATGGGTTTCACTTGAGAGACGAAAAGCGCGAATTTTCGGGGTCCCTAGGAGGGTCTTTACACAGGGAATAAAATTATGTAGCTTTGGAATAAGTAAATTATTTAATATAGATAAAAAATGTCAAGGAATTCATTAATTTTTCCAAAGATTTAACATTTTTCTAGGCTTTCCAATGAATCTCAATCCTTAAACTATATTTTCTCTCCGTGCACAGACCGTACTGACAGGACGAAATCAATTTGGCGACGCTAGTGTGTGCTGCTGGCAAATGTTGACGCTGCGGCCAATGCCGGCGCATATTGCTCATCCGCCACGTGGAGCACATAATAAGGCGATGCGGCTGCGCTGCGCTGCGGTACGCTGCGAATTGGATTAAAGCGAAAGCGAGACTCAGCTGCACTAAGCATAATGAGTTCGACTTGGAGTTTTGCAACGGAACAGGAGAGGGGACGGGAAGGGACTCGAAACTCGAGCGGAGTTCGCCAGAGGCATTTGGAGAACATCAAAGGCATAGTTAAACAGTTTTTGCACAACCTGAATTCGCTGAACGCCATACCACTAATTGTGTGTGTGTGTGTGTGTGTTCGAGCCTTAAGAGAGAGTCCTTATGGCCACCGATTCCACCGATTCCTGGGCTCATATTTCATAAGTCCGCTGCCGCTGCAACCTCACGACTTTTGACATCAAAGCTGTCTCATGTTTGGGATTTTAAATAATGCTGCCTCGAAAATTGGTTTCGCATTACTCAACACTAACGTTGATGTCGACACGGGTCCCAAGCGATGCCAGGCGCATCGACAGCTGGTCCCCCGTCCTTCGTCCTTCGTCCTTTGCCCTCCTGTCTGCCGCCCCCTTTCGGCAACATCAGGCGCATACTTTGCGCAAGGTCTTCAAAGTGAATTTCACCAAAAGATGTGAAAATATGTGTGTGCTAAATTATTAAAAATGTTTTTGGCAGCATATCCTGTTAGTGAGCATAGCTATTTCTCATGCAGGACGACAGGAAGGATGGCAGAGCGGCAGAATGGAAGGCAAGCAAGGCACACAGGACCCAAGCCGATGCTCTGTCGCTACATCGTTGACTGGCAAAAATATTTTCGAATAAATTTTTCAAATCGTTTGCCAGCAGTGCCATACACTTGCAAAGCCATCTTCACCTCGTCATCATCCTTCCACCTGGCCTCGCCATGTCCACCGGCATTCCAGGTGAAGGTCAAGCTGCATTCCGTTACTGTCATCCTTCGCCCTGGGAAAACAGAGAAGGGGGAAAAGGATACACACAGAGAGAGAGAGTGAGAGTGCGGCAGGAGCATCTGCACGGGAAGTTGCACATTTTTATGCCGCTTAAACGCAAAACCAACACTTAGCGGCCATTTGGCTAATTTTCCAACAGCCACCACACTTTTTAACCTGGCCAAAACAGCTGCTGCATTTTACAGAGAGTTCAGGGATGGGGAGATGACAAGGATGTCCTTGTTGTTTTGAAAGTTCTTATGATTTTTGGAGATAGAAAAGATTTTAGAGATCAACTTTACAGTAAAAATTTCATTTAGAAAATATAATAATTCTCTCTTCAAAATATTTCTTAAATTTAATAAATTTTTTTTATTTACTATTTCGAACTCTCTAAAACTTCAACAGGCTTCTCGCACAGGTTATACTTGTACCGCTTCCGCTAGCCTCTATTCCCATCTCTAAGTTGCAACTTCAAGTAACAAGTTGACCTTAAAGTTTTCCCGGGTTATGTTAAAGCTCGGCCAGTGGCGTCATCTCAGCTCTTGGCTTGTAGCTCCCCCGCTGCTAGCAAAGTTTTAGCAGCGCATAAAATTTACGTAGCAATTGCAGTGCACTCGAGGCGCACCTGGCCCCCAAGGATGTGGCTGGGGGCTATAGGGGGGGAGGGAAAGGCCTCGCCCAAACACACACACACACAAAGTTACCCACATGGGGAATGCGTGTGTTTTATTTTTGGCTGCGCTTTTCAATTAGAGACGCCCACTTAAAGGCTCGTGTGTCGTCGTTGTTTGGCAACCGCAGGAACAATGTAACTGCCAGTTTTTGGGTTTGTTTGCCCAACTCTAGTTGAAGGTAGCGTGAAAAGGAGAGAAAGACCTGGTGCACTGAAAGAAAAACTATATCTATATTTAATTTGGGAATTTTATCCCAGGCCTAACAACACTAAAACTTAAATATGACTGAAATTCATTTGGAAATGTGACTTTACAGCTACATTATTTGTACCCAAAACTCAGTATTTCTTGCTCAAAGTTATCTGCCTAAATTACTTAATTTAAAGGCACTTTTTTTCTGAGTGCACTGAGGCAACTTGGCAAAGCATCAAATTGTTAATTGTGTGTAACAAAGTTATGAGCTCAGCCTTGCCTCCACCTTCTCCACTGTCCGGTGCGGTTGGGCCTGCCAAAAAAAGGAAGCGCTGCTGAGCCTGTGCCAAGAAATTTTAAACCAGTTCAAACAAGGTTCAAAACAAGCCATAAACAAAAATAAAAAACGCAAACAAAAACACCGAAAATAAAGGAATGAACCAAAGACGTAAGAAGAGACATAAACAAGCGTCCAGCAGTCGAAGCGAAAAGAACAAAGGAGCGACTGGGGGAAAAAAAAAGGGAAAAATCCAAACTAGGTGTGTACTTAAATGGCAAAAGAAATGCGAGCGGAAACACATAAAGCACGCCAAGGAGCTTGGAGCTGCGAGCTTGGAGCCGTAGTGGGGTGGCCAGGATCTGCGTCCTGCAGACAAACTTCCGCTGGAGGAAATTTTATGCAGGGCACGGCAAAAGGATGCACAGCGCTTAAATAATACATGGATGCCATGTTGATCCTGCCTGGTTAAGGTGCGGTCGGTAAATGTCTTATAAGGAAGTTTGCACTCCTCGTCTGCGCCTTAAGTCCCCCGTATCGGAACAATAAAGTTAAGGCGAAACCAACCCCGGCGGAGAGGGACGCAGACTGACCGTCTGGCCGGGTTAATTGTGAGCCATTGTGAGCCAAGTGGTTGGCGTGCATTGTGGTTGGCTTATGAAATACGAGGCTGCAAAGTTAATTTCAGTGAAGGGAAAGCGATGGGGGAAGTGGCTTAAACCGTTCGAATGCGAGTGCATATTGGGGTAAATCTAAGGGAAAATGGTGTCAATAAGACTTAAGAGATAACTTTTCTTGGCTTATTAACTTTATATTAAAATCTTTAGTTGATGGAATATAATATTTAGTTAACTGAAGAAGAATAATAAGTAGTTGCTCTCCTCTAAACTTATTAAATAATTTAATATTACCTCTCTTCACCCAAAATCTAGAATGTAATTGTTTAAAGTACCTTTCGCTTACCACTCCATTTAAATTCAGGCACGTATTGCTCTTGATTCATTGCCCGCACACGGAAATCAGAGCCACAGACTAGGTGGGGGCTCAGAGGTGAGCGTGCCCGAATGATGACCCTGACCATTAGTCTGCGCGATTCCTACACCCGAAACCAAAATCGAAATCGAAATGCACGTGGCTGCGTGATTACTGGTGCATGAGGGGCATTCATGAGCCGTGTCTGGGTCAATTAGTCAGCTAAGCCGCGTAGGCTTCGCCCCCTTCGCCCCCCCTAGCTAACATTTAGATGCGTGCAATTCTCTGGTGGTTCATCGTGAATGCAGGCAGAGCCGCAGACGCTGATTCCACATGCATAACGGTGGCCAGAGGCACCAAAGTCACCCGAATGCCCCTTCAGTTTGGCACGATTATGTAACCGTCGGGCTCAAGGACATTGAGAGTGGTCAAGTTCCTATTGTTTGTCCTGCCGACCGGCATCAAATGTCAAAGGCAGAGTCCAGCAGTCGATTCGATTTCAGATGAATCAGTCGGTCAAGTGGGAGAGGTCACACACCTCTCTTCCTCCACCCGGAATTCGCATCAATCAAGTGCAGAGCAGCCCGGGCGCAAATTAAAAGACAATTTATGCCAATGTCATCGCCGTTTAGATGTTTGTAATTAATTAGGCACACGCCTCCTGAAATATGCCCGTGTCACACATATGACAATTTCCCGGAAAGCGGAGTGAAACCCGATGCGTGTGTACGTCCACTTTGGAGCGAAATTAATGTCCATCCGTGTCCGCCGAGCTTTGACCTCCATTGCGTTGACAGGTGGGCCAGGGGGGCGTCCCACTTTTTCCTTTTTTTGGGCAAGACCGCGTTTAACTTTTTTAGCTGGAGCTCAAAAAGAGTTATCGACGGGGGCATTACCCATTACGCGCGTTATCTTATTAACCCCTCCTCGTTGTTGGGCTGGAAAATGCTCCATTAAGGCCCCGGTTTAGGCCACGCGTGCTGCCTGCTAATTGTCCCTCCGCTTAGTCCCACATATCTCATAATTTGGTCACAGGAGCATTATTTAAATGAAGGCTAATTGTAGGCGGTTGTCGAAAAAAAAGTGTTTTAATTAACAGGAAACTAAGTGATTTGACGTAAGGGATGGTTATAGAGTTAAGCATAATGTTTTTAAGTATTTATATAGTTTAATCTCTTAACTGATCCCCAACTGACGCAAATGTTTTCTGTTTAATGCGGACAATGTGCAATCAGGGCCTGAGGATCGAACCGGAAGTGGCCCATCAATGGCGCTAACAAGCGCATTGACAAAATGGCGGCCGCTGCCGTCGGCCATTTAGCATGTGGGTCGTCCGGCATGGAAGAAGGAGAACACAGAGGAGAAAGAGAGGAAACTGAAGAGAGAGAAGAGACCGAAAAGCAAAGCAGAGCGGCGCAAACAACAATGGGCAAAGCCAATGATGTCAACAACATTTAACAACGGAAGCGGCAAGCAAACAGCCGTCGGTTGTGCAAAGTATAATGGGTAATGGGTAATGGGTACTGGGAAATCGGGTCTGGTGGCTGGTGCATTAACATTTAAATTACCGTTAAGTTGGGCACACGTTTGGCTGCATTGCAATTCATTTGCAGTCTCCTCTCGATACGCAGTCTACCTTTTTTTTCGCTCCTCATTCCATTTGCTCTTTGAGAGCTTCCGCTTCACTCTCCTCCTGATTTTTCCGCTTTCCTTTGGTTTTCTTCTTTTTTTTTTAGCATTTTCGGTCTGCGCTTTTCTTTTTGCCGACTTTGCCTGTTTATATTTATGCCGCTTTTAGTGCAAATGAGTGTGTACGCCCGACTTCGGTCAGACATTGTTGGTGCAACTCTCCGCCCGTTGTTGCTGTCGCCTGTCGCTCGGCTGTTGTTGATTTTAAATCTGTGCACTGACAACGGCCAATAACAGGAGCTGCAAAGTGGAGGAGTCAGTGGGAACAGTGGGGCAAAGGCTATGTGGATTTTGAGGAAACTTGAAAGGATTGCATCCACTTTTGCTTATAATTTCCAAGTGAGTGATGAGGGTTATGGAGTCTGCCTTCTTGCTATGTTTTTATCCTTGTAATTTCATTATTTTTATTCCATAAAACATTTCTTAATTCGCAATATTATAAATTTCAAAAAACCCTTATATTTTAGCTACGTTTTTTGGTCCTTCTGGCATAGAACTGCCACCACTGTTAACTTCTGGCGGGGGCGACTTCACTTAGGCACTTTAGCAAATTGGCTGGCCAATTGAATGCATTATCAATTACGCTTCGCCAAACAGGCATTTAGACGGCGAATTATGAGTGGGATGGAGCGGGCTCCAAGAGATATATGGCCGCCGGGTGGATGCATTTAAAGCGGGCCTGCTACACACACAAAGAAATGGCTACAACTTTAATGAGCCCGGTGCCGTGACATAAGCGATGTTGAATGGGTGGCTCTCAGGGTCCACTGGTCCTCCGGGTGGTTTATGGCTGGTTAGTAGAGAGGGGGTGATGTGACGTGGTGCAAAGCCCGCGTGAGTATCACTATTCCCACTTCGCCGGGGGAATCCTTCTGTAACAGACTTACGCAGGCCACAGGAGTCGTAAAAAAGTTTTATGTTATTTTTATGGTGATGACAATTGCGTTGGCGTTTGTTTGCTAGTGTTTGTGTGTGTGTATGTGCGAGTGTACATGTGTGTGTTATTGTTGCTTACTCGACATGCATTTATGCGCGCACACAGTAACACAATCTCGTGCGAGCTTCCTTGTTTATGGCGCCCTCGCGTGCCAACTTTTATTCAAGAATCCGCTCTTTTCGGCTTAAGCGTCCTGCTTCCCAGCGCCCTCTCTTTCCCTCTGGCTCTGTCTGTCCTTTTCTCTTGCCCCCTTCTGTCTCATTTCGTTCCACTTGCTCGCAATGCAAGTGTCAAATTATTGGCTGCAAGCGAAATCCATACAAATTCGATACACTTCAAGTGCACTTGCCGCCAGTTGCCAAAAAAAAAGGGAAAAGCGCGACGAAGAAGTTATTCTATAGTCGGGGAAAAACAGAGTGAGACGGCGGGGAAAGAGCGGGATGGCTGCACTTTGCACCTGCGGTCGTTGTCGTTCGGCACAGAGAGAGAAAATGCTGAGGACGTCAAATTAAGGCTGAAATTTAAATATCTAAAATTATAATTTGTTTAAAACATGTTGTTGTTTCAGCCTACAAACCTTTTTTATTTTAATTTTAATTTATTTTATAACAATATATATCTTTAATTAATTTAGATCCTTTCGATTGATTTCAAATTTAAATAAAAATAAGATTTGCTTTAACATTTTCCCTCAGTGCCTCCTCCTGATGCCGCTGGCAGTGAGCTGGCAATTTGGGCATCGAAATCAGACAAGTCTGGTAAGCGATACCCGAGTCCTTCGGTTTGGGGCAGCTGCCAAGCCGAGGCATTTAAACGTGCCACATTTGCATGACATCACAGAGCCGCCTGTTTTTCTCTCCTCCTCCTAGGCCAACTTTGCAATCAGATTTTGCGAATTTTGCCGCGCCTTCGGATTAGCACCTCTAAGCTGTTTAGTCAGTCACTCAGAGCCCAGGAAAACCAACTGAAAACGGGTGGTAACTGGATTGCAAGTGCATCTCCATCTCAACTTTTGTGGCAATTGGCAGATGTCTTCGTTCGGGGAGTCGTTAATCTCCCCATTGGAATTTTAAAAGAGCTCTTATCCCGAGCCAGCTAAAAGTTTTCCAAAAGATGAGCTCTTTTTTGAGCAGCAACTCTCGATATTCCACTAAAATTTGGTTAACAAAAAAGCTAAGGATATTCCGTAATTATTTCCTGGCAAAAACTAACCTATTTGGGGAGAATTATCTTCTCCATTTGGTTTCATTGCTATCTGAAAATCAGAATGAATTAAGAGGGGCCTTTACAAATCTGAGCAGCCAGCAGGATTCGCCGCTGGGACGATGGGTGGCGAGTGCGTTGGATGGCTAACAAGGCCCTCGACTGCGTTACTCTGGCTTTTGGGGCTGTGAGTGTCTTGTTAGCTCGTCTCTATCGGGCCCGTGCATCTTTGTAGTGGGAGCCTCCGTTTTATTCCACCGCCCAACTCTCGTCGTCGTCAGCCATTCTGTGTGCCATTCTGTGGGCTTGTCTGCAGTTGATGTCATTGTCATTGGCACTCGCTCTGGATGTGTGTTATCTTGGGGGCCGGCACCACCCCCTAAGCCCGCCTGAAGTCCCCCCTCGAACAGCCACCCATCCAGCTCTTTATTATTATCCATTTTCGGCGGGGGAGTCGTGGCTAAAGCGCTCCATAATCGTTATGCTGCAAATATTATGGCAAATGACAGTCTTTGCTTGTAATCATAATTTTCGTGTTGCTACAGTTGGAAGGGGCACGCCCTCTGAAACCCAACGCCCTCATTTGCGTATGTGAGCAGAGTGAACATGTTGCCGGGAATTTCATCTCGTTTCATGCACACACCCACCGTTTTTTTTTTTTTGGTTTTTCCCACACGTTTTCCGCTGCTTTTCCTCGTCGTGTCTAATAATATTGATTTGGTGGCAATTTTGTGGCAGCTAAAACGCAAAGAAATTGCATTCATTCACTCGTCTGAGCTAAAAGCGCCTGGGGGTCTTGTGACTTTAAAGATGCACACCACTGCCATCACTCTGGCATCACGAATTCCGACCTCAACACGTTACACGAGCACTCGGTAGGAGCTCAGAGCCTCACACTTGGGCCAGGCTGAGCTGAATTTCTGCCTGTAATTTATACAAAAAGCGACTACAAAGAGAGAGAGCTTTGTTTCCAAATGAACTCGGTCGGGAAATCGTAAAGTAGCGAATGGAAAATGCCCTGTTATAAGTTTAAAATATTTAAAAATCATAGGGAAATGTATGTTGCAAGTCATTTTAGAGTATTTCAAGTTGGTTTGCTTTCTTGTTTTATCATAATGCTTAAGCTAAAACAACATAAAAGCATTGAAAACCTTATATAACTTCCTTAAGGACTCTTTTGTCTGCTTAACAAGATTCTGTAAAAAATTGTAATAGGTTGAATAAGGAGTTATGGATACACAAATTATATAGTTATCACTTAAATCTTACTACCAATTAAATCCTAAAAGAAACAATTTACATTCTCTTGCAAATTTATTAAATATCCCACAAACTTCATCTGTTCCTTGGTGAAAGGACCTCCCTTAGGATTACAGGGTAGCTAGGTTGAAGCTTTATGTGTTTACCTTGCATGTCGCAGCTCTTCCCTTTGCCGGGGGGGACGGGTCTCAGAGCTTCTAGTTAGCTGCTGCAAGTTAGCCGAGGCAGGAAAAGCGGCAAAATAAGTTAACATGCCGGGCGTGTTGAGCCACTTTGACAAGCTACAAATGTTGTGCACGGCATAACAGCCACGGCTCCACATATCAGCCGCACAGCAGCAGCAGCATCTCGACACACACACACACAGCATGTCTTGCAGCGGGAAAAGCAAGGAAAATGGTAGGGGGGAAAATGAAGGGAAAAGCTGTGAGAAAGGGATCCGGGAGCAGCGGGTAAAAACTTTTTAAAAGTCATATTCCCTGCGCACCGCTCGCAAAGTGGTTTGAACTTTGGAAACAATTTTGATAAAGATGCAGCGGGCAAACTTGCAGCCAGAGAAGAAAGGAAAAGGGGAAAATTCCCCAGCCAGCATGCTCCGAAGATGCTCCTAGAGATTTCTCACAGTGCAATGTGCTCTCCAGGACCTGTATGTACCAAGCCAACATATTTATACAGATATACGTACGTACATACGTGTGTGTCTGCTGGTCATGTATGTAATTAGAAGTTTCGCTGCAGCACAACAAAATCGAGAAAATGAAGAAAATGAAAAGTTTTGCTGCCTTCTTCGGTTCGTTTCTCAGCCGCTTTGAAGTGCCCGAAAATAAAAGAGTTACGTCTGCGGGCCGGAATTAAAAGAAATGGCCAGAGAGAAAACCAAGTCGAGGGAAAACTGTTAAAGGGAAAGGGAAAGGGAAAAGGAAAAACTTGCACTTGCCTGCACTTTTGTCGTTGTCCATCCTTCAGCAGGGCCATGTGTGTGCGAGCTAGCATCTTCATTAGCAGACTAAAACAAAGTCTAAGCGATTTTCCAGTCCAAGTTTTGCGCAAACGAAGTTTTTCCGGGTGAAAAATTGATTTAAATTTCGGACCTGAAAATGACTGACAAGCCAATTACCTTTTGAAAATTGTGATTTACTCTATATAGGTGCTTTAACCATAACCAAATAACCGGGCTTAATGGCAGATGAAATGCCAAGGGCCTTGGTCCATGTCCGTAGTTACTTTGTTGATGTCCGGCTGCCATAAAGTGTAATTAAAAATTAATGCTCAAACTTGCGCCGTCGGTGCTTTAATGTCATTGCCTTGTATATTTATGATATATATATATGTATATCTGGTTCCTGTGGGGCTAATGATGTGAACTGTTTGCCGAATGCCGCCTGCAATCACAAAAGGTTAAATATATGCAGACCGCAGGTCAGAGAGAGCCAAAGTCAACATCATTTTGCCATGCAAAAACATTTTTGCAGTCCCGAGAATTAAAGAAGGCAGACTAATTTTCTTTTTTTTTTTATATTTTTCTATATTTCAGTTTTTTTTTTGGGATTTTTTATTTTTTGCTTTGTTCACAGAAATTCTCATCAAAATATCAAGTTTACGTACAATAATAGTTGTCATACGTTGAAAAATGCCTTCGGTTTATACTTATACAAGAATAAAAATAACGTTTTTCTAATGTTGATGGATCTGGTTCTCCTCATATTCACGTTTAGCTGTTATTCCGCCGCGGTTTATCTTGGTTTTTTGTATAATAAACTAAACCTAAGTACAAGAAATGTTCTGCTTTTTATTTGCTTTTTTTTTTGTTTTTTATATATTTACTTTCTTGGTTTGGCCTCTTGCCCCCAAAATGGTTTCTGCTACTCGCTTTTTCTGGTTTTATTTTCTAGATTTTTTGTCATAATTGGTTTCCCCGTTATAAAATGATTTCCGAATGGAGATGCACAAAAAGCCGCAACAAACAAGCCGTAATAATAATAATAATTTATAATAATGTTTAATGAACAATCATTTTGTTTTGTTCGCTTTTGCTATAATTATATAAACTATGCGGCTAAGGGGGCGCGGGCGAGGCTGAAAATATGCTAATTGAATTAAATTCTATTAATAATTCTCGCAGTTAATCAACTAATAAGTTATTCAAACACTCGGCGTCAGCTGCAAACAAATTGTTTAGAAAAAGAACAACTGTCGAGAACTGTAGGAACATGGAAAACAAGGATCGGGGCAAAAGGGATGCTTAGCACACATCGAATGCACATCAATAATAGTAATTAAACACTGACAATTAGATTTTTTGCTATTTGCTATTAGCTAAGAATTTTTCTGTTTTGCACAAGCATTAAATACAATTATTATGTTTTTTTGTTTACTTACTCCTAAAATGAATTTTTTCTTTTGGTTTGGTTTGTGCCGAAACGTGTGAATTTTCCATTTTATATTCCTTTTCTTTTTCTCTGGTTGCTTATCCTTTGATATTACACTGTCTTAGGACTACAATTATAAGTATGAATGCATGCCTGGGGTTGCGATCATGTACAGAAACGAGGAAAGGTCCCAACTGAATCGTCTCCTAAAAAACTTCAAGTAATCACCACCTGCTGACCTCACCTGCATTCCATCACCTTGCTTGCTTTAGTAACCGTTCGTGCGACTGTAGCCCAAATAAAATGTAACCTTTTAGTTGTAATTTATAATGCTGTGCCTTAACTGGTAGATGCTTTGCATAATCCTTCTCAAAAACTGCTGCCCCGCCTCAAATCCCTCAGATACACACACACTAATTCACGCACACTCACTTTACACTCACAAGTACCAAGTAAATAGGTTCGCTTTAAGTATATGCCCTTAAATACATATCCATATATATATATATGTGTTCTTTTAATGTAGTTTACTTTCGAGTTCATTTAACATTAAACTAATTCATTTCACTAAACTATACACAAAATGTTTTACGAGTTATGCCCTTATTTGTCTACATAAAACGTTTCACTCCACCCCCGTCCCTGCCAGCTTTCCCTCCGCCATTTAGTCTACTCTTAAACTAAACGCTTATGATACTCCACTCTGCAGGAGGAGGAGGGTGAAGGTCCCGCCGGGGATGGGATGGGAGAAAATTGCTAAGCACATTTGCAAACGAAACTCTAAACGAAATTAAAATGTATTTACTCTAGTTTTAGTATACTTTATTTATTTTTTTGTGTGTGCCTGCCAGCCAGCCTGCCTGCTGCCAAATATCTGCCTGACCTGCGACTCTGACTGTAAATCTCTGGAAAATGTTTATAGATTTCCCTTTGGCTGGCTGAGGCTTGGCTGACCCCCGGGAGCAGCTGCCTTGTTGCCTTGTAAAATGCCCAAGTGTACACACTAAAATATATCCATAGGTTTTTGGGTTAGTACTCTCTAGACTCACATTCAGCGTTACTTAAAATTCGTACTTCATTAACTTTAATTGCGGGACCTGTGGCAAGGCCGTTCCCCCTTACGTATGCTTAGTTTGCTGCCGAATCGGAGAATCAAGTGATCGAGTGTGTGGTGCCTTAGCCCTAATCCCTATACCAATTACCATATATATATATATATAGTGGGAGTACAATATCTGATGCTTTCGGTTCCCATATACATATATACTTTTGTTTACTTTTTCTATTTTGCAATTGTTGCATAAACGCGGAACACCTCGTTGACCAGTCTTTCATTTTTGTTTTACCTTTTTACACAATAATTTTGTTTAAATTTTATGTTTCTCGTTTTAAAATACACTTTTTCGGTTGTAAAATACATATATATATATATATATATAGAGATTCTTGTTTATATCCATAGTGAGGCCCCACTGTGCGCTCGAGACTATCTGCTTTAGGATCTAAATATTTCGAGTTTTAGTTTAAAGGTTTTCTATACAAAATATTCCCTATCTTCGGCTCTATTTTCTTACTGGGTCTCTGGTTTAATTCCTTCTCAAAAGTTAAAGACTAAACTGATTGAAGCATTTTTGACACATCGTAGACATTTTTGGATTTTCCTTATCGTTTCGTTTCGTTCAGTGCAATGTTAGCCTGGAAGCCAAACGGGATGATGCTGGGGCTGGAAGGGGTCCTGCTGATCGGATGATATCCTCGGTACACACAAACACGATAACACACACTCAAAGGACACTAAGCACAAGCAACACACCTACGTACTGGCATCGATACACCTGCTCCTATCGACCGTCGGTAAGTGAGAATAAAGCTAGAAAAAGTAGACAAAACTGTACTTCACCTTCTTATATGTACATAAACATTTATACTTATATATATCGAGAGTTTACTAACTTTACAACTGGAGAGGACTTGCGTCTATTTTTTGGCAAAGTTTCCCTCCCTCTTAGCCCTACTTTTTTTTTGTTTTTTTTTCTTGCATTTTCCGTGCTCGTGTGCTGCAGTTGATTACTTGCTTGTGGTTTTTCACTTATTTTCTCAGTTTTTTTCTTTGCCTTAGCTATTTTGTTGTTGTTGTTCTCTGGATCACAGAATTTCTCATCACACAAACCATAATGATTGACCGATTCGCTCTCGATCAACGTTGTATACTTTGATGTCGTGTCTCGTTAGCCGAGGGTGCTGGTGGAAAATGATTATTAGCCCATGGAAACGTTCGCTTTTCACATACTTTTCTTTATTTAAAAATAATTAAAAATTAAACAAATCATTGTAAACAATAAATGAGGAAATGATACATTACAAAATAAAGTGGCTCTACAAAATGAAAGAACTAACAAGGTAGGTGGGCGTAGAACTCACTTAGCTCCAAGGAATTTGCTTGATTTTATTAAATTAAAATTAATGAGGCACATAAAGAAGAATTTGTATGCTTTTCGATCGAGAATTTAATTTGGATTAAACTAGGTAAACGTATCAAAATGTGTGTTGTAATACTTTCCATCACTTAGTTGTGAGGTTGCGAATATTAAATAATTACGTATATTTATCAAAGACACAGCAACCGAATGGCCAATATCAAGTGAAATTTAATTGGGTTTTTTTCTTTTTAATTTTGTTTTATTAAATTTAGGGTTAATAGGCTCCAATTTCGAGTGCTGCGGTGAAATGATAATCAGACCTAGGCAACGTTTAAATTACATTTAAAATTAGTTTAAGAAAAAAAGCATTCTCAGCGTTTTGTGTTTCGCTTTGTTTTGTTTAAAACATATTTTGCACTTTACTTTTTTCTCGTATTTTGTATTCCTATCTGCTGTTGCTGACATACGAAACTAATTGTTTATATATTACTTGTTTACATTTACATATATTTTTACTAGTTTTTAGGGTTTCTCTCTTTTTTTTTTTGTGATTTGTTTTTTTACATTTTCGTTTTGGCAGTGTTCACATCATGAAAACAAAAATATCTTTTTTATATCTTATTAAATTACAATATTTTTTTTTGTTTGCTTTTGCTTTTTCTGTTTTTTGTTTTTGTTGCTGCTTTTTACTTATTGAAGAAATCTGCTTAGCTTTGGTAAATTGTACACAATTTTTGCTGTTTTGTTCAGAACTTGCGGCTAAATGCTAGGTGTGAATGGGGAAATGCGATCGATAGCTTAACTTACACTTAACAAGGCATTGAAACAAATCGAATTTGCAATTGAAACGATAACGACGATAACCATAACGAAAACGATAACGGCGACAATAATGGCGGCAACACAAATATTAATCCGAATCAGAGAACTTGAATTTCCATCTTTGTGCTTGTGTTGTGATGTTTTCTTTGATTTTTTTTCTCACTTCTCACTCTCCTCCACCTCTGCTCCCTCCCCTGCTCCACGAATTGAGTGGTTTTTGATTAGCGTTACGCAAGTTTTTCATCGTTCCTTGATGGCACACAGTTTCCGCTGAACTCCCCGTCCTCCGCCGCTGGCTTTTCCGGACCCGACGCTTAGATTTCGCCTCACATGTGGCGCTTCATGTGCAGCGCCAGGTGATCGGATCGCGAGAAGCAGCGATCGCAGTTGCGGCACTTGAACGGCTTGGCGCCGGTGTGTTTGCGGTAGTGGCGGGTCAGCTCGTCGCTCCGCGCGAATCTCCACTCGCAGCCCTCCCAGGAGCACTTGTATGGCTTCTCACCTGCAACGGAAAGAGCGGGGGAGAGAAGGTCTTATTAAATAAGTTTCATTGAAAGTGGCAAGAGCTAAGATGCAGTTGGAGAAATTTATACATTAATTTAATAATATTTTCATTAAAAAACAAGAGCTTAACCTTGATGATCATTCGAACTCTCAACTAAGAGCAAAGGCCTCTCTCATTTTCTTTTTGTTTTGACTGCTCTCTATTGCATTCGGAGAGCCAAAGAGCAAAACTCTCTCCAAGTGCAACCCAAGAGTACTCTCTCGTTCGCTACTTATCAAAGAAGAGAGTAACATGACACACTCAAGCATAAGGAAGTAAGCGGCATCAAGAGAGAAAACCCTATTTCCTGCTCTCTATAGAATAGTGACGAACTGAGAACTACTCTCGATTCAGTTTTTAATCACCGGGGCTCAGGCCCCAATTTCGTATTAAATACAACGTTTTACCAGCTACATAAATTAGTAAATTAGCCCAGTCTTTCCCTCATTTTCTCCCAGTGCTTAGACGGAGATGCCCCAGTGGAAAGTTGCTGCAATTTCTGCGCTCCTTCGCTGCTGCAGCGCAAACAATAAAGCGCATAAATATGCGTGCTCGGGGAGGCAGGGTCTAGAGTTTGTAGAGAAAAATTTTTTATTTAGCACGCGCCTGCCAAATGAAAAAACTTTTTCGACGCTGGCGCTCCGCGGACGAGAAATATGCATAAAGTAAAACACGGGTAAACATGGAACGGGGTAAGGCGGCCCAGAGTTGGGCCAACAAACGCACAAACAGTCAGGAATTTAAGACAATTAAAAATGAAAAACTGTAAAATTAAAACCGAAACGAAACGAAATGATGCTAACGCTGGCTGCGACGTCGACGTCAACGGTGTGCCAAGCGCGGTCCTTTGCCAACATTTTTCATGCGTGCCAAAAGCCTCAAAGGATACAAGCGGAGTAGCGCCAAAAGCCAACCAGAGCAGGATCCAGGAACCGAGCCAGAGTCAGAGCCAGAGCCAGCGTCATAGCTGGAGCCACAGCCAGAATCCGAATCAGAAACAGAGCCATGGCGAAAACCAGCCAGCCGAAAGGAAAAGGAAATGCAGAAGTTGTAATTTCACACAAAGCAAAAAAAAAAAAAAAAAGGACGAAAAAAAAGGAACCTAAAATGCCAGGACGAGAGCGGTAGCGAAACCGAGCAAGACCTGAATAGAGCGGGGTGTAAAAACGGGCTATGCCAGGGCACACTGAAAAAATACAAACCGAGCCAGACCATGCCCCCGAAATAAGAGTGGAAAAAAAGAAATGGGAAAATTATTTCAGTTTAAAAGACAAACAGCAGCCGAGGCAGGAAATTGCCGCCGTTGCTGCCCCCCGGAGGGGTAGGGCAGTTGTTGGGGAGGGGAAAAAAAAAAGAAAATGGAGCGAGATAACCGGCAAGTAGACGACGACAGCCAAGAAAAATGCATAAAGCTGAGTGGAAAACTTTGTAACGCATACCACACACACACATATACTTGGCTTAAAACTTAATGCATGCGGAAATGTGTGATATTTCCGTGCTCAATTTCACATTATGCACTTGCGGCTTTCCAACCATTTTCCCCCATTTTCCCGGCCAGAGGCAACCCTTCCGCTGACCGGGGCTCGGACTTGCCGGCTGTCTTAATTTCCATTTGTTTACACTTGGCCATAGCTCAAGTCGCGTCTGTGTCCATTTATCTTCCTGTATTGCCGAATTTATTGGTGAGTGTTGTTGGTGAGTGTTGGTGTCGTTATGGTGGAAAATGTGTTGGAGTATTCTTATTTGTTATTTGGTGAATGTGTTGATATATATTTGGTTATTATTTAAATGTGTTGTAGACTTATCTATTAAATTATAAGAAAATATTTTGGGAAAACCATTACAATTGCTTTGGATTTGTTGGTGACTTTGTTGGTGTATATTTTGCTGTTTCTTTTATTGATTATTGGTGATTGTATTGTAGTGTAATATATTTTTTTGATTTCTCATTAAGTGTATTGATAAGTTATTCACCAAAATTCTGTTGTTTTCTCTGCCAATAAAATTATACTAGTGAGTACTAGTCACTATATACGTTGGAGAATCCGTGCGGACGACTGCCACTTGCACTTTGGCATGTTGTCAGAACTGTTTGCGAATCGAAGCATTGGCCATAAATAAACGAACACAAACACACATATCGTTGTCTTTGGCATTTTTTGGCCATCTTCCCTCTCTCTGTTTTCCCCTGTCACTGACTCGCTCCCAGTCGGGCCGTCCCCCGCAGACCTCTGGCTGTGTAAATCAGCGTCAAATGCACAAAGTGCAGGCCCAGAGATCTAGGATGCGACCCCCAAGAGTCTCGTATTGAAGTGCATTTAAACGGCCAAAAGAGATGGCAGCGGGGCGTCGGCAATCGGAGGGGCGAAAAGCTGCGATAAAGCACCAAAATGGCCATGTTATCTGGCCACTGAAGTGGCTCGGGAAAGCGAAACGAAACCAAAAACGAAATGAAACCGAAACGAGCCAACTACAAAATATAGAGAAGTTTAGTGAATGACCGACTAATAAGATACTCTCTCTAAAAATAATAATATATTATTTTACTAGGGAAATGTTAGACTTTGAACTCTGTTGATGTGTAAAATATTGCTCTAAATATTTGTAATCTTTAAAAGTAAGCTAGCAAAATCAACCAGAAATGTCTTATATACTCTCTTTATGAATGTCCTCTCCCGACCAGGCCCAATATCCAGCTATAACTCAGGCCACGACTATGGGCCGTTACTTCTGGCCAGGCTGAAAAGTATGCAATGGCCGCGCAATGTGGAACAAGATGGCTTTCACTCCCTGGCCAGCACCGGGGCAACCTTTTAATTAGTTTTCATGGGAAGCCATCTGAGCTGACATTGTTAGCGGATGCTATACGATGCGCTGCGGACCTGGCCAAAAACGACAGGCAGCCAGCCAGCCAATTGGCAACTGGGTTAAGCGATTCTCGCCCGCTTTTATTTCCTCCAATCGCGCCGAGACGTCGCCATGTTAATTTATTGAGCCGAACGCAGTTAAAACTTAACCTCAGCCGTTTGTCTGTATATATATTGATAGTTTCAGCTACGATTCTGTGGCCCTGGCAGGCCATAAAGCCTGCACTTGTAAATTGTTTAAAGGCAATAAGGAGGCGGCCAGGAAGGACTGCACATCGCCTCAACTCCTCCAGCAGTCGCTTAGCAAAAGCGCAGAGTTGCAGCAGCAGCAACCAGAAGGAGCCAGTTAATATTTTATAAATTTCACTTGGCGCTGGGTTTTAATTTCAGGCGGCAATAGGAAAGAATGCACCGGCGGGACATGGACATGCGATGGTGGGAAGGAGGAGGAGCTAAGGCCCAGGCATCCCTTTTTGCCTCCTTGGCTCGCCGTTTTATGGAGCTGCTCCGATGCCTTCTCGGCTTTTGCACTCAACACAATTTTTATGGTCTGTTTGCGTCTTTTCACTTGATTGCACTTGTAATCTTTTCTTAACGGTTTCAGCGTCTCAGCGCTTTTCTTGGCTTTTCTTGGGCTCCTCTTCTCCCCCCTACTTCGGCTGCATGCCACTCTGGCATTTTTATAGCCGCCTGCGTTTAACTAATTGAAATCGTTTGTGGCCAAAGTTTGCGAGGGGATTTCGTTGGCTTTAATTGATATTCAATTGCGCCGATATATATCCGTCAGAGTGTGCATTTACCATATATATATGTTATAAAGTATGTGTCGGCGATGTGCTTGAATGGCTTTCTAATTTAATGGACATGCAAATGGCTATGCGAAAGCCACAGGAGGAAACGCAGGAAGTGCGCTCGAAAACCCAAATCAAATTAATTTCACGGTCTGTCCCTAAACCCGGCGAAAACCCCCCTGGAAAATCCCCTCTACCGAGTGTTCAAGGACACTGTTTGGCAACTAAATAATAGCTCGTCATCAATTATTCGCATGCGTCCGCTTTTGAAAGCGACACAATTTAAAGAACGCTCCAGCTAGGCTCTAATGAAATTCGGCTCTGTGCGCTTCATTTCGAATGCAAAAAACGTAATTCATTAGGTTTTCTTTAATTTAAAAACCTCGCCTGGTCTCCATGGTATCATTAAAATAATTACGTTTTCCTTTTTCGGCCCCGCCGCTCCTTTCATAACGTCTCCTTTATTTTTTTTTTCACTCCCAGTCCGTTCTTTGGGGGCCAAATCAAATGTTTCAATCTTATCGTCGGGCCAACACCTTGGCTTTTGATTTATTGGTCTCCCCGGGTTCCGGTCCTTCGTCCTTGCAGCGTCGCTATCTCTCCGCCCGCTGCACTGCCGCCAGACCGCCCGGCGAACATGTGTAATTAATTAAAAACTCGTCGGGTCCGGCGGGGAAACTATGGAAGTTTTCCCGGCAAAATTAACACTTAAAGCAGTTGGGCCAACAAAGCAGCAAAAACTTAACAAGGCGATGAGCTTTTAAATTTTTGTTTGTTGCTTCTTTCGGGGAGTCTGGGGCAAAAATAAACGGAAAATTATGAGCAAAAACTTTGACTGTTATGGATTTTTATTGAACCAACAACAGCTTTTGGGCTTCTTGCGGCCAAAGCAAACAAAAGGCAGAAGCAGCATCGCCGGAATTGAATGTTAATTAAAATGTTAAGCCCCGCAGCCCGGGGCCAAAGCAAATTTATAAATTGAGCAATATCCTGCGGCTGTCACAGAAAGTTGTTGCTGTTGACATAGCCGGCTTGAGACTGGGCCAAAGGAGTCAGGAGGCCATCATCGCCCTGAGCTGCACATGAATCTGGCTTATGTGCTGATGATGGCCACGCCTTCCAGGGGCCATTTTGGGGGAAGGCAGGAACAGAGCAACTTTGACCAACATTCGGCCACTGGACAAACAAGCCCACACATTCATTGTCGTCGGCTCGAGTGAGAAATATCCGAGGCCCGGAATTTCATTTGCTCACAAAACATGCTGGCCCTGGACCTGGACCTGGACCTGGCTAGTAAAGGGACTTGGGTCGAGGGAATGCCAACACTTGCATGCATAAGTAAACAAGTCCTGGCTCCTTCCCCTTCGAGGGTATACTCGATTCGGAACTAAATATGGGACAATATGACACAGAGAGAAAATAAAACTCAGCCTTGTTAAATTTACAAAATAAATCATTGTAATTTGTTTAAGAAATTTAAAACCTTATACAAAGTTTTCTACTTTTCCATTTAATACTTTATTTAGCTATAATTTTTATAATAATTCCTCTCTGTGTAACAAAGCCTAACCGAAAGTCAGCAATCTTCTGTATGAATTGTTTGGCAAAGACATTGCAAAATCATTTGCCTGGCATTTGAGTGTGTGCCAAATGATTTGTTGGTCCCCACCCCAAGGACCCCACCCGGAATCCCTCCAAAGACACCACTGACAACCGAAAACAAAGAATGAATCTACCAAAATTCATAAAGCTGGCCGAGAGAGAGAGCAAAGTCCTCGCCCTACAAAATTTTAACTGAATGCGCACAAATGTTGTTCGCCAACAACTGCAAACTTTTCTCTTCCCACTTTTTTTTTTTTTTTTTGGCAGAACTTGAAATGGATTTTGGTTTTCTATTTTATGGGTTAAGTGTTTGCTGGCAAAGCTCTTGTAAGCCCGCACGCAGGCACACACACACACCACACTGGCAGGACGAATCAATAGATTTGCTCTCTCGTGTTCGGATGTGGTCGTAATAAAATTACATTTCAACGCCGGCTCCATGCCGCGCGCGATCCTGCTAGTGTGCGTGTGTGACCAATATTTCATGTTTGAATTATGCGATTTTTATTGAAATTTCAAGCATCGTCTGCTGTCAGGCGATGAGGTTGTTTTTGGTGCCCAATTGCCGGTGCCGGAGCCGAGCCCCGGATGATCCGGCTCCAGTTCTCGGTGCAGCCAACCCATTGCATGTTTTTCCCCGTGTTTTCCCGCCGCCGCCGACTGCAAGGCTGTGGACAAAGGACGGTGTCGGGCAAACAATGCAACATGTCACTCCAGCCTGTCCCCAGGGACTCTGTCGGGGACACGCTGTTGTCGCAGCTCCCTGATTTATTGGGGGGTCTGCCGGCGAGGAAGCCTGAGTGAATCCTGTCCCCCGGCCGCCAGGTGAGAGATTGCCTCTCCCTCCCAAGGCACACGCTTTTAATTGCGGCCAGAAAGTCACCCCTCCACGAGTGTCTGTCAGCCGCACACACTCACCGCATTCAGAACATTCATACTCCAGATTCCACATATTCGGGCCAAGCCCAAAACTCACCTGTGTGCGTTCTTTGGTGGGCCTTCAGGTGCGAGCTCTTCGTGTAGACTTTTTTGCAGCCCAGAAATTGGCACTTGTGTATCCGCCGCTTGGCGTCCGGGCTGTGATCGCTGTGATGTTGACGCGGGTGATGCGATTTCGAGGAGCCTGCGGTTGAAGCAGAAAAAAAATTGTAGAAGAGGTTGCAAGTCAATTGGGTCAAGGGGTTTTTTTAGATGGAGAAAAGGAGCAACTAAGCTTGTGTTGGGTAAAATTTAAACCGTAAATTTGTATCTTAAATATTACGAATGTTCATACTTCATTTCTCTTAGCTCAGTTTATCCTTTCTCAATTCCTTTTCCCAAGTGTATTGCTTACCATTTGAAGACTTTTCAGCACGCGGCGACAACACCTGTTGCTGCTGTGTCGCCGTGTTGCTGCTGGTGTTGTTTCCGTTGGTGTTGCTGCTGCTGCTGCTGTTGGCCGCAGCATTGAGCACGGCGGCCACATTGGCATTGCCGTTGTTCTGCATCTGGATGACGCGGGCCAAGCTAATGCCAGCCGCTCCCGGCTTCCCGTTGGCCGTCGTCAGGCGGACGATGGTGCTGCGCGGAATGTTGCTGTGGGGAGACGGGTCGCTGGTGCCGCTAGAGCTGGAGCTGGAACTGGAGCTGCTGCTGCTGCTACTGCTGCCGCTACTCAGGCTGCCCTTGGGGGAGTGGCTGCTGCTGCCGTGGCCAAGGGCCTGCGGCGATATGCTCAGGTGCTGGACGGCCAGCTGCTGCTGCTGCTGTTGCAGCTGGGTCATCGTGGGATTGCTCTGGCTGCTGAAGCGCAGGATTGCTGTAGCGGGTGTGGAGTTGCTCGTGGGTGTTGCCACATGCTGTGGCTGTTGCTGCTGTTGTTGCTGCTGCTGTTGCTGTTGCTGCTGCTGCTGCTGCTGTATCAGGGCTGCCAGGTCGTTGGCCTCCAGCTGCTGGGCATAGTTGTGGCTGCGCAGGCTAGATTCCGGCGAGGAGGGCGGCGTGAGAGTGGGCAGCACAAAGTCCTGGACATGGCCCAAGTGCAGCCTGGCACTGCTGCCCTGGTGGCTCTTGGCCTGCACCACGCGCACCTTGATGCCCGGCGCCGAGCTATTCCGCGAGCTGACCGTAATGGTGCTGCCGCTGCCCAGGCTGCTCATGGGACTGGCCACGATGTTGCCACCGGAGGTGACACTGCCGCTGCTGCTGCTGTTGCTGGTGGGCGTCATGTTGCCGGCACTGCCGATGCTCGGGTTGGGCGAGATGGCTGAGGGAGGCGCCGCAAAGAGCACGCCCAGCTTGTCGTCGCAGCCCGCCTCGTCATCCTCCTCGTCAATCCGCTCCTGCTTGACCAGCACGGAGCAGCTGAGCGCCTGGGAGCCATTGCTGTCCCACGAGATGCCCGAGCAGTTGGACGAGACCGAGGAGGTCGTCGAGATCGTGTCCAGGTGCTGCTCCTTGATCTTCAGCTCCTCGAGCAGGCGGGCGGGCGTGGAGAATATGTCCCAGACATGGTCCGGGTTGCTGTGGATCTTCTTCTGCAGCTTCGGCTCGTCCCGCAGATAGCGTTCCAGTTCATAGCAGGTCTGTAACGAGGCAGAGAGCGAGAGGATGAGGAGAGTTCATGAAAGTTGGTCCATTAGAAAGGGGGCTTAATGGAGGTTGGCCCAATTCAATTTGCCGGATACACATTGCCGGCATTTTCGAGCACATTAAGCCGATAATTTAGGGACGCTGGCCGCGGGCATAAACATAAACATAAATTTCAAATTATACTTTATGCCCTGGCGCAATTACAGGTAATAATTCTGCGCATTGAATTTATGGCCAGTTGCATACTTTCGGGGCGCCGTCGCTTCGTTTCGCTTCTCTTAATGGAGGCGACAATTAAGTGCACATGAAAGTGAACCCGGGGAGAGGCTGTAATCAAGGACGAAGGGACGCAGGCAGCCGGCGGGCAATGCCTTTGATCTGTGCTCCACTCGGGCGGACTCATTTGGCAACTCGTCGCGCGAGTGGTGTGCACACGGCAAACAGCAAACTGCAAAGATACACACACACAGAGCAGCTGCCGCCGGCACTTGCCACGCCCCTTTGATGCAACGGATTTCAATATGTTCGCCAGGTCGGGGAGGCTAGAGTGAGGGGAGGGTATGTAGTGGAGATGCCACTTAAGCGACTCTTTAAGTCACCCACAAATTGAACACATGAACGGCAATTTGGCCAGTGATTTGTACAGAAAGGGAATCCTTTTTGCACAGAGAGAGTAAGGGGGGTGATATAACTAGGGATTTTCTAGATAAAGAAATATATTACTAATAGAATTATGGATAAGTTCAAGAGAGAAGCTGCATAATTCTGTAGGATAACTTTATGTTCTCTTTAAAACTAAAATCAAATTCAATTTACTATAGTTTTCTTTCCCTGTATCCCTTTTAGGGGGCTGCGGGGACCACCAACAAATCTTATTAAGTGCGATGCAAAGCGCAGGAAAAACCCAATGAGGCGGAATAAGCAGCAGCTTCAGCAAAAAGGGTCTCGAAAGGAGCACCGCTTTTGACCATTTTTCCACACATGCCTTGGCCCTCGCGTAAATCACTTTAAGTGTTATTTCAAGAAAATAATTGCAACACATAAATTTCGCCAACCCTTTTGCCGAAAGTCGCGTCGGAGCGAAAGCAAAACACGAATAGCGTGGCGCAGGGAAAACTATAATGGTTTATGAATCGGGATAATGGCTGAGAGTCTGGTGTCTCGGATCGGGCTTAGACTTTTGGCTTTGGCCTCAACACGTTGCGGCCATGATTAATGGCCGGCTAGCTGCTGGCTGCTGGCTGCACTCTCCTTTCGCTTCACTCAGACAATGCAGGCAATCTTTGAGCAGAAATCTAAATAAAATGTAACATGCGCGCAATGCAAGGGCAATTTGATATATTGTCTCGGGGGTGGCAGGTGGCCCAGGGAGGTGCTATCAAAAATGGCATTTTGATTTATGCGCTGCCGCGTTTGCCACTCCTGCCCCTCCTGGATGCTGGCTGCTGGCTGTTTGGCTGCTGGCTCCTGGCGAGGCTGCAAACAAATCACGTGAGCCAACAGGCCAAAGATTAGACGCGACTTTCAAATTGCTGCTGGCAAACAAGGACCTCGCCACTATATAGTAACTCTGCTGTAGATACATCCCCCCAACTGATGGATGGCCAGCGGGTGTGCGGTTCAGGACCTGGCCAATTTATATAAAAAATAACAAAGGCTGGTAACATTTGCTAACGAAACAATACGGCCGAAGCGCAATTATCAAGCTAATTATGATGCGTTATCTGGTCTGCTTAGTAATTAGTATAATGAGTTCAGGATGATGTTTTTTGTTGCTGGTATTTTAATTAATTTCCCACCCAGGCAGGTGGAAACATAGTTGAAAATGTGTACACTAAAAGCTGATAAGTGGAAAATCTAATTGCAACCACTTGCTGACCATCAATTTGGCGAGGCCAAAACATATTTCAACCCACTAAGGATTTAATGTGAAGTAATTCCTAGGTAAATGCGTTGAATAATAACCCGTAAACAACGCATGTGTGTGTGTGTGTATATAATTATGGATATTGACGGTTTTCCTACTTAAGCCCTTAACAACAGGAAAAGCTGGGGGCTGGAGAGAGCACTAAGCAGGCCAAATTTAAGAAGAAGAACACTTAGCAGCAGATTGAAGAGGGCAAAAGTTGCCTCTTTGTTGTAATCAACATAATTATTGTTGGCACAAAGTTCTGCTTCCAGCGAAAAAGAAAAAACATTTCTCTGTCACTGATGTGTGTGTGTTTTCATGTGTGTGCTAAATATATACGTATATACTTCATGTGCGAGTGCGGGGATAAAACTTTTCTGAGAAAACTTTTTTGTTGCTCATTTGTGTTTAATAGAAATTTATTTGCCCGCCAAGGATGTGCGGGAGCACGGACTCACTCCCCCCATACTCCCCTCCATGTAACTGGTGCGAGGGGTGACAACAAAACACTTTTGCGCACTTTTTGCCAGCAATTTATGTTGCTCCACTTTGGGCCACATAAAAATCTTCATTTCCGTGGCCAAGTCTGCCTTGTGTTTCGTTTTCTATTCCCGTTTCTGTTTCTGATCTTAAATTGTGGTTCTCCATTTCCCTGCACACATTTCCTTTATACATTTCTTCTATTTTTTTTTTGTTCCAAAGAGAATCCAAACTGTGTTTCAACTCTGAGCCCGGCTGAGCTGGTTTATGCGCTGCACTTAGGCGATGTGGTGACAGCTGCGGTTATTAAAACCTGCAAATTGTATTTATATCCCCCGGCAAAGTGGAACCCGGATTTTGACAAGCCGCAAAAAAAGCGAATAGACATATTTCGGCATAAATTTATTGGCCCACAGATTACCAGGCCAGAGACAGGAGAGATTCAGCAGATGGAGAGAAGAGATGCCATCGCACACTTTTGGGCTGAACAAATTATAGAAGAAGCTCGGGAGCTCAAGAGCCACCACCACCATCACAGGGGGAAGCTGAAGCTGAAGCTGAAGCTAAGCCAGTTGGGGGAATGGGGAAAAAAAGAGAACGGAATCCTTAAATTTTTGCAATTATCTAACCACAAATTGTTTGCCGAGTCTAGAGCATTCGAGTTCCCATTGTGTGTGGCCGGAGCAAATAAAATTTTGAGCCAAACAGGATGAGATGAAATGTTTGCCCAAGGACAGGACCAGGCGATCCAGGACTTTGGTGGCAAATTGAATTTGGCCACAGCAAATAGAGTCTGTGTGTGTGTCGAGTGTGTGTGTGCGGGCACACATGCTTATGTAAAATAAAAGCATGCGATTAAATTTAATTATCCAGCATGTTTATTAAAGTCTACAAATGCGGCCTGACAGGGGGAATATCGCACAATTGGGAGAGATTTCGAGTATTTGTCCTGCCTGGGGCTGCCCCGCGGGATGCCACGCCTTGGCTTTCGGTGGGCGGAACATATTTAATTATGTGTGTAATTGAAAAAGACGCAACGGCAGTTAAGGCACACACACACACACAGAAAGCCACGCAGGCCTCAAGGAATTGGCATAGGAATAGAGGAGGCCCTGGAAGAAAAATCATGCCGAGACTATTATGCCACGCACATGTCTGCAAAGTGTCCTGGATGTCCCGCTGCGATTTCCACGCATCTGAGAGCAAGTGTGTCGCCCATCCTTGTCCTCGGTGCGTGTCTGTGTATTAGAAAGACATTAGCAGACGCCAGCGGGCGGCAATCGTCCTGCGGTTTTTGGAGAGGACCTAAGGACCAAGAGCCAAGGAGCATCTGCCGAAAAAGACACAGCAGCACAAATACAATTTCGGCTTCGTCTCCGCCTGCATTATGTCATTTAATGAGCCATAATTCCATGGAGAACAAGAAATAGGGGAGGAGGCTGGCAAGCCTTAAGCCCTCACCCCCCTGGGGAAATGTGGCCCCAAAATTTTTCCGTTTTCCATTTGTGTGTCGTCCTCGTCTGCCTCCATTTTGAAAGTTTTAATGAACGAAACGTAATGAAATTATGCCGACAATTAATGCCGCCCTGAAGTGGCAACGAAGAGAGCACTTTAAGTCGGCTTTGGGACATTAAAGATGCTTTTGGAAAAGTTGGTAAAATAAGCAGATGCCTTGTTTCCCATTAAAATTTAATATTTTCTTTAATATTCTCTTAGAAAATTCGATATTTATTTGATTAATATTCGTAACTAACCCTTTTCAAAGCTAGACAAGCATGTAATTACTTATCCCTTGTAGATAAGGCACTCTACCTAAAGGGTTCAAAGGATTCTAAGCCCACGCATGTATGTTTATATAATTTAATTAATATTCTGATTTTTATCTGTTAGCAAACTTTAAACCCTTTGGAACCTCTTGAAACTATATAGTAACCCACAGAAAAATCCTAATTATTAAAGCTGTTGAAAGGGGCACATGAAAACCCATTTAGAAAATAACAAAAAAACAAACCCAATAATTAAAACACTTTCTGAAATATATTCCCAGCAGAGTTTAACCTTATCCTTCGTATTTATATTTATACACATGCCTGCCTGCCTGGAGATTACACACAGATTGATACGTTTCGTGTGTCGCTGGGATTGCAACTATTGTTTTCAATTTACGCCCTGCTGTGCAGGACATCCTGCCTGCTCCTTCAGCTTGGCCTGCTCCTGCTGCTTCTTGTTATCTGGCTGTCAGCTAAGTGACTTCTTAATACGAGTGGCTGCAATCTCTGGAGTTGTAAGTTGCAAGCAGCAGCAGCAGCCGCAGCAATATCAGCCAGTCACTAGTCACTCGATTTGGCAATAACAATAAGCCAGACCAGGACAAGGAGTCTAAGGGTGGCAACAGACGACGAGCGCAGCAGGATAATTGAATTATTGGCATTATCACTGCATTTGCACTTACACCCAGCCATCCTCCGGCCACATTACAAAGTGTAATGCGTTGATTTACTTGGGCTGCCGAGGGGCAGGTCACACTGCAGTTGTTTGTTTGTTTGTTTGCTTTCGGGTCGAGAGTGCACTTAAGCCACTGAGCTGCTGGAGGAGACTCGGCGAAAGCATTGCATAATTCCAGGCATTATGCTAATTCCCGGAAAGAAACTTGCCAGGACACACACACAGAAGTGGGTAGTGCTGCTCCTCCAAAGAAAGATCACTTTCTCGAACTCTCTGCTTTTAAGGCGCAGGCCAATCGAAGGACTCGAGAGCGGACTCGAGTGCGGCGCCCAAAAGTGTCGCCCGGAAAAGTGTCTCTCCTGTCTGGGAAAAGAAAAGTAGTAGCAAGTCGTGGGGGGGGAGGATGAGCGGGCCAACTAATGCGTTGTACGCGCCGCTGAATTTAAATGAGGAATTAATGCGTACATTATTTCCAACCCTCCTACACACAGTCTCTCCCAGTCACTTCCATTTCCATTCCCATTCCGGGACCCATCTCCTCCTGACTATACAAACATTTTGCCACTTTCCACTTGCCACATGCATTGTGCCCCCTCGCTCGTTTCGCTTTCGTTACAATTTTGGTCCTTCGGTCTGCCTTCTTTATTTTTTTCTTCCCTGACGGCTGCCTTTGGTTCGATTACGAGGCAGGGAGTCCTTCGGCGAACAGAGTTCCCCCTCGGTTCCCGCCTTAGCCATTAGCTTTGAACTTGATGTTATTTGTGCGGCGGCGGCAAATTGCGCTGGCCTTTGTTGTTGTTGTCGCCTCACGCTTCGTTTTGTCATTTTGCGGCATGTTGCCGCTATGTTGGCCCGGCCTAAATGACACTTTGCCCAAATGATGACGCTGACAATGATAATAAATAAATTTAACGCACTTCAAGTGCCGCCACTCGCGGCTGCTCGCGCCCTCCCCGAAAGTCAATGTCATTTGCATTTTATTTTTTGGTTCTCTCCTTGTTTTTCCCCCTGGCCGTTGGCAGTAACCGAAATTGAACTTTATTAACGGCAGAGTGCCTGGCCTGGCCTGTCCTGGCCTGGCCCATATTTACCGCATTAAAGTCGGGAGCTACTTTAAAGCTATTCTGTGCCAGCTTATCGCTCCTGTTCTGCTTGGTCTGCTCCGGCTAAAACGGAGGACGAGGGACGGAAGACGAGGCCAGAAACAATCAGAATTTGCACATGACTGCCCGGGCAAACGAGCTTGTGTCCTGGCACTCCGTTGCAATTAAGAGTTGCAACAATATTTCAGGACCTATTCCGACTCCGGAGTCGAAACAATCGATTGTCCGGACTACATCCACTTAGTAGGCAATTACATTGAGAGAACGAACCAACCCGATCGGAATCGGAAAGGGAATGGATATAGGAATGGCCATTGGAATCATAAGCCATGAACCACACACACACAGAGGACAACGAAATTATTTAACACATTTAGGAGGCGGCCACAAAATGCGCACACATTCAATCGAAAGGACCGCACATGTCCTGGTCTCAGGAATCAGCAAAGCACACAGCACCTCCTCATCCCTCCCCGGGTGCCATCAACGACACAGAGATTGTAAAACGTATAAAATAAAGACAAAAGCTTAATAACTGAACCGAGGGAAGGGCATAAGGAGAGGGATTGGGACAAGGACTACGACTCTACTATGGCTGCCCGCTGCCCTTGTGTGACAATAAAAACTAATTTTTTGGGTCGCATTAAAAGGGATACACCTAAATGACAAAATAAGCACACACACACACAGCACACACTCACACTCTCCCAAGGAAGCCCACACACAGAAACTGTCGAGACGAAAAATGCAATTTCTGTGGTTTTCATTTTTACGGCAGGACCAAACCAGACCCCGAAATGAAGGTGGAACATTTGCTGTGTCTATTATGGCATTGAATGGATTTTGTGCTGATTCCCCAGATCCCTGCCAGCCCTTCCTTGTCTCCCAACCAACCAACCAAACCCCCTGGGCAATCCACTATCATCTTTCAGTGTCTGCTTAAGTGTTTGTCTAACATTTTGTGGCTTATAACTATCATGGCTTATGATATTGACCCAAAACATGTTTAACAACGCATTTTGTCTGTGCACAAAAACCGAAAAATGTTTCATTTTATATAGAGAATGTCTGTGTGTGTGTGTGTGTGTGTGTTCACGTTTAGCGAGGGCTTTATCGGCTTAATCCATCGATTGCCAAGGGGACAGAGAGGAGGTGGTGGTTAGGTGACCCAACATAAATAGGAAATTTGTACACAAAGCAGGTTTTTTTCTGTCAATGTCGCACGATAAAAGTAATAATGTAACAGGGAGGGGAGGGCACAAATGGGTCCTTTTTTTCTGGCCAACCCAGCAACATGTGTCCGTATCCCGAAAAGTTAATTGCTGTCAAGCAAGTCCTTCGAATGGGTGTAAGCCAGGCCAAGGCGAAATGAAATTACACTAAACAACCGAGTTTAAGGTCAAGTTTCGTCCTACAATCAAATAATGGCAACAAGCTTAATAACATTGCTTTGGCCAAAAGTTGCGTTGCCCTCCGAATGCAAAACTAACACAAAATGGACAAAGTTACCCGCATCCGCATCCCCTGGCACTGGAGATTACGTAACTGGAGCGCCGAGGAATAAGATATGAACATGGCCATAAACTTCAGCTGCTCCCCCTTAGAGACCCTCCTGCCTCCTCCTCCACATTTGCATAGTCCTGGACAAAGGCCGAGCGGAGCCTGTAGCCTGTTCGTTAACTAAAATACGATTGTATTTTATGCAGCGTGTCATGAAATATGCGACACTGCTTACATTTCATTTACACGCAGTCGGGGGGCGTGGCTATATGTAAGCATTTGCATGGTAGCCTGGCTTGGGTTTGGGTTTGGGTTTGGGTTTGAGGTCCTTCCGCCTGCATTTCGGTGTGCAAAATTTATGCGAGAATTGCGACAAATGCTGCAGTTGACATCGAGCGTCCAAAAATTGGCAAATATTTGACCGCTTTGTGCGCTTTGCAGTTCGCATTTGCAATTCTATTGCCTGCAGAAGCGAGTGAGAGAGAGCTCTACAGGAAAAAAAAGGATATGGAAAAAATGCGGTGAAGCCAAAGGATACAGGCTGAACTATTCGTTGTCTTTAAGCCGACATTCGCATAAAAGTGGCCATTAGTTGCACTCCATTTAACAGGAACACAAAGAAGAACAGAAAGCAACTGAGAAACCCAAGAAAGGATCCACCTTAAGAGCTGTAACAGGTGCCAAAGGTACCTTGGAAAATGTTAGGGCCTGGACTCATACACATTCACATTCATCAGCACTCGTTTTTAATCCATTATGTGTGTGTGTGTGTGTCGGCGACATAAAGATTTAATGAATCGTAAACCTGAGTAATTGCGCTGCCGGCGCAGCAACAGGTAGTTCTGCCATATGGCAGGGATTCGTCCTTCTTGGCTCAGCTACATTGATTTCCTTGAGTGCACAGCCATATCAGCTTGCAGTTTTCTCAGCTTTACTGCCCGGGGCAACCAGCCACTAGCCGTAAATCGTAGTACCCAGGGAAAGCACATAAGCAGAAGCCATGGAAAAGCGTGTGAGCCATAAACTTCCGGTGGGTGGAGCAACTAGTGGCGGGCAATTAACAGCCTGACCAGTGCTAAGCCTCAGCAAAATCGATGCACATCAAAATTCAATTCCGACACAACCCCAAAAAATGTATCGGCAGCAGCTTGAGAGATTTACCCATTTTGTGTTGGACAAAACATAACAATTTCAGGCAACAGCCAACCCCCTTTGCATTCTGAATGCAGCAGTAACTTGGCTAAGCCGATTAGTTGCTGCACTACCAACGAAACCGAACCCGAAGCTGTTGCTCTCTCTTCCTCTGTGGCCATTAAAACGATATTGCAAATACGATTGAGCCTACTTTCTGACGCTTAAAAGCCGGCACAATGCGAGGTCAGAGGCGGCGTGTGTGTTGAGTCAAAGTTTAATTAATGCACTGCCAGCGACACCGGGACATGCAACATTTAGTTGAGCCAGGACCAAAGCCAGAGATGAGCTGTTTGCCAGTCCATATTTGCAGGTAACTCTATTTTTTTTTTTTAGCCATCGCTTTTTACTCCTGTTTTTTGCGGCAATTTTCACCTGTCGTTGGCTCCTCTATTTTTTAACCACAACTGCACGGAGGTGGAATCCTCCGCTGTGCCCCTGGTTTTTCTCTACTATTTTCATACCCAGTTTTTTGTGCTCGTTTTTAACAGCTGCAGCGGGCCCGAAGCTTTGGGTGTTGATTATTGAACAACAAAACGCCGAGACAACCAAAAACGGAGGTCTGGCCGGCAGACAGGAGCGAGGCAATAAAAAAAAAGGACATAAAACAACAACACCACAATGTCAGACGGCAGAAATCGAACGATGCGAGGATGCGATGCTCCTCCGTTGTTGCTACCAATGTTGTTGCAATGTTGAATTGACCCCAATCAGGCCGGTTGCTGTTTGCAGATAGCCATTGTTTCTCTGTTGCTGTTTTGGCTCGTTTTACACATTTTCCACTGCATACATTCCACTGGGGGGGAAGGGGGAAAGAGGACCGCGAGCCGCAGGGCAAGCAATTGATATGCTCCGTGAAACTTTATTGCCAAACGACGAGGAGGAGGAGGAGGGCCAGCTGGTATTCTGTGTTGTTTCTGCATGCACCATTGAATGCGGTTATTTAGATAAAAGTGCTCGAAATTACAAAAACGCCATAGATGCCGATGTCTACTAATTGAGGCGAGGCCCGAGACCGGGCCTTAAAGGGACTTTAAGCTGCCGGCTGAATAATGCACGAGTTTTGGGTCAAAAGCGCACCCAAATGCCATTCGGTATGCACAAAAGCCCAAAAGGCAGCCAGGCCAGGCCAGTACAGTACAGAGGCAAGGAATGGAAAGGAAAATGAAAAAAGGGCGCCAAAAAATACGTATACATTTAAAATATACCCCAGCATATACACATAAACGTACTATATACATTTGAACAAATGGAAAAGAAACCCCAAAGCCAGAGCCACAGTCCGACGGACCACAATGCTGAAAAGGAAGTTGCTTAATTAAAAGCGGATATTAGCAATTACAAGCCACAGCCGAAAGGGATGCCAGAGGATGGCAGGATGGCTGGACGAGGGCAGTTCCAATGAAACGGAAGTAAATGAAATGGCATTGAATGGCAGCCAACGATAAACTGTGGGGAAATTAAAAACGCGTATGCCATGGGGCCCGAAGCTAGACCCTGAAACTTTAATGGCCAAAACATGGCGGCGGCGGCGGCAGCGTCTTTGGCTGTGCCTTTGGCCTGGTTTCCATTCCGCGTTTTGACATTGTCACGCTGCCTGTTTAATTTCACTTTGTAATGAGAGGAAGCTCCCTGAAAAAAAAAAGGTGCGCCCCCAACTTAATTAGGTTATCATTTTGGTTTCTTTTTTTTTTGCTGTTTGTGCGCCTTTTTGTGACCAAAACAAGAGGCAGGCCGAAACGCAGCGCGTAATTGTTAATGGGTTTTACAGCTCTGTTAGCCCGGATTTTTATATAGAATATAATTTTTGTTATTCTCCGCTCCCTCTTGCTTTTGTGTTTTGTGTTTTGGCTGCTGTTTTTTGGCCCTGATTTATGCTGCCACCCCGGAATGTACAAGGCAAATAAATTATGCATTAGGTGAGGGCCGTTACCTGACCCTGGCGTCAATTCTGGCCGGGATTCGGCCTCTCCGGGCTGCCTGGTAATTGAATCGAAATGCTAACAATCCGCAAATGAACATTCATCACGGTATACTCCGGGGAACTCCATCGGGATCTGCCATTTATCTTTCATTTAGTGCCATGCTCCTTTGCCTTGTCGAAGCCTTTTTAATACCTTAAATTTGCAACAAATCGCTGACAATAATTCGCACATGGCACTCAACAGGAATAAATTACGGGGACACATTGCGGCACTCGCACACATATGGAAAAATCGCCCGCTTGAAACAAAAGCGAGCAAAAAAAAAAAAGGGGAGAGCTACGGAAAACTGAAGGGAAAAGCGAAAAAGCGCCGTAATGGCACATCTGTTGGGGGAGGGTGTTACAGCCCCCTCGGCTTTCCATTACCCCGCTCGCGTTGGCAACAATTGATGGACGTCAGCGCTTCGCTGCACGAAAAAGAATTATTAAATTGATCGATGGCCATAAAAAAATATGCGAAAAGGTAAACTGAATGGCGCTGAAAGGGCTTCCACGGCCAGGTGTCGACAACAAAAGGTGGCAGCCAATTGATGCAACTCGATCGAGTGGGTTTCCCGGAGACAAAGTGCAAAAACTTCGACACTATCTGAGGGACAGTGCTTTAAGGGCTATAAATATATTCAAAAGATTTCAGCGGAGGAAAAATCTTTGCTGGCAAATCCAGTTTTTAGCCCGCATTTCTCTGCGAAATAGTTTTTGGGGGTAAAACGAGGGCTAAAGTTTTGCACGTCCGCGGCATAAATTCAAAACATGTCGCACTCATATATGAACCGCCATCCAGCTGTACATCGGCAAGTGGCCCGGCTACGTGTGGCATGCGGCATGCGGCTTATAGAGCGTGCTCTTGGCCAAAATGTGGGCCAAAGCGGGGAAATTATGTGCTCGTTACTTATGCGTGACTAGATGCAAAAGAACGAAGTGTGTAATTGCACATTATGCTTGTCCTGCCGCCGGCGATGGATCTGCCACTGCCACTTTCGTTGGCTTTTGTTGGCTTTCATTTTGCCCTGTTAACAAATATTACGTATACGCAGTGGCGGCGAAAGCAATTTGGCAAAGCAAAGTTGGTCTCCGAAGGGGGGGGGGGCACAATGCGGGCTCTCGCATTCACATTCGAGTTGATGAAATTGGAATACATCCAAAATGAAAATTAAATTCAACAATTTGCGGTTGTTTTTAGCTGTTTGTCTGACGAAAAAAAAGGGGAAAACAGAGCAGAAGGAAAACCCAAAACAGCAATGAGCCAAAAGGGGGGTGGTAAAGCGAGCTGCTATCTCCCACCCACCCACTCTGGCTTTATGTGTGTGTGTGTGCATTTACATGCGGAAATGTGCAATTTGCCATTTCTCTGATTGTTTTTTGAAACTCAGCTCGGTTTCTGACTGTGTGTGTGTGTGTGTGCCTTTCCAAAGTGAAAGTTTCAGTCAGCATTTCATACCCTTATTTTTTTCTGTAGCTGCTTTTTCTGTAGCCAGGACAATACAGCAAATTGTTCACGCTCGAAAGAGTGCGGCGGGCAGTTATTGTTTTCGGTTTGCAACACTTTAGACCAGAAATTAATTGAGTGCATATTTTTTCGGGCGATAACTGGCAACTGTCAGAAACCGGTAATAGAATAGGGCCACGGCTGTTATTGGCCCAATCCCAGGTGTGTGTTAAATCAAATGCGACTGCCGACTGAGTCACAGTTAGAGTTGTGTTTTTGGTGCGGGTGTAATTTTATGGTAATTACGTTTTTAGCATGCCTCTGGCATTGTAGCAAATTTCATTGTTAGCACTAAGCTTTTCCCCGCCCGCCATTTCCCAGTGGGCGGCTGGCTGTGTGGCAGAGCCAACCGCAGCGGCAATTGCCGTTGTCATTGCTCTTGTTGTTGCAGCCGTGTGCCAAAAATTTGTAAAATTCTGCAGTTGCCGCCTTGCCTGTCCCGTGCCCCGTGTGGCAGCGGCAAATGCCATAAATTAAGTGCGGCGACAGCCAGTGCAAAGGCAGCCACATGACAGCGGTAGAACGCAAAAAGGTAATTTTGCGAGTGGGAAAATGCAGCGGCAACAATGCCATTGCTGCGGTGACTGCAAAGCCAAGGAAAATGCAAAACATTTGCATCCCGACAATTGCTGAGGGACGAAGGCAGACATGTGGAATAATATTATGAACTGCAGGCAGAAACCAAACTAATTACAAGAAGAGTTTCTGAGAAACTATAAGATAAATAGTTGGTCCAAAGCAAGCACAATGTCACCGTAGCCATTTCAATTAAAAAATAAATGAATAAACACAAAGCTAGGCCTGGTTATAACGAAGAGAATATATAATAAATCCTGGCCAAGCATGAATATAACAAATAAAACTCAAGCACCGAATGAGTAACCTAGGCAAATGTTAAGTAAACTAATCTGGCTAGGTTTCTTCATTAAAAATAACTCGATTGCCTTGCTTACATAACCCCTGCTTGCATTTATTTTACAAAGAACAATTAAATGAATAAATCTTTATCTTAATTCAATCGATTCAAACTCACAAAGAAATCTACAACGAGAGTGGCAATTAAAAGAATAAATACCATAAATGAAGGACAACAACTATAGACTGTTTCTCACTAAACCCTAAAACCCTTTAAGTTTTATCCATCATCCTAAATAAAAGATTCGTGCGGCATTTCCACAAAAATTCAAAACCTAAATAATTAAATTGCCAAGAGAGAGATACAAATGTAAAATGCATCAAAGCACTTCAAATATTTATGGGTCAACACAGAAATATGTGCAGCGACCTCAGTGCGCATTTTAACCCACTCAGAGGCAGAGTGCTCCCTCCCCTATGTAATCTCAGAGCCTTGTGCAATTTAAATTTTCGTTTAGTCGATGATGCTGCCAGTGCTGCCAGTGCGAATTTATATTTACTAACTGCATATTAGACCGCAGACCGAATGCCCGATATGAAGAGCCCTTGACAAAACGAAAATAATTCATCGTGGTGATGCTGCAGCGGCACTAAAAAATTATTAAATTGCCTTTCCACACGAGGAAAAATGCTGAAAGCGGGTAGGTGGGTTGTGGAGTTGCCCTGTGGCATTCAGGCAATTTGTTGCATGGCATCAAATATGCAATAAATCTAACTGCTAAATCAACAAACAAGTGCAACGCACCACAGACAGTCAGAGAGACAGACAGACAGAGAGACGGACTGTGTTCGGCCCAATAAAACAAAGCCATACATTTTTGCAATTGAAATTGTAACCGAGCTGAGCTAAGCCCAATGTGCCCGATGTGTCTGTGAGTGGGCCAGCCCTAATCTGATTTACCATAAAGTCGAAAATGCATAACATCCTGGCACTGATGCAGCAGGGAAGCGGGGGTGAGCGGGGGTGTGTGTGTGCAAACAATATGCGGCATACGTTGGGGCGTTGCATATGATTTCAGCAGCCAAACACCGACAAACACGCAGGAATGCAGATCTAGCTGGGGGGTAGGAGGGTCTAACTCCCTGTAATCCCCCTTGGTTCCATTTTATTTGTCGAGTTTTTTCCTTATTTAGTTGGATTTTACAAATATGCATGCAGAGAAAGAAATTGAGTAGTAAAAGATATTACTGAGAGATACTACTAAGAGATACTACTAAAAGATACTTATTTCCTGCTAAAGATACTTGTACATATTCCCAGAAATAATTTTAAATATTTTTTCTAGTGAAGTAAAAGATAGAGCAAAAGATACTACTAGCAGATACATATTTCCTGCTTAAGATACTAGTACATTTCCCCAGAAAAGAACTTAATTTTCTCAGTAATAATTGTAGATATTTTCCCCAGTACAGAGAATATCAGGAGAATTATATCTAAACCTAAAAGATACTACTAAAAGATACCTATTTCCTGCTTAAGATACGCGTATATAATTCCAGAAACTCTCTTAACAAGAACATAATTTTCTGAGTAAATCTTATAGATATTTTTCCCATTGCAGAGAAAGAAATTTCTAAAAATTCGAAGAAAAATAAGTGAAAGTTTTGAGTTTCAAAGACCAAAATTCTTCTTCTAAATTCGCCTAGAAACCCTCTAAAAATAAACATAATTTCCCTAGAAAAACTCTAAAATATTTCTCCCAGTGCCAAGCACATGCAATTTACTCGTGTTCGTGTTTGCTGTTGTTGTCCCTTGCATAAAACATGACAAAGTGCGTTGATGTTGATGCTGCTATTGCTGCTGTTATTGTTATGGCAAGTTTATTTAGCTTCGTTTTACAAAGTACACCGAACGTTGAGATTTTATGCAAATTCGCTTATTGCGTTCTACAACAATCAGAGCTGCTGCTGCTGCTGCTGCTGCTGCTGGGCTCTGGGCAAATAAAATAATCCAAATAAATACATAGAAACAGAGAGCACACACGACACACCTTTAGTCAATTGTCCATAATGTTGGGCATCGGTTAGATATGGCAGGGGTAACATATATATACATATCCGGATATTCCACTCAATCGAATTTGCTGACAGCCACGCTGACCGCTAATCGATTTTCCGTCAGCGAAAAGAAAAACTCTAATTGGTCAACATTTGGTTAGCATCAATTTGGTTTATGGAGGCCCACAGTAGGGGAGTTATCCTTCTGAAGAAGTTATGCTGTCAAGTGGCTTCTGCCACTCACCTGACACACACACACACACACAGATAACTGGAAAAGGTGCGAAACAAAGCGAAGCAAAACAAAGCCCTAGCCGTCGTCCTGTTCCGCCACTTTTCCTCTTTAGTGGATTTTCACCTTGCCTCTCCATCTGTGTCTCTACTTTTAGCTGTGCCTTTGCAGTTCTCCCTCCGGCAATGGCAATTGCATTTGGCAATTGGCAGGCCATCAAGATTAGCCAGGGTGCCTTCCATCGAGTGTCAGTTTCTGGAGTCTCTCTAAAGGCTTTCGGCACTCAGAAAAAATGTAATGAAAGTCTGAGACGTATGAATCTTTCAAATATTTCAGCTTTAAAGTGCTGTGAATAACATGAATATTTGTTTGAAAGTGTTAGAGATGGAAATATGATTTCCTTTATTCAAAATCTTGTTCTTTGAATACTTTTTCCCCCACTGTATCTCGCACTCACCCATTCTCTGTCTCCCGAGCCTTGTGCATGTGCATCCATGAGTGAGTATCCTGAGTGCGAACAAAGCCAGTGCGTTCAGGAGGGGTGCCCAATTCGCCTGTCGTGCAATTGTTGCGGCTGAAGTGCACACTCCTGAAGCCTCTCCCCCAAAACTTCTCCCTCTCCTCCTGTGGCGGCCACTCGTGTTTGTCTTAAGTGTTGCCGGCGATTAACAGTTTAGCCCGGCTTTGTTTGCCCTAAGTGAGCTGCACTAATAAGCCGAGTGGTGGGCGGGCGGGGGGAGGCATGCAACAATTGACTGAGTGACTCATGGCCCAGAGGGGAGCACACGGGGCTAATGGCCTAAACAAACAAAAGTTTCCGCTGTGGCCCGGTCAATTATTTACCTTGCGGTTTTGGGGTCGAGAAAAAATAAAAAATGGCTGCCGGAAAAACTTGTGCAAATACAGGGAAATTATAGCCAGGGCATCTTTCGCCATCCTTGGTGGAAATTCATACAAAAAAAAATGCAGACAGACATTTATGCATAATTAAAATGGACACCACGCATGACTGTATCTCCTCGCCCGGCATGTAAGCCGAAATATTAATTTCCTTGCGGGGCGCAGAAAACTATAATAAACTATGTGCCCGGCCAGCCGGACCCGGGGGCATGAAAATTTAATTTTAATTAAAAATTGAAATGAATTTTTATTAAACTTTTGTTACTGTTTATGCATAATGCATAATGCATGCGCCGCTGGATCCGATTCATAATCATTATGGCGAGCCAGGAGGAGGAACTTCCTGAGCGCCGGGAGACCGGCGAAGGCGGAGCTCGTGTTTATGGCTTCTTTAATGAAAATCAAAGTTAATTAAAAGTAACGGCGTGCTGGAAAATGCTACCATTGCGCCCTTAACGGCCAGCCATTGCCATTTTCCGGGGCCATTCAAGGCAGCATAAAGGACCGGCAGGCAACCAAACCCCTCCTGCCAAATGCCACCCAGACACTGACTGCAGTTTTGGCCTGGTCAATAACCGCAAACTGCTCCACATTGCAGCAGGGCCAACGTGGCCAAAATGGGAATGGCAACTGTACAATAAGTTTGCCCGCCGCCCAAGGCAGCCACTAAATCATCCCCTTTTGACCTTTTTTGCGCCCCAGCGAAGAGGAGGCGAATCTCTAACCTTTGTCAAAAATTATATGGGGCTATGATTACATAATTATTGGCTTTTCCGCGTAATCAGTTTAGCGTGTAAATTTGTGCGCGTGCTTTGATTAAATGCCTCAGCGATTCCTTTGACTGCCAGGAGCCGTAAAGTGGCAACAAAGGCAACAATGATATCCAAGGGGAGCCGAGCCGGCTCCAAAAACTGGCCATAATTGGTTTATGTTTGCATACTTTCGGGCATAATATGCTTTTGATTTCGACAGACGTGACCCCAGGGGATCCCAAAAATCCAAAATCCCATCGCCCATCGCCCAGCGCCCGGCGCCGCCCCGCTAATGATTTATGGAAAGTCAAGTGATTTATTCCTGCTCAGCGAAGTTTGTAATCCAATTTTAGCAGCAGTTCCGCTCCCAGACTCTGCCGATATATGGTTGTGTAGGGGGTGTAGGTGCCATCGGGGGTTTACCTGCAATGAAAGCAAATGTTGAAAGTTAGATCTCGGAATCGCTGGAAATTTCTGTGTTAAATTTTACTATTCTAAGTTCAAAAGGGAAACTTTTCCACGCGCCACATGAAAATGGGTATCCTTTTTGAGTGTGTGTGTTGGGTCATTTCGTTTCATTCGATTGCCATCGATTTGCCATTTCCGAGGCGCCATAAAAACCCACTCAAGTGGCTGAGGAAGGGGCCATTGTGGCAAATTGTGGAACTTTACTTTAAGGTCAGCTAATTGGAAGGGACTTTAAAATAAACTAAACGGTAAATATATGAAATTTAAAAGTTTAAAGAGCTTCCCTTCTTTGTTCCCCCTCTTAAAGTCTATAAAATCCATTTAGGGGTTAATGATTCTGTCCAATCTTTTCAGGGTAATCACTGTAATTGGCATCAATAATTCAGGCCTTAACCTGTCAGGTCAATAAATCAAAATCAAGCTGCCAAGTCAAGTGAAACACAAGATGATAGGAAAAGGAAGTCGCTGGGAATTGTCATTGGGGGTGGTTGAAATTCACCAGTAACTGCCACATTCATGTTTTTTAATGAAAACGATTTGAAGTTTGTTAGCTTTTTGTGAAAAATTTATTACTTTGCCCGCCGGTTGGCAGACGACATAAATAAATCCACGCGCCGCACAAACAAACAAGAGGATGTCTGCCAAAAGCTATCAAAAGTCCCTGATTTGATAAGAGCCAGCCAGGAACAACAAAGTGGGGGACTCAGCCATAGTGGTTGTCTCCAAGCCAGATGTTCTTATTTGGCATGACAACACACACACACACATAGACAGACAGTGGGTCCTTAAAGCCAGCTTTAACAATTAGTTGCCAGCTAGTGTGCTCACTCATGTTTTACGAGGCCAAAACCAAGGCGGCTGATAATCAGACAAAGACGAAAAAACAAAAAAAAGGAGAGGCTCTTTATCGCTTCACTAAGGCCTCAGTTTTTGTGGCACAATTATGCGAGGGAGGGCAAAGCGGCCAAGACATAAACAAATACAATGGCAGTGCGCCGAGGAAAGCGAAATTTAATATGGCGCCATCTTGGTTTCGCCGAGAGAGAGTCTAATAGGCTTTGCTTCCCGGCCCCCGGCCCTTCGCCACTTTGCCAAAATAAAACAAAAGGACCCACACACATGCGAGGGCATACATGGGGGTCGACAAGGCAGGACCTCAAGGTATGCCTGGGCTTTCGGCGCCTTGCGGCTTTTAAGCGGCTTTGGCAAATTGTTTCGGCCGCAGTCGCAGTCAGGGTCGTAGATCCTTAAATATTTTTCATATGCCTCGGCTTTTCGCGCCTGCAAATATGCAATAAAATTTTTACAGGCCACCATGAATTTCCTCCCGTCCTTAGGTAAAACGAGCCACGAAAAGCTAGGACGATTAAATTTATAGACCTTCGCAGGGTCTACATAATTTAGCATTTTAAGCGGCAATCCAATAGAAATTCCATAAAAAGACGCACTCAGCGGGGTGGCCACGATAATTGAATTAAATTATGGCCCCCACAGAATAGCGCCCTTGGTTATTGGTTTTTGCCCATTCACAACGAGGACAGGGTGGTGAGGCAGAGACTCTGGCTAATCCTGGCCAAGGGATAGGGACACGGAACACAGGGCTACCTCAAAATCAAACCCGGAATACTTTCAGCAAACTTTTGCAGCGGGCAAATTTACATAGCAGAAAATAAAATGATGTCGGAGTTTGGCCATCGTCCTCATCGTCGTCGTCGTCGTCGTTGGAGTAGTTGTAGTCATTGCCAACCCCCCATATCCAGCCCGATTATTCGCCGGCATCATCAGCAGCAGCAGCAGCAGCATCCTCGGCGAGCGTCAACATTTTGAAAGCACTTAAACCGTTTGTTCGTACATGCAAAGTACGCAAAGTGTGAGCACAAAGGACCCCGCCCCCAGCTCCAGCTTTTCCAGCGACCCTCCTCCTTCTGCCCCCGCCGCCATCAGCGACTGCATTCATGCATAGACAACATTTCATTTTTCTTCTCGACGCTCGATGCTGGCGGCAATTTTCGCGTTGAAAGAAAACAGCAGAGGGTGGCTTTCCCGGCATTTCCCCTTAGCAAATCTGTGCGCTGTGCGAAATTTACGCAGCTACTTAAAAACTATGCAGGCTTCAGCATCAGCTTCAGCTTGCCGGCGGCACTGAAACATGGCCCGAATCTTCTCCAGCTCCGGCATAATCCAATTCATGAAGTTGAAAGTCTGACAGGGGAAGCTTTCCCAGTTCAGAGTTCGGAGTTTGGGTGAAAAACGCAGCCAGCTGTCTGCGCAAATTTGGCGTAAATTTAATTTTCAAATAAACTGCAGTCCTACCCAAGGCCACAGAAATGGAAAAAAAAAGAAAAGTAGAAGGAGAAGGAGAAGGGAAAGCCTTTGGGGGAAAATATTCAATGCATTGCATTTACATCTTGTTATCGCTTGATTAATTGTCATTGTCAGCGTCAGGCTCAGGCTGCATTCGCCGCGGAAGGGGTTGAGTGAGGTAGAGGGAGGCTGCATGAGAATGACATGGAGCAACTTCAAAGGCAAAACTTTTCCTGATTGGCAGCTTTTGCGACTGGCGGCTGATTAATTTCCGCCCGGCTGGCTCCTAATTGAATGCCGCTTGTTTAGCCAACTTCCGCAGTTGCCTCATAGCAGCAGAGCAGAGCTGAGCGGCGCATTCAAGGAGATGAGCCTCCTGCCAAAGATATACATACATATATTTTAACAAGCAATTATCGCTCCACACAACGCGTTGCCAGCGCGAACAACAAACAAGGATCCGGCCAAGTGCGAACCAAATTGGCAAACAATTTGCACCAAAAAAGGGGAACGTGGGGAAACGGAACCAAAATTTGTAACTCATTTTGGGGCAAATTAAGTGCCGGCAGGTGAGGCTGCCGCCAGTAGCAACCCGGCAAAAAAATATAAGCAGAAACAGAGGCCTAGGCCTAGGCCTAGACCCAGGCAGCAGCCCTTTAATGTTGGCCGCATAAATTTACCCAATTTACGAGCCTTTTTCCCCGAGAACAAAGCTCAAGGTGGCGCCCCGAAAAAGTGGCTACACCACCCCAAAGGCCCATGAAAACGCAGTAAATTAGAATTAGACGCGGTGGGCAATTCCACTGCAGACACTCCCCTCTTTCGGCTGGTGTTTCTGGTGGTGGGTGTTGCTGTGTGGCCACACACAACTTTTAATGACTTGAATTATGGCTAGTGGCGGGCTGTCGCTTTTTATGATTTCTTTTAATATTTTAATTATGCTGCAGATAAGATACGAGCTAATGCGTATACATTTAGATACGCTGGAACGGGGGGGCTGTCCACTAGAAATTTAGCTGAAAGGCAGAAGGCATTAGGCCTGCCTGATTTTAATGGGTCAAAGCGAAAAGGAAAAATGCTGGGTCATTGGTAAAAGTTAAAAGGGAAATTAATGTTGAGCTCACCTTAATTTTCCTGCTCCTTGAAGACTTTAAATAGATACCAATAAGAAGGACAAAGCATCGATTAGACAGATTCAATTTCAACTAATAAAATGTAATTTCTTTTTCATTATCCTTCACACACACACACTCAGCTTGGCTCCGCAGAAACTTGAATCGTGACTTGCATTTCCTTTCAATTATTAGACAGCAGAATCTTCCATGGAATTTCAATTAAAATGCCATTCGATTTGCTCTTAGCTTCCAGCTCCCAGCTTTCGTATTTTTTGTCACCCCAACACCACTGTCTCACCTCATTTTCGGCGACGGAGGGGATGCAGGGGCAACTTTTAATTGGCAACAAATTTTGCTATTTTGCCATTGCCAACAAGTCTGACGACATCCAAATGGAAACTTTCGCTGGGTATGTGCACGATACTATTTGGCTGTGAAACCGAAAGTGTGGCTCTTAATTAGCTCATTAAAAGTTCATCATGATGTCGGCACAGGACAATGGGTAATATGTAATTGAAACTGCCAATTTTGGTGCATAAATACGAACGAGAGTGCGTGAATTTCCACCCAGAGGGCATCCTGTTCAGGGGCAAGTTATTGTTTTCCCAACACCAAGACCGACCGACTGACCAACAATGGGTGAAAAAAAACAGAGCACAGAAGGAAGCAGGGAAACCTTGCTTCGTTTTTCTTTGCACTTTTCCTTGGCTTCGGCTTATTGTTTTGCTCAAGTGGCAGGAAAAACGCCGGGAAAATCGATCGTAAGGGATTGCACTCGACGGACAACAAAAAAACAAAAGTCCGGGGTGAAAAAGAGCGGATATATTTTCACAGCTTGTTATGAACACAAGGATGTGGAGATGCGGAGATGGAGAGATACTAGGATACGGAGATACTAGGATACTGAGATACTAAGATACACAGATACAGAGATACTCCTAGGTAAGAATATTCCACTCATAAAGTTCGCCTGGCCGGAGGAGCAGGAGTAGGATCCTTTGGTCCTGGCTCGACGACATGCATATTAATGATACAACCTCGTCCAGTCGAGGCGGCACACTCTGCTCACTAGTCTGCGCAAATATTTTCATTAAAATTGGAAAAGTTTCCGTCTGTCCGACTCTGTCTGTCAGACTAAACTTTGCCCGCGGCCAAGTCGGGAAAACGTTTTAAGTTATTTTCAGTAGAAACTTTGGGGTCAACTTTTCCTCGGCCAATCGAAGTTGAAAAGGAAAAGGGTTTTCCCCCCCGCGCCACTACAGGAATTATCAGGGCTTAATGCGCCTGGCAAATCTGATTAAGCTGCGCTAATTGTTTGCACTAACCAACTGTGACTTCAACAGGCCAAGGAATGCAGTCAGAAAGGACAGTTTTCCCGGCTTTTCCTCACATTTTCTTGCCTTTTCTGCCATGTCTCTGTCTCCCTCAGTGCTCCCTTTTCCATGATGAATGAGCTGGAGCTGAATGGAGAGCGGGAAAACGGACGGGCGACGGCGGCGGCGGCGGGAAAAGCGCAAGCCGGGCAAATAAAAGAGCATCCCTTATGAGGCGCAGCCTCCTCTATTCCTCCTAATGTACATAAATTCCAACATTTGCTCATTTTAATGGGCATATTTTTGTCATTTTACAAAAGTTTTCGCAAAATGCAAAGAGGGAAAAGCGGCAAGCAGCAGCGGCGAGCCTGCAGTGTAGACTTTTCCTCCACCATGTGCGCACTTATAAATTTTTTAGAGCGCAGGGATTTTCCATAAGCACAAACATGCAGCGCCAGCCAGCCATCTAACTGGTATCTGTGCACTGAGAGAAAGGCTTAAGTACTTTTCAGATCGAATAGATGGGCTTTAAATGGGGAAGGTTTCAGTTTAAAGGCTGGAAAACTGACTCCTTTGCTTTTTAATTTTAACAAATCATTATTAGTTTGAAAAAAACACACACTTTTTCTCCCTCTGCATGTGGTGTGTGTGCTTGTGTGGCCATAATGAGGGAATGAGGCTTTAAGGAGTGAGGTTTTGAGGGGAAACTGGATCGGGGATGGCTGCTGTCGTCGTCGGCATGCCACAGAAAACACTGGGAAAACTCTTCAAGGCAGGCTCTGGCCATACATAGAGACAGCGGGCAGAGACAGACAGAGAGTTAGAAAATGGCAGGATGAGTAGGACCTGAAGCTGGAGTAGGATCTGCTAGCAGCCAGTTGGTTGTCGTGCCGCTTTGTCTGCCACTGTCTGGGGCTGTGGGTGCCAGCTCCCCCCTCTCGGCAGCAGCAATGCCTTTATATCAAATGCGGTTTTTATTTCACTGCAGCAGCGCCACAACAACAGCAGATGCCGTTGCATTTAAGCCGCTTGGCAGTGGCTTTAACCAAACACTTTAAGAGCCGCGATTATTTGCCACATCAGGCCAACTGGGCGTATGCGTAATGAGCGCAGTTTTCGCCTCGTTTCTAATATCCTGCGTGGCTGGCTGGCTGGCTGGCTGGCTGGCTGGTAAACAATGCCCGCCAGTATCTGTTGCCGTTGCAGCTGCAGTTTGAGTTGAGTTTTCCGCTTTTTCCCCCGACAACCGGGGAAAACGGGTGCAATGAACGCTCAAACAGACAGGCGCAGATCAGAAAGAGAAGTTTATTTGAAAAGTTGCCGGCAAAAGGGGGAAGTAGGCGCAATCATTGTAAAGGCATTACTACAACTTTTCATTCAGTTTGTTTCACTCGCTGCCTTTTTAATATGCCAGATACAAGCCGGAGGAGGGAATGATGGTGGCGAGCATACCATATTCCATAATAAAGCAAGGAACATGGCCACGACTCCGGAATCATTTTACGCTACGAGACTGAGCTCGAGTCTCTACAAACTCCCATTGGAGGCCGGGAAATGCTTGTGCATTTCATTCATGCTGCCGCAAAGTATGCAATGAAAATGCCACGCCAACTATGAGTATGCGGTGAAAGTGGAAATGCATTCGCCGCCGCCGCTTGGGCTGCATTCTGGATTAATCCTTGAAGAATTTCGGGCTCACTTTAATTGCCGCTTCGCTTCCCGTGTTGGCAGCCATGTTTTTGCGGGCGGAGACACGCCCCCCGAACCAATTTACCGCAACGTCATCATAACCGTAAAAGTTAAATGCGCATAAAAGCGCCCCGAAACGCGCTAAAAGGATATTCATGCAACAATTTCAGTGATTTTGTTTCCCCGCACGGCATTCCCCTTCAGCTGTTGCATAATACATATAATAAAAATAAAGCTCGCTTCATAAACTCGATGGTTGTTGAGGCTTACGCCGTCGCTTTTTGCTTTTTTTTTTTGACAAATTACTTAAATTACTTACAAGCGAATTATTCGATGTAAGCCACGAAAAGTGTGGTGGAAATTACCTGGAAAAAAACAGAGAGAGAGAACAATTATTAGATTGTGGCTGGAAAAATTCAGAAACAATTCCGAACTATCATCCCTGGTTAGCTGTGCGTTTCCCTTGATAGGGGGGAAATAGCAACTGTGAGCGGAAAAAATGGCGAAACATTTTCGCATGAAACATTTTTGTTTATGGGCTGGCGCTGGCGCTTTTCCTCCCGCAAAAATTTACCCCTAACTCGAGAATTTATGAGCATGTGCGTTGCATTTGTTTGACAAATTCGCATTGTTTTTGTGCCGCGCAATTTTAGAACATTTTCCTCGTTGGCGCTTTTCACGCTAGCCGTTGAAATTTTTTCCCTCATCCTCCTCCTTTGACATGTTTTCGCTGTTTGTTTCGGTTGAACAATTAAACAAAGCAAAATGCAGACAATTGAAAAATGCCATCATGCAGCAGGGAATTTTGTTGTTTCTGATGGCCATAAAATGCGGTCAGAATTGGATATAGCCGGGCCATAATTAAAAGCCATTTACAAAGAGGCAGTCAGGGCCTGCCAATAAATATGCAAAACGCAAACACATAGCGATTTCCATATCGATGCCATACAATAATAATAATTCCATCAAAGAATTATTGACGGGGCACAGAGGCAGAGTCACAGTCCCAGCAAACATTCGTCAGTCGATGTTTGCCCTGCTGATGAATTGAATTGAAATGGAAATGGAAATGCGAATGCCGATGCCGATGTCGATGCTTTGAAGTTCATTAAACTCAACGGCAACGCACAAGACGCCCACGCATAGTTTTCGAGGGGGGTCTGGAGGGGGCTGACTGCCACTTGACTCGCACTTGGGCATTCTAAACATGATTTCTAGCCCGCGGCAAGTGCCTCTTTCTCTCTGTCTCTCTCTCTCTGGGCAGCTCGATAGGTGTAAGCCCCGTGTACGTCCAGGCACGTACTTTGACATAAGCTGCCATATCGGCAGGCCTTCTCCCCGGAAGCCTCTGTAGAGGTGAGGGGAGAGAGCACAGATGCGGTCATAATAATAGCCTCATGTAAAATGCTTTAAATATGCCCCCCTTTTACATGGAAGAACTGGTGTTTTATGGCCTAATAAATAAGTTATTGTCATTGTTAATTAGGTGTCTCTGCCATTAGTGGTTGGCTTTTGATGTCAAACATAAGATTCAGGTTGTAAAAGTTGGTTGGGGAAAAAGAAATAAAGTTTAATGGGGTTTAACCAAAAATTATTAAAAATAAAAATATTTTATAGATTGTAAAGTTCTATTATTTCTACCACAACTGTGTAAAAATAGAAACCGGGAAAGAGACAACATTTAAATTAAAGAGACAGCCCATCTCCAACCACCTTCCCACCACCAATAATTCCCTTTGTCTCGTCCGCCCATTTCATTTTATTTCTATATAAGTCGCCAGTTCTTACGTTCCTTAGCCTGCGTAGGCGTTTGGAATTTTAAAATGGCCCGATATATTTGTTCGGGCTCTCTCGGTTAGGTTTGGCGGAAAGTTAAGGCCAGGACGTGCCTCTATTTGGACGGTAAACATTTCATAATAAATCAGGAATGCGAAAATAGCAAAAGCGGATTTAAAGCTGGCTGAAAAGTTCAGTATTTTGCATTGCGCGCGCACAAAGAGGTAGTATGGCCATGGCATTTTTGCGTTTACATTGTTGTGTATTTATAATTTATTTACATTTCCGCTCTCATTGGCCATTATGCGAAATTGTGCTTATTAATAATGAGTGGGGCTTACAAATAGGATTACACACCCCTTCGGTTCGATGTGTGTTAATTATGCAGCAGCGCTTAAACACTGCACCCCAAAAACTTAAAGGTCGGACTTTGGACTTGGAACTCGACGTGAATGAATTTCAGGCTCATTGGGCAGACGCAGAAGCAGAATCAGGATCGAAAAGCACTCAAGGAGGAGCCTCACAATATAAACACACAACATCGATTGATGCAAAATGCTTTTCCTGGCGTCGAAGTGTTTATGGCATCCCTCAAAAAAATGCCGGGGACTCTCTCACTCCAAAGTATCAAATGCATTTGAAGGCAGCGATGTGTGCTCAATGCAGGGAGTGCGTTCACCCTCTCCACCTTCCCCACGATTCCTCCTGCAACTACTATATATAATATATAGTATAGTTCAAAATGCAAGAGTATTTGCCTTTGCCCCGGCTCTCCTTTTACTTTTCCTTTGGCGCGAACACCTGAAAACTGTTTGCGGTGTCTGCAAATATGCCAAGCATAAATACGCTGATGATGGATTCACAGGGCAGAGAGCAAACTCCACCCTGAAAATACAATTTAATACGAAAATAATGTTGCAACATCGGCGGTAGGAGGACCGGTGCGGGGCCACTTGCAATTTTAATAAACTTCTCAACGAGGCGGCGGCAGCAAAATGAAATAAAAAGGAGAACGAATCAGTAGCAGCGCGGCACTTGAGACACTGAAAAGGCTCCCCATAAATGAAAATTCACTTCGCATAATAATGCGAAATTGTAATTATTTTGTCCGCATGCCAAACAACATGGACGAGGAGCAGCGGAGGAGACCCAAAGGAATGCGGCACCGATTGAGTAAAAGAGCGGATATCCTTCTTAAACCCAGAGCATAATCCATCGCAACGTTGTGTCAGTTGTGTCTCAGACACTGGTAGAAAATATGTAGGCTTTCTTGTAGATAAAGATACAATTTCCTAGTAATTATAATGATATAAAAGGAAGTTGGCTTTGGGTTTCTCTATAAAATATTATAAGGCATGATATGAGACTCAAAAGTTAAGAAATCAAATTTTAAATAATAATAAGCTTAAGTGTTTTCCGTTTTCCTTTTCTCTCAGTGCAGGCAGATGGGAAAAGCATTGAAAACGAGACTGAGAATGAGAGCAAGGGCCAGACAAGTGGGCAGTGATGAGTAGGACGACACAATGCCACAATGCAATTACAATGGGTCAGGCTGCAGCATCAGCAGCAGTCCAGCAGCAGCAGCAACAACATCAAACCACTTTCAGCTGCAACAGCTTCCCATTGCGTGACGATGGCAGCCTTGGGGCACGATGCCACACATGCGTCCACATAGGTGGACAGTCAAATTGCCTACACAATGGGCGGCGGCGGCCCCTGGCACAGAATATTTTCTGCAATTCTGCAATTATTGCTGCAATCGCTTCTCCTCGCCGGCCGGTCTCTCACGCAAAAGCGGAAATTTTAATTTCACTCCGGCTCGCGTGCTCTCGATTCGCTTCGGCTGGTAATGAGCGTGGAACACACTCGACGACGACTGAGGGACTGTCAGGATGCTGGGATGCTGGGATGCAGCTGGAGCTGCTGCTGCATTAATGCAATTAGGTGCAGTCTCAATTTCATCCGCAGTCTGAAGCTTGAAACAGATACTTGAAATGGGTTTGTGGGCCACAGAACATGGTCCCCAAGGGGGAGCACCATCCAGCCAGCCATCCAGCCATCCATCCCTCATCTTAATCGAATCAACACACTTGACAATGTGGCGTGAAAAATCTTGCGCCGGCATCAATTTTCATTTAAGGAGGAAGACACCCAGTATGCTCCTCCTCCACCTGCCTCACCTGTAAAGGAATACATCAGCAGCAGGGCTCTCCTGGGGCTCTCGGGCCCAAGGACAAGATGTATGCCACATTATCGTGCTGTGTGGCAACATAAAAAATTCACCAACTAATTTGTGCGAGGCGCAAGGACAACAACATGAAGCCCCCACAACACTCCCTCGGAACTGTCGCTAATTTTATGACAAACGACAAACAGACAGACAGACACACACCCCTGTATATGTAAGTATATATCATCAAGAGGGTGAGGGTGTCTCCTTCATCACCTGGCACATCGTACATCAATTTCGAGGGCAGCGACAGGAACGAAGCCGAAGGACATGCCTCATAATTCTTAACTAGCTGAGAGCAGTCGTCGGTCGCCAGAGTCTAAGATAAATGGCAAATGGGTACCACAAATGGTCTTCTCTTCGCCCAAACGAATCAGTAATATTCTCATCCTTGAAAGGAACCCAAATTTATGGCAAATTCAAAGTTTTTTGGCTTGAGTTTGATTGAGAAATGATAATTTTTTAATGTTATTTATGGGAGATTTAAAATTTTGTTTTATATATTCACAGAAAAAAAGTATGACTTGGAACATTGTATTTGATATTTATATAATGTATTTTATTTCAAAAGGTAAACAATTTTATGAAAATTCAATAAAATATAATCCTTATTCACTTCTTTGGCACTTTAAGCACTTAAAAATGCGTTTAAAAGGTAAAACATGTTATAAATATTCAATAAAATGCATCCTTTTGAGTTCTTTGACGTTTAAATTTATTTTCAAAAATATTTATTGATAATATTTACTTGTAATAAAGCTGAAACTACACTTTTTGGGATACATTTCCACACACAAACACCAACTGCTTATTTATTCGTTTATTTTCCACCTGGCAAACATGGTCGGCTCGTCTGAGGTCGAAGTGAAATAAAAAATCATTTACATTTAAATGAAATATTTTATACTTTATTTTAAGTATTTTCTCATGCATAAAATTGGCATTTTTGCACTCTCCACTCATTGCCACTCCCATCGGCGGCGACCCTCTTCATCAAATTCCCCACAAAACATAACCTGAGCCCTGGGTCGCATCAAATACCAACAAGGACTGCGGGACGAGGGGGGCAACTTCACCTTTGCCAACAAAAAGCGGGAAAAAAAAGAAGGAAACGAAAATGAAAAGTGGAAAATGTATTTTCAACAAATAACCCACAAATTTTACAGCTGCCGTTTTCATGCGGCTTCGGTGCCCCAAAAAATATGTTTTATTATTTGAAAGTCAAATGGAGAAAATGGCCCCAGCAACAACAACAACGACTGCCATGGGGGAGGAAAGTCAAGGACGTCCTCGCAGACAAACAAAGAGCGGCTACACAAAAAAAGGACAAGCCGCCATTACGGCGGATGTAATGGGTGGCGAAGGAGTAGGAGGAGATGGAAGGGGATGGGTCTTATCAAAGAGCCTACGCACGACCGATTGCGGGAGGTCCTGGGTTAGGTTAGCCTCCCCTTAAAGCGAGATAGAGAGATTGAAGCGCCCGGACAATTCCCTTTAATGATGCTTTAGTTGCTCCTTCTGCTTCTTCCCCCCTGCAATTTGCAAACATTTTTGAATAGTTAATTAAGTGCGACGTGTCCTACTTAAGGTTGGAAATAAAGAAACTGTTGCTGCGCCAAGGGTGAAGCCGACTTTTAAACACTCTGTCTGACAGGGAAATATATAGAGATCCCTATCGATTGGTAATTTATCTGCAATTACCCCTCGACAAGGACAGGGCACGTGTTCATAAATATGTTAATATTTACAGGAATTTCGCGCGCGGCGGTTTAAAGCGCCAATTTGGGCGCAGAAGTTTCCTCGAAAGGAATTACCTACAAAGTCGAGGGGAGACTTGCAACATTTTCGGGCTCACTCAGCTAAATTGCTTCGCCGGGTGTTAAAGGGGGCGGCGGTCCTTTGGCTGGGCGTGGCACTTAAGTACGCACAAAGCGTCTGCTTTAAGTGCCCCGAAATTATGCACAAATTTCAATGGTATTAGTCAAAGTTTGATAATGGCTTCGCCTTGCGTCGTCGCGACGCCCCAAAAGGTGTGCGCCATAATTGTTAGCCCTGTCTGACACTTGATCCCCTCCCTTGGCAGCAGGGCTACTACTCCTGTAAAATGTTTTAATTTTTCTATTATTTCAGCTGAAGCAACATTAACCTGGGGGATGAAGTGGGGCGGCAACTCATCAAATTAGCAATTGTTGCATATTTCCCGGGCCTAAGCTCTTTGTAATTAGAGCCGCCTTCTGTTTCGGGTTCCAGCCACCTGCGGGGCCGGCAGAGTTTCTCTTGGGCTCCTGAGTGGCCGGATCCCAGATCCAGATCCATTCATTCACCGATGGTCTAGACGGGACATTGGAGTTGCCATGGGGAAGTTCCTTGGCAAAGGCGGCGCACAAAAGCCGGCTATAAATAATTTAATTGCCCTGGCCACAAAAGGCCAGGGCCAGGCTGGGGCAAGTCTCCCCCGGGGCCACTGCATACTAGAGAATATGTCAATAAGCCCCGGCACAAGCCATTGATTATTTACACAAATTATTGCGTTGCCCTGGCGAAATCAGCGAAGCGTTCTTCAAGATGGCGACACGAGCTACAAACTCAAACTCAACTCGAAGGCCGGAATCCGGCATCCGAAAGCTGAAAGCGGGAAAGCTGAGAGCTGGAAAGCCAAGAGCTGCCAGCTGAAAACTGAAAGCCAAACCAAATCAGGGCCGAGTCATCCCCCAAGAAAGTCAACTTGGTGGCCTCTTCACCCACCCCTAATTCTGGGTGGTGTTAATTTTGGGATTTAACTCGCTAAAGGTGCCAAGGAGAAATGCTTACAACTCTGATTAAATTTTGAACTGGCCTTAAAGAAGCCCAAGAAAATGTTAATATAATAAACACAAATGGAAAACTTTAAGAGAGATTTGAGAGATAAGTAAATGAATATAAATTAGGGTAGTTTAAAGATTTAATTAAGAGATTTCTTAGCCTAAACGTTGATTATAACTTAAAGGAAAACAGTATTCCAAGATAAGCCTCTCTCTTAAATTCAAATCTTAATTTAATGAGTTTAAATAGTTTAGTTATCAATCGTTTTTATTGCTTATTTCGCACTCATTTTGATTCAATTTATTTGCTGTTTACATTGCAAGCAATCAATTTTTCAACTCCGCTGGCTGCGCATCTGCAAATAATTGTGTGCAAATGTTGAAATGAATTCAGCTAAAGATAAGCAAACATGGGCTTAACAAAAAAATCAGGAAAACAAGTGCCACAGGTAATCCAATATTGCGGCTAAACGAATGGGCAAAAAGCTCATTTCGATGAGCGGAAATACGAAAAAACGGGCTGCAATTAAGCGTCACTTCAGGCTGTAAAAGTAGAGAGTAACGACCCAAGAGTGACTAGTAGTTCAGATTAACCCCTTATATCAAATCAATAAAAATACCTTTATAATTTCCCCTTGTTGCGACTTCCAATTACCCTCATTTCCGTGATAATTCTCCCCCGTGAAGCCACAAGTACCTCGTATTTCACACGAAAAGAGGTGTTGAGGGTATAAATAATATTGTTCTGGTGTCAGATTCAAACGATTTACCTCCTGCTGCGAGTGACTGGCAGAATGCTGGTGGAAAATAAGGAAAAACGAAATAATGCAGACAGACAGACAGACATTCAGACAGTTGCCAAATTTGCAGGTCGCTTCATCGCCCGTCAAACGGTGGTCCTTCATCCTTACTCCCTGCTCTCTGCCGTGTCCTTCAGACCATCTGACAGCCTGTGCTGCGCCATGTTTGTGTTTTTGGCTGACATATCATACATCATATTACACGCACGAGCTGCTGGCCGGGCGTCTGATCCGGGATTTTCCCCTTGGAAAATCGAGACGAAAGCAAAGTCGCATACAGCAATTAATGTCAATAACCCGCTCATTATGCGGTGTGCAGGCCTTGCCTTGCCTTTCCTCTTTTCTTTGCCAGCACTCTGGGGCTACAATATAAATTTAAGTTTATTTGTGGACCTGAAATCTACATAATTGCTGTCCCCGCCGCCATAGACAACAGGCAATAAAGCTGAGGAAAGGACGCAAAGCAAGCCACATAATAATAAGACTTTGGTAACAATGAGGCAATGGAAGGAAGAAAAAAAAAAGGAAAAGAGTTCGGTGGGGGGGCCAAGGGAAAGTGAGTAAATAAAAAACGCGTAAAGTGGGTCAGAAGTGGAAGGCAGGGTGCAGCGGGGGAAAAACAGAAAGAAGAGAGCGTTGCATACTTCAGGGCTGAAACTGAAGCTGAAGCAATAAAAGCCAACGAGCAGAAGTCCGTCCGGGGGAAAAAAAAGGGGGGCTTTTGGTGGGTGGGTGGCAAGCACCAGAAATTGAGGACGCTTCTAGCCTAGGCCAACAACACAAGCTGTGCGTGCGTTTGCACTCCGTGTTTTGTTATTGTTCAACTCGCCATTGTTATTGTTGTTAAGCCATTCCAGAGCCAACAACAATGACGACACTTTTACAGTCACAACAGCAACAACAACAGCCCTAGCAGTGAGCCATATTTACCCACAACAATGGGCCATGGCCAGTCAGCAAGCCAAAGTTGGCGCCTAGATGGCGTCCATCAACTCAAACATTCCACAAATATACACACACACACATCACCAAAAAGTCCCTGTGCGTTTGCGTCTTCTTAAAGCGGCTTAAAGCCTAGACGGTGAACATTAATTACAGGAATGAGAGCGCTAAAAGCTTCCCAGGAAGAGCAGTAGAAGCAACCACATGTGGCTGCTCGAGTGGCAAAAATTGTGCGAATCAGCAGGCCTTGAGATTTCCGTTGGCAATCGAGCGCTTAAATGGATGATACACTGGGGAAAATAAGGGAAATTATAAAAACAAAAAGCTTATTTAAGAAATTAGTTACCAAGAAGATTAAGATCTAAAAAATTAAACAGAAAAGTTATGAATTTATAGAAAAATTCACTTATCATATTCCTTTCTATTTTTTACCACACTTAACCTTTTCTTTCAGTGCATTGAAACCCTTTCGGTAGCTACTAGAAGTAGGGAAGGTGTCGCAAAAAAAAACTTGTGTAATTTTCCCATTTAAATGCATTAAGCTACGCCTAAAAAGCCGCCAGCAACAATTTGTATGCCAAACACTAACCCACACTAGCATACTAGCAAACACACACACACACCCTCAGATACCCGAACTCTGTTTACTTTCATTTTGCATAACATTAGCGACAGAGGGAGGGAGGTAGGGAGGTAAGGACAGGTAGCACAGGACCGACCACCTTCTCGGGCATTTTTCACTTTCATCAAACACACACTCACACACACTGAGAGAGGGGCGCAAAAAACCGAAACCGCATAAAAATTGATGAGTTTCCTTTTGCTGTAAGAGTGTGAGTGTGTGACACACATGTCCTGGCCCCCAAACCCCCGCACTTTGGTGCATGCATTAGGCACGCTCTACTTAATCGCAGCGCTCATCAATATGTAAGAGTGCCAAGTTTTCCAAGTCTGTTGCCCCCGAGAGCAATGGCAAACAGCAAACACAAAAGCAACAGCAGCAACAGCAGCAGCAACAGCAACAGCAGCAACATGGTGTATATAGTGCGACAAAAGCCACGGCAGAAATCCTTGTATACAAATTAGAAAAGCAAATTGACGGGCGGGGGAAAGGCGATAGGAAGTGGGGTTCAGTTGGGTTCGGTTGGGTGGGGCCGGTGACAGCACATAAATATTTATTAAAGACGACGACACAAACACACACACACAAGGTCTCAGCGATATCCTTGCAGTCCTGCAGCCTGCATTAATATCCTGCGAGCAAGATAAAAACGGGAAATTACCAAAAACCAAACACAACACACACACAGAAGGTGCCGACAGCATAAACTTTGCAACTTTTCCAGTGGTTGGTTGGTTTCTCCCCCGAATCCAAAATCTCTTTCCTCCTTTCTCCCCTTTTTTGTTAATTTTATGACGGTCCCTTTTTGCCAAAGAGTGACAAAACTATTAGCATATGATGGGGCCACGTCCCACATAATCCTGCTCCACCCATCGACGAGCACTTAAGCATTGTAAAACAAGGCAATTTACCATAATGCAAAGGGCTCCCAGGGCCACACAAACATTTGAATAGTTGCGAAACAAGATAAAATAATGAATTGCGGTCATTTGATAGCAGAAGTTTCGGACCGAAAACTATTTTCCATTTCGAAGCCAAAGCTCTTGAGTGCTGCCAATCTGCATGTGAAGTATTTTGGATTAGCTACGAGTGAGCGAACAAGCTCTTAAATTTAATTCCATAAACATTCCAAATGGTTGGATGAGGAAATTTAGAGACCACTTGGCTGGTAATTGTTATTAAACAGCAGCTAAAGACGAATGAAATTGGCTAAAGAAATATAAATATTTAAGCTTAATCTAGTCTGGAAACTATAGCTATAAATTTTCTAATATTTCTGTTACTCTATCTTAAATTTCGCAAACCTCTCTTCCAGCAAATCGTTTAAAAATCCCTACAAAATACACCAAGCTTAGCATACCTTGTGACTTTACAAAATAAAATCAATACAGCTTTTCTCTTTTTCTCCTTTTTTTTAAAGCAACCGCTAAACGGCAAGCTCAGGAGTAAAAAATGGGAGCAGGTGAGTGGGTGGGAGGCCGGCTGGGCGGAAGCTGACGTGAACTAACATTACATGCATTAGAAGCTATTAGAACGCTTCGAAAGGATGCGGCTGAATCAAAGGGGTTCGCGGCCACGGGGGCACACTACAGGCATTCGATCCCCCGCTGATGGCTGCCGTAATCATCGGGCCATAGATAGCACGGAGCTGCTCGGAGAGCTCCCGATTCAGGGAGCAGCCGGAGCAGTCAGGCATCCCGTGAAGCGGAGCCGGGGAAAAGCAAAAAGTTGCCACGGCGCACACTTTGCCGTGTCATTGAACGTCGTAATGGCTTCGGTGGCCATATGTGTGCCACATCCTTATGCAGACTCATACAAACACACAGAGCTATCCGGCACAGGATATCATGTGTGTGTGTGTGTGTGTCTGTGTGGAATTTAAATAAATTAATACGCTGTATTAGACACATATTAGCAGAGGAAGGAGCAGATCCTTCGACGAGCGCTTTCCGCACTAGAAATCAGCCAAAAGTTAAAGGTGAAAGTGCATGTGGCATGCCACACACGGTGTGTTAGTTACGGATGAGTGCCCGCCGGAATGCCACCAGCACACATGCCCATGTATACCTCAGGGAGAGAGAGGGGGAAAAAACACGACAAAATGGCTTTCGGTAAATGGTTGAGTTACACGAAGAAAAAGCATAAATTTATGGGTTATAAACAAGCTTAAATAGGTTGTAGAAATACATTTTATGAATTGGATAAAAAATATATTAAAGAAAATGTATATTAAAATATATCCTGCGACTTAAAATATATTTTAAAAGTGCCAAAAAGTATGCAATGATTAATTTTAAATATAAAAGTGAGGCTTAGGAATATCTTCAAGAAACCTAGATTCATTTTGATAAGTAAAATAATATTTTTAAATTATTAAAAATATATTATAGATTTTATAAATTCCTCTTCTATTTTCTTTGAGTGCTAAAGCCAGCCAGCTGTTACTGAAATTCAATAACAAATGCATATTTAAGCGGCTCTGTTGAAGTATGCAAGGCGGCGAAATAAAATGCAAGCTCCACAGCCCAAGGCAAACAGAGACGGGTAGAGAGCATGAGAAAGAGATAGACTGCCACCTTGGTTGCAACAAAATTTTAATGACACCACAAATCCTGGTCCTTCTCCCCTTTTTGCCTCGGAATTCCAATGCATTCAACTTTCCGTGGAGCAACTGGAAAATTATTTAATAGAGCCATAAATCAAAGCGAGAGGTGGCAACCCTGATTTCACTCTATATAGTAGTATATACACCGTTTACCTTGGAGACAAATGTCGTGCCTGGGGCAAACTTTTAATGAAGGCCTAACCTAACCAAGCAAATATGGCAAAGTTTCTTGAAGGCGGCCCGGAAAATGATTTCAATAATCAACAAGGAATGGCGAGGCACAAAAGTTTTTCCCCGGAGTGGAGTGAGCTTGGAAAATGGAAATTGAAAGCCAATAAGTGTGAGGAGAGTTGTGTGTGTGTTCTCCCCACCCCCTTCTCAGAGATCATCCTGCATGCCTTGCAGGATACAAAGTTGTTAGCTGTAACCCCCACATTATAATACCTATTCGCCATGATTTGCTAACGTAGGGCAAAAGTCGGGGGCATTTTATCAATGTAAGAAGTTTATTATGCAATACTTTACGATCTCCATTGAAGCGACTTTATTTATATGCAGGCAAGTGCAATTATAGGGCCCCCTTTGCCCCCCCGTTTCGGGCAGATAAAATCTGCATTGAGATAAATATGCGCAAAGAGCAAACCAATCATCGATAAATTCTGTTTGACAACGGCGGCGGCGAGAAAGGAAGATCCTGCGGAGGTCCTGGAGCCAAACCACGAAAAGAAATCAATTTCCTGTGACTCGACTCCAAACATTCGACTCCATTTCTTGCGATTATCCTGATGTTTTTTCCCACACTCTCCCTCTGATATTTTTTTGTGTTGTTGTTATACGGCCTCGGAAGGACCTGCTGCTTCCCGCCGCATCCCTGCCACATTTTGCCGCCCCAAAAACTTGTCGAGTCGACTAAACCACTCAAGGCTATATGGCTATATAGCCGAGGACATGCCAAAGGAATATGTTTCCCCCGATATATTCAAAGCGGGCTGTGTGCGTGTTGGGGGGCTTTGTGTGTGTGTTAGTGCTTTTCACTTCCTATTACCAAGGTAAACAAAAATTTTATTACCTTTTTATGAGCATGCCGGAGTCACAATGTCGCAATCAGTTGGCAGTCCGCAATCCGTGACAGACAAAGAACCGGGAGAGAGACCTCCATGAGGGGGGTTTAGTATTGGGGATTTGGGGGCTGGTACGTTGAGGGTAAACTATGCATAAACCATAAAAATTGGTAGTAAAAACGCAAGAGTGCAGAGCGTCCTCGGCCGTATATATGTATGTATGAATTCCATTTGAACTGGATAAATTGAATTTGAAAATGACATCAGAGAGAGGCCCAGAGACAGAGATGCAGATAAGATACATTTGCCCTGTTTGCTCACACACTCTCGCTCGTATCTGATAGATGCAGATTAATCAGTTTAAATCCACGCTGGGCTGGCTGCCTTTCATCTTGAGATACGACCCCTTATATAGTATACACACACCACACCACACCACACCACATGCCATGTGCTCCCCCTCCTCTCACATCTTTAATTTGGGCATTATCAAGGCTAAATAAATTTGCACATTTTGCGAGAATATCTTTATCCGCCGTTGAGCGCAAATAATTTACTTACTATGCGAAAAAGAAGCAGCAGAGAATAGTGCCATTTCGCCGAGACTCAACTACTCGAGTTCAAAAGCCAACCAGAATTTATACACATTGATATTGGTGCACACACACTGGCTAAATATAGAGATTCGCATGATGTGTGTATCGCGGGGGGATACCTAATAAGTTCAAGGGTATATTGATCAAGTAAAAATATAAATAAATACTATAGAAAATATTACATAATATAGATAAGTTTAGAAAACTTATCAAGTACTTATTACCTCGGTTTCCCCACTAGTAAGCTTTGCTATTTTACAGGGTATATCTTGTTAGACTCCCCCTAAAAACCTTATCCACTTATTTATCCATATCTATAACCATCTATTAGCACGCTTCAAGGTTGGGCAAACAGTTGGCAAAGAAAATAAGAAAACTTTTCATTTTTTTCGTTTATTGTTTGCCCCAAAATGGAGACGTTAGAGTTTGCTTTTGTTGCTGCCTTAATTAGTCACTTGTTTGGCAGTACTTTAGAGCAAAGTATTTCATAAATTTATTTGCCAAAAAAATATGATGTTCACTCCGCTCGACTGGACTTAGGCATTCACACATGACTAAGCCTCCTGTGAATTATTTTAAGAATTAATTTAAGACCAATTGCTGCTGGACTAGCAACCAGTCGAGTGTGCCAAATATCCACCTAATTGGACAGCATCAATAAACAAAACTGCAAAACTAAACAGCCAGCAAGTGCTGTCAGGCTGAAAAATAGATAAAGCCAGGCGGGAGAAGATTCGAAATTCAGATTTATGTTGCAACTTGGCCAGCAACAAATGGCAGGCGGCATTGGCGATGACACCGAAATTGCAGTGCAGGAAACACAGCGAGACCTTGAGCCACAAATCCAGCGCTAAATGTGGCAGAAAAAAGCCGCATTTTCCCCTTCTATCTCTGAAAAAATATATATAAACAACGTGGCATGCTTAAGAGATTGAGTGGTAATGAGTGGGGGGCAGGAGTCTGGAGGCCCCCAGTTTGGGTTCCGTTTCTGTTTCTGGTTCTGCTTGCATCTCGGGGGCACGAGTCGCCTGTCTTGGCTGTCGTGCTGGGCGTTCTCCCCCCAGATTGCTGCAATTAATCAAAAAACTCTTGAAATTCAGCAGAAAATGCAGCCAGGCAGCTGAATATGTCAGTGGGATGCAGAGGGAGAAATGGGATAGACTTGATAGATTAAATTAAAAAGATAGAAATATTTTACATTTGAAATAAGGTGACTTTAAACAGGTATTTATAATGAATTAAATTTTAAAATAACCTCCTGAGTTTGCTCTATTTTTTAATCACTTTTCAATGAACTTTTAATTAATTTTTCCTGTGCATTTAAAAGGTAAAGGGGGACTGACTTTTGAAACCCAACTGAAGGGAAGATATATGCCTGCACTTGTAGCTATCTGTGGAACATGTGTTTGCTGTTTGGCCAGCGGCTGGATGTAAAATTCTTTGTTTAAGTTTCATTTCATCGCGCCTATTAAACATTTTCTTGACGCCTCTTATTGCCATTGTAGCTGTGTGTGTGTGTGTGTGTGTGTGTGTGTCGGGGGTGGTGGTTCATAATTTGTGTTTATTTTTAATACAGCTGCTGGCAGCCCAGGCTTCTCCACTCCCCCACCCCCATTTATGTTTTGGCTTAATTAAGAAAAATAATTAAAGCATGTTGAAACTTTGCAGATTCTGTTATTATTTCTTTAATGGCCGAGCAGCACTAAAAAAAAACAATGCCGGCATTTAATTTGCATGAAAATTATTGTATACAATTTGGTAGTAAAGTGGATTCCAAGGCATCTGACTCAAAACTGCTGCTCCATTCATTGGCTACGCTCACTCTCTCTGTTCTAGTCAGAAGTTTTCCACGAACTTTTCCCTGACTCACTGGCTGTGCAAGTGCATCTCCATCTCCTCTCCTACTTAGTCATCGGAATCATCTGCTCTTGGCCGGCAATTGCTGTGTGAACCTACAACAATTGGGGGGCCAATTCACTCAGTGAGTCAGTCATTCAGCGATGGCAGTCACATTCTCACGCAGCAGCAGCTGGAACATATGTCAAGATCGGAGAATTATTTACTCGCACGCGTTGCCTATGCAAATTTAATTAGCGAGTAGCACTCTTACGGAACAAATGGCATTTATACCCTAGACCTTGGAGGAGTACATAGACTTTGGATGGAGTATGAGGAGACTTTATTTTTATTTACTTAAAAATAGGCTGCTTAAATCTAACAAATTTCAAGGCTTTTCCCAAAAACTAGGTCGAAATAAATCAGGCATAAGTATAGTATATATTTGTTCTTGCCAAGATTAATTTCCTAATCAGTTTGGAAATGAAATGAAGATGTATTTGTTTTGCAATATTTAGTTCATACATTTTACGATAATTTTAAAGGAAAATTTATAGGCCAACAACCACAATTTCCTAACTCAAAGAAAATTTACTTAAATAACATTTCACTTTAAATAAAAACTTCATTATCAGACATTTTCCCTTCCTTGAACCTATTTCCAAAATACTCCTCTACAATCAAGTGTTTTTCCCACAAATCTAAACTAAACAAAAATCAATTAAATGATTCATTATGTGTCGGATCCATATAAATAAATAAATAATCCAGAGCAGAGTAAGAAGCCTGCCTGTTAGCCGCTCCTCAAGTGTTTCGTCTTGGCAAACATCCCTGCCCATCATCAGTCACCAGTCATTAGTCTTCGTTGGCCAACTCTGTAGATACTATATACGCACATCTGTGAATCATGTAGTTTTACTTTCGATTCGATTGAGCAGAGGAGGCATGTTCCGATAGTGATCCGAGGCAATCGATCAGCCAATCGCGGGCTAATCTAAAGAATTCCAACTGTGCTGTGCTCTTGGCATTTGCTCATCGTCGTCGTCCGATGACATCAGCCAGCGCTTTGAGCTTTGTCTAACAGTTAAAGCCATTCATAAACCAGTTTGTCAGTTTATCAAAAATAATATGCATACCAGCGAATGGACGAATGAGTTATATAACCCCGCGGAGAGATGGGCAAGAATACCGCCATGATATCAGAGAGTCAACGAAAAACGAGAAAACATTTCGCATTATTAGCATATTTTGAAGGCAAGGCGACTGTCAGTCAGTCAGTCGAACAGCCACTCGGAGGCAGGTAGTTGAAATTGAAATTCAATTTCGTTTTCTTTTCAAATTAAAATTTGTTTGTGCCGGAATTTGAATATCAAATTATGTCATTTGTTTGCGAAGCGTCCAACTCAGCTCAGCCTTTTGTTTATAAGAAAAACTGACGGCACAACGAAATCTGTTTATAAACAAAAAACTTGTTTCGGCTTCTCACACAAACAACAAAAAAATAAAGTCCAAAACTGGCCACCAGAAACTCTCAACACAACTGGCAACAAACTGCTGCAACTTGTCTTCGCATATATGTATATATCTCAGCTTTTGTATATATATAAAATTGAATTAACTTTGCAATCGATTTACTACGACCAGGCATGACGCTGTTTATATTTATAGGAGCCGCAGAAAACAACAAACAAAATCGTAAGAAAAAAAAGAGGCAAAAGCTGATAAATCAGTTCATACGACTAACCAGTTTTCAGCCGCATATGCGCTTTTTTTTTATTTCTGCTCGTGAGAAATTCACAAGTCAAAGCTCAAGACCGTTAATTAAGCAGAGAGTACGGGCAGATGATGATGACAAAGAACAGGGCCGACCCGAAAATGGGGGCCCACATTTGCACACTGCGAGAAAATGTTAAGGGAATGGGGTTAAAAGTAGTTAAAAATAATAATATTAACCAGTTACTTTGACATGTTTTGTACAAAAGTCAATTTGAGAGACTTTCTTTAAAGAATACTTTAAGCCAAAACCTTTTTTTAAGGTTTATAACTTTCAATATGAGTATGACTGGTCCTTAGACTTCTCATTTCTCTTTCCCTTTACTACCTTTTTCTTTACTTTTTATGTAAATTTAAAAACGTTCTATTATTTATTTCTCTGTGCACAAAACGAGCTGGCAACTCATGTGGCATACACTCACTGTAGTGCAGCTGGGGGCTCTCTGGCTTGGGCCGTCAATCACAACGAATGCTGGACCTGGCCATAACGACTTCACAGTGCAGCAGCAGCACCAGCAAAAATGTTCTTTTTGGCCAACATTTTGCGAGGCTGCCACAGGCGGCGGGTTGCGTAACCTTTTGGCCAGCCAGAAAGCCAGCCAGCCAGCCGGCAATGCACACCGAAATGCCATTAGAATAAATTACAATCATGGCTTTAATGAATTTCTGACGCCATGCAATCACACACACACTCACTCACTCACATGAAGATAGACGAACTGTGCGGCAGCACATGACTCATTAGAGCATCCGCTTTTGGCCAAGTTCCCCAGTGAGCAGCCATTGACTATTAACACAAATAGACAAAATGACTGCCACGGCGACTGGCAGGTGTTTGGGCCGGCAATGCGGCATTACCATATTTAATAAGCCGAAAAATTATGCGACTTGAATTACAATTGGCCAATGCACTTCCATCTCTGCAGCACACAAAAACACTGACGGAGATAAAGGCGGCCATGAGGAGACATCCAATAAAAGCCAAATGGCCGAGAGAAAATATTTATGCAGCTGTTATAGCACGGCGTGAAAGCCCTAGAAGGACTCGGAATGATAATGAGAAGGCGGGAGGAGCAGAAGAAAAAGTCAACCCAAAAAAGCAGAGAAAAATTCAAGGAGTTGATGGAAATAATTCAGGGGATACACTTTCCGAAAAGGAAAACTATACTATAAGAATAGGGATTAACATTTGAACTGAAAGACTTTACAAGGAATAAGAATTATCATAAGAGTTTAAAATATTTACAATTTCAAGACACTCTTCTAAAAATTATACGACTTTGTGTATTCTAATGTAAATATTATAAAGAAAATACCTGCATCCCCAGGATTAGCTAGAAGCTCTGGCATCTTATCTTTCCTGCTCTGTTTTTTGTATGCAGCTTGCATAATAATTATAAATAAAAAAGAAGAAGTACAGGAGCACAAGGGTAGCTTAGCTGAGCAAAAATTCTCTTGGAGAAACTCCAAACTCCCTATAAGGGTTAACCTAATCTTTAAGCCGCTTAAAGTTTCATGCAAAAACTCAATTTGCCACAATAACCTTCAGTCGGGGTAGCAACTAAAACTAAAACTAAAACCAAAACCAAGAAAAAAAAAAAATAAAGTGGCACCCAATCCCCCCCCGCTGTTGCATGCAATTTCTCGTGTTAACGAAAGTTTTTTTGCGGCCAACGAGAAATTCGCTTTTCTTTTGTTTACTTTTGGCCAAAAACTAAAATAAAAGGTGGAAGCAGAAAGGCCTGCGACAACATGCAATGGCAGCAGGACGACGCCAGGCCTAGGAGTCCTTGCACCCACCCCCCTTTGGGTTTTTTCTACCCCCTTTTTCGCGTTGTTTCCCCCTCGTCGCGTGTTTTTGCTGATATTGCCACTAAACGCTGAGGCATACTTTCAGGCGTCTGACTGGCGCGCCTACATGACGTCGCACGTTTCCTGTGCCAGGAGCTGCGCCAGCAACAACAACAGCAACAACTGGGCCCAAAAATAATAATAATAATAGCAGTAATAATAGGAGACGGGCCAACGGCCGCAGCGGCACTAAATTCGAAAATAAAAGGAAGCCCTGACTCTGTCCTGTGTTCAGCGTTTTCCCCTTTTGCCGGCAACTAGTTTATGAAAAGCACTAAACTTTGCCCGCTCTCTGTTTTTTGTTGCACCAACTCCCTTTTTTTTATTGTGCATGTTTTTTGTTCGTTTTCTGGGGGGAGGTGGGAGTGGGCGTGTGCTTGTGCTTGTGGCGTGGCAGGTGTTGCCAATGTTGTTGCATATGAGCAGGGCTGTCTTATTAGTCCTTTTTTTCGAGGGCTTAAGGTTATACAGGAAAAACTACAAGCTGTGTTAGGGGTTAAGAGATTGGAAAGAAGGAAATGATATGAAGTTTAGACATAATCTTTAAACTTGGTGTTATTTTGAGTCTTTAGAAGATTTATAGGACACTGCCGCTCTATCATTTTAAGGCCTAATTTAAGAAGATATTTCTCTTTCAACCTATATATCTAAAATTTCCCAAAATTAAGCAAAATATTCTATTTGTATATATTTATCCTTCAGTCAAGTTCAATATTTGGTGAAAACCACTTTATGGCCAACTTCTGACAACTGATTTTTGCCTTGCAAATCTTTTGTTTTCATCACTGGCATATGTGCGCCTACTGCTTTCTCTTTCTCCTGCTAGCTAGCTATCTCTCTCTCCTCAGACTCTCTGTCTCGCTGTCCCGCACTCCCGGTATCTTGGCCTGGTGTTGGGTGTTATTGTGTTTGTGCAGTCGAGCTTGACACCCCAAAACATGGCCACAAAACGCCACCACAGCAGTCACTTAAGAGTCACGTCCTCGTCGGAGTCCTGCGCCTGCTCCTGCTCCTGCTCTTGCTCCTGCTCCTGGCCCGTGTCGTGCACTTGGCCAACGACTCCTGCCTGATAATGATCAAGGCGACCAGCCGTTAAAGTTGTGCCATTGTTGTTGTGCAACCAGAGTGTGTGTATATGTTGGGTCCTTGCTCCGTTTGTCTTTTGTAATTGCTCCTGAATTGATGGCAATGGCTGCAGGGTGGCGATGCGGGGCTTTCAGGTGAGCTTTGTGGCGCCATTTTTTGGCCAGCAATTTGCAAATTGTTTTGCCGACACACACACGAGCCCAGGCAACTAAAACAAAAAAGGATTTAGTGGCGGGCGCTTAAAGAGACCGCCGTGCATGACTCTATGACTCCATTAAAGGAAAGGGCTTTAAAAGCGGCGCCAGAGAGGGGGGCCATGGCTCACACCTCGTCTGGCACTAAAGTTATACAAATTAAAATTCAATTGTCTGCAGGCGGCTTACAATGTGAAGCCTCAACTTCTTTTCACTGTGAAATGAGGTTAGTCTCCGCAAAGGGGAGGGGGTGACAGTATCCTGGATCCAGAGCATATGGCCCCAGGCATCAGAAGACTAATGCAGTCTCAGGTTTTGCATGCAATTTGCAATTTGCACCCCTCTTTAAGCTTTAAGCCATCGCCATCGCCATGCCAGCCGGTGCCGTGAAAAGCGTCTCCCCCCAAACCACTTTCCATTTTGTAAGCAAGACAATGAACTTTCTAAGCCAACAGCGCCGGAGGGCGCTCGGAACTCGGGTCTCGGGACTCCGGCTCAACTCATCCATATTCCGGGCCACTATCATGACGTCGTCATCCCGGCAATGACAAACCACAGTATCGCGTGCTAGCTAGTCTCTCTCTCTCTCTCTGTGTGAGTGTGTGTCCAGCCTTGCAGTTGATGACGTCGATTGTTGATTGGGGAGTGCCCCAGGGTCTGGCTGGGTTAGGGGAGGGTCTGGCGGGGCCTGGCCTGGTCTGCTGTGGTTCTGGGTCCCGGTCACACCCCCTTTTGGCTGCTTTTTCAGCCCATGAAAGGTTCCTGCTGCAGCCTGACATGTGGCTTGTTGTCTTTAGTCATAGCCACCCCTATCCCCCGCCCCCCCCTAAAGCCTGGCACGCCCCCTTTTTGCCAAAAGGGGCGAACAGTGTTTATTTGCCGGCTTTGGCTCAGTTGCCTTGTGGTCCCATGAATGCATTTCCCCCAAACGAACGAACGAACGACGGCACATGTTGTTGTTTGGCCAAGAAATTTGCATTTTAGCCGCCGACAGGACAATGCATTGACTCCCCAAAGGAGAAGTGTTTAAAGCATACTTAACAGGACTTCAAAGGGAGTTATGTTGCCTAGAAACTGGTCACCAACCTGGAAAGAAAAATACAAAGATTTGGATTAGTTTTAATGGATAATTCTAAAAAAAAAAAAAATAAATACAAAATATATTTTTTTTGGTTACTTTATCCTAGTCCTTGTATTTTCTCCCTGTGCCTTACAATTTCATCAATAAATATTAGGAAATAGCATTGGAAAATATAGAAAATTGCTTGACTAATTGAATGCCTTGCGGGCCATTAATTTGTGCAAAAGGGAAAACAATCAAAATATTGGGCAAGTCCCTTTGGCTGCTCGATTTGATTACAAGGAGGAGAGGCCGAAAAATACAGAAGAACAAAAATAAAGACAAAACCCGGGGACATCAAGGAAAACAATCAAAGTGCAGGGTGCCTTTTTCCACAAGGAAAACACGACCCAAAAAACGAGAGGAAAACAAACACAGAGGAGGACTGGACATCGAAATGGACAGCGTCGCCCAGGACACATCATTGGCGATGTAATTGAGTTGAGGGTCGAACCTCGGCTTTATTTGCACTCGGGCTTCATAATTTTCGACTTTAATAAATATTGCAGGAACTTACGGCCCACGAAGGATATCCCTCGATATGGTCTCAGCTTTTCCCCCTTGCGAGAATGCGAGACTGCGAGCCTGTTGGCGTTTCTCATTACTTGAGCAGCAGAAAAGCCTGCAGGACACCACTCCCACGCACACATACCACCCGCAAAAAAAAGCAACAACTGTGGCTGTAATAGAGTTTTCGTTTTCGCGCTCGTTTTCCCCGAGTTTTCCTTTTTTTTTTTTGCTCACAGCTGTGCTTGCTTTCTTTTTCCCCCCCTTTTGTTGTGATAAAGTTGCGCTGCTTTTTTTCCTTGTGCCTTTCTTTAGGTTTCTTGCCGGATTCCTTGTTGCCTTTTTATTGGATTTTATTTTATTTTCTGTTCTATTATTTGTATGTTTTTCCCCCCACCGCCACCCCTACCACTCTACTCTACTTTACTCCTTGGCCACTTGTGCATTTTCCGCGGGCGGCAAGCGAAAAAATTAATTTGCAAGTTTCGCCTTTGGCGCAAAAATATTTACAATAAATTGAATTTGCAGCCAAAGCGAACCAAAGTTCGGCTCGGAACCGAACGAATCCGAGTCCGAGTCCAAGTCGAGCGGTGCTAACAAAATGCTCAACAAATTGCGTATACGCCACTTGGTCGCCGCTTGACAAATGAAAATGCTTATTGGATTTCCTCTCTCTCTCTCTGTATTCCTCCACCCAGTTACTCCTTTTGTCGGCATTTTTGATTCGATTGGCCAGCTTTTCGTGTTTACAAAGCAGTGATAGAGGAAAGTGCATGCAACATCATAAATTGCAACAATGCGGCAAGCCAAAGCGTGGCGCCCCACGGGCGACACAGCCCGGTCTCAGTCCCGGCTAACAGCCAGCCAATATCTGCATTATTGAAGTTTTTCGCGTGAAAAACAATTAACCGCAAGCAATATTACTGCTGCTGAAACGGGGACCAGGAAACAGGACCAGCACATGGTGGTATATGGATAGGGGATAGGGTAGGGCAAGGGGTTTTCCATGAGGTTTTCCAGGTAGGGGTGCTAACACGAGCACCGCAGCAAGTTAAACAAACACCAAGCGCCAAAGGGCTGACTTTCATATTCCAAAAGGTTCACCAACTTTGGCATTGGCTTTGCTTTTAGTTAAAATTTGAAAAATGAAATGAAATAAACCACTAAACAGTAGCGTGTTTGAAAGCCATTAAAACGAGAATTAAGTTGTAAATTGACAGGAATATTTAGTTACTAAAATATAACCTTTATTTATAGATATTACAAGTGTCTAAAATACTTTTCAAAACCATTTATAACCCAAGATGTAAGTGAGAGACATATATTTCTAAGATATTTGTTAGATATTTCAGAAGAGTAGTTTTCAAGTTGCTAATACACAAAAACTCTTCCCTTGGCCAGCTTTAATAACCTTTTTCAGGGAATGCTTTTCCGTTATTTCATCATATATCCTCACAGAGTTTGGAATTTCATAAAAATGCGTTGCGCCACAAAAGAAAAAAAAAAGGAATAATGAGAATAAACAAGCCGCAGACAAAAGGCGCGATAATGTGTGTGTTTGTGATGTGGCCTGGCTCTCCTTAATTTCATCCTTGATCTGCGCCCCCAGGACTCGAGTGTTTGCCGCTAAAGAAAAGCATTTGATGTTTTTAATTGAGTGCTTTTCGCAGCAACTTGAGAGCGACACATGCTCGGGTGCACACACACACACACAGGCTCGGCTGACAACTGCAAGGAGATAAGCAGGAGCCAAACACCTACACACAATGACACTTTAGGACTCTGTTGACACTTTAGCACGCTGCTTTGTCTCCTTTTTTTCCTTCCCTTTTTCCCCTGGTGTTTGTGTGATGTTTAGCTTTTTGTGGGGTGGGCGATGGGCAGGAAAGAGCATCATTTACCCATTTCATTGCACTTAATCATGTCTAGCAGGCAAGTTGCCGCTTCAGCTCTAATGAGTTGCACTTTGACGTCGCTTCAAGTGCTGCCAAAGTGTCGAAGGACTAAACGAAATAAAAACACATACAGGACATTGAGAAAAAAACCGGTAAGAGTGTTTACAGAACAAACTAAGATCAAAGAAGCTAGAGAAATTATAAGGAAATATGAAAAGAATTCAAGATACTCCAACTCAAAGTCTAAATATTTATATCTCAATAGCATAAATACTTAATAAACTATAATTTCATATACCTTTTCTCCCAGTGCACACATCAAAGCACCCGGAACATAACCCACCCCTCTTGTAGAAGGCCTAAAGAGGGCCGGGGAATTTACAACTTTTTAATAAAATCACGTTTGGGCAACAAACCTAAAATGGGCGCACTACTCTGACAGCGACAGCAATATATTTATGGGCAAGACAAGAAAATTACTGAAGGCCAAAGGGACTTAGTGTTTTATGGCCAAGTCAGCCAGCGCTGAGCACTCACTTTGGGCCCCTCCCCTCCCTCAGCTGGCCCAATGTGTCCGTCTACTTTGTCGCATTGAAAGCCACAAGGGACCACAGACAGACACACAGGCACAGATACACATGCAAATAAAATAAGGACAACTATATATCCTGGCAGGGAACGTGCCCAGTGTAGCGTGAAAAGTGCGAGACGCCGCCATAATGTGCGCTCTGATGCATGCGAAGGAAAAGCGGGGAAAAAAATGGAAATATGACTAAATTAGCCTGAGCTCGGGATCCCTCTCCCTCTCTCTCTCTCGTTTATAGTGCGGCACATATAAATTAAGTCCCCGGCTGGACTTGCACATGAAAATATTCGAAATACAAATCTCTAAGGTCACGCTTTGCCCCATGTGTTGTGGCATGTTTTTACTTAACCGTAAAATAAAAACAGCCAGGACATGCAAAAGAAATAAGAGAGAAAAGAAAGAAAGAAAAAAATCGCAAGGCTCACGGAAAATGAGTACGGAAAGGAAAAGCGTGTGCAAGTGTGAGAGTAAGAGTGGTCGGGGAGGTCATGCGTCCTCCCCAAGGACTCGTGTACGAGGCAGTAACAGGCTCTGACGACGAAGATAAAAAGAAACGGCGATGCTAAGGACATATCTAGTAACCGATCGGGGAATATCCTGTAGTTTGCATGCAACTTTATTGATTTTCTTGGCCCAACCAAAGAAGTAAAGAAGTGCTCCCCATTTTTATTCTTAAGCCTCAGCGCATATATGCTTATTCTTCCTGCGGGGATACCCTATAAAATTCACCCGCCTCACTCCCAGCAAATGTAATGAAATAAAAGACAAAAAAAAAGGGAAAACCATAAGGAGACATTTCCCACCTACCAGGCACATGGGTCCCGAAGGAAACTGCTGCTGCATTTTGGGGTTGCGGAAACGGAAAGCCAGCGCAAAAATGTTAAATTAAAAACGCACATCAGGAGCGGCCATAACCCCCCAATTGGTGGGGATATGTGAACTTTTACGATTTGTTTGCATGGCGCTTTATTTTATTATTACAATATATATAAATTTCGCCGGCTTTTTTGAGCCTTTACCTTGGCATATAAAAAAGCTCGTTCAGTGGCAGCTGGCAGGGGGTGTGGGTGTGCGTATGGGGGTGGTTGTTGCACGCACACCACACCAACCCCAACCCCTACCCGGGAGAGATAACGGGAAAGGTGAGACACGGGCAGACACAGACTTTGCATAAATGTTGTTGCCAGGATGTAGGTTGTAGGCGGCACACCCTCTGCACAATAAATTTTCATTTGTTTGCCGTGTGTAATTAGAAAATTAAAACCCAGTTTATATGCCACTAACAGGGCAGGGAAAAGCGGCCCAGGAAAAGCTGGGGTGGCAAAAACATGGCCATTACCAAGCACAAACAGCGGCCTACTCAATTGACCGGCTCTCGGGGGTTGCTGTTTATTTACGACAACCTGCCGCCGCCCCCTAAGAAGGGTTGCCAACCCCAAAAGAACATGGGAAAAACAGCAGGGAGGGAGGGAGTTGGAAGCGTAAAACTAAGAGCACCTAAAACATTTTGCTGGGAATTTCCCGCCAAGACTTAAGCTGCACTTTCACCAATTTTTGTGGCCGCTCTATAGCACTTCCCACCTAACCGCAGAAAACGTAAATTTTACGACTTTAAGGGGCTGGATTCCCCCGCCAAAAAAACAAAAATCCAAAAAAAAGGAAAAAAAGAAATGTGAAAAATTTTTATGCGTAAACACGTCGCTGGAATAACCGCAACGAGAATGCCAAACGCATTGCCTTGCCCCGCGTCGCATGTAAAAAGCACCAACTCATAAAATTGCATACAAATTTTATGAAAAACAGCAGGAAAAAAAAGCACTCTAAGCGGAAAGGGAATTCAAGCACAAAACTTGACAACAGCGAAACGCATTGCATATTGTTATTGTTGTTACTTGAGGGGCAACATTGTTGCCAATTTGAATATGCCAAATGGCAGGAAAAAGGGGCTGGGGGGAAAACTGGCTAAGAGCAGGGCATCCCGGAGCATCATCGGTAACATCGGACAGCAAAGCTCGTATAATTTGTGCCGGCGAGCATAATTTTTGGGAAACTGACTTTGGGCGTCGTCTGCCAGACTCGCAGTCTCGTAAACTCACCTCACTATACGACCCCGGTAGGAATTGTCTTCTTTGTTATGCTCTTTGAACAGCATTACCGATTTTATGGATATTTTTTGGGAGAGATACCTGGCTTAAAAGGTAAAGACTTGGATTAGGCTAAAAGCTAACAAGCACAGTTTTGGATTAGGGCTATTGGGATACGAGCAAAGGATGGTAAAATAATAAGATGCGTAACGGCAGTACGCAATTGATATGTTTACATTTCCCTTTTCCGAAGAGCATGTGCTAGAGCCTTATCTTTTCTTCCTTTTAAAAAATTGTCAAGAGATCCAGAAGTGCGAAAAAATCTAATGGCGTTACTCATCTTATTATAAAGTCTTTTGTACAAAATGTCACTTTAAAAGTCTATTAACAAAATGCACTGTCTATATTATTGTTAGTGATTTCACTTCCTAAATATCAAAATAAACTCTATATTTTTCTCTTATTTTCACCCTTATTCCCTTAACCCAGGGTATCCAAAATTCGCTGCTTTCACCCACAAGTTTTTCCCTCTTTTTTAGACTTTCGTTTTTTTTTATAGTTTTCTGGCGAAAATCAAATTGTGTTTCGTGTATTTCTTGTAAACTAAAAGTGCGCGGTCTGAGCACGCATAATACTTACACGCACACACCCACAAAGTAATACAAATTGAAAAAAAAAGGAAAAACACACATACGCACCCCTCACACACTCAGTCACATTCCTGGGCACTCATACATATATGCACATCTTATGGACCATAAAAGAGGAGTGTGTGTGCGCCTGACAAATGGGGCGAACCTGGAATGACTCTCAAAGTGCGGCCTGCGTCGGAGGTTAGCCGCTGGAAAAGCGAGGGAAAATCGGAGAAAAGTGCCAGGGAAATACCATAAGGGGGGGGGGCGCAGGGTAACATTTGACACTAGTTAAAGGAAAAGAAATGCCTTCGAGCAGGGCTATGGCGGTGACTGTGTCATAAAAGCGTTTGCATTTTGCGGTGTAACACCTTTTAGTGTGATTGTATTTGGGCCACGCCCCCCCAAACTGCACCGCCCTTCGCGGGCAGCCACAGGGGAGTACTTGAAGCTCATACACACACACACACACACACATGTGCGCGTGCAGGACGCAATGCGCCATTTCAATTTTCTAAATTTACATTGCAGCCTGCAAGTGAGTGTGAGTGCCATGCTCTAATAAATGTTGCCTTCGAAAATTGTTCACGTGCCGAAACTTCGGTACACGGAGGAAACTCGTTTAAAATTGTTTAAATTTTAATGAAATATTTAATTTGAGGGAAATTATTTAAGAGAAGCTAAGAGATTGTTTAAAGAAGCTGTAACAAAAATAAATAAAAGCCTTGACAAATTTTAACTTTCTTTGAAGACCTACAATCTCTATTCAAAAACCTTTATTCTTTCTTCAAGTGCATCTCTTCAACGACATCAGGACTATAGAAAGAGATAGCAAATCAGAGAGAGACAGTTGCATCTATTGACAAGTTTTTACGCTCAACTTGGCTGGCAACTTTCTGCGTCTGATGTGATTTTGGTAGCGTTTTATTTGGCGCTTTAAATGCTCATAAAACTTGGGCATTACTCCGTGATTGGCCCACTCCTCGTGCTGGGTGGGTCCCCCGAAAAGAATAAGAAAAACATGAAACTGCAATTTGTCGCAGCTCCGGGGGCAGCAGCAGCAGCAGCAGCAGCCAAACGTTGATTTACTTCCTGCAATTTGCTGGGCCAAATTTCCTTTTATGGCTCCATAAAAGTTCCCTATCGCCCTGCCATACCCGCCCGATTCTATTTATTTATTTCGCTAGACGCCCCATTAAACACTAAATGGTCAGCATAATAATAATGCCAACAATTAAACAACTCCCGTAAACCTAAAACAAAAAAGCAATAATAAACTAAATCAAATTTAGCCCCATGCAATTTGTCTGCCAAATGAATTAACAACTAATTGCAGGCTAGGGTCAAGCAGCATCAATCAAGAGCCGAGAGTGCTGTGATTCGATTCCCAATATCAAACCGATCGAACCTGACTACGAATATGTATATACATATCCCCTGATAATTGCTGTCACTAATGTAATTATTGCAAATATTTTGATTGCATCATTTGTCAGTTTTGATAGATTTTTACACTATAAATCATAAATCAAAGCTAATAGCCCAGAGAAATATGTTTAAATATGTTTACAAACAACATTTTTGAGGTAATTTGATTTAAAAAGTCCTAATAATAGTTGTAAGTTTATTTAAAGTAAACTTTTAATTCCATTAAACAAGATACAAGTATATAAGCACAAGTTTCCTTTGAAAACTCCTCAAGAACAATTAGATTAAAGCAACTAAAATTATTTACAACTCGAGGGCGGACTTATGGCAAAGTCTCCGTCTCTGTTGTCAGTGGCATTTCATAAATTGGCTTTGCCAGCTCAAATGAAACCAAAACCGGGCGAATGTCAAGGAGCAGGAGCAGGGGTCTGGCTAGGAGTCACATGGTTAGTTTGGTGAAAAATCCACTTTAATGATTTCGAACATGGCGACAGGAGGAGGAGAAGGAGGGGCCGAAGGCAAAGCCAAAAACTAAAGCCAGAGACGAGGAAGCCAAAGCCCGGGTTCGCTGCTATCATTAAGCAGCTTTGTCTGCCAGTCGGAGCTAGGATTGCTCCTCCTTCTCCTTCTCCGCGTTGGTCCTTTGGTAATTTTAATCCCATCTGGCAAGCGCACTTGCCTGCGAGCAAAAGCCAACACCACCACTTGTTTGGGCTCCGCAGCCCTTTTGTCTATCATTAGTTTCCGGGGGTTGAGCCTTTGAAGTGCCCGACATACGCAATCCGAGCATCTTCCTCGTACCCAGGACCACACGTGATCGCACCTTGGCCCTTTCGCCCTGTTTTTGAGTTTGAGTTTCGGCGGCGGCAGGACGACCCTCATCGTCCTTCGAACCTTCAGGCCAAGCCTGTGTAGAGCCAAAACCGAACCCCCCGGGTCGCTGGTGTCACATTCGCTCATATCAACTTACGGCTGCTGTTGATTTAGAGAGCTGACTTCCCAGGGCATAATATCCCCTCCCTCCCATCCAAAGCGCAAAGGTGCGTCTGCCAACACGAAAAGGTGTGCCCCAGTCTCACATCTCAGCCTGCGTCTTCGTCTCAATCTCAGGATTTTGGGGTAAATTAAGCCCAAAAATGAGATTTGTGGCAAGCCAAACCAAGCCTCTTTTAAAGCTAAATATATAGCGCCTGGATGGATATATGGCGAACGAGATAATGAGCTCACGGCTATCGCTCTGGCACGCGTGCTCTTCGCCATTAAATTTATTAACCCGCTTAAAGTGTCAAATGGATTGAAATGAAAATGAAAACAAAACACATGAGCGGCCAGCAAAAAAAAGGGGTTTGCTTGGAATGTGAGGTCAAGCTTCTCTTCCCAAAGCCAACGAAAAAATCAACAGCAAATGCCTAAAATGAGTGAATTATTGGCCACCAAACATAATGAAATATTTCCCAACCTAAGAGTTATCTGTGACAGCAGCTTTTGTTCAGTTTCACTACAAATTCTCCACTTGATTCCGATTTTTCCTTGATTTTTTCCATGTGTACAGCCGAACGAAAAACCCATTACAGTTCCCAAAGAATTCGATGCCAATTAAAATCACCCCGCCCGTAATTTACATCACACCAAATCGCGACAAGAATCTGTCACTGTCGCACATCGTAAATCTCGGCGAGCTGCCCATCGATGTAATAAAAAATAATAATAAATTCCACTCGCGCGGCGGCGGCATGGCAACGTTTCCCTTTCAAGTGCCGCAAGATCTCATGGAGTCTTGCTTACTGGAGCAGAAATGCAGCCGGAGAAACCAAAACTGTGCCAAAGGCTCAATGACATCAAAAACTCATCGTTTGCATACATCAAACGAAAGCAAAACGAAAGATCTCTGGGTAGAGTGTAGCTTCGAATATATATATATTTGGAGCAGGGAAGCCAGGTTTAATTGGCTAATTATGGGGCCAGGCACAACATCATCATTAAATACTTGGCATTTTTTTGTTGGCTCTGCCTTTGATTCCCTGCCCTGTCATATTAATTAACTACCCCCCCTGTCTTTGTCACTAATCTCTCTTCGGGGTTCATTGTTGTCGGCCAACAAGCTTGTCCGCACACAGGTGGACCAAGTTGGCTGACTGACTGGCAACAATCATAAATGCCTGCTTTTCCAGGCTTGGCCTATAATTAAAATGCCAGGCAGCAGTCTACACAAAAGCCTGACTATATACACCCTGTCTGGGGTCTCTGCAGTTTTCAGGGCCACCACATCTATCTTTTTCGTCTGTTTTGTGTCGTGTTGAGGGATTTGTCTGCATGTCAAGCCCATAATTCGATACGAAATCGCTTTACAATGTGAAAATAAGCAGAGCCACATGAGTGGTGGGGATCAACTCAAGTGGCTATGTACTATATATACCCCAAAATAAATCCAAAACAAGAGAGAGAGTTCCCAGAATTAAGCTGAAGCTTTTATAAAAATTCGCATTCGTTTGCATACGAGAGCCGGCGGCCGAAACTGCCAGCAATTAGCCAAATGGACTGTGAAAATGCTAAAGTACCCCCGTAAAATGCCATAAATCATGGCCAGGTCTTCTCTTCCCTCCCCCTTTTCCCGTTTCCCCAGCTCCTGGCGCCTCTATAAACAATCGAAAAAATTGTGTAATATGTGCAAGAGATTGGACACACACGGCGCATGGAAATTCTCATGGCAAACATGCATATAGTATGTGTGCAAGGTATATATGTACATTTGGTTTATTGGCGCAGTGTCGTTGTCGGTGTCGGTGTCGGTGTCTCACTTGTGTTTAATAAAAGTTCAAAATAACATACACACAAAACATGAAAATTGTGTCAATGAACTGCAGAGACTGCAACGAGTTTTTCTCACCATTTGTTTTTGCCTCGGCTGCCAGCGATTCCAAGGTCTATTAAATGCACGTTTTTGGTGGCTCGTTGTTTGTTGTTCGCTGTTCGACATTAAGCCAAGCCAGCTGCACCAGCAGCAGCAGCGGCATTTGAAAGTTGAAGGTTAATTCTATAATAAATTGTATACACAGCCAGATCTTGACTGCAGTTAGTCAGTCAGTCGAAGCCCGGCCTGGCTCTCCTCCATTAAGAACATGACACATACTTGGCACGTAGCGCTGGCATTCGAACTACTCGCACTACCAACTTGGCCAGAACGAGAGAGGATTGGCTTTAGCAAGCCGGCTGGTTAAATATAAAAAAAAAAAAAACCGGCACGCCCACACACAACACACTTGGGCAGAACAATAAGCCATGCCAATAGCAGGAATTTGTATACAAACCACACAACAAATTATCATTTTTTTTTTTTGTTATTTTTTGCTTCTATACTCTGACTTTTTGCATACCAAACGGGTTAGTAATACTCATAATGAACAAGCGGACACAGCAAACCGCAATAAAAATGAATAAATTGAGTTGAAATACTTTAGTCGTAAAAAAATACAAACGAGTGCACAATAAAAGCAGGTTCGAAATTATTTTAAAATGAAAGGGTTTGAGCTAGAAGATACTCATTGTTCATTAAATTCTAAGATCCCTTTTAATAATCTAACTTAAATACACTTTTTAAATAACTATAAATTATAGATACAATCGAAGTTAGTAACCAATTTATTACTATATTATTAATCATCTCAAAAAACCCTACACAACCTTCCTCCATTTTCATTCCAGGGCACAACTATTTCAGGTATTTTTTGCGCTATTTGGACAATTCAAAATGAAATCAGCAACAATAACAAATAACAAATAACGAATAACAAACAAGCAAATTGTCATGAATATAAATAGATGCATTTAAAGTGGGCTTAAACGTGTGAAAAGTGGCTAGATTACTGGATTCATTGCATTGTGGCGGCGCACAGATAATGAAAATGCCAATTATGCCGGCACACACAAGTGACGAGGCAGGGAAAACGTAATTTTCCCAGGCCTGGGCCAAAAGTCATGGTCATAACTTAGCGGACAAACTTCAACGGTTTCCAACTTCCTCTACACTCTTCTCTGGCTCTTCTGGTTCGCCTTGGCCAAGCTCAGTTATTAGCACATTCAGCGGGGCAAATTTATAGCCAACAACAACAGTGGCCCGGCCTAAGACCAAAAAGTTAATTTCTGGTCAGATAAAAGTAACATAGTCATCAACTACGGGCCAAAAGGCTCAGCTGAGCTCATAAATTTTGCAGCCTAACTGCGTAAAGCTCGGTTGATCTTTCGGCCCAGGCTCTGACTTTGCCTAGAAGTTGTCCGTGCCTCGGACTGGGACTTTGAATTTATGAAAATTGAAAGGCTTTCATCATAAATTTTGCAGGGAAACTGGCCCCCCGAAAGTGCGTGCGTGTGGTGGGGGACCCCCAGAACAGAAGTTACTCAAATATTAATTGCCGATTTTATTGCAGCAACCACAGCTGCCGGACGAGTGGTGTGCGAAGGCGTGTAAATCCTTTAGCAAATCTGCACGGAAAGTGAAGTGTGGCCAAAAGGGGGGAAAGCAGGAAAAGCGGGGAAAGCGCGGAGAAAAGCGAACTCAACTCCAACGGCACGTGTCGCGGCATGAGCATCGCGTGCCACATTATGCCAGTTCACGGTCACGTTGGCAAATATTTGTGGCCCATTGTTGCTGTTGCTGTTGATGTTGCCATTCCCGTTGCCGTTGCTGTTTTTGCCGCCTTTTGCGAAATGTGGCACACTGCAACCTGTACATGTCCATGGACACGGACACAAACAATGGTCCAGTGCAGTCCAGTCCAGAGTTGGACTGTCGCTGTTGCTGTCGCCGTTGCCTCGTTTCAGCCATTTACCTGTGCAATGAGCATAAAACATCTGAGACGCGTGTCTCGCCGTGTGCAGCCGCGATATGCCACGCCCCCCCACTTGGCACCACCAGCCTCCTGCAGGGGTCTTCCGCAATGTGTGGCCATGTGGCCTTTATTCTTTTTCCAGATTTAACCATCTGATGACTCAATGGTCTGTCTTAATTGGCAAGGCGGGCACACACGGCGTATGCTTAATGGCGGCGGGACACTCGAGCGATTTCTGGTCTTTGTTTGCTGTCTCTGCGTCAAATCGAATAATCGAAAAAGATTTGGCAGGCAACAGAAAAAAATATGGATTTATTTCCCAACATCTGTCAGGGGTTTGGCCTTAAGCTATTTAAGTTGTGGCATCTGCAGAGATTAAATAAAGGAATTCGGGATAAATTAATGTTTAATGCAAGGGAAGTATAACTTATAACTTTTGTAGTATATTTTTATAATTTTTAAAAATTATCTCTGATAAATTATACTGGAAAAGAACTTTTTGTTGAAACCCTAGACATATAGAATAACAAAAGTTAACTTTCTAAAAAACCCAAAAGACTTTCTTCTATCCCAGATGCCTTTCTCAGTTGGTCAGCCAATAAAATCACATAAATTAGTTCAACTTTTTGGAATGCGCCTGCATCCGCTGCTCAAAAGCAGAAAATGCATGGCAGAAATGTTTCTCATATGCAAATAGCGAAATAAAAAAAGAGGCAAAGACAGAAATGAAACTGAAATTGTGACTTCCGCTCGCAGATACAGATACAAAAAGAGCGGGAAAATAAATCACAAAAGCCAAAATGCAATTATGTTGTTTATTTTTAGCTGTTAAAATGCCAAAATAAAAGAGCAGCAACAAAACAATCATTTAGTTATCATGGAAACCAACAAAAAAAAACTGGTTTCCTTGCATTGCATAAGCCACGTTTAAAACACGTTAAATGCTATGCACACACATACACACGTACGAAGTTAAACTAGAAACCCAAATACCAAAAGGCAAATTCGATTTGTTTATTTTGAAGCGAGTCTTTTGTGTAATTGCGAAATCTCATTAAATTGCAGTGCCAGTGCCAGTGCATGTCAACGATTTTATGAATGAAACTGTGAGATCCCCATCTCTCTCTCTCTCTAGAAAGAGAAGAACAATGCGAAGGCGCGAGCAAGCATTTAATGGCGTTTACAACAAGCAATAACAAGCGGAGATACAAACAGTACATACAGATGAAGAAAAAGGCAAGAGTGTGAAAAAAAATTAAAGAAATTAAAAAAAAAGGAAAGAGAAACTTTTAGTCAAAGGTATTGATAAGAAGATACCCAGTAAAACTTTTTTAAAAATTAAAGCATAAAAAAAAAAGGTTCTTCTGAGAGTTTTTTATCTAATATATATAATTTTAGATAAGCTATAGAATATTTATAAAAAATTGCATTGATTTAAGTCTTATAGTTCTTGAGTTATAAGCATTCAAACTGATTCGCGGACAAACGGACAAACTGACGGACAAAAGAGGTTCCTTTCCGGATTTAGGGATATGAGAAGGTCATACCCCTATACGTTCTTCATAATTTAAAATTTACAAGTAACAATAATTACTTAACTTAACTTGACTTAACTTCCTTTTTAACATTTCCATCATACCCCATTCCTCAAAAATTACACGGTATAATAAAACAGCTCGCACATGCGCTCAGTGTTTGTCTTTGGCTTTGATGCTTTTGCTTTTGTTTTGACTTTGCTTTTACCCAATGCTTTTTGCTTTTGCTTTTGCCTTTTACTTGTGCCTTTGCCACTGCAGTTTTGCCGGCTAAGTTCAATGAACGCCGGCCACTGAATGCCATAGCTGTGTTGTTGCTGGCATTGTCGCTGCGGTTGGCTCTTTATTGTTGTTGTTCTAATGAAAGTTAGATAAAATAGCAGACACACAGAGAACGCGCTGTCTCGCTCTCTTGTGTTTTACATGAAGATTTATTAACTAGCACAATACCAAATGGTGGATAAATACAACAGCACCAACAACTACACCCGGCATATGTTAAACAATAACAACAATGGCAACAATCCACTTGAAATGCCTTTCCCCCGCCTGACTCTTTACCTTCCTCCCTTGGTCGGTATTTAACTCGTTCTGTTTTGCTTTTTGTTTTCTCTTGCTCTTTGCATTTTTATCTGGCGATTGTTTTTAATGAATTTATTTGCATTTTAAATTCAGCTGTGAGAGATTTGCCGCACTTGTCCACGGCGCGTATGCGTAATTTATGCCCAACTATCTGGCGCTCCCTTCCCAGCTGCTGCCGCTGCTGCAGCCGCTGCTCTTTTTCGTTGCAATTACAATATATTTTACAGGATGATTGATTGACTTGCTGCCCACTTCCCCTCAGGGCCATAATTGAGCAGGCGAGTGAGTGGCGAATGCAAATTCAAGTTAATTAAACACAAAGCTGACGATTGGCAAGCAAATCGGTAGAAATGTAGTTAAATTCCAGTATCGATGACGCTGCCTTCTGGCTGCCAAACATTTCAATAAATATCAAATTAAATACTTGTGATTGCTGTCTCACAGAAATATCGACTAGAGTGTCGTCGCCCTGTCGCCCGTAACCTTTAAGATGAGACCCAGACCCCCTTGGGTGCCCCTTTCCTATCTCTCTGGCCTATTCTTGGTTGACTGCCTGTGAAATTGCGGAAATGTTCGAAATTTAATATAGCTCTGTTCAAAGATTGATTCCCATGTTAACCAGACACTCGCACACACACACACACACATTTTGTCGCTGTGCTTTCGAGCAGAACAGAGGGGCTGCGAGTTGGGGGGGAAAAAAGGGGAGTGAATGAGGATTGGGAGACGGGGGTGGACTCTTCCCAATCTACGCTTTGTCACTGAGAAAAAATAGAGGAAATAAATCAAAAAGTGGTTTTAGATAAGCTGGAATACTTTCAAGTATTTTGTCTAAGAATTTTCTCAAGTGCTTAGAGATTAAAAAAGCATTTTCATGAAGAGAGATGGAAGTGGATTATATATGTTGGAAACTTTAAATATTTAATGGAATTTAATGGAAATATTATCTGTAAAGTCTAAAACTCATGATATTACTGATAAAATGAATTCACTACTAGCAACTTCTAGGTCTTATGTATGAATAGAACATCTTTGTTTATTTCAAGACCACAAAACCTCTTTAAAAGTTCCTTTAAAGCCTTACCTCTACCTCTAGTCTTTCCTATATATTTTATACATTTTGATGGCAATTTATTTTCCTAATTTTATGCTTCAAGTGTAGAACGACTGTTGTTGCCTTCTGTGGGTTTGCGGTTCCCTTTTTTTATGCATTGTTTTAGCACCATTTGCGTTCTGCCATCTTTCTAAAGCGCACTCTTTGTGCTGCAGCTGCTGCTGTTGCTGCGCCTCCGAGTTATGGACTGCGGTTTTTGATTAAAAACATTGCCCCAGCCTCAGAGCCCGACTCGCTCCCCATTGTTCACTGAGCGTAACGTGCAACAGGGGCTTTATATAGGTGGGATGAGGACACCAAGAGCACAATGGAGCGTCGTCTGGATGATCGGTTCATAAATATTTTGCCAATGCCACACTCCACCCTCGCAATTTTCCGCCCCCCTTTTTCCCACTCCATCTCTCTCTCTCTAAGAGTTGGTTTTGCAAAGAAATTGCTACTGCTGGCCACAGTAAATTAATTGACAACTTTTATTAGAAAATAGTTGCAGTGGCAGACGTAAAATGGAAAAACTGCTATTGCTTGGGGCCAGGGAAGGGTGAAAAACCCACAAGAAGACAGCTGCAGAGATGGGAAACTGCCGCCGGCCAACACTCAACAAAGTTGCCCGGGAAATTAGCAAACAAAGCCGCAGCAGAAAGAAGAACGAAACAAATTCGAACTCAATTGAATGGAGTGGAGAGCGAGCACTCAAACTACAGGCTCTCTATACTATAATATATATATATTTTTTATATCCAAGCATCTTGGCCCAAGGGCCGCTTGAAGTACTTAAACTTTCGCTTTTGCCACTCATTGTTCCAGGCTCTTATTATTTTTAATTAATTGCATTTTTCCCGCCCGGTCCTGCATGTGTGTGCGATAATTGTAAGCGCCTTAAGCGCGTAGTTGAGGATTATAAGGAGATAAGGGAGTTATTATGCTTAGAATAGCAATAATATTATGAATAGTTACAGTTAAGGGGAAATTCCAAGGATTAATTGGAGCTAGGTCTCAGTTTAAATTCCCTTTAAGTTCCTAATACTTCTCTGCAAAGCTTCTCAACCAAATCCCAGTCGTGAACATCAATTTTCTTTGGCTTTCCCCACTCGTGTGATTTCTCGAGTTGACTGCCAAATTAGCACATTTTCCAGCTGCATTCCGCATTGTTCGCTGCGTTGCCAGATCGCCTCTGCTTTTGGCTTTTTTCCACTATATATATTTTTTTTTTTTTTTTTTTTTTTTTATTACTCACTAATTAATGGCAGACAATTTGTTAATTAGGGCCACGCCCACTGCCATTTTGCCGGAATGAGTGCCAGGCGGGGGCGTGGCAAGGCTGCAAGTGTCTGGCCGGGTGACTGGCATCTCTAATTACCTGTAACGAGAGCAAGAAGCGAGAATGGGGTATGAGAACGCTGGCTAAAAGTTGCCGGAACAAATCATTATTTAAAGTGGCATCGGGGTGAGCTTTTGTCTGTTTTTTTTAATGCACTTTACCCATATATAGGAGAGGAGTTTTCCTCGCTTGTCAAATGCAAATGGAAATGTGGAAAGGTGTGCACTTTCCTACTTATTTTTTAGCCTGCACTGATGATTAAGCTCGGGTCGTGACTGTGGATGCCACGGATGTGTACCAGTGGATATAGATATATATATATACAGATAGATGCCGATGATGACGCAGAAACCTTGCAAGGCACCCTTTTCCTGGCCAAGTTCTGCTCTGGCCCAGCCTGGCCTGGACCTAAGTGCTGGGCGAAGTGCCAAAGTGAAAAGGGACAGCAAATTGCATTCAGCTTGGAAATAACTTAATTCGAAATGAAACGTATTGAAAACCAAACCCGACTGAACCAAATTGAACCGAGCTGAGTCAAGTTGCATTGCGTGGCAGCGCAGAACCGCCGCCTTGGAGGCCAAAATGCACTTTGAAAAATTTACAAAAATTAGTTTAAAAGGTTTTTAAATAAAGCTGTTGAGCTTTATTTATAAGTGATTATACCCTTCAAGTTTAATTTAAACCATCGTATTTAGATGGTTATGCTAGTTTATATTGAACTTCTCTCAGGCATACCTTAACCTTTACTCAACTCAAACCAAAACCAAAAACCAATCAAGATATTTTCCTCAAATCCCAAGTAAATGTATCTATCGATTTTGAGAGACAACACAGATATTGTTTAATTACTGGCTCAAATTTCTCCAAGTACATTTGGCTTTGCCAGAGCAAACAGCAAACTCTAAGAGCTCGGCAATAGCTGTTGATTATGGGCCCCAGGGAGCTACGCAGACGGGGGGGAAGAAGCTCTCCTCCAGCGATGGGTGGAAATTGGGCGGTGCGACATATTGATGAACTGCATTACTCGTATCTGCGGTGTTGCCGGCATCTTCGGCTGATAATGATGCTGATGCAGCAGGGCAAACAACACCCGAACACCCGAACACCCGAGCACCCTGAAAAACCTCGCCCCAAACAACTGCGAGTGCAGTTCAAACAAATTGCAGCAGCCCCGCCAGCTGAGCAGCTGAGCAGAGATGGCAAAAAGGGCACTGGAGAGATGAAAATGGAAAATGGGAAAAAGCAAAGCGCAGCAGCAGCGGCAGCGGCAGCATCAGTAGTGGAAAAACTAATAGCTTCACTCAGGCTTCTGGCATTGACAGCTAAATGTGCGCGGCAAATGCAATTTGCAGTTTGCAGTTTTGCGGCCAAAAGGAGCTGCAGCACTTTCTAAGCAAATAGCCAAGCCAAACTCTTTAACGAAAACCAATCCAGCCAGCTGCAGACCAGTCGTCTGAATGCAAGTGTATCTATGTATCTGTATCTATGTATCTGTATCTAAACAGTGAACAAAAATGATGAGAAACAGTGCTTCAAATGAAAACCAAAATAAATTCATTTTCAGTTGAAAGATTTATTTTGAAAATCTAATGATATAAAACATATATCCTTAAGGACTCAGAAATAATAATAATCAAGTGCCCCCACCATAGAAATATAACTGTACAAAACATTGCATACTTTTCGGTGACTTTCTTGGTTTTTTAATATATACCTTGAGAGCGTTTTAGTTTCCTTTGATATATAGCATTAAAATTCCTTCTGTCTCATTGGTTTTTCATAACATAGACCTTCTTACACCACTTTTCTCTCTGTGTCCTTTCATGTATCCTTAAGTGCTCTGTGTTTTTCGGCCCCAGACAGACAGTCAACACGTGGCCAAGCGGATGATTACGATACTCGCAATGAGTAGCATTCCTACCACGAAGAGGAAGCAATCTGACCACCCAAAGGGCCAATTGCAAATGCGGAAATATGCGAGAGAATGCAGTGAAATAGAAAAATTAAGCAACTGTCAAATCCTATAACGCATAACGACGAGTCTTTTGCCGGGTTGGGGCACGTTGGGTGAAGGCAAGTGCTCTGCTGACAGCGTTCGACATCCCAGTAAAGGCGAAATTTAATAGCACTCGCCGGGCGAAAGAGTGGGAGCGCACTCTGTGGACTCTGGTTAACTGGAGCAGCCATAAAAAGCAGCAAAAACACAACTGTTGACAGGAGGGTTAACACAGCAACAGGGGGAGGGAGAAGGAGGGCACTCGGTTGGCAATCGGATAGCCATTGCCTTCTCCCCCGGCCCAAACTCTATGTTGCTGCTTCCTTTGCAGAGCTTTTGTTCTACCCTTCTGGCCAAGTGGATGTTATAACTTGGTAATTCGATTTGCACAAAGTATTTTCACAGAGAAAGGGGACTTTGGTGATGCCGCTGCTGCTGTCTCTCTTCATTGCATAAGCGCATTTTACAGTACAGTTGCGACAACAGAAGCACAGAAAGCGATATAAATTTTTATTTTCAAAATATAATTTAACTGGAATTTAAAGCTGATAAGGTTTAACTAGCTCTCCAAGTTATTTTCTAATTTTTTCGTTAGTTTAAATTTCTTTGTATTTAGTACATTTCTTTAGAATTTCTTTCAGTGCCGCAGCAGTGGCAGCAACAACATTATCAAGAGGCAAGCATTATCAAAGGCGAACGACAAATCGGTTGCCAGTAGCCGGCAATTATTGTTGCAGCCAAACCGGCAACAAGGCAAGGCAACTGAAGCAGCAGCAACAGCAACACCAAGCACCAACACAAGCAACATTGCGGTTGCCAGACTCATTCTTGTTGCTATGTTTAGTGCTCTTTGTTGCTGCTGCTGCTGTGGCATGTTGTTGCTGCCGCTTGATGTTGCTGCCTGCCCGGCATCATCAAGTTACGTTCTTGTCTCATTGCCGCGCTTATCGCGCCATGTTTTGTTGTTGCGCAAATCGATTTGACGCCGTCTCCTTGGCTCGCCATCGTCATCGGTCCAACGTCTTCGCTCAAGTGTCAATTTGTAGTTGTTGTTGTTGTTGTTGAGGCAACCCACTGCCTGGTCTTGCATATTGATGGGGCAAGCCCCCAGTGCTCAATGTTAATAATCGCCGGCTGCAATCAACATTGCTGCCGTGAATGCAATGTCTGTTGCTGCTGCTGCTGCTGCTGCTACACCCCAACCAAGGGTATTCGTGCTCTGGTTTATCCCTCTGCGGCTTTGCTCCTTCATTAATTCCTACAAATTAATTGTTTCTCGTGCATTTTTTGATGCCCGCGCCGAAGGGCCATTCATTTGAGTGGTAAAAGCTGCCTGCGTTCCCGCTCGAATTGAAAATCGTGCAGCTTCATCGCATCCCACTAATGACAAATAATAATTGCTGGCAATTTCTTTAATTCCACTTGAGTATAATTACTCGAACTCGGACTCGGACTCGGACTTGGCTAGCTGGCATTATTAATAAATTGCTATTGGTTTCTCAGGCTTCCGACACTGGACACTGGGCAGTTCATTTGGCTGGGAAAGTTTAGTGGTTGCAAGAATTTTCCCTAAGCTTTAGGTTCTCTTTATTAGCAAAAGAAAGTTTTGTGGTCAACTTATAACTAAAGGTATTTGTGTGGTACTTTCCATTTCAAAGGACACGGTAAAAGTGTTTCAATTTAAAGCTCCTTGTTGCTCCTTGTTGGGTGTATATCACCCCAAAGTGGGCATATAGTATATGTTTGTGTTCCAATTGGTTTGTGTCGTCGTGTATTTTTATACGTTTGATACAATGAGCTCAATGAATGGCTGAATGAATGCCTGCCGACTTGAATGGATGAGCAAGCGAACAAATTAAATTATGCCATGACGCGACACACATATACCCACACGCAACTCCCGCTCTTTTCTGGCAGAGAGCTCAAGCTAATTGAATTTCTCACTGTCGCTTGCAATTTTCATTATTATTAAATTTTCAACTGTCTGTGTGTCTGCGTGTAGTCAGAGTGTGTGTGCGTTTCGAGTGTGTTTATATTTAGTATCCGTAGTACAAAGTTTTTGCTTATTCAGGCGGAAATGAGATAATGAATGGGCCAGTTCAGCTCGACTCGACTCGACTCGCTGTTGTCCGGTCTGACCGACTGACACCGAGAGCCATAAATGGGGAGTGCGTTTGCCAAAAAAACAAACAAAAAAAAACGCAAACAAAAAACAAACACAAATAAAAACAAATGTAGTTTTATAGAAACAAATTGAAGGCAGAGGCAGTGCCAGAGCTGAGCTCATAACTTAATTAAATGAATCTCTAAGCGACTGTACAGTTGACAGGGGAGCCAGCAGAGCAGGCAGAAAACTTGAAATAATTAAAAACCACAAGTGCTGGGCTGCAAAAGATGGCCCAGCAAGCTCAAGTTGGCTCAAAGCCACATGCAAAAGCCGCACAGAGGAAGCGGCAGGATACCAAGGTGGATTACAAAAGGGGTTAATCAACACACAGGGAGGATGGGCAGGGCAGGGGGTTTGCGGCACTGTCGTGTTTATTTACGACAAGATGCTTCATCATAATCAGCCCCTGACACTTGTAGAGGCCGTCGCAAAAAGGCCAAAGAATCTACGTGGGTTGCCAGCGTGGCTGCATGTTGCATGCTGCATGCTGCACACACACTGCACGTGCAACGTGCAACGCCTCGCAGAGTGAAGTGGCTTAATTGAAGTGATGCTCAGCAGGAGACAAAGCCCCCGGCCAACACACCGAATTAATTAAGAAAGTAACCCAACCCAGGCCCAGTTCAGGCCAAGGAAAGTCAAAGGGGCTGAGAGCTAGCTGGGGGTTTTGGGGCAACATCTGCCTTGCTGCCTGCTGCCTGCTGCCTGCCTGCTGGCATCTTGGCTCTGGAATTAAGCAAAACTCTAGACAAACTCGTTTCGGGCCAAGACTCATCAGCATAACAATAAAGTTCTGTGAAATACGCTTATGGCCCTGCGTAGCAAACCCTTTTTAAATGGCTCTTTACATAATTCTGGTCAAGTGGGAAAACGTGGCCGCTTGGCGCGTAGTTCTTTGCAACAGTTTCGCCTCGATTGAGCTTCGAAATGCCACGAAAGAGATATCTCAGATCTGACTGCCTCCGCTGAAAGCACTTTAAAATCGGGACTCTCTGGCAAATTGAATTTTTATGCCCAAAAAGAGATTCGAGTACAAGCGAATAATCAATTCAAAGAAATGGCAGAGGGGCACCAGAGGCACCAAGGGGGGAATGGGTAGACATCAGCAACAATATTGGAACATAAAGAACACAAATAAATCACATCGTTTGCCCGGAATAACTGTTATGGAGCGAGCAGCAGCAGCAGTCATAAAGGCAAGTATGGTATTTCTGGCCTCAAAGGGGAGAGTTGGGAGGGAAATACGGTGAAACATTTTCGCGCCTTTATGGCTGAATAAATTTTTATTCATATAATTCACTCATACACCCGCACACACGCACATTTCCGATAAATTGAGGAAAATCAAGAGGACACACACACACATGGGGCGTGGGGAAAAATGCTGAGCAGTAGACAAAAAAGAAGAAAAAAAAAATTCCAAAAGAAAAATCATCATCAAAATCACTGAACATCCACTGGGGAGAAAATGCCGGTTGACAGGGGTGGCAGGCGATGGCGGCTATGCAAATGGTGCTAATTTTTCAAAGGAACTGCTCGTAATCCTTAAAGGAACTGAATTTTTCTTTCTCCCTGAAACTAATATGCGTAAAATTAGAGGATGGCAGCCGTGCGAGCTGCCGAGAGTGTAGGGAAGTTGCAGTTGGCGGGGCCAAGCTAATTTCCGAGCCAGTTCCAAAATTGCGTTTGTCGCGCACTTGGCGGCCATAACTTATGTGGAAACTCAAAGGATTAAGCCCTAATCCTACGCAGCTCAATGTGTTGAGGCACTTGAATAAAATACTTGGTGAATAAACGTATAAAGTTAAGGTTAAAAGTCATCGGAGCTTAATTTTTAAATAATTAATAAAGGCAGAAAACCATTAGGTAAATATTTGAATTCTTTAAAAATTTAAGAAATATATTATAAACCTTTTTAGCTTGCTAAAATATATATTTTGTAATTTTATAGACATTTTAATTATATTTTTAATATAGAAAAAATGGGAAGAAGACAGTAATGCCCTAGGCTCTGATTCAGGAATCAGGAGTTCATTCACTGAAAACCTATTCTATCAAGTCAATCTGTAAGCTAGCCAAAAAATATAATTTAAAAATACTTTCCTATACCTTTTCTACATCTCCCTTTCTCCCAGTGCATTCCCCAAATCGCACCCACTCCTTGCGACATGTGGAAAAGCTTAATCAACCCTCGCATGGCCCTTTTGTAGCTCTGTCAACAGGCAAAAGCGATTCAAAAGAAAAATGCGAGCAGCAAAAAAAAACGAGAGAAAGAGGAAGAGGACGAGGGCAAAAGACAATAGACAGGGTCGCAAAAGGAAAGGAGCCAGGATGCCAGGAGATGAGGAGGCTCAGGCCGAGCAGGAAAATGAAAAAGACCAAAAACATGCCTTTTGACAGCTGCCGAAACTTTTGCATGACATTTATCACTGTCGCATAACAAATGAGCGACAGCGGCAGCAGCAGCAGCAACGAACATCGAAGAGTGATAAACCCCAGCATCCAGAATTGGCGGCAAACTTTTTCCTCCTCCCCCCTCTCAACCACCACCAACAAGCAACCGATAAAGGGGGAATCCCACCTACGCAGCCGGAAAGAATCGGGATCGGGGGCCCCAGCTCCGGCATAAACTTAAAGTTATCCGGAGACACAAACAGAGCTCGAGTCTCTGGTATGAGGTTGCGGCTGAGACAGTAAGCCCGATCTGCCCGTCCATGATATATATATATATACACTGCTTATCCCCCCGTCCGCCCCCGCACATGACACATGAGTTGTCAATGCAATATAATAAATACGATTTTTGACTTTGTTAAAGCGCTGCCAAGGCGTGTCGTTGTCCCAGATGTCTCCCCGTTCTTATCAGAAGGAGAGCTCTGTCTCGAGCGGAGGGGGGGGGGGGGGAGTGCGCATTAGGCCGCAGGCGGGGCTCTCTCACTGGGTTTGCGTCTGGCCCAGGGCCGCATACAATAAAGGATAATATGCATAAAATGCTCAAGTTTATACGCACCAGTTAAAATGTCATTTCGAGCTTATGGCAGCTAGTGTGTGTGTGCGTGTGTGTGTGGAGAGCAGAAAATTGAAAGAAAAAAAATATAACGATAAACGATATTAAGAGGGCTGAGAGTGTAACAGGAGAATGGCGAATAGGTTATGTTCTTTTGGCCAGGAATTTACCACAAAAAAGGAAATTGTTTTGTAAGACCAGGAAGTTGTCTGGTGAAATCGTTGACTAGAAGAACTTTTAGCTTAAAGAATTATAAATTTTTCTAGATATATTTCTATAGAGGTTACTGCTTTCTCTTATTATTAAAAATAGTTTTATTATACCTTTTCCCTAGGTTATGTTATGGAAGACCAGGAAGATGTCTGGTAAAATCATTGACTTTAAGTTAAACGCTTACTTGTATCTTAAGGATTCTCTTTAGTACAAAATATATAAATATCTTTGTAGTTAACTCACTTAGTTGCTTAGCCCTTAGCTCTTCCCTGCTTAGTTAATATACCCTTTTAAAAGAAAAGTGCACACTGAGACAAGGAAACCACGAGAAGAGCCAGATGAGCATGTGACAGGCAAACAATGTTGCCTTTATTGATGTGCGTCTCGCAAGGAGAACGAGAGCAAAGCATATACTATATAGTGTATAATATAGAGAGTAGAGGGGACATAATGTGGTTTCCGAGACATGCAATATAAAATGGATTACCGAAGGAGGACCGAGAATGCGGCAACCTAAGCTAGCTGGTCCATCATTATGCTGTATCTCTGCCCCGATTTCCTGCTGCAATTTCCGTTTAAATATCAACTGCTGTCAACAATAATCCCGCCAAGACAAAGACACACACACACACACAGCAGAGGGAGAGAGGTAGGAAAAAAATCTAAAATCCACATTCCATAAGCAAAGCCATGGAGCCAGAGTTGACCTGAGTTAACATCTACTTAAAGCAGACACCGCCAGACGGAGGACTCTTTGTCCAGTGCCAAGCGAAACGACCCCATTAGGTGATAGACAAAATCGTAATCCCAAAGCAAATCAGTTGCCCTGCCCCTCCACTCTACTCTCTGGCTGTCTGTGTGTGTAGCTGCAGTGCAAAAGGCCCGGTCTGACAGCCATAAAAAGCAGAACGGCACAGACGGCCAGATAGCCAGAAATGGAGTTGGTGGAATTGGAGAACCGGCAAGGAGAATGGAGCACGGGGGCGGATGGTCAGCCGGCGACTTTCCGCCACACGTGCTGGAAAAGCGGGTAATGGGGGACTCGAGTTCTGCAACTGTCGAATGCAAAACAGCCAGGGATTTCCGAAAAGTGAAGAGGAGCAAAGGCACAGGGAGAAAAATGGGGCAAAAAGTCGATATTAAAATATATTTAAAGGTAGAAAGTGATCTTTATATATGAAAGATATATAAACAAGTAATTGACTTTAAAGATCTCATTTTAGGTTTATAAACCAAAATTTCTTTCTGTGTGGTATGTCATAAGTTCCAAGAGGCCTAAGAGCCAGAGCCAAAGGCAAAGCTTGGGCCAAAACTGGCCAAAGCGACGACAGTTCCGTCCCGCCTCGCGAATAGTTTTCCCATATTTATGGAGCGCAGGAAGGCGGACGACCAGGCCAACTCTATGGCCGGACCATATTGGGCATCATTAAGCTGCTTTGAGGGCGTCAAATGAGCACTTTGTCGATTCGACTGGCTGCTGTCGGAGATCGTTGACCCCAGAGCCAGGCCCCAAGTCAGATGCAATTGCCAGCAAGTGACCTTGATAGCCCCCAGCATAGCCTCATGTGTGTGTGTGTTTGTGTGTCGTTCTATGGAAATTGAAGCTTTCAGCTGCAGATACAGATACATTTACAGATACAGATACAGCTACAGATACAGCTACAGCTAGAGACGGCGTTGGTTAGGGAGATCCGTACTGAGAGATACTGAATCTGATGGTGACTTGTATTTTACACAAATTGACATCTGAAATGGCAGATTCATTTGGCGTGGTTGTGTAATGCGGAAGTGCGTGTCTCTGGCTCAACAGGCAATCTGCACACATGTATCTATGGCTGTAGATGTATCTGTATCTGAATTGGAATCTCCCCTCTCTCTCTCGGTATCCGTATCTGCTTTGTCCATTTGCGGACGATTCGCTTTTGCTCATCAATGCACAATTATTTATTTATACAGCATGTCTAACAGCCTGTCTGTCTGGCTGTCGCTCTGCTCTGCTCTGTCCTGTGTCTGCTGATGCTGCTGCTGCCGCTGCTGTTGTTGCATGTTGCCAGGCACCAAACCCCCCGAGCTGGGGCCACAACGCCCACATCGATGTTTCCAACACCTCTGCAGTTTCTGTGGCCCCACCTCTGCTCGATGCGGATCCACCCATTAAATTAAACTTGTACGGGAATTGTTGTTTGCGGAGCTGTTGCTCTTTCGGCCTTTTCACATTTCATTGCCATTGCTCTCTGCCCGGCATTTGGCTTTTGCCAATCAGTAATTCCGCTTTTGTTTCTGCAGCTCCTTTTGTGTTCCGATTTGAGCTATTTCCGCTGCTGACAGCAGCAGCAGCAGCAGCAGCCACAGCCACATCAGCACCACCATGCTCTTGCCACCCTGCCGCACACACACGAACACTGCGTTGATATCTTAAATGACACTCGCCGCCAAATAAAGATTGACGTCAAATTCATTATCGCCCTCGACAAGGGACTGCGGTTCGGCTAGGGGGGGCCTTCGGAGCTCGGATGTGTCAAGTGCAGGCGCAGATAGAGAGAACGATAGCCACCATATTCGGTGTCATAAAATTTGCCATTTCTGTGTGTGTGTGTGTGAAAATTTAAAAGCAAACATTTTGTACAACACACACTCATCCCGCACAATAATTGTTATCGATTTTTAATTGAAGTCACCGTTGGGGCCAAGGAAAATGTGCAATTAAAAAAAGGCAAATAAAGATATTTAAATATTTAAGGCAGGCTTAAAAATGTAATTCAGAGACGTTATTGTATAGTTTTAATTGCTTTTCAAAGAGTTGAGTGGGATCTTAAAGAGATTAAGATGGAAAGAACCAGTTATTTTTGATAGGAAAGTAAACCTGCGTCATAGTGAAACTGATTCGTCTGAAAATTCAGTAAGTTTTCAAGAATTTAAACAAGTTTTCATTATATTTTTTATAAATAAGGTAATAAGTTAACAACTCCATTACTTTAATATCAAATTCCTTAACCTTTACTCTAAATATTTTATAGAAATCTAAACTCATAGTTGTTATTATCGATCACTGGCCAATAAATTGCTCAATTACTGCATTCCATTTAGCTTTTAGTGTAAAAGTGCTAGGCCAAAAATGGTCATGTGCCTCTCATGCATACGAAAAAGCCCCAACAATCGCTCCATATACAAGCTCTTGTCGTCGTCGTCATCGTCCAAGGGGGGACACATGGTGCTCTGGTGCTCTGGTGCTATTTTTAATTCAATTAAATGTCATTTGCGCCACTCAACTTTAAATTTTAACTGCAGCATAATTTCGACGGGCGACAGGACAGGCAACAAAAGGGAAGCTGCGTTGCAAGTTCGAATCCGAGAGAGCTCTGCTCTGATGTTGCATGTGCGGCACGCGTGGGCAGGATGTGCAGGATGCAGCAGAGACAACGATGCACGACGCCAACGCGAGAACTGCCAAAAGGACAGGACCCGCTGAGGAGTTGGGGAGGGGGATGGGAGTGGGAACGAAATTGGGAATGGGATGGAGGGCACCTTCCAGTGGGGCAACGACAAGCAGGCAGAAAAACCGACTCACACCGACAAGCCAGAGGAGAGGCAGTTAATCTGGCGATAATGACGGCACATAAACAGCCACGATGATGATGATGATGATGATGATGATGATGATGATGATGATGATGATGATGATGATGATGGGGAACCGGAGCCCAAAAAATACAAACAATATACAGTACAGAGAACGAAATATAGGAAGCTTTAAAGTGGTCTTCCTTTAAGGTTTAAAAAATCATAAAACAAAATTTAATAAAAACTTTCTTATACTATTACCTATTTCTATGTATATTTCTGTGTATTTAAATAACATTTTTTAGCTGTGTATCCATAAATAAATTATAACTGGGCTGCTCTGTGTGTGGGAAGTTTGCTTTTCTTGCCCTGCCACCCTTCACCTTCGAAGCCAAAATTGAACATAATGCGCGACACTTTCTGAGAGACAAGCGAAGCATGCACTTTTCGCCTAATTTCCCAGGCGTTTTTCCCCAGCTGCCGACGCTTTCACTTCGTCGCAAATTAAAATGTAATCAATTTGGCCCCGGAGAGCAAGGGAAATGCCTCAAAATGCTAGGCAAGTGACATAATTCCAGCAGATATTAAACACTTTGTCATTTATGTGTCAAAATCATGTCAGCGTGAAAAGGCAAAGACAGCAAGGAACGAAGCCAGAACGGAATTGTCAAGTGTAATAGAAATCAAGTGAGTGAACAGACTGAGCCACTGACAAACTGACAAACTGCCACTTGGACAGCACACAGCCTGACACGCACAGAGGAAAACTACACTCTCCCCATACCGGGAAGCTGTTGCAAGGAAGCTGGAAAGCTAGTCCGTTTAAGTGGCATCCTCGCGGCCTAATGCTTGGCGACATATTTGGGGCGTGGCTTACGCAGCCCTGCTGCACAGCAACAGTACATGGTACATTGCCACACAGCAGTGCAGCAGCAGCAGTGGCACCTGTCACGATGCCAGCGCCATGGCAACTTGACGTTGCTGACAACAAAGCGGGGGCAAGTCCCCGAGATGTGCAAGTAAAAAGCGTTTAGGGAGCTCGCTCCATTTTCCACGATGGCACAGTTTCCGCACACAGCCAAGGCATTGACCAACTTACCTTAATTGAATCCAAGCTCTTATCTAGCTCTAGCCAAAGTTTCTAAACAATATCTTATCATGCGATTTGTTTTGCCCCACTATCTCGGGGTAAACATAGCTGGCCGGTTCTAATATCAATTAATTAAAAGCGAAAGTGCTTGACAACCACTAAAGGAAAAAACTTCAGCCTTGGAGCCCTCAAATGAAATGCATACTTTCGTCCGATGGCATTAAATATTTAAGGGGCAGCCAAAAGTCTCTCAAACATTTATGGGAATTTCGTATTTTCTGCTCATTTCAAATGAAACCAAAAATTGACGCAACCGAGCCGCATTAGGTAATGGGTGGCACTCGGAAGGAAGTCACGCAGCCACCGCAGCGGAATATTCATTTAATCAAGTGGCTCCCATTTCCCCCTCTCTCTCTCTCTCACTCTCCCAGTCACGTCAAATGGGGATTTTTATGAAGCAGCCCAGATCATCTTCTTCCTCTGTGTATGTGGGTGACATTGGGGGGTTTGTGGCTCATAAAACCGGGCTGAACGCCTTTTAATCGCCACTGTGTTAACGTGCAACGTTGCGTATGCGCAATTTTCTGCCATTTTTATTGCTGATGAACATCGGTTGCGTACAGGCAACACTCTGGCACATACACGTATTCAATGTCAATCATCATTTGCAGCAATTTATTATTATAATAATAAATGTTTGTTGGGTTCCAAATTACTCCTCCTCCAATTTGTGGCATTTTTTTCATGTTGTCTTCTTGTCTTGGCAACGAAAATTATGTTTTCTTTCAAGTAGTTAACATGTAAAATGTTGAACAAATCGCATTAATTGCTGTTGTTGCAGTGCGGGGCGTACTTAAGTGGGTGAGACCAGGCGGGATGGGAGAGGCCATAATGCGGGACAACTTTGGTTGGAAAGCCCGCATGTACGTGTGTGAGTATGTGCTTTTTAAGTCCGCTATGACAGGCAGTAAAAACAACTTAACTTGGCTTGCCAAGCCAAAGCAAACCGAAAAGCCCAGTTCCCAGTCCCCAGTCCCCAGTCACCAGTCACCCTCCTTCCAGGCCAAGGCATTGTTGAGCTGTTAATGAAAAGTCAACTTGATTTCATGCCAGACCATCCAGCTGAAGCCGTAGCCATAGCCGTAGCCTTGCTCCTTTGGTCCTTCGCCTCTGTGTGTGTCGTCGCATGCAAAGCCAATGTGCAACAAGATGGCAAGAAAAGCCGGGAGAGCCAGCCAAGGCTGAAAAAACTTTCACTTTATCATTAAGCCTGACGGGTGAACTTTTTTGAGTGGCTGCCGCCAGCGTGTGTGTGGCCAGTTTCCCAGGCACACAAGGCAGGCCATACTCCTTCCTATATTGAAACATAAATAGAATTATAAATACTCGGCAGACTTGGTCCTTGTCCTGGCTGTATGTGTCTTTGTGTGTGTGCGAAAAATCAGTTAAAGTTATTGCATGTCGTCGCAGCTCGACATAGACAAATGTTGCTCTTGTCACAAGTGGAGAGGAGGCAGCAGCAACACCAGCAGCAGCAGCAGCAGCAGCTACTCCTGGCCCACCCACATCAACTGGCTGTCTTCATGTGCCTGTTGCCAACTTGACGAAAATTGAATTTCGAAACATGCTGGCTAAAAGAAAATGTACAAAAAGAACCAGCTGAAATACAAGAATACCAAAAAAACACCACACACACTGCACACACACACACCCAGGGCAGCCAAAATGAAACGAAACAAAACCCAGGCAAATAGAGCAACATTTCAGCAGCAAAAACGGCAACAACAACCATGACAATGATAGCGTAAAGCCGGCAAATGCAACAACAGCAGCTAACAGGAAAAAAAAAACACAAGAAAAACATAGAAAAATATACAAACGCCAGCAAAATGGCGGCTGTTAAAATGCGAAAAACGCGTTGAAAACTGTTTGAACAACAAGGAGCTGCTGTTGCTGCTGCGGCAAAGGAATCGAGCCAACGCATAGCAGCCAGGACATCAGGACACCAGCAACAACAACTGTATTTAGTGCCGCCATCATCACTACCATGTGTGTGCGTGTGTGAGTTGCGCTAAGTGCCTTTGCTGCGACTTCCCTCCCCATTACTTACACACCCCTCCATCGTCCTTGTTTGCCTGTTATGTTTTTTAGCTTTACGTAAATTGCGTAAATTGTGTGCATTTTATTACGCTACACTTCATGCTGTCACGCCCCCAATTCCAGGAAGCTGTTCCCTCTCCCCTAACCCCTCCTCCTCCTAGGTTTCTTCGCCCATCTTCATACATCACCTCTTTTTTTTCTGCTTCCTTTTTTGTGAAGCAAACTTTTTTTTGGTGGCTGTCATCACGAAGAAAATGTCTTCGTCACTTTTATTAGGTGAGAACTGTGAAAGTTGAGTGAGTGTTTGTGTGTGTGTGGATACAGTGAAAATTGGTGTAAATGTAAGAGGAAAGTAAGTGAAACACACAAGAGTCCTGGCAGGTTGTAAAGAAAACTTTTACAACATAAATCCTAAGGGTTTTTGATTTCAAAAGGGAATTTTTAAAAATATAAGCTAAAAGAAAATTTTAAAAAATATTTATATTTACTTTTTTTGTTTATAAAATCATAAAAATAAAACCCATTCAAGGTCCCTGATTTGGCGCTTAGTTAAGCCCAAAAAATCCACTCAACATGCCTGCTGCCTTGATTGGCCCTCAAAACAGGCCTCAAATTCTGACCCATTTCAAAGGAAATTAATGTAAATTTATTGTCCATCTATCCGTCAAACAAGCAACAGCCCCACCCCCTTGTCACTCACTCTTACCTTTAATAACATACTATGTATATATATATATATATTCCCTTTGCTTTTCGGGCTAATTGTTACGCCTGACGGCATCGCGTGACCAAAAAAACTGAACGCTAAACGACAAAGATAAACACAAAAAGAAATAAAACCCACGGAAAGTAAGAAATGAAAACAGCCGGCACGTAAAAACAAAAAAACCGAAAACCAAAATCAAATCGCAGGGCGCCAAGAAACTTCCACGCGACGCGACGTTCAAGTTCATTGCCATTTAGGCCAAAATTGGCGCACGCGGAACTTGTCTTCGTGGCAGCCAAGGAAGCACCGAAAAAAAAACGAAAACCAAAAACCGAAATAATCCAAATACAAGGCAAACTCTCGGCTATTTTTGGGAACGCACGTAGCATTTGGTTTGTGAAAATTGAGGCATTAAATTGCAGTCGATCGTCGGACAAGGGATCCCGGCACGTTTCCCCTGTACAAATCCCCACTACAGCCGTGTGCGAGTAGGCATTTAACGCATTCGGTTGCAATTAATTTTCGCCTCTTTCTGTGAAAATTTTTGGTTGCCTGCCAACCACGAAATTTTGATCGCTGTCGAGGAAAAATCGGAGGGAAAAAAAATCAGATTCTTTCAAATGAAAATCCCCGCATTCCATGATCAAGTGGTTGCAAATGAGTTTTTGGCATGGGAACGCTCGAGTGAAACAAGGAAAATGCACTCAAAATGCAGTTGGAATCGCATTTAACACATTTTCCCGGCCCCATTTTCCCTACCCAGGGGAGGGGTACTATAAGAGCGGTGTTACTTTTTGATTTATTTGCATGACAAACGGGTTAATTACAGCATGTTGCGGCAGCAATACCAGCAGCAACATCAACAACTCCAACAGCAACACCAACAGCAGCCGGCTAACAAAAACAGGATTTTTTTTCCTCTGTTTCAGAGGCACACACAATTGTTGCATGCCGGTTTTCCGATGATGCAACAACAAGCTTTGGACATTGTGGGCGTTGGAAGCGGCGCCAGTAGAATTCCCTTTAAAAACCAAAAAAAAGTGTGTAAAAAGACGAGGACAGTACATGTTTCGGCAATTGACAAGCTTGTCCCTGGCTCGTAAGCGGAGTTTTGAAGCCCCCCCAAACAGGCAGCAGGAGGTGCAACGTCATTTATTATAGGCAGCCAGAGGCTCTCTTTGTTATTTGATTGAGCTTGAGGCAGGCATTGAGTGTGTGTCCATAATGGAATTTTTATTTATTAAATGCGAGTCTCTATGTGTGCGTTGTGTAATTTATCACAGCCTGGCCAGCCAGAAAGGAATTTTCTGCGGGATTTAATGCCATCACAATGGGTGTGAAGCGGATGGGAAAAAAGAGCTGGGAGTGTGTATGGAGTGTGGCAATGCATAACGCATTAACAAACGGCTTTCAGCTGCATATTGGCTTTTGTGATTAACACGGACACACACACACACAGGCAGCGAGCGAGCGGACAAAAACATTTAACCCTTGTAGCCAGGACCAGGCCATCGATAGCTGGACATTAACCCATGGCGAAAAATAGTGGTAAATTTATAGTAAAGAAAAATACAAGGTGCCTGGTAATGGAAATTGAGTAAAGACCAAGGGAAAAGTGATTTTAAGAGGGTTAAGGTTTAAAAAAAATTCTTTAAAGTCATTGATAAGTCTTTAAAATATTTTAAAAAGTATTTTAAAGGAAGCTTAAATAGTTTATATTCCCAGAAATAAACTGGAAAGCACTTAAAAATATTTTAAAAATTTCATAGAGGAGTATAATATGTATTTTGATTCACAATATATTACAAAAACCCTCTTTAAATAAACAAGACACAAGGATAAAGTAATTAAAAGTTATTTTTTATGATCTGAAAGCTCATTTAAATTTTATAATAATTATTTCTTGTTTTAAAATATATTAAAAAACCCTCTTTAAAAATATTTATAAAATTTTATAAAGGATTATAATTTATTCTGATTTAAAAACCTGATACAAAAATCCTTTTCAAATGAACTTGACACAAAGAAAAAGTAATTCAAATGGTTTCTTGTGATCTGAAAGCTCGTTAAAATATTTTTAAAAATTATATAGAGTGCTACAATATATCCTGTCATAAAAACCCACTTCAATGGGTTAACTTCTACCTCGTTTTTTCAATATTATTACGTCTGTTAAATGCCACAAATTGTTTAATGCGTCGGCTTGCACTCTGCTCTCCACCACCGCCACTCCTCTATAGAGGGCTCTCCAGCATGAAAACCACCGAACGATTTATGCAAATGCAACCAATGCACTTAGCGCCGTTAAATAAACAAAAGCATTATCAGCACCAGCTCCAGCAGCAGTAGTTCCAGCATCCACAGCAAGACAATGCATTAAATTCCCTTTGCGATGGCAACACACATCAAAAATTCACTATGCAACTTATCTAAATGCACTAAATTACACATTAAGCAAGTATCTTAAATCAAGACCTGCACACGGACACAATCTAAGCGCATAAACAACAAGAACAAACGATGATGCCCCCCTGCAAAATGTAAATTTTACAAGGGGAAGCTGCTGCTGCTGGAAGCTCTGTTCAGGCAAATTGAGTTGGCATGGTCAGGGACTAGTCTCTAGACTCAAGAGTTGCCCAGTTGCCCTAGCTGCTTAATTTGCGTGCGAGCTTATATTTTTTTTCTTGTTGCTCCAAGGCACAAGGCACTGGCTGCCCTGCATCGATTATGTAAATGCGAGAATTTCCATTAAATGCATTGAATTCCATTACAAACGCATCATCATCATCATCATCATCTTCATCATCGTGGGGAGGAGGGAAGAAACTGTTAACCCGCCAGACTGCCCCCGATTCGTACAGAGATCTCAGCTCTGGGCGCCCATTGTCTTGCGGTTGCGAATTTATAGCTCAGCGAACTGCCGTTCCCCACAATGAAGTCATTTGCTGTGGAATGTGTTGTTCGACGAGCAAGTGAAAATGCCTGTTGTGTTCGCCCCCCGAATATCGTAAATCGCTTACTGGCCAGGCCGCGTCGTCTGTTTCTCGTAGGTATTTTCATTAGCCAAACACAAATTGAGGCAACACGACACTGGACGACAATACACAAGCTGGAAACTGAAAACAGAAAACTGAAAACCGAAACGAAAGAAAAACACTTAACATCAACACGAAAAAAAAAACAGACAAGGCTAAGCGGGAGTTGGTAGTATGTAGTATGTGGCTTAGCCCCTCGGAGAGCGAGAAAAACCAACAGAAACTACTGTTTACACATCTCTGGAGCCGCCACGCCACAGATTTTTACCTCGTTTCAACCTTTTTCCCAATGTTGGCCAATGTCCAAACAGTAGCTCTACATGGGGCCTTACGGGTATTTATTGCAGTCGCTGGCATAATTTGCGTACTGTGGGCGCCCGGGCCATAATGAGCGGCGGGCCTTTGGTCTGCCACTCTCTGGGGAGGATGTGTGAAAATTTTCATTTCGGTCAGAAGCAACAGCAGCAGCAACAGCAGCAGATGCAGCAAACCACAAAATGTGCATTCGAATGGAGATCTTTTGTTTGCCAGCTGGCTTTCACTGTATTTGGCTACGCATTTCACACGTCGAGTGGTGAAAATCTCTCTCTACTGCTCTGGCTTTGCCAACAAACTCAAAGATCGAATACCAAAATCAAAATATCCCCTGGAAAAACTCTGGTAAATCATGTCACAGGAAAGTATTGACTGTGATGAGCAGTTCCAGCGACCCAAGAAGACCCTCGTTCTGACCATCTTCGCCCTGGCCGTCCTCATGAAGCTGTGCATTATTCTGGTGGAGGTCCATGACTTTGGAAATTACCTGCAAGGAGAGGAAAAACAAAAGTATAACAATTAGTTGATGTTTCGTTGGATTTTTTATTTCTTTTATGTGTTAAAAGATACGTGTAAAGCCGATAGATTGTCATCAAAATGGAAGGCTCTTTTTAAGATTTATGAGAATGCATTTTCCTTTACAGGTCTCGAATTTCTTTAGGGAGTGAGTTTGCTGTCTTTCCATCTTCTCTTTTGTGTGTATTCGATTTCCAAAAAAAAAAAAGGTTCTCCTTATTAGCCTTTGACTTTTCCCGTTCCCCTCCAGAAAAAAGAAAACAAACAAAGCAGGCAGGAGAAAACCGCAAGGGTAGAAGGCAATTTCATTTGGCCTGCTGTTTAGAACAGTGAAAATAATTTGACAACTTACTTAAAAATATGTCACATGAAGAAGGTCAGGGACTTGGTTAGGCAGCCGTTAAAAAAGGGTTGCAAACGAGGCCTCTGAGTTAGGGGGAAAATCAAAATGAAAATCCAGAAGAGAGCAACTTTTATTAAAAGCTGTCAGCGCGACAAAACCCCAAAAAAACATATTGTGGGGTCTCCGCCTGCCAAAGTTAAAACGTCATCGTGGCTTCATTACGAATTCTTGGAATGCTTCTCACCTTTCAGCCGCAAAAAGTATATAAAAAAGGAGCCTGGAAAAAGTTTGTTGTTTGCTTGTCCTTTGATCAAGTTCCATGCGAGGAGTCGCAGCACATTTTCACCTGTCTGGCCGGCTGCTCTTTGATGTTGCCAGCGTGAAAGGACTACTCCAAGGATAAGCCGCGAAAGAGCGCATCAGGCATGCATAAAGCCATGGCCCAAATTAACTCAATTGACAAACTTGCCTGCCAAGTTTCAGGACACCCGGCAAAAGGGTTGCCTAACTCAGTTAGGAGGGGAAAAATCGGGGCCATCGCTGCCATAGATATGGCCACACAAAGTCTCCCTAATTAGAATCGATTTGGCTCAAGGGAGAGAGAGAGATCCCTTTTCCTTGGACTCCTCCTCATCCTCCATCAAAAAACAATTAACAATTTGAGGCACTCAATAAAATATTTAAATGCCAAAGTAAAGTGAATCGAGGGAACCCTTTCTTTCCTGCTTTTCTCTCCCCTCCTTTTTTTTGTGTGTTGTTTTTTGAAGTGGAAAGGAACCCAGAGCGAAGGCAAACAATGATAAATTACAAATGAAATTGTAAAAAGGCGCAACAGCCAAAAGAAATGAAGAACAAAGCAGGGACCGAGAACACGCCGAGCAATTAACGCCAACAGAAAGTGCCACGCCTTCCACGGACCGGCATGGACATTCCATTTGGCCATGTCGAGACTCAATGATTACTTTCGCCTTTGATTAATTTCAGCTCATCGATATTCCTGCGATGTGCAGCGCGAGGGGGTGGCAACCCTTTTACCCCCCTGTTTCCTCTGCTGGCCCGGCCTAATTGCTTGCCTAATTTAATTGCCACGAATGTAATTTGCGCCGGCCAACTGACAACTGTGACAATCGGACGACAGCCCATAAAAGTCAGAACCCGTCGGCACTTTCTGACCCGACTTTTGGTCCTGGATCTCCTTTTTTTTTTGCCAGGCTTGCAACTCTCTAATCAGTGCATTTGATTAATGGAAACTTAGGGCTAGACTACGGTTCTACCTTTTTCGGTTTGAGGATATTCGAGTGTGGAGAATGGGCGGTGGTGTCTACAACACCTCGGAGCAAACCACAAAGTCATTTCCGCACTTTTCGGCCAGCATCATTAATTACAAAAACCAATAAAAGTGTTGCCCGACCGACCATTTAGGCCAAAATAAGTTGTCATCATTAGTAACAGTTACAAGTTGGTCAGAAGAATGTCAGGAAGTCGAGAAGAAGAGAGGAGAGAAGAGGAGGAGACTTTGCCACCTGATATACTCTCTAGAAATGCTAGAAAAATTACTAGCGATTTAATATATCCTAAAATAGTGTCTAAAAGTATGCAATAAAATTTTAAATTCTTTTAAAATGCTTTAAAAAGGGTCTTAAGCCTCCAAAACTTGTATCTCATTAAATACCTTAATCCCCTAGCTGATATTTACTTTAAACCCCAACCTTAGATATCCTTCTTCACCCCAGGATAAACCCAAATGAATAACAGGAAGCTGCCAAAGACAAGCAGCCTGCTACATTTTCCCCGTTTTACTTGCAAACAAATTGCCAGCAATTGATGAATGTCTGGTAATGAGACGCGCGCTCTGCTTAGACATTTTCCCCCAAAAAAAATATTAAGCTAAACGCAACTAAAACTCTGTCAAAAGAGTGGAGATGAAAGAGGGAAAAGAGCTAGGCGCCAGTCTTTGGCAGAAGGAAAATGGTCTTTTGTGCAGGGGCCTATAAATAAATAGGCTTTCCACACACACACAGCGATACAGAAAACCATTCGGAAAGCAATCTGTGTAAAAGTAACGTAGTCATTAATCATTATCATATAAACATCAATTGGTGTTTAGAGTGTTCCATAGTCGGGGCATTCGGGTTTTCCGGGGGCTGCATGCCTTGCCCAATGTTATTGATTGGCCATTCGGTTTGGTATCGCAGTTTGGTTGCCTGTCTCAAGGAGTGCAGACAGCCGATTCAGCCAAAAAAAAAAGGAAAAAAAAAAATCGAAAAAGAAATCGAAATGAAATTTACCGTAAATAAAAACATACCAAAAATAAAAGGAGAGAAGGGAGGAAGACGATTGGCCGGAACGAATGTAAGTAGAATGAAAAATTTAATTTATAACTGTAAGACGTTACTTTCAGGCACCGGAAATAAAAGTTTTAAGTATATATTTCAAAGGAAATTAACTTTTTATAAAAATATTTAATATCATTAATATAATTCAAGGCTTCTTAATAAATTTTAACAATTATTTAGTAACATTTTCTGGGTTTCTTAAAGGGTTTGCTTAACCTCAAGAACTTTAAAATATATTTTTAACTATTAAGAATATAGAAATACATTTTAAATTCTTTTAAAAATGTTGTAGTAATAGCTTTTCTTTCTCTGTACCAACTTCCACTTCCTTCAATTGGCCCCAAAAATGTTTTTGGGCAGCATCAGAGCTATGAGCTTCTTCAAAGGTTTCCTGTTTGGCTCGATTCAATGCATTAAGGCTAAATCATCTTAGCTGAAATCAAATAAAAGAGACACACACACAGACTAATACACACCCATACACTCCAACAAAAACGAGGGAGACAAACTATGCCAAGACGAAGATATAAATCAACAGAAATAAGACAAATTTTCGGAAGCAACTCGCTCGAGTCTCTTTCAGCTGGCACCTAATCAAAGGAGCCGAGCGGAGACACAAAATTACATGTAATCAATTTGTCATAATAATGTGTGTGTGTGTGTGTTGGGATGTGTCTTTTTGCTGAGTCATTTAGTGACAGTTAACCTTGAAACCCCCCAAAGGAATGAATCCCCTTTAAATGAGGCGCAAATCTTTGGCACTCCTACTCCCTGGGCTTTGCCCACATTTATCATCTTCCTCATTAATATTTCATATTTATTTCAAGTTTGTACATTTTTTATTCAGAACTCGATAAAAAGAGAGCCGAGAAATGAACTTATCTTGACTAAAGTATAAAAAAAGAAAAATTCCCTTTTACTGCTTTCAATGCTTTTGAAGTGAATGTGCATATATATAAAAAGTCAAGAATACAAGTGTAGTATATCGGAAAAGTATTCTGTATTCTGTATTCTGTATTCTTGTTGTTCACAGGCCTCTCTTTTTATCAGCAACAACAAAATTCCTTTCTGCAGAGCCATCAATCATTATCATTGGAGGCCTCCATCCTGTTTTGGGTTCCTAGTATCTTCCAGCCTGACTCAGACCTCTACATACTTACATATATATTTAATTTCTTTTCAATTCGGTTTTCCCCCCTCTATGATTAGGCCACTTGATAAATTGCCTTTGTTGGGATCAATCCATCGACTAGTCGATATTTTATTTGGCTTATTAATTTTTGTATACTTCGAGGCTTGGTGACCACAGATTTCAATTACAAAATGTCACGGACAGTCGGCTTAATAGAATTTTCTGCCTTAAAGTGTATAGAGTGCAGAGTGCTTTCTCTTTTCCAGCATCTCTCTCGGGCTCTCCAAGCATTTTCAATTTGTTTAATGCAATTGGGGGAACTTTCCATCTGAAAAAAGAGCGTCAATTGATGCACTTAGGCGCTAAGATCCCTTATACAAAAGGTTCAGGGGCTCAGAGGGGGAGAACAACATGGAGGGGGGTTCGAGCTCACACAGTGGGGTGTGTAAATTGATTTCATTTTTGGGCTTGCCATCCCATCTCATCATCAACAGCAGCAACAGACAGTGTGAAATATAGCTCAGAAGGCGACGCTTGGGATGGGCTGAGGCCAGACATTGGATCAAGGGGTGCCACTGTTCCGGCTGTTCCTCTTCAAAATGCATTCCCAGGCCCACAACCCTACCCATTGGAGTGGAGAACGCATTCTTTCGTGATGTTATATGAGCTGAAAACTGTTTGAATGGATGATTAACATATATGGATGGGTGCCTGTTTGGGGGTTTTCCTTTTTATTTTTTTGTATTTATTTTTTCGGAGGCCAAAGCGAAACAAAATAAATTCGTTGTTATTATTGTCGTTTGTTTGCTCGAATTGATATGAGGCACAACATTCACACACACAAAGGGTTCGCCTGATTCAACAAGCTCCTCTGATTCACGCCTTATCTGCCCCGCAGGAAGCGCAGGCAAAGGCAATCCTCTTGAACACTCATACTCTTGAACCCTTAACCCATGGCCGCCGGCCAGCATCGAATTTTAGCACCCAATGCGAATGCTTCGACACGCCCCTATCATCGCGCCAACATCAAAACACCATTCAAACTCAAACTAAATACACGGAAAACAATAGAATGTTTTATCGACCCTCAAGTTTGCTTCACTTGAAATATTACTTTATTTCTGATAATTATTTATATATAACTTAGAGGTTCCTGTTTAATTACATGTTCATTTGAAATTCCCTAGAACTAATTATCAATAAACACTTGGTATATTCTTGCTGTGTAGCCAAAGGCGTTGACCATGCAATTGCAGACATAAAGGAAATGTTGTAGGAAAATATTGAGAAATAAGGGAAAACAATTTACCGCCATATGCGAGCAGGCGGGTCACAAGTCCTGATCCCTTTTATGGCCAATGTGTCAGCAGCCGAAAATTGCTTTTGTATAAACACAAACACAAACACAACACACACACAAATATTGTTCTTATCACTGCTGCCTATTGTTGGGAATTAGGAAATAGTATTCCCATTCGGCGGGCGGAAGGCTAAATGTACTATACACATGTGTGAGTGTGTTTGTACTTGTGGCGCCATTTGGTCTTATCACTTATCAGACATCAGGCAGACGACAGCAGCAGCAGCAGCCTGTGGGGCTGTGGGCCTGCCAAGGTCGCAGCATCTCGAGTTGCTCTTGGTATCTTGCAAGCTTAGCAAATGTAATTTATGTTCCGGAGCCAGGACCAAAAGCGGGCCTTTAATTAGCCCATGGCCAGAGGGTCAGAGAGAGAGAGAGAGAGAGCCGGCGGCTGGGACAACTGTCAACTGCTTTCGCATTGAGCCCAACTGCTAACCACATCGCACAAATCACTGGCAGTCGCCACCCACGCACTCCCATCTCATTGAGCTCACTCCTCCTCCCCCCACACACACACATTTGACATACATTTTCCCTAGAATTTTTCACCAGTTTTCCAAAAAGAGGGAAGCACGCTCGTTAGGAGGGGAGAAAGCAGGGACCAGGACTAGGCCAAAACTGCCAGACTGCCAGCCGGCAACAATGGCGGTCGTCTAGCGTCTAAAAATTCTCCCTAGCCAATGCCGCCGTCGGCGAAATACAACTCATTCCGTTTTTGCTTTACAAACCCAAGTACAAGGCAATCATATTGATGCCCTCACGAAGGGTAGACACTGTCATTCGATTGATATATCAATAACCCTTAAAACTTGAATTGGATGAAGCCTTCGGTTGGCCTTTTTGATTGGAAAAATGGGTGAATGATAAGTGAGAGGGGGGTGTATCTCTGGAGACTCGGAAAACAATAGTTAAATTGTCTTAATTTATTATTTCTATATTGCTTTTAATTTAATCAAGTTGAAAGTGCAGTTATTTTGGTTAGAAATATTATGTTTTTACAGAAAATATGTTAGGTTTAAATTTTTGATAGAAAGAAAATTAAAAATTCTCAACTTGTTTTAGTTTTATGATACCCTACAATTTTCTTCATTTGTTTTCATTTTAAGAAATTAATTCTTTACCTTTTTCTTTGGACAAAACAGAATAAATAGTTACTTTCTTATATTTAAATTCTTATTTATTATTTTGCTTTTAGCTTTTCAGTTCATATTACAGAAAATCTTAGCTTTTTTTTGTTTCACATCTAAAAAACCCATAATATTTCTTACTCGAAAAAATTCTATGATATTTTTTCTAAGTATTTTCACTGCTGTACATCTACTTTCCTTAATAGAAATAACCAAAAGAACCTTTATGATTTCCTCCTTATATCATCAAAGAGTATTCCGCTATTCGACTCTCTATTTAGTGTATTTTTTCCCTTTTTTTTTGCCCCTTCTTGCGTGCCATAAATTATGTAGGACTCACACAAGCGCACACGCTCGCTGAAGCACCATGCCGCACCACGTCCTCTGGCACTCGTGCACCCTGGTATGGACCCTCGGAAAAGCCTCACCCCAACCACCACCCACCCACTCGTCGTCGTCGTCGTCTCGACGTGTGCAAAATTAAACAAAACAGCAAGTGTGCAAAAAATTTAAAATACACAATTTCCAAAATACAAAAAATGTTCGTGCAATTTTCGGTTCTTGTTCCTGGTTCGCCTTCTACCCTCCCAGTTTTTCGGGGGTTGCTGTCGGGTGGTTGGTTCTGGTCTGGTTGCTGGCCTTTTATTTCCAGTTTTTCAACATAATATTCCGCTCGTTTTCCTCTTTCTCTTGGTTATTCCTTTATTTTTTTTGCACAAACATTTGCCCAAGACGTTGACGATGGCGGCTTGGCTCGTTCTGCTTGTTTACCCGAAGAAATGGAAAACAATTTGTATTTGGATTCGTACGCGTATTTGTATTTATACGAAATTTACATAAGAAATAAAACAATGAGTGTGCAATTGGCTGTGGCATAATGAAATTGTGTATCTCGCGCTCAAATGAGTTGGCAATGAAAGATGACGACGTGGAACTGAGTGGAGTGGCAAAGAGTGGAGTGAAGTGGAGGATTCGGCAAAGGACCCAGGCACGTGGCACTCGAGTGGACATTATTAAAAAAGGATTAGTTTGTGCCGGTCGTAAAATTTGTCAGGACCTTGCTGTGCCTTTTTTACGGCCAGAAATCTTTCTCTTACTTTTTCTAAATAGCTTTTTTTTTGTTGAGAGCAGGCCAATAAAGATTAATTTGGGGCATAAAACGACCGGCGAGTAGCCCTTCCGCTGCGAAATCAATCAATTGCCTAGGCTCGTTTTAATGGGCCAACTCCTGGTGCCTAGACGAGCTCTTTAATGGCCAAAAGTTGCTCCATTCGGCGCTTAAATCGGAAAGTCGCAGGCCGGGAGATGTGTGGAAGGAAATTAAGAGTCAACCCACACTCGGGAGGAGGATTTTTCTGGCAGTGGGAGGCAACCCCAACCCACGCAGCCAGATTAGCAAGCAGACTCACAATCAGTGAACTCCTCTCGCTAACAAGGCAGAGGGAAAACACAACTGTAATTAATACGAAACATATCCACTCATTACCAAGAGACTTTATCAACGGCGCACATCTTCCAGACCGAAGAGCAAAAGAGCAAAAAGAAGCCACGACAACGTCAACCTCGGATGGGTTTGGCAAAAAGGAGGAGCTCCCTCAGTGCTCCATCAGTATATGTATGGTGTATATATATAGCAACATAATGATGGCGAAGGGATGGCAGGATAAGAGACCGACCGAGCAACCGACCGACCGACAGGGCGACCCACAAAGATGCCAACTTGATGTATGAGTCTAATAAATACAAATTTATCAGGCAGCAGCCGAAGCATACATAATTGTACAACCAATTAGGAATGGATATAATTCAAACTTAAAGCACAAAGACCATCGAACGAGCGCACTAAACAAAATCCATGCCATATTTGTATCTCTTAGTGGCTCTCTGTCTGATCAAAGGACAAAGTCCAGGACCTAATCATGATTTATACAGCCCGACTAGCTCGAGTTCGAGTTCGAGGGAGGAAATTTTCGAGGAAACCGAAGGAAACCAGCAACCGGCAACTCAATTATGCGCAATTTAGACGAGTCCTTGCCAATCTAATTGTAGGCATTGCATTGCAAAAAAAGCAAACTTTCCGGGGTTGGCACTCAGGTGAACAACTCCCCCTTCATATTTCCGCTTTCCTGCGAATTATGAAACGCCCCAACAGCTGTGCTGAATTTTAAGTCCGCTCGCATGCGGGTGGGTTCTGTTTCAAGGTGGGTGTCACATAACCCCTAATTGTGGGCCAGTGGAGCTCACATGCACTGCAACGATTATTATAATAATTACGGAATCAGAAAGGGTTAGGGCTAGGGCCCAGGATTGGGTCGACTTAATCAGCTTAGAAAGAAAGAAAAGGCAGGCGTAGAAAGGTAATCCCCGGGGAGCCATTACATGCCTGACCATTTTTTAATGATTTTTTTACGCTCCGTTCTCCGGCGTGTTCTCCTTTCTAAGCTCTCTATCCGAGTTGGGCCCCCCCTCCTCTCAAAGACACCTTTCAAGCGGCTGAGAGACTAATCGCAGTTATGCAAGAAAGTCCGCACTTTGGAGTCTGGGTCGAAGCTGGGAGCTGAAGCTGGAGCCCAGAGTCTGGTTTTGTGCCGGCCGCAAGTTGCAGCAACTTTTCTGGTTAACTCTGCGTGTGGCACAACTGCAGCAGGATGGCAGTAAGCCAATGTGCCAGTGAAACCGCAAAGGCAGTCAAGAGACCCGACCCTGCCCCAGCCCCCAGCTCCATCGCCATCGCCATCGCCATCTCCAGCTGCAGCTTCAGTTCCAGCTCAGCTCAGCCAAGAGTCGTATCATAAACTTGCACGTAACCAGTGGGAAAGAACCGAGAGCAGCAGCGCCGGCCAGATCGAGCAACGAACCATAATGCGCTCATGCACTGAGAGAAAGAGGTGTTGGAAAGGGTGAATAAATATTTATATTTAAAATAGAAATGTTTATATTCCAACAAATTGATTTAAAAGAGTTTTGACAAGGCAAACTTACTTATTATAAAAGGTCTGACATTTTAGATTTCAAGATTAAGGTTCTAGGAATATTTTGGCAAGGTTTTTTGCTTATAATTCTCAACTCAAAAATTTTGAGAGGTAAGTAGATGAACAATTTACGGAAATACCTATTATATATTTATAAATACATGGCTTTTATATTTTTTTTATATTGAATCAAATTTATTATATTTAATTTTATGACTGACGTTATGGTTCTGTACTTAGAAATTTCAACTAACAAGTTTGAAAGGTTTTTACAGGGAAAAGCTAAACATATATTCAAAATAAATTTGTTTAAAAATAGAAACTCACTTACTAAGATCAAGATTTAGGTTTCTGAAAAGGTTTTCTTTAGTTCTCTTACACATAATTTCTTTGTAAATGAAAACCTTTCTCTATACCCCTTTCTCTCAGTGTTGTCTGGTGGTTCCACTGCTGCTGTCGCATAGTTAAATGTGAGCTGTGAGCTGTGAGCTATGTGCGGCACATACGAATAGAAATAAGAGTACGAGAGCATCTATTGTAGCAACGCACACACCATACACCCCCACCCTGCACCCCCCCACCCCGCACACCATACACCCTGGGCACCCTGCGCGGCAGATAAACATACACTGGCATTCCACATTATAAGCATAAATCCAGAGGGGCAACCCACAAAAACTATAAAAGGACATGGGGTGGATGCGAGTGCGAGTGCGAGAGCGCGCATTTGATGATTAATTGCAGCCCAGATGATAAATGATTGAGGGTAATAGGAGTAGCAAACGTGGTAGCTGCTGCTTAGTTGGATTTTTGGGTTTGTGCGAGGTTCTACGGGGGTGAGGGGAGGATGTGCCGCCTGGTGGCAAGTATTTAAGGCCCACGGACGCTTGGCCCGCACGTTTGCCTTGCCCCTCACGTCGAGCATATTTTCAGCAATTGCACGTATTTCGGATTTCCCCCATCTCAGCAGCGCTTCCACTTCCTACTCTCTGGCTTATTCTTTTTTTCTTTCTTTCGATTTGGTTCTCTTTTTTTTTTTTGCTGGCTAGGCTAAAATAACTGTTCTTCTTCATGGCCAGACTGAGTCTTGGGTGATGCACCGGGCCAAAAAAAAATTAATATATATAAATTTCTGTTGATAAATGGTTAATAAACTTGATATAAACTTGAAATTAAGTCTTAAAAAGTCTAAATAATATTTTTTAAAATTATATAAGATAAGAAATTCTATTTTATTTTTATTTGGTATCAAAAATAATAATAAAAGTGTTGTAAAAATGTTTGAAAATGTTTTAAAATATAATGAAAGTGTTATAAAAATATTTAAAAATGTTTAAAAATGCCTTAAATACCAATCAAACTCTTATAATAATTAAGAATATTTTTTAAACTGCTTTAGATTGATACAAATATATTTTTAATACTCAATATAAGAATATTACATGTAAATATAGTTAAACAATCATTAAGACAAGTATTACACTTAGAAATTAAATTGTGAAAAGTTTTTTAAAATATATATAATATCCTATTACCCAATTTCCTATTTATGTATTATTTTTCAGGAACTGATCCATCAAACTTGTCTTTGGAAAAACAAAAGGTAATGACGAATGGTAACTTAAAACCCATCCATCATGATTTTAGAGACTTTTCCTGGCTGACATTTAAAATGTTTCTAATTTTGTTACAAATATCACAAATATCTTGGGTTTCAATATATTTAAAAATTGTTTCTAAGATTTTATTAGAAACAAAAGCATAAGAGATTTTCAAAAAATAGAGTAAATTGAAGATCAAGGCTTTTAGAAATATTTTTAAATGTTGTAAACCCCGTTTTCTGTACATAAGCAACATTTCTTACCAACTTTATGATTAGAAAAGTAACATAGAATGTCTTAAAATATTTTTAAATATTTTCTTTAACAATTAAATCTTTGTAATATCATTAAACCCTCATATTTTTCTCTCTGCATGTCCCTGCTCTCTTGGCTTATTAGGTGTAAGTCTATGTGTGTGCTTGTGTGCATCTGTCTTCATGAATTTCCCAATGGCAGCAGAGCATCGCTTTTCGGGGGGGCATTTCTTTTCGGCCATATTCCCTCATTTTTTTTGCCACTTTCCCGCACGCGTGTGTGTGTGTGTGTGTGTGTGTACGTGCCATTTTGGGTTTCGTTACGTTTTTGCGTGTGCTAAATGTTAACTGCTGATTGCATATTGTCTGCTTAGGCGGAGGCGGGAGTGGGAGTGGGAGTGGCAGGAGCTTGTCGTCGATGATTTCGGCACTTGTAAGAGACTGAGTCAGGGTGGAATTCAGTCCGAAACAAAAAAAAAAACAAATGGAAATGAAATAATGTAATACATAAATTCATTTTGCATTTCATTATTTATATTTTTTTCCTTGTGGTGCTATTTGTGTGCTCGTGTGTGTGGGTAAAGCGGCTTAATTTAAAATGATTTAAATACATTAAATGGCTACCGCAGAACAGAATGTGGCAAGTGTGGCAAAGGGCGATAAAGCGGCCACATCAATGGCCAATCCAACAGAATCCGCTTAGGAGCGCGAATTAAAACCAATATTCTATAACAACATGAAAATCGTCAAATTCTATAAATGAAATTAATCGCAAAATAGATTGGCAGAGAGCTGAATGGCGGGGGGAAAAACAAAAGGAAAACTCGTTTCGGATTTGTGTGTGTGTGTTTGTACAGAAATGAAAGAAAAACATTCACAACGGAATTGAAATCAATCTGCAGCATATGAAATAAATTAAGAGTAAAAACCAAATACAATTCCCAGTGAATGGTATTTATTTTTATAAGCACATATATGTTAATCCCTTGGTTTTTGGGTGTGCAGCATAATTTCACAGCTTAGATAAACAGCCGGGAGAGCTCAAGAAATAGATACAGATACAGCTACAGATCCCTGAGAGCGCTTTCAGCTCCAAAACAGTATGTAAATTCATAAATAATACATATGCAGATGCCTCTTTCCATCTTTTGTTTGTTTTTGCGGCAGCAACAATTGGAATCCAGCAGCTGCTCAAATGAGAGGGCACAAGTGTTTGACTGTTCGACTGACTGACTGACTGGCGAACCGAATTACGCATCACAACCATAACATAACACAGAGCTCCTCGCCCCCTCCTCGCCCCTTACTTTCCCTGGCCATTACAGTCACTTCCCCTCCATAACAATTACAATAAAACAATAAGCATCAGCAGCAGCAGCAGCAGCAAAACGCAGCCGCCGCATCGGAAGCTGGCGGAAGTCAACGGAAATAAACAAAACATCCGCAAGTTCTAATTACAAAAGGCACCAAACATTTACAGATACAGATATAGATACAGAAAGGAAAATATATATAGAGAGAGAGGGAATGGAAGTGTGGCTGGAGAAAGTTGCCACTTACCCCAACTTACCTGCCAAGTCCCGCCAAAAAACTTTTATTAAATGCTGCAATTTAAAGTTTTTAAACCCGAATCAAATTTAAGCAAAGAAATAAAACGCTCAAGTGAGCTGAGCAAAATGTTTTTTGAATTGTTTGGGAAATACTCTAACTGGGAAAGAATTAAAATTAAGTTAGAGATAAGACCTTCTATAGGGAGTGCAGAATATTATTTAAGCTAGATAAGTACTAAAAGGTTTCTAGATTTGTTAATTTAGTAAAATTGCAATGATTAAAAAGCCTTTTAAAAGCAACTCTTGGCCTTAAAATATTTTTTAAAAATTAAATAAAACCTTTTCTTGGCAGTTAAAATATATAATAAACTCTAGAAAAGCTTTATAATATTTCTAAAAATTAAAAAGTATTTATTCTTTATGTTTAAAACATATAATAGTCTCTAGAATCTAAGTTCAAGCACTCAAAAAATATATAATAAACTCTAGAAAAGCCTTCAAATATTTTTAAAAAATTTAAAAATACTTCTTCTCAGAGTTTAATCTCTAGAAATCCTACTTCAAGTTCATTAGGCATCTTAAATTAATATCTTTTCAAATAATTACTTTAATTTTAAACACAATAAATGAAAACTTAACCCACAATCTCTTACAAAATATTCCCCTTTGAAGCCAAAACTTTCAGGGCCAAAGAGTTGCAGTTCCTTCTTGGTTCTCCTAAAGAGTATCTGGAAAGGCTCTTCAACTCAAACCCAACAAAAAAAAAGAAACCGTCAACATCGTCGTGTCGTCGACGGCAATACAAAATACAAAATACGAAAAGTTATGCAAAAATGTGTACTCGAGTTCAATTAAAAGTTTTTAAGTTGTGCAAATGAAACGAGTGCATTGCGTCTTCAATTCTGGCCAAGAACTTGAAACAGAACTCGAATTGGATCTGGGGGGAACTTTGGCGTATAATTGCCGTGTGTTTGGCGAAAAAATGGGAATTTTAAAGGCAGCTACAAATATAGCCAACGATAAGATTAGTTTTTCTGAATGCGGTAATAATACTTCAGACTAAAATTTGCCTTAAGATATGTATGTTTATAGTTAAAGTTGAAGGCCGTCAGCCAAAAAATCGAACTGAATTGCTAATTTTAGTTAAACATTTCAATGGGAATTCATTCGTATTTTGATTTGGCAAATCTATTTTTTGGCACATTCCTGGAATAAGTGAGATAAATCAAACAAGTCTAGAGAGTGTGGTGTGTGTGTGTACACTAAACAAATAAACTGGAGGTGTGAAAAGTATCTTTAAATTGGTAGCCACATGAGAAGATGGGGGGGATTGGTACTGGCTTCTGTGAAATGGAGGCGCCTCCGGCAGAGAGTCCTCCTCCTACATCTTATCGCTGGGTGAATTACGACTTTCCGTTTGATGGGCAAACACAGAGAGAGAGAGAGTGAGAAACACAATCTCCTTATGCGTCAGGTTTTTTGATAACAGCAGCAAACCAGAATATGCCTCAGGCATTTCTTAACAATAATAAAACGAAAAAAAAACAGAAACAAAACAAGAAAATAAAGCAAACCAACAAAGCTGTCTGCAATCAGCTGGCGGCGGCTTCGATTCGCTTTTATCAAAAAGATAGAGAGAGCAACCGAAAAAGAACGCCAACAAAAAAATAATAAATAAAATAAAATACAGCAAGTGTGCGAAAAAAATTCGCAAAAACATATATATATATATATATGCTTGGGTTTTTAGTATATATATTATGCATGCCCTCAGATGATGATAACCGACGCTGGCCGACTGCTGGCGAATTTTACTTATTTATGGGCTGGCATCTATTTATTCGGCTCTGCCTCTTGTTAGCTTTTTGCAAACACATATACACCAGTTTATATATATCTGATGCATATAGTATATATAGCTTATCAAGAGTTTATAATTTTTAGCAATTTAAATTTAGCTCACGCTCTCAGGTAAACTTGAAAGTGGGACCTTGAAACGGTTGCTTTTCATTCATTTTTTTTTTTGTTTTAAAGAAATTTTGGAACCCAAGTATATATAGTAAGTAAGTATAAGTTCCCGATTGCGCAAGCCCCTTCAAAGTCGGTTAATACTTTCGATAAAATACCACTGCTGACTAGACTAAGTAGTTGAATCTATGATAAATGCCTAAATGCTAAATAAATAACAAAAAACCCAACTAAGGGGTGACGTCAACCCGCGGGGAAAATTATTATTATTATGGTGGCCAGTAGAGGGGGGAGGCTAAAATATGATTTATGTGATATGAAAACACAATGGAAATTCTAAAAAGTTAATTTAAAAATCAAATAGGGGTCTCCAAGATATATTTTTAGAGAAGTCAGGAGAATTTATAAGGGAAAATTAAGTGGTTCTCCTCGAAGTAAACAAACTACAAAAATAGATACAATAAAGTCTGCTTCAGTTTTCAATTCTGGGAATTTGGGAAAACTTTAAAAAAAATAAATTTAGATCTTTATTAAATTGAGTAATTTAAAAGGAATTAATTTTGAGGCTAAGATATGCCGAGAAATTTCAAGATAAATGGAAGGTAAAATATTTTGTAAATAAACAAAAGTAAAATATACACCAAGAAGTGGCTAAATTTCAGGAAAACTTTCCTAATTTTAAATGGTTTTTAATCTTTAAATATTGTTATATTTTTATAAATTTTCTTTACATTTTTAAATAGATTTTTCTATATATTTTTCAATTTATTTAAAGCTCTACCAACCTGTTGCCATTGATCCTCAATCGATGGCTGCGACGAAAAGTAGCCGGTTGTGCAAATCCTCTCCAGCTCGTTGAAGATATTTCCACTCGGTAGGATATCCATCTCGAAATCCTCTTCCTCTAACCGCAGAAACTCCGGGGACTCCGTTGTGAGGCCGTTGCTTAATGTCTGATAGGACCAAAGATTTATATATATATCTTTTAGCTCAAATTGTTGAAACCGACAACAATTTGAGATGCAATTTTGATTTGGCTTTGCTATATTATTTTTATATATATTTTTGATTTGATTTGGTTTAAATTTTGATTTCAGAGAGACGACATCCCGACGTTGGTAGATGCTGCGATGGGCAGCATTTTAACACTCGCGATATATATGGAATATATATATATATTGGCCTATATATATACGGATTATATATACACCTAATACGTATTGGATCTACACTATGCACACGTTTGGTTATTTGTTGTATTTCTGCGGTTTTTGTTATTTACTTATCATTTATTTACTTTCAGCACTTTCATTTGGATTTAATTTTTTTTTTGAATATTTTATGAACGCATTCCGGGGGGGCTCTGTGGCTTTCTGTGTGTGTTGGTTTCTGCCTGCAAATAAATAAATAAGAAGAAAAAAAAGTGCAAATGTTATTAAATTTATGATAGTTGTTGTGTCTTAAAACCCCAATTCTGTTCCACTTTCGTAATCTGCCTTTTCCCCATGATTTTCGCCGACTCATCGCAGCTCAAGAATTATTAATTATTATTTTTTTCTCTCCTTTTATTTTGGAACTATGCTAAATTCATTTTCCCAGCTATCTTACCGCTCACTTCTTCTCTGGGTACATTTTCATATCGGTCTCGGATCGTTTTTTTTAGGTTTTTTGGCCGAGCTCAACACTTTTTCACTATCAAAACACAGTTTTGGGTCACTAACCCCGATTTGAAACACACGTTTGTATGTCCAAAATATATATGTATGTATGTATGTATATTATGGCCATGCTCGGCTCGAATTTTATTATTATGATAGTCAACAGGGGCTCGGTCTTGGGTTTCGGCCACAACTCAGCCTTAGCCTGTGCCTGTGCCTGTGCCAGTGTTTTTCTTTAATTTCTAAGCGTTGTCAGTCCTCTGCTTCCCTCCCTGTTCCTGCACACAAATACACCTAAATATATATATATGTATATATGGCCTTATAGTCATGTAAACCCGGTCTGTTGTCGATTTTTACTACCTGTTTCTTGTTGTTGTTGCTGCCTGAGCCGAGCTCTTTCACAACGTTTTCGTGTTAACTGAAAAAGAACCACCAAAGCCGAACCCGAATTCGTTGACCGTCCATGTGCGCTTTTGACTTCATTTTTTTCCCTGCCTTCGTCGTCGTGTTTTTTTTTTTCGTTTTTTGATGTTTTGTTGTTTTTGGTACAGTTTTTGTTTTTGTTGCTGCATGCGGCAGCGGTTTCCCTCTCTTTTTTCCCCGGCCAAATTAGAACTTTGCAATGCAGTTTTGTTGGCGCAAAGCAACTTTCATTATTCGGTGGCCAGTGAAAGAATTATGTGGGGACAGGAAAAGCAGACTAAATCCATCTCTTTTCTAATTTAACACTAAAAGAAAAGGCTTTAGGTTCCTGATTCTGCTTAAATTGTAAAAAAGTTGGACTTGTCCTGGTTTTTAATTTAATTTTTCATAGCACCCATTAGTTCTGTCGCAAGGAGTCTAAGTTAAAGAGTTCAATACACTTCATCGAATGTGAAATAACGAAAATATCGAAATATATCGAATTTAAAGTCAGAATATCGATAATATTAAAAACTTTAAGAAAAACTTTTTTGTAAGAAATACAAAACAAACAAGCTTAAGGAAAGGAAGGAAGGAAATTTTTAAAATATATTAAGCAGGATATTGATTTATCGCCATTAAATATATCGCAAAATATCGATTTATATATCAAACATTGTTCTATAACTAATATTTTCATATTTTCTTTATTTCCTAGCTTAGAAATGTATTTATTTACGACTCAAAGCACTTTAATCCCAATTTGCAAACAGAAATGGAATGATTGTTATTAAAACCAAATTTAAAATATCGAAAAATATCGAATTTAACGTAAAAAAATCGACAATATTTAAAACTTTAAGAAACAAATACAAACAAAACAAGCTTAAATGTGTGTGGGGAAGGAAAATTGTAAACTATATCAAACAGAATATTGATTTATCGCATTTAAATATATTGCAAAATATCGATTTATTTATCAAAAATCGTTTTATTACAAATGTATTAATATTTTCTGTATTTTCTAGCTTAGAAATGTATTTATTTACGACTCAAAGCACTTTAATTCCAATCTCTAAACCGAAATAGTATAATTATTTACCCCAAATTTCCCCCAGTGCACCTCCCTAGCCCTATCCCTAATCACAATCACAGACGATGGTCCACAGTCAATGGCATTTTTATGTTCTTGACTGCTCCTCGCCCCATGTGTCTGTGTGTGTGAGTGCGGCTGCCATATCATTTCTGTTTCTGTCCGCTTTGTTGGCCTGTTCCCTGGTCTTTGACAATAAGCATGGCTTATTGATTTTCCAGCAGCACCAGCATTCGAAGGCATTTTCATCCCGAACCTTTCACACACTTGTCCTGCGCTCTGAACTCTTCCTGTTTTATTGTTAGATATCCCATTCGATGGCCCCCGCACCGAACTGATCCCCTTGGCGGTCGTTTTCATTTTGATTATCGAACATTTTTATCGCCTGACGTTTTTACAAGTTTGTATTATATAAAAAAAAAACAAAGAAAATATACGGAAAATAGCCAAGGATAGACTGAAGCGAAACAAAAAGTTATGTCTGGGGGTACAGTCTTTGGTTTTTTTTTTTTGGCCATTGTCCAAAGGGTTTGGCTAAGCATGAAATGAGCGGATGACGAGGGCAGGTTCCCCTCTCTGCTGAAACCCGATACGATTTTCATATATTGAACTTTGAGTTCATTCTGGCCGGAGTGGCTTTTTCGGTCTAATTAACTCTTAACCCAGTTTGTAGAGGAAAAACCAATAAAGGAGTGTAAACAGCTGCGCGTTAATCTCGGCGGCAAACGAGAAAACCCACATAAGCCAGACTTTTCTTACTCCCCCCTAAAAAAAAAAAGATGCATTTATGATTGCAACATCCACGTAGAGATACTTTACTCAAATACCCTTCAATCAACAACTTAACGCGCCACGAGGGCAGACAACGTTAACTTCCCCCGATTCTTCCTGCTGCCTACGTGCGTTTTAATTTTAATTTTTTTCTTTTCTTTTTTTTTCTCTGGGTTTTTTTCTGTTTTTCTCCCTCATGTTGCTGCTGCTGCTGCTGCGTGGCCACTTCACTGCTCAAGTTGATTTGGCTGCGAGTTTGGACTCGGAATTGGAGTTGGTGGAGATGGAGTTGGAGCCGGGTCTCGAGCATTTTGTTTTTGTTTTGTTTTCCATTTTCGAAACGGAATTTTAAGCGCTAAGAAAGCGCGGGATACCCGCCTCCTTGTGGCTGCCAGTTGTTGTTGCACATCAGAAACAGAAACAGAACCGCATCGCAACGACCTTAACGGGCAGCCAGACTTGGGACTTGGAACCAGCGTTTCCGAGCTCTTGGACTGGGGAGTCACTCAGACGACAGAAGCAGCAACATTGCCAGACACAACAGCAGCAGCAGCAGCAGCAGCAGCAACAATAGACAGCGAAAACGTCATCAGCAGTCCAACGGGGTCTTTGCCTGCATTTGTGAGATTTTGTAGCTGCTTTTCATCTTTCATTTCTTGGGTTTGTGGACAGTATAAACACGGCGAGAAAAGTTGGGGTTAATTAAAAGAAATTATAAAGAAAATTATAGAAAAGTTTATAGATGGCTAAGAGCTTGAAGAAGAAGTTCAGAAGACTTCTAAATTGCAATTTTTGTTTAAAAGTAAAAAGGAAATATAGAAAATACCACTTTAAGCCTTTTACTTTGAATTTTACTTTATAAAATAAACGTAGATATATTAAATTTTATTTAAACCTAAAAAATATCCATAAAACCTCACTTAATCCTTCCCATTTCATATAAAAGTTTATTAAAATATCCCTAAATAGTCTCTGTTTATTGCTCTACAACTTAGTGATATTTTATATAATATACTAAGCTATTTCTAACCCATATTTTTCTCCCTGTGCACCGTGACATGGCAACAGCAACACGAAACAAGCCGAAATGAAATGAATTTCATTCCCCGAACTTGATTTGCCTCTGCTCCTACGCAAAAGAGGGGACAAGCTCTTCTCACATTGTATTATTTCCTGCTGGGCATTATTCCCATCCTCACCAGTCTCTTTCTCCAGTCAGCAGTCACAGTCACCCACATATACAGATATATAGCATAGTATATATAGTAGTATAGCCTAGAAACAAATCAACACTTTGTTCATTTCACACGTGAATTGCTCCAGAGCGAATCCCAAAACGAAATGGAATGAAAGGGGGAGAAAATGTGTGTTCATGGCTTGTCTATTTTTATAACGCATTTTGTTTACATTCCAATTCGAGTGGGAATTTTCCTTAACGGAAAACTCATGCAGCACAGCCTCCTCAATTAGAAAATCCCGCTTCATTTTCTCCTGCTGTTGCGGTTACACGCGGATTGACATTGAAAACATTGAAAGTCTAAAACCAAAGTCGACACACGAGCCTTAACATTTTTTACACAAGGAGAAAAAATATAAGAAAATATTATTTAAATTTAGGAAATGCTGGGAAATGGAATAAAAGATTTTTGAAGATTTTATTTTCGATTTTTCTAAGACATTTTCCATAACATTTTAATTTTTAAACCATTTTAAAGGTATAAATAACTTTTAAAATTCTTAAATTTATTTTTAATTCTTTTATTCTTATTAAAAATTAAATTAAAATATTCTCTATAAAATATTGATATTGTCATTTCAACATGTGTTTCATATTATTTAAGTTCCATTCCAAAAATAGAGCACTTTAGTGATAAAAATTTGTGTCAGCACTCAATTTAAAAATCATTTTTCATTTGTCAAAAGACGCTATATTTTTCTAAGAAAATTAGGCTTGATGATTTGTTGCTGACAAATTAATACAAAAACAAAAATTTCAATATAATCCTTGAGTTTTTCCCTGTGTATCCTGGCCACAGTTTTAAGGGAGCTTGGGTTTTTGGGGACCAAAACATTTTCCTGCGGCTTCTTTGCGGTTGCCAGCAATTAATTTATATTAAAACAAAAATGTTGCTCCGGATTTGTACCTGTTGGCAGAGGGATCTAAACGATAGGCCACCGCAAAGGGGAGGAAAAACCATTTTCCACACAAAATTTGTCCGGCGAAATAACAAGGAATAATCCAAATCAAAGCCGGAAGAACAAAAGAAGCGAGAGATTCCCTTTCATTTGTGTTCGTTCGCATCATTTATTTTTAGTTGGCAAACGGCTTGTGTGTTTATAAACAAAACGTTATTTATGTTCTCTATTTTATTTTCGTACAGTCGAAATAAATATTAATAAAGACCCCGCCGCGTATGGTATACATAACATATATCAAGGCGACAGTTCGACGGGGGCACTTTATTTTCGGCCCCTCCGGCACATGTGCCAGAGGAGGCATCCCCTATTTAATTGGGTCTGGACCCATAAATAAGACAAAGCCAAAAGTCGGGCCGAGTGATTTTGAAAGCCATTAACGGGTATTAACCACATTCTTTTTCACAAGCAACCCCTTTATCAACACTTTTGCTGGCGAGTGTACTGAGTAATTGGATTACAGAGCGAAGCTATCAGTAAATATTTAGCGTACCAAGAACGAAGGAGGGGACTCTGGACGGCAACCTGTGTCCCCCCGTAACATTTGTATTGACATTCGACTGAAAGCGTAAGGGGATCCGAGGAGTGCCAGCCGAGACGAAATAATCGCACAACAAGTGCAATGCCTGTTCGATCGTCTTCTCCATTTCTCCTATATAAAAATATACATATACACAGGCAGCTATAAATGTGTTTCCTTAGTTATTCATATTTATATACGATTATTGGAAGCGGCGCCGGCGAGTCAACCGCATTTCAAATTGAATTCTACTCGCTGGATGGATGAATCAACCCAGCAATACGTGATCCCGACTATAGCCATAGCAAGTGCATCGCCAGCTGAAAAATATTTCGCTGTAATAATAGTCACAGTGCGAGAATCTGGAACGGAACCGATTAGACGTCTCGATTTTGGCCTGTGGCGAGCGATGAGTGTGTTTTATAGTCTGAACTTGTTGCACCAAGAGAAAATATGGGAAAATTGTGGCTTAAAAACTTATTATGATAACTGATTTTGCCTTGAGTGACTTTAATAATATTTTTATATTTTATTTTGTTCAAGTACTAAAAATCTATATTTATTTGCCAAGATATAATCTCTTTCTATCCGCAAAACATTCATTTCCCTGGATTACTCATTGAAAATACGTCAGAAAATTCAAGTTTACAACTAGACTTTAAGAAAACATGAATGGCTTTATCATTGTGGCACAGTTTGTATCAATATTTGATATGAAATATGATTTATGGCCTTAAAAGATAAGCAAAAAAAGATAAGGCAGCAAAATAATAATGAAAAAATTGTTTATAAAAAGGAAAAACTATATATTAATAAATAAAAATACTAAAAATCATCAAGAAATCAACTTAAAATAAGAAATAACCAAGTCCAAGTCAACAAGCTATAAATAAATAAATGGAAATTTCAATTTAAGTAAAGCCAAAGCTGGTTATTACCATAAAAAGAAATGTATAGAAAATCCCATAAATAATTCCCTCATATTTCTGGTTGTGCAAAAACAAATAAAAAATCATTTTTATAGCTTTGATTTTTCTCTCAGCTTATAACACCTTATAGATTGTGGTTGTATTACTCATAAGACAGGAAAAGGCAGTGGGGTGGTAAAGGGTTAAGGTGGTGTTTTTTGTGATTCACCTAGGGACGTGCTAAAAATTGCACTTGTCTGCCGTATAGCGGTAAATCAAAGTCGCAAATTCGCAGTTGCCAGTTAATGAGCTTTCAATTTCCATGAATATTTTTTTTCGTGAACTGTTTTTCATTTTGCATTTTCCTTTACCTGGCTAACTCGTTGTTATTGTTGTTATCGTTGAACTGGCAGTTGGTTGTTGTAGTTGCTGTTGTTGTTGTTGTTGCTGTTGGTGTAGCTGCAACACTTGCCACAGGTAACTGCGAAAAATATTGCAAACTTGTTTGCACACAAACACCGAGACACACTAACACCGAGACAATATTCAACGACGACGCGTCGCGCGATGCCGGTAAAAAATCGCACAAAAAAGGCAAACAACTTAACTAACCAGCATCGATATATATAATATATATAATATAGTATTATATATTTAAGTAGAGCAATAACAACAACAACCGATAAGAATTTTTATGTTGTTGCAGATTTTACACACAATAATTTGTTGTTATGGCAAGTGCATATATTTTTCAAGCGAATTTTTCACGGCTTTAATTTTCCATTTTCCTGGGATACCGCAGTATTTACAGTAGTCGGTGTATCTTGAATTTCACTTTTTTCCTATTTGCCGGTTTTGTTTTGATTTTTTTCTCTATTTCTTTCTCCAATTTCCAAGATATTATTTATTTGGTTTTTATTTTTTTTCTTTTGCAGTTTGCACTGTGGTTTTGCACTTGTGGTAGCACTTGTGTTTAACGCGACTTTTGCGTTTTATCTCTGTTATCAAAGCTTGTCACCTTATCAAAACCAAAGATACAAAGATACAGATACCAGCCACAGCTACGGGCTACAGCTCGTTTGTTGTTTGTTTACACGCGCTCGACACGCACACAGATACGCCCGCACACACACACACAAACGCTCGCACACGCACTCCTCACACACTGAGACGAATGGCATAAACAAATCCGAAAATTCACTTCGTTTATCTTCCGGATACTGTGATTTTGCTATTTAGGTTTTTTTTTTTTTTGTGTATATTTTTTTTGGCAAAAATAATTACAAGTGCGGCTCAGTGGATTTATAATGCTGAGATAGTGCAGCGGCGGATAACGCTTTGACCGGCGAACAGAACACAGGACGATAGCAAAAACGCGTCTTTCCGCTTCGACTTCTGAAATTCGACTGCATACCGTAACCCTACAGATACAGATACTCTCTTATTCGACTGTTACGAGTCTGTAGATACTCTGTTAAGTCTAACATACTGCAGTCGGCTATGGAAATGTTAACTGCTACTGTTAGGTGCATCTAATGGGAATTCTTTAGTTCTTTTTCATTTGAAAAGCAAAAAAATGCAAATGGAATCCGATTAAGTGCAAACATTTCTTGATAAGTTTATTCTTTAAAAAAATAATAACAGTTCTATGATAAGTCAGTTTCCCACTAACAAATTTAAAGATGTTAAAGATGTTTTTTACAAATTGTTTGCCAATTAGCAAGTCAATAAAGCGCACAATTTTCAGGCAAATACTAAGCTTATTAGTAAATATATAAAACTCAGCTTTGACTTGTTAATTTTTCAGTAATTTTGCATTTTTTTTAAGAAATTTGTAACATAAATAGAGAATAGCGAAATAAGTTATACAAAAAATAGTAATTTTTAATACTCTTAAACTTAATGAAAATAAATGCAACATAAACAAAAAGGACAAATACCAATGAAACTAAAATATGCCAAGTCAAAATATTTAATATATTTATATATATTATATATATTAATTATTGTTTAAATTAATAGTATTTATTTATAGGTAAATTTTTACATTCTTCAATACCTACTTTTAATAAAAATCTAACCATAATCTCAACAAACATTTTACTTATTGGCGCCAACATTCATATTAATTTTACCACCATAAAAACTCAACGAAACTCTGTTAGCGAAACGTTAAGATACTCTGTTAACGAAGACTTCGGCTCGGCTGAACGAGAGAGCCAACGAAGCAAGACAACAAAGCCGAACGAAGCACGAAGCTGTGGAGGAAAGAGCGTGAAAATGCTCTCTTAAAACTCTGGCTCTCTTTTGTTTACATTTCAAATTGTGCGTTGCATTTTGTGTTAAACATAAAAACCGGAATTCGCGGGAAATAAAATTGTTTGCAAATATTTGCAAGTGTGGAAATCAAAACAAAAGTGCCTTATAATTTGTGCTAATTTTAGATGTTGAAAAATAAGCAAAAAGGAATTTTTACCATAGTTTAAAAAAAAATACGACTGTTATACGCATACGATATTCGGGGCCATGTTAGCTAACTGTAGTCTGGGCTTAAGGCAATCAATTTCGATCATTTTGTATACTAATTAGCCTAAAACTGACCGAAAGCCCTGCTGAAATATATATGCACTTCCTGCGGTCCTTCGGCGGCAACCAAGCCGTTTCCATAATTGACAATCCCATTGCATTTCACATTCACAACCACACATTCACATACGCCTGCCAGCAGAATTATGACAAGCGTGTAATGTGCAGGCAGCTGGCAGTTGGCATAATTGCAAATAAACCAGCAACAATTGCCACCCACACGGGCACTCGGAAATGCACAGGTATTGGCCACTAAATCGGACATTCCTTTGTGTCTTTTTGCTCCTTTGAGTGGTTTTTTCACTTAAAGATAATTATTATTATTATTTTTATATTATAAATAAATTAAGCAATTTTAAACTATTATTATTTGTATATTATAAATGAATTATTTATTTAATTTTATTATTTTTATATTAAAAATATATTTTTTGGAATTTTAGACATTGTTTTTGAAGTCCTTTTGCAGGAATACTTGAAAAAATTATTTTCTAAAAACTCAAAAACTGCCACAAGCTTTAAATAAATTTATATATTGTTATTATTAATAAATTATCTTCTTCTAATCATAATATATTGTATACTGTACTTTTTATTCATTCAATCCTGCAAATTCCATAATCTAAACACTTATCCAGGCTTCTCTGTAGATAAACACATGTGCAGCCTCTTGGAGACTTGATGTCGGCAAAGGTGCGTTGACAATTTGACATCTTGTCCTCCGTTTTGGCTTCATTTTGAGGTTCTGCCAGAATCCAAGGTTCCCCTCACCTCTCACCTCTCACCTCTCACCCTTCTCCCTTCCGGTTTCCCCTGATTTTCCGGAATTCCCCCCTGCCTTAGGTTTCCCCCCCAAAATATCCACACTTTACCGACTAAAAGCGGAAGTCACACAAATCCGTAAATGGCACAGTTTATGCCACCAAAAGCTCCCCTTCGAAGTTCAGGCCAAGTTAGGAGTAGTTGGCCATTATAGGAAATGGACGCAGGGAGAGGGTATACCAATCCAAATCGGCCCACTGCAATGGTTATTAATATTGATTGGAGCATAAAGTGGCGACGGGATGCAAGGCGGTTTCTCTCCAATGTTGTCGATTAATTGCGATTATGTAAATGTTAATGTAAAGCGCGTTACAATTTATTATGTTTGCACGGAGGCTTGCATGCAAAGTGTTCTACGCACACACACGCATAGTAATACATGCTAATGTGTATCTGTGTGCCGGCGCATCCGTTAGGTTGCCAAGTTTGGCTTATTGATTTAGTAGACGCTGCAAATTGCGCTTTGATAGCGTCTAATGTGACATTTGTGCAATTGTAATGGAAATTTACGAGTGTGCATCGTCCGTTCCACAGGCACTTGTAGGTCGCCAGTGTCCACCTGGCCTTAATTACAGGTGTGCCCACCTTTGGGGGAATGCATTGAGCGCTCTCCGGAGTCTTGGTAGTTTTGGGGGGGAAACAATTACGAAGGCAGACATGTAGATGAAGTGGCCTCAAGAGCAGTTTACTTCGGTTTGGGATTGAGATTCGGTTCTGGACTTAATGAAGGAGTTGAGGGGAGGTCTTAGGGTCTCGGAGACAAGTCGAACGAAGAAATTTAGGAATAAGGAAATGTGTGTCAAATATGTTTTTTACCATAAATAAATTCACACTTTAAGGCTTGCAAAACCTTAAATTTAATCAAGAAAATAGCCTTTATCTTTAAACCATAAATGCCTTTTTATTACCCCCTTTTAAGATGGCCAACTTTAAGTTCCCACTGAACCATCCTATATAAATCTGTGACTCAAGTGAGGCGCCTGTCCATATCAGCCATCAATAACAGCACTTTGAGTACGTATCTCGCAGATACACTCGCACAGTCCAGTGGAAGCCACCTACTCCTGACGACGACCGACTGTGCCATTAAGGAAATCATAAAGTGCATAAAATCACAAAGCAAATTGCTCAAAAAACAGGCACAATATGCGCTCGCAGTTGGAATCGCCAAGCAGACAACCGTCACAGAGACAGACTGAGACACAGACGAAAACCCGGGCCAAGACGACACTTTCCAGCTAAGCCAATGGCCTAAACCCAAAGCGGCAACAAGCTGGCGGCAGGTTGGTTGGTTGGGGGCCATGGTTAATGCTGCCTGGCTTCTGCTGCTGCTGCCAAAGCGAAAATATTTTGATGTATTCATGGAAACATTTTATGCATGTTAAGTAACAGACAAATCGACGGAAACTTATGCTACGCAGGGGAGTGGCGGTGGTGGAGGTGGCCCATTCGACTGATTAATAATTTACGTGGTAATATTTCTGTAGCCTCTTACCCCGCCGAAAAAAAAAAAACAAACAAAAATGAAACAAAAACAATGGAGGAACAAGGTACAGTCATCATTTGATATAAATAATACACAAAGTATTTAAAAAAATAAAAACAAATTCTAAATATAATAATATATTAAAAAATATATATTTTAGCTTCAGCTATATTTATTGATGTTAATATTTATTGATTTTCAACTTAAATATTTACTAAATTTTAAAATTTTCACTATAGCGTCAAACGTTTTTATATAAATAAAAAAATTAACAAGATTGTTTGAACTTTTTTAACACAACTTTAATACATTTTTTAAGAAATACTTAGATTTTAAGTCAAATAAAATTAGAACTATTTGTTTTAATGCCTTTTTTGACAATTTTTAATATTAATTAAAATAAATATTGATTCAATATTATACATATTTTTGATTTTGTTAAGTTTCTGGCTTTAAATAAATTTAATAAATTATTGACCATTTCCCAAATTATGAATTATTAAACATTTTAATCAATAAATATTAAAAATATTATTAAATCTCTAAAATAGCTAAAATATCCAACTAAAGATTCATCTCTCTGAACCTTTACTGTACCCCAAGCCTCGCTAAAGGTGGAAAAGTGGCCAAGACCTCGAAAGAGATGGCAACAAAGTGCGTGAGAGAAGCGAAAGAGACGGGTAGAAGGAACTAGAAGGAGACAGGGAGACACCGAAGCAAGGCAGACGCATATGAATTGGAAACTAATCGTGGAATATGAGAATGATTATTATGCACATCACACTAATCATTATCTCTGTCATGGACAGTCGGGGGATTCGCTACTTCTTGGGCAGAGGGTGGAAAACCAAAAGGAAAGCCGAGGGGAAACCCCAGGCCCAGAGCCAGAAAGGAGACCAAGATATACACATACATGTGTGGCTCATAAAAATCTGTTGATATTCATTGCATGTCGCCGGCAGAGAACCCTCTGCCCTTTCCACCTTTGTTTTTCGGGGTGAAACTTTTCCGGCTTAGCTTTGGGCTTTAAGCACACACACTCTGCCTGATTTCTTTTCTTTTTGTGTCTTTTCCCCCCTCCGGTTAATGGCCAAAACAAGTGTACATGGCTAGGCGCATTCATTCATTAACTATCTCACTCCTCATCGCACTCCTTTGTGCTTTGTGCTGAAATTAATTTAATTTTTGGCAAATATAAACACTTGCTATCATCCACTTAGCTGCAGTTCATTGCTTCAAGTAAACACACTTTCAGCCGGCAGAAGTTTCGAGCTGCAAAACTTGTTCTGGCCAACTTTTCAGCGTCTATATTTGCTCATGTCTTTGACAATTCCAAAATGTTGAGCATGCAAATAGGCGCAAAAACAATAAGAGCCGTGGCACAATCACTTGGTGGTACAAAGGGGCTTAAGGAAACCTACAGAAACGCAAACAAAAGATAGAGAAAAGTACTCAAGTGTCAATAATAAAGCTAAAAATAAATTAACTACAATTTGGTTTGCATATCAAAAAAAGATTACAGCCCGCGATAGCGATTATTTCAGTCGAAACTGACCAGCGCAAGTAAGAAAAACCCAAGGAAGATTGATTACTTTAAATAAATATTAAACTACAACTGAAAGTCAATTGAAGGCAGGATATTAAACGATTCGGAACTAAATTCTGAATAAATCTGTTATTTAAAATAGCATATTAAGAAGTTACAGATAAATATCTTTGGTATAGAAAGACAAAATTATCGGGTTCAATATCGAAAAATATCGAAAATTTCATAACTATCTAAGTTGAAGTATTAAAATTATCAAAAAATAATGGCAAATTTTATTACATCCCTATTTTTGATTATATTGGTTTGACATTTGAAAAAATGATTTATCGCTTCATTGAAATATCGATAAATATATCGGCTTTAGATTTAAAAGGCAGCGATAAAAATAATGGGTTCAAAATTAAATGGAAAATATCAAAAACTTTGATATAAAGAACTTTTAACTATCGAAAAATGTCGTATTTATCAATAAACTTGCTTTGCTTATTTATCTTGATTATATTGGTGCGATATATCAAACAAAGAATTGATTTATCGCATATAACATCGATTTATGTATCGGTCTTTATTACAAATATCGATACAGTATGGATATATAGATATTTAAGGTATCATATTTATTATTATTGCCTGTATATATAATAAATATTAATAGAATATAATATTTTTAATTAAATGATTTGAGTAAATTTCCACAATAATTAGTTTTTTCAACTATAATTCAAAACCCGACTAAAATCAGCTCAATAATTTGTAACCAACTATGTATACATTCAATTTATTATTAATTACTATTTTTTAATACGCAGAAAAGTGCTTTTAATTATGAAAGCCCATTGATTTATATGGACATCTCGTATTCAGCGTTAATTTGTACGATCGAGGAGTCCTCTCGAGTCATTGCATTTATAGAAGGGCTTAAAAACGGATTAATTCAGCCATTAATTTCAACGGAGAGCAATTAACGAACAGTTGGCTTAGAAGAGAGCTGTGTAATCCTCGATTTCACGCCACGTTAGATTAATTAACTTTTTCATAAATAATGCCGAATGCAATTTAATTAAAAGCAAACAGTTTGTTTTTTCTGCATCTTGCATACTATTTGCTTGCGTTTGTGCCGCTGTAAAGCGGAAAGTTATTAAAATTGTGTCATCATGTATTTAATACGTTTTGAAATAAATTCGCATAATTACGGCCGGCGGCGTAGGCTGATGTGGGATTTTTGTATGCAATTTGCACTCTTCGACCCGGTCGAAAGATACGAGAATTTCCAGCTGGAAATGTTTATTAAAGTATCAAAAACAAATACCAGAAAGCTGTCAGCATCACAACCAACCCAAACCCCACAACGATGGCTTCGGCCGCAAAATTTGCATATTTGTCTCCGGCGGCGGTCGTCATTTTAATAAAAATGTTTGTATAATTTCATGTCATGGTGGGGATGGCTGCTGCGGCGTCTGCTTGCTTATAAAATTAATTTTAAATTAAACAATTTTAATTATGATTCAATAGTCAACAAACACATTGCACAGGATGCACCAGAGAGCCGAGCTCTCTCCTCACCGTCAATGTTGTCGCAGACTTTCAGCAATGCAAATATTGGTTTAAACCCCTGGTAGCCTTAACCCCAGCCCGTCCACCCCTCCCTCGACAATGGCAAATTATTTAATTGTTGTCTTTTCTTTCATGTTTGCTGCAAAATTGTTGTCGCTGCTGCTGCTGCAAGTGTTGCCGCCGCTGACAGTAATGTTTCAACTTGCACCGCCAAACTTTTGTCTCGCTTCGTTTCGCTGATTTCAGTGAAGCTTCAGCTTCTGCTGATTCAATTAAACAAGAAATTAAGAAACATAAATTGCTTGTAAAATGCTGAAACTTTCGTTCCCTTATCGAATTAATAACAAAATCTTAATAAATTATGAATTTGTTCTTGAAGAATGCTGCCTTGAATGCTGTCCATGATTCACTTGAATAATGATCGCAAGTAATTTGCCATAAACCGAAATATTTTTCATGGTAATTGAATTAACTTTTCATCTTCGTTTTTTTTTTTTTGCGTCTGCCTGCCTCATAAAATTTAAAAAGAGAACATTAATTCTCTAATTGAAAAAACGGTTATTACGCAGCAACTAACAAAAACCACAAAAAAACCAACAATGAAAGTCAAAGGTTAGGTTTGTTGATAAAATTTCTAGTTCTTAGGGGGTTTGGATATTATGATTTAAAATTGGAAATTAAAATAAGAAAATCGTGTTAAAAATATACAAAATTTAGTTAAAGGATATACAAAAATATCTGTAAAAAACTCTTTAAATTAGTTCCCAAGAGAAAGTTCAATTTAAATTCCTACACTTAACACTATTTTCCCTTAGGTTTTATGTGTAATTTTGTATTGACTACGGAATTTTAGTCCCCTTATTTATAATTTTTTCTCCCCTCTAGTCTCAAAGAACTCATATTTAATTAAATTTTCAACTGAACGAAGCTTAATCACTTGCAACAAGTTAAATGTAAATTTCAGCGCTCAGCCTTTACCGATTTTATTCAATTAGCTTTTGTTGACTCTCCGTTCTCTCTCGCTGTCTCCCTTATATTCTGGTGTTTGGCCTGTGGGCACAATATTACATATGGCACGCCCACCTTTAGGCCATGTACGCCCCAAACTTTACACACGCACAATTTATATTCACGCATAATTTAAAAACCTTTTGCGCTTTGCTTAATGGCCATTCATTTATTGCATTTGCACACGCCCACACACACGCACACACACATACAGAGGCATTATTGAACTGGTCACGCCCCCAATGGGGGGAAAGGCGGCGTTAATAATGTTTTCTGACGCCTGATTTTGGTAGATGCACTATGAGAGACTTACAGAGGGGACTCAAAGGAAACTTTAAGTACTAAAAAACAATTTTAAACGCTTAAAAAATATTTCAACAATAAAATGTTTTAAGGTTTAAGTTTTTCTAGCTTGCTAAAAGTAATTTATATTTTTTGTTTAAGGATGTAATGCTTCTGCGATGACTTGTGAGTTGTTCTGCGTGAGTCAAGACGATAAGATCCGGCTCGAAGTACCAATATTTTCAATCAATTATCGAAATAAAAAAATACATTAAATTTACAATAATACAAATTGATACAAACAGTTTTTATTACAATGCACAAGAAATCAACATGAATTAATTCCATTATATTAAACAAATTTAAAACGTTAAAAACATACATGAAATACGAATTGAGCCAATTAGAGACTTGAAATAATTTTATATTCAGCTTGTACATATTTCGAATTTCCATCAATATGAAATACAAATTAAATGGATTGAAACGGCCAATAAATTTCACAATTTAAACCATCAATTAGCCAGCAATTTGTGATTGTTGAAGAACTATAATTTGAAATCTGACAACGAACACGAGACCATCACTTATGCAATATGAAAGTAGTATCCTGGCAAGCTAATTATTATGTTTTACACAGAGATTCAGAAAGTCCTGCCTCCTGCCCAAACTAATTTCGAAACAATTAAATTGCTGCAGTGCAGCAGCAGGTGCCACTGGATCCTTAGGTGTGGAAAATGCCATCTCTTGCACACACTCACTCATACGCTCAGCTGCCGCCGCCATTCAGCTTTAGTCGCTTGAATTTGATTTGATTTTGCCATTTACCCCGGCACACACACACACACAGATATATCTCCATATCTGCTATATCCCATTCCCATTCCCACCGCCTGCAAACTCCACCGATTCCTGGCCTTTTGTAGTTGCCAGAGCGCCCCGAGGCACTGCTTCCTGTCTGATGTTGCTGCCGAGCTGATATTGCTGTTGCTGTTGCGATGGATGTTGCTGCTGCTGCTGCTGCTGTGTCTTGAAAGTTGGCAGGCCACGTTCTGGTTTCGGTTTCGGTTTCGGTTTGCTGGCTGCGATGGGCGCCTGTTGACGATTTTGGCTAGCAAGGCATAGGTAACACAGATAACTTGGCCCTGTACTTTATATACGTTTACATGCTCATCACTCATTGGGCATACACTCAGGACAAAAAATACTAACTTTTAGGGTTAATTAAATGACTTACTTTGCCAATTCTAGATAAGCAAATGTAAAAAACGAAGAGATTACAGCCTCAGTTTATTTCATTTTATGACATTTTTCTTCCCCTGACTACTCTTTTTCAACCATTTCTCATATCACTTTACTTACGAAAGGAATTTCCACACAACTCCCTCGATAATGATGCTCAAGAATTTTTAATAAAACGCTTCCAGGAAGCCTCTTCTCGCCAGGCTCCTTCTTTTACCTCTGATGAGGGCAATTGCCTGAGACCTTAATGACAGCACCCGCCTCTGTCTCGGTTAAGCAATATATTAATCAGCATATTAATTATGCTGCCAGGTCAGGTAGCCACCAATGGCCAGTGTCAAAGGTCAAAGAACCGTCACACTCGCACACTGAGCCATTGTTTAAGCAAATAAATTGTTTAACCAACTTCACAGACAACATCCGCGCACGGCGGCGACAATTGTTGCCGGTGTGTGCTGGAGTACCAGAGAGTGCCGGAGACCCGGAATGCCGGATAGCCGAAGGAGAATGGCCAGAAGCACTGGAAATACGAGTACCCGGAATGCCACGGCCCGGAGTACCAGGCTGGCAGCCAGCCATGTGACAGGCAGTCGGTCATTATTTCGCACTTTTGTTGCCGCCGCCGCCGCCGCTGCGGAAATTTCACAGCAAGGAGCGCCAGCAAGGAGCAACATGCGACACGTGCAACAGCGGAAGTCGACTCTGTGCGATACAGTGCAGCCAGCGTCATAACAATAATGCCACAACAAAGATAGTCCTCGCCATACACAACAGCCAAAAGAGGCAACACAAAAAAGAAAAAAAAAATGCTGCTGCTCTTCGCGAGCGATGCAAAAGTCGAGACCAGACAAAATGGAATTTTAATGATATGAGAAGCCGCGCCATCGGAATATTTTTACGGCCAAAGGTACTCAGCCTGCTTGCTGCTGCTGCCACCCCTTATTTTATTTTTCTTTACTTTATTTTTCCACCTGGCAAAAGAGCCTCTTCCCCTCGCTCTACGTTGACCCCGCGCGTATAGTACAACCGGCACTTGAACTACGACGCTTTACTACGCTCTTGGCGCTCTTTTTGGTTTTGTTTTTCAGCCTCCTACTTTTTATTTCTTCCCACTTTTGGCTCTGACGCAGGCGAGTTGGCCCAAAAGAGAGCCACTGAGAGCGGCTAAGAGAGACGGTGTTAGCCGGCAAAAATAGACAAACAAGTTGGTTTAAACTAGAAAAGGTGGGAATTTAAGGTAATTAAGCTGTAAATGTATATGTTTTAGTCTTAATTTAAATATTTTTGATATTTTATAGAGTAAATATTAGTTTTTAGAGTTAAACTTAGGATTTAGCTAGGGTTATTTATTCATTAAAGGTTTTAAGGATTGTAAGAGAGCAACTAAGAGAGTTTAGGCCATTGGCAAGCCGGCAAAAATAGGATAAAAAGTTGGCTAAGCATCACAGAAGTAGAGTTTTGGATTTAAGATATTTTTAAGGGATTTTTTAACCCCCGTTTAGACTTAAAAAAAAGATTCAGATAATAAAAAATTTCTTTCTAAGTTAAATATAATAATTTACGTATAAGACTAAAGCGCTAAAAGAGCTTTCAATGCTTCTTAAAATATGTAAAAATACTTTAAAATATTTAATATTTATTATAAAATAATTTTATGTATTTTTTCCTGTCTAAGAATACAATTAAATCAACTCTGGGAATATAAAAAATATTTAAAAACAACTTACTTGTATTTATTTTCATATATTTATGTATTTATTTTTCCTTATTTTGTATGTTTCCTTATTTTTTTTGTTAAGGAAAATCCTTTTCCTTGAAACCCTTTTTACATATCACAAACACAAAGTACAAGAGGCGCACGCACACCAGCGAACTAGCGAACAAGCGCCATGTGCGCCTGGCGGTATGCAATAGTTTCTGTTTCTCTTTCGTTGCCGCGTGTCGTGTGTGTGTGTGTGTGCCTGTTGGCCGACAAAGTGCAACACACAGCGCAATGACCGACGAACTCGAGCGTTGACTCGTTTCTGCGAAAACTGTTCTCGCTTCTCGCCGATGGCAAATGATGATCAAGGCATAATGACGATACCAAGCAGCCAGTAAGCTTGTTGATGACGTCTCTCCGTCTCTCTCGCTCTGTTACGCACACTCCCTCTCTCTCTCTCTTGGCCATTTTGCGGAAGCTTCAACTCACCGCAAAATGCTCGAAATGAGCAGCCAAATTGCGAGTTCCTTCCTTAATTGCGCACTCGTATTTTCCTTCGTTTCCGCTTAAAAATCTCTCTTTCTTTCTCTCTCTCTGTATAACACTTTTCTCTTATACTCTTTGGTGCTATAAAGTGTGCATTTCTCCAAGTGACGTCACAAGGCTTTCTCAGCGCTTTTCCCGCAGCAATAGCTCTGGTTGTTGCTGGTTGTTGTTGTTGCTGCTGTTGTGACTGCGCAAGCCGGCAATGTAAACAAAACATAAAATATATGAATGGGTGAGTGAGTTGTGTGGAGGCAGCAACTGCGTCTCCGAGTGTGTGTGTGTGTGTGTGTGTGAGGTTTGGGTGTGTGGGTGCTGGTGTTGGTGCAAATTTGGCAATGCGTGTGCGCTGCACTGATGAATGAAATTTTCCTTTAGCCCAAAAGGGGGGTAGAGTTGGGAAGAGGGAAATTTAGGGGGCATTGCAGCAGCAGCAGCTGCAGGGTCATATGTTTCGAGTTATGCTAGGCAAAGTGATATTTATTGCACTTACCATTGAAACAGAGAGAAGTAAGAGACTATTTTAGTAAATTATTTATCTTAAACAAACTTAAAAAGATGTGTTAAAGCTTTTTAAATAATTTACAATAATTATTTGTAGGGCTGAAGGTCCAAATTCTATATTATTTGGATATAAAACATATATAGAAAACACCTCAAAAAATTTTCTTCTTCCACAAATTGGCTTGTTCTATGCTGAGTGATAGAAAAAGAAGAGTCTGCGGAATCACAATCAAATGGAAATGGTCCATCTTCTGGCAGACAAAATGCAAAAACCATTGACAGGCCGTGTCAGATGGTGGCAGACTCTGAAAGCGGCACACGAAAATCGAGTCGAGCCGAGAGCAATCGCAATTTAATTTGAATTCTTTCTGGTATCGCTCTAACAAAAGCCCCCGATGCGACGATGCTCACGACCAAAAAATGAACTTAAGTTTCGGCCAAGAATCTTGTTGAAGAATTTCTATTTGAGCATTTGTCATGTCTTCGCCTTAGTCTATAAAATATATTGTTGGCCAAGGGAGGATGAGGACGAGGACAGCACGCGGGGTGTGTGCAAATATGCGAAAGCTAAATGTCAGAGTCAACCCTTTCGTAGCAGCCCATCCTACGGGTTTTTCTTCCTTCCTTCCATTTTTTTTTTTTTTTTTTTGTGCCCTCTCATCTGGCCGGTGGCGGTGCTGTTGCTGGTGCCTGTTCCTGCCCCTTTTCGGGTGGAAAGGAAAGTTTTTATCTTAAGCTGCGCTGACAGGCAGCAAAGCGGCAAGCGAAGCAACACAAGTACAAGCCGGACAAAGGAGTCAAGGAGAAGGGGTTGCGAGGGAGTTGGGGGAGGCTGGGAAAGCGGAAAATGGCAAATGGGAAATGGTCGGGGTGGGCCAGTGGCAAACGTCAAGTTATAGAAAATGCCCAAGACTGCACAAGGGAAAAAATGCAAGGAGATTGGTTTGAAATTGGAGATTTATTATTAAAAATTTATTGAAACATTATATTATTAAAAATTATGTTTATTTTTATACAAAAATATTTAAAGAAATAAATAAAAGCATAACTTCTTATATATTTATATTTTTTCAATTTTTTATTTACACTAATTTAATTTATTTAAGACATTTTTCTGAATTTATCCAAAGAAATACTAGAAAATTCTAGGAAAGGTCTTTATTCAGAATTCTTTTCTTTTTTCAGTTTCTTATATTTATTTTCCTAACAAAATTTTTAAATTTTTTTTGAAGCCCAACCTATTTTTATTAATTTTTTCCACTGCACAAAAAGCGGAATAGAGCTAGTCTTGAGGGGGGGAGAAAAAAATTAAAGGACATGCTGAACGCATTCCTTGGGACACAGCCTGACAGTGAGTGATTTGACCATACCCTCATTTGCGTGCAGCCAGGACCAAGGACTCAGGACCGAAGCTGAGCCAGAACCAGAGACAGAGCCAGGACAGAGCCAGAGATCCGAGATCCCAGATCCAGGCACCAATGGATTAATGTGCAAGGATGCGACTCTTCAGGCGGGCCAAGAAAATTACGTCAAGCTACGCACTGGGCAGGCTTTTCCCAGTCCCCTTTTCCCCCATCCAATCTTAACCCATTTTCCTCTTGGAAATCTGATGATGAGCGCTGACTGCTGCGGGCGGGCGTCTCAGCTGGGAGTGGCTCATTTACGCGCTGCACTCGAGTTACACCAGCAGTTAAGGGAAAAGCGGGACAGCCGGGACAGCAGGGGAAGAAGCCAGGGGTAGCCGGGGTAGCTAAGAACTTTTCCAAGCTATTTCTGCGCCCAAATGACAGCGAAATGTAATAATGAAAAACTTTTTCTTTGTCAACTTGATGAGTATGAAATTTTTCAGAAAAAAAAAGAAAAGAAAAAGAAAAAAAAACCTCGAAAAAAGATTAAATAAAATAAAGGCAAGGCGATAGTAAAGGGTTGGCAGTGCGGCCAGCTAGAAATATGAAACGTCAGGACTGGTCCTTGCTTAGCTCTCGAGATTAGTTATGGCAAAGGAATTTCCAAGCGAAGGCGCACGCAAATGATTGCATGCCGCATTACGCATACGCCCCGTTGTCCGTCGCTTGGCGTATTTTAAAATTGAATTTTAATATACAGAACACAGACACAAAGAGCCATATGGCGGCTGGCCAGTCCTTGGCCATTCTAAAAGCCATGTTTCCCGCTCCCCCAATCACATGTTCTGCATTTTTACTTTGTACTGGACGAGGTGCCCCCCCAACTCCCATCACTCCCAGTTCCACCACTTTGCTGCACCGCATCCTGGATTGCGGAATTCATAAGCTATGTGCGTTTGCTACAAGAGTGGAATTTTCGCCACGGCAAAGGATACCCAGATATCCTGGTTCCTGGCTCTCAGTTACCAGTTACCAGCTTCCAGCTTCCCGGGCATGCCATTAACCCACTCGCAAAAAGCGAAAAATCGCTTAAATTATTGTTACCAGCTGCCACTGCAGAGTGGCAAGAACAACAGCCCGGCCAGGCCAGGGCAAAGGGCAAACCGCCCGAGCTTTTGGCCGCGCTTTGCTTTGAGTGCCAGTTAGCATAACTCCGCCGGCCGCAGGCGAATATGTCTGACGCTCCTGCAGATCCTGTTCCGGCTCCTCCTGATGCTGCCGCTGCTGTGGGTGCTGGTGCTGCCACTGCCGTTAGAAATATTTCCGCCAAAGCAAAGGACAGCCTTTCACCTGCCTGCCAGGTTACCAACGCCAAATACAAGAGCTAAGCTGGCTAAAAGTGGGCTACATAATTCCTAAATAACAGCAATCAAGCACAGTGAAGAAAATTTCAAAGGGAAAATATACAAAAATTGCAAGGAAATTGTAAAATTAATTATAAACATTATTTTTTGAATATATTTCTTAAGTTTTCAGATCACTTATAGGTAAAAGTTCATTAATAAATATATTATAAATATTTCAAAGTATGAGTTGTCTTAAAACTTCATCTATCATTACTACTTATAAGCAATATTCAGAGAGCCTTTGTTTAACTCTCTTATAATAAAATGCATTTTAAGAGAGGCAAAAAGACCCTAGAGACGCCACTTGACGAGAGGGATACCCCAACACAAAGAAATCTTATCAAGAAATTGCTCAACAAAATGCAAACAAAGCCGGCAAATGCCAATTGTCTTATCTACAAACACTTTATATATACCTATATTTTTATTAACAAAAACAAATTATTGTTGACATGCCAAGCTATATCTATAAGGAACTTATTGCGCCACAAAACTTAATACTCAGTCACTTTCTGTTCAATATCGGTGAACTTGAAGGGAAATGGTATAGCGGGCTCCATAACAAACATGGTCTTGAAGGGCCTGCTGGCATCCCTGTTGAACTCCACCTGGAAATTGCGAATCAGCTTGGCCACGCTGGTCTCGATCTCCAGATCCACCACCCTCTTGCCGATGCACATTCGAGGTCCAAAGCCAAAGGGTAAATAGGTGAAGGGACTGACCTGCATCTTCTTGCCCGTCTCAGGATCCCTTAGCCAGCGTTCGGGCAGAAATTCATTAGGACGGGGATAGAAGACGGGGTCCTTCATGAGAACATTGGCACCCATTAGAACAGTAGACCCCTTGGGCACATTATATCCAGATAGCACCACATCATTTGGAGAAGTCCTCATGGTGCCCAAGCCATTGGGATAATATCGCAGTGTCTCCTTGATCACTGCCCTCAAGTAGGGCATATCCTTCATGGTCTCCTCATTGAGCAGAGTATTTTTCGTGGGCATAATCCTTAGCAGCTCCTCTCGCAACTTCAGCTGCTTCTCCGGATGCTTGGAGAGGCACAAGAGAACTGCAGCCAGAAGCGTGGAAGTGGCATCCACACCAGCGAAAAGGATGTCCAAGCTCATGATCACTGCCATTTTGGGATTGATCTCCATCAATCGCTCCAGCATACTATTGCTATTAATATTTTCCCCCGCTATGCGGCGCTTTTCCAGCTCATCTTGATTTTCCTTCAGCATTTTCTGGGCCACATCCAAGCTGTCGTTCAGGGTTTTCTTCATTTTTCTGTAAGTAGGAGTGGAGATGATTTTCCACATCGAGGGCTGGAAATCCAAGCTGAAGGTCAATCGAAAGATATCCCTGGTGGTCTGGAAAAGGGTCATGGCATCGGGATTATCCCTGTTCTTTCTGATCAAACCCATTTGCCTATCAAAGGCCACCAGAGCCAGAGACTCAAAAATCATTCGGCTAACTTCGTCCATAAAGTTGTCGGGCACTTCCGAGGTCTGGGGATCGCGAATTTCTTTAATTCTAAAAGGAAAGATATTTAATTTAATTTTAGATCTGTAATGTTTAGAATTGTTTCAACTTACCTTTCTATAAACTCATTATTAATGTTGGACAAGGGTTCGTAATACATTCTCAAGCCTCTGGGTTGCATAAATATAGGATTTACGGCTGAACGGAGCTTGCCCCAAGTTTCATCTTGTCTGCCGAATTATTATTTTATATTTAAGGATTATTTTTGTATTTGTTATAAAACTTACGAAGCCACCAAACCCTGCATCTCTCCATAAACATCGGGTCGCACATGTTGGCGGAAATATACTATCGAATCCAGGCCATCGCGATGTGGCCAGATTCCCTCGTTGCGGAAAACCATCTCTATATCCTTGGTATTAAATGTGGTGACCCAATCCTTGCGCCCAAACATTCCTGGCATTATAAATATATCGCCATATCGCTTTCGCATCGTTGAAGTATATTCCGTAATGGAGGCATTATAGAATTCACCACCGGGCATAAAGGCCCTCATGAATTTCAGTTTACTTGGTCGTGGAATCTCGCTAAAGGCTTTCGATTCCTCAGACACCTAAAATTAAAACCATTTAAATATTTTCTGAGAATTAATACAGGTTAAGCTTGACTTACATTGGCTTTGACCTGAGGCTGGGCCAAGGCCGATGACGATCTCAGAGATTGGAAGGGGCCTGTGGCACTTGCCCGGCATCGCACACTGTTTAAGGTATTCATTCTGCTGCCAACAAACTACTGAAAACCTGTAGGCACACGACCTACGATTTTATAGACGAGTCTTATCTGTAAAATGTACAAGTTTAGAGAGAGGCAACAACAGAGAACAGAGCTGAAAGTAATGCTCTCACACCAAAACAAAACCTAGCAAACAAAGCATGACTTTCCAGTTTCTTATCAAGTATACGAACGTATCATCATGATTTGACTACCACAGTCAGCAGAAAAAATTCACTCAGCTGATCAAGAGAGAGCAGGTAAAGGTAAACATAGAAATTGTTAAGACCTTGAGAGTACCTCTTAAAAAAAATATTTAAAAGATGAAGAAATAATTAAAAAATACTAAAAAGTGGTGGCGAGCAAAACTGAGTGCATGTTCATGACTCTTAAACTTTAAAAACAAATCAAATTACCAATTACAATTCCCCCTTCTAAAGCGCATTTCCAAGCACAAACCCACTCAGAGAAGCTAGAAAAGCAGCAGAAAAGCTAAACTCATCCCCACTGATTTGCAATTTGCTGCTTAATTTTCAATTTTACGGCTGTTTTACGAAATTAGCCGCTAATTAAATTTGCATTTTCCAATTGCCCAAATTGCTGCACACCTGACCAACACAAATGCGGCCCAAAACACCCACCGAAACCACCGAAACATTACCAGAGCCACCGTTGGGCCGCTTAAATGTTGTTCGGCTTTCGGCTTTGGGCTCTCCCAATTAAAAATCAATTTCGAGAGGAACCCAAACACAGATAACAGCAGCGGTGGCGTGTGGCAGATAGTTAAAGTCGTTCAACTTGAAACTAATCTTATCTTGTGGGAAAATCATTAAAAACCGCCATATATTTCATCAGCCAATTTGGATTTATTTTTAGTAATCTAGGTCGGTAAACTTAAAGCGGAATGGTATGGCGGCTTCCATGATGAAGAAGGTCTTGTAGGGGCGACTAGCATCGTAGTTGAATTCCACCTGGAAGTTCCTGATCACCTTGGCCACACTCGTCTCCACCTCGAGGTCCACCAATCTCTTGCCAATACACATTCGAGGACCGAATCCGAAGGGCAGGTAGGTAAAGGCATTCACAGGTATCTTCTTTCCAGTCTCAGCATCCCGGAGCCAACGTTCCGGTAGGAACTCCTCGGCCTGCGGATAGTAGTTGTTGTCCTGGAAGAGGACATTCGATCCCAGCACCACGGTACTGTCCTTGGGCACATTATAACCCGAAAGGACCACATCCGAGGGACAGGCACGCAGGTTACCCAGGCCATTGGGATAGTAACGCAGGGCCTCCTTAATCACAGCCCTCAAATAAGGCATATCCTTCATGGTCTCCTCATTCAGAGCTGTATCCTTTGTGGGCATTATCTTGAGGAGTTCTTCCCTTAACTTGGCCTGCTTCTCGGGATTTTTGGCCAAACAAAGCAGCACAGCCGAGAGAAGATTGGATGTGGCATCGACGCCTGCAAACAGAATGTCCAGACTCATGATCATGGCCATCTTGGGATCCACCTCCATCATCCTTTCAAGCATGCTATTGCTATTGATTGTTTCGCCAGCCAGTCGACGCTTTTCCAGTAAGTCCTGGGTTTCCTTAAGCAATTTCTGAGCCACCGTTAAGCTCTCATCCAGCAGTCGCATCATTTTCCTGTATGTGGGCGTGGGAAAAACCTTCCACATAGAAGGCTGGACATCCAACTCGAAGACATACCTCAGGGCCTCTTTCGATTGCTTGAACAATGTCAAGGCATCGGGATTATCTCGGTTCTTACGAAGGAGACCCATTTGCCGATCGAAGGCCACCAGACTCAGAGAATCAAAGATCAAACGGCTGATCTCCTCCATGAAGTTTTCGGGGACTTCCAGGGTCTTGGAGTCTCTTACCTCTTTGATACTAATTCGGAAATTTAAATAATAAAATTAATATATATATATTATATAGAAATATTTGTATATAATTACCGCTCAATAAACTCATTGTTTATGTCGGAAAGTGGTTCGTAGTAGGACTTTAGACCCTTTGGTTGCATAAATATTGGATTGAGGGCTGAACGCATTTTACCCCAAGCCTCTGACTGACTGAAATCATATAGATCAGACTGGTTTCAAGGGTATTATCCATATTAACTTACGCAGATACTAGACCCAGCATATCCCCATAAACATCGGGTCTTTTGTGAGTGCGAAAGTAGGTAAGCGAACCGAAGGTCTCTCTGTTTGGCCAATTTCCCTCGTTCCGAAAAACCATGGCTATATCCTTGGGACTGAACGTAGTGACCCAGTCCTTTCTGCCAAATACTCCTGGCATTATAAAGATATCGCCATAGCGTTTTCTCATTGCCATGGCAAAATCCACTATAGATGCATCGTGAAACTCGCCGCCCGGCATGAAAGCCCGAATGAATTCCAATTTTCCGGGTCGCGGAATCTCACTGTAGGGTCTCGGCTCTGTGGTCACATTTTCAGTCACCTGCTGGTAATAGTTTTAATGGGTTTAATAATTAAAATATTTATTACATTAATTTAGACTCACAAAAGCCTGGGCCGCCGTCTGTGTGGAAGCTGACCTCACAAAGCGAATGGAATAGGCTGCCCGCTGCGTATTTTGCCAAATATTCATTATAAATATTTTTTTGTTTCAACTGGGTTTCCCGCAATCAAACAACTGACTTCTAGCCAGCTGAACAGGTGCATTTATAGACTCACCTTATCGGAATCAAGTCTATATACCAAGCGGAGTAAATAAAGCGAATTGCTTGATCAAAACAAATGAAAAAAAAGAACTCTCAGACTCCGAAACTGGCTAGCCAGCATGACTTGCTGTTTTTTATCAAGTATACGCCCATTAGGCTTTAAATTTAGTATATCAGCATGATAATTAAGGCTAAAATCATTGATCGATTACGGAGGAAAAAATCTAGAAACAGTTTGTCATGGTAAATCCTTTGATACCCTTTTTACTTTCAAGAAAATTAATTTGGTAAATATTTAATTAATCATAAAGTCAAAAGCAAAAGCTTTTATCTATAGTTACTACATTAAGAAAATGTCATAAAATTCTTACACATCTCAAAGCCTTGCATATTAAAGTCAGATTTTTATAATCCCTTCTAGGATATGACAGCTGAGATAAAAGAATGCCTCCTGAGTTACCAAGACTTGGCCAAGAAGTGGCAAGCTTGCCCCAAAACAAATTACTCCAGCCGAATGCAATCCGACAAGAGGCTGTAAATCTTGGCGGGCATTGTTGTGCCATATCCTTGCGCCATGTACTCTATGTATATATATACATATATATCCCTGCCGCCTCCCATGTGCATAATCAGTGCACTCAGGCAGCGCACAAAAGGCGGAGCGGAGAACAGAACCCAGTTATGTTCAAGTGTCACCAAGGCTGGCCGCAACTGTCGGCAATAACAAACCGAGTGTCGAGTCGAGTCGAGTTCCAGGAGAAGGAGTTCCTTACCCTTACTTCTATACCATCCTGTTGCGGCTCCATTTTGTACCTGTTTGCGACATGCACGGCGTCCTTACTCCTTTTCATCGGTGTGCTGAGTGCGTGTGCGTGGAGTTGCAGTTGCTCATTTTTGTCGCATCGCACATGGCCTAAACCAGCTGCCAACTGCCATCTGCCGGCTGACATATCTTTCGTGCTCTGTTCCACTCTCTCTCTCTCTCTTGAATCCTGAATTTCTGAATTCAGTCTTTGGTTTCATTGGGGACCTCCTTTGTTTCAGTCGCCGTTGAAAGGTTTTTAAATTTGGACTGGAGCACCCTTGAAGCTGCCTTCGGCAAGTGGCATTACATCCTGCCGCCCACCTCCACTTAACTGTTGGAATTTCTCACGTGTGCCGGGCGTCTTTTGAAGCCCTGAGCTGAGCGCATCAGGCGCACCGACTTGAAGTGTTTATATTCCAAGCCGGCAACTTTATCCACACCCCCCAAAAGGCACTAAGAGAAATCTTTGATAGTATGAATAAAAATACTATATTCTATTTATTAAATTCTTGAGAAACTATAGATAGTTTTCAGTTTTAAATTATATTAAATCCTTTAAATAAAAAGGCAATGAATACTATAAATAATGAACAATCTTTATAGTTGTTTTAGCCAAGTCTCCGTTAGTCTTAGATATTTACAAATATATTCTTAAGGTAGTAGTTGATCCCAAAAACAAAAACCCTTACATTTAGGTATTTCTTTGGAGATTTTAAAATATTATTTAATCTAGATTTTAAGATTTCTTTCAGTCCACCTTCAACAGCAACTGTAGCCACATCTATAGCTTTGGCTACAACAGGAACCGCAGGAGCTAAAGCAAAAGCAGGAGCAGGCAGAAGCAGCAACAGCAAAAGCAAAAGCAGGAGTGCAGCACACAGTTGCCTTGTTTATGGTAATTACTTCACAAATCTTGCAACTTTTTAATTAACTTAATTTGCTTGAAATGCAACAACTTTGCCAGCATACATATGCGTGTTCTCTCTGTAAGTGTGTGTGCAAAACACAAAATTTTCCACAAAAATGAAACTGCATTTTATGTGTGGCCTAAATGCTTTTGCTGCTAGCTGTTGGTCATCAAATCAAGTGATTGCCCGGCACACAAGGTACCTAAGACTCGGCTGGACATGTGGTTAACGCTGTTTTTCCATGTCACGTCAGCCGCCTGACAACTCTCCATGTTCGGATGCGGATGCGGTCTGATGGGTGGATGGGTTCGGTGGGGGTATCTAGCTGGCAGCCTTCAAATGCAATGGCCAACGGGCTACCGACCAACGCACATTGTCAAAATCTGTCACTTGGCCAGGCCAACAACACACTCGTGCATGCATATAGTGGCGGCGGCAGTGGGAGTAGGACGACTAGTCACTTTCCCCACATTTCCCACCTTGCCACCTCACACCTGGCCTAATGAGCTGTCAGCAGCCATGGTGGCCAACAACTGAGCAAAGGAACCGCAAGATTTTGCAGACACTTTTGGTCTAAACAACATGCACAGAGGACAGACACTTTATTTTAAACTTTTTCAAGGATTAAACCACACAACCATTTTAATATAGAGTTACATTTTTAGCATAAAATTTGTACACTACTTTTTGTTTTACTAACTTTGTTTAGAGCTTTTTTTTAGACAAGTCTATTTAATGTTTACCTAAATGCCAATCCTACTCCCAGCCCTTAAAAGTAGGCAATGATTCATTAACCAAATTCAAGGATATAGGTTCTAAACTTTCCTATTCTTAAATATAAATATTCCACAAAAGCAAGAATGGAATTTTAAATCCTTTCCTCTACCAAATACCCTCCTTTATCCTTAGTTTTCTGCACAGAGTATGCATTTTATGGCCAAAATTTTGAGTATATGTTGGCCAAAAACTAAGACTTTTCACCACATATAGCAAGTGCAAGTGTCGTTTTGCCACAAAAGTAGAAACCAAGCTTTTAGGAAATTCTGTTTATTAACTGTGAACTAATCTCGTATAGCGGTTTCTTTGGCATCGATCTGGTCAACATTCGAAATTTTGGGGCCTGCTGCCTTTGAGCCTGTTGCAACAACATTTGCGTTAATTTGCAGGCCAGGATTAACAGTTGCTGTGGCCAAAACAAGATTGTAAATAAAGCAGTACAGTAATAAAAGTTTTTAAAAATTTATTTGAATTTAAAATAAATTCCTGAACTTATTATAATTTAATATAATATAAAATAATTAAAAGATTAATGTCTAAAAATGGTTTAAAAAATTTATTTCATTCTTGAATATTAATAATTATTAAATTTAATATAAAATAATTAAGAAATTAATGCCTAGAAATTGTTAATACATTTATTTAGTTTTAAGTTTCTTCAGGAGGAATTCTTACCTATGAAAATGAACGGCTCAAGTAATTGTTTTTAAGCTTAAAGTAAGGCCAGCTCTTGGCACAAAAGTCTCCCTATAGAATATACCTATCTCGTAAAGAATCCTTTTTTCCCTGTGTTCTAAGCCTGCCCTTCAATAGACCAAATTCAAACTCCTCTGCTACCGATTATGGTCACTCGACCAGGTTCATGCAGAACCCTTTGTTCAGGCAGAACCGAAATGGTATCAAAATCAACCGAATCGGTCTTTAATCGGTCATAGTTACTTATAGAGGGCCGCCTGTATCTCAGACCAATATCAATAACAAAATCCATTAAACCGCTAAATGCCCGCGGGTTGTGTTAAGCCCTTCGTCACTTTGTTTGTTTGATTGACCGCGACTAATTAATAAATTGCGGCAGTTCGACAATGTTTAACTTGGCTGGCAAAAAAAAAAAAAGAGCTATAGCAATGCCCGCATAGTTGACTTCTCACACACACACACACACACTGTACACTCGAACATTTTGTTGATTAAATTATAATAAGCGGAGGCAGCTCTTCAGAGCTCTTAACCCCCCTTGTATGTATGTATGTATATAAGTCAACAATTACAATTATGCTTTGATGACCGTATGACCAGCACACATTAATTTATAATTTGTTCAAATTATAATTGCCGGCCATAACTGCAACAGCGCATGCCAGTGGCATTTGGGGCATTAACATTAACACCCTGGGGACATGACTAAGCCCCTGACACAGCATACGGAGTAATGCCCAGAGGGTCGGCAGAGGGTACACCAGAGGCTTTTGCACACACAAATTTAACCTCTTCAATTGACCGGGCCTCTTTGAGGGATGGGTGTGGGGGGATTGTTTGTCTGTTGACCTTCATGACGTCGTCGTCGTCGTCGTCGTCGTCGTCACACTCATCTCAGTGTTTGCGAGTGAGCGAGAGGTGCACTCAAGGGTTGCACTCACGCCCTGCCCCGCCCGGCTGTCATTTAGTTTTTCAAGGGGCTTTTCCAGCCGCCCGCATACCCTTTAGGCTGATAAAGTACTTGGAAAGGGAGGGGTGTTGTTATGGGAAAATATCTGGCAAGGAAAGGGTATTTAATTCACTTGAAAGTATTGGTTTTTAAGGGAGATTTATGGTTAAAGATAACAAGGTTCCATCAGTAGTTAGGCATTATTTTCACATGTGTCGCCCTAAAGTAAAATATACATATTTAATATAGAAAACAGTTTAAAGTACCTCAAGAACAATAGAAATTTAACTTAAAATTTTTTAAAATTAAATATTTAAAAATCGTTTAGTAACAGGTATTCATCAGTTGATATCTTTCGTGCCTCTTTTAATTAACAAAAGATGACGCATTCAATCTAAATTGAATTATTTACTCGGTTTTTATGAATGAATCGCTCGTAAATGATTCACCCAAGTGCCACAGAAATAGTGCTGGGAGTATGTATATTTAGTTCATTCAATAAATGATTATTTATGGGGCGGCTTGTGCCAGTGAATTCCGGTTAAAAGTAACTCTCTTGGCAAACCGAGCTCATTAATTTTTCGGGACAAGCGCCTCTGTCGTACATACATATTTTTCCACCGAAAAGGTGGAGTTCAAATGGCAACCGAGCAGAAGATTTCTCAATTGTCGCTGCGGCGCCCAGAGGGTATGACAATTTAATTAATTAACGGCACAGAACTCACTTTTCAACATGTGGCGGGCGGATGGCACTGGGGCTGGGGCAGACTTCTTCGAAGGAAGGAAGCTAGGGCAACCTAGGAGACACACATTGACTTGGCCCTTTGGCCCCTGCTTATTATTCAGTAACCGAAAAAGCCGCAAACTGTATGGATGTGAGGCAGGGCAGCCACTTGGTGGGCTCTCCTCGAGTGGCTCCCATTCCCGGCACTCGGTGGTGGTGGTTTTCCATCAATCATGGGAAGCAGTATCATTGCCCGCAGGCGCCTAACCCTTCGATGAACTCATTGAACTCGAATATCACATTCAATGAGGGCCCGACCCTTTGCTAATTGCATTATTTGTTATATTAAAGTCAAATTAACAGGGCAACATCACAGAGAGAGCAAGAGAGGGCCAACAAAATGCTTCTAACCCGCTGGAAAATTCAACTGGTAAATGTTTAATGGGCTTCGTTTGCTTTGATGTTTGCTGGCTATCGCATTTCCCATTTCCCATTTACCATTTCCCGTTTCGCCATTTAAAGCAATTTGCATTTATGTTTTTCGGAAAATGTTGTGCCATGATGCAGGGATCAAATGGAGTTATTACATGAAGTGGCCGGCTCTCAGCACCGGAATCCACTGACCATGGTCGCAAAATTCTATTTCATAAGCGTTGCATGCCTCAAATTTTACAGCAAATAAACATTCCGCCTCGCCGCATCCAATTCTATGTGTATCTGTATCTGTATCTGCATATCCAGAGTGCTGTCAGTGAGTGTGTGTGTGAAAAGTGCTGCTGTGCCACAACAATTTCATTGTTTTTTTTTTTTTTTGTTTGGCTTGACATAAATTACAGCGACAGCACGCAAAAGTTCAGCACGCATATTTTCCAGCTTTCAGCTATTCAGCTATTCGGTATGCCACAGGATCCAGTACCCGGTATCCTGTAAGCCAGTAGCCAGGACTTTTGCATTTGACATTCCCACCAGAGAGCTCAACATTCGCTTTGGGTATACATTTTTGTCATAACATTTTTGTCAATTCCTAAAACGAAACATATTTTTCTGCTTTCCATTCCCTGCCATAGTTATGCTAATGCAGAGGGTCTGGATACTCGGAGGAGTAGCTATCACCTCTGGCCCTTTAGGAAATGTGTCAAAGATTCGCCCAACACAAAATTGAATGTGCCACACACACACACACACACACACACAACACAAGTTGGTTGTGGGGCCAAACAGGAAAAGCGAAAGGATAACTCGGTCAGAACAAGTGCAAAACAAACAAGGTTGCCTCATTAAAGCGAACCCAACACTAGGCAGAGTCCTGCACTGAGGAAATTCTTGGAAATGAAAGAAAAAAAGATAATTTTGTAGGTGAAATTTGCTATTAAATAGAATATATTTTCATTTCTCTACCAAAAAAACGTTAAAAAAGGCTTTGAAATCTCTTTAAAATGTGTCTAAAAGTATGCAATGATTTTACCAGCAAATTCAATGTAAATGTGTATTTTTTAAGCAGATCAGATTACGTTGGTAAGTTAAGTGGGCTTATTAAATTATAAAAACTTCATTTATAATAAAAAATATTGCAAAATATTATAGTATACTTTTGGACAGCTTTTCAAGGACTTTCAAATCTCCGTACTTTCTGCATTTTCTCCAATTCCAACCTCTCTTTTATTTCCTATGTGTATCAGGACTGAAATGGAGACTATCGAACGTGTAAACATCAATTTGCGATTAAATATTATCGCAAGTGGAGGGTCCAGAGAGACCGGAGTAAAGTCCAGAGAAAGGAGAAAGTACAAGAGCTGGACAGAAACAAAGCATACTTATTTGGGTCACTCACGCATACACAAACGGGGGTGTTCTTGTGTATATGTTTTTCCTGTTGTTGTCTCTGCACAGATTGGCGAACGAGGACTAGACGGCAATTTGGTAAACAAGTCGCCCATGACTATATTTAGGTGTCCGTCGTGTTGCCATCATAAAACCCATGCTCCCTCGCATACCCCTCCCACGATCACTCCCCAATAAAGTGGACACTGGCTGGCATTGCATAAATTGAGACCAAGTCTCGAAAGGCAAAGCCAGATTTAGGCCAAGTCGCGTATTCGCTGCACAATACATATCTTTACGACTGACTGGCGAGCACTTCCCCCCCGTCCCCAGTGAGTAACGACCTTCCGCCTACTCCTCCTCCTCCTCCTCCTCCTGCGGGGATACGAAGCAGACGTGCAATCCCACCTCCTCGGCCTGCAGGCTTTCTCCTTGGAAAAAGAAAAGAGGAAGCTGCGTTGCGTGTTGTTGGTATGCTGTGTAAGTCGCTTTTTTATGACCTTTGGCCGCACGAAAATGTGCGTAAGGCATGCGGAAGCGCCACTGGGGTCAGCCCGTCGAGTGTCATCGGGTGTAAATCATATTTACAGTGGTACTGTAATTGAATTAGGCCTCGACCCCCATCCGAGGCAGCACCAGATGCCTGCCCTGGCACCAAGACGAAAAATAAGAGGGAATTTAATTTCATGTCAATGAGGGAGAGAGCACTTACTTGACCTTCTCCTCCGGCCACTGGCATCGAAGACATTATGCTGGCTAAGTTCAATATTATAGTATTGATTGTGTGACTCTTTATACACGTTGACCCATAGGGAGCAAGGGTATAATGACTTGAGTAAATAAACCGTCATACCTTAGGTGAATAAATATAGTTATAAAATTTGTTTTTAATTTAATAATTAATATTATGCTAACTACATCTTTAAAGACCTACTCTTAAAATTAAGGTAAAGTCTAATTAGAAATATTGTAGTTTTTAAAAGAAAAAGTTTTAGCCTTATATTTCTATCCCACTTGCACTCACATTCACCTTAGCTGGTTAGTCAAGTCTCAAACCATTTACGGTTAGGTTTTTACACTTTTTGGAAATTTATTATTCAATTTAATAATATTAATTTTAAATTGTATCTAAAAATATGGAAAAAATATATAATTGTATACAATTGAAAAATAAATAAAAAATATATTTAATTTATTAAAAAATTCTAAAAATTTCTATAGTATAAACCGTTACAAATAGGTTGAAAACTTGGATACATTGGTTCACTTCTCTGCTGTTATACCGCTATATCTTACTTACGAGTAAAATTGTTCAACTCGTAAAACAGTAGTACAAAAACTTATCAACTATTTAAAAAGCAGTGTAAAAGTTGACAGAAAATTTTAAAAGCAGTTCCATAATTTGTAAAATCAGTACAAAGCAGCTCATGGACTATAACATGTAAAAAATAATTTTACGCCAATTGTTGCATGGGAAAGAATTTTTTGCAGAAATATATATGTATTAATATTTTAAAATTTAATTTAAAAAATAAAAAAAAATATATCGAAAATGAATTCATGTTATTTAATAAAATTTTCAAGTATCGAAAAATGCATTTAACGTTAAAAGATAGATAATATCGAAAAATACCTTATAATCGTTACCTAATTTATTTTTTCTTTTTTTTCGATTTATTGGTGATATATATCTAAAGGAATTAAGATTTATCTCAAAACTATTCATCTCAACGTTAAGATATCCATTTATTAATCGACCATAGCTATACAAAATCGATACATTATCGATATATAGAAATGTTCTGCTTATCTAAGACCTTATGACATGATCACTTTATTTTGCCTAACAAAACATCAATTTAAAAAAGCAATAAAAGCTAATAAATATATATAAAAAACTAACTTTAAAATACTTAATAATCCGTTATCCAATACTCACTGTACTTGCCACCCAAAACCCTGTTAGGAAAATGTTTAAAGAGATGTTTTTTTCTCGTAAACTGTCATGTTTTGTAATTTGATTTTAATCTCCTTGCAATTTAAGGCCCCCTTTTGGAAGCGAAACCATCATGAGTGTCAATCTTTATGGTCTGTGATCAGGTGGTCACCACTTCCTAGCGAATTCTAGCAAATTCTGGCTGCAGATCACGTAGCCGCCGCGTTGCCTTTTGGGAAAAGGTGCCACTTCCCGTTCAAGATCTCTCTGAGATCTGAGATCGGCGCCGCGATTGAAGCCGTATCGATTCAGATTTCACGGTGATCTTGTACGATATGTTTTCGTGCATTAATTGCTTTTGAATTTTGGGCGGCGAGCAAAACAAGAAAACAATTTCAAATGTAGCTCACGATCACATGTCTTTTGGTCCCAAAATGGAAACGAGTGCAACAGACTTTGCCACTTTGGCACCGACTTTAGTGTCGGCGTGAATTAAATTGAGTAATTAGGCGGTGCCGGAGCCGGGACCTGGGTTTGCAACCCACAAAACTGGTCTATCCCAAGATCTGCCCGATCCACAAACTGCTCTTTTTGTCTTGGCAATTATTTAGCCTGTTTCAGCGAGCTTTTATTGCATTTCGATTAGTTTCAAATGGGTTTTGGACATTTTTGTCGCAGCTAATTAAAAATACATGCTGTGGAATTTTCGCCTTAGACTCGTTTCGCATTTTTGGCCCGGCCTAAACGTGCATTAATTCAGTTAACAAGTTAATTTCCAGCCCCCCGTCGGCATTGGCAACCCTTAAAAATACACACAAAAAACTCGCCATGGCAACGCATGAGTTTTCCATAACAAAAACCAAGTTTTGCCGGCCAAAAGCGAACAGGAGTGGCATTTCTTTGAAGTTGAGCTTTTTGCCTGGACGAGGAAAAGGAGCAGAGCAGAGTAATCCATGTACGAGCCGGGAACGGAACAAATCAACTGCAACGGCAGGCTCATCGAATTGCCCAGCTTGGAGGTTGTGCGGCCAGGCAAGAAACAAAGTGCCCGAAAGTCCTTGAAAACGTTGTTCTTTTTCATCTTTGTTTTATTTAATTTGGTTTTTTTTTTCATACGATTTGAGGACAAAACAGCTCCCAAAATGCCCAGCGATGCCAACATTAATTGGCTGCTCCACATTTATTTTACTCGGCGCGAGTTCACGCGCTGTCGCCGCCTCATCGAACGTGAGCTGAATCGACACCTGAATCCCGAGTACCTGTACTTTGTCCAGGTGAGCCATCCAGGTTTTGCGGCTAATGCCGAGTATCTTTTCTAATTGATTGCCCTTCGCCTAGGGCCTAATTGACCGCGAAGAGGGCAATAACATTGAGGCTTTGCGACACTTGCAGAAATCCGTGGAGCTCAATCCGCGGAACATTGAGACGTACAAGGAAATCGGTCGGACACTGTAAGTTAACTTGTGTATTTTTTCGTAATAAAACAAATAATTTAACAAAGTTCTAATGAACTTAAGTTTTAGGACAAATAATAGTAATACCATTATTTAAGAATCATTTCTGGAAATTCCAATAAATAATTAATTTCCCACTCGACCAACTACAAATGCACCTTTTAGTAGCCAGAATATTACCCCAAAATGCATTATGATTTGTTATGGGGAAACTGTGTGTGTGTGTGTATTTAAATAATTATATACCCAATCCATTTTCTCAGCTACTTAATGGGTCGTTTTAGCCAGGCTCTGGGGGTTTTCCGGGAGGCAGAGCAGCGCAGCACCCGGCCGGACCATGAAATATATCATTACCTGGGCGAGCTCCTTTATCGGGCGGCCACCACGCAAAGCCAAATGGAGGTGGCCAGGCAGCAGCAAGATGAATCCCGGGCCTACTTTGAGCTTGCAATTCAATCAGGACGGAAACTGGAGAGCTTTGTGCGTTTGGCAGAACTCTATCGCAAGGAAAAGCAATACCAAAAAGCCATCGATGTGCTGGAGACATGCCTGCAGTCAGTTTGCTAATGACATGAGATTGGTTTTGAGTTTCATTTTTTCTTTTTCATTTACAGCCTGACACCTGAAAACTCCGAAGTGCTGATTGAAATCAGTGTTTTGTACCTGAAAATCAACGAGACCCAAAAGGCGCACGATCGTCTGGCGGAAGTCGTCAGCATCGAGCGGAAATGCTCGCCCAAGGGTCTGTTGGCCTTCGGGGCCATTTTGCAGGTGAGTTGGTTACCAATTTTTGATAAAAGTCACCATCCTAACGATTTAAATTTTTAAATACTGCTTGTATATATCTCTGTTTTTTTTTTTTTTTTTGTTTGCAGTCCCGGAACGACGTGGATGGCGCCCTTAGCAAATACAGCCAAATCGCAAACGCTGAGCCGGAAATTGCCGAGCTCTGGAACAACATTGGATTGTGCTTCTTCAAAAAGCAAAAGTTTATTGTGGTACTTAAATTCTCAAGTTACATATATACATATGTATGTATCATTTTGGCATTTAAATATTTCATCATTTTTTCCAGGCCATTTCATCTCTGCGCAAATCCGTTTGGCTCTCGCCGCTTAATTACAACGCTCTGTACAACTTGAGCTTAATATACATTGCCTGTGAGTGGTTCCCCAGAATATAAGCACACTCTTTGTAAAGTCAACACAAAAATGTGTGTATATTTTTCTTTTAAAGCTTTACTTTTTGTTATTTCTGTGAAGCACATTTTGTGGAATTTTCAGATGAAATATTCAGAGATTGAATATATTATTTCCAGCAATTAGCTAACAAAAAATTCAACAGGTTTGCAGTAATATTTTTCAGAATTTCCACAAGTATTTTCATGTTGGAAAACTATACAAACTTTACCAGCACGTTTCATGTCCGAAAGTCCATTGTTTTGTAGCTATTTTGCGGAACAAACGTTTGGCAGTTAGCCAAAACTGCACATGCCATTGCAACTGCTGCAGTGATTGGTCAATACAAAAGCTGCAAATTCACAAAACTTGTCATTTCTTAGGCAGAATGACTACCCATTCATTAGTCCGAGGAAAACGGAGGGAAACCTGCTTGAAAAGGGTTAAATAGAAATAGAGGGAAAACTACAGGCTGGAGGTTTTAATAAATTTCTTAAAAGTGCCAAGAAAAGCCAGGGCCTTAGGCGTTCCGGTCCTAGGCCTTATTCAGCATTGTTAGTAGCTACTTTCTTGTTGGTATATGGTTGTTATTGTTATTACTTGTTTTGTTTACCCAAACTCGACCGCAGCTGAACAATATGCCAGTGCCTTTCACACGCTGGCCGCAGCCATAAACCTGCGCAAGGATAATGCCGAGTGCTACATGCTCCTGGGGCGTAAGTAAGCTATACCTATAATCACTGGGAAAAAATTCTATAAAATTCTATATTCAAAAAATTATATTTGCCAAAATAGTGGGCTGTCTTTTGACTTTTAATTTATTTTTATATAAAATATTACCTAAGATTTCTTAACTATTAAATTAATTTTCCGATGTTTTTATTTACTGAAGCTTACTAAATATTTTGTTTTAATTAAAATAAATATTTAATATTGTTGTTCTACCATCAAAAATCTAAGAAATTAATAAATTACAATTTTCTGTTAAATATTTCTCATAAAAAAATACACTAAATTCTAGGGAAAAAATTTCCTTCTTCTGCACTATTTGCTTGTTCAATATTTTCCTCTGTTTCATCTTCAAAATAATAATAATAACCATACTTATCCATCCCACAGTGTGTTTACGTAAGCTGGACGACTTGGAGAACGCATTCGTGGCCCTGGAAAGGGCCAGTGGCATGGCATGTGGCCAGCAAGGCTCGGTACGGAATCCTTTGGTTGTGATGAACTTTGCCCTGTTTTGCTATGAAACCGGAAGACTGGCCCTGGCCGCCGAGCAATACAACAGGTTCATGAGCCAGGCCCAGGACCTGCTGCTGCCCACGGAAGTAAGTCGCCTGAGATACCAGCACTCCCAGTGGATGTATGCTGCGGCACGTGAATGAAAAGAGCCTTCCCTAATTGGTAGCGAAATCCAAACCAAACCCAACCAACCCAATATTCCATAAAGCCTTCCATTTAATGCTCTCCATTTCCCAAACAGTACAAATTCCAAGCCACCAAGCTGAAATCTCTTCTGAGAATATCGAATCAAGGCAACGGCATCCTGCTGGATGCTGCAGACTCAGAGGACTCGGATTTGCGGCAAAATGGATTCGAGGAACTACCACCAGATGATCTGCCCTTGGAGGTGAATGCAGTTGTAAGCCAAAACTGAAGTTGGATGATTCGTAGAATTAAAGCAGTTTCCCCAAAAAATGTTAAACGCTAAATAAATATTTATTAAACGCGCCAAACTCACATCAAACATTTATTTGAACGTGTGTTCACACCTATTTGTAAATCGTAATATAAGCTGTTTAAATAGTATTCTGTAATTAAACTCTCATAAAAAAAGCCAATGTGTAATGCATTGGCGCTTAGCTGGAATCCAGTGATCGAAGTTTTGATTTTTCGAGCCAAGAAGACAGATCAACTTGGGGCTCACAGAGTTATCTGTCCTCTTGGCCATAGCTATCCTTGGATTCCGGTTATGATAAGACTTTATTTATTTTTAGTTTTTGTGGAAAGTAAGTGTGTCGTGTTGGTACCATCTCAGTACCTTAGTCGCTTAGCCTAGCAAAATCTTACGGGCTAAGACACGAGTTCGAAACACCATTTGGTTAATGCATAATTCTTAGAAATTAATTTTAATTGGAAAGGAAATGGCACTTGCTAAACAGCCAAATCACAAACGGAATTAATTCTTGGATAATCAATGGAAATCAATCCAATAGGTCAACCGATATTTGCTTTAACCAAAATTTATATATTCCGGCTCACAGTTTCTCTTCTTTTTTTTTCGTTATGCAATGCAACGAAACTTTTACAAAGTTTAAGGTTTAGAAATTCTTAGTTGGATTAAGCCCTGAACATCTTGGATGCCCTTCACCTAGTCCCCATAAAAATATCTCTACAAAATGTTTCTGCAGAGCCTTTTAAAAATCACATCTCAGCGGTATCGATATCGATACCAATCTCTAATATGAATCCAAGTCCTGTTTAGACGCACGTGGTGGTCACTCGGGTCAGTCGGGTCATCTCGGTGCTGCCGAAGTGCCGCTTCATGAACAGCGAACGGAAGGTGGTCCGGAACTGTTTCGACATCAGTCCGTAGAGCACGAATCCTACGGCCGCGTTGATCAGCGCCAGCAGGTCCATTAGCTCCCCAAAGGGCGGATAGCAGTGGGCGAAGAAGCACTTCTCCATCACGCTCGACAGCAGGCCGAGCAATCCCTGGGGGAACTCGGTGACCAGGAAGAGGACCAGCACGGCCACCAGGAGGAGGGTGGTGCGATCATTGCGACGATCGCAGCGTGGCGGCCTGAAAGGTTAAAAATATGTTATATTTTCCTTTAAAATCATTAATTTAAATTTTTAATAATTTGTTATACGATTTTTCGATAAATTTACGATATATTGAGATTTTTGTTAGTATTTTCGATAATCCTTATATTTAACAGAAATTTATTTCTAAATCTAAAACAAAGAAATACTCGTTTTTCGCGTTGCTTTTAATTTCGATATTTTTTTGCTGCGATCTTTTCGATATTATTACAATATCTTGCCATTTTTCTTTTATATTTTTTTACATATACATATTTTAGTACTTACTTCTTGGACTTGGACTCATTCAGATTGAGCTGGATGGCATACTTGGCGGGATTACTGTAGTCCCTTAGCTTCAGACGACGTCTGGAGGCCTCGCACAAGACATGCATGAGCACGGCACTGATCACGATCAGAATTCCGCAGGGTAAAAGTTTAATAATCACGGAATGTATCCAAAAATTGAACCTAGAATTCATAATATAAATAATTATACCTTAACACAAGGATTTTTACCCCCAATCTCACCTGTATAGAACCGAATCCTGGTCAAAATACACATGGTACATGGCCTCCGCATTGACACTGTCCACGTCATACGTTTCGCGCACCTTAAACACAAAATATGTGGGCAGGCAGAGGATCGGTGACAGGATGAAGGGCAGGAGGATCGCCTCTCGGGAATGAGCGAGCAGGAAGTTGGCACAGCCCCCGTTGGGATGTCTGTGGAATAGAGATGGTAACATTTGGCTATAAACAAAAGACGGGGAGGAAGAGAAGAGAAGCCACATAATGCCACATTGAAGTTTTAATCATATTAGCCGGATGTCGTTTCGAATAGCGGATGCGGATTAGCGTGATTAATATGAATCAATGCCGAAACTCAAAATGTATGAGGAGGGTGTGTATCAGGACTAGAGATAGATCATGCAATGCTGGCCTACAGATCCACTCACCTGATGGCTACATATCGCCAAATGGCCAGTGTTACGGTCAGTCCAATCGAGATGGTGTGCAGGATCTGGGTAAAGTGCATGTGGATCAACAGGCAAACAGCCCAGGTGTAACTCAGATCCTTTTCACCTGTCGAACAAAAAATAATAGTAAATATTTTAGAAATTTAATTATTTTACTATATATTTTCGAAATAAAACCCTCTCACCTGGCCCCATGTAGATATACTGATAGGAAGTGTAGGGTATATATTCCAGCATCACAAACATATCGGCCACCGCCAGCCACTTGAGGATATTATTTATGGGCGTCTTGGCCATTTCCTTTCTGGTCAGAACCATTATGTTCAAGATGTTTGCTATCGTCCCGAATATGCAAATCTATGTGATTCAAGTAAACAACAAGAAGCAATATTCAAGGGCTGTAGATAAAATATGTGAGTGTTATTTGTAGAAAAGAAGAATGTTTCAGAGCTCTCACACTCTTTCAATTGATTGCACATTCTCCCCTTTTGGAATTTAGAGTGGTTGAATGTTTTATTCATTCAGCTCGTGATGTACGATGGGTTCTTATTTCACACTTTCTCTCACAGCAAACTTTTGTTTAACTTTTGTGAGTAACTTTAACTCACTTCTTGAGTCAAACTATTAAATTTTACTTGGTAAACAACCAAAGGATTCACTTTGTTCTAACTATTTGAAACGTAATAAAGTGACTTCAAAGTGAAAACTCAGTTTCCCTAAGAAAAACAGTCAGATAAAGCTTAATGATTAAGTTTAAGCTTCAACAAACAAAAAATCTCTGCAAGAAAAATGTTTTGCTGAAAAGATTCCTAGGCAACAAAAAAAAAACCTAATGTTTGGAAATTAAAATGAAAGGGAAAAACACATTAACGCCTTAACCACATCAAACATAATTTATATCCGTTCAGCAAATCCCTTTAAAGCGACCCAGAGCCCCAAAACAAAGGACTCAGGGCTCATTCCATCCACTTAATGCAATTTGAGCTGAACAGACCGAATTGCTTTAATTCGAAAAAGGGACGGAGTATCCTGGACTTGGGCCAGAGCTCAAAGGTGAAAGCGTCCCTTGAATTCATCAGCCGACAGAGACGAGACCCTTTCTCGGTTACATTCATGAGGCGCCTTGGCCTTCGCAGCTCAGTCATTAGTCAAAAGTTTCCATTGTTTTCCCCCCAAAACATGAATAGCGTTTTTTTTTTTTGGGTTAAAGGGGGAAGCACTTACCATCAGGGATACGTATCCATGGATGCTGTTGTAGGCGCGCAGCCAGTTGTAAATTTCACCTTGACAATAGCCCTGACACTCGTCCACCTGGCTGGACATGTTCTTCTTCTGGAATTCCTGCCAATACTTCAGGAACTTGTCGATATCAGTTTTGGTTATCTGCAGCTCTTTCAGAACCGTCTTGTTGAAGGCCGCCATTTGGGGCTGCAAATGCGATTGGGTCATGTTGAGGCTGGTGTCCTGCATTGTCGCAGTTTGATAAGCCTTGCGGTTTTATTTACATCAAAAATTAATAAACTGCAAAAAAAAGAAGGTAAATGTTAGTAAATTGTAAAGGGTAGTTTAAAAAAAGACATTTTAAAAGGAAAAGAGTATTTTTACTAAAGGTTCAATGTGATATATCGAAAAAGATATGGCGTTTTTTAGACTGATACTATTGAAAATATCGTTAAGTTTGATATATCGAAAATGAAAATATCGAAAACTATCACATTTAATGATTGAATATCGATATAAGCGTACAAATTTAATGATTTGTCTCTTTAAACATATTTAAAACATATTTTGATAGTTAGCTTATATATTTTTTCAGGAATCATAATTTAAACAATATTTAGGGTTTCCTTACGTATATCGATTTATCGCTTATATATCGCAACTTTATTTTTCAATCGAAATCCCCATTAAATGCCCACACATCATCAACATATAGATACTTTTTTTTGCATCTTATTCTGCAGATATATTTGTTCTCTGTGCACATTTTAATTAATGATGCATATGTTATGTCAGGTGGACTCATTGTAGTTCAATTGTATAGAAGGTTAACCACCACATGTGTAAAATTGCTTTTGTCTAAGCGCTGCGGCGGCCACCAGGGACCCAATTAAGCAGACAATCAGATCACATGGAAAACCATAGTTTGGCAACTTGTTTAGCTTGGTTAAATGACATGTTTGTGAACAACAGATTGTGTAGTCTAATGACATGCAACTAACTCCCACGCCTATCAACAACAATAGCAGGCAAATGTTTTTGGCATCTGAAAACCACAAGAACAACCAGAATTTATACCCAAAATTTGTGGGCCAACTCAAAAATCAAATCGAAATATTTGCGTTTGACATTTGTTGGTCGAATTGGAAAAGCAACTGTGCAGCATAATTAACGAAATATTTGAGTGGCAAAAGTGGAGCCTGAGCACCACCTGTCCGACTGTCTACCTGTGATGCAGAGCAGCCTGGGCGTTGTTGGCAATTAATTGGCAAACACACCAAATACATGCAGAGAAAAATATCTTTAAAATTGAATAATTGATTTTTATTTATAAATATATTATTATGAATACCAATAGTAAGTTTAATCTAAGAAACCCTCAGAAAATGTGGCATTTAGGGTTTGAACTATTTATTATTACTTGAAATTGTGGTTTAACTCAAAACTCTTCTCATTTGTAGACCTTTTTTATCCGGTTTGCTTTTGTGAAAAGTTATCTCTAGTTGTCCTACAATTGACAATATGACACTGCCTACCCAGATCACTCAGTTGGCCAAATCAATGTCGACATGTCCACACGTCATCAAAGGTGTTGCATTTGGCTAATGGCCCCGACGAATCTGAATCTAAATTTGAATCTGGATTCGAATCCTGTTGGCCGTTAGCAGTTTCGCAACCCCGACTGGCACCACTTTACTTCACTCCACATTGCATTGCCTCATCTGGTATGCATAATTTTGAATTACTTGCTCGGTTCGGTGGAGTTCCAATGGAGGGGAAGGCTGGGGACTCGTGGTCTCGACTCATTTGATGTTGATCGATTGGCCTTTCGATTTTGTCAAACGCTTTTACATCTGTTGCTAGCAATATGAGTCTGAGTGACTGTACTTTGAATCGAAATGAAAAATGAGTTCGGGGAAATATAATATCAATTCTACTGGCAAAAGTTCATTTGGTAAAAGTAATAACTTCCCACACACCATCCTTTTTTCCCAGGTTCTGTCTTGCCACAGATTAATCTGTTTAAGTTTTAAGTCCTTATATATGTCTATAAATGTTGCAAATTTATGAATAAATTTCTAAAATAAGTCATATATGAAATTTTCTAATAGAAATTAATCCTAAAACAAGTCAAACTCTAAAAGAAAGTTAAATTATAAGTGTTCTACATAAAATTTGATTCTATTTAATCAAAATCAATAAAAAAAAAACTTTTTAGGGCACTTGCACAGAATTAATAAACCCGACACGCTAGAAAATGAATCTATTAAAGCCGTGTAACTCCCCATTTGGTGCTTTCTTTCATTAAGTTTTAATTACCAAGTAGGGAAAGTCAAGGCTTTTTGCTTAGCCATTTCTTGGCGGCTTTGGCTCTTGGCAATTATCTAGTTAGCCAAGTCGCATTCAATTCAAAGGCACGTGGCCTTGAGGAATATGTCTAAACAGGTGGCGCACCCACAGACATCCTTAGCGGCTCACCCCCACACCCTCACACACACACACACACAGGCACTGGGGAAACAAAATGGCGCCATCAACTGACAGCTGCAGATAAACAGCAATGGCACTCCAGGCTCTTCCTTTGCTAGCTGCTGTTTCGCGTTTCTATCTTCTCTTTTTAGCCATTCGCTATGCCGTTAATTAACGTTCCGCTTGTCAAATATGCCTCCAGAGTGTGTAAGTGTGTGTGTGTGTGAGTTTATTTCCTCATTTTTTATTACCACATTTTCCTGGATACTAGCGACTGTTATCGGATAGAACTCAGGCCATATAACTCCCGCTGGGCCAATTGGCTAAACGATTCTTTAACAGTTAAGCTGCGAGGCCATAACAAGGACCTAATTATGAAGACCGTTAAAGGCGAGAACTACCACTTAAATGCTAAACGTTAAGAGAGATTCCCATCACTCGAAAAGTCAACCATTTTCAATTAGCCAAGGTAAACGCAGATTGTGTGTTTTGTCTGAATTGTATCAACCATTTGTTGCCGTCTCTGCGTAATGGCTTAAACAAATTGTTCAAATCATTTCAAGTCATAATGGAATTCATGCTCATACAAAATTTATTGAGCCCATTTGTCAGAGTCTCCCCAAGAGCTGCTGGGCAGCTGGCTGAAAAAGTAATTGAAATTGTTTGCCTAGATTATAAACGAGATAAATGGAAAACCATGGTAGTTTGCATATATGCAAAAGCAAAATGAAAATGAATATTTTTGCAATGGAAACAAAAATAAATTCTTCAATTAAATCGGGCATAAAAGGATTAGTTTTGGATTTATTCATCTGTAAATAAGATTTAAAGAGCATGTAAATTACATTATTGTTTTATTGATATTTATTGCTTTATTTTTATATTTTAAAATTCTTTAAAGTTATTGGCTTAAAATGTAATTTAAAGTGGGTTTATTTAAGCTTTAAAGTTCAAGCACAGAAGACTCAGCCTGCTCAGCCTATTGGCCATCAAAATCAGTTTGTTTATGACTTGAACACTTGGCCATTGAAGTTATTGAGAGCTGCACATAATTTATGGTGGCAATTGGCACTCAAAGTGAGTACTCGAAATAATTTGCTGAATTAAAAAGAAACACACGCATGGGACTGGCGTTCTGTCAGATACTCAGATACTCACACTCAGATACTTTTCGACTCGGCTTGGCTTGGCTTGTTTGTGCAATTTTGGCTTGATGTGGGCATATATACATATCTTTTTTTCTCAATGCGTGCGTCTCTTGTGCTGACTTTTTGCCAGATTTTTACTTTATTTTTGGGCCTAAATAGTTTTTGCCTAATGAGTGCGTTTGACTTAGTTTTGAGTGAGTTTCTAACAATCCGTGCAGCTGCTTGAAAATCGTATAAATAAAGTCGTTCTGGCTGCCAGCGATGTTAGTTGAATTAAAGCCAGCCAGCAAGGAGCTTCAAGTTGAGTCCCCAAGACCATAAATCATAAATAGTTAAACAAAATGAAGTTCACTGTAAGCATTTTGAAAAACACCAACAAAAACTACCTTAAAATAATAAAAATAACAACATTTTTGCAACTCAAGTCAAATATTTCAAGTATTTCTGCCAACATTTTCAATTTTCTCCTTACTCGCTCATTAAACGCTAATGGAAAATTCCTGGACACGCAACAGTTGCTACTGCTCATCGCCAGCGCTGCCTGCATCCTGGCCGCACCTGCTCCCGCCGCCGAGGAGCAGCAACAGCAGCAGGAGTCTTCCGTGAAGGCCAAGCGAGGACTCTCCCTGGGCCTGGGCTACCACGCCCCTCTGCTGACACATTCGCATTACGTGTCTGCCCCAACGGTTGTGCACCATGCACCCATAATCTCGCATGCGCCGCTCATCTCGCATGCACCGCTCATTGCCCACGCCCCCCTAATTGCCCACCATCCGGTGTCCTCGGTGTCCTATCACCTGCCCACCTACCACTCCATCCACCACTTCTAAAGAGCTTCGACGATGCGTGAGCAGCAACAGCAATAGCAGCGCACAAGAATCCTAAAATCCTGCAATAGCATTCCCAGAAATTTGTATTTGCATCGGTCCCTTCTTCCTGGAAACTGTCAGCAAACCAACTGCTTTTGTAAATATACGTAAATTTTATATGAAAATATACATTTTGCTGGTTTTGTGGTCCTTTAATCATCTTTAAGGGGGTCTTCTCATTGGGCAACTTTTTTTTTTCGATTTTTTTTTTTTTGCATTTATTTATAGTTAGGGATGGTGTGTATATGTCCCCAAAAGGATTTTTAGAAATTCGAAATACTTTAGAAGATACAGCCTTTTTTGTGAAGCAAGTTCTTCGCAAAATGAGCTTTTTTCAAACTTCAAACGCGTTTATCTCGAAACCACGTTTTTCGAACTGGCGGCCATGATATCTCCAGTTCAACTGAACCGATTTTCATGAAACAAAGTGGAGTCGACGCAGAATTGTCACCATTCTCGGGTGACGGAACAGATTTTTTTTTTAATTTTTTTTTCTATTTTTTTTTTACACTAAACTACAAAAAAAAAGCCCGAAATCGAAATTTTTTTTTTTAATGGCCGCCATTTTGTTTAAAAAAATTTAAAAAAAAATCTGTTCCGTCACCCGAAAATGACATCAATTCTGATTATAACCCCGTTTTTATTTTTCATTTCGGACGCTCTGGAGACCCTGAATCGTGGCCGCCAGGACGACACCTTTTTTTTCGACCACCAAGTTTGAAGTCTCATTACTCTTTGAACAACCCTCGTATCGAGGCAAGAACAACTTTTTTAGTTACTTTGAACATTTTTGAATACAATAAATAAAAAAAGTTTTCAATTATTCTTTGCGTTTTCAAATAAGAATTTTTTTAAAAAGCGTCCAAAAAACGGCTTTTGAATGAGAAGACCCCCTTAAATGTGTGGGCAGATAGCTCTTAAACTTGGAACTTTGTGTGGTTCTAAAGTTAAACGAAGCCACACAGCACAGCGAAAAAAGAACTTGTAGTTAATTTTATAAACAAAAAAATAAAAATAAAAAAGAAAAAGAACACTTGACAATGTCCATATTATCTATAAAAATAAAATAAAATAATATATAAATATTTAAATCATAAACTTTGTAAAGAAAGTGCAAATCGACACTTTAATCTTACCTCATAAAAAGGTTTTTTTGTTGAAAATTGTATAACTTATAAACCTTAATCATTTTTTAAAACCTAGATTTAGTTTATAGCAAGTTAAAGTCTTCATAAATGCATTTGATAATATCCTATTATAATGTTTCATCCTGCAAATACCCACATTTCCCTGCAATTCAGCCACTTGACTGGCTGGGTGAATATGTATAATCCCTGCACTTACACTTTTGTTGTTACGAGTCCCCCTAGCAGCATTTTAGCGTCGTTTGCCATCTAAATTGTGGTCATGATTGTGCTGCAATGCAGTTTGCCGTCCTTTAATGAGCATTAAATGCAGCTATTTAACAGCGCAAAGCTTGGTTTAAATGGACACAATTTTGGTTTATAAAGCTGCATTGCATTACAGCATTTATGCTCTTTTGAAGCTCCATTTTCACATCAAGTTTACACTCCTACTATGTAATCTTCTTTACCCATTTTCATTTCAACAATTTATGGGGGGCAAATGCTATACTTCTAGTAAGGCGCTGCCATGAAATGTCAGATTATGGCCAACTTAGGAAAGCATCAAGTTCTCTGGAAACTCACTTGCTGTGGCTGACAAGAAATTTAGTTGGAAAGACAGCAAACTTTTATTTGAATGTCTGCAAATAGAACTTGGCTTGATTAAAATTCCTAAACTTTAACACTCACTGAAACAGAATTACAGCCTGGGAAGTACAGTATTTACCATAAATCATAGTTTTTATTTGATTATTTTCACTTAACCGCTTAGAAGTGTGTATTTAAACATCATATTGTGTCCACCTATCTTACTTTTGTATTTATTACAAATGTGATTTGTTTGCACTTATATTTCTTACATCTAAAGGGAAACGTAAAATCGTTGATTAAAACTGCATTTTGCCATCCTAGTCCGAGAAGCTGTCGCTCCAGTAAGTGGTGGTTGGTGGGGCCACGGCCTTGAATAGGTCTCTACCCTCACCGGGGCGCCGCTTGCCGTGGTTACCATGGCCGTGGGAATGGCTAATGCGTGGCTCCATTTTGATACGTGGCTCCTCTTTGATACGCACCTCCTCCCTGGGCCGCTGGCAGCCGATGGCTTGGTGGCGCTGCAACCGTTGCGATGTGAGGAAGGTCCTCTGACAGCGCTTGCACTCGTAGATGAAGCCATGCTCGTCATGCTTTACGGCCATATGGCGCTTGAGTTCCGCCCGCAGTCGGAATACCTGGGAGCACAGCTCACAGCGGAACTGCGCACGCTCCTGTTCATGCCGCTCCATGTGGGTCTTGTAGGCCCACTCCACCTTGAACTTCTTGCCGCAAATGGGGCAAGTGTGTTCCGTCCGTTCGTGGGTCTTGCGGTGCAGCACATAGGATTGCTTGCGGGAGAAGGTCAAGTCGCAGTGTTCGCACTCAAATGGACCGACAGACGCTGCCGGTGTGGTTGGATACTTCTTCTTCGGGACACTGGGCGAGTCCTCATCGTCGTCCTCCTCCTTACTCCTCTTCATTGGGGTCTTTCGCGGACGTCCTGGCTTCTTCTTCTCCTTCATTTGCGAACTGGCATCAGAGTCTACGGAATCGCTATCCGCACTTGTCGATCCACCGACATCGGATACCTTGAACTCGTCGTCGAGCTCCTCCTCATCCTCACTGGAATCGGTCACTGGTGCATCGATGACCACGTAGCCGCGGGGACGCCGCACCTTGTTCTTGCTGCGGGACAAGCGCTTGCGCAGATCCTGGTCCGTGGTCTCCAGTTGCTTCCGCAGCTGTATGGCAATGGTGAGGCTCTCCAGGCACTTAGTGCAGATGAACTGGGGCATAAAGTCCTTGGGCAAAATCGAGACACTGGGGCATATGACCAGCAGCATGTCCGCGGGCGTGGCATCGATTTGCTTTTTGAACAGGTCGACTAGATCCTCCTTGCTGGTGCAGACGCGGCACTGGTTCTCATCCACCACCTCCTCTATTTTGCGCTCGCGAGTGGGAGCTGCTGTGGCCTCGCCATCGACATGTTCGCCGGGCTCATCGCCGGTGATTAGTTCGCCCTCTTCGTCGCTGGCCTCGGGCTCTAGAACTTCTTCTCCTTCCTCGGTGGGATCTTCAGTTCCATCTTCATCTTCTTCGTCGGCTTCTTCGCCGTCGGCATCTTCGCCTTCATCTTCTGCTTCGTCTTCACCTTCTTCCTCATCCTTGTCGGCTTCTGGACCTTCTCCTTCTCCCTTGGCGGCTTCATCCTCGTCTCCTTCTTCGCCAGCGGTTGCTTCAGTCACCTTTTTTGTTGTTTCTTCTCCAGTGACTTCTGCCTCTTCTTTTTCCTCAGCTGCTGCAGCATCTTCAGATTCCTTGTCACCCTCTTCACCGGATTTTAGCTGCTCTTCACCGCCATCGGCAGCTGCAGTTTTCTCGGAATCCTCGATATTGCTAGTCTCCGCCTCCTCTCCGCCTGCACTGCCTGATGCATCGGCTTCCTTCTCCTCCTCCGTTGGCATTTCCTCGTCCAGGTATTCCGCCTCTGCCCCCTGATTTCCAGTAGTGGCTTCCGAATCCTGCAAAATAAAGTAAATAAGCCGTGAAGTGTGTGGATTTCCTCCAAATCTCTAAGCTCAACGCACCTCTAGGTAATCCATAATCCCGCCCACAGCTCCAGCGCCGCCATCCAGGGATTTGACGCTTTCCTGTTGCTGTGGCTCCGGGTTTCCCTGAGCATTCTCGCGCAGCTCGGGACTAATACCGGCGGTTCCATTAGTTTCTGCCACGGGCGTTATGTCTGCCTCCATTACGCTTGGATTTTATTCTATTTATTTTCGTTTTTTCGTTTTTTTCTCAAAAGGAAGCAATCACTTTGCAAAAGTGGAAGGGGGGAGTCTCTTTTTTTTGGCGGGGCCACCGGCGTATTTATACGTTTATCTCTTTTCCGCACAGATTTCTTAACGCGCACTCGGTTTTCCGGTGTTTTCGTATTCGCCTTTGTCTTGTTTACGGTTTTTTGATTTATTTGCTTAAAATGCGAGCACAAATTTCAATGCAAGATGCATTTTTCTCCGATTTTTTTTTCGTTAAAATTTTTTACTTGCAGCCATATTGGATAAGTATACACCAGCGCCCAGCTGTTTGCCTATCGATACTCCTGCGCATGTGCGATAACTATCGATAGCGATGACGATGAGGCAAGAGTGGCGGGGAATTTGAAAAATAAGAATAAGGCAATGCTTACTTACTACTAGAAAATGTTGTTTCAAAAGAAATTACTTAGTTGTTGAAAATACACTTTAAAAATTTCCCAAAAATATCATAAAATAGCCATTAAACCATAAGAACCCCTCATAAAGTCAAGTATATTTTGGCAAAAGACCCTACCTACGCGCGTGTTTGCAATAAAACTGGGCAAAAAAAAATACAAAAACCACCCCCCGTTCCCGCCCTCGTATCAGCTTGAATCAAAAACCGTGTCGTCTTGACTTTTCAACACGGCAGGAAATAAAAATTACGTGATTTGCATAATTTTTCCACCCGCTGTTGTGGTGCGCATTAATTTGAGAAATGTAAGAACATTTTAACATCAACCATTCAACACTTTGTTTCTTTGGGGGAAAAATAACAGCAAATACAAGGCAGCACTTAGTCTGGCTTTTCAGTTTCCAATTGCCAAAAGTCCCCAAATGCCGCTGTATTACTCAAATGTAAATATTTCCATTAAAATCAATTCCCAGTATAAACGCAACTGGCACTTTGGTTGTGTTTGCCTTCAAATAAGCAAACACATTTCAATAAAGTGCCACCTCACCACTTTTCCGTTTCGACCAAAAGCCCCGAGGATGACACGAGCTTGATATTTATTTCAATTATGCGGCGATGGGGCGACCAAGTAAAATGTCCCTGCTAATGCCAACGATTTTCCGGATGTCACTTGCTATGATTCAGAAACTCGACAACAGGTCAAGTCAAATCACTGGGAGAAAAAATCCCAAATTATGTATAAAATATTAATATGATTTTTATAGATATAAGATCCTTGTTTACATAAAATTCTCAACATGCCAGTTATCCTTTTTACTATTACGCTCTTTCCTTAAGTATGATAGAAGTTTTCGCTCTCTTGGGGTTACTCGTTTCCACACATTGCATTACAAAAAGTAGCGAACGAGAGAGTTTCTTTTTTGATGCTCTCTGTGGAAGCTTCCTCTCTATTCCTGTTATATTGTTACCATTGCGCTCTTTCCTTAAGCATGAGAGCAGTTGTCGCTTTCTTGGGGCTACTCCTTTTCACGCTTTGCAATATACAAAAAGTAGCGAACGAGAGAGTTTCTTTTTAGATGCTCTCTGAAGGAGCTTTGCATATGGGTTAGCATATTCCTCTCTCTTCCTGTTATATTATAATAATATAATATCAAAATATGTTCAATTGAATAAAGAAATTTTCCCTAATATATTTTATTTTTTTAAGGTGTGTTGAGAGAGCTTTTCTAGCTAGAAGTAACACAACTAACACTATGTTATTATATACTTTTTTTTCGTACTGTAAGCATTTTCTTTTCTGTTGCTCTTCTGCATGATTTACGCCAACAATTATCGCACCAAGACGTGCTCGGGCAGCCACTTGACATTAACATCGTTTTCCCCAAACTAGGGATGCTCTCTCACTCTTATCCTGCATCCTGTTTAACGTGTCTCGGAAGGGATCGCTTATGACGCCAGAGATTGCACCGGCGGAAAGGCGGAGAGGCGAAGTGAAAAGATAAATATAGCGGCCTGTCGTCTGTGGCAATGATAAAAAAGCTCGGCCATGTCAACTGACACACACGATTCAACTCCCGACGGCGTCACGCAGTGATTAATTATGCATGAACGCCGCCATCCCAAAGACAAACAGGCAGCATATGCTTTGCTCGCTCCTTGCTGAAGGCTTAAGCCTGCTTTGCCAGGACACTGAGAATGTCTAGTAGTGATGGGATGGAAACCCTCCTAGGTACACGTACCTAGAGTTCTATTAAGTATTCTTTACCTAGTAAAGCAATGGTATAAGTTTAAAGATGAAATTCTAGTTTAAAATTTATTTTAAAACTAAATGTTACTATCTTACCTTTAGGTTTTATCTTAAAGTAAAAATTCTTTGATATATTATATGTTTATTTATAAAAGTACACTATACTATAACATTTTTTATATGTAAAAGAAACATATTTATTGCTGGCATCAATTAAGTTAAGCTCGCTCTCCAAAAAAAACCTTTAAATATTATTGACAGCTGTCAACTGAGGATTTAAATTATAAAATCTCAGGTAGGGCCCTTATTAAGGGCCATAATTACATACTTTATGCACTCTTCTGAACGCTCAAGGATTTTTAATTAAAATTAAATCTGTTGCAGATGCGACACCTGCCATAAATACGTGATTTTTGATCGATGTGTTAAGCAGTTAAATTGTATGCACATATGGATTTTCCTAGGAATGGTAAGAGTGATTATTTAGTCAAAAGCGAGTTGCACTTTGTAAATCCCTGGCAACATCTAGCTTTAGGAATTCGAATTTTCCTAGCTGCTGTCGCTGTAGTTGCTTTTACATCTGTTACCAGAATTAAACAGATTTTATTGCAAATTTTCAAACCCAGATTTTAGGACACAAAAAATCCTTAAGTCGCAGAGATCAAAATAGTGGATAGGCTGTACAAAGTGCTATGAGTTTTATAAGCTTACATCCAGGTATTTCTAAGAAGGTCTTCCCTACTTATGCTTTTCTAGTAACTTTGGTTAAGAATAAAGTGAAATTCATGAATTATTTCCAAGTTGCTCAATGCAAATTACGTGTCCTCTTCCTGAGCCCTCGGAAACTTTGGAAGTATTAGTCAAGAAACTTTTTCGTGGCCGCAGCGCATAATGGTTCCCAGGAAATTAACTTTGCAATAATTCGATTTTCACCTGCCAGCTGAGTCGGAAATCCATCAATACAGCAAGCTCCTGAAACTCTGATAAATTTTACATCAGCACGTGTATTTAATATGTTCATGTTTCATGTTCATGCTCATGTGTGGCTGTCAAAAACATGCTTTAAAAATTCGATTATAGCTTTACATTGTCTATGGTTAAGTGACCCAAACCACTCCAACTCTCTCCCTCTAAGCTCAAAGCAAAAAGTGATTGGAAAAGTTCTATGGATATTCAAGGCTTACTAGGAAAACTTACTTAAAGAAAGTACACAAAAATTAAAGTCTATCATCGGCTAATATAAATGGCTTGACATTCCCGGCGATTAATCAACATCAAAGCGGTAGAATACATACATATACATAATTAAATAGAACACATTTTTCTGGCAGCTCCGACCTCACGCCGTATTAATTACGCTGTACTAAATCGCTTAATTACTAACGCATCATCATTAATCTTGAGACAGACAATTTTTGACTGTGTACACCAGATATTGTCCATCCTTTTGAGATATAATTTAAGTAAATTTTAAGAAAAATCTGAAGCTCACATTGCAGGCTAATTGGTAACGTAATTAAAGAGAAATTAATCAAGTCATGTCAGAGTCTAATCTTAATATCATATTTTAAATTTACTAAATAGAAATACTTTCTTCACCATTTTGATAAGCTCCTTTCTCACATTACGCATACGCAGCGTGTTAGCTGCCTTGGGGCTGGTTTGCTTACGCAAAATAAATAAAAGGAAAGATATTAAAGAGCACACAGACATGCGTATACTTATCCCATGAGAGGACAAGCAAAAAACAAAGAAATACAAATACTAATTTATTAGCGTATAATTTAAAAAGGCCCAGGGGTTTTGTGCTTAGCTGTTACTTAGCTATTTGCACAAGTTTGTTTTGTTCTTTCTCGGGCTTTAAATACCCAAAGCTAATATATATCCATATGTGTGTCTGATTTGCACACGACCCAAATTAAGCGAGATAAAACTGTATGCAAATAAAAGGGGTGCCGACCATTGAATACTCAGTTCATTGAGCGCGCAGATAGTTGCATACTTTTTGGCGAGTTTAAAAGTTTGTTGCATTGAATTTAATGCGAGTTTATAAATTAGAAAAGTTCAATTTTTTCCTTTAGACCACTGTTTCTCTAATTAGTAACTATTTTTAAAGTGCAGTGGATCAATACAAAAGTTCAATCAGTTTCCGTATGCAACTTTTGTTCCAATTAGTTATTTTCAAAGCAATGCAGGGGGTTAATTAACATAGTCATTGCTATTGTGAGGAAATATAATAATTGGTTACATTTTTTTCTATAGCCTATTGTTAAACAGAATAAGCTAACGATTTCAAATCAATTTAAACTGCACTATGAAATATTGAATTTATGGTTAAACATTTTGTAACACACTTTTGGGCAGCGTCATAAATAATTTTTGTAGTAACTTTTTATGTTTCTGTATATTTAAAATTATTTATTTATTTTCAGCGTTATTGTTGGAAAAATTTACATACCATTGCACTCCGCGGATTCTAGGTACGGTTGCACAAATAGAAAAAATTATGAATAGCCCTAAGTAGGGGGCTCTAGGTTGTTATTATTATTAATATGAACTCGCACTCGTTCGCTTCCATAGATCACAATTATTTGCCGGTCTGACAGGGCAATAAACGTTGCGATAAGAGGCTTTACGGGTGCCTCATTAGCCACCCACTCTACTCTATAGGTATTTCCGTATTTTCAACCAACAATTGCCATGTGTCGGACGGAGCCGGAGCCGCCTGGCCTCCATTTTCCGGGCTAAATTTTGCCTTCAGCCCGACACGCACTTATGTATCTGAATATATATTTTCTTCTATTGGGGGTCTTTGACAAGATTGTCAGTGGGGCACGTGTCTGCATTAGCATTACATATCTTAGACTGATTACAAAACACGGCCTCCTCCGCAGCAAATACTAATTCCAATCAATTTTCGCAGACATGGTTCAGGCTCGGCGGGGTCCCAAAAGAATTCCTATTATATTTTGCAACCAATTTTAGATGAATTTTTTTTCTAATTTGCCGCCACGCCAGAAAAGAAATTCCCAAGTTGACGTAATTTATGAAACGAACAAAATACCACAAAATTTTACTTTCTTTTGCAGCGGCAAATTAAGCGAACAGGTTTGTTTATAAATCAGCATCAAACAGCAGCAAAAGCAACAAAAAGCCATCGCTAAATGGCGACAAATAACCAAGCGAAAGATTCTTTCATCTGGCCGACATTTTTTGAGGTAGTTGGAAATGCCCAAACCGTCTGTAGAACGACATAAAAAGAAGATCACAGAACAAAACAAAATATAAACAGAGATTTTTTCATCGCATTCGTACAATGAACTGTCATATGCAAAGCGTTTATGTTATGGCAAATATATTCAAAAAATAAAACACACACACAGCAGAATGTAATTCAATAAACTTGGCTTCTAGGTCTCTCGACTGTTTTGGTACCCAGTTAAATATATAAAGAAAATATTTTAATAGAAAAAATTAAAAGAAATAAATATTACTAAGTATTCCAAGAAGAAATTCTTAAAGGAAAAAGGAAATCTTTCAGCACTTAATATGTTTTTGTTTGCATTGACGCTTAGAATTCCCAACGGGTTCTAGCTTAGATGGAAGGTATAGTACCAAGAAGAGTTAGGAAGTGGTCTGATTATTTGAGTAGTTATTTGAATAAGAAATTTAATAAATGAATCAACAAATAATGTTTCTTAAAGTTACAAATAATATACCCTAGAACTAGAGTTCTAATATTAAATTCTGGTTAAGTTGTATTAATAAAAAAAACATTTCTCTATTGTCAAATAAAATCTTTAAATATATTACTCATAAATTATAAAGATCACTCGACTATTGTGTTGAATCTTTTTCCGTATTCAGCATTTCTTTAGCCCAAATTTGGACTCAAATTATGAATAGTCAAAATGATAATACATTTGCATCTACTTTTTTCTACAAATTATTCTACATTGTTCTGCTTTCCTTTCGATGTGTGTTTTTAGGTTTTTGGTCTTAGAATTCCCAAAGCGATTCGTTTGTTCTTTTGCGAAACTTGATTTCCCGCTTCGAGTGCGGACATTCCGCGGATTAAATATCGCGTAGACACAGATGCTGCCGCCGCCCGTCGACCAGAAAACCAAAACAAGAAATCCAATTTCTAAACAGCTGCTCCGGAACAAGAAGCTGCTCATCCCGGCTCTCTTTTTATCTCGATCCCACATCCCCAGCTTCGGGTGGGGGTATAAATAGCTGCGGTCCCGGCCGAATCAATTAGACTCCAAACCAACCGCAAGAATAGCTAAGCGAAACCTCAAGCCAAAGCCAGAATATGTCGAAATTCCTTGCCGCCGCCTTTGCCTTCGTTGCCATCGTCCTGATCCTTGTCAGTGCCGCCCCCGCGCCGCCCCAGCTGCTGGATGCCCAGACTGCCATTCAAAAGATAATCGGTGAGTGTGCCCCAGATAACCAGTTAGTTCCTGGCAAACTGTGAACTGTCAACTGTCAACTGATTGGCCAACATTCCTTGTTCCTTGCAGATGCCTACAATCGCATTCCAGGACCCTCGGTTGTCCATCCGTGGGAGGTGGCCCGCGTGATCGACCCTAACACCTTTGTGGCCCACTTTTAGACTTAACTCCTCACCAGCTACCTGACCCTAACTTAAAGAAAATGCCTAAATAAATTGAAAACAAAAACCTTAGTTAAATCAAAGCAAAAAGTCTTTTAATTATATCACAGCAAACACACTAAAGTCAAACCTTAATTAAAGCTTAAACCATGGAGGTAACACACATCAAAACCACTGTGACCTGGTTGCCAAAGTAACATCTAATTAGAACATGAAAATTTAACCATAGTTTTGTTTCTAACATGTACTAGTTGAGAAAGTGAAACAAAGGTATTAAAAAAGACGCTTAAGCAGGTAAAAATTTAATTAAATTCAAAATATATTTTTAAGCCTATTAAATTCTGTGATAAGTACCTTGTAGCATTTGGTTTTTGCTGTATATAAAATCATTAAATTAAAAATTAATATACAAACTAAAGCCTGGTCAGATTAAACCAATTTGAAAATATATTCATAAGCTCTTTGTTCTCTATTATTTTTTTTTTTTTAATTTTACAACAAAAGTATATATAAACACAACACTCATGCAGACTTTAAACAAATATTCTAAACATTTTTGGGTCTTTTTTGTTTAATGTCTAAGTACTTATTTAAAAAGGTTTTTCATTTTAAGAGGATTATAAAAAGCAAATTTAATTAAAAACTAGCATCTGCGCTTTATCCGGTCACTCAAATATAATTTAACAAATCCTAAAACTCAGCTACTCTAACACAAACAATTCAATAGTTTACAAATTGGCAGATTATTTTATTATTACAAATGAATTCACATTATTCAAACAATGCCACAGGATGACCCTCAAATACTGAACAAATATCATAATAGCATTGTTCTCTCCACATTTCCCCATAATTCCATTATTTCATTAGGTGCATGGCATTATTCACATCATTTAATTAACGTAATATGCCAAAGCCCTTGCTTTTGATATTAAATTTGAAAATACCAAAGGCTCATCACCTCAAATATTTATCAATAAATTCCACTTATTTGTTTGCTAAATAACTCCTCACTTCTGGAAAGTAGAGTGAATATATTTATGCATAAATCCGTTTCCATACAGCTCAGCTTTCTGTGGCCGGAAGAGGATTTCCTCCTTTTGTGAAGTTGACAAAAGTTTGACAAATTCCGGCAACAGATGCTAAGCTCAACTAGAGTTGGTGACTTGCATCCATAACTTGGCTGTAATGCTCGCATTTGATGTAAACTTTCCTTAACTTATCCTGCTGGTAAAGTTTTCCAGCCATTCTGCTCAATTTTCCACCAAGGACAATCTGATAGTGAGTGGTTTGGCAAAGTTATCGCCACAGCCAGAATCTCAACTGAGTATCTCAAATATCTCAAGTGCTTGCTAAGCTCTAGAGTCTAGGAACAGGCAGCGCCTTGTTTGAGCACTCGAAGGATGCAATATTGTTATCATCGATTGCAGCGCGAGGTTAAAGTCAATGTCAATGCCAGAGTTAAAGCCCCTATATATACATATATATCCATACAATAAATGCATTCTAGATAAGTGCACGGGGGAAATGCAAAGCAAAAGCACTTCAAAGGCAGCCAACTGAAATAAATTGCGGAGCTCTGGCCATAAAATACTATATAGTGCATATCATTTGATACCTATACCTATATGCCCTCTCTTACTTTTTATGATTCACACACATGCGGCACGAGCTACTGAAACATTTATGGAAATCTGCTGAATATTCAGGGACTTTCATGAACTCTGACCTGGGGGGAATGTAGGAACTTTTCTTAAATTCGTTACACGTGTCAGTATATCACAGACATTTACACAGACACAGGATAGTCATAAAAGGAATTTTATAAGAGACTTTTTTGGTGTTTCTTAAATTATTTAAGACTTTAATGGCTGCTCAATTATTTATTACTTATTTATTTCAATTATTTTCTACATTTTAAGCTGTAGCCTAATGTAAAGTTAAGCATTTTCATATTTTTATATATTAATTTATAACTTTAATGTGTGAATATAAATTTAGATTGTTATTTTAACAAAAAAGTATCATAATATAGATTTTTATTTATATATAAGTACCTCATTTAATATACATTCTGCAGTATTAATAATTTATTTATTATTTACATCACCTGTTAGTAAACTTTATCACTGAATATTTCCTTTATTTCTTCATAATACTTTAAGCAAACATCACTGTGTTGGAATTAAATTCAGAAAAACAGCTTTGTATAAATATACATATGAAGAAGGATGTCAACTACAGAATTTATATGGTTTTAAAAATACAACTTTTTCTATTATATTAACATCTCCAGCCTTGGTGATGCAGCTAAACTTATTGGGGCGTCGTCGCCTTTGTGACAACATCAGGCTATAATTACAGTCTGGGCAACCACACAAGTAAATTGCTTCCAAATTGGTCCATAGTTAGTAGTTCCGCCTTGCCAATTGCCAACTTTACGGCCAGACTCTTTGCAATTAATTAGTTTGCCTGTGCCTTGTGGTCCGCCACTGCCAAGTTTATGTCCCTGACAATACGATTTTACGAGCTCTTTTACGACTGGCTTAGAGCTTAGATATCCGGACGCATCTATGTATGTATGGGCCAGCTGTTTTGTTTGGCCAAAACAAAAGCTAACTCGATCAGGAATTCCCCGTGGAATGCAAAAAAAACTGGTGGAACCCATCGATTGAGCGACAGAGAAAGATTTTTAGCATGCGCCACTCGTATAAATTTGTTAGCCGCTTTCGAACTACATCGATTTGGATCGATTTGCATTGCAAATGTCAGCCACCCCCCTCGACCCCATTCCCATTCCCATTATAGAATAAACCATTATAAATAGACCGTGACTTACCTGCCATCATCATCATCATCATCGGCTTCGTCGTCGTCTGAATTCCTAGTCACTCCTTATCGCGCCCACCATCTATGGAGCGTCTTTAATTATGCAAATAACTGGCGCCACAAGAACGTGCTAAAAAACCAGGGAAGACAGAGACAAACAAACGTATTAAAATTGGTTGAAATCTGATAAATATCAGTTTCGGCCAACAAGTTAATAAAAGCAAGTGATAGCCATTTCACCGAGTCAAAAATCGACTATGGAATACCCACTAAAAAAGAGAGTTTAATTTGCAATAAGTTATCGATTTATTGATCAAGAAGAACTTTAAAATATCGATAATTTTTGATAATATTGCTAATAAGCAATAATTTTTTGGTATACATTTTATATTAAATTTTATATTAGGGATAAAAATATTGATATCCATACTTAACCAAAGACCAAAGATATAATTCGATTTTTTGTTCATGATATATATGCGATAAATCGATATTCTGTTTGATATATCGAACAAAATTTTACTTGTTTCATTAGCAATTTCGATTATAACATTAATATCTAAATTTTAACATTAAAAAGGAAAATTACAAATTTTAAATTTCATTTTTCTTAAACTTTAGAATGTTTTTTAATTGGTTTTTTATTTTCGATATTTGTACATATATCCTTTGATAACTTTTTATAGGGCGTTCGATTTGTATCGATAATTTCTTCTACATTCTAATTTTAATGCTATCTAAATCTTGTAATAATAAATACTAAATTAATTTAATATTTTAATATTTAACAGTGAGTTTACCATAAATCTTCACTTTCCTTTTCAATGGGTAATTGTCCTTTCCCCTTTTCAAAGTTCAATTGAAATACACACGCCTCAACACTTAAAAATGAACTTTAGTGTAAAAACAATATGCCATTTTGTGTGTAGGATACACGTGTTTATATTTAAATTGAAGCCATATGTTGGGCTATCCATTACCATCAGCCCTTTCCCACCCGTCCAGCCATTCATCAGTCAATGACTTTGTTTGTTTTTGGAACAGGTTTCTTTGTCTAAGGCTACAAAACACATTAATTTGATTGGTGTTTACGTGTGCATACAGATATTACAGAATGAAATAAAGCAAAATAAAAATTAAGTATTATATTTTTAAGCTAATTATACACTTCTATTTTACACATCAAATTATATTCTCCTTTGAAATTACACTTCTCCCTTAGGATTATCCGTTTAGCTTTCAATGAAAGCCTTGATATAATATGCAATTTGCCAAGTAAAAGCCTTTTGGCGCATTAACAGGTGATACGCATTCATATATGTATGTTATGTATACGTGGTGTAAGGATAATTTTCCCCCAACTTTGCTTTTCATTCAGCATAATGGAAAAGTTGCCGAAAATCCGTCGGAAACTCCTGAGGTAAGCAATATACCAAAGTGCCTGTGCCTGGCATGTGCGCGTATATTGATGGCCATAATATGGCCCAAAGGGTGGGGAGGTGTGCAAAAAAGCAAAGGAGATGCGTGAGCTGCGGACACGCGACATTAACCCTGATGATGGGTGACAGTTTTTCCGGCACTTGAAGACCCCGCCGACTCGAGTTGCCTTCGATATCGATGTGCCTGGCGTAAGCTTAACCATCAAAATTGATGGCTCAGGGAGCCCAGTAACTTATAACCATAAACGAAACTGATGCCGAGGACTCGACAATGAGACCTTTGTTCCACCAGCCAGGACTATAAAGGACCGGCTAATAAAGAAGAAATCAAATAACAATCATCACAATTACACTGACGACGACAACGACATGTTCTCTGGGACAGAAAAGAAACCAAACCAAAGTCAGAGTGAAAACTGAACTTGCCTGAACCCCGTCGGTCCGAGATTATTAGCATAATTCAAGGACACTCTCAATTCACAACTGGCGTCGGGGTCAAGGAACTGTAAGTGAATTTTTATTAAATTCCATATGCATTATTTGCTGAATATTAGATTCTCATGGGTCTGAAGTTGGGATGACTTTGCGGGACAGATTTGTTAATGCCAGAATACATTTTAAATCAAGGACTTGCAGCCTTGGGAGAAGTGAGTAAATTTACATTATTTGCTTGACTATAAAATTGCCTTTTGTTGATTTATTGCTTTGGTTTTATTACTGTCCCCATAAAACCCAAATGAATTATTTAATATTTTACAGGCTGTTCAACTTTTTAAAGTCGATTAAATATTAAATCAAGGGATTACATTTAAATCTTTTAAATCTTAAAATGTATTATAAACCGTATTATTTAGACCCTTTTTCCATTTTTTTTAAACTAGATTTTCTTTGACAATTTATTATCGAGGTTTTTATACGATTTAATTCATGAATGCTACTGAAAACTTCTATATTTTTTGTTTTCCTGGCCTGACCTTTAATTTAAAGCCAACGCTTTCTACTTTGGTGATTTTTTATTACATTCTCCATTTGTATTTTCCCGTATTTCGCCTTTATTTCGGCCATAACACGAAATGTGCAATAATAAATCAAAAGGATCTCCCCCCTTTTATAGAGATGGGCTAGAACAGCAGGCGCCGACATCCTGGCGACACCTGTCAAAGAGCATGTTCGTCCCTGTTGGACACCAATTAATCATCCAGATATCTATATGAACTGCATATGTCTCTCAAAAGAGTGCGTCATTCGGGTTTAGCGGAAAATTTTTCCACTAGGAGCGTCCATTTACTTTACGCTTGGCATAATCTATGTGACAGCAATCAGGGGAAAAGCTTTTCCGATACAATAACTTACGTAATTCGAGTTTCCACAAATATTTAAAGGTACATATAGGCCAACAGGAGTATCCTGTTGAAACAATACGCATTTCCCGGAAAAATAAATCCGATAAATCAGAAACGCGCATAACTCGTTCGGGCCCCATGGGACTTGACATACATATTTTGGTTTTTTGCAACTGACAGGCCATGTATGATTGGCCACAATTCAGATTTATGTAAGCTTTCTGTGTGATACACTTGGTTGAATTCTTTCAGGAATTCCTGGCTTCAATTCCTGAACACTTTTCAGTGCAATAATGTGAAAATATTGAAGGAGTTTTCCAACCAATTCACCTGTTATACTTTAATGAAGTGAATCTAAAAGCTGTATTGTATTTCCAAATTGAACTTTATTGTGCCAGGATGACCCAGCTTATTTGCTTATTATCTTCTCCACTTACTTTAGCTTTAGTTTTAATGAAAGAAGAAAATTACTTGTGCAATATTTCAAAGAAACATAAACTTGAGCTTCCTTTTCAGCCATTTCCTGTACAAAAAGGACGTCATAATCTATTTGAAACCATAATCGATTCGATGCCCTGTAATCCGTCAGGCGGGCAACAACAATGGCCAGGATTATGTAAAGTCATGATCAGGCTAAAGGTATTTTCCAAGAGACGCAATAAATACATAGAAAGACGCTTATAAAAGGCCAACTCGATGGTTTAACAACTGCGTGTCAGACAAACCCAATGGAGAAAAATGGGGTGCGACTTGGCCCGATTCGCCCTTTGTATTTTGCATAGACTTTGCCAATTCATCCAGCTGCCAGCTCTTATTACGCCTTAATTAATGCAAATTAAGGACAGCGGTTAAATAATAAAGCCACGGCTGACTGAATTTGACAATTGACAATGGCTTTGTCTCGGCTGTGAGCTGGGGAAATGCAGCGTGTCAAGTGGATTTAGCTCATTACATATCACGACCTTGTGTAGGGAAACCCCCGAGCTGTACTCTAAAGGCTTCTCGATATCCCAGCCAGAGTGCAAATGCAGAAAATTTAATATCAAATAGAGATGCAAGATGTAATTGTGTGTGAGATTTCACCTAGTTAAGCAGCAGTCAATTGCAGATTGTTTGTGTAATGTCGTTGTTGATTGCCCTGGATGGTATTAGGACAAGCTGGGCAAGGGTTAAACATAAAATTGAAGGAGCTGCTTTAACAGCGAGACACAAACTTTGGTGATTTTCATTAATTGAAATAGTAAAACACTTTTTATATGGAACAGACAGCGCGGAATATAAAATTGTTCCTATGGATGGTACAGAAAATCGATGTTAAATCGATTACTTCGAAACGAAAAATCGATATTTTCCTATTGAATCGATATATTCATGTTTTAAGATACTTATGTGAGATTGATCGATATTTTCTATAATATATCGAAGTCATATAGTCGGAAAAGAGACTAACAACATTTGTATATTTCGATAAAATTGATATTTAATGTGTAAGTTGTAAAAACATTTAGCAAAATAAATGCAGAGGGTAATCATATAATGGCTTTCATTGATGTTTATCGATATTTGAGGATAAAAGTCAATATACAAGTCGATATTTTAACGTCTCAAAAAAACATTTGTCCGATAAATCGATAAACTATTTGATATAATAAAAAAAAGTAAAGCCTTTTTTTTAAATTTAGCATTTTTATATATTATAAATTTTGAATTTTTTATTTTTTTATAGTAAAAATGTTGTAGAAACAGTTTCAATATAAATCTAAGAAAATAAATTTCAATCCAATTTGTTACAGTGTCTGCCTTTGGTTCACTAATTTCAAGTTCGTGCTGTCTTAGAACTTGAGTAAAATCCCGTGAACCCATCACCTACTTTTCCTGCTTCCATGGAAAATTATGCAAACGATGCAGATTGCTGGAAGGAAAGGAAAAGCGCGATGCTGCCTGGCGGCAGGGGTTTGGTCCTTTAAAAGTTGCAAACTTTTCTGTACACAATCCGCGGAAAGTCGCTATCATTATCCCCAGCTATACCCTCAGCGCCATTCAGCACTTTGAGATGTTAATTTTATTTCATTTCATCATGTTCAAGTGTTCACTTCGTGCGCTTTTTCTGTGGTTTAGCGAGCGCTGGTTCTATTTTTTCACAATAAATACCAAATAGTGGCTGCAAGTTTTACTTTTTAAACATAGAATTTCGTTGAGCCACAATCCTGCGGCTCTAGTGCAAAATCCCGGTGTCTTTCAGCGTATTCTCTTAACGAGGGTTACCTACGGTTCACTTAGCTGTAAAAACCATTTTTTTAATGCAAGGGAAAATGTGGCTTGGGTTACGTATAAGAAGAAAATTAAAATGAATATGTGTTTCCAGTTGCGGCTTCTTTGGAACGAAAAATCCCTTTAGTAAATATTTTTTGCAATTATTAAAATGCGAAACGACCCTAAATTCATGGAAATACTACAAAGCTTTCGTTTTTGGGGTGTTTAAAAATCATAAAAAAATATTTGAAAACTAATTGAAAGAGTTTAATTGCATTTTTTATGGACTTGTTTTTAATTTTGATGTGTTTATTATTGCTGTACGTCAATATGAATGCATTTTACTGAATGGTATATTAATATTACATATTAATATTTTCTCGTTGATAACCTCTTTGAGCGAACATTAATATATAATATTCATAAACCATTCAGTATTCAAAATTTAAACAGAAATTCCTTCTATAAAACTCATGAATAAATAGCAATCGGGATACGCATAAATAAATTTGCTTAAGTATGAAGACCATAAAGTAAATTGGCTGAGAATATGTGTATTCATTTGTTTACAGTGTCTCGTCGAAATTTGTTCGGAATTTCTGTTCTAAATTAAGTCGAGAGAAAGGGAAAACGAAATGCCCCCCCAATAGTATTCTCCATTCAGCCATTAATGGAAACATAAAATTAAAGCATATCCTACAGTTTGCTGTGTGTTTCGTTTGACATGCAAATTGCCATATTTATTTATTTATTTTTCATACCATTTTTCAGGGCCTCGAATCACTTGAAATGCTTGAAGAATTCACACTGCCGTTCGGCCAGAGAGATATGTATATAGAAGCATCTATATACACATTTGCCTATTTGTTTGTTTTATATTTTTAAACTTTCGAACAGGACCGAGTTTCCCACCGCACGCGATGAGAGCCAAATTCTAACTAAGGGGCGAAACTTTTGAGTTTTTGGAACAACACACAACAATTTTCAATATATGTAAGCTCGAGGTGGCACGTGCTCTTGGAAAACTTTGCCGTCTTGTTGCAAATAATAAATCGCCTTGGTGGCAACTTTTAGACTGAGCACTTTATTGTCCATTTTGGCAAAGAGCACTTGTACTGCACATAATTAATTGCTCAAGACACAATTAGTGTCGAGTTACAATTGCTTTGGGTGCAAACTTTACAGCAAAATTATTCAGCCAGTCTTGGAATAGCTACACATTAAGGTTATTGTGTGTCCTTTGGCACTCTGATTTCCTGGGAAAATAGTAATTGTGTGGGTTCTCCTGCAATATGAAATGCTTATGGCCCAAAACTAGAATGCAACAGGTAATAGAGTTTAGTTTAGTTTAGTTCAAAGGTATATATTCCCCAAATGACCCAATATAGTCACAACATTCTTGATTTGTGCGACTTTAGAAGTACATTTCCCAAACATAACATAAATAAATAGCAAAAAAATAAGAAAATCTCTACCCTTTTTATTAAAGAAATGCAGCTACATATTACTTTTTTCCAGTAAGCCAACCAAAAGCTCTTTTGAATCCCACCAAAAGGAAAGGATATTGAATAAGAACACAGGATTTCATGAAAAAGGTCAAATCAAATCCCCAAGGACTTGTCATATGTGTGTGTGTGTGTAGGTGTCAACACTATCATAACTAAATATGTACAATTATCCTGGGGGCAACACAACAGCAGCTGTCAATGGGTTTTTTGTTTTGTAACAACAATGAACTGTCCAGATACGCATCTATAAAACAAAGTTGACAGGCAAATTGTGTACTCCTGTAATTAAAAACAAATGCTCTCAGGACCTAAAAAAGGTAATAAAAAGGGGGGCAAACTCAACTAAAACAACAGACTTTATAATTGTTTCAATGAAAAATTGTATAATATATAGAAAATGCTGACAAAATATTTTGTTTACTTGGTTCATAAAGGCAACAGGAAAATGGCGACCCAGTTTAATGCCACCGCCAGCAGATGTTGAAAAGCTTCAGTTGTTATGGAGAAAGGAGCAACGCAACGGAGTTCCTTTTTCTTTTCTATTTCTTTATCCTGGCCATCCTGCTCCTGGGACTTGTCTGTGCTTTGGTAAGTACACACAGACTTATCATTGATTTAAAGGAATATTTAATATGGAAAATATAATAAATAATAAATGTTTGATTTTTAGAAAAATGTTTTGAATTTTATTTGAAAATTCTACAATTAAATTTCTTATTGTACATCTTTCTCTTAATTTCTGAATATTTTTAAATATAATAATTACAGTGTAGTTTGCGATTTGCGTAGTTCTCTGCCAGATACAGAACCACTGAAGACTTTGAATTGTTTTTCACAACTAACAGCTTACCTCACCTGTTGCTGGCTGGATTGCATACCTGATTTTGAAGTCTTTCTTTGTTCGTTTTGCTTAATTAAGCATAAGGCCTTAAATAACGCTTTGAATAATCAATTTTCATTATTAACTTATCTGAAGTCAAAGATAATGAAGCAAACTTTAATTTTTTAAACGTAAAGGATGTACTTTTACCCTAGTGCCAGGCATGCCAATCGCAGACCCAGCTCTCCTTAATTGCAAAAAAAAAAAAAAAATAATCAAAGGAATGCAACAGCCTGGAACTCGAGGGAATTCTCCAGACTTGCCACAAAGCGCAATAAGCTCTTCGCTGCCTCCCACTTTTAAAGTGTGCAAATTCTGCACATTAACTCAAACAATTTATCTTCATTGAAAACAAAACCCTGGCGATGCCACCGATAGATCCTTTCAATTAGAAAAGCTGGAGTTCAGAGGACGCCTTTTAGTCCAGCACGTGCACATTACACGCTGGCATAAATCAAATTGACTTTAACCCACGAAAATGAATGAAAGGACCCAGGAACTCAGCCAGACATGACTTCTTCCTTCGAGCCTCGTTAGCTGCCAGACAAACGATTCTGACTCTTTGGCCGTAACACACTTAACAACCAAAGCGAACAGAAAAAAAACATGAAAAAAACCTTGTAAAAAACAGAAATAGATATCCTTGTTTTTTATCACAAAAAAGTTTGGCAATCAACAACTTTCGGGAAACAAAAGGAAAAACTTTTGAAATATACATCAACTACATAAAGAGAATTATTTCCAAGATTGTCATAGAAATCATATGCTTTTAATAAGAATAATTGTATATAGTATATGGGTTGTCAATAGTTATAAGTTGTTAGGGAAAAATTGTTCATTTTTGGCTTAGTTTGTGTTTTAAGGGAAGTTAAGTTTGTGAGAGAGCCTTTCTTTGGTTTCTTTCTGGGTTAAATTGTGGATATTTTGGAATTGGTTAAGATACATATATTTACTACAAGATTTTCACAATAAAGGGTTTTTAAAGACTCGGTAAACCCTTTAACATTGTCTGCTAGAGTTCATTAAAAAATATTTATATATAAAGATTTCTACCATAAGATTTCCCCCAGCGAAATCCGTATGTTTTTAAAGACTCTTCAAAGTTTAAACAGTGTGAAAAAACTTGTCCTTTTACTACTTAAAATTCCCCTCTCGCTCTTTTTATTTTCACTTTTCGCTTCTCTCGTTTTGTATCCTTTTAGCTGAAAAATTCCAAATTTCCGTCACGTCGCCCCTAATGCCACCAGAAACATATCCAGGCTACATGGTCGTAAAAAGAAGCGGCAAATGTTCAGCTCAAATGAAGTGATGCAAACTATGAGTGGGTTCTTGGGGCTGATGGAAAATTATGGAAAGACGGAAAGACGGCAAGGCGGAAAAGCGTACTGGGGCGGACCTAGGCGGTCTGACCTAAGTGAACCTCTTTGTTCGGACGAGTTTTGAGTAATGCCCCACGATGACAGGCATTCAATGTGATTTGGGTTTCGAAAACTTTTAGCGCTCACACTGCGTATACGTAATGAAATGGACAAATGGCATTGGCCCTAATTCGAGGGCTTTGCCAATGAATGGAAATCGAAAGCTGAAAAGTCAATTCACAGGGAAATTCTAGAAGATTCAGGGGGGGGGGGGTGTGGAAATGCTTAGCAAAATGACGAGGGCGGAATGGCAGTCAAGTTTTTTTTATCATTTATTATTTGTGCTGAGTAATGGGCATTCGGTAATGTCCTTTTTGCGGTCAAACACTTGACCAGCATTACCCAAGGCTTCTTTTTTTTTTGTTCTTGATTGCTCCCCACTATATAACTTCCATATTTTTTCTCTTTTTTTTAATTTAATGGCCATTTGAACACGTCTCCTGGCAAGTCCCCTCGACATCAAATACAATTATCAATGCCCGCTGGCCCCATAAGACAATTTATATGCAAACGTCAGACGGCTAGACATTCAATGCTAATGAATGCCAGCACGCACCAATAAAACACCCAAAATTCACCGGTGCAAAAAACAACAATTGGTTAGAGTGAGAAAAAGTGAAAATACCAAAAACAACAAACAGGCTCAATTCAAAGTTCAAATGCCACCTCCTCCAGAGGGAAAGAGCCGCCTTTGGCAAAAAAAAATACAGAGAGTATCCGAAAATGGACAATAAATAAAATTGCTGCTCTGGAAATTGGGTGCTAAAGTACACCACTTTTATGTTTAAATATTCCCTAAGGGATATCAAAGGGAATACCGGGTTCAGCGGTTTCAATTACCAATTTACCGAATTAATTTGTTTGTAAGTTCTGGGAAAGCCTTTTGCTTACATAATGACTGCCATTTCAATTAATTGTAAAACATATTTCATGCTTTTATCTTGGTCAACCGGAAGTCAGCATTGCAAAAGATTTCAATTGAAATTAATTGAATTAAAGCGGAATTCTTGAGCTACGTACAAATAATATTTAATATATATATTTTTAATGGAATTAGTTTTTACAAAAAATAGGAATGGTTTCCTTAAAATTATTCACAGATTTAAAATCACATATGAAGACACCCAAAAGTATGCTATGATTTAAAAAATAGAATTTAAATCTTTGTTCAAGAAATTTAAATAAAAAAATAAATATGTTTTATATTTAAACTAAGATATCCCACAAAAAGTAGAATAACTTCCACAAAAATGGTTCCAGAGAATTTAAATCTCTTTTCGAGACATCAAAAAAAAATAAAACCTTAGCTTTGTGATTTCTTATAATTGAGTCTGTCTATACATATTAATAACCTTACACAAATAACAATTAGGTTCTTGGCAAAGGGTATATATGTTTTTAAAGATTTAAAATCACTTTTGAAGACACCCAAAAGTATGCAAAGAATTTAAATAACATAAGCTATAAGTCACAACTTTAAGTGATTTTAAATAAACTCTAATATGTTACAAATAATTCTCAAAAATATATATTTATTTAAATATTCAAGTAACTTCTAGAAAAGGGTATCCTCTATTCGATCCAACAAATTCTCACCAAGAACATTAATTTTTATATGTATGCTCCTTCGTTTTTTATTCCTGACCCAGGTAAATTGGCTGGCCAACAATGCCAAATCTTTCGGCATGTCCATAAATTCACATTCAACCTTAAAGCATTTACAAAAGAAGCCTCGAAATTTGGCAGAAAGCGTACAAGTTTCAGCATAAAAAGAGAGGCACGCGTTTTGGGGGGAGAATCTAAGAAGCCGAAAGCCGAGAGCCGACAGCCGGGCGACATGTACACGCTCTACCTCAGTGTTGGCATTATTTTGGGTCTCTGGAGGGGTCAACGTGTGGGTGTTCCGGCTGGGTGGTGGGTGGTTGTGTGTATTCGTGTCTACACAGACATCTGCCAAGAACCTCGAGGAATTGTTTATTGTTTACTCTTTGCATTTAACGGCTTGTTGAAAGGCATCGCTCCGTATCAAAGATGAGAGACCAAGTGGAAGATGCTGCTTGCTGATGGTGAGTCTCTTCCACAGAAGCGGAAACAAGTTATTTATTTAACTGTCATAACCTGGCAATCACAAAAAAAAAAACAGTCGTTTTCCCCTTTCAACTGAATTTTACTCTGGCTAAAATTAACCCTCAGTGCAACTATATCATAAAATTCAATGAACTAATCAGTTTTGCAGGTTTATATGGCAACGACAACCCTTGTTCCAGGAAGAGACTGCTGTCTATCAGCAACAAGGGAATTGATTACACTTTAAAACTAACTAGGACGAATTATGTGGGATGTTTACCAGCTAACAAGTTTGCAGAAGAAGGATGCACATCCTTTTATTTTAATCCGATTAAAAGGGAGGGTTTTTACTAATATTTCTTTAAAATTCCTTGATATTTTAGCATTACGTTTCGAAGTTGGTGTTGAAGGTCTTATCACCTTGGTAAATTGTTATAAATTGATAAAATATAAATCATTTTGTTTGGCACTTTCTTAGTCCTAGAATTTTCATAGAGATTTCCTTGTTAAATTTCAGAATTTTCAAGCAATAAATTCATAGAAATATAAACCAATTAAAACAAGTGTTTCCCCGAAATCCTCACTATCTATGAGATACATTCATTCCACTCAAATTTTATAAAGACTGAAATAAATCAAACTAAAACTTGCACAATCTGAAAGACAAATCGTTACATTTATTCAGTTAGAAAAACAAAAATCCCTGAAATTTATTCTTTGCATTTATCTAGACCATAAAAACCGATTACTCACAGCTGTCACATCTGTAGTTTTCCGAAATGACACAGCAGGAAGTCGCCTAATGAGACAAATCCTTTTTTTTTTTGTCCTTGCCCTACTCAGAAAGTTGCCGATGACGGAAACCAATCAATGGAGTTGACAGCAGCTTCAGGTCCCCCAGGGGAAAACTGGCTAATTAACTTGGCCTGATGTTTAAGGCCAAAGTTTAAGGCACATAAATAAGGATTTATTTTCGAAATGGAAGGAGGAGGTGTCTGTTCATGCCTCATTTGGCTGGACTTTAGCCATAAGTACCGGCGGCATGCAAGCATTATTTATTTAATTTAGACATTGCCTTGGTAATTTGGGATAATGAACTGAGGGTCCAGTGCAACTCCTGGCTGGTACTTAATGTATTATTATTAAAATGCCTCATGCCGTGCCATAAGTCTTGGCATATTAAAAAACACCCAGCGGAGATGTCACCTCATGCTGTCTACGATATGAGAGGAGCCCCCACGCTGAAGCTGCTTCGTGGCGCCATTGTAAGGCCAAAAAAAAAAAAAAAGATGCCCATTTTCTATTTCCGAATTACTTTCGGTTTTTGGTGGCTCTCTTTTCGTTGGCTGGCTGGAATTTTTCATCCACATTTAATTTATTCTTTTATGTCCGGAGCGTGTTGCTTTGATGTGGCCACAATGGAACATCCGCCACTCGCCCCACTCCATTAATACAACTTGGGCTCACACGTCTTGTACAAGGAGCCAGCCACATGAATTGTAATCCGTGTAGCATGGGTTTAGGTTTAGGTCCTGCAAGCTGGTTTCAGCTCCTTGGCTGGCTGGATAATAATGCCAGCCTGTGGTCGGGACATCAATTTCCTATTGTGGCCAGATTTCCGCCTGCAGATTGATATGGTGTGTTCGCATGACTTGCTTTTAGGTCCAACTCGTGGTCAAATATACATGAGTTAAAGGGGGCAGCGCAGTTTCAAGACTCCATAAATTATGCATATGATCAATTAAATACAGAACATTGAGCAAAAACGGGTGAGGATGTGTGGCATCGGATGTCTCTTAAGAAATAGTTTTCCTTCATTTATATTTAGCTTATCGGGCATATAGAAAAACGAACTTTGCTGTTTTATACACTGTACTGATAGGTTGGGTAAGAAACTATAAATTAATGGCAATTTTAGTAAAAGGTAGAAGAAAGAAATCAGATTCTAGTAGGTATAGATACTACTTAGGGTTGTCCAGAAATTCATACGCATTTAAACCCTTTTTAAATGGGTCTAAAAGTATGCAATATAATTTTTTAGGCACCAAATTCAGTGCAATTTTTATTATTTTGTTATTATCTATACAAAAAACTGTTTAGCAAAATTTTAAAAACCTAAATTTTTAATTAAAATATGTATCTGTAGGTTTATTTCTTTATTTTATTAAAAATTTCCTTAAATTAATAATAAAATATATATATTAAAGTTGGAAATGTTTATTTAAGTCAAGATTTTGTTTTAATTTATTGATAAATAACATAATTAATATTAAAAATACATAAATAAACAAAAATAAAAAACTTTCTTTAAACAATAAAATAAATACAAATTTATACATTTATTATATTTGCTTAAAAATTTTTATACAAATATTTTCAAACATAAATAGCTGAAGATAACCATTTTTAATAATGTTTTTAACAGTTTTCTTCAAAATTTTCTTAAATACTTTATTATATTCCTCGAATTTTCCCAATTTTTCAGCTTTTTTAAGTCAAAGACACTTAAAAAAATCCATTTGAAATGCCGCAGAAGTTTATTTTTGTAACATTTTACATGTCAAGATAAAACTTTGTCATTTTATGGCAGGATTTGCACTCGTTTTGCTTACATTTTTGATGATCCAAATGGATTCCGTAATCATATTTTAATTCCTCAAACCATAATCTTATGGAAACCTTTATTGTGCTTGTTTACTCGCCTCGTTTGTTTTATTTATCAATACTTGTTTACCTCCCAAGTACTCTCACATTTTCTTAACATTTTTATTAAAATAAGAAAATAAAAGAAATTTCGCATAAAGCATAAAGAAATTCAACGGAAATAAAGCAAAAGGGGAATGGAATCGTATTTAAACTGCAAACCGTAGGGACTTTTATCCTGAAACTTTCTTTCCCTTATTTTAATTTATGGGTCATTAAATTTGTATTGGCGAGATGCGACCAAGGCAATTTGTCCTTGAACGAAACCCTTTTTTATTGCAGCGACCCAAAAGCAAAGAAAAAAAATTATAAGAAGCCAATTAAGGTCAGGTTTGACATAATTAGTTATGGCCACAAAGAGGAAATTTTTCTATTTGCTAACGTGGAAAAAAATGTCATACAAATAACTGAAGAATTTCTGGAAATTTATTTTTATTGGTAATTTTATTTGTTGAACAAAAATATGCGTTCTTCATATATTTTGAACCTTTTTGTATATTTATTTACAAGGGCAAAAATCTAAATAAAAAGCTGAATGATTTGTGGGAAAAATGCTTTTTTGCTGGCATTTATTTTCCTTTTTTTTAATTCACCAGAAAACCACAAAAATAACAATACCAAGAAGCCAATTAAGGCCTGTTTAAATATAATTTGTTGGGCATAACAAATAGCATTTAATGATAATTACTTAGGCCATTAAATTAAGTAAATAACTTCTGGTAAAAATGGTGTTTGCTTTGACTAAAAAAATATTTCATTTTCCATGAAACAGTGTTTATAGCTTTAAAAAACTTTATAACTATTTAGATAATTTATGAAAGCAATTATCGCTTTTCCAGAGTAAAATCAGTTATTTTTCATATCATAAGTTAATATTATTAATATAAATATGTTTAATTTCAGTTACATTTATATTTCATTTTGCTTTTAGTGGCCTTAATTATTAAACTATAAATCGTCACATGCCATTGAAATATCTTTGAGTTTCCTTTATTCTGAGCATTTTTTTGTATTTGAATTTCTCTGTTTATTGTTTTGTGTCAATTAAAATTAATGACTTTTAAATTTGCTGATAATTGAACATATAATTTGTTGCACTCACATTTGCCGTTTATTTTCGTTGCTATTTTTGTTTTTGTCTGTTTACATTTTACAACACACAAGTGGGATATTTTCCAAGTAAGAAAATCTGACGTAACCAAAATCTGATATATTGTTTTTTTTTTTGCTTTATCAATTTTATTTTAGTTTATATATTTAGGGAATATTTTTTTTATACTTTTAATATTTTTATTTCAATTTGAAAACACTTTTATTCAGGCGCACATTATTCGATCCGAGGTGTGATCCTTACGCGAGCTCGGTAAACGACGGACTGCACATTGAAATTCCGGCAGGCGATAATGATTTGGCGCCAAACTGTTTCGGCTTTTCGAATTTCCCCTCTTTTCCAGCCTTCCAGTGCGAATTACTGTTCGAAACTGGAACTGGAAGGCGGCCTTTTAGCCGGCAAACGACGCCTGCGCTTTAAGTACACAAAAAAATTGTAAACAAAAATCAGCTGACTAGAGAAGCTTCATTGATGACGGGATAAATATAGTATATATATTACTATATATATATATATTTATATATATGTATATAAAAATGGGTGTGTGGATCTGAAGCCAAGGATGAGTGATGTGATTAGGGTGAGCTCATGTGCGGCGCTAATAAATATCAATGATTTGTGAAAATTCTTCTTGTTGAGGCGAAACAAAAATAAGAAAAAAAAGAACACCACAATTTTATTGAAAGTCGTTGAAGCAGACAGTACGTACATCTTCTCATATGGAATTAAATTGAAGGGGGGGCTAGAGTAGGGGAATTGGGGTGGGGAAAACGAGGCTCAAGGCCACGCCTTTTACTTGTCACGCCAACTGAGAATCCTCACAGCTGTCAGGTCAAAGTCTCACCCACTTGACATCTACTCCAATGTTCTGGCATTCTCCCAGCTTCCCACTTTTACCCAGTTTTCCCCAAAGAAAACCCACATTTCCCCCACATTTAATTTCCTTTTACGCCGCATTATTTCAGCCTTCTTCGACACAATTTACACAGAATTTGAACAGCCTTTGACTGGGATCGATGTCTGTATCAAATGATTCGGAGACAATAATGGCTCTGGCTCATTGTCTTTCGATTTATCGAGCCAAGGTTAATCACCTCCCGGTTATTCTCAGTGCGTCTGCAAATAGAAAGCATGAAAATTGATTAATCAAATGATTAAATTTATACAAAAACTGAACAAAAATTGTGACAAATTTATTCAAGAGTTTTTTCACGCTTCAGTAAGCCAATTATTTATTAGAAACATTTTCAAATATATTTTTTATACATTTAAATACTTGGGGTAAGTTTATAATAATTTTAGTTAGATATTATAGTTAATTTAGTTTTAGATAAGAAAATACTTGAAAATTTATTGTGTTAAATTAAAGAAATTATAAGTATAAAACAAATAAATATGCAAAGTTGTTTGATGTTTAAGCTCTTTACTTTCTTTACTTTATAAATAAATAAATTTAAGGGCATTTAAACACACATAACCGCAAAAAAAAAAATATATATATATATAAAAATTACAATTTATATTAAAAAAAAAATAATAATAAAATAAAATTAATTGTTAACTTTACATTTCTATAGTTATAATAATAATAAACCCATAATTTTTTAGAACATGTAAAATTATTAATAAAATAATATTTTTAACTTTATTAAATAATCATAAATAAATGTATATATTTTATACATTAAAAAAATAATATTTTGATTACATTTTCTTTAATTAAAACTCAAATAATAACTTAGAAAACCACATAATTAAGTAAATATAACTAAAATTTATCTGTACACCAACTCAATATTTTATCTACATAACAAATATACATTTTACCCTATATTCATCACCATTTACTGCTGCCTACTTCCAGGCTCTCCGCCTAATTGCGCTCATGTTATCAACTGGGATAATGAATAAATACCTGATTGCACAAATTAAATGACAAAAAATCAGATAAAAGAGCTTGGGTTTTAATGAAGACAAAAGTAAGCAGAAGGCTTAAAGCCGCTATCATTAAGTACTACAGGTATAAGCTCCTGGCCACACACACAAGTGACATATATATGTTTACTGATAAGCCAAATCACTCTCTTTTAAAAGAGAGTCCCGCAATCTCTTTTAGGTTGAGCAAATCAACAAAAAAAAGGTAAACACACAAAAGTTGAATGCAAAGCGTACAAATTGAAATTGAAAGCTGAGCTGATTGAAAGCCCTCAATGTTGCGTCAAAAGAGAATTCTTTTTAAGGGAATCTCCTGGGGGCTTAACAGATTGTTGCTCTTTTAGATTTTCTCTCTTAGAATGTAAGTGACTTTTAAAGGCTTTTATATTAATGGGAAATCCTTAATTAAGGCTTTTGGGCCAAGGATCACCGCTTGATTGACGGTTACAATTTTGCAAGGAATGGTACGCTAATAAAAAATAAATTTAAATAATAAAATGTATAAATATTATTTCTGCAATAATACACACAACTACTTCTACTTCAACTTTAATATTTTATTTATTTAAGCAATAAGAAAAGATCAGTGACTGTTCTTAACCCAAAGACTTTTTATATTGGGAATCCCGCTTAACATAACAGCAGGGGAATTCCAATTGGCAGTTCTATTAGTAAGAGTACCTCAACAAATATTTCTGTTAGTCCGAGAGCAAAGCTCTCTTTGGCCCCACCAGGCTAGAGAGCAAAAGCTCCCATGTACTATGGGGCTTTTCAAAATGTTCAGGCCAGAATAACACTTATTTGTATAATTGCAAATACCAAATTTCATTAAAATATAATTAATATTAATAATTATTATTAATTAATATATGTTCATGTATAGGTTTTCTATATATTTTTCATATATTTTTTATAGGTCGAACAATTTCCTATTAAATGCTACTTAAAATATTTGATTATCTTACTTATTTCATATCTGATTTTAAAAGAAAAAATATCAAACGACCCCACTGTAGCACCGTATACAAGACATGAATAGCTGAGAAACAAGTTTCAGCACGACGACGAAGCGCCAAGGCGGGAAATTCGTACCACGAACGAGATTCTCTTGCCAGTGATTGGGTGTTTCGGTTTCTGTTTCTGTTTGCCCGTGGACGTCGACGCACGCTCGTTTTCGCGCGCTTCTCGCACTCTTCGGTAAATGCGCAAAAAAACACACAGCAACGCAAGAAAAAAAAAGAAAAACACAAGAAATCAAATCGCAGCGCAAAGGCAACGTAAGGCAAACGTAACGCAAACGACTGTCTTCTGTGTATTCATTCCGACTTATTAATAGATTTTCGCACACGGCCCATATTCAGAGCATATTCGAACCTAGAAAAAATGGGAAAATAATGATGCTGGCACATAATTGATAAGGAATATTCAATAGCACGTTGAACTGCTCGTTTTGTTGATTTGAAAGAATTTTTGCGGTCGCGCGCGCGAATTAGTTTCAATATTGCGTATACGCATATGCTTCGATATTGCGTATACGCACGGTTAACGGTGGAAAATATAAATAAATTACAAAAATAAAACAAAATCAAAGTGAAGAAAACAAAAGTTAAACGGCATATCAAAACGCAAACATAAAACCAATAAACATTTCCTAGTTTATTTACAATATATTTATATAAAAACGAGAAAACCCAGAGGATTATATGGATTTACACCACAACGACACTAGCACTATTTACAAGGAAACAAGGGAACAGGAACAGAAAGCACACTAAAAGGATAACTGACTCAGTATCGCCTAAAATCGGACATTAAACGGCAATATATAGAGTTAGAGAGAGAGAGAGAGAGACAGCAGCGATGCCAGCAAGCGGGCTGCAATCTCCACCAGGTCCCAGGGCTAGCGGCATATCAGGATAATATCAGCAGGACCCCAGGACTTGGACATGGCTCTGCTATTTGTCTAGTGGGAACCAGGCCAAACTCTCTCACACACACACACACACACGCGCGAGCCAAGCGAGAGACAGCAGCACCAGCAAGGACATTCGTCATTGTGTGCGTCAAGGACGTTTACGACAACGTTGTGCCATACTCACACACACACACACACGCTTAGTGACGAAAGTGGGCGGCCCAGCTCTGGGCGACACTTATTAAATATACATCAGTCAAGCGCAAGGAACCTAATTTCCACCAGTTGTCCTTCCATGTAAAAGAAAATAAGACAAGACAAGGAAAAGCGCAACAAGGGACAGCCGGACACACGCAGGAAAATGGCGCGTCGCAAGGGCAGCGGTCGAGGCAGTGAGTAGAATTATTCCTTTTTATACAAAATCAATTTTTTGGCATTTGAAAAGCCAAACAAGTTCTAGGAATTTGTAGCTTTAGTTGAGGGAATCTCAGCTTTTCCTAGAAATATGCCAGACAAAGCCAGGTTTCCCTTCATTGCCAGGAGCAGCCACATTCACTGGAATTACTCTATATTCTGCAATTTCCTTTAATTGAAATAATATTCTGTAGAATTCTCCCAGCTTTTTCACCTAAAAATATTCTTTTTTTACTAGAAATAATATTCTGTAGAATTCAAAAAAGCAAAGTTTAAAAATGTAAACATTAAATTAATTTATGGAATTTTGTTCCCCTGATAAAGGATACTCAGCTTTTCAATGTTTTGTTCCAGTTATTCCCAGAATCTACATACTTTGGCTCAACTAGAACCAAGAAAATATTAACTTTTCCGAAAGATTTTCTCTGCAAACTTTAAAAGAACATAAAATGCACATTTCGACCTTCCCAGAATTGCCTGTACTTCAGCTCAAGGACGTAGGCAAACTTTTCGATTACAACAGCCTTGCCTTCCATATGGCAGGACACACATAAAACCCCAACTACTTACTATCAATTTGTGACAAAAGAAGCCCGTCAAGTGCCGGGATAGAGACTTTTCTGTGACTCACAGAGAGCTGGAGAGCCGAACCCTTTCTTCGACTGTATCTATAAGATACATTTTCTGCATTATTATTATTTGCGAGAAAGAATGCATTAAACATGAGACAAGCACAGCGTCAGTAGTCACTTTTCGTTGCAATGCGCATCGCCCACGCCTCCCCCCCCATCAACATTTCCCCCTTTCTTTTTTTTATTTTGTACTGCTTGGGGCCTACCTACCCCTCCCCCCTCCACCTTTTATCATTTCATTTCATTTCTCAGCTGCGTTGCGTTGGCGCGCGCGCTGCAAAATGTTGGGGATTCCCTTACGTAATCCCCCAGCGCACACAAAAGGCAAACAAACAAACTGACACACACACACGCATGCTTTGAGACCGAGGCAAACAAAACAAAAACGAAATGGGTAAAAAAAAAGAAATAACAGAGGCAAAGAGGCACAGAGAAACGGAAAACAGAAAACACAGAAAACAGGGAAAACAGACACAAACAAGGCAGCTTGTTTGCCCGCCAGTCGGAGTCGCCCCCTTGTAATGGCCTGAAAATCAAGCTCAGCCAGCGTCATGAACTTTTGCCGAGCGCTCTCAGTGCTGCTGCTCACCCACTCACAGGCACACAGACACAGATACTCGCAACAGGCAGCTCACACAGATACAGATACTGGGGGTCCACAGTCAAAGATACTTTGCGTCACACGCGGCCTGTTAGACAAGTTGCCTGCACGGCAAGTAAATGAGGGCTTAATAAGGCAAAATTTGGTATTAATTAAAAGAGGATGAATAGGGGAAGAACATTAATCAATAATAATGAATATTTTCTTGCAGTTTTATGTACTTTTAGGGTATAAGAAATCTGTGTTTTAATTATGGTTATTTTGCAAAGTTTTTAAAGTCCAAAACTGAATATGCATATAATATTTTGGATTCAAATGAAATGTTTTACTTTATCCCCCATTTCTCTGTGTGCACCTGCTGTTACTCATGCTACAGTTTGAACCTATTAAAAAGGCAGAGATACTTTGTTGCATGGGGCGTTCTCATGCCTTAATGCCCACACGATGTCATTCCCTTTTAGCCTCCGTCACCGCCTCAGTTCAGATACTTTGGCCAAATGAGATACAAGTGTGCTGCCTGGGCTTTTGATATATGCCAAGTATTTTGCTGTCAGAAGAGATACAGTAAATACTAATAGGATTACATTTTTTAAATTTTTAAACCTATACCTTAAGGGGTTACTTCTACTTTGTTAGCACTTCCTAAATTTCTAGATACATCTCCCCCATGAGTAAGGTAAAAATAATCACCACCGTTTCTTAATTATTAATAAAACTTATAGAGCTTCCACTGTATCTCAGGCGCAACATGTTCAAAGAGCTAGCGTCTCACTTGGCTACGCCTTAACTCCAAGTTGCCGATGGGTTTTTGCTTTGGGGGTTTGAGGATCCGAAGGCTTTTCGAGGGAGTTGGAAGTTGCCAGAGACACTTAAGCTGGCTTTGGCTTTGTCTTTTGGCTTTGAGTTGGTCTTTGTCTTTGCGTTGCCAGTGACTTGGCTGTAATCTCTTTTTGCCTTCGTCACTAACAACGTCAAAATTAAAATAGACTTCGTTCTCCGGTGGGGTTCTCGGGGCGACTCTCTGTTTTCGCTTTGACTTTGCCTTGGCTCTGGGCCATTGTGCGGCGGATAATTTATGGAAAGTGGTGAGGGGGGGAGTTTCAAGTAGAGGAAATCCCACCCATGGCCACCCCTTTTACCCCTGCAGCTCCCTTTCTCTCTCTGTGGCATTTTCCCGCACTTTTATTTCTGTGTACGAGTATTTTCATTCCATCGTTACCTTTGTTTCGGTTTCCCTTTGGCAACTTTTGCCTTTGCGCTGGCATTCCATTTCCATTTCGGATGAGAGAAAAAAATAAAAGCCAGCCTTTTAGTTTGCGTAGTTTTTGCCCTTCCGATGGGGTCGTTCTTCATTCCGGCCTGGTAAGGGGGGGGGAGGCTCTTTGGAGTTGGATGGATGATGGTGTCCTTAAGTGCTAGGTAGCTGCTTATGTAGGTCTACGTGTGGCCATAATGGAGCCCGATTCCATTTGTTGATTGCTCTGATTCGGTTTCCTACTCGGCATTTGCTTAAAATCGAGTTAGATTTTATGTACAGATTAAGAAGGTTATATTTTGGGTTTAAAGAATGGGTTAATAAAAGGATATATTTGTATTTTTGAGGTCATCTTTGTGTGTAGTAAAGTTAATAAACTTTTAAGGAAAATTATCTTAAATAGGGCTTAAGAGATCTCTTTACATCTTGGCTTTTAAAATATATAAAAAATATATTATTTCACATATCCTAAAAGGCCTTCCATTGTACATTACCTTCAATATGCATTAAATATAGAATATTTAAGCCTAGGAGAGTAGAATTCACCTTTTTTAATGCAAATCTTGTACTTTTTCCTTGTTAAATTTAAAATAATATGTTTAAATATTCTCCTATTTAGGTCCCAACCTCATTTAACTATAAATCCTTTTCGACTCACTTAACAAAAGATACTCCCAACATTAGCCATTAACTAACCTTGGCTAAGCTTATTTATTTATTGTATTAAAATCAGCCAGAAGGCACGCAACAATTCCTAAGCGAGTGCAAGTTCCTTAGTCACAGTTTGGTCCTTTTTTTGTCCATATCATAGCCATAAACAAACACTCCACTCTAGCCTTTTAGGCAACTGTTTTTCCTTTTTTTTTTTTGTCCTGTTTTGGGGCCAGCCACGCCCAGAAAATTCTCTCTTCCGCCACTAAAAAGGTCACGGCGGAAAATGGGGAAAGCGACGGAAATAAAAGGAAAATAAATAAACGAAACGTAAAACGAAATCCAGGCCCCAAACTTTACCTATGAGTTTAAGCCAAAATAAAACCCCATACCTGTAGCGAAAAGGACCTGCCGCACACTGTGAGAAAAGGATGGAGGACTTATATGTATGTGTGTGTGTATGTATGTATAAAGGCAATAACAAAGCAGGAAAAAGAATAATAATAAAAAAAAAACAAGAAATTAAGGAAAAAGTTGGCAGAGGGCAAAAAACGGAAAAACAAGGCGAAAGTACACGAGTCATAGGTGTATGTGTGTGTGTATGGCCAAACCTCTTCATCACACAAACAAAAATACACACACACACACACACAAACACACTCACTCATATCCCCGTACACCCACACACTCAAGGCAAGTCTATGAAAGCGCAGGGCTTCCCCAAATGATAAAGTTTTATTTGCTTTTGCGGGCGCACATTGTATTTTCTTTTTTTTCTTTCTTTTTTTTTTGTGGGGCAGCTGCAAGCAGCGACGCCAGCCGAGGCAGCACTCAACCATAATAAAACGAACATTGAACGAAGACCACGTTGCCAATGGGGTGGGTGGAGAAGGGGGGAGGAAACCCCAGGGCTTGGGGTGGCGGAAAATACGGGGGAGATGACGTTGTCGTTGTCGAGTCGTCGGCCGTCGGTCGTCGGTCGTCAGTTAGTTGCCACAGAAAGGCGAACATTAAACCAAGTCAATCCGAGCCACCCACAGGGGGAATTCCCAGATGAGAAGAGACAAGCGGGTTACCTACTTTTTCGATAATAATTATTCATTGATTATTATATTTGTCTATATATTGTATTTTAAATCAAATGGGAACTAAGGGATTAAGAATAATTTTAAAACAACTCTTTTTACGAAGAACATCTAAATAAATATGTCCTTGTTTTTTCTTAAATATTAATTTAAGAAATTTTTTACAATAATAAGAAATAAAGGCCTAATTGTTTCAGGAACTCAAGAAATGAGTAGGGGTTTTAAAACCGTTTTTGGGGTTTTGAAAACAATTCAAAAAAAAACCCCTCTTACCAAAAAAATATTCCCACATTGTTGTTTAATTTTTATTATGAATTTAAGGTTATTTTTTATTAACAATAAAATACCAATTACATCGAAAAGGGTTCTATTACTATCACTAGAGGTTTTAAAACCCTTTAAATTCTGTACAAAAGTATGCAATGCTATTTTTAAGGTACCTTATTTTGTGTAAATTAGTTTTGTATTCAACAAGTAAAATGTTGTTTAAATCGTTATTATTTTCTATAGTCTAAAGCTTCGTTTCTATATTAAATATTTAAAATTAATAAACATTTCATTCTTAACCCAGCTTATTAATTAACCTCTCCATCATTAGATACAATCCCATTTCCTTTAAAAATTGCTGGGTAGCGATAAGTTTAACACAAATGAGTAGGCAAGCAGCGAGAGAGATAGAGCGAGCAGGAAAGCCCAAAGAGGGTACAAGGGAAAGGTCGGAAAATGTGGGGGGTGTGACAAGGAAACGTGAGCTTGGCCCCCTTTAAGAGTGAGCCCGATGTGTCACGGGTAGCGAGCCTTGTTGGCTGTGGCCAAAGTGAGGCACAGAAAGAAATAAGTAAAAAAAATATTTATAATTTAAAAATATGGTTAATATTTAAAGTTTAGCATTAAGCAAGAGGAATTTATTTTGATTTATGTTATAACTTTGTTAAAAGGATTTTATCTAGATTTTTATATATATTTCTTTCGTTAAATAAAGGATTTATGTGATTATCCTTCTGGTAATTAAATCATAAAAAATTAATAAGACTACGAATAATATTTTATGACTTTTTAAAAATAACTTTTGAAGCTAAAAAGCAAAAGAAAACATTTCAAAGCATAGTCAAGAGTTCTCCAGAAAATATCCATTTTAATTATAATAAAAAAGGTTTTGTGGGCCAGAAATCGCTCTTCATTAAACAATTAATTTTTACAAAATACTATAATTAATAATTAAATATGTAAATATAAGTATATACCTTTTTACCACTCTGTACTGAGGTTGTTGCTGTGGCTGAAAGCAGTTCAGCAACAAGGAACACCAACAAAATGTGTGAGTGAGTGACGGCAACGACCGTGAAAGGCCATTTGCCTTCCACTTCAGCCCCGCCATGCTCCCACCCATTTGTGGCCCACAATGGGTAGATGTGTTTGTGTGTGTGTGTGTGGCAAGGATAACCTAATACAATTTTTGTTTTTGTTGCCTAAGGACGTGCCGGAATTCGTTCGTGTATCTCTCGATTGCTTTACCATTGGGGTGGTGAAGAGGGAGAAACTGGGGGATCCTTGGGTGCTTGGCAGGCACAAAACCCGGCCAAAAGTGGCATTTCCTACGTCAGATGCCTGGATTTTTGCAGCCCCTTGTTGGTTGTTGGAACAGCTGGTGGGAAAATATTTCCCTTGTAATTGAAGTGCATAATTTGAAAAATATATACATACATATTCCCATTTTTGGGTTAAAATGGAGCAAGGGCTAAGCTTGAATAGCCATCGAGAGAGACTAACTCTTAAAGCTCTAAGCCTGATTAATTAATGAAGTGTTAAGCTAGATTTCCTATGAAATTTTAAACGCCCTAAAAAACCTGTTAATAATATCCCAACTATTCTGCATTCCCAAAGGCGAAAACAAAGCAATAATTAATAGGTTCAACTTAGACGAGGGATTATGAAAGGAGATTGTGTTTCTATACATAAATTCCCAGAATTTGCATTTAAATCAAATTAATGCTGTACGTAGTTGATGCTGAACTGTTTATTTTGGTGTTGATAACCTTTTCCGAGCATAGTTCAATGCTAAATGCGGACAATGCTTTAAAGTCTATACCTATGTATGCTTAGGCACAAAAACACCTTTTAAATAGATTATAAGCTCATATTTTTATAATATTTCAAGTAATTCTAAAATTCTAGTTTTTATATTTTTGTTAAGTAAAAGCTTTATTTTATGACAATGTAATGTATTTTATGTAGGAAATACATTTAATTTAATTTAATATTTGAATATTTCAGTGCTTTAGAATTACAAATTTACATTTTTACCCACCTTCTGTATTGCGTAAAGGTGTTAAAATCACATTTCCTTTATATTTCCATATAATTTAAGCATTCTTAAAACATACAATAAGTTCAGTCAACTTCATTTTGTCTACAAAATAAAGTATACTGTTTAAATAAAAAGCAAGAATAAATACAAGTCTTCTAACACTCTTTCAAAAAGCCTAAAATTCCCTATAAAATCAGCTGCCCAAATAAGCCCAGCTTCCACATGCCTTAAAAATAGAGTAAAAAATTATTCCAAAAAAATATATATATGTATATATAGACGACAACCAAAAGTGTCACAAAACCAAAGAAAAAATACTCCATTTTTTATAAAATTTATTTCAGTTTTTATTTTCTTCTAATTTCTGTTTGTCTACGCCAAACCACAAAAAAGAAAACGAACGTGTTGAATTCTGACTTACAAACACAACACAAATATGCAAAGTCAGAGACTCCAAGCAAGAAGAAGAGCTATACAAAAATTTAAAAAAAAAAAAGAGAAAAATATAAAAAGTAAAGAAAATAAAGGCAGGCATCACGTCATACCGGTTTCAGTTTAATTCAGCGTCGTCAGCATCGACTTGGGCCAAACGCTTAGGCATATTGTTGCTGCTGCTATGGAAAAACGGACCAGAATTATGGGGGAAGCTCACGAAAGAATAAATACAAAATACAAAATAAAAAAAAATACAAACACACACAATCCAAAGTCCGGCCCCAACAAGAGACAAACACGCGCTCACTCTTCTGGCTGTTGAGGCTAGTGCCCATGGTTTGGATTGGTTTGGATTGGATTGGATCGACGGCGGCTTTTCCGCGGGCCGAGCTGGAGGTGGAGGGATGATAGTGACGCGACTGTGGCTGCAACCGACCAGCCAAGTGGTTGCACTCGGTTTTATATTGCACGGAGAACAATTTTAGCTTCATATTTTGGGTATTTTTAGTTAAAAAGTTAAGGATTTTTAAAGATTAATACAGCAAAGAAGAACTTGAGTTAGCAAACACCTACCTATAAGTAATAATTGTGATCAGATTTAGCTAAATACATACATTAAAGTTTAAATAGTTTTCAACTTTCGTTCTCGTCAGGTAATTTAATATTATTTGTGTTCCTTTAAATTAAGGTTAATAAAATGTTTAATGAAGAATTGATTTCCCTTCTTTATACTTTAAAATATATCCTTTTTATGCCTCTTAAATATTAGTTATATATTTCAAAATATACCTCAAAAAATCTCTAAAATATTTATAGATATTTCCTATCTATGCATCTTAAATATTGTTTATATACTTCAAAATATACCTCAAAATATTAAAAAATATCTATAAATATCTCCTATTTATGCATCTAAAATATTCGTTATGTACTTCAAAGTATACCTCAAAAATCTCTAAAATATTTTAAAATATTACCTATACTTATCTATTAAATATTAATGTCTCTTAAATATTATTTATTTACTTCAAAATATCTCCTATTAATAATAACCCAAATATTATTTTGTTAGTACCCCTTTTCCCCCTGTGTAACTGGCCTTACAATGCACTAATCAAACCACAATTCTGGCACTGTTAACCTGTTTCGGCGTCACTTGGTTTTGCGGTTACCCTGCTGCGATACCTTGGCTTAAGACTTTATTAAGCCCCGCTGCTGCCGTTGCTGGTTGGTGTTATGGTATCGCCGGTACTGGTTACTGGTAGTAGTATGGTAGTAATGCCGCACCCACTCCTCCAAACAAGCTCGGTTATTAGCACACAGAACTGAACAGAACCGAACGGAGCAGTTGGAGTGACGGCTGTTGGATGGATGATTCACCTGACGTTAGGTTTTTATATGAGTCTTTCTATCAAGTTTCGTACCTGGCCATTTCAAACGGGTTTCATATCATCATCTCAGCCTTTATTTCGCTCGCCTCTCTATCTTACTCACCGTCTCACCATTCGGGCTAACTTTGAATTATCGCAGTGAATTTCTTGGAATTCTATTTGGCCCGTTTGTGGTGATTAATCGTGGTATAATCAATAAATTATCAGCACATATCAATTTAATTTGTAGTCCAACCCCAAAAGCCTATAATGCACATTTGTTGTTTGTTCACGTTGATTGAGGGAAGCCGAAACGATACTGCTACTTGGGAGTCTCTCTAATTGCAATTGAAATTCACTTTGAGTATGGTTTACTTAGTGTTGCCATAGTTCGATGAAAGAGAAGCCGGAACTCCCTGAAGCCATCTGAGTACATAAATATTTCAGTTTAAGTGGGTAATGAGTAAAGTTTACTTAATCCTAAGGGATTAAAAGGTTATCTAAAGGTCTAAAGGGTCTAAAAGTATGCAATAAAGCTATTACACTTTTTGCAACATACTTTAAGGTGCATTTATTAGTGATTTCAAATCTCTTTTCAGTTTCTTATATAATATACTGAAAATTCTTAAAGAAGAATGAAATATAGGGACTTTTGTAGTATAATATATTTAACTAATAACATTAATTCACACCACCTCCTAAATCTTGTTGTTTCCTTTCCAAAATCCCATCCCATGTCATGCATAAATTCACACACACACACCCATCGAAGCAACGAAATTCGCGGAATAACCCAAAAGTGATTTCCGATAAAAAGTTAAGTGCCCCCAAAAGCCCACAAAAGACAAACAAATGCCAGCCCCCGGAGCAGGTTCAAGCCAACTCCACATGTGTATCTTGAAAATATGATTATGTTGCAGCAGCAGAAGCAGCAGGGCAGAGCGAGATACAAACAAGGTTACTACGTCAGGTAGTCCCCGTTCTGGAGAAGTTGCCTAGGGCCCAGAATCGTTCACAATAACAACTCCTTGGCAAAGGCGAAGGCGAAGGCACAGGCACAACCACTCAACGCCTAAAAGCGCAAAACAATAAACAACCCAAGATCAAAGGGTGAGCAAAAGAGAGGTAAACAGTGCAAGACAGAGAGGGAGCGAGTGCAATAGTGGAGACAGGTTAACCGGCTCGAGAAAAAAGGCACAAAAGAAGGGTTCGGACCAGAAGACAGACCAGGGCGTTGTGAAGAGGGTCGTTGTTGCCCAAGCAACTCTCAAGTTCAAATTCGAGCATCATTGATTGCAACAACAAGAGGCACTGAGAAAAATAATGAACACGATAAATAAATATTATATTATATTCCAAAATGCATTTCAGTGACTAAGTGGTTTATCAATGACTAACTGTAATTAACCTCTATTTGTTTAACTTAATCCGTGCTAGAAAAAAATAGTTCATATCTTATTTGTTATTAGTTTAAGAAGTAATAGATCTTTTGAGAAGAGTCTGTATATTTAAGCTTAGCTAAAAAAATAGTGCCTCAAATCTGATAGTGTATATCTTGTGCTTGTATCTTTTATCTCACTATCTTTACCTTGAATCTTTGCTATGAATCTTTTAGGTTTTCATATCTAAAAACTCTGTGAAAAATAAAGTAAAAAGTAAATACCAACTAATAAAATAATATAAATATTTTAGGAGGCACTTAACAAATAATTTCAGAACAAAGATCATTTTTTGACTTCTAACTTATTTTTTTTTGTGTTCTCTCACCGATCTTCTTGGTCTTGGGTTAAAGACCCATGCATGGAACTCCCCTATATTGTATATAGTATATTCATATATAGCCCGAACCATTCGGCATCTCCAACTGCGACTGTCTGGCGACGATGTCGTCTTGTTGTCTGGCGGCGGCGGCGTTTTCAAAGCGATACCATTCCCTCCCTTTGGTTTGCAATTGGAAACACTCGTAAAGTGTGTAAACCTCGGACAAAGGGGGGACCCCAATATGTACCTCATACCCAGCATAACTTGAAATTTACTCGGTAACAGCAATATTACGTTTTCCGATGAAAAGCATGTAAGTTTTCTTATGCAAACGAGCTTTTTCCAGCACAGACACAGGATTCTGGGAAAATATATTTTACTTTTTTTGCGGAAGGGACGAAAGACAATGAGAGGGGGCGGAAGCCTGCAATTCTTCGCAAAACTTTATATTAAACGACAGAGCCACAACCGCAAAATCTCTCTCCTTTCTCCCTGGCTGTCTCTTGCTGTCTTTCTCGCATTTTCTCTGACCCTCTCTTTCGCGCCGTGGGCCATTTATTGAAGGAAGTCACGTTACAAATGTGGCACGTAGCTCGCTCAGCACGTCGGGCACGTCGGTGAGGCGCCAGCATTTAGAATTCTGTTTATAGACCGCTCCACGCACAGTCACATCTCTGTCCCTGTTCCACAACTGGCCATCTCGCTCGCTCTGCAGCCGCCCACCAACCGCCCCCCCCCTGCTTTTTCGCAGAGCGAGAAAGCAAGTGACAGAGCACAAAGTTGGCAAAGCAAGAACCGAAAAGTGAAGCAGCAGCAAGTGCTATGCGTATCTGACAGATACAGTCGGTTGAAGCTATGAAGAAAACTGAATAAATATGGGATATATTGATAGATTTAAGGTTTTCACTTTCGATTTTCGTGATTTTAAATCTGTGTACGATTTTAGAGATTTGAAATTGTTTTAAATTTCAATCTGGAAGTAAACTGCCTACTTTTGGTCTTATTTTTAAAGTGATTTTAAAACTATACAGATTTCTTATAATAAAGTTTATGAAAAGTTGCTATGTAAATTAAAAGGATTTTTAAAACCCCTATAAAAGTGTTAAACTTGGCTGTCAAATTTCATATCTTAAAAAAAAAATTGATTGAGAACCTTACAAATATCATTGCATACTTTTAGACACCCTTTTAAAGGGTTTTAAACCCCTTAGTGATTTCTGTAACTTATAACTAATTATAAATAATTTAATCAGAATTGTTAATAAAAAATATCTATCTTTTGTCTTAGAGCTTTCCAACAAAAATTTCAAACTTTACAGCATAGAAGTTACTTTTCTTAGTCCCCATAAGTTTTCCCCCTTTAAAATCTCCACTGTACATAAACCAGCAGACATTGCAGAAGGTGTGGAAGCAGTTGATTGAGAATTGTCGCACTCGACACACACACAGCACACACAGAGTCAGACAGTTTTCGTTTTTGCGCCTTTTTCTTGTCGAACACGAAAGTTGGCAGCTGTTGCCGTTGCCAGGATGCCTCGCAGCTCGAACTTAGCAGCAGCATCAGCAGCAGCAACAGATACTTTTATTTTTCGCCGGGCCCTGTATCTTCCTCCGCATCTTTGTATCTCGGCAAGGCACACACCACGCACAGATACAGATACATCTAGAGAGCAGTGAAATGGGACGAGGCACACAGATGACGACGGCAACAGTGTTGCCATGACGTAGTCGTGTTGTATCCAAGTCTGCGTGTCCGTATCCGTGTGATTTTAGCCAAGTCTTTGGCTTTGCTTTAGCCGGCGTGCTGTAATTTATGTTAACGCAGATCGAGAAATAAATCTTTATTTATTTTTCCTCATCTTGTCTTGCTGTTGCTGTTTTTCCCTGTTTTCGAAACCGAAACCAAAGGACGCGATAAATTTCTGCACAGCAGAGGGCCGGGCTGGAATTGTGATTGGGTCGCTTCGATAAGGATGAGGGATACAGTCGAAATTTGTTAGCCTTGAACTCGCCTTGAAAAGCTTAAGAAAATTAATAGGGAACTTGTTTGCAAATACCCTTGTGTAAATGAGTAATTAGAGGACAAAATTATTTTAAAATCTTGTTATTTTAAAAAAGTTTCCGATAATATATCGAAATGGTCGATATCTCTAATATTTTGGTTTAAGATATATTGGTTAAAATTACGTTAAAGACTCAAGAGTTTCCCATTTTTATGATGACTTAAGATCCTTATATTCAAAAAAATTCTTAATTTTCAAAAATATATCGAGAATGTATCGATATCATCGATACCCTAATATTTACTTAAATAAAATTTTTATTTTAAAAATAAACTATGCATTATTTCAAATGAATGGTTATTTTGAAAATGTATATTTTCATTAAAAATGAATACCACCTATAAATGTTTAAAAATATCTTTAATAATGAAAATTATTAATTTAATTATATAATAAACATACCCATTAATAACTTTATTTCTAAATAAGACCAAAACACGTCAATGTGTCAAATATGGGTCAGGTCAAAGGCAAATATGGATTATAATTATCAATACCCGTGATGACGTGTGTCGTTTCTTTGCTCATTAGTTCCCAAGATTCCTCTGGGAAATCGCCTGAACTTGAAACGATTTCTCAGCTACTTTATCTTTATCTTTGCTGCCTCTGTTTATTTTTTCGTTTTTTATAAGCTTGAAAATGCTGGCGAAATGTGAGGCATTTAACGGGAAAAAGTACCTATGAAATCTTATCGCTTATGCGAGGCAATTAAAGCGGAGCCAGCAGCAGCAACAACAACTGAAGCTACGAAAGCTAATGATAATCGACCAAAAACAAAGGCAAGAACAACAATAACAATAACAGTCCATGACTAAAAACAACAAATAAATTGAATACATTCCGAGCGACAAAATAAAAGAGAGGCAACGAGCTGAAAGCTCTCTTTCAATCGAGGGAATTCCCTCTCTGCGGTTGAAAGCAAAGAAATTGAAAGGAAAGAGCTTAACATAGTGAGAGATATAGAGAGAGTGATTAAAAGAGAGAGAGAGGTAGAAGGAGAGCATTCAATTTAAAGGAAATTAAGCATAAAAAGTGAATAACTTTTTGATAATTGCGGTGTCAGCGTTTTGGCATTCCATTTTGCGCTCATTCAACTAGAATGTATGTATATACATATATTTAGTTTAATCTGCTTGTGAAATATATATATATATATATTTGTGTTTTTGTGTATAAGATTAGTGTTGTTATATTTTATTTGAATTATTTTTTTCTTGCCAGCTGTTGATTTTCTCTGGCTTCGAACGCTTATCAAAGCAAAAAAAAAATTAGAAATAATAATTATAATCTGTATTTTTTTGCCTAGTCTCACATGTCCTTCGTTGTATTTTATTTTCACTTAACGTGTTAATGCTAATTAATTAATTTGCTTGGGGAATTCCATATTTCTTTTAGCTAAATAAATATTATAAAAAAAATAAGAGGTTACCAGGAAGTTCTTAATTTGCAAATTAAATTCTTAAGAATTCTATAACAAAAAACTCAAAGTTCTTTTAAATAAACAATATAATAAAATTCAAATTAAAATAAAAAAATATTCTTAAAGATTATAAATGATTATAAATATACCTTGTATTTATTATAAATAAATTTTATTATTTACAAAATATATTTCTTTAAATTTCCAATAGCTTTCTTCCCTTAAAATCAGTTCTGCTCTCCATTTAATATTCCCAAAAAGCTTTTAATAAAGTTGCCAACTAAAGTAACTTAAACCCGGCAAACAGAATATATAATCGGATCTGAAAATAGCCAACAACTTTCATACTTCCCTGGGCCAGCTTAATAAGGGTTCAAGGAACCGCCTTCATGTATTTAAAATTTCCACAGAGCCAGCCAGAGCCCACAATTAATTAGTTATGATGTCTGAAATTGGCAGAGACTTATTAAACTCTGTACAGGTAAATAAATATATGAAAAGTGGGTACTTTAAAGATAAGATAGAAGTATAAAAGTACCCTAAGATAGTGTCGGCAGAGTGGCGAGTCCGGGAGTCTAGGAATTCCAGCCGGAGCTCGCTCTAGTTTCTCGCTGGGAAGTCAAAGTCGTTTAATTGTCAGGATCTCAATGGGTTGGCTTGGGGGTTGGCTTTTTGTGTTGTGCAAGTCCCACACACGCACATGACTGAATTCTTGGCATAGTTAGGCAAATATTTCTATGTGGGTCGCACTCTAGATATCCGCAGACACAGCCAGTCTCCCCCCGTTTGAAATCCTAAAGCCAACGTTGAACAGCTGCCCGAGCCGAGTTGCTGTGGTCTGGTCGCCTGTTCATATCCATAAAACCATATTCTTTTCTGTATTTTTTGTGTCTTGAATAAAATGTGCCAGCAGCTGCAAAAAAAAAAAAAAGAAAATAATAAAGAATAACAAACAAAAATGCGCAAAATGCATTTTTATTCCTCATTTATTTTGTATTTATTTCTCTATTTTATTGTGGTATTTTTCGCTATGGCTGCCAGAGCTTGGAAGAACAAAGCGAATGGCAAATTGTTTTCCTTTGTATTTTGTTTTATTTTTTCCTGGGTTGTTGCTATATTTAGAGCAAGTGAAGCAAATTGCCCAAAAACTTGAGCGAAATAAATCAAATTAAAATGCAGCAGCAGGAGCCACAGATATTACGCAATCAACAGGCGTATACGTCATGGACTTTGTTTGCGAATGAAATTGAAAACGAAACCCAAAACGTATAGCGGGTGGTTTTATTTTATTTTTGTATTTTTTTTGTTTGGTTCAATTTGCTTTATTGCGTTGCTGGAAATTGAATTTTGATGACGTTTGACGGGGTCTCACCTCTCTACATGTTTTTTATCTACTTCTAAGAGTCATCTCCCTAGGTATTTCCTCTGTCGCTTTGATACATGTCACCTTTTTCTCTGGTTTTAAGCCATAAATAAACCAGAGAGTCATGGCAAAAATGGGCCAGAAAATATTATCAGTTTGTGCCATGTTATCTGCAAATTTATATAGAATTTTTGTCATCAAAATTAAGTCACTAAGATAACATTATAACATTGCACAGGCTTATAAAGTAGGGAAATATTTTGCCGGTAATAAAAAAGATGGGAAGTAGAAGTATAGATTACAAGAATTTAAAGAAGAATTTAATATAAAATAAAATATAAAAGGTACATAAGACCTTTCAACTCTTCTTGTTTTAAAAGTGTATTTTATTGTCTTTAATAATTCAAAAAGCTTAAAAAATGCTTTGCACTTGTATTACTTTGACATTTAAAATCTTTAAAATATATACAAAATACTAAGAAAAATTCCTCTCAATAATAAACCCAAAAATCTGTAGATATGTATATCTTGCTCTTAGTTGACTAAAGTTTACACTAAACCTAAAACTTCATCTGGAATCAATCTGGTTGTTTGTTTACCGCCCCCAAAATCATCTCGAATACATCTCTAAAAATATAAACGGCAAATTGCTGGCTGAATCATTTCATTGCCAGTTTTCATACGGATTTCCTAGCCCCTCAAGGGACATTACTCATACGCCCCACTGGCTATGATCGCATCGCATGGCAGCGCCTCTCAGCTCACAGCTCAGCTGGCTGAGCTCATGCGCCCCAACGTATGCGTAATGAGCCGCAAATGTTAATTGTTCTATAAACATTCGAGCCAGCAATTAGTAAGACAACAACAACAACAACAGCAGCGACGATGAGAGGCTTCCCCCAGAAAAACAGAAAAAAAAGAAAACGCACAGCACACGTATTCAGTGAACAAACTGGTTGCAGCAACCTCGTAACCAGTTTTATCGAGCAAAAAACACAAAAACAACGAAAAAAAAAGCAGAGACCTGGCCCAAGAGCCAAAAGAAAAAGAGGCTCAAAAACGATGACGACGACGACGACATTGCCATTTTCAATCTGTCATGCACGCAGAAAAAAAAAAACGTGATATACCCATTCAATTTCCAGGAAGCGAAACTTTCATTTAAAGAAAATACAGTCGCTGATTTTTTTGTGGAACTTTGTATGACAATAAATTTACAAAATAATAATTAACAATTAGATTCGGCAGTTAACAAAAGTGTTCAAGGGTTCTTAAAATTAAGTTCATTCTATAAGAAACTACTAAGATATTGTTAATATTATTATATGATGATTTTTTTTTATCGATCAATGTTGATCAAATCGGAAATATTTCGATCATAATCCTACAATCTTTAAGCTTTATTTCTTAATATTCAAACCTTCTAAATTGTATAAAACCTTAATAATTTTCTGTTTAATTTTATATTATTTTTTGGCAAGTGCACTTATTGCTGCGACTTTGATGCGCTTGTTTCCGCTTTGGCAAAAAGGAGAAGCCAAAGTCGAAGAGCCAGTGCCAGAGCCAAAGCCAAAGTTGGTCGCCAACAAGTCGCGGCCATAAACAAGTGAGGCAGGTGGTAAAAAAGCTGGGTCTGGAGGAGATCAGAGGAGGTGTAAGCTGTGTGCTGGGAACCTGGAGCGGAAGATGCGATTGGAGATGGAGATGCGTGAGCAATCGGGGCCGCGTTCTCGACTTTTGCGGGAACAAGCCTACCTGGGCCAACAAAGTCTTTTAGCCAGGTTTCTTGGCCAGCTGGCTGCCTGCCTGCCTGCCTTGCATTGCTGGTTGCCTGGTGTCCGCTTTAATTTGCATGTAGGTTTTTTTTTCCTCTCTCTTTCTCTTTGGCACTTTTATATATTGTATATGTATGTTTTTTGGCCGACTTGCCTTGCATATTTTACGGGGCGCTCTACAAGTGGAAGAAGGGTTCTTTGGCTTTGGCTTATCGCTGAGGCGTACAAAGTGCAGCCACTCGAGGCGATTTAATTCGAGTGCTTTACAACATAAATACCATAAAAATGACCACAACCAGTCCGTCCAGCTGATAAGCAGTCATCATCTTGCCCCATTGAGTTATTCCACAATCACATTTAAGAGTTGTGTGTATTATAAATGGTCTTTTTGATGGTACAAAATGGTATTCCCCAGTTTAAGCGATTTTTAGGGAGACAAAATTAATGTTAATTAGTTTATTATGATTGAAAGTATATATAATTTTCTATAAATAATTCCCTTCCCAGATTAGCTTAAAACGGGTTAAATTTTAGGTTTTAAAATTCATCAGATTATTATTTATTTTATATTCTTTCAATTCTTGATAATTTCATAGTCTCCTTTCTTTCTCTTAAGGTGTAATACATTTTAAATATTTATTCATAATTTTATATGATCATTTTTGGGCTTAAAAATTCAATAACTAAGCCAAAAATGCATTAAATTTAATTTGGAAAGCTTTTTTGAGTTAGTTTTTTTATGGTTAATAAATCTGCATATAAAGATTACAAATTTAACCAATGTAAAATTTTTCGATTTTTCCTTACCTCCTTTAAACATTAAATTAAACATAAAATTTAAAAAAAAAATAAAATTTTTAATTTTCTTGCAAACATGTCTAGATCGATTCTGTTTTTAATGCTGATCAAGAATATATATGATTTATAGGGTCGGAAATGAGTCCTTCACTGATTTTTGGGCTTCGGACTGAAATTATTATACTCCTTAGGTGTATTAATTTTTAAATATTTATTCATAATTTTATATGATCATTTTTGGGCTTAAAAATTCAATAACTAAGCCAAAAATGCATTAAATTCAATTTGGAAAGCTTTTCTGAGTTAGTTTTTTTATGGTTAATAAATCTGCATATAAAAATTACAAATTTAACCAATTTAAAATTTTTCGATTTTTCTTTACCTCCTTTAAACATAAAATTAAACATAAAATTAAAAAAAAAATTTTAATTTTTAATTTTCTTGCAAACATGTCTAGATCGATTCTGTTTTTAATGCTGATCAAGAATATATATGATTTATAGGGTCGGAAATGAGTCCTTCACTGATTTTTGGGCTTCGGACTGAAATTATTATACTCCTTAATGTGTATTAATTTTTAAATATTTATTCATAATTTTATATGATCATTTTTGGGCTTAAAAATTCAATAACTAAGCCAAAAATGCATTAAATTCAATTTGGAAAGCTTTTTTGAGTTAGTTTTTTTATGGCTAATAAATCTGCATATAAAGATTACAAATTTAACCAATTTAAAATTTTTCGATTTTTCTTTACCTCCTTTAAACATTAAATTAAACATAAAATTTAAAAAAAAAATTAAAATTTTTAATTTTCTTGCAAACATGTGTAGATCGATTCTGTTTTTAATGCTGATCAAGAATATATATGATTTATATACTCGGAAATGAGTCCTTCACTGATTTTTGGGCTTCGGACTGAAATTATTATACTCCTTAAGAATTTATTATGAATTCATGTTCTTCACTCACTTTTTTAAACCCATTAAAATAATTCCCCTTTAAATGGGGCATTCCGCTTTTCGCTTTCTTAACACTTATCGAAATCGATAAAAAGTGCGTCATTTCAAGTGTCTGGGGGACAGCTGCTCTTAGAAAATTAATTTGAAAGATTTCTCGATAGGCGGTATTTTTAGTGCCTTCATTGGGAATTTCGCCACAATTTGGCAAAGAACATATTCCCAGAGCTATTTTTGGCCACTCGTCAATGCGTTTTTCACGTTCACTTTGCGCAAAAATCCAACGAAAATATTTCAAATTATATTGGTACGAGATTCTCCCCCACACACACACACACACACACAAGCAAAAATGTATCTATTTTAAAATTAGCAAAGAGCAGGGCAGGACTGAAAATTGGCTTGTAAACAGAATGAATTTTCAGCCTGGTTTGATGATGGGACTCCCTCCATGGAAATTGGCAACAGTTGGCTCTGCCTCTTCCCGAGTATTTCCCCTCCTAAAAACGCCATTTGAATACTTTATTGCCTATGAAGTGTGTTTGAGTGTGTTTGTGTGTGGGAGTGTCTGTGCACTTTCCTCTATATCCGATACGATTCGATTTTCTCTTGTGCGCCTCGGTATTTTCCTGGCCTTCGCATTTGACGTCACCAAGTGGAAATGCCAGTGGCAGTTTTTGTGTGGGAGCTTTTTGTCTCAACATATAACATTGAGAATGCACTTGAATATTTAACATAGTATTGTAAACTTTATATGCTTTTTTTTTGTGATTTTTTTTCTAAGACGTTTTCCATTTTATTTTTATTTTAGAATCCACTGTGAATTCAAGGAAAAGTGCTTTGGAAACGGCACGTGAAAAATTGAAAGGTAAGGAGAAATATATCTAACTAAATAATTTATATTAAGAAATATTAAAGCGAGTTGAAAAATTTTATAAAAGCACCTAAAAGTATGCTGTAAAAATGTACATATTGATTGCCTACTTTTAGGAACTTTTTAAAGAGTTCTTAAATCTTTTTATAGCCCTAAAAGGCTAAAAAATATAATAAGTTGTGTGGGACTTTTTTGTAAAGATTATAAATATTACTTACTGATTCACCTTTATATTATAGAACGTATAAAAATCTTCTACTAAAATTCCCTCATCTCAAAGATTTGCATCTCAGGAAATCCCAAAAACTTATATTGATATATAGTATGACTCAGACAAACTCTGGCAATCTGTTAGGGCATAAATAATACTACCCCTTTCTATCGAATCTAAGATAGAAAACAAAACCTGTAGAGATATAGCAATGACCTTCAAGGGGCCTATCAATAAGGTTTCCCGGAAAATAAAAGAGGCAACAAAAAAAAGTAAAGTGAAATAGAAATGTTTATAGATACGGTTTGTGTGGGGGAAAGCAGATGGGCTTCCACTCATGTCGAATGGCGTTTAATACAGTTGTTATGGGTGCCAAGCACAAAGCAATCGCACAGATACACAGTTATACACAGATACAGATACATCCGTGCGTTGATAAAGTGCGTGCTCTGCACATAGGCATAAATATTCTGGAATAGAACCGATGAGAGCTTCAGTTGATAAGGCCAAATGGCGTGATTCACGGCAGAGTTCTTCGCACACAGAGCCACTGCCACTTAAATACGCTTATTTATATATGTACTCCAAAAAAATATATATATCTGCGTAACTCTGTTTGTATGTGCAAGCGTATCGGAAAAGATTATGCCGTACCTAGAGATACTTGGCCGAAGGCAACCGCATTTCACTTTCATTCCGATAAGCCCATACGTGACGTAGATACCTACAATACAGCGATATCGGGCCGATAAAGCAGATGGTATATCTTAAAGCTTGGGTCAAAAAATCAGATGAAAGATACTTGAAACAGAGAACAATTGACCCAGATACCTGGATTAATATTTAAAGAAATTGAATTTAAGCTTAAAAATCTGTAATAACCATTATAATATATCTTAAAAACTTTTCTAGCCAAGATTTCCCTTGCTAAAATCAAATTAGATTACCAGATCAGGGTTATCTTTTACAGCATCTCCTTAGCCTTTGTTTTTCACTTACAGAGATAAAAAAAATACAGAAAACCCGGCTAGGATTTTCACCAGAAGTGCTCACTTCTACCTGCTATTTCCCTAGATAGTTGTAATTTAAATTTGCTGCCAACTTTTAATTGCCGGCAGCCGAAAAGTCTGACCTGTCCGTAGGGATTTAAGGGATTTAGGGACTAGCGCCAGGCTCAAGTGCGTCAAGTCAAGTGGCCCCGAGGAGTGCTGATCCTTCGCCTGCAAGATCCCTTTTAGGTCTATTGATGATTTTATGGGTTTTACCCGGGAAAATCCGTTGGCCGTTAGCTGTTGGCCGTAATGATGCCATTCCGTCTGTTTCGAACCCATTTCGGCCAGGTAAGCGTAAGCGGCTAGCAAATCCATTGACGCAAGTGATTAAGGCTGTCTCGCTGATGTCTGCTGCGAGAGCTGAAGAACCCAAAAGCGATTCAATTAGCTGACATGTGAGGCTATAAACAGCTGCTTGGCGTATGCAGATATGCGGCCCTGGGCCCAAAAGAATCCCCTGCAGTTTCGGCCAAAAAAAAAAGAATCGGATGTATAGAGCAACAGATACAGATACAAATCAACAGCTAGAGATACACGCGTCTGCGTCTGATGATTCGCATTCCACGGCATCTTTTCGTTGGCGTCTCGCGTTTTGCGTTTTATTTACTGGCTCTCGGTGCTGTGGTGCTTAATATAAAGCGATTTCATAGACGCTACAAGTACGTCGACAGGCGTCTTGGCTTCGCGGCAAAGAATGTGTATAAAAGTATCTGCCGCCGCACTCGCGCCGTATCTGTATCTGTATCTATAGCTGTGCGGGCGCGCACAGTCGCCAAACTGGCGATTCCCAATCAGCAGAAGCAAAAGCAAAAACAAAACCAAGAGCAAAAGTTAAACCAAAAAGCAACAGCCCAGCGGCAGCATCAACTCTCGACTTCTCTCGGACTTGTGTTGTGTACACAAAACTCAGCCACGGGGGCGAAATCAACGAATCGCAAATACCCTGGGCGAAATTGAATTCAGCGGGAAATTAGTCGTAATTATTCGATTTGTTTACCAAACAATTGGGTCTCCCTGACTATGAATATTTCGAAAAACAAATACGAAAGACGGAATACAGAAAGGTCTTTAGAAAGTCAAGGTGGCAAATTGGTCAGGGGAAGTCCTGGGTATTTTTGTCAAGGTTTTGAAAAATTAGGTTTAGAAAAATAAGGTAATATTTTCAGTAAATTATTGATACTGAAAATATATAGAAAAATATGAATATTTTTTAAAAATTATAAAGAAATATAATAATCTAGTACATTTAAAAACTTTAAAACATTTTGGTAATTAAATGGAATCTCAAGAATCTTAGAAATCTAAAAAATATTTGAAAAACAGTTTTGAGATAATCTGAAATTTTTATATTACGAAATACGTTTCTTTTGAACCTTTAAACTTACTTCTTAGAGGGAAATCCCAATAAATGAGTCGTCTGACAATTTAATTTCAAAAGAATTCCAAGATTCTGTAGCATTTATTTTAAATATTAGCTGTTGCTTATGGATCTAAGAAAAGATAATCATAAATAATTAGAAATAATTTCAAAATTCTGACAATTCCATTTTTATTATTTGAGCAAACGAATTATAAACCAAGAAATAAATCATTTATAGACTCTAATCTAGATTAATTTCCAAGAAATCTTTAATTTCCAAAGGCAGATTCTTTTTGGGGCACCTGGAATATTTGGAATATATGTAAATTCCACTTGATTCATCATTGGCAGACCCCAGGAGGCCTTTGCATTGTTGTTATTGCTTCGTTTTGGTTGTGCAAATAAACTGAAATAGCTGAAATCCGCACTGGCGATTATTCCACCAACCTCACCCTCTCCCAGTGTTGTGAGTAACACATAGTTTTTTTTATTTATTTATATGTATATATATTTTTTTTTTGGTTTTATTTTGTTGACTGCCGCCGGCTGGCTGGCCAGGCCAAAAGCCAGCGTTGCGTGTCAACAAATGAGCAATCGACAATAGTATAATGGCCAAGTTAAGCGCTCTCCCCGCGGTCACTTCTGTTTTGGTGCCCCTCTAATGTTGAAAACTTGTAGCTGGCCGTTGACTAAGGTCTAGGCGTTCGTTCGTTTGCGTTTATTTATTCAGTGCTGACGCATTCGGTCACTATTGAGCCAGAGCCACTAGTTCCACCACCACCACCAACACTGCCACACACCAGGCTGTCTGACTAAGAAGCTCTGGAACCGCAGCAGCGATAACCCCCGCGAGCTGTAGCATTTAAAGGAAAAAGGCCAGGGCGCTGATAGTGGGCATCGAACCGCTCGACTAAAGGAGATGATGTTCGTGGAAATTGACTTTGTTTTCTCAGTATAATTATAAAGCGTTATCTATCTGTATAGTTCCCTGCTTGAGGCAATGTTCTATATTCACAAACAAGTGTCTTGTTTAATTTGTTATTGATGATTTCATGGCGATTAGAATATTCGTCGTACAGCTGCATACAAATTGGGTTGTTTAAATTGAAAATAATATAGTACAAATATTAGTCATTTTATATAGCTTTCAGTGCTTTTATTCATTATAATAAACCTAAAAACACTCCCTTTAGTAATTTATTTACAATTAAAATAAGTTTTTAAGCCTCATAAAATCTTATTTTGATTTACTTAACAAAATATATATATGTATATATAACTTAGCACACACCTTGATAATTGACAATCCCATCAATCAACGGAAGCATTATAATAAAATCTGGCACTCCCACGCCGTCAGTGGAAAGAACTTCCCCTCCGGAGTTTCCGTTTTTCCATGACAACCACTTGATATCCATTCTCGTTCTAAAATTGGTAGCAAATTGTCTGGCCAACTTGCAGCTCCATCAACTTGCCATTTTGTCTAAGCAACTGCCAAAATCAATAGCGCCCATAACTATGCAATTCATAATTAGAACTTTTGGGGGTTATTATGTATCTAATAATTATATGCAAAACGGATATTGGGTTATAACGAATTTGGGTTAATATAGATACATTTAGATAATTGATTCTACTTGAATTTCCATTTAAAATTATTCTCATGGCAAGGTTTAGGGGACTATAACTTTTTGTTTTTCTGTAAAAACAGATTCTTTTTTTGTCAAATATAAAGGTTAAAGTAATATAGTTATTTTTAATAGTAAACTCCCAGCTTAAACTTTAGTATCCGAACCCTGATCTTCAGAATATTATGTATTTATGTAACTTCAAACTTAAAGTAAGTCTAAACCCCTTATTTTGTTAGCCTTGTAATTGCAATCTTCTTCCCAAACTTTCTTGATTTTGTAGTTACCTTCCCCAGATCCATTTCTTTTTTTTAACAAAAGCCAATCAATACTCTGTTTTTATATTTTTTCCTGTATTTTTTTGCACTGTGCATTCAATTAGCTTTGATTGTCGCTTCGCTTTTGTCTCTCGCACGTTGACGATGCTCAATTAAAGAAGTTCGCTCTATTGATTACGTTTAATGTCGATGACGAAGACGCCTTCCCCTGAGTCCGAGTCTCGTAGCGTCGCGTCGCCTCATCCTGCCCTGCCCTTCACCTCCGGAACCTCGGACTCGGTGGCGACTCCCAAAGCGGTTCAAGTGAATGGTCAAACCTGTTTGCTTCGCAGATATGTTGGGGGCATGTGCACGAGCGGTAATAATAACAAAGTTGGAGCCGCCGAACAGACGACGACGACGACGACGACGACGTCGCCAACATTTGCTGAACGGCTAAAAATTCTGAAAGACTGAGCAACTGGAAGACTGAGCGACTGAAAGACTGGAAGACTGAAATACTGAAAGACCCAGCAACTGAACGGCCCAGACATGATCACGTCGCCGTTGTTGTTTGGGTCTCTGATTGTTTGCGCTGTCTGTTCTGTCTGCGCCACAGAGTTGGAGCCAAAGTCGTCGCCGTTTGCTGTCGATCGTGCCTGATACACAGAGAGAAAATATGTAGCGTTAATCAAAATAATATTTAAAATTCGTACAATTTCGTGGGGTGAAATTTAAGTTCTTTTGGAATAGGACTGCTCTTAAAAGCACCCCAAAGATACGAACATCTTCGAGGAAACTTCTTTCCAAGTGCCTTAAATCGAAGTGAAAAAGTTCTTTTAATCCTAATTACCATTATCTTTAAAAAGAGATTGTATAATATACAACTTTAAATCTGTTTCTAAAGCAAACAAGTATTTTTAAATCCCACTTAGGCCCTCAAAATTCCACCTAGTTTTCTTTATGTGTATTATTTATTTACTGATGATCGCACAGTTTTGCTGAGTGTGGCATTGTCGCCAGTTTGGCGGGACTGGCGATCGTAGCTTCTGGTTGCAATGTTTCCAGTATCGCCCCAGCCCCTGCCCCTGCCCCCTTACCCCCATCTGCCCCCCTCTCAGCCACCACTTCACCCCCCTTTTTTTTGACGAATGTTTTATGTAGCGCTTAATGGTTTCATTTGGCGGCTGAGCAGAGTTTCTCCATGTGTGTCTGTGTTTGTGTATCGATTACCCAATGCGTGAATGAGTAAGAACCCATCGATTTGGGGGCGACGTACGCCTGGTGTGTTTTGTTTTTGTGTGTTTGTTTTAGTATTTTTATTGTAGTTATTGTTGCAGTTTGAGACCGGCGGCCACTTGTGCCTATTTATGTTTGCCAGTCGCCACACACAGATACGCTCGCATCTTACAGATACGCGTGATAGGCGCAGATACTCAGATACGGTTAATTGTTGCAGTGCAATGATCACTGATCGCTGACTGACTGACTGACTGTGTGGAGTGCTTGTGTCTGTGTGGGTTTCGTTTGTATTTTTAAATCAATCGATGCGATAGACGTTTTATTGCTGTAATCAATCGTCGCGTGCATGTGGCAGCAGCGTCGTCGTCGTCGTCGTCTGTTCGATTAATCGTACGAGTGCGAGTATGATTCCGATACGAGTACAACTACGAGTACCGACAACTGGTATTACACAGCAGCAGCGAGTACCCACACATGCTACACTGTGAAAAAGTCATAGAAAAAGCTGTTAGCATATAGATTTTAGATTCATTTGGTGTATGATGTAATGACAGATAGGAAATCATATACCCTAAAAATAAAATTAAAGTATAAGAAATATAATCGTGATGTCAGAGATAGGGGCTATTTCGGACTGATATGAATAAGATACGTATCGGATGACCAACTATGGTGATTATTTCTTCCCGTGTGGCACATAGACGCCTATGTAGACATGTCTATATAGATGTACATATCCATACGTGTCGCCCTAATAGACGACGAGTGCGTACCACTCGTCCTCGCTTGATTGTGTTTATTGATTAGATTGTTTACCTTTCTTCGTGATATCATCAACGGGGCCCCGCAGCAGCAGCAGCGACCAAGTGTTGAGCGTTATCGTACGTCAACTGTCTAAATAAACGTACATCTGAGCACACACACTGGAAACTATTCCCATTCCGTTGGAATATATAAATATATATGTTTTGAGAGCGCGTGTATGTGATAGTTCTTATCGAATCGCTTCCGTTCGATTTGGCACAGAAAATTTCAGACTTTGTGTGGATTTTTTTTTTCACGGATACACTGGTACTATGTGTACCGTTACTGCTGGGTTATCGGAGATCGATTTTTAATAGCTGCAAAGCGGGGAAAGTGATTTATGGAGACTATTTTTTTACGGCTGCCACAAATTAATATCCAAAGCTGATTGATTTGATAAGAAGTTCAATGGGTCAGCTTTTAATAGGAGGTTTAAATTACTTACAATATATTGTGAAATATTTTAAGCTTTTAAGATTCGTATTTCCTGTTTAAAAAACATAAAATATTTTAAAAACTGTATTCTGAGAATATATACACATTTTTCGCTCAACTTATATTCGTGATTTATAATTTTTTGACATTTGGGAACGCCTAGAAACCATTTTCAAAAATGATTAATATGCTTTCTTCTAAATTCCTTAAATATAACTTGAATCACTTCCGTTTTAAATTAAAAACCTCTTTTATGTAATTTAGTAAACTGAATAATTATATTAAAAGATAATAATTCGTAAATAATGTATTTATTTATTAATATTCATATAATATTATTGTTGTTATTAGCTGAAAAATATAATTATTCTATTAAACAAGCCAAAATGCCTAACAATAAATTTCAATTGAAAAAAAAAACTTATTGCAATTCCTGATATTCACAAAAAAATACACTCGACTATAAATTAGCAAACAAAAACTGTACACTAAAAACGGCGCACAGCGGGGGAAATTGAATAAATGTATAAATAAACGCAGCAACAAAAAGTGAAAAACCAATTGATCTAATAAGCCAAGAACGCGGCGGCGCTCACTTTACGCGTTTTGTTTTTTTTTTGCCTTTGCCTTTGCTGTTTTGTTTTTATTCAACAAAAAGCAACAAGAGCAATAACAATAGAACTTTTTGCGGGGCGGCTTCCCTCGCGGCAGCAGAAATACGCAGCGAAATACAACAGAGAGGAGAAGAAGAAGAAGCGAGGAAGAGGCAGAAGCAACCGTTGAAGAGTAGGAGGCGGAGGAGTAGGGAAGGAGAAAAAAGTGATTTCGCTCGTTTCGTGGAAAGAGAGCGAAACACTGAGCGCCATATGTCTGCTGGGGCGAGCAAATCACGTTGGCCGGAAAGAGACAGCAGACGGCAAAGAACACTCGCTCATACTTACTCACTCACTCACCTCACACATACCATGGCGCGCAACAGCCGACGACTTGGCGACGCCAGTTCACTTGCTTCAGTTGTTGTTCTTGTTTTTGTCGTTTACTCTTAATCATTCACACAGGGGCGGTTCAGGCTTTATGGGGTTAATGATGCAACATCACATTTAATGTCAAGAAAACATACAGCAAACAAGCTGGCAAAAGGCAAAATGCAAAAAGCGAAAAGCAAAACCAAACATGAATATCTAATTGCTAGAATAAATTGAGTTTTTTGGGTGCAGTGCAAAAATAAGCACAACTATTTGCCCACACGACGGCGTTTGACGGACCGAAACAGTTGATCGATACTAAAGTGCGAAATTAACCCTTGAGGGCCCTTGAGATTAACCCTGACATCGATGTCATATATCTGGGATTAATTCTAGAAACAATGATTTGTTTGTCCTAAATAAAAATAATGACATTTTATTTAAAACATAAACATAATGTTTATTTAAATAAATTTCTATATATAATTTTCAAGATAAATCTAACGACAAAGTGAAGTTTCCCAAAATGAGCAAGGAATGTAATAAAAGCATATTATATGACAATTTTCCTTAATTTCAAATGATCTTCAAATGATATCAGAAATCTGCATTACGTGTGCTAGAAAACGCACTCTACGATCGCCCAAGGGTTAAGCAAACGCAGCTGCACAATGGGACGAACGATCAGTTTTTCTGGCCAAGACCCATTTAACATATGAAACGACAAATAGTTCCACCTGCAAATGGAAATACACAAGAGTATTATTTTGCAAATCAAATTTAAATAGTAATAATTATAAATAAATTATTTAATATTAAAACAATAATAATAAAATATAACATTTTAAAATGTAATATCGAAAATTATAAAGAAATACTTAACAATCCTTTATCCTTTTGTTCTAATATCCTGGATTCAAATCACAAAACCTCGCTATAAACATTTAAATTATGCCACAAAAGTAATCGCTTGGCCCATGGTGCGCTGCCTGTTGCTACCTCTGCCGCTGCGGCCTCGGCCTCTGCCGGCGTCAACCGGGCCCGCCATTCTTCGATCTTTCGTCGAGCTGTGTGGTTGTCCGTTGTTCGTTGTTCGTGTGGCTGAGGCGACGATGGGGCGGAATAGAGCGGAATAAATAACGCAGCGCAACATAAACAAAAGGCAAGAAACCACAAAAGAACGGAACATACGAAAGCCCGGCCGTGTCTGTGTGCGTGTGTGATATGCTAACGCGTGTGTGTGTGGGCGAAGTGCGAGTGCAGCCGCCACAACAAGTTTTGTATTAATCAAATTAGATCATACCACAAAACGAGCGAAGAAACGCGCGAGAAAGAAGAAGAGGAGGAGGAAAGGTTACAGCGAAATGAATGTCATAATATGCTAATTAGCTGCGGTGCAAAGCGACAAAATATTCAAAGCACACTCACATACAATCTCACACAAAGTGCAAAATTCAAAGTCTTCTCTCTCCGCGAAGAGAGCGGCTGGCGAGTGAGGAATGAGCGGTGAGTGAGTGCGAGTTAGTGCGTGCGAGTGCGAGTGCAAGGAATTCCGAGAAAAACTGTGAAAATTCAAAATAAACAAAAGTCAAAGAAGGGGAGATCTCTTGAGAATACAATACACGAAAGAAGCAGCAAGCTGAGAAGGCAACAAATACAAATCTGGGCAACCCCGCGGCCGGGCCGCAATATCAGATTTGTGTTAGTTTTAGTTCTCAGTTGAACCAGAACCAACAACAACAAGAGCAGCAGAAGCAGCGGCGGCGACAGCAGACAAAAAACGTGTGCGGGTGAGTGGATAATCTTCGCATTAGTATGTGTGTGCGAGGAAGCAGAAGAGATTAAAAGAGAGACAGAGAAAGAGCACACTGTGCAGCAACAATAAGAGGTTTTTTGTTGGACTTGAACTACTTTGAGGCGTTTTACCTGAGATTTACCTGCGCTTCGGCCTTACCTTTTGCCTCAGCCAAAAGGTAAATTAAGCCGGCGCCAGGATACCTGGCTATACAGTCAGCGCGAAAGAGAGATAGAGATACGAACAGACAAAAGGCTTGCAACGTCATTGACACGACGAGAACAACAACGGCACAATGCAACGAAAGGTGGAAATCCACTTAAAGACTGCACCACGGGGCATCCGCAAGGGAATATCATCGCTATCTCGTCACTACAGTAGACCCTTCCCGAACCACTCAAAACTCTTGAAGGCAGAAATAATATCTCTAAAATATTCCTGACCAAAACTACAAGTTTTGTTATAAACCTCTACATAAACAAAGCATTCTGCGAGTTTCCCAGCCTACAAATATACAATTTCGTCCCTATTATACGAAGTTCCACTGTATATGTACATGTATCTTTAGGCCTGCTCTCAAGTGTTTTACGAACAATTAAACATGCAACAGTTATAATACGTTCCGCCTTTAATGCTCTGTGCCTGTGGCTGTGTGTGGTGTTTAGCTTTGTGTGTTTGCGTGAGTTTTGAGGAATGCCCTGACCGGGGAATGACGACACATGTTTATCGGCTGGGCAACCCCTAAAGAGCAGTCATGACCTTGAGAACACAACAGCAACAGATACTCTGCGGATACACGGATGTGAAATCCTCGGATTCCAGCTACACATACAGATACGGTTATTTGAAGTGCCTGAAATCCAGTTACTATTCTTTTCATGCTCATTGCGCATGCTTGTGAATATATTTCATCGGCTCATTTCAAAACCAATTCGTATTGAATCGAATCAATCCCCAATATCCATCCATCCGCCCCCTTTCGTCACCTGCTCCGGCAAGTTGTCTACGTAAGCGCTTTGAATTTATCAATTTTTTTTTTGTATTTATTTATGATTTTTTCTTTTTCTCACTTTTCGCTAATATGCAAAAATTCACGACGCCGCCAACGTATTTCCGTCCTTCAAATGCCAAAACGCCAAGACAAGCAGAAAACAAAAAATAAGAATAATATTCAAAAACACAGAAAAAAGTTAAGAAGGCGAAACAACAACGTACACAATTTTTGTGAGAAATTATATTCTATGCTTAGAAATGCACGATTTGGAGATTCTTTTCTCTAATCGTTTGTTTCGGCGACCGTGTATTTATAAACAATTTAATTTAATTGGCCCCCCGAAAACAAAGCGCATAACGTGACATTAGAGCGAAAAACTGTCATTAACTTCAGCTTTTACGGCGCCATAAAAATTGTGAAAAATCAAGAATGTCATATCTCTCAGATTCATTTGATGGGGGTGAACAATTTAATTATGATCGTTATGGTTTGCTGCGACAGTAGCGGATTGCATAATCATCGAATCGATTCGAGATTTCCATTTGGCTGTCATAAAGCAAATACAAATAGATAATTTTTAACAAAAATGTGCTAACGCAAAAGGCCAATAGAAGAAGCAACTAAAAATATTATGAGCAGATAGATATGTATATAGACGCAGATGTGGGTATATATATTTAGCAGACGTCTACTTGGCTCTATACCGTCTACTGTCTAAAATAAAACACTTGAATGTCGTCTTACGTAGTTGGAGCATTTAAAAATACATTTCTAGCGCGGCGGCACCCAAAACAAAATGGAAAATCGAGGAAAATCAAATTCTATCAGCCAGAAAAAGGCAATGCAGAGCAAAGTCAAAAGTCAAAGACAGTGGAAAATAAAAATAAACAACAATTATCGAATGATTTTTGTCTGCCATTCTCGATCTTCCGTTGTTGTGTTCGCTTTTGTGTGTAAACAAAAAACGGTTGGCCAGGGCAATTATTTAACACTTTTTGGCTTAAGCTAAATAACGCCACAGATTTTGCTATTTATACAATTTTTATTCGGACTCTTTGCCGATTTACACAAGATACAAAGATCTGTATATAATTTTATATTTACTTTGATCTTCATTTATTTACGATTATCAAGCCCGCAAGTGCAATTTCCTCAACGCAATAATCATAAATAATATTCGCAAGGAAATTTAAAGCCAATTTGTGATTTTAAAAATGTATGAACATTATCTCTATCTCACTTGGCAGAAAAATCACGTTCCAAATCGATATCAAACTATTTCAAAGTTGATTTCGCTCTAAACACCATATAGTTTTTATTTATTTAATCTATAATTTGGTTTTGCCCGATTTCAACGCCTCAATTGTTGCCATAAATATTTAAGAACCGCAACAGACCCAAAATACGAATCCATAAATCTATATGGGAAAATGGGAAAGGTATATATAAGTGTTAAGCAGTATTCGATTCTGTTTCGTTTCGCTGTGCCAAAAATCAATTTTTGTTTATACAGAATTTACCTACATATACATATGTAAGCTTAGGGAACCTTGGCAATCGCCGAGCACCACCGCCCCAATAGAAACTGAACACAATTTTACCCCCACGATGGACTTTACAAAAATTTCTTCTTCGACTGACGTCAAACAAATTTGGGAATTTCCGCGCTAATGTGAAAAATGTATAATGTGTATTTGTATAATTTGGCGAGAAATTCGTTTTGCTTGCCAAATTATCCATAATACTGCTTACTCATTGGGAGGATGATAAATCGCGCTTCCGATATGAGTGAGGTTCACTACACTTGGAACTTTCTGAGGTCTATATCTTATCTATTTATTTTAATTCTGGAAACCGTACCTTGACCTTTCACTCTTAAGAAAAGAATCCACTCCCTGGAGAGACGATAAGCGCGAACCCGAAATCTATTTCACAAAAGTACATAGATTAGTCAAAAGACCAACGTCAGACCCGTTTGGGCAAATGTTTTCGCACTTCCCCATAGTTTATCAACGGGTTTAATGGGAATTTCACGCAGTGCTTGTTTATATCAATATTATGCATTGGAAATCCCTTTCCAAGTAAATAAATAAAGGCAACTGTTTACTGTCTTGGCTCAAATTGCTTTCGAACTTATCGGTAAACGGCAAAGTTTTGCACAGAAGCATAATTTCTTTGTCCCTAGCCTTATCAATTGATGGACCCTACGCGAAGTACAATGGGCTACTGGGGGCATATCCTAAGTGGAGATGATGAAATGGCCAATTATTATGATTAATACAACAATAATAGAAATTTATTTCTTGAAATATTAGATACTTGGACGATGTATTTGATTATTCTGCATGAAACATTAAACTTACATTTTAAATATAAAAAACTTGATTTATCTAATATATTAGAACTCAAACTTCGGTTTACCGTTTCAATACAAGTAAGGTATCGTTTCTTGTAGGGTATTTGGCAGTCACCACTTTCACTCGCTGGGAGAGTGATCTCCTTTGCTCCCTCTTTCTCGGCAAGAGCGTGTGCACTCGCTCTTTAATCGCCTTAATTTGATTTCCTATAACACTTCACCACGGCTGAGTGGGCAACAACAATAACAATGAGACACGGGTACGTCACTGGCCCTCTTCCTCCCTGCCCCTCTAATAGCTGCACCATTGTGGTTTCAAAGAGGGAGATGGCCATAAAGCGCTTATCAAGCTCTTCTTTTCGCCTGTATTGGTGTGTAAAGTATTATCGCAGTGTCCAAGCTGGAGCACCAAGAAGAAGAAGACAAAGACGAGGCGAAGAAGATGAAGAAAACAAGTAGCCGCACATACACATACTCAGATACCCCCATGCAAAAAGCTCAACAAGCTAAACTCGTTTTCAGCCACAAATTATTAAAATTTTTAACTTGATTCATGCTCATGCCAGCCAACTCACAAACACAATTGCCGCCGCCACAGATAAACACGAATCGGCAGCAACAACGATATGGCGGCGGGTTTCCTCGTTTCTTATGAATTGACTCAAAGGCAAAAACAACAACAACGGCCCCACAATTCCACCGACAGTGTTGTCAAGTTGTTTGGCTTAGTCATGTCGGAGAGAGAGAGAGAGAGAGAGAGAGAGCGAGCGAGTGCGATAGCGAGAGAACAGGCTGTGGGGCTTCGTCGCCTGGCCACATGGCAAATCGTGTGCTGAAGGAGTGGGAGGGGATGGGGAGCAGAGCACCCGCCCGCTCTCACAGCTGCTGGCAACTCTGGTGTTCTCTCTCTCTCTCTCTCTCTGCGGCGATCAGTGTGTGTGCTATAGCAATTATTATTTTATTATCACTTTTTTCCGTTGCTTCTACGCTTTTAAATGCTTTTGTTGTTATCGCGATGTGCTTTTTGCCTCTTTTTTTTTTTCTCGTTTTTCGTTTTCGCTGCCTGGTGCGGTGCTCCCCAGACCTTCCTTAGTCAGCAAAATTTCGCATATTTGTGCGCGGGGGAATGTGATGTATGATGGTGTGTTTGTGTTTGCCTGTGTGCGTGCGCGTGTTTTACGAACCGTGGATGTCTGTGTATGGCGTACGTAATCAACAATAGGGGGGAACAACAACAACAAAGTCTGACTGGCTGGCGACAGTCTTTCGTTTCGTTTCATTTCATTTCGCTTCGTACTTCGCGTCACCTGTTGTTGGTGGCTACGTTTTATTCATGTTTTTTTTCTCTTTATTTTTATTTTTGCTTGATTTGATCATTTCGCAGTTCGCGCTGCCGCAAAATCAAAAGCAGCAAGAAGATGAAGAAGAAGCAGCGACCCTGTGCTTACTTTTGATTGACAATTGCAACTGTGTGTGCGGGGAGGCTTTGCGAATAAGACGGTGTGTGGGGCTTGGTAGTATGAGTGTGTGTGCGGGGGGTGGCGACGTCGAAGCTGCCGCAATTATTTGATTATTGTACGTTTTATTTTTTGTATTTTTACTTTTACGCTGCCTGCGCTGACGTTGCGGTTTTTTAATACCTAATAAGAGACGAAACTTAAAGGTATCCCACGCAGTTTAAAGATATTTTTGCACACGTAAGATATTTTTTGTTTAAGTGTTACATCTCTTAGACCTACATAAAACCAAAACAACAAATTTCAGGACCTACAATATAAAAGCTAGAGCCTTACAAATACAAACTACTAAAAATAAATTATAGAATCTACAATTTGTTCATCTCAACAGACCTCTTACATTAATTGATCCATCTGATCTCTTGATTGAGTTATCGTACAAATAGTTCAGATAGTTTTACAGTGCCAAAAAGTATGCAGTGATATTAGAATCGCGTTTTTACCGGGTATTTAAGAGTCGAGTCGTCCCCGGCTCTATCGTTCTTACTTGTTGTTTTTGCCCCGCTCGGTCGCTTCTTCGTTTTCTTTTCGCACACACACAGCACACACCGTACTAACACACCGAGCACACACGCTCTGAATGAATTTCGCTGGTCGCCTCGTCTAGTTGCCTTAAATGTTTCAGGCGCGTCGGTTCGATAGCCGCTTTTTCGATTCTTCGCTCTTTCCTTCGCCCGCGAGCCTTTTTTTCTCGTCGTGCATTTTCAATTGTTGCGTTCGGCTGTGATTCGCTAATATCAATACGACAGTAACGGCAGTGCGTCAATACCCGCTTGCAATGCAAATGAGCGGGACAGACAAATACAGTGGGATGCGTGTAGTCACAATTAAACTTGGGTACGTCTCCCTCTCATTTTGTGTTCACCGTTCACCGTTGCTCCCCGTTTGTGATTTTCTACTCTCTTTCGGTAACTTTTATCGGGCATTCGTTGTTCGCTGGAATTTCTGAATCTTTTCCGCGAATTTGACGTATCACTTGCGCACCGCTGTAAAGCGCTGCGTGCTAATAAATTATAAACAATTGCTAAGTGGGCGAGTGTACTCAGTGCTTTTTGCTTTTTGCAATGGGATGACGTCGTCACGTGGGGAATGACGGAATGGCGAACGGACAGACGAAACGACTGACTGGCGGACAGTTGTGTGGACTTTGTGGCGCCGTTTTTGTGCCGCACCTCGTTTATTGTAGCTCTCATTCGTTTTGCTCTCTGTAAGCTTGTGTGTGTGGGTGTTTTTATAATTTTTGCTTGTGTTTCTTCTCATTTTAATGTATTTTTGTTTTATTCAGTCAGTCACTCAGTCAATCGCGAAATGCACTTGTGACGTAGGCGATAGCGTGTGCCCAATATTTGCGTCAACTTATCAACCCCAAGCAGGCCTTTATACACTTGGAAAAATAAGATAACTTAACTGTTTCTAACTAAAATAAATAATAATAAATATTAAAACATACATCAATATCAGAATTATAAACACAAAACCTATACGTATTTACTAAATGTCCTTTTGTTGTCATGCTGCAAATTTTTAAGTTGTGAGTTTCCAAAAGCTTTCCCTTCACAAAACTATGTTTGTACTTATGTATAAAGATTTCGATACAACAATGCCCGAAATATTTTCAGTGCACCCTCACATCACTGCTTGATAATTTGCTATAGCTTTAGTTATTGCACTTTGAACAGGGGCAATTGTTTTTCGCCTGACTGGCTCAATAAAAAATTTCATGTAAATGAGAATGCAAATTATTCAGTTTGTGCATATAGAAAAAGCATTCCCCATGTGTTTCACGTTTACTTGATATTTTCACGCCTGGAAATGCTGGCAAACTAGCGTAATTAGAACTGAAATCGTTAAACGAAAATTCGTGATAAGGAAAATGTCATTTAAATATTTACTTCACGGCTATGCCAAATGGATTTACTTTAGGAAAATAGCCGAGTGATGTAAAAGAAAGATCTTGAGAAACGTCACTAGCACATTTGAAGTATATTTGCACTTTGTTCTCTGTGTACTGTGTGAGGGTATCTTGGAATAGGAGTCTTCTGGTTTTAATTGCTGCTGTGGTCTTTAAAAGCTCCTCATTCTGATTAGCTTATCTGCAGTGCTCTAGCTTGATTTTATTATATTGTTGTGACTGTTGGTGGCTTTAGTTTGTCGAGTCATTTAGTTGAGGTTCTAGCTGGTGTACAGCTGGTCTTCCTAAATTGCTATTTTGTATACTACTTGGGAATGCAAAGTGGTTTAATGTTTATTACTAAATCTATTAAAATGTATACTCAAAAATGTAATTCCACAAAAATATCAAAATATTTTTTAATTTGGGGTTCATGGGCTTATTTTATCCTCTGAATTTATTAAATTTATTTAGAACGTAGGTTAAGATACTTTTCTACAAGTAAGTGTCATGTTTATTTAGTCAACATTTGCCTTTGACACTTCTTAACAGACAATTGTGCCTGTTTTTGCTATTCTGTTCCGCTTTTGTTTTTATTAGCAACAAACAAACTGCTGATCCCCCCCCCCCCCCCCCCCCGCCCACTTCTCAGAAATTCCATGTAATCGCCTAACTAGTCGTCGCTCCGCAGCAAATATTTCAATTGTGGCGCAGTTGGCGCCTTGTAATTGACCTACTCATTCGTTTATTAATAAGTTAAGTACATACACATATTTCCTACACGTGATTATGTAATTAGGATTTGGATCCCCGAGCAGCTAATCGCCAACAGCAGCAGCAACAGCAGCGCCGTCGACGAATGCCACTTAATTGCCCAATAAGCTGACAATCTGACAGCTAAATAAATACATGTATATAGTATATGTACATATATCGGATAACTGACGTCAAAGCGTCTGCAGTCCGGCGAATTCCCAATCACTTTGGTTACAGTGGGGATCGCTTATCGGGGGCTTTGTTTCTGACTCAGGCGCACGATAGTCCCCCACTGATAACTGATAATGATAATGAATCTGGCAAACACACACACACACACACACACACACACACAGATACTTAACCGAAATATATTATACCCACTATTTTCAGCTGTACATATGTACAGCTTGGCATTATCAATGGAACTTTTAGGCAATTCTTTTTTTTTTTATTTTTGCGGTCGCACGGCTCGAAAGCCCTATAACTGCTGATAACGAATTGAGTAAACACTGGGGCGAGACGATAGTCGCTGCGATCGTATAAAGCCGTATAATGTGTATAATAATAACGCTGAATGCTAAACAGTCGCAGTCGAGTCAATTAACGCGACCCAACTCGGTTGCCAGTGAGTTTTTCAGCCTGCCGTTGATCGTCTGTGTATGTGATTGTGATTTGAGAACTGCCCGGGCTTACTAATCGCCCGACAAGCTATTCATATAATATATACACAAACAGTGAGACACATAATCTTAGGACTAAAGAAGACTGAAAGCAGAAGGTTTAAATTAAAAAATGTGTCGCCGATATTTTAAAAATATTTAACTGAAGAAATAAAATTCGTTTGAAAATATTGAAATCCACCAAACATCGTGTATTTTGTATTATTAATATTGTATTGTTAGACATTTTAACTACAGATTAGGGCTTAATCTTTAGAAACTTTAAAATCCCCAAAAGGTTCATAAAATATAGTTTGTATTAGGAACAATTGTTATAGTTTAGTTTTTTTATTATTAGAAAATATAAATTTTTATGCATTTTAATTAAAACTTGAGGATTATTATTAGAATTCTCAAATGGTTCTAGCTTTGCTAGTGTCAAATTAGTTGACAAATGTAACGTAACGAATTTAACTAACTAACTTATTTAGTCCTAGGGCTATATATCACTGACACGCACTGTTGTCACACATTCTGAATTCCATGTGTGCAAGCTCTGTGATAAGGTAGCCCCCACCACAACAACAACAACAACGACCACAGAGGCAGCGACAGCAACAGTCATTACACTTCACTTGTCACCTCTCTTGGATTTTCGTACCATTTTCGCTGTATTTTTTTTTTTTTTGTTCGGCTGCCGTCGTCTGGCTTGTTATATTTCTTTTTCAATTTTTTTTTGTGGTATATGTGTGTGCAACAGGTGGGGCTTAACCTTAACTAAATTCAATTTGTTGTCGTCGCCGGGGATTCAAAATAGAAAGTTGATAAAAGAAACAAGGGGCAACACAAAAAAATAAAAACACTCGAAATATTTCTGTCATTATGCTTTATCGATGCGATGTTGACACGTTCACAGTGTCGCGGAAATTGATTTTCAATGGGAATTTGGCGATTTGTGATTCACCTGCAGCTCTGCTGGATTGATCGCCATTTCCTCGGGAAAATGAGCGCTGAGTATCTGTGGAATGCTCGCATTGAAGATAAGATTGAGAGCTGAAATATTAATATAATAAGGGGTTTGAGTTTTATTTGGGGGAAATGTCATGGGAAATCCAAAGGCCAACAGCAAGTGCATTTCAATTATTCACACCCCTAAAGGGAATACATATTAGCTGGAAGTAAATATTTAATTACAGAGGAAACGCGGCCAAGTTCGCTGCCGGCAGGAATAAACAGTTGCTTTCCTGCGGCCAAAACGGGTTGTTAGCGGTTAGCCTCAGCCATTTGGCTTAAAATGGTGCAGAAATATACGTTTAAAGCAAGGAAATCATGGATATATCATTTAGCATTATCTCTCAAATTAAATTATGCGAATAACATGAAATTAATGCTTGGATTTCTTTTTCTCTCTCGTTCATTTCTTTAGATGAGCCCGCTGCGAATACGTCACAGGTTAATAAATTTGATAATAATATGGAAAATGCAAGCACCACAACGGCCAAGCATTACAAGACCGCAGGCAAACATTACAAGACCAATAAAGTGAACAATACGCGACGTGCCACAGCAGCAGCAGCAGCGGCGGCAGCAGCAGCAGCAACAGCAGTAACAGCAACAAACGTCACATCAACAAAGAAGCAAACATATCGGGAAACTGCAACAGTCACCCAGAGAGCAACAAACAAAGCTAACAAACTTGCAGCAGCAGCAGCAGCAGCGACAAATGCAACAGTAGCAGCACCAGCTCCAACGTCAACAGCCTCCAAAGCAGCAGCAGCAGCAGCAACAGATGTTGCTACTAGCAATAGCAAACCCAGTACAAGTACACGAGATAAACTGAGCGAGTTGCCGCTGCCAACTGTCGTCGACAGCAGCAACCACATCATCAGCAACAACAATAATAATAATAATAATAATACCAACAACAACAACCACCACAGTGATAATAGTATTAGTGAGAATAATTATGAATTTAAGTGTAGTAAAGATAAAGCAAATCTAAGTGATAGCAAAATGACGCTACAACAAATGGCAGCAGTCAACAGCAGCAGCAACAGCGCCACCAATAGCAGCAAGGAGCCAGTGGCCATCGCCACGAACAACCATAACATCAACAATACGCCCGCCACCGATGGACCCGCCCTCGGGGATTGGTCCAGCAATATTCAACGGTATCTTCACAAGAAGTTTAAGCGCTTGGCCAGCACCACAGATGTCGAGAGCGGGAATGCGACGGCGAACGGTGGCCACTTGACCTCCGCTGATGCCGGTATGCGCACCACATCGCTGTCCTCAAATAGCTCACTGTCACCTCCACCGCCTGCAGCGATGGTCACCAATGGTCACCATTTGACCCAACAGCTACCGGCGCAGCCTCAGCCTCAGCAGCAAAATAGACCGCCGACCGCTGCCATCGCCACCACCACCACCACCACCACACATGAATTCAGTGCCAATTTTGTAAATAGCAATCATGTCAATGCCATTGGTCATGAGGAGAGCAATAGCCACAAAGCCGCGTTGAATGCGAGAACGCGAACGCCGCTGACTAACAGCAGCATCAGCAGCAGTAACTATGCGGCGAATGCCACACTGTCGCCGGCAACCTTTGCCCAGCATCAGCAACTGACGCAGCCAACAGCGGGAGGAGCCGGGATTGCAGGCGGAGGTGGGATACCAGGCGGAGGCGGAGGTAGTGGAGCAGCATTAGCAGCAGCCGGCGAGAAGGCCGGACGCTATGTGTGTCCATACTGCAATCTGATTTGTGCCAAGCCCTCGGTGCTGGAGAAGCATATACGGGCCCACACCAACGAACGGCCATATCCCTGTGACACCTGCGGCATTGCCTTTAAGACCAAGAGCAATCTGTACAAGCACTGTCGCTCCCGGTCGCATGCGGCAAGAGCCAGGGGTTTGGAAGTGCCTGCGGATGCCGACGATGGGCTGTCCGATCAGGATGCTGAGCTAAGCAACAGTAGTTCGGAATTGGTAAGTTAAAAAGAAATGTATAAAAGGTTTCCCTGAATTATTTTGATTTTTTGCAGCCAAGTCGCGCTGGTTCGCCATACGATGAGCCCATGAGTTCGCCCACACCCTCACCTTCCACGCTGTCGGCGGCCAAGAGCGCCTACATCCAGCAGCCGCCGCCACTCCCGCAGCATATGCAACAATTGCCGCTGGGCTCGCCGGCTGCTGGCACCTTGCCGCCCACAACAGCGGACAATCTCCATTCGGCCACTGCCCAGCATCGTCAGTCCATTGACTACAAGCCATATAAGCCCAAGTTCCACAATGCCTCCTTGTATGCCCCAGGCAGTAGCAAGGAGCAGCAGCAGCAGCAGCAACAGTTGCAGTTGCAACAGCAACAACAACAGCAGCAGCAGCAACACCAGCAATTGGCCCAGCAGAAGCTATCCATTCAGCTGCCATTGGTACAGCAGCAGCCATCGCTAGCACATCCCACGCTCTCGCCTAGCACACAGATGAAAATGAAGAACCACATTAACTCGCACCAGCTTCAAATGCAGCTGCAACACCAATTGCATGCCCAGCAAAGCCTTTTGGCCTCCATGCCGCCAGTGCCACCGGCCGGAGTCTATTACCTGGGACAGTCTCCTTATTATAACCAAGATCCAACGGCGGCGGCCATTCATCACAATGCACTGGTCTTCCAGCAATTGCAACTGCAACAGATCCACCTGGCGCATCAGCAGCAGCAACAACAACAGCAGCAGCAGCAGCAACACTCTCCTTTGGTAAAGGCACCAACGCCAATACAGCAGCCACCAAGTCTTCCGCCTCAACAGGTTAGTTTTTTTTAATCCTTTACACTTTTTAGAAATATTTTTTTAATAATTAAATTATTTTTATATTTGTATAGCTGGTGCGAGCCAACAGTCAGGTTTCCAATGTCACACCAGCCCCTGCCACGCCCACGCCTGCTGCTGCCGCCAATCTCAGCACTTTTGCCAGCTCCAGTGGCAGCATGCAAGTGGTAAGTGATTTTTGAAGAGTTTTTTGTTATTGAATTCCTAGACTAATATTTATTGAAAATCTCCCTTTAGAATGTGGCCAAGGTGCAGGAGCATATATCCAAGTTGATCTCACAAAACGAGGCTATAGTGGAAAACAAGGAGATTCTGCTGCAGAAGAAGTATCCCAAGCAGCTGAATCGTTCCCGTAGCTTCAACAATGCCAACAACAGCACGAACAATGCGGCCAATGCGGCGGCGGCATTGCATGCGAACAACAACAGCAGCCACAACATGAGTGCACAGATGCCTGAGCGGGAGACTAAGGTGAATTTGGCACAGGCCATAGTCCAGAAACAGCAGCAGCAACAGCAGCAGCAGCAGCAACAACAACAGCTGCAGCAGCAACAGCATCAACTTCAGCAGCAGCAACAGCAACTGCAGCAGCAATCGGCGCTTGAGCAACAGCACTATATGTACGCACTTCAACAGCAACAGCAGCAGCAGGAGAGCCAGCTGCAGCAGCAACCACAGCAACAACTGCTAGAGCCGCCAAATGGTTTAATTAAGCGGAATAGCCATAAGCCAGCATCAATCCCACCGGCACCTGTCAAGCAGCAACAGCAACAGCTGCCGCCGCCACCCTCACCGCTGCCCATGCAGACCATGCAATATCGCCAGGATCCTGCAACGCCAGTGGCTAAAATGGACCAACCGGCCACGGGTGTGCATGTGATGCCTTTGAACTTGTCAGCGAAGCCAAAGCCCGCCGTGATTACAGTGCCCGTAAGCTCATTGTCGAACAGTTCTGTGCCAGCCACGCCCACCACTTCAGGAACTTCGTCTACTAGCTCCAAGGCGGCACCGCCAGCTGGGCAAATTAATAATTCAATCATCAAGAACCTGCTGTTGAATGCACGAGGCTTGGCGGTCCCAATTGGCGAGGGAGACGATGCCGTTTACTCGTGCCCGATCTGTGCCAGTGAATTCCGCAGTGCGGACGATCTGAAGCTACACAACAGCACCTACTGCCAGGATGCGAGCTCCAGTGCACCAATGAGTCCAGCCTCGTCGCCCTTCCGCTCCAACTCGATCTCGTTAAGTCTGCCGGAGCTGAAGAGTCACATGGCCAACTCGAAGAATCCGCTATCACTGGCCAAGTTGGCCTGGTCGCAGCTTAAGACCAAGCGTAGCAGTCTGGTGGCGAGTCGCTTGAATGCAGCGCAGACGCCAGCGAGAACGTCAACTGTGACAGCCACCACAGCAAGTGCTCCTGCCGCAGCTCCTACTTCCGCACCGGCACCAATTCCCGCGCCACAACTGCCCCTTGAGAGTCTGCGCTTTGTGGATGCACCACTGCCATCGCCAGGTCCCCTGCTTGGCAAGACGCCTTTGGTGGATTATGCCCAGCAGAATGCCCCACGCAAGGCTCAGGATTCGGTGGTCATAACAAAAATGCACGAAGATCGCCAGTTTGCCAGCTTGGATATAGAGGCTCCGCATGCCAAGCGTGTGAAGACTAGCGATCTGGCTGCCTCTACATCCTCCTCCTCCTCCTCGCAAGGCTTCTCCTTTCCCTTTACCAACCACAATAACAACAATAGCCTGCCAGAGCCGCAGCCCATCAAAGAGGAGCGCCTACGCAGGTTTACATCGTCAGGTGGCACAATGATTCCCATTTCGGAATGCCCCGACTTGGAAAACAGTCCCAAGATGATACGTACACCATTGTTATCCGGTGGAAGCTTCCAGGAGGTGTCGGCCAAGGTAAACGATGCAGGATCAAGCAAGGAGCGCAAACGCATGGCCTTGATCAGTGGCAGTGGATTGCTTGGCGTTAGCTCCGGTCCACAGCACTTTCAGTTTCCGCCCATCAACTCGATAACTGCCTTCAATCCGCTTACATTGCCGCCGATGAGCGCTGGAGGCGATAAAACCACTCCCGTAACGCCCATTCCCTATGTGCCAGGGATTCCAGGGCCAGGAAGTCTGACGCCGCAAATGCCATTGCTGCCGCCGCCGCCACAGCAGCTGCAGTTGCCGGTTCCTTCGGGTCGTGGACGTAGCCCAAATCGCAAGCAACCCAGTCCACTGCTAATGGGAACAGCTGGTGAACTGAAGGCTCTGTCGCCCTTTGGCGGAGTTCAGAATTTGCCCAGCGAATTCAGCCGCCAGCCACCGACTCCTGCCCAACGGCAGGCGCTGCAGTGGAACAGCAAGGAGACGACTCCGAAAAAGGCCCCATTTAACTTTCTGCGAATGGCGGATAACGTCAAGGCAACCACGGAACCGGAAGTGCGACACTTTAATCTTGACAATGTGATTGCTGGGAAACAGCAAGAGTCATCGCCGCTGACACCTCTCCACGTTGAGACGCCCAATGGGGGTGCCACAGAGGAGGCGGCTGGTCAAAGTACCTCAGCCAAATCAAAGTTCCTGCGACCCACCAGTTTGCCACTAAAGCCGGGCACATTTACGCCAAAGCGTCATCATGGGATTACGCCCACGGCCAACACTTTGCCACTAATCTCGCCAGAGACCCCGCGTCCTTCCAAGTCCTGTGTGCAACTATACCTTAATGGCCATGCCTACACCTACCTGGGTCTCAAGTGCAGCACCAAGATGTTCTATTGCACGGTCAACTGTCCGCAGCCCTCGTATGTGGCAGGAATGCACAAGCTGTCGATGTACAGCGTGTGGCAGGTGTGCGAGGAGAACCAACCGCATCCCCTGGGTTTCAAGCTGAAGAAGGTGATGTCGCTGTACGATTCCCGGCAAAGGTTGCTGGGTAATGGCAGTTCCACCGCCATGGCTGGTTTGGGGAAACTGAGCTACAATGTGGTCTCCTCACAGCAAACAGTGTGCTCCACATCCACCTTGGTCAGTGCCAGTGCCAGTGCCTTTTATCAGAATCAGCTTAAGACGTCGTCATCAGCTGTCACTGTGTCGGTTTTGAGCGAGGCCAATGTGGCGGCCAAGGCGAACGAAGAGGAGGAGGCGGCGCAGGCCAAGAAGCTGGAGACCAGTCCCTCGGGACAGCCTCTGGTTGGTGGCTACGAATCGCACGAGGATTACACCTATATCCGGGGCCGGGGACGTGGCCGATATGTGTGCTCAGAGTGTGGAATCCGCTGCAAGAAGCCCTCGATGCTGAAGAAGCACATTCGCACCCACACCGACGTGAGGCCGTTCACCTGCAGTCACTGCAACTTTAGGTGAGTTTTTTGAAGAGAGATATTCCCTTTTGAGTATTATTCTAAAGTCCAATCTTCTCTTTGCAGCTTCAAGACCAAGGGCAACCTGACCAAGCATATGCAGTCCAAGACCCACTTTAAGAAGTGCATCGAACTGGGCATTAACCCAGGACCCATGCCAGCCGATGGCGAGTTCCTGGATGTGGACATGGACTTTGATCAGCAGTCGTCGACCTCGGCAGGAGGACGCACATCCTCAATGGCGGGAGAGTCTGATTCGGATGATTACAGCGACAATGAATCGGAGAGTAGTGGTAAGTACAACAAGGAATACAAAGTCCTTTATAAATAAGACTAAATCCCTATCTTCCCTCAGACACAGACGAGTCCAAGTCCCGGTTGAAGGAGCACGAGGCAGCCAGGTGCCTGCTGTCGCTATCGATGACGCCGCCCATTCCACAGAGTGTGTCGCCCTATCCCCAAATGCTGCAGGATACACCTCTGCCCGCCGCCAGTCCCGCGAACAGCATCGGATCCTCGGGCTCATTGCCCAAGCGTTTGGTGTGCTCATTTACCTCGCCAAAGCCACCGTTCGACTATCAGAAGCAGGAACAGTATTACTCTAATCCGGAGGAGTCCAAGCCAAAGCGCAGCGTGGCCAGTGAGGAGAGCGCTCCCATGGATCTGACCAAGCCGCGCGGCTCCATGTCAGCCGCGGTCTCGCCATCGCCAATGCCAGTGCCGCCGCCGCCCGTTCAGGATTTGCCAAAGTCGCAGGCCCAGCAAATGCACGATGTGATCTTCGGAAGCTCTGGCAATGAGAGCGGCTTCATGAAGACCTTGATCTCTGTCTCGGATAAGGTGCGCATCTCCGCCGAAATGGAGGAGCAGGCCAAGCACGAGGCCGAGGGAGAGGATGTTCTGTTGCAGACCTATATCAAGGAGCAGGCTCTGCATCATGCCAAGCGGAAGCAGAGTCAGTTCAGTGGCAGCTACTTAATCAACACTTTGTTCTCCACGGCCTCCACGGTGATGAGTAGCAGTGGCAACCTGTTGACCACTAGTAGCCGACCCATTATGACCATTAATGAGGTGCCAAGTATCGAAGTCCATGAGGTAAAGACGCCAGAGGCTGTGGATCTGCCACCCATACCTCCTGTGGTTGCTCCACCAACTCCAACGCCTACCCTCACACCCACGCGCACACCCACTCCCGTTCCTGTGAAGACCATCCAGGAGGAAAGTGAAGAATCGGATCAGGAGAAGCCTATGGCAGAGCCACATAATGCCAATCTGCCAGCTGCAGTGCAGCAGAAGGATGCCAATGATTTCAGTGGAGTCCTGGGGCTTTCACAGTCTGGAGGAGCAGCCACTGTGACCACATCTACACCTGCTTCCGTGGCCGTATCCTCGACGAACACGACTCAGCCCACGCAGCGTACTGTGATTGTGGGCGAGGATGGTTTCAAGAACTCCACGCCCAGCAGCAAGAGCAGTGATCTCCAGCAACATGTATCCTACGGCCGAGCAGTGCCAGTTCCAGCTCCAATTGCCAGCGATGTCCGGCCCACCTGCTCCATCTGCGCTAAGACCTTCCAGCGCCAGCATCAGTTGACCCTGCACATGAACATCCACTACATGGAGCGCAAGTTCAAGTGCGAGCCATGCAGCATCTCCTTCCGCACGCAGGGACATCTGCAGAAGCACGAACGTTCCGAGGCGCACAAAAACAAGGTGATGATGACCTCGACATTCGGCGTTCCCACCACCTCCAATCCACGACCCTTTGAGTGCACCGACTGCAAGATCGCCTTCCGCATCCACGGCCACTTGGCCAAGCATCTGCGCTCGAAGACGCATGTCCAGAAGCTGGAGTGTCTACAAAAGCTGCCGTTTGGCACCTATGCCGAGATCGAACGCGCTGGCATTAGTCTCACCGAGATCGATACCAGTGACTGTGAGAACTCCTTGATATCTCTGAAGTTGCTGGCCCAAAAGCTTTTGGAGAAGGATCCCAATAAACTGAGCGGCTATACCACACCGTCCGGCATGATGCAGCTGGCCCAGGATCCGACGAATCCTGCCTCGCAGGATAGTGCCTCCGAAGACGGTTTTAGTGCTGCTGTGGCCATAGCCTCGGCCATTGCTTCCTTGGACAATGACAGTGCCGGCAATACACCGAAGCGGGCCAGCTCAATGTCCGAAGACGAAACTGTGGCCAATGGCCTGAATCACAACCTGAAGCGCCGTTTGCCCGGCAGTTTCAGTAGCACGGGTGAGGAGAGCGATAATCCAACCGAGGGCAATGGCGGCGAGAAGCGTGCTCGTTCCAGCCAGGATCTACCGGTTGCTGTTCCCGTTGCTGCTTCAGCAGCGGCGGCTAGCAACTGACAGTACATGTACATGCTGCAACCCAGCTGAGGGTATCAGTATCATCCGGCGGTCTACCATCTGGACACCAGCTACAATCGCAGGAGCGAGGGTCGCCCTGACCAAACCACCAGCACCTCCAACGAGCGCATATCAAATGTCTAAGCATATCGCATTTGGGCACAACACACACACACACACACACAACTAACTCTAGAGCTAGCCTATAAGCACCCACCTCTCGGATCGTAATCGAGCGATAGGAGAGCCAGATAAGCGAGTCAGCTATTCCAGTGTAAACACTCTGAAGAGGGGAATTACCCAGAAAGAATAAGTTCCCTTCGCTTCGATCTGTGTCTCTTAAGTATTTAGTTAAAGGAATCGCAAGTCAGTTTGGCGGTTCCAACCCGAATATGTATAAGCCAACCCCAACCAACAAGCACATGCAGATCTATATATATATATTATATACATGTAACCGTAACTTGTTTTCGAAAATGCATGTAAATGCAAAAAACTCCTGAAGTGCTGTGAGTCTATCTACAAAATGTGAACAAGAGAGCTGGAAAGAGCGATAGAAGTGTATAATTTATAAGGCCTAGCCCTGAAATGAATCGAAAATGAACTCGAAATTGCAACGAGTACATTATTGGTTTATTTTCAAGCCCAAATCCAAATCCACATCCTATCTACAAAATGTGAACAAAGTCAGCGAGAGAATTGTATAATTTTTAAGGCCTAGCCCTGAAATGAAACTAAAATGAACCCAAAATGAATCCGAAAATGAACTCAAAATTGGTTTATTTTCAAGCCCAAATCCAAATCAAAATCCACATCCTCTGCAAATCACGTAGTTCTTCCTTATTATTTCAAATTGTTATTACGAACAACTGAAAGCGGTGAATGATGTATAATGTATGATGTACAATGTACGATGTACGATGTGTATGCGCCCCTAGTTTTGTTTTAATTTTTGAAAACGACGAGACCACGAGACTCTTTTCAATTGTTTTTGTTTTGATTTTGTATTTTTTTGGCAGAAGAGAAACGAAATGATGATGAAGAAATATATAGCTAACTGTAAATAATCAATATGTTGTCATATATGCATTAAGCGGTAGGTTAGGTAAAAAAGTAAAACAAAAAAAACTACACAAAGTTGATAGATATAAATGAAAATTATTGTACAAAACTGCTACGGCATGAGCCGCAGCAAACGTCTATCTACACATATAGATATATATATCTATATACTATATATATTTGAAGGTATATGTATGCGAAAATGAAGTGATCTATTACATTATTGTAAAATATATCAAAAAACTGAAAAAAAAACAACACAAAACAAAAATGAAAGAAAACTTATACAAAAAAATGACAAAAAATAAAGAAATCAATGTGAATATACAAAATAACATTTTATTAAAGTTTTTGGCTCAGAACCGGGTTTGGAAGTACAGATATTCCTGCAAAAGATTAATTAATTAATTAATTAATTTTAGTAAAAGGGGAACTGCTTACCAGTAGAAAGGCTGAACCCAGTATTAAAGCCCGCTCCTTGGACGTAAGCTTGGCATCGCTAAAGTATATATTTGTGGTGTACTGAGACTTGCTGGCCACCCACTTGTGGTCGATGGAGGCTCTCATATTGCCACCGGAATTGATCTTAAAGTAGCTCTCCCTGGGCAGGCAGAAGCAACAGAACCCGGAGTTGGCAGGACCCTCTACACAGAACACAGGTTGACCGGTGTTTCCGTCCTCGATAAAGAACTCTGGCTGCGTGAAGGTAGGCGACTGCACCACACGGCCGAGCACATTGCCCGGCGGTATCCAAATCTCCAGGCTCTTAGGCTGGCAGCAGAGCGATCCTAGGGCCAGTTTTTTGCGGAAAACCAGAGCCTCCTGGTGGGTTTTGTCCAGCAGGTGCATCTGAAAAGGTCTTCCGGCTCCCCAGAGAAGTCGATTCTTCTCCGTGGAACTCTCGCTGGCCGCAAAGATGGCATCGCCCAGTGGCGATCGCACCACATAGCGATTCTCCGAGGAAACGCCTGTGAGGGCTGTAAAGGGAATAAGCGTATTTAGGAACTGGGTTATAGAGGTTGTTTTTTAAGGATTGTAGTTACCCTCATTCAGCTCAAAGGTCTGTTCGATGTGTACCGAAGGCAGATCCGCCAGGCATTCGTATCCAGAAAGGGGTATAAACGTTCGGCTTCCTGTCACCGTGGCTATGGGTACTGGCAGGGGTATGCGGGGAGCCTCCGGGCGGGGCTGTGAGGTAATGCTGATGTGGGAGTCGTAAACTGAAAGTAATCAGGGAAGCAGTTTCATATAAGGTGAGTAAAATAAGCTTATAAACTGATTCTATTTGGCATATTTCGAAATTCTTCTGAAGAATCGAGTCAAACTTTAATGGGTTTTCCCCTTGCTTGAACATTATCTATTGGCTTGAACTCTTCGATTGTAAAATATATATAAAAAAATGTCAATAAAACACATTACTTTAAAAATGTTACCCTATATCTTTATTCTTTTTTTTCTGATAAAATGTTGAAAGTTAAATGAAATATAAAAATTAAACTAGATCTAACTTTCCGTTTCCTTAACTTTTTTTTATTATTTCTTGGAAATAATAAAACACAAACTTTCAATCCTGATAAGTTTTTCTTTATGGCTTATAGTATGTAAGGTCGGTTCGATTGCTCCCAAAACAAAGGCACTTGAAGTGTCCCGGGACCACAACAGAATACCAACCAGCCGATAAGATATAGCCAACTTGTGGGCCACACATTGGCGTCGAACTGTGACACACTCTCTCTGCCAATAATAATTAATCCGGTGCAATCGTTATCAGTGGGTAACACAGGTTAGTTGCCATTGTCCGCAGGTGAATCACTTGTATTTTCTTTCTTTTCCAGAATCTAAATAGATTTATTTACCTCTTGGTTCTGTGGGATTCGGCTGCTGGGCCACCCGAATCTCACTATCATATTGTAAAGTGCGCACCGCGTCGTTTTGCAACATTTTGCTGTCACTTTTCAAACTCAATTGATAGCGGGACAAAATGAAACGGACACCGGACAGGTGAGCAGTGTGGCTGTGCACGACAACACAAATACTATGGAAAATGTGCAACATCTGGGCACACTAGATGTGGGTTTTAAAAGTTTTTAGAAATTTTATAAGTCGACAAATTTAGAAAAAGAAAACTTGAATAAAAATATGTAATAGAAATTTATCATTATGAAAAGAATTGTTTATTTCTGTTATATATTTTTATTGTATTTATAAAATAGGCTTAGCTTTTTAGGAGCTGTGTTACTTAAATTAAAATATTACAATTTTTGTTCGTGTTTAAGAATTTTTTAAAAACTTTTAATAGAAATGAACAGCTTTAACGATTGTACAATTTATTATATATTTTTATTTTATTAAGAAACTTTTCTTTAAGTAATTATAGAAGCTAAAATCCTTAAGCTAATAGACATAAAATTACTTTTTTAACAATATATTTAAGAAATTTGTCTTTCACCAACGCAGCCTCCTTTTTAAAAATCACAAATGTAACGGTTTTTTGGACATGCGGTATATACCAGAATCTGGGGTGCAAACCAAAATGCACTAGCGCGTTTTTACTCCAGGCGTTAGGTCATACCACATCTGTCAGTTGTTTTTGGCAGAAAAAAAACAGCAAAACAAACCAAAACAAATAAAGAAAAAGACAAAATTTAAGCAAACGACAAGTTAAAATTAAGTTATCAATTGAAATTCAGAAAGTGCCATCGTGTTCGTGGGTCGCAGCTTGCTAAATGAGGTGGAGACGAGCAGCAGGTAAGTGCTATGGACAGCAGTGCTGGCATTTTGGCCCATTTTTCTTGTTTTGGAATCTCTGGGTCATTTTTTCGGGTAGTTTTTGCAGGTTGTTTCCCCCAAAAAGAAATGGTTTAGTTTTTAGGGTTGAACGGGGATTATGGGGCACAGGCGCAGGCGCGAGAGCGGCGTAAACAAATGATTACGTTCTTTCACATGAAGGGGGAATTTTGCGTCTCCGGAGCGCGAATTACGGCAGTGTTCTCTGTGCCATCGGCGGAATCAGCGGAATCGGAGCAATCCGGCGGAATATATCTACGGGGAGGAATCGGGGCGATAAGCGGCGGGTCCGTCGCTTAGTGCAATAATCAATAAACGTGTGCTGTGCAAACTTCACTTCCAGCCAAAGATAAAACCCAGTTGATTGTGAAATTCCTGCTATTATAAAAATACCTCACTGGGAAAACATAAATTCCCCCCGAAATCTATTGAGAACTCCCCAAAAAAACGCTGGAATTTTCCACTTGCATTTTCCACGCATCGTTGGACTTTGGGGTTGATTTTCGCCCGGAAAAATCCATGAAAATAACTTTCAAGTGCGCCACGCTCAAGAGAAAGCGCTAAGAGGAAAGGAGTGTTCATTTCGTTTCGGGGGGGCCAAGAAGCAGCTAGCACGGCATGTCTCTGGAGGATCCCTTTTTCGTAGTCAAGGAGTAGGTGCTAGCTACGAGTTACTGCAGTTTTCCTGGATATTTACTTGCATTTTCCCCACACATTTCTCACCTGTTTTGCCTGCTCTGTTTTTCTCTTGCAGCGAGGTATTCAAAGCTCTGAACAAAACCCGCGGCCTGTATCTGCGTTGGCGGGAGCTGGGCGAGAGCGGTGGCACGGAGGCTGAATGGACCACCACCGAGCTGCGTAATTCGCTGCGGAGCATCGAGTGGGATCTCGAGGACCTTGAGGACACTATCAATATCCTTTTTGACAAAACAAAACCATTGAAAAATCAATTCCTTACCTGGGTACCCAATGGATTGAATGCAGGATATATTACTGAAGCTTTTTGGGGTTTTTTAAAGCTAGTTTTTAATAGAAATTGAGTACATTTAGTACAAAAAAGTTGAAGGATTATAGTTTATTTGACCATAAAATACTTTCGATAAGATAGGGATAATATAACTAGATTAGAAATATGAAACGCTTCCTTTATGCAATGCATTGAGTACCTGGTAGAATTTCTCAACAGCTTTCCTTTGGTTTTCCTTAACTTAAACCCTTTTCCTAACCTTACGCATCGTCGAGAAGAATCCAAGCAAATTTCGGATCGACAATCGTGAACTCTCCAGCCGGCGCCATTTCATCGACAACACCCGCGATGAGGTCAAGCAGATGAAGGATAAGATGAGCCTGAACCGTAGCCGGGACAGAGACATCACCGCACATCAGCCGCTGCTCGACAACGATCGCCACAGCCCCAATCATAATCACAGCTCCATTGCCATTGCCAGCTCGAATACGAACTCGAATTCCAACGAGTATCATCAGCATCCCAGCAACGATCGCGCCTATTTGGTGGAGTGTCCCAGCGGACTCAACGGCAACTCGCTGATCAACAGTGGCAGTCAGGTGGTGGCCAATACAATTGCAGGAACCATGTCGGCGGCAGCAGCAGCCGCTTCCCGCCACAGCGGTACCAAATACTCCAAGCTTGAGAATGCCTTGGACAGTCCCAGTCACTATGGGCAGTCGCAGCATTCCGGTGGTATGGACAGTCCCAGTCATAGGTATGTGGCCGAAACGGTGTCCATACAGCAGCGCATGATTCAGGGCCAGGATGAGCAACTGGATATGATCAGCGATTCGATTGGCACCCTGAAGACGGTATCGCGGCAAATTGGCGTTGAGCTGGACGAGCAGGCGGTGATGCTGGATGATTTCGGTAATGACTTTGAGTCCACGGAGTCCAAGCTGGACACGACCATGAAGAAAGTTGCCAAAGTGTTGCACATGAATAATGGTGAGTGTTTTAATTCATTTAAATTCCAGCTGGTAATTATCGATTGGGGATTGTGACCAAGAAAACAATTAGTTAATGTATTATTTTAAATGTTATCTTCATTATTTTTAATCCATAACCAATCGATATTATCTGCTGAATGCCAGAAAAACCTCGAGACTATCTGAAATTTTCTCATATATATATATTCTCTTCCAGATAAACGACAGTGGGCCGCAATTCTCATCCTATCCGGGCTGTTATTGTTTGTGATAATTTTGTTTATTATTTTGTAATTGCTTTCGTTTTCTGTTCCACAAATCGGTTATATATATATTTTTTTAGTGTAAATTAGTTTTACTTATGAAACTTGGCTTGGTTTTTAATTCAGCAAATCAAATATATATTTTTAAACAAATTATCAGCATATATATTTCAAGTAAACTCCCTTGCTGTATATATACAACAAAGAAATTTTAAACCAGGTCTCTACCCCGTAATTATAATGTGTAATTCCAAAGCTATACGGACCGATGATGATCATGTAAAGTCAATGTAGGCGGGTAATAAAAGATAACTAACTACTTATGTATAACAAGTGCTCCCGAGTTCTGTCATTCCCGATTTTGGCCAAAGGATAAACTGCAACTGACCTGTACATACATCGAAGGATATATCTACATATATATTAAAAAAAGAACCTACCAATATCAAACGAGTTATTTAACGAAGAGTCTTAGGAAATTCCTCTAACCAAAAACTAGCTAAAAAACTTGTATGCAGTTGAGTAAATATATAATATAAATGAATCATTCAAAGAACAAAAGTGTGAAACTTTCTAGGGGTCGATCGGAGGATAGCTGAAGTGCACAGAGAAAAAAGTATATGCTTAAAGTTATACGAAATCGGGAGGTGTTGTGGGATGAATAAAAGGAAGATCTCTTTTAAAGAGCTTTATTTTTGACTCTAATTAAATTCCCTTTGTAATCCCGAGGCATCTAAATTTTTCTCTGTGCATTTGGGCAAGCAAGGAGGTGGTCAAACCTCCTCATTTTTCTAACCACTCGACAACCCACTCATTTTTTACCCCACTCAGCTGTGCTGTGTGCTTTTACTCAGAGCTTTTCACAAGCTTACAGTCTGCGCAGAGCAGCCAGAGGCCTCACCAAGGGGTTGCATGCCACATAGACCCCCACAGGGATTTTCAACTACGCCCATGGTCGCAGCATAAGCACACGGGCAGAGCAGCACGTTTCCATGTGATGTTTTCGGTTTTTCGGCTTTCAGTTTTGTTTGCATTTTCACCGCAGTCAGAATTTTCCGCGTAGCTGGAGTTTTGCTAAAATACAAAAAAAAAAGAAATAGTAAAAAATAAATATAAACTAAAGGTCCGCTTGAAATGTTAAATTGTTGAAACGGTTTTCCAAGTTATTTTTGGTGAGTTGAGGCGTGAACTGTGACTGTGGCAGTGAAAGCATAAGTACACCTCCCACCCCCCCTTAGTAACATCCCCGAAAATTGAAAAGCAAAAAAGAAAATTCCATTTCCTCTGAAATGTTTTTATGTATTTTTGTTTGTTGCCGCCTGTCGCCGAAAACCTTGAACGTTTTTGGCCAAATATAAAATCAATGCTGCGCTCTCCGCTTCCGTCAAAGGAGGGGAGGAGCAGCGGCCACTTCCTCTGACTTTGAAAAGGAGCTCCAGGTAAAACCAGCTAGTCCGGTTGGCTAGATACTCCTCCTGGTATGGGTCACCACATCCCCCCCGCTTTTCCCGAGCTCTCCTCTCCCTTCGCCACTCAATGGCTATTAATAAATTCATGTAGCCCCAAGCGAGTGAAGAACATATTTGTGACTGTGACTGTGCCTGTGTGTTTTCCTTTCGGTCGAAAGTGTTGCTCTGGCGGCAGGCTGGTTGGGGGAGCTTTTTCGGAGCTCTTATCACAAGTCGGAATTCGTTATCGAAACAGATGAGCGGACACAACAAGCCGTTACTTTTTTTAATCAAAAACATCTTTGTTATTATGTGAGCCGGGATGTGTGTGTGTGTGGGTGATCATTTTCAAGTGTCTGGAATTGCAATGCACCAGTTTCACAAAGCAATCTAATATCTAATGGAGACACTGACAAAAAAACTAGCAAAAAAGGGCAAATGCACTTAAAAAATGCTCCAAGACAAAAATATATAAACGTTTTTCTGTTGAACAAATGGTTTAAAATATGAAATTGTTTCATCTTTAAATATTTAATTTTGAAAAAATGTTTACAACTTTTTCTAAGTCGAGTTAATATTCTACTATATATTATTTAACTTTCAATTGAAATTACAACCCATTAAACATTATCCTCTATTTTCAAATGCCTACCTATAAATTTTTAAACCTTATTTGAGCTTAGAATAATTGTAAAACTTAATAAACAAAATAAATCAATGACTGCAGGTCCAAATCTTTAATTTTTTCTACATCTTATATACTATATGGTTTGTGTACATTGCACAACGTTTGTTTATTAGTAGGTTCTACATATCTCTTATATATTGTTTTTAAATAATGTGTATTTATGTACATATGGCTGTATATCTTTTAAAAGTGAAAGTGTGACGGAAAAGAATATATGTAAATTTTATTTGTACATATTTGTCATATGTTTTGTTTTTATAAACAAAACATGAAAGTCATACAAAGTAATTTTTGGTGAAGGTTGAAAAGAAGGGAAATAACTTTAAAAAGCCACAAAAAACCACTTGAGAATTATAAGCACAATTTGATGCAGCATAAAAACAAGAAAGAAAGCTATCTTTGGCCAGCCAAAGTTTGTATACCCTTGCAGGTAACAATTAAAATATATCATAACTAAGCCAAAAATGCATTAATTTCGATTCGGAAAGCAGTTTTGTGTTAGTTTTTAATAATTTAAAAAAACTGCATACCAAATTTAAAATTTTAAGAAATCAAAATTTTTGGTCATTTTTGCTAATTTTAATGATGTAACCCCTTATCAAATTTCTCAAAAATGGCCAAAAAATCGATTTCTTCCGGACATGTCTAGAAAGATTCGCATGTTAATGCTGATCAAGAATATATATGGTTTATGGGGTCGGAAATGATTCCTTAACTTAGAAAAATATTATTTTGTATTATAAAATCTGATTTTCTTCACTGCGTTGCAAACTTCTGACTGAAATTATAATACCCTGCAAGGGTATAATAAGAAAAAGGCCTAATAAAAATTGTTGAAAATTATAATAATTATAAAAAATAAAAAGAAATCGAAGTTCGAATGAATTCCTTTATATTTATATCTCTAAAACTGGAAAATATTTAAAAAATCAAATTTTTCTTTAGTTTTAAATACATTTCTTCCAGTTTATCCTCAATTGTCTACGTCCCACTGAAACTCAAGCTGCCCGCCATTAAATTTGAATATCTTCTGTGCTCGCACACCCCTTCTTCTTTTCCAGATCAGATTCAGTTACCCGGAATGAGTGGCGCACAACGGAAGAATCTGGATCGCAAGATCGTTGTCATCGGAGCCGGAGCTTCGGGCGTGGCCTGTGCCACCAAGCTCCTGGAACTGGGCTTTCAAAATGTGCTTGTCGTGGAGGCGGAGGATCGCCTGGGCGGTCGCATACACACCATTCCCTTTGCGGACAATGTCATTGATCTGGGCGCCCAGTGGTGTCACGGAGAGCGTGATAATATCGTCTACGAGCTGACCCGCAAGCAGGAGGAGGAGCTGCTGGAGTCCACGGGTCCGGTGTATGAGAACTATCAGTGCGTGCGTTCCAATGGCGATGTGATTCCGGATCAGGTGGCCAGTCGGCTGAAGGCCATCGTTGGCGATTCCCTGGTCACCCGTCAGTTGGAGCTGCGCCATTGCAGTGGCTCCTTGGGCAGCTACCTGACCAACAAGTTCTACGACACTCTCCGGCGACCCGAGAACTCCGACATAGATGACGAGGTGGCCAGGGAGTTCTTTGTTAATTACCAGAAATTTGAAAACTCCGTGGAGGCCTCGGACTCGCTGGAACAGGTTTCGGGCAGGGGTTATCTGGACTACTGGGAGTGCGAGGGCGATATCCTGTTGAACTGGAAGGACAAAGGCTACGTGGAGCTGCTGAAGCTGCTTATGCGCTCCCGCGAACTAAAGGTAGAGAATGGTGTCCTGGAGCAGCGACTACTCCTGGGCACTCGAGTGCAGAAAATCAACTGGAACCGAAACGATGGACGCGTGGAGCTGCAGCTGAGCAATGGGGACAGCTGCATTGCCGACCATGTGGTGGTCACTGTTTCCCTGGGCGTCCTCAAGGATCAACACTTCCGGCTCTTTGAGCCCCAGCTTCCCGTGGAAAAGCAGCGTGCCATCGACGGCCTGGCCTTTGGCACGGTCAACAAGATCTTTGTGGAGTTTCCTCAGGCTTTTTGGCCCGAGGACTGGACGGGTTTCACTCTGCTCTGGCGGGATGAGGACCTGGATGACATTAGGGGTACTTCGCGAGCCTGGTTGGAGGACGTCTTTGGCTTCTACCGGGTGAGCTATCAGCCGCGAATTCTGGCTGGGTGGATCACCAATGAGAATGGCCGGCATATGGAGACCCTGCCCGTGGATGAGGTCCAGGCCGGTGTCATGTATCTATTCCGAAGGTTTCTCAAGTGGAAAATCCCCGAGCCCTCGAATTTCCGCACTTCAACGTGGCACACAAACGAGAACTTCCGGGGTTCGTATTCCTATCGTTCCATGGAGACCGAGCAGCTGGGCACTGGAGCTCGGGAGTTGGCCTATCCCCTGACCGTGGTGGCCACCACGCCGGAGAGGGAGAAGGAGGCGGAGGAGGATGATATGTGGCAACAGAGCCGCTGTGATAGGCCCATTGTGCAGTTTGCCGGCGAGGCTTCCAGCGAGCACTACTACTCCACGGTCCATGGGGCAGTGGAGGCCGGATGGCGAGAGGCTAGACGTTTGGGTCAGTTCTATGGACTGAGCGTGTCTCGATCTGAAACAAAGTCACAGCTTTAGCTGTAGGAAAAGTGGAAGTTGTAAGGATATGGCCGACAGCGATACCTGAATTAAGTCCTTGTCTTCGCACACAAATGAGAAACAACAATCAAGTAAACTGAACAATACATCCTGGATAGACTTCATATGCATAAGCTAACTTTACACACATTTATATATATATATAGGATATAGGTGACAGATTATATATATATATATGTATATACCATATATGTAAACTTGCGTGCTGCCCAAATAAAGCTGTGTTTAAGTCTTCTTTAAACTAAAGAAATATCGGTTTCGGTTTTAAAATAGGTTTTTATTAATTTCTCACTTGTTTTCAACAATTTTTCACTACGCTTTGATGAAATCGTTTCCGAAATGAGACACTGCATCCTCAATACGCTCTCTAGTTATTCAGTTAGTGAGTGAGTGTATATATACAACTGAGATACAATACGGTTAGAGTTAGGGTTACGGGTAGAGGATAATGGGTTACGGGGGGTTTTAACTCGGTTTTCTTTGATTTCAACAACGTGTAATAAATACATTTATAATTTAGTCATTTCTTTGAACACAAATAAATTTTGTACAAGTTTTTTTTTTTCAGTTTTCTTTATAATTTAAACGTTATATCGTAAATGTAATTGTAAGATAGATGCCGCTGCTGCCGTTTTAAGTTTCAAGTTACCTTTCCTCTGTCTATTTATTGTATTCATTTCTTTGTTTTCACTGTTACGCAAAAAGGTACATGTCGTGAAAAGGACTAAGGCCGGGACGGGAGTGCCCAGCAGGACCTTCCTACGGGTAAATAGTATCGCTCTCTCTCTCTGTCTGTCTCTCTAGCAGATTGCTAAATTCGTATGGCAAAAATACTTTGGTGTTGTTCAACAAATTGCATGAAATGCTCTCCCCTCTGTTTACATTTGGCATCATCCCCTACTGCACCCACATGGAGGGTGCCCAAAGGGGTTCGGTCTCCAGACGCTCGACATTCTGGACGAGCTGCTCAAAGGCATTGACCAGCTCTCCGTTCACAATCTCCACATCGAAAAAGTGGCCATAGAGAAAGTCTATGCGCTCGGCTGACTTGACCATGTCGTCGAATTCCTCGTCGGTGAAGCTTCTGGCATTTGCCTCATCGAAGGTGGACTTGGCCCTGGCCTCCGTTCGAGTTGCCTTCAGCAGGTCCAACTCTGGCGGCTTTACGTGAATGAGGAACGGTTTCAGCTGAGCCGTGCGCAGCGTCTTGATGGCCTGATAGTGAGGACTCAGCACACAGACGCAACCGGCATTTACGATGGACTTGACGCTCTCCGAGGAGGTTCCGTACAGATGACCCTTGTACTCGCCATGCTCCACGAACTTGCCTGCCTCGATATCCGCGTCCATTTTCTCGCGGGCCACAAAGATGTACTCACGCCCGGGCACTTCGCCAGTGCGCATTGGTCGTGTGGTGTCTGGGAATGGCGAAAATATTATTAATTAGTATTATTTTTATAATTTACTTTCCAGAATCATCTCTTACATGGCACTGGGCTACGGAACTTCTCAGGATCTCTGGCTATCAGACGGCGGCGCAGCTCATTGCGTCCCACGCCGGGAGCTCCGATCAACACCACAGGCCTAAAGACACCTGGCCGGGGATATAGCTTGGCCACCTCCTCGTATGTGGCTATCTGCTCACGATCAAAGTCATCGTTCTCTGTCAAATCGTACATTATCTTTTTAGTCTTGGGCTGCCGGCAGGAGGAGCTGCTACTGCTGGCGGGCAGGCGCGGTGAGCCAGGTGGGGTGGTGCAGAGTGAGGCGCATGATCCGGCTGGGTTAATGAAGTTTGGCCAATTTGTGGGTTGTTAATTAATTGATGATGAGGGGGATTGGCGGTGAGACATGAAATTAGAGGAGGACTTTTTAGTAATGGTAGCAATGGTGGAGGGTAAACCCAAGGAGCAGCTGGCCATAGCAGATGCTTACGCTTCGAGTCCAGATCAGTGCCATCCTTCTGGGATCGGTCGTGGAGAATGCGGCGCTCCTGTAGCGCCCGGCTGGGTATAAGACCAGCTCTCGCCGATCGTTCGTGTTCCTTGCGGGCCTGCCACCAGTAGGCATCATCCTGGGCCACAATGTGCAGGACATCGCCGCGCTGGAAGGCCAGACCCGCCTCCTTGCAGGGTATGTACGGGTCCACATCGGGATTGTAGTCAAAGTGGGCACGTACACGCACCTTGGACTCGCGCTGGGCACCCTTGGTGTCCGCTGGCACCAGCTTGAAGGTAATGGTGCCCTCGGAGTTTTGCTGGAGAAAAAGAATGTGTTACACGATTGACTTTGCTTTGTTTTCTCAACGATACTAACCAATATGGTAAGCACATCGCCTGGGGTCTTGCCCTCCACATTGATGTTGTTCACCTCGATGACCTCGTCGCCGACGTGTATCAATCCAGAGCGGTCAGCGGCGCCGCCGTGCATAATTCTGGCGATGATTATCTTGCCCGTCTCCTCGTCCGTTTTAATGGTGGCGCCCTAAAAGTAGGCAAAACTGTCACTAGAAAGTCAACAAGGCAGAGCGAAGATGTATGTGTGTGTGTGTGGTGTTTGTGGTGTGTTCTGTGTGTGTTTGTGTGCGTGTAGTGCGGTTTCCGATGTCTGGCCATGTGTGTGTATCCGATGGATGTGTCGGAACGACAACAACAGAAATGGGGACAAACAAAATGTATCTCAAAATGTATCTCAATGTGTGTGCTTGAACACAGCATATCCTTGCTGTGCTTGTGTTGTTGGGGTTTCTGTATATTTTGATGGTGGAACTATGGACATTTGGTTACTTACAACAATTGGCTCCGCACTCTGTGCTCCTGTCTGTGTTATTTTTTACATATTTTTATATATATTTTTGCGTTTTCAATTTATGTTTTGTTATGGGCGAATTTGAGAAATTGATTTCGATTTTATTCGATTTTCGACAAAAGCAAAATTTACAAAATTGATTAGCATTGGGAAGAGTTGATGGCGATTACGGAAGTAGAACAAGAATGAATGGAGGCGCAGAGAGGAGCAGTTGACAGATGAAAGTCAGGGGGGGAAAACGGAAATGAGAGTCGAGAGTGAAAAGTGAAAAGTGAAAAGCGATAGACAGCACAGAACAGCGATCACGGCAATGAGAGATGGGCATGGAGAATGGCATGGAGGAGGCTATTAATACCCAGCCAAGTGGACACTCACCAGAGGCTCATTGCTCTTCACCAGCTGCACAATCTTGATGGTCTCCTCGTCCTCGTCCATTTCAACGGGAGCCTCCGGCAGATGCGGGTAAAAGTCCTTCTGGGCAATGGCATCGTGAGCAAACAGCAAGTGCTGAAAAATAAATATTAATCATTAAATGAAATCTTGCTAAATTTCCCCTCTAATTCCCACCTGGATATGTGAGTCCTGCAGCAGATGGAAGGCCTCCTTGCAGTCCTCATTCAGGTGGCAACGTTGCGACAACTGCTCCAGCACCTCGTATAGAACCTGGGCGGAGGTGGATAGTACGGGAGCCAGCCTGTCGTCCCGCCCCACCTTGGCCACCTTGGTGTGGACATTGACCAAGGCATTCAGCTCCTTGGACTCCAGCAGGGCCTTCAGAAAGTCAATCTCCTGGTCATTGGACAGGTTGTCCGACTCCTTTAGCGTGGTGATCAGTTTCGAAAGAGCTACACAAACCAGGTTAATCCATCATAATCTTGGACGGTTGTGCTATGCGTCACTTACCTGGATCCCAGTTGATGTCCGATGCCATAACTGCTGCTAGCATGTCACACAACCACCGTCGACGAGTCACTGTCCTTGGTTATCCTTTGTGCCTTATCCTTTACCGCTATGAGTTCCTATAATCGAGTTAACAAAAATCGATATGGGACTTTAACAAAACAGCCGGAACCGATGGCGGAGGAGAGCGACTTGGTAAATTTGCGCATAAACATGTCAACAGGGGGGAAGCAGGGCCAAAGGCAGGCCGAATGCCAACTGCCGAATGATAATTCCAACGGCCCAAGGCTACCATCGCCCCGAAAAAAAAAAAAATAAAACCATAAATCCATCCCCGCCCCCGCAGCGACTTCTTTTTGCGTCACTCGCCACAAAGGACACCCGCAACACATTGTCAGGGCTAAGCGAGGAGCGAGGAAAATTACCAAAACAGTGCCACTTCATTAACTCGAATTAACATTTTTGGCAAATAAACAGTAGTGTCATCATAGTTTGGGGAAATGCCATAAAAATATTGTTAGATATTTATTGAAAAAGGGGAATAAATTGTTTAGTGTTATTAAAGTCTTAATGTTAATTTTGTCCTTGGTTAAATTGGTTTTATATTGTAATTTGAACTGTTTTGTAATTTGAACTGTTTTTCAAGGCTGCTACAGAAATTACAAGGGTTTCTAAAACTTAAAACTTACTTGTATAAAGTTAGAAAAACTAAATAAAATAAAGTTCAATTCGATCCTTAATACCTTAAAGTAAATACAACCCCTTCATCTTAGTAAATCTTTCCAATTTAATTTTTTAAATATTTCCCCATCTTCTTAATCTTAAGATCGAAAAGATCAACTACGAGTCTCCACTGTTTGTTTCCCTGTAACCATAACAACGGTATGCGCCTCATTGAACTTATTCCGCCGGAGTCGCGGGTGCCGTGGCCCACTGACGACGACAACGACGACGTTAGGTCTAAAGAGCTCCCGCCGCCGCCGCCGGAGGAGCGCCAATGCAATTAGCTGACATTAGGCCGGGGCCAAGTAGGTTGCCCGCTGTTGTTAGATGTTGGCTTCCAGCCAGGGGGTAAGTTGATTAGAGGAGGCGGCTGAATTTATGGGCTCCATCCGCTCTCCAGTGGCCCGGAATGTTGGCGCCCGCTATTGCAATCTGCAGTCCATTAACTGTTCAGTGACTGCGCTTCCTGTTGCTAGTGGGAGGTGATTCCCTTGTTCTGGGCCAGGTGCCAGATTCCGAGGGGTCACTAGCACACGTTGCATGACCGGCGCTCATTAGTGTCAGCTTTGGGGGCGGTGCTAGTGGGCGATGATTAGTGTCACCTGAGCGGACGCTTTGGAGTCCGAGAATAGCGTCTCAAGTGGGGGGTATGCCTCGCATGTCCTTCAACTTGCCAGCTTGGGGTCTTCAGGCTTTGCATCTGTTAATGGAAACACACGCAGAGTAGCCCCCGGCCGAATCTTGGCTAATGACCTTGAACTACATACTCGTGGGTACACACAGCCGCCCAACAAAAAACTGTTTCCAGGGCGAGTTGCAGCTACGTCAGTGCGTGGGATCCGAGGGTTGCAAGCAAATTTCAAGGGTATGCCAAGGGGGTGATGGAGCAAGTGCAACCAGAGAAGAACAGGCTTCATTCGAGCCACCACCAAAATGAAGTGAGTATGTGTTGTTTATAAAAAAATGTTGTTTTTAAGGGAAGTACTTATAAAACTCTCTACATTTTAATGCTTTTTCGGAGGTTTCAATTTACAATTTTTAAGGGAAAGTCATAAAAATAACAATGGTTTTATGATTTGCTGAATAAGTATACAAAAATATTCTAAATGTGAACTTAAATTATTTTTCTTTGGTATTCCTGACAGCCTAATAAAACCAATTAAAAATAAACAATGAAAAATATTGGTTATATGATCATAATAAATAATAATAGAAACTTTATCCAAACTAATTTTTGACTTAATTTGGCATTGCATACTTTTAGACAGCTTACCAAAGGATTTCAAACCGACAGAACCGTATACCCGACACTATAGAAATGTATCTTTATTATTCTTGAAATTTACTTGATTCAGTAAAAGGTTTCTACTGTATTTTCAGGGCTATTTTATGGCATTGCCTTTGTTGCATTTGCAACTGTTACTGCTGCCAATCAACAAACTGACAAGTAAAAGCCAAGAAGTCGTGTAAGACCGAAAGCCTGGCCGCAATTAGACTAATTGTGCTTTGGAAAACCGAGACATGCCAAGAGGTCTGGCGAAAAGCAAAATAATGACGTTGCCCGGGGCGGTTTGGTGGATGGGGATTTAAGGCAGCCACTGTGGCTAGTAGATAAGGCAGGTACCATGTCTCCTACACCCCCAAATCACCCCACTTTCTAGGGGGTAATTGAAAACTTAAAGTAATTGCACTCTGCGTACTTTCAATCAGAGACCTGGTCACATCGAAACAAGAGGGTGGTAAAGAGAAAGCAAGGGAAAGCTAAGAGAGAGGAGAGAGCAGGCTGGCCGAGGGAGAGCAGCCCAGCGAGCGAGAGTAAGAACGTCAGTTGGAAGTTTTCCCCTGAGAATTTGATTAACAACAAAAAAAAAATCTGGCCCCGAAAAAGAGGAAGAAGACATTCAAAAGGAGGTTATCACCTGGAGTTTTTCCTCTGGGCAGTTGGCCAATACAATAATAATAATTTCACTCTTCTTGGGCCCAGCGTTGTTTTATTTATAAACGGATTTCCACTTCACTCACTCACACACGGGCACAAAAACACGGCATGTCTGTTGGCTATTTTCGTTATTTTTCGCTATTTTCGCTTATTTTTGCCTGATTTGATTTTGTTTGCTATTTTTAGGGCAGCCAGACGGGGCGCCGTTGAGCGTTTAACCGTTATTAGTTTGCTTCCGTGTCCTTTAAGGACTCTTCCACATGTCCGCCAAAAAGGAGCTGCTAATCAGTGGAGCACGCGCCAGCGGGAATCCCAGAACGGCGGACAACAACAGGAAAAGCGACTGCACACGACGGAAAATGAAAAACTTTTGATTTGAGAATTTCATTTGGGTGCCGAGCAGACTTCAATGTGGATGTTGCAGTCGTTCTCTCTTACCTAAGAGAGCTGCTTGTCACTCTTAAGATCTCCCTTAAAATATTAGCACATAACAGAACATAATGTGTTACTGATGGTTAACATTTGCAACATAACGGTGATTTTGTTGGTGAAACCTGTTGAAACTAATAATGTGTGTATAGAAAATATAAGGAATTATAATATTTATTTTATTATAATTTTTTTTTAAATTTTAAATTCATTATGTTAATTTGTTAATCTAATAAAACTAGCACAAAAAACCTATTGAAACTAATAATATATAAAAGTCATAAGGAATTTTAATATTTATTTTATTTTATATTATTTTAAATGAAAAACATTTTTAAAACTTTAAATTCATTATATTTATTTGATAACTTAATAAAAACTAGCACAAAAATGTTTTCCGAATGGAAATGTATCCTTTTTTGGCTTAGTTATGATTGAATATCTTAAAATAATTCACATTTTTACTGAAATTTTCATTAAAAACTTGTAAAATATCACATTTGAAGTGCTAATTGAAAAGAGTTCTATGCTAAAAGAGGCAATACTAAGAGTAAGACAAATTTAAGAGAGCCGACCCATTTTGTTGGGATGGAAAAGGAAATGAATGGGACAAAGACAAAGCACCACCACAGAGAGTGGGAGAGAGAGAGAGCTATTTGCTTGGGGTGAAAACTGCGCGTGTCAGCAAAAAATCCAGAGCGCAGGAAATACAGGGTGTTTTAGCTGTCGAGGGTTATTTTTTCACAAAGTCATGCTTTTAAATATATTATAAATTTTTGTAATATATAAAAATTATAATTTTTTATTACATTTATTTTTTTATATTAAAATTTTAACTACACAATTTTCTAGCATTTATCCTAGCAGAGCTCCACCGCCTAAGCCCGCTCCACCGGCAGCCCCGAATCCCGCAAAGCCACCGCCAATCTTTTTGTCGTAACGGGCACGGAATCCACCGCCCAGGCCTCTGGCCCTCACCCGATAGCTCTCCTTGTAGCGTCCAAAGCCGGCTCCTGCTCCAACGCCGCCGCCAATGAATCCTCCGCCACCGGCAAGTCCCAGAGCTTGAGGCTGCTGCTGGATGATGGGCACTTGCTGGACAACTGGGATTTGCTGTACCACTGGTACCTGCTGGACAACTGGCACCTGCTGGACTCCACCAACTCCACCCAGTCCTCCAATAGCGCCCACTCCTCCAATGGCTCCCACTCCTCCTATGGCTCCCACTGCTCCTCCTCCTCCTCCCAGCGAATGAGCTCCAGTACTCCAAAGAGAGAGACCGAGAAACAGCAGAAATTGCACCTGAAGATCGCACCACATCTTCGCTGTAATGCCAAAAACGAATTGAGTTACCCTAGTCGAAGTCACCTGGTTTTTAATGCCCTAAACAGCGACCTTCAGCGACCAATGACCAACAACCGATGATGACGATGATGAGGTGTGAACCACTAGCCAGTGGGCAAAACCACCAGAAACCCCCAAATAGAATCGCCAACAGAGATGGGGCTTTTTACCCGGGCGCCCCATATTTGTAAATTGTTAGAGCAAACAGTGGCCACTAATTAATGTGCATAAATAAGCAGCTAGGAGTGGGGCTGACCAAACAGTTTTCAGCATCATGTTGTGGCAGTCGGTCTACCTGTTCGTCGTGGCGTCCGCCGTGGTCAGCTCAAGCCCGATCCTCTCCAGCGGAGATCAGGAGGAGAGCAGCAGCATACGCAAACCCCGGCATATTGGAGGCTTTGGCGGAGGCGGAATCATTGGAGGTGGCATCATCGGAGGAGGAGGAGCTGTAGCTGCTGCCCCGGCTCCCATTATAGCAGCACCCATTCCCGTGGTGTCCACAGTTCCAGTGATCACCACTGTTCCAGTGGTTTCCAGCATTTCCACCGTCCAGACAATTCCCAGCTATGGGTATGGCTATGGTGGTGGCTACCCAGGATATGGCTATCCCGCAGCTGGTGGACTGGGAGGACTAGGTGGTCTTGGAGGAATCGGAAGCGGCGGTGGCTTCGTGGGCGGCGCTGTGGGTTTTGCCAAATTCAAAGGCGGCTTCCTGGGCTAAAAAAAAATCTGTATCTGAATCTGTGTATCTCGAAGACTCTAGTGTAAACAAAATAAACAAAAGTGCGGCGACGAGATCGAGTTTCGTTTTGCCGAGTGTTTGGAATCAACAGATTCGATGAGCTTGCATATTTGGATTTCAACTGGTTATACATACATATTTCTGGAAGAGTCTTGCTCGAGCTTGTGTTTGTCATAATATATAGCATATATACAGACATGCTATATATATACCTGCCGAACTTTTGAGCGCGGCGAAGCGGATGAGGCTCTTTGAGTAGTAAACAACAGGCCATCGAGCCATTACAGTGGGTCAAGTTGTCTAACAGCCAGTGCAATTGGATACTTGTCACTAGATACTGGGTAATCCATTATGGTATTCGTAAATCTTGGAATTTTTAACAAAGAAAAAAGAGCACCTGGGCTTCTGTCGTCAAGGTTAAGGCTTTGACATTGATTCATTTGGTGATTAGCTGGGGATCTGTGCCATGTTGAAATAATGATTTAGGATGTCCAACAAGGTGTACATTAATGCGGACACTGATAAAAATTTTATAGAACTTATATTTAAAGATTTTACTAGTTATTTTTATATATTTAAACAATTTTTTCTATAATTAATGGGTGATTGAGAACGGAACTAAATCCAAATACCAGAAGGGGTGCTGGCTCCTTTTAAAGGATAACAGAAATTATCCATATATCAAAACGATATCAATTATAATTTTATTTTAATTTGTTTTAAAGGAAGGCCTAAGCCTAGTTTAATATATCATTGTTGGATACAAATATAAAATTTAGAAGATTTTAAAATATTTGATAGGTATTATCGATAATTTAGATATTTTAAATATAAATGCGATATATCAAAATATTAAACTACTATATTTTCAGTTTCTAAAAACCTCTTAAGTCTCTCTATAGCCCCGCGATCCCATTACACCCTCTACATCAGCCGGCCCAGATATTGTCCCACTGTTGCCTCACACTTCCGCGTCGTATTTCATTTCATCCGAACATTAAGATTGGGTCAACTTAATGTATTTTTGTGTGTTTGCCTCTTTTTTCTTGGGTTTTTTTTCACGCTAATAATTATTTTTGGCGGCTTGGCTGGGCTTGGAAATTGAAATTAGACGAAAAATATATATATAAAAAAAAAGAGACATTCAATGGCAATCAAGCGATGCCAATGAACCTCCTTTGTTTCTGACTTGGGGCGATGATGGTTCTTGGCAAATGTTTGGCTATAAATTAAGCACAGGTGGGCGCAGAGTTTCAGTATTTGGCAAAGTCTAAGTTGGAATACGACGGAGAAATGGATTACAAGCGGCTATTCTTCTTGTTCAGTTTGGCTCTGACTCTGCTCTTGTGCAATCTTGTGGAAGCCTCGGAACAGGAATCGGAAGTTAAGGCGGTAGTTGAGGCTGAAGCCGATGCTCCTCAGCTTTTGGAGGCGGGAGAAACAGCCCAAAATGAGTCTGGAGAGGAGAATGTGAGAAAAGTGCGTCAGTTCTATGCGCCACCACCCTTTGGCCCGCCGCCCCCACCCTTCTTTGGCCCACCGCCACCACCTTACTACGGCGGCGGCTTCTATGGTGGCGGTGGCTTCGGCAGAACCCGTGTCATCACCCGCACCCGCTATCGTGGACGTGGAGGTTACTATGGCGGCGGCTTCTATGGTTAAACGAGATTGTAGAGTTGATGAATCAATGCCCTTTTTGTGATACTTCTTTTTGTGCAATAAAATTTATTTACATGTTATGCAAGTCCATTTAGACCGTGTTTTATGATATGAAATTAATAAGATTTTATGGTTTATGGTGAGGGAAAGCTTTTGGAGATGTTTAAAAGGCTGAAAGAGCGACTGAGATCCAAAGAAATGTTTCGCCTGCTGCTGTTGTGGGGCATTGTGGCTCTGGTCACAGCTCTAGATGAGCGGGAGTTTGATCCACAGGTGGCTCCACCCTTGAGAATGGGTAAGGATTGAATAATATATTATATACAGATATATATTTAATACTCTACCTTTCAGTTCCCAAACCCTATCAGCTCTGGCGCAGTTTTGCCAGTCAGGTTCGCTTGGCTTTCAGTCGCTTTCAGGCCCAACCAAAGCCTCATCCTGCTCATCCCCCCACGGTCAATACCAGAATGGGAACCAGCACCACCTCGGAGCCAGAACTGCAGTTTTATGGAGCCCTGAATCCCATCTATCAGACGGGCAACTTTTAACTTTTACTTAACTCAACATTTATTAGTTAATTCTTAGACTATAGTTGGCTGTTGTACTGCTTAGCGGAATTTCTTGTTGAAGAGACTTTTGAAGCTACCGAAGCCGCCGCCGAAGCCATGGCCGCCAAAGCCACCGCCAAAGCCGTGTCCGAGACCACCAAAGCCTCCCTTCAGACCGCCGAGTCCTCCCAGGCCGCCAAACTTGCCACCGAGTCCACCAAAGCCGCCTAGTCCTCTTACAACTCGGTCACCCGCTAGCTCATCCACCTGGGGCTGCTCCAGTTCCGCCTCCAGATCCAGCAGAGAAAGGGGCTCGGCATTGTCCAGCTCCAATGGCAAAGCCAGACTGCAGGAGATGGCCACCAGGGCAAGACTCAAAGCGAGGAAGAACTTCATGTTGTGACTGGAACTTCTGTTGAAGGGACTGGACTGGATTGTTAGCTGATTGATGGCTGGATTGGTACTTAATGGCAATTGCCATGTCATCTTGGCTTATATACTTCTGCTCTGGGTCTTGGGCTCGTGCGGAGAGTTGCTAATTCGCAAAGTAAACAGCAGAGGGTACCCCAGCAACGGCTGCGATCTTGTCTTGGCCAAATATACTCGTACTTTCATTCATCCAAAATTTGTTAGACTTTTGGGATGGGTTGGCAAACGGCTGGGTTTGCTCAGGTCTTTAGCTTGGGCCTAACGATAGGTTACATCATGTTTGTCCCGCCGATTACCAGGTTTTCTGTGGCGCCGCCACCAACTTGGTCTTGAAATCGGCGATGACCTTAGATGTTGTTTGCTCAATGTTCCAGATCTGAGATCTAAGAACTCCTGCTAAACGGGGCAAGGCAGGATGCCTGACTTGGCTTTTAAAAATAAAAATAAGTTCGTTTGTGTCTTAAGTCTTTTGTTTATTAAAATTTGCTTAGCACCTAATGTGTATAGTTATGGCCTCCAGCGAGAGTATTTCTCACGTGAGGCTAGTTTCGGTCGCCGCCTGAAGAACCTTTTGTGGTATTTGCCAGCTGGAGCCAGAGGCTTCTCGTACCACATCTGTGAAGCAGTCTGCCGATGGCGGTGCTTGCTTCTAGGCCTGATGACATCCGGAATAACATTGTAGTTGTAGCGTGTCTTGCGAACTTGATCCTGGACAAAAGACCTCGACCAGGCCACAGGATCCAGACTGGGATCGTAGTCGGCTGCATTCCACCAGGGTCTGGCTTGGGAGAACTCCACAAGAAACAACAGCAGACAGAAGGTTATTCCCACTAGTGTGTGACTTATCGCAGAGTAGTTCATGGTCCAATTGCTCACCCAAGACTGCTGCACTTTGACCTCGCAACCCGGGCTCTTATACCGGCGGCTCTCTGCCGCCCAGCTGAACACACACCATTATCGGATTAACCCACAGCAACAGAACAACTACCTGGGAACGGACTTATCAATGAGCCAGGTACGCCAACAGGTAAGTGCATTGCCAGCTGAGGATCGTAAATCAGAGTATGAGAGAGTGGAAAATGCTCACTCAAAACATATTTATCTCCAGGGAAGAATCGGTGGAAGGGGGAAAAAAATGTCAAAGGCGCTGCGGGCGCAAATCAGCGTGTTCATTTCACTTTCGAAAATGACCCCGTTTCTAGCTGGAGAGAGAGAAAGAGAGCAAGAGTGGAGGAGGGACCTTGCACTTGACACCTGCTGCTTAATTGGCGACGACTCTCCAGGTGATGGACGTAAACCCGTTCTTGCATTTTTCCTACTTTCCACTGGCGGACAAGTCTAGACAGCTCATCTAGAAGTGGCACACTGGCACCTGGCATAAAAGCAGGCACTGCCTTGGAGTGGCCTCCAGTTCTGGCCAAGATGGGCACCAAGCTGCTGCTGCTGCTGCTGCTCCTGATCTCCTTGGCATCTGCTGGCCTGCGTCTGGCAACCAAGTGGCAACCAAGAGGTTCTTACCATAACCTTAAGGGCAAAGGGGATTACCAAATCCTCTCCAGACGCAGCCCTCAGGAAAGACTCCCCTGGAAACCCCCATACAACCGCAGAGGCTAGGAAAATGAATTTCCCACACTGATTTTCTATTTAAATGTTCGTGTATTTGGCTAAATAAATAAAATAAATTAGCTTATTGAGTAAAAGAGGGTCCGAATGTCCCTCTTAGAATCCCGGTGCATAGGCCTGCATGTTCATGCGCTCCAGGAAGCCACCGGTTGGCGGATATAGTCCCTGCATGTTCACCTGCACGGGCAGGGGCTGAGGTGCCGGATACAGACCCGAGCTGGCTCCTCCCAAGCCCTGGACATTGGCCATGTTGACAATGCTGTTCAGGGATTGGAAGTTGTCCACCGAAGGCTGTGGCACAAAGCCGTTGGGCAGCTGGGTATTGGGATACATCAGGGAGTTGCCGCCATAGATGGGTTGCGGCACGGGATAGCCTCCAAAGCCACCGTAGCCAGCTCCAAAGGGATTAAAGCCACCAACGGGTGCTTGTCCTGCCAGATTGGGATCCGGATACGAGGGATAGTTGTTGGCAATGTTCGTCTGCAGGCCGGGAATGCCATTGAGGCCGTTCAAAGGACCCGTGGGAAGTCCTGGAGTTAGTCCTGGGTAGATCAGACCCGGATAGTTGGGATACCGGACCAGCTGGCCACCGACGGCACTCAAAGCCATCTGATTCATGGGCATGGGCATGGCCATGCCCATCGGCTGAGTGGCTGGCGTAACATTGGCCACCATCTTGACATCCGCATCCGTGGCGGTGGCTGCCTTTAGCTGACGTTCCTGCCGGACATGCTGATCCTGATCCAGGGGCTGGGCCTGCACCGTTCCCAGGATGAGCAGGGAGAGCAGCAGGAGGGCCTTCTGCACAACAAACTTGGTCATTTTGGTAGCGATCTCTGGTGGCGACTGTTTGCTTCCGGCTAGCCGGTATCCCCTTTTATGCCGAGGCCGATGGTGAAAACTTTCTTTTGCAATTATCCGCCTCAACGCAGCTCGGCCCGCTTTGGTTTTTCGATTTTCGTTTAAAGTGATGCCTTTTTTTTATGATTTTATGGCCGCGCAAAAGTCGAACACTGCGGCCCACTGAGCGCCCAGTGTTCGGTTTTGTAATCTCTTTATAAACAATTCACACTTTTAGCCTAATGCCCAAGGCAAATAAGGTGCGAAATGTCTCAGCAGTCGGCAGATTCGAGATCGGAGATCGAAAATCGGAGTTTGCCTTGCAGAAAATCGGTGTCGACTCATCGCTGGATATACTATATATAGCCTATAAGCCCTATACCTGCACTTTATGGCCAGGCGGGGGTGTTGGCGTATCTCTGGAGAGGAAATCAGAAGCTGAGAAAATACTATTTATGAGACAGCCTAAAGGTAGGCTACGAAAATGGTCAACTTACATTTGTGGATATACTTTTTATCCTCTTGCAGGGTATTATTTGCATATATTCTTTGATCAGCATAAACAGCCAACACCCATATTTCATCAGATTTTTATTTCTAATCATAATTTTCATTATCAAGTAGATACATTTTAAAGCATAGCGATCACAATTTGAAATAGTAAAACTTAACATTTGAAGATTCCCTGTCGGTCACTGGAAAATCGATCGAGTTTAACGACTACGAGGCACTGCGGCTGGAACTAAGACTAAGGCCTAAGGACTAGCTACACTAAATGGAATCTTAACAGCCCGGATTTAAAACTAGGACCCCCAGGATTAGGCATCCGCCCCTGGATTTTGTGCTTTGAGTGGCTGCAGGGGCTGTAATTTCACAGTTTTATAGCCACGATCCCGCCGGAACCACAGCCAGTTGTCACCGTTGAAATAGTCCTCGATGTGGTCCAAGCTACGTCCCTTGGTCTCCGGCTGGAACAGGCACATGAATATGGTGAGCAGGAAGCTGGAGATGCCAAAGACCAGGAACACGCCGCGTATCTTGAGGAAAGCCTGCAGGGCTGGGAATACCTTGGCAAAGATAAACAAAGCCACGTTCATCGAGGCGAACACACCGCCGGCGGTTCTCCCCCGAATTCTGGCCGGGAATAGTTCACCAATCATGATGCCAGGCATCACCATTAAAGCTGTATTAAATACTATATAGCCCAGAATGCAGCATCCTGCCACCAAAACATCATACGACATTTTGGGCTCTCCCATTCGAGCGTACATGTAGGCACTCAAGGCCAGGCAGAAGGCGCCCGAGCCTATGCCCGATATCACCATGATCCTGCGCCGGCGGACAAAGATCAGAACGGCACAGAAGACCATGCAGCAGACGACTCTCACGGCAGCACTCCAAATCGCCGCCTGCTTGGTATCAAAATCTGCTCCAAACTCCGAGACAATGTCGATGGCGTAGAAGATTACGATGAAAGTGCCGGAGAACATCTGCAGCAGGGAGAAGACAATCACAATGACCAGCGGCTTGATGGCCACCCTTTGGCAGCACAGCTGGAAGATGTTCTCATTGGTCTTGGTGGTGGCCCGCTCCCTGGACAGACGCTGCTTCATCTCATTGGCCTCCTTTTGGGCGCTGATCTCGCTGCCACGCAAGAAGGTCAAAGCTTGGAGAGCCCGCTTTTCGTAGCCATTGCGAAGCAGCCAGGCTGGTGTCTCTGGGATGCAGTAGATGGACACGACGGCCAGCAGGGGCAGTATGTTGGCACACCAGGCCACACTGCGCCAGTACATCATAGAGCCAAGGGAGTAGACTAGGAGGATGCCACAGGAGTAGGCCACATAGGGAGCTCCAATAAGAAGGCTACGCAAGTTGGGCTCGGCTGTTTCAGCAATGTAGACCTTGGGGGGAGGAAAGGGAGATTGGTTTAATAAGATTTTAGTAGCTTCTGGGAGAGGAAGATATACTGTGATATAATTTCCTATAAGTAATTGTAAGCTTCTAGAAATATCCTAAATAATATCTGTAGTTAATCCCTGAAGAAAACTATTTTCCTTTTCGAATTTCCCACGACCCTCGTAGTATTTACACGTGTAAACAAACAATTTCATAATATAGAGGGTCACAGAGGCATAACTGTCTTAATTATAAATTGGAAACAATCTAAATGGAACTACGACGTTCATCTTAGCCTCCTAACCCATATCTGGTGTTTTTATACACTCCAGAATTAAGCCCTGACCCCTAGCAAAAGGAACCCTCTCTTCCAAACAACAATTTCATCTATTTGAGGGTCACAAAAGCATCAACCTATTAATTATAATATAAGGTTTCTCATCTCAATCAAAAGCTGGATAGAAGTCCCCGCTCCTGTGCCAAATGAAAATTACTTTCTGATATGACTTAACCCTGACCCCCCTGGGCGAACTTTCGCCAGCAAAACAAGCTGATCTATTTGAGGGTCACATCCCGCAACAGCATCAACATCTTAATCTCTGGGAACTCTTGGATGCTAATCATAAAATCGTAAATCATGGCAGGCGGCAGTCGGGCAAACCATTAATGAAAACGAAACTCGCCGGGGGAACACGCGCAACAAGTCGACGCCCATTCACCCGGCTAGACCCGACCCAACCCCCACACTCACTACAATTCCATCCCCCTCCATTATAGACTAAGGTCAAGAATCCGGAACTACTATGCGGATAATGCCGCCCGTGTGTGTGCGGAAAGCTTTTGCTAATGCAAATGATGCGCTGGCCATTTAAAGTCCGGTCACCGGACACCGGAGTGATGACGCCGTCGACGATTTAAGCTGCGCGTTGCTATCACTTTGGCCGCAAGATAAGTCACGGACATATCCATAAGATAAATAATAAACAGAAATAAACAGGGCAGAGCCGCCGGCATAGCGTACACACAATGGAACCGACCAGAGAAGAGCCGGAACAATGGGTGAGCGTCAAGTGGACAATTGAACATTTGTTGTCCACCTGTCAGCGCTGCTCTTTTTTGGACAGGAGTTCAGGGCTCTCTGCGATTACGGTTAATGGGTCACTCGGACAAACCTGGATTGTGTCACGTCTTACGGTTCCGGGTTATTTATGCGTTTGTTTCGTGTGAACGAACCACAGGCCAATGGCCATGAATTTCTACGAAGTCCACTCACCTGGCCGGGTCCACCCAAAATTCCAGTGGCAAAGCCGCAAAGGAACCTTGCGAATATCACAATCTTGATGCTCTTGGCCATGGCCAAAGTGCTCCAGCCGAAGAAGAGGGGAAGTACTGAGACCAGCAGGGTTTTCCGCCTGCCCAAGTAGTCTGCCAGAGGTCCGGACATCAGGGAGCCAAACGGAGTGGCCAAACTATGGACACTCGCTAAGAGGAATTTAAGGAAAATAAGTAAATTATAAGTCACTTTGAGGGATTAGTTAACCTACCTATCCAGGAGCCTGTTTCCACATCAATGGGTATCTCCGTGCTATTGCCATCCATCAGCTGAGGCAGCAGGACAGCTGAGAAGCCAATGGGCATGCCACAGCCAGCGGAGAGCAGCAGAACAGCACAAGTGGCTAGAATCTGTAATAAAAAGGTTAAAAAATATAAAATAGTAGAAAATATTAATAGAAGAGATCTTGATTTAGCACTGTATCTTAAGGATAATTTATAATTTTAGTGCTTAATAGTTTATTTCTTTCCATATTTTCCTTCCTGTAAGACCTAAGACATTTTCCCCCAGTCCATGTAATAGTATATATAATTAAATCTACCCATAAAGGCGTTAATGTTGCCGCATCTGCCAAGCAATTGCCTTCAATTGAAGTTGCAATATTGCATCACGGGCGACTTTATTTTGATTTGTGCGCTGATGATAGTGGCAAACGATCTGCGATCGCCGCCCATTGATTGCTTTATGAAATGCCCCCTAGTTCAATTCGAGTCTGAAATTGAATGACATTCCGTGCCATTCGCTCTGGCGTTTCATTCGATTCAATTCCCGAGCTAACGCTGCCATCACATGTCCGCCACATGTAGCCCCCCTAAAGAACAGAAGTGTTTCCATAATCATGCCGTGAAGAAAGTTCAATTGCGTATCTTATCATTTTGTCCTTCATGGAATATTTAGTATCTGTCAGGCACGCATGTCTTGACCAAGCCCCGGAGATGTTCGACAAGCGACTGACAAGATTATAGACCGAAATTTGACCACTTTAAATTCAAATAAATTTTGTATAATATTTTTCTGTAAATCTATAATAACTCCAATATTTGTAAGACAACTCACCTGATTTATCATGCCTCTTCTATTGGCCACATCGTAGTCCTGCTCGTCGATAGTTGAGAGTTTCCTGGAATTGTGGTGATTGCCCAGTTTGCATTGGAACTCGGCGCCTGGCACCACATGATAGGACATTGTGTGGGGCACGAATTTGAGATACTCCTCATCTCTGTAAAAGCACAAAGAAAGTGTTAATTAAAACAAAAAATCTTAAGAAAAGAATGCTTAGAAAATAAGTAATAAATTTAGAGGTGTTAAAAAACGTAGCTTTACTAATAAGACGTCATAAAGCTATAAGAAACCGATTTCCCCTCTTGATAAGATAACCCCCAACATAAAAGGAATGCCCTTTAAGTCTGCTAAATGTTAAATACTTTTTTGTAATTCAAAATACTTCATTATTAACTAGCTTTATTTGTTGTCAAGGTATGCCAATATAATATATTTTCCGCCTAATGGGCCCTGACAATTGGCAATTATTGGTCATTTTCATGGCCACTGCTGGCCTGGGCTTTTGTACAATAATTGCATTAATCGATCCAATACCCTTTTTTCTACGCTTTTTGTTGCACTTTAATCCCAGCCAATTTTGTATTGACTCATTCCGGCAAAAGCAAAGCTTCGAGAGCGTCGAAAGAGTGATAAGAAAACGCGGGAGAGCTGAGCTGCCTACGTCACTGTTTTCAAAAAACCAGCTGTGCGTGTTTCAGTTTGTTTTGGCGCTGAGATAAGAAAAACAATGAAGAAAAAATACAACTAAAATACTCAGCGTTTCGCTCTCTCGCTCTGTCTTTGCTGAGCTTTTGTTTTGTGTATTTCAACTGCTTAAATAATGTTAATGTTTTTGTTTTAACGCCTGACAAGGTCAGTTTGGAGTCACGTTGAATGAACCGCTGGCAAACTTTCTTTATAAAAAATCATTTTGTTGCCAAATTCGCCCAAAATAGGCCTCAAATATTCGCCACTTCCTCTATGAATTGTCATTGATCTACTAAACTGCAAACCTTGAACACCTAAAACTCACTCACAGACATTGGTCACACCTTATATGGATATGGGTTAATCGTGATACGCCTGACAAGTTGGATCAACTCTATTTTGTGACCAAAATATGTGCAAACAATGGACATAAACAATACCAGGCAGTAACTTAATATTATCGCCCTGAGAAATCGTCTGCGATTTGTGATTAAGGAAGTGCAAAAGATAATGTCAGGGAGCTGGTTCAATGTACCACAGCAAACAGGTTTCCATTGTCTGATTTAAATTCGGAGAAATTGCCTCAACGATTAACGAGATCATAAGGATTCATTAGCCTCGTAGGGCAAACTTTCCACAATCACATTCAGTCGGCGTGACTGAAGTCCAAGGGTATTTGCTGTCCATCAATTTGCCAATGTGTGAATTGAAAAAGTCGCCTGCACGACTCTCTATCTATCTATCAGTTCTATAAACTGAAATGCTTGCCCGCTGTTGACACCACAAATTAGATAATTTATGGTGAATGCGGCAGCAGACTTCCATGAAACAATCAGTAAACAAATGGTTGCTTTTAATTGAGGGGCCTCTTTGTTGATGATGATGCCACCCAATCAAGGATTGATTTCATCACTGGCTTGGTTGGCATGGTATTAAGTTCCGCCCACCCGGCGTATACGTAATAACTAAACTGAATTTAATTGTTAGACCAAAATCCAGGCAAGATAAGATAAGAAATTAAAAACCGTAGCGAATTTCGGTAGCTGGTTAAGCAGAGTAACTCGAAACGGAAGCTCAAGGCTTATCATGGACAGGTTAACCAAACCAATTAGCAGGGAATTTCCCAGAAGCAACCCAAAGAACCAGCCCTTGGCCAAAATTCAATTTCATAACTTTCTGAAAGTAATATCAAAAAGTAATTTGAAATCAATCAATGTCTTTAAGCAATTAGCAAAAATTACAAACTTCAATTAGGTATTTAGGTTGCTTAAAAAGGCTTTAAAATACAGGAACTACACGAAACTTTAAATGTCAAGCAAAAGCTACTGGTTTAGCATTAGCCTGATAATTGCTTTGCTGATTTGTTGATTGATGCCCCTAATCACCTTAGACAAGTTTCAGTTTTCCAGTCATCATGAAACGCGATAAGTTAGAAGGTGTAAAGCCTATAAACAATATTAAAAACAATGCAAAAACCCAGTCGAAATCAGGAAAACTGAACTTTTGCTTTCGTTCAACACGTGTTTTGTCTGGTAAGTACCCCACACTATCTAATCTGTTTACTAATATATAGTGAAGTAACTACTAAATAAAGAGAGGTATTCAAGCGGAAAAAGCTATATTTTCTAGGAACATTCATTGATCACTGAATACAGGGAGCTAGCTTTGCTCCAGCGATAAGAGATGCCACAAACCGAGTCCCAGACTATGAGTTGGCATTGGATTTGTGCCTTATCGATGGCTGACAAAAAACAAGCCCTGTGTGGTTTTTTGGGCTTAATCTCGGCGAGGTGAGGAGTACTTAAGAGGACCGGCGGCAACCTAATGGCTGGACCCTAGCAACACAGGCATTACGAAGCACTTCTAATGAATCCGATCAAAAAATCAAAAACTTGTTTATACTGGCGTCGCTCTGGGGTTTAAAGTCGAAGGGGGTATTTTTAGCTGGCCAGACAGAAAATTCACACAAAAAAACTGCCGATGATGAGTAGCAGTGGACACAGTGTTTAACACAATACGACTTTTGCTTTTTGCTTTGTTTTGATTTGCTTTTTATTACCTTTCGACACTCATTTCGGCCAGCTCTAATGTAGGCAAATTAGTTCAAGTAGTTTTGGAATTTCGAATTGATTTTATTATTGGGCTTTATGTAAGCAACAAGGCGCGACTTGGATGCATCGACTCGATTGCGCGACTGATAGATAGTTATTCTGGCGAGGCACTGCGAGTAAAAAGCGAGTAGCTGGCGACAGTTTCATTTCATGCCAAAGCGAACACTGGCCGGCGAGTGGTTCATAAAGCGGCTTTTTATTTATGAGCAGCGATCGGGGCGACGCTGCGATCGCAGCAGCACGCACACAGTCGACCAATTATTTTGTTGTATTCTGTTTTTTTATTAATTTATTTATTTTTGCATGCCGCTTCAATCCACCCTCTGGCGCTGTCCCTTTCGCGCTCGCCATTTGCAAAAAAGGTTCTTGCTTGACCGTCAGCTGATCGCAGCCAACAGCTGACGCAGCATCATAACGGTTATTCGCGCTCTCTCGCCCACGCTCTCTAGTAAGCGGGGAGGAAAGAGCATTAGAGAGAGCAAGTTTTCGAAAAGCTTTCTCTTAAAACTAGCCAAGACCAGAACCACTAAGCAGATCTTGAGTGTAAATTTATGGAATCAGGAATGGGAACAGTATCTTACTTATAATATAGATTTGAAAATTTCTCAAATTTAATAACTGCTCTCTTTGGTAAAGGTATTTACTATCTCTTAAACAAACGATTGACTGAAACAAATAAAATCAACATGGCAAAAATATCATTCACATTGCGTAAGAAATATATTATATATTAACTCTGCTGGCTAATTTTTGGCATAAAAATCTGTTAATATAGCATAATACGACTACATTCTGATTAGCCAGATTGTATTCACCAGCAACACTATTTCCCCTGCTCCCAAAGAAAACATTAAAAGGACACGAGCTGTGAAAAAGGCAATCGTGTTATGGCCCGAGGACCCGACCAAAGCTGAATTGAAAAAGCTTTTCATTCATAACCTGGCACAACAACAACAACGACTGTGGGGCAAGCATTGACAAGGAGCTGGGGGACAGGAACAACAATAATGGTGTTAGCAGCTTGCGGAAATGCAGCGAAATGAAAAATCGCGCAACAGATAAGCGGTACCGGGAAATGAAGAAAAGGAATGAAAAAAAAACTTTATATAAACAAAGGAGATTCTGCATTTGGGGCCATGGAAACTGCACAAATTGCGTGGAAACTATGCGACTTAAAAGGGGGGAAACTCTTTGTAACTTCTCTTTGTCGCATTCCATTAGTTCAACCGAGATCTGTTGTAAGCGGCTTACCCTGTTTGGGATTCCTAGTGCCCACTCGCGGTCCTCTCCTCCACCACCCACTTCCGTTTCTTTTTGATTCTGCTAAGCTCAAACACATGGACAAATAAATGTATCGCCCGGAGCGTCGGGAAATCGCTCTCTCGCCGCTTTCACTCTCTCTTAATGCTTCAGTGTTTCAGTGTCTAGGTCGAGGCAGCTTTTTCTCCGGCTTCCTGCGTATCGTGTCCTGTGTCCCGTGTCCTGTGACTGTGACTGTGTGCGTGTGAAGGTCGCCTGGCCATCGGTTCGATGTGTCTGTATTGAGTTTGTCCCCTTTTATTTGTTTTTGCTATTCTTTCCTGGAAAATTTAAACCGAACGCAGGGAAAAACTATCGACCGACAGCGTGCAGGTGATGTTTACAAGGTAAAACTGGCAGTTATAGAAAGAAAACTATGGCTAGCTTCCATTTGGTTTTTGCTCTTTTACTCAGTTAGGTTTTTTAATTGAATTATAATAGACTTTCACCCACCGAAATGTGCAAATGAATTGCATTTCAATGAACATTTTGTGGGAAACACACACAACCGCATACCTATAATTAAGTGAGTTATTGTTCAAGGACTAATTGACAGTACTGAAACACTGGCATAAAGGATTGAAAGCTCACAGATGCATCATTGCCTGCCAATCACTGAGAGAAAGAGTGATCTACTTGGATATTAATCAGCTAAAGGAGATTTGGAAAGTCTTAAAAATACACGTTAATCTTTAGATTAAAAAGCCTAAAAGTCGAAGAAAGTAAAGTGATTGAAATAATAGAAAATAGAATAGTTTGACTCTTTTGCTTTTCGAATTTAAACAATAAATTATATTAATTTATACTGCATATATGTATAATGATAATACTTCATATGATACTTCATATATAATTATTATTATATATGTATAATGATGTTTTCGTACTCGTCTTCTTTGCTCGTCGATTTGCTCTCTAACTCATACTCTTTACTCGTCGTTTTAATCCTTATTTACTCGCTGAAATCTAGGATCATATTTATATTTACGCCATAATTTAGGACTTAATTCTATATTTTACAGGGCATTATCGTCACCATATTTCTTTTTACCATTACTTACTCGATTCAGGTTAATTTGCTCTCAGTGCTTCCGGCGTTATTACCCCTTCCTTCACCTCTATTCAAAAAGCATCGCACCTCCCTCAGGGGGCCGTAAATCAAATTGCAAATCAAAAGCAGCGCCCAGCAGCTGCCATAAACTTTTATGGCAAGCGAGCGTGGGAGGAGAGCTTCGGCTCGGCGATAGTGAGCTTTTTCCGCTCTCGCTCACGCTTGCCGAGTGCGAAAAGCGCTCGCTTTTCATTTTTCGCAGCTGGATTCTCGCAATCCGCTTCCTGGCCCGCTGGCTTCCGTTTTGCATTCAGTTGCTTTCGAATTGTCCGCCAAATTGGACGCTCCTGTGGCCAGCAGCCGTACGTACCCTTCGATCCACCCACGGGAGCAGACTGAACAAGAACAAACGTTGTGTTTTTTGTGGGAAAAAAAGAGCAAAGTCGTGTGAATATCGCTGTAATATTTCCAGGCCGAGTTAAGATCCTCCTCGGACAAGTGCTAGAAGTGCGAAAAAGTGAAGAAAGTCCCATAGAAGAGGCAAAAGTTCTTAATTGTGTAAGTCGCGCGTAATGCAAAACTCTTCTGTGTACGCATGGGTGTGTGAGTGTGTGTTTGCCTGCTGCTGTATTGGTGGGAGTGTCCTTCGGGCCTTGTGTGTGCCATTGCCACCGCCAGTTAATATTTAAAACAATTAAAAACTGACGGGAGTAGAGTGACATTAAAGCCAATACACGCCCCAAGGTCTGGTGGGCTCCGACGGGGCCTAATTAAGCGAGATCCCGTTGCATCGCTCCCAGGACAGGACGTCGCTGCCAACGCTCGGATAACTGCATTGTCTGGTTAACTTGCCGTTAATTCGGCCTGATTACAGCCCACACTGACCAGCCTCAATCCGAGCTGACAGTTCTGACTCTGCTCCACCGGAGACTCAAAGCGAGCAGATGGCCATTTGCTGGAAATGGCCATGAAAATTCCCACGAACTGCACTGCCTCGTAGCATACTTTTTCGGGAAAGTTTTAGCGAATTAAAGAGCGCGGCAACAAGGCTAAGAAAACATAAGTATTATTAAAAGCATTCTAAGAAGCAGCTTTTAAGTGATTAAGGGATCAAAAATAAGGAAGTATTCATTATAATTGGCTTAAAACGTAATGAGATCTTTAGTATTTCATATTTAATATTTCAATTTCATTTATTTATGAACCAGACTTTCTTTAACTTAAAAGTTCATGAGTAAGACCTTTGTTAACCTTGAGGGAGAAATGTTTACAAAACAGGCAATTGAACTCTTCTCAATACTAAATAAGGAATTAAAGTTATTTCTTAATTTATAATCTTAACTTTCTTTTAACCGGAAATCAGGTTTGTCGAAAGCGGCTTTTGTAATTAAAGCTAAAACCCTTATTTTTAATCTAGCTAAAACATATTTTGTCACTTGAATTACTGTTCAAATTTCTCCTTAATGGTTCCCACAATTGATGTCCGGATTAAACTGAAATTGAAAGTTGATTGGAACTGTAATTTTCATTATCTCACTATATTGATCAATAAATTTGCATGTGCACGTCAGACCCGGGCATCAGGTGCATCCAATTCCGGCCAGAATGGATACTTAGGTCTGAGCAAATATTTGCCACAAGTTGGCCAAGAGTTCTGGCCCTAGACCAACCCGAACCGAAACCCTTCTCTTCTTGGGTCTCCGCTCAAGCCGAGCGTAGATGAACGCAAAATTAATTCCAGCTTCCACCCGCTGAGGAGGACGACATCTTCCTTTAGACCCGATAACTTTTTACTACTTTTTATGCTATTCTCCTTTTCCTCTAAGTTTTGCCCAGCTTTCGCTCTCCGCAGGATTCGCCTTCGCTTTCTTGGCTCATTGTTATTGGAATGTCTATGTCGGGGTTTTTTTTTTTTTTATTGTCTTATACAGTAAGGACTTCCTTAATGGGTCAGGTACACCTGTCCTTAGGTAAGAGATTTTTGCGCTTTACTCTATTTCATTGCTGTAAGAATTGTTATAGGGATTTCCATTACAATTTAATATTTAATTCTTTTAAGAAAACTTTAAATAATTTATTGTCAATTAACGTAACCAAGTTCTACTGTAGATTTCGGTTCTTTTGTTATAGTTATTGCTGCGGCTGCTCTCGTTGTTCTCGCTACCTTAGCATCCTTGCCCTTGACGCGCACTCTTCCTTGCTCTAGCAGGGTCCTGCCTCCGCCTTCGTTGTCGCTTTTTGTTCCTTCTTCCTGTACGCCTTGTGCCTGCCTGCCTTCCTTCCTGTTCGGCATGAACGTGCGTTGTTTCCTTCGGTTTCATACGGGCTTTTGGCATTGGTCTGTCCGTGTTTTGTGCGTGTTTGCCAGGGCTCAGGCTCAGGCTCATTCTTGGCGTTCTCTTTTTTCGGCTCTTTGTTGTTGTTATTGTTGTCCTTTGCTCGGGGGCGCCTTTCCGTTCGTGTGTACATTTAAATCGCAATCAAATAACAATAAAAACATCAGCGAGCAGCGGGCACAAAATCGGTGATCGGTGACACATTCGTGGGATCCCAGTGCATTAGGCTTAAAGCCACATCCTGATGGATGGCTGGATTTGTGACTGAATTGTGTCAGCCCGGGCGTATACGCAATGTTGTTGACTTATCGTCCCCCGCAGGAAGTTGTTGCGGGGGCTTAAGTGGCAAATGGATAATATATAGGAATTTGAGGGAAGTTTTTAAATATTGAAACATGTGTTTAAATAATATTTCAAAATAAAAAGGTAGACTTGTAGTAGAAATTTCCTTGAAAGGTCAGAAATTACAAGTAAAAAAATATATTTAGATGAAAATCATTATTTTGTAAATATAAAAACAAAGATCAAATAAAAACCCACTGACTTAAAGCATCCTTAAAACATCCTGATGGATTTGTAAGTGAATTGTGTCAACCAGGGCGTATACGCAATCTCTTTGAGTTGTTGGCTTATCGTCCTCGCAGGAAGTTGTTGCGGGGGATTAAATGGAAATTGATAATATTTAGAACCTAGAGGTATGTTTTTAAAAGATAAAAAATATTTCAAAATAATATTTAAACTAAAAATGGTAGACTTGTGGTATTAATTTGTATGAAAATGTAAGAAATCGTGAAAACAAACATTAGACATTGACTGTAACATTTATTTATGTATTTAGTTTGCAATCTAAATAAAAGCTTAACAAGTCATAGGTAAACCCAAAGGAGTCTCAAATTTCACTGTGTTGATGTGTACACTCACTCTTTCCTGAAATCAATATTAAATGTATCCTTTTATACGATATATATATATCATGACCCTTCCGCCTGCTGCAGTCAAAGTTCAGCTTAACCCAACAAAAGTTGATGATTACTCCGATTGTTTAGCAAAGAGTGAACAAAGTGAAGGCAAAATGGATTACTTGTATTTATTAATGCAAACGTGCGGGATTAAGCCAGGGGGGGTGGTCTAGGGGGTAGTGAAAGCAAATGCTATGAACTTTGACCTTCGCATTGCGGCTGGTCATGGTGTCAAATGGGGGGGTGCGGGTAGCCAGGACTACAGCAATAAGCTGTTTAACTGCTAGTGCATGTCACACTTTCCCCCACTCTCTCTCTCTCTCTCTCCACGTTGCAGACAATGCAACTGCCAATGAATGGGCTTGGCTACTTTCTCTTCTGCATGTGTGTGTGAAAGTGAGCAAGGCTGATTGTATTAGTTGTTTGTGGCTAACACAGACATTTACATTTGTGTCCATTTAAGCGTAAAGCTCCACCAAGGGAAGCTTGCCCTTATGCAACATATGAAGAGCAAATCAGATTGCAAACATAATAAAAAATGCGAGTTTTCCTGGAATAATAAAGGAAAGCGCTCTTTTGGTTAACTTGAAGTATTGAATTTTCTGTTTCATTATAAAAATACAATCGGTTTATTACAATTATTCTCAGAAACTGCGATTATTATTATTTCCAATGTTGAAATTGTGTGATTTTCTTTACAGAAAAATACCCATTTCTTGTCGGAATTACTTTTGTAATTAAATATATTTCTATTTAGTTTTTTTTTCGAGTGTTTTATCCACGTGAATGCTATGCATTCACCTGTCAAACTCATGCATGGAAATTGTGCATTTACTTCGTTGTAAATCAATTCTCTTCCTCCCTCAACATTCGACCATTTCGTGCAATTGCTGCAGGATCAGGCCCTGCAGCATGTCCCTGGCTATAGTGCAGCCAGAGCAGGGGCACTCTCTGGAGTTGGGCACGTGCTGGGACTGCAGGTTCATCAGTCGCAGGCATCGTTGGGCTCTCGCTCGCTGGAGCCTCTTCAGGGTCTTCATCTTGCAGTAAACCAGGCTGTAGATGGTGATACCTAGAGGGAATAATATTACTTTTTAATGACAATTAAACTCAACTTAATTTAATTATTATTAAAATGTTCCAATTACTTCAAAGTTTATGTTTTAAATTTCGCATAAAAAATCTATAAACCCAGTATTAGTAAAATAATAATTTAACAATAATTTTAACAAACAAAAGCTCTGATATTGCAAACACACAATTTCGAATAGGAACTTAGTTAACTCGGCTAACTAAACCTATTTCAATTGATAATGTTCTTAATTTAAAAATAAAAATGTCAACTTACAAACTCCAACAACAGAAACGTGCAAAAGGATAATCATGAAGACAATGCGTGAATAATATCGATGGTGGCGTAGCTTTTCGAATGGAAAGTCCATATTGCTGCTTCCGTTGCTCTTCATAACAACGGTTTCATCAACGATTTCAACGACGGTTTCAACCACAGTTTCACCAACAGTTTCAGCAACAGTTTCACCAATGGATTCACTAAAGATTTCACCAACAGTTTCACCCACAGTTTCACCAACAGTTTCAGCAACAGTTTCACCAATGGATTCACCAAAGATTTCACCAACAGTTTCACCCACAGTTTCACCAACAGTTCTAACAATGGTTTCACCAAGAGTTTCACTAACGGGTTTACCAAAGGCCTCAAGAATGGTTTCCCCATCAGTTTTGCTAACAGTAGGGCTTTCAAACGATTCATCCACATCCACTTCGACATCCATAACATTTTCTTCAGTACTGTTTTCGTACACGAACATCGCCATCAGCTGTGTCTCGTTCAGCCAGTCTTTCCGAGAATGCATAAAGAAGCAGATTCACCAAAGGCTTTCACCAACGATTTCACCAATGGTTTTACCAATAGTTTCGCCAACGGTTTCACTATCGGTTTTCCCAACAGAAAGGCTTTCCATGACTTTTTCCTCAGTGCTGTTTTCATACTCGAACATCGCCAACAGCTGTGTCTCGTTCATCCAGTCGAAGCCTTTCCGGGAATGCATAAAAATACAGATTTAAAATAAATAATCAAACCAATCTCCGTACCAGCCAAGTTGTCATCGGCTTTGGCCAGGTGGGGGAAGGTGATCAGGGCCGCCGTAAGCAACAGCCACCTGGCAGCAATTCCCAGCGAGGAAAGAGGCATGGTGCTGCCGCGATTGTTCCAATGCAACTGAAAAAACTGAACACTCGCGACTTGCACATTGCCGATCGATGCCTGCTCAATTGGATATCAAACAGCTGTTTGAGAGAAAACATATCGACAACAAATAATAATAATAATAAATAAAATGTAAGTTACTCAATAATATTTATTATTGTTTTAAAAGAAAGGGGAATTTTCTTTATTTACTTTGATAAAAATGCAGTTTTTGTTTATGAATTCATTCACAATGAGCTACACAGAATCAGAGAATCTTACATACACTGTGTGGTTACCCCACAGTTCTCGATATACACAGAAATCCTGCTGCGGCGACAGTTGGGGCAGAGGCACCCTGACTTGGGTTGCAGCTCCCCTATCCTTACGGTGTCCGGCGGCAGACTGGGCCACACAATACTCTGGGTACGTGGGGCATAAATATCAAGGCCATCCGGTGTGGAAGCCATAGCTTGCCAGGTCCGGCAGTAGCACCAAAGACATCCTGTCCAAAAAGGATGAGTTAATCAAAGCAATGGCTGTGATCAAAACTTCTACTCACCCAAACACCCCATCAGAATCAGGAACATAAGGGCCAAGAGGGTCACTAAAAAGATTCTTGCCTGATCCTCCGTCAGCGGAAAGTAGGGACTTTTACCCCTACTCCCCAACAGATCCTCTAGGCAATCGCTTGACACCCACAAAATAGAAAAAGCGGCTATGATGAAAATGCATCGTGTGCCCGGCGCCAAAGGCATTTTGTTAATGGTTTGTTACGCTTTCCACCGGCCATTAAACAACTTCAAAGTGGGAAAAGCCCAGGGGAAAACAGCTGCTACCAGATGGCGACATCGCCGTGAAAACAATAACAATTGGCTTAAAACTTCTGGAAGAAACTAAAATATTGCAAAGGCTTATCTGCCGCGATTTTCAATGCATCCTTGGCAAGAGAAAATAATACTTTTAGCACAGATTTGTGGTGTCTTCCATAGTGCTTATATATATTGTTTTCAACGTCTTTTTCCTTTTCATAAACCCCACATGGGAACATACATAACCTTCAGAGGAACACATACACCCACACACATCACCCCTTTCAGCCCTCGAACCGCACACACTCATGTCGGAAAGCATTAAGTCTGAGCGTTTTGCCTGGGTGTGCATTTGTCATAAACCAAATAAAAGTAACCCATTTGCGCTGAGAAATTACATTTAAATTGCAAATTTAAAGTAAAAACAAAAAGTACTCTCACCCGACAGTCAGCAGATGCATTCGTAGAAAAAAAGAAAGAAAACGTGGAAACGTATGCAAAGGTGTCAACCGAATGGAAAAACGAGAAAATTCTGCGAAAAGCTGGGTAACAAGAAAAAATCATTTTGCAGACATAATTCACTTAGTCGCCAGCCTCGGTTCTCTTTCTCCTTGTTTATTCATTTCCCACACACTTCACCAGCATGCATTAGTTTTCACACTTTCCCTAACTCTATATACCTTTTGGAAAATCGGAAAGAATAACAACAAAGAAAGCTAACTTTGGCCAGCCAAAACAATTAAAATATATCATAACTAAGCCAAAAATGCATTAATTTCGATTCGGAAAGCAGTTTTGTGTTAGTTTTTACTAATTTAAAAAAACTGCATACCAAATTTAAATTTTTAAGAAATCAAAATTTTTGGTCATTTTTGCTAATTTTAATGATGTAACCCCTTATCAAATTTCGCAAAATTGGCAAAAAAATCGATTTCTTCCGGACATGTCTAGAAAGATTCGCATGTTAATGCTGATCAAGAATATATATGGTTTATGGGGTCGGAAATGATTCCTTGACTTAGAAAAATATTATTTTGTATTATAAAATCGGATTTTTTATATTAAAAAACTTCTTGATTTTTTTTTTTTAATTAAAAATATCATAACTCGGCCAAAAGAGCATTAATTTTAAATCGGAAAACAGTTCTGTGCAAGATTTTCTACAGTGAATAAATCTGCATACTTCATTTAAAAATTTGGAAAATTCAATTTTTTATCAAAATCCAAAATTTTAATGATGTAACCCCTTAGAAAATTTTGCAAAAATGGCCAAAAAATCGATTTCTTCCTGACATATCTAGAAAGATTCTCCTGTTGATGCTGATCAAGAATATATATACTTTATAGGGTCGGAAACGTCTCCTTCACTGCGTTGCAAACTTCTGACTGAAATTATAATACCCTGCAAGGGTATAAAAATGCATTCGTGTCCTCAAGGCAAAAAGAAATGTGAGTGCTTTTAGTTGGTGTTATTTTTCAATCGATACTTTGGCAATTAATTTTAAATTACTCTAATGGATAATTTGTGTAGCCTTAATTATAGGGAAATTCAGACAGGAAATACTACTATTAAAATTAACTACAATTAAATGCATTTTAAATATGTTAAAAAAAAAGGTTTGGACATATGTAAACTTTCGGTTCTTCAAAGTTGATGATACTTATAACTCATTAGAAAGTTCATCTTAAAGTCTTTGAGATCTGTTTTCTCATGCACACAGCTTAAGTTGTCTAAATCTATGCGCCTGATGAGGCCGATTAATATGATTAAGACTTTATAAAGTTGGAAATGCCTTCTTGTCCCTCTCCCGTGCCGAGTACCTGTGTATAAACACAAGGTAAGGCCACAAGAAATACAAATTTACTCGCCCATTTTCAACAATTTAATCAACAAAATGATTTGCAATTTGAAATTCATAAAAAAAAACGGAGGAGAATCACTTGAAATGCCACTTTACGCACATTTTGATTGTGATTTAGCGCTGAATTTGCGATTACCAGGACGATGACAGCGAAGGACGACAGACGATGACGAAGTAGATGAATATTTAATGCGGGGAACAGGACCCGAAGGGACCTCGGCAAGGACCTGAGGTGCGTGGAAGGCACTGCCTGTCCTGCCTGCCTGCCTGGCAGTCTGACAAATGGTCCGGGAGGGTCCGGAAGGAGATGCAATAGAACGTGAAAATCTGTTTTCCACAATGATCGAGGTGGTGGCAAGGGGACGCACTGGAATGGAGACGACTTCGTTGCAACGAAACAAATTTGTATGCGTGTGCTTTGGCCTCCGCCGATGGTCATGCTGCTCTGCTCCTGGCAAACTAACCAATCGATATTTCCCGTTCTGCACTTGAAAAAGCCCCCAATGATAGCTGCTCAAACTGGGCGCCAAAAGGGGGCCATCCATCCGTTGCTCGCTTTGATTGTTTAATTTTCAACTACATTCTCATAATTGGTCAACTTTTTGAAGACTTATCACTGAAGGATTTTAGCTTTTCTATTTTTAAAAAATATTTAATTTGTTTAAATATTCTTTGAAAAATATATTAAAACATTTTCATATTGCCTAAACTGTCGTTTAAATCTTCTTATCAAAAACATATGAATTAGCAAGTTAGCCTTGACTTAGACCCATATATCCTGGTATCCTGGACCTCCCCCTCCCCCTGAAACCACCCAAAACCCCTGAGAGGGAGCCGAGGTCGCCATCTCGCTTTGTTTTGCCGCTTGTGGGCAGCCTTCGTGGGTTCAAGTTCAAGTGCGCCGAGCTTGCCCCTTTTCATAATTGCCGTGACTTGTGCAACAACAGAGGCGGGACAAGGGAGGGGTAGGCGTGACGAAGCAGGGGCAGGGGCAGAGGCAGGGAGTGGCCCCATGATGATGACGAAGGTCTCTTGTCTCGCCTTGGGGGCCCGGCTGAGGGAAATTTAACTTTCGCATAAAAATGTCAAAAAAAGGAAAATTTTGAAATGCCAAAAGGCGGAAAACGCTGTCGGCGCACTGTTAGCAAAAAAAAAAGAAAAAAGAAACGAACAGGAAAACTAGAATGCAGCCTCTGCCACCCCACCCACCCCGCACTGCACATTCCCAAGGTCGTTAAATGCAACCCTCCCGCCCCTACGTTCTCATCAAGTGTAAACAAGCGGGCGACGGCAGAAGCTCGAAAACATTTTCACACTCGAATTGACCAAACACAAACAAGGCAAAGAGTGATGGCCGAAAGGGGGTTCTTAGGGGGAGAAGTGAAAAACTGGAGAAGGAGTTCAGCTCTCTCGTCCCCTGTTTTACTAGCTTTTTTCACTCTTTCACGTATCCGACCCGTTGCACTTTAATTATTTATTCGCTGCTTTATTAAAAGGGTTTTCACTTTGCCCGCTGGCAGCTCTGTGTGTGTGCTTCCGACGTTAAATGTGGCAAACCTGCCAAAGGTGAAATACATGCAAGCAAAAAGAGCAATTGGGGGGGTTTTATACTTTTCCCATTCTTTTTTTGGGGTTTATGTCCACTCAAAGTAGTTAATATTAGCTTATTATTATATTATAGTGCCAGGAAATTATAAGGGAAAAAAACGTGATATATTATATATATATATATGTATATATTTATATATATTCTATTTTAAAACATGTATTTTTTTAATTAATTAAAAACTTAGCTAAAATATGTAATTTAAGACTATAAAAAGAAATCTCAGTTGTCAAACTCTGATCTCTCGTCTTAGGTTTGTGCTTCTCGATGCCTTTACTCGTTGTTTTGATCATCGTTTGCTTGCCCTTCCTTTCACTCTAGTTGCCTTTATTCGTTGCCTTTACTTGTCGCCTTTACTCGTTGCTTTTACACGTTGCCCTTACACGTTGCCTTTATTCGTTGCTTTTATTCGTTGCCTTTATTCCTTCCCTTTACTCGTTGACTTTATTCGTTGCCTTTACTCGTTGCCCTTACTCGTCATTCTACTCCTTTTAAACAACTTCTAATAAATGTTCCATTTTTAAGCAAAGTTTATTCCAAATATTTCTCTTTTCCATTTTTTTTCAAGTATCAAATTAAAGTTTTATTTTTTATCCACCCAAAGCCACTTTAAAATGCTATTACAGTAAAACAAAAGTTGTATCCCGACAATTAAATACAATATCTTTAAAGTCCCTGATGAAATGCATTCAACTGTGAACTTCAAACATCAGTGCACAAACGATTGAGCAAACATTTGTTTACAATTTCCCAAATATTCCCGCCCTAAAAGCATATAATACGAGCGTGCTTTTCAATCAAGTCGCTTCCATACATTTCAGCCAGAAGTTGGTCAAAGTTTGAGAGTTCAGTTGGCCAGAATCCGCCCATTTCCTCCCCTCCCCCTTAATATTTACCCAGCCGAAATGCCAACTGTTTGTGCAGAATCCCGCTCCTACGTGCCCAGAATAGTCGGATTGCTTGGATCTCTCAGCCTGCGGAAAATAAATAGATTTTCACTGTGAGCCCTAAAACGCTTTCAGCTTCGACTGACCGATGCGATGCAAAACTTTGCCAACACTTTTCACGCTTTTTCAATGGAAACTTTAGCGCTTCCGCCTGCCACCTGCCGCCTCTCGTCGATTTCCATTGTCAGGGCTGTGAATTGTGCAGGTTGTGTTCCAACAATTTCCCGAAAAGTTCGCACAAAGCTAAATGTTTATTTGTACTGCAGTTAGTTTGCCATTTTTTTCCATTTTATTTTTTTATGTTTGTCGCCGCCGAATCGCATTCTTGGGCCCTGCCCAGGGGGCATTGCTGGAATCATTAGGAACTATTTGCTAAGCAAATGCCAGCGGCGGCAGCCACTGGGAGTGGGGCAGAATAGTTAAGGGGCGGAATGCTGGACCGCAGAACCAGGCCAGGAGCAACCTTGCTCGAAATGGCAATGGGAATTGGGTTCTGTGGTTTTGGCTATTGTTTCCCCCCTTTTTTTTTCTGCGAAAAACTTTTCACTGGAAGAATTTTCCTGATGAAATTTCATGGGTTTTTCCGTTTTCCCTTATGACCATTTCACAGGTCATCATTAGCACATTGACAGCCTCTCACTCACTTGGTTAAATACACATTTGACTGCCTAATTACGAGGCGCTGTCAACAAATTGCCTTGCAAAAACACCGGCAAGAGCCAAGAGCAGAGCAAGAAAATGGCACACAAAAACGTGACCAGGCAAACACACTCAAAGCGGTGTGGAAAAGCGGATATGGCCTCTCACAGCTCATCTCATCCTCACATCATCACATATCCCATCACAAGCTGTTATGGCCACTACACCAAGTGTGACAGTTGTTCCATAAACCCTATATATATGCCTATATATGTAAGTGTGTGTGTCTGAGGGAGGGTGGGTGAGGTAGGGTGGTATTGCGGTGAGAGGGTGGCCCAGCATCAAGTGCCATTGACGGCGCGTCATTTTCTTGAGCACTCATTTACCCTCGACTGGGGGCAAAGCAATGTCTAAAAAACGGGCGTGACTGTGATTTTAATTAACGAAACGGAAATTACAAAATGAGAAAACCGATACAGAGTCTATTAAACGGGGATTAAGTGGAAATTAGCTAAGGTTTAAGGCAAAATAAAGAAAAATTTACTTGATAAAGTGAAGCCAATATGTAAACAATCACAGGTTTCTGTGACCTAAAACAATATACATATTTTCTATTGTTCAACTTGTATAAATGTGTTGTAAACATATAAAGTCATAATAAGCTTGTAATTTAATTAGAAAGCCATTTACAAGTTGTTAACAATTATTACTACCGCTTTCAGTAATTGTTTGTGGGGTCTTTTTTCACAAACAAAAGCAGAGTTTTTCCACGCCAACGGAAAAGTCGAGAATGACATCTAATTAGACAAAAAAGTAAATACAAAAGTGTTAATCAGAATAAATATAGAAAGAACCCTTCATAAGGGTCCCACGCAAAAAAGCAAATATAAAACATTTTTCAGTTAAGCTCTCATTAAACCTTTGCCTTTTCTGAACCAATCTAAATATAGTTTTTATATAAATGTAAGTCATATTACCAACTACTTGTCTAAGCCTTTCAACCCCTTGACCTTTCTATATTGCCATAATTTAGACCAAATCGAGGCCACGGCTATTAATCAAAAGGCCAATCATTTTTTTCATATTTTATTAAGCATTCTTGACCAGCTGTGACAGTTGGCAGTTGGCCAATGCCATGTTACCTGAAAACTATTATATATAACGGGGTAACCTCTTTTTTTTTTTGTTTTGTATATTCCACAGCAGGAGGAAGATCAGGGTCCCGCATTCCCCACTGACCTGCCACCAGCAACCATGGGGCAGAGCAGCAAGTCAGGAGCTGGCGGCGGAGGTGGAGGTGGTGGCGTGGTTTGCCCTTCGACGGCGATCAGTATCGGTGGCTGTGCCTCCGGAACGGCTTTAATTTCACTAGATGCCACTGGACCAGGTGGAGGCGGCGAGACGGAGCACGAACGTGGAACCTGGACGGGACGATTTGATTTCCTGCTGTCACTGCTGGGCTATTCAGTGGGTCTGGGCAATGTTTGGCGGTTTCCCTATCTTTGCTACAATAATGGAGGAGGTGGGTTACAGTTTCACTTTTCCTTATTAAAACTAATATATTCAGAAAATATAATTTATTTATTGTATATATTTTAAACCTCCATAGGTGCTTTCCTCATACCCTTCACCATCATGCTGGTAATTGCCGGCCTTCCCTTGATGTTCATGGAGCTGTCTTTTGGCCAGTATGCTGCCCTGGGCCCGGTGGCCGTTTTCCGCAGGTTCTGCCCCCTGTTCCGCGGATTGGGAACCGGCATGATCCTCGTCTCGGCCATCGTCATGCTCTACTACAACCTGATCATCGCCTGGACCATCTTCTACATGTTCGCCTCGTTTGCCACCAAGCTGCCGTGGCAAAACTGTGAGCCCGCCTGGAGCACCAAGTGTGAGTAATCCCCTGGGGGACAGGCTAAGAATAAGGCTAATATGATGACTCCAATTAATTAATAGCCCAAGACACACTCAGGGCGAGGGGAAAGAGTAAAAGATTCACATCTTTTGTTACGTTTGTTACGTTTTTCGGGTCATAAATTAGGCAAATTGCAAGCTGTCAAAAGTGGAATTTTATTTTGCTATTCTCCGACCGTTTTGTTTTTGTTTTCCTCCGTTTTTCTTTTGGTTGGCGGCACGTGGCCCGGTTGGGAAAACACATGACCGCGGGGGTGAGTGGGCTAAAATGATAGCTTGTGTAACCGTTAGACCCCAGGGGAGAATTAAGGACACACACAATCCCGAGTAAACTTTCAAGGAAACTTGCAAATCATTGCAAATAAAATTTAAATAACAAAATATCAAAATAGTTGAAGTTGGCATAATTCGATGGGGATCAAAAATACATCACTCATTCGCTGTTGTCTTGGGGGGACAAAACTACCTCCTCCTACTCCTCTCTCTTTGCCTTGGCGCACACGCAAACAATAAAAAAGTATGTGCAAACTTTTACTGAGAATTATAATAACAAGCTGGTAGCAAGGATCCTGGGAGCACAGAGCAAACCATAACGTTGGGCGAAATCCAACGGCGCCTTGAAGTAGGCAATTGTTTTCGTGCCTGACATTGTAAGGTGAGTGAGCGAGTGTTCCTGTTTGTGTGATCCTGGCGAGTAGACTGCCGTCGAGTTCCTTATTTTCACACAGCAGACAAACAGAGACACTTTAAAATTGCCCAACACGCGTAGCACATAAATCTTTAACGAGCATTGAACGCCATCTAAGCCGGGAGATTCTGTTAGATGAGACTGGTTGGGCGGAAAAGCGAGACAAAGTTGGGTATGTAGGTCAGGGAATGATGAAAACTTTGCAAATTTCTTCATTGTAATCAAATAACTCACTTTATAGACACAGATATTAAAAGTGAGACCAAGTTTGGTGTATTTGAGGTTCTAGAAGTGATGAGAGATTGGTATATTTCTTTATAGAAATCAAAAATAAAAACTAAAGCTGGAGCTTTATATAGTTTTCGAAGACTTTTATTACACTATATTCAGATTTCTAATTAAGTAACATATGATTCATTTATTAAGAAAATGTATGACTAAAAAACTAGTTTAAATTTTCATAAATTTTATTAGTTTCTACATATATTTGTTAATACAATTTTTTATTATTTTATTTCATTGTATTTTTTTATACTTGACTTTCCATATTTACCTTAATTCATCCAATAAGGATATGCGAACTTCTCTTTATTGGCCTCATTTTTGGCTTCCTCTTATATTTTCCAAGGAGTATATCTTTTTTGTTTTTTTGTCATGTTTAGCTTATTTTATGACGGCCGTCTTGGAAGCACTCAAACACACAACCTAGACCCACTCGGGCCTCCACACACACACACGCGTTCTCAAGTGGCTGGGTGTATATTCCCAGGGAGCAACAACAAGGACCACGGCGTGAACGAGCAGCATCGTCGAATGCCATTGAAAGTTTTGCATGAGACAGAGACCCTCCTGGGCCAGGGGTGAAACCAAGGGGGGTCAGCAGGGGCTATAGATAATTGCAAGTCTTATATAGCTATATCTTTGTGTTTTCTCCGTTATTAAGACTGTTAATAATATAATTTAAATAGATTTTACTTGAAACCCCTCTCGTTTAAGTCAGCCACTGTCTTAGCAGGCACATGGCTATGATTTAATATAAGGAGGACGCCTAGTGAGCCAGCTTCTTGGCCAGGGACTTGGAAATGAAATCAGACTTAGACAGAGGTCGCAGGTTGCTTGGCATTTCCGCTATTTTTGTGGAAGCATAAGAGAAATCGATAGGGGGGGAGACTAGAGACTACAGGATGACTTTTCCTCATATTTCACCTTCTAGAGGGGCTGGCGGGGCAGCATACGAGGACGCGGCAGCTTGAAATTGTTAAAATGACAAACAATTATGTCTTAACTGTTTTTGACACTCAATCGCTGGCAGAGGAACAAGCAACCTTGGGACAGGCTTTTCCATAAGCTCTTAAGATACAAAGCGAGCGAGAGGAAAGTTGAGTACGGTGCGGAGGAAAATGTCTATATAAAGAGAGAGAGAGAGCAGCAGACAAGCAATTTCTTAAGGATTTTATTTATTGACACTTTTCGATTCGCCCTCGGATTTCACCAGGCAGCATCTCTGACCTCGTGCTCGTCGCCTTTGTCCTCGTCTGTTTCTGTTTCTGTTTCTGCTGCTAGATGACAAATGTTTACTTTTAGTGTCACGATTAAAATGTGTTTAACTCTGTTTGCCGATTGATTGAATATAGGGACTCTTACACTTACATGTTTATGTTCTTTCGAGTAAATATTTGAATGGATTTTTCATGGGCCTAATAACGTAAAAGAGAGAGAGGACTAGCTTACTCCTGGTTACTCGCAATTTATTTATTAGACACATAAACTTGGCTAAACTTTGAGGAAAACTCAACTGTCAACAACTGAAATTTGAGTCCCCTACAACAGACGAGCCTTCCGCATACTTTTTATACCAACACACTCGGGGGCGCCCACATCGCAATCTGCTCGTCATCAAAGTTTGCCATCAAACTTAAAGGTCACAAAATTTAAGGCCAATTTCCTGGGCCAGCCAGGCGGGCGTAGCACTCGAAATTGAATAAGAAACCTGGGGGTGTGTAGCACTGGTGTAGCCTTTCGCCTGTAGGATATTCCACACACACACATAGATATTTATTTAAACCCGAATTTGTTAGGCAGTCGTCGTTTTTCTTTTTCCCTTTTTTGCTCGTTGCTTTTCCAAATAAAATTCATTTTATATGATTCGCATCTACGGGCGTGTGTGCCTGTGTCTGTGTAATCAAATTAATTGCAATACAAACAGATGCAGACAGGCAAATTAAACGGCATGTAAACACTTTGAAGTTTTCCCAACGAAACCCAAACCCGAACCCATCCAACCCCGACAGCACATCCATCCAGCCAACCACATGGAATTGTTCTCAAATTTATATCCATTTTCCGCGTTGGCAAATGAAGCTGATGAATTGCTCTGACAAATGTGCGTGTGAGCGATCGAAATGTGGCCTTAATTCCGGCTCAGGACTTGGTCTATAATTACCAAGGTTTTATTTGCGGAAAGCGGCAACGCGGCGTATGGGTAATGTCTATTGACAGACATTACACATACGCAGCGTTGCCGCTGGTAAAATGTGTTTTTTATATTATCTATGATTGATTTGACTTGAACTTGACTTTGAAATTGCTTTTTAGGTGAATTGCCTTAATTAGGTAATGCCAACAGTAATGTCCTGCGGCGATAGTCGTCCCCTATGAACTTGTCATGTTGAACTCAACAGTTCGTTTGTCATTTTGTGGTTATTTTCTTGGTAGAAAACTTTGCCAGAATTACAAGTCTAGATTTCATAAGCACAGCTGTTATGTAACTTTCTTAAAGCCAAAATATGTATATATTCTGCCAAGGTAAACAGAAATTGCGGTTGGTCCTTTCAAGAGAGCGATAGAGAGAGAGAGTCATAAAGCTGAGGTCTCATTAGAGAAATTCAAATCAAAATCCTGTCAGAAGGAATGCCAGCAGCATCTTTTCCGAAAAAAAGACTCGGAACCCCAAACAGATTGGTCTGCTATTGACCTTTCACCTCCTCCAACAAGTCCCGGCTTTCCCACTCAACTTACAAACTGGCCAAGACCAGGAACCTTTTGTGCAACCCTTTAACCAAGAGCTTTTGGCCCAGTCAGACCCTTTTTTTTTTTGTATTTGCCGCACATTGTTGTCCGGACTTGCCCCTTTTATGCTCTCCTCTGATTTGCTACTTTGTCCTTTTAATTATGTAGCCGGACAGACCCCCCGAAACGAACCGACAAATAGTTCATAAATATTAAAATGCTCTTCTGGCCTTTTATACATAATTGAGAGGGAGTGCCACCGACGAGTGCTGCAGCTTGTCGTTGGCCCTTTTTTTTCTCAACTTGCTAACAGCCTAAGTCTCTTGCAGATTGCTTCTCCTACGCCCAGGCGGATCAGTGCGAGGCCACCAATGGCACCTACTACCTGCGCACCTGCCACAATGCCACCTCTGCGGCGGAGAACAACATCACGGCCCTGGCCCTTACAGCTCTAAAGCGTCCGCCAGCCGAGGAATACTTCAAGTGGGTATCGTTTGAGGGGAAAAAGAAGTTTCCAGTCCAGAATCCATATCATAATAATACCTATCCAAACCAGACTCTTTTATAATTTTGCTTAATTTTCCTTATCAATTGATTGGATTCCTAATCTTCTTTCTCCCAGTGTGGCGTCGCCTCCTTTAGTTTAAGCTTTATTTTCAATTTAAACCTCGATTTTACAGCAACTTTGTACTGGGCCTGTCCAAGGGCATCGAGGAGACGGGCAGCATTAAGCTGTCACTGGCCGCCTGCCTTTTCCTGGCCTGGGCGATTGTCTTCCTCTGCCTGTGCAAGGGTGTTCAATCCTCCGGCAAGGTGGTCTACTTTACAGCCCTATTCCCCTACGTTGTCCTTGTAATACTCTTCGTTCGTGGTGTAACGCTCCCGGGCGCCAGCACGGGTATTATCTTCTACCTGACGCCCGACTGGAAGCAGTTGGCTAATGCTCAGGTGGGCCACACAATGGCAAATAAGCCAGTCGTTGTCCTAATGTCCTAATTTCCTTATCAATCCTCCTACAGGTGTGGGGCGATGCAGCTGTTCAGATATTCTTTGCCTTGAGCCCGGCTTGGGGAGGTTTAATCACGCTCTCCTCCTACAACAAGTTCTCCAACAATTGCTACAAGTGAGTTACTATCATATATCTATAATAATTTTCATTGCTAAATCCTTTTAAACATTTTCTCAGGGACTCACTGATTGTGGCCTTCTGCAACATTGCCACCTCGTTCTTTGCCGGTCTGGTGATCTTCTCGATCATCGGCTTCCTGGCCCATGAGCTTAATGTGGACGTGGAGAAGGTGGTGGACCAGGGTGCTGGCCTGGCCTTTATTGTCTATCCGGAGGTGGTCACTCGGCTGCCCATTTCTCCCGTCTGGGCTGTGCTGTTCTTCGTGATGCTGCTCACCCTGGGCCTGGACTCGCAGTTTGCTCTGATGGAGACCGTAACCACTGCCATATTGGATAGGTTCCCCAATCTGAGGCAGTACAAGATTTGGGTTGTCCTCTCGGTGGCCATTTTCGGTTACATTGGCGGCCTGGGCTTCACCACAAATGTAAGCGGTTTTTAAGTTATAAATTATAAATCAAGAAATTAATTATTAATTAATATATCCCTTTAGAGCGGCATGTACTGGCTTCAGTTGATGGACAAATATGCTGCCAATTGGTCGGTTCTGCTGATTGCCATTTCGGAGTGCATCCTGATTGCCTGGATCTATGGATCGCAGCGGTTCCTCAACGACATTCAGGGAATGATTGGCAAGCGATCTTGGTTCTGGAACTTCTTCTGGGGCATCATGTGGCGTTACATTACACCAGCTACACTTCTGGTGAGTTATTCATTCATATTGCGATCTTTAGATGTTGGGTAAACAACTTTAGATTTCCTAACTATTTTCTCCTTTCAGTTCATTCTCTTCTTCAACTGGGTGGAGTACAAGCCGGCCAAGTATGGACACTATGTGTACCCTCTGTGGGCCGACACTGTGGGCTGGATCATTGGCCTGCTGCCCGTCCTGGTTATATTCCTCGTTGCCTTTCACGAGATCTGGCAGGCGCCGAAGAATCTCAGCTTCCGGGAGCGTATCAAGTACCTGCTGAAACCCACCGCCGAGTGGGGGCCAGCGGGAAGGCCCTGCGTCAACCTGCACGCCGAGCGATACCAGAGCCAGAACTACGACGGTGTGACCAACAACCAGATCCTCATCGAGCACGATCCCCCGCCCAAGCAAAAGGAGGCCAGCAAGAAGGAGAGCAAGTTGACCATTGATGTGGACGTAGATGTTGAGTGCCTGCCACTGGCCACAGTGGGCAAGCGACCGGGTCCGGCCATGGCCAAGGCGATGGGCAAGCAAATCAGCAGTGGCAGCCTGCAGACGAATACCAAGAACGGCACCCACAAGTCCCCCACCGAAATCAGTCCCAGCAAGCAGCCACTGATTCCAAACGAAAAGGAGGCTAAGCCGGCAGCCAAAAAGGAGGCAGAGGTGACCACTAAGGTCCTAGCAGCAGGAACCCAGAGCAGCGGACGTGAGTGCACTGCCATGTCCACGTTTGCGGGCGGCGGAGAGAAGAATCAGAATCCCATGAAAGTCAATTCGCCGGCAAAAGCCACGACGGCGACACCAGCAAAACCAACATCTGAAGCTGCTCCGGCCAAGAAGCCATCGACCGCCGGGGTTGCCACTGCCACTTTGGTTACCATTGCGCCAGGTCCAACTCCTGCAGGAGCTGGAGCCAAGGGCAAGGCAACAGTTTCAAGTGGTGCCTCCAACGGCAAAGCCCCGCCGCCACTGGCCCATGCTGCAGCACTACTCAAGGATACAATTACGCCAATCAAACCGACAATATCGGCAGCAGCGACAACAGCAACAGTTGGCGTTGCAGCTGGGGCCAAGCCGACTGTTAGCATTGCTGCCAATAAAGACACGACGTCCGCAAACACAGCCCCGGCGAAAATGTCACCAGCCACAAAAATCACACCAGCCGTCAAGAACATACCGGCAGCTGCTCCGACTAAAGTAAATGTTGACGCTGGCACAAAGCCAACTGTTCCGCTTTCCACGTTCAAGTCAGAAGGAAAGCCAGAGGCAACATTCGTGGCCAAAGCAGCAACAGTTAGTGTAAGTGTGACAAACGGCAAAGCAAGTGCCAGTGCAGCAGAGATGCAGGCTGTAACTATCACAGCAGTCAAACCTCCGGCAGCGAGTGTGGCCAATGGAGCAGCAAAGCCACAGCCAGCAACAGTTGCAGCCACATCTTCAAAACCTCCAGCAAAAGCCACGCCGCCTTCAGTGACAGCCACGACCAGTGGCAAGACAGTGGCTGGTTCAGCATCTGCGGATAAAGGTGCAGCTAGCAGCAGCAACATTTCGGCCAAAACGGCGAAAGCTGGCAAAACAAAACCCGGCGAAATCAGCCCAACCAAGGCGGCAGTAAAGTCACCAGCCAACAAGGCCGGAGGAACAACAAGCCCCACAAAAGCAGCTGCCACCAGCAAGTCAATAGGCGCCTCTGCAGCTCCAGCTAGTCTGGGAAAGACCGCAGCCAAGACAGCAGCAGCAACTCCTCCAGCGACTCCGGCATCGGGCAAGAAAGCAGCAGCCAGCTCCTCGAAGACAACAGCAACATCCGGCGGCAGTCAGGCCAAAACGAAAGCCAATTCATCGGCGGCAACTAAGAAGTAATAGGCCCTAAATTAAGGTTGGTCGTAGTTCCCAGTATCGACAACTATTTTTATAAGCATATATATAAAATATAAATATATATTAACGTGTATGTGTGTGTACCTAACGAGCTGGGCCCGAAGAACCCCAGTTTAAGCTGTAAATGTAAAACAAGTTGAACTAGGCGAAGGCACATAACACGCAATGTTTTTATAGATATTTAATATTTAATTTGGAGTGGCAAGAAAAGAAGAAGAAACCTTCATGTTTCCTATGCTAAAGTACCTATTTTATCAGTCATCAGTGTGGGATAGCTGTTCCTTAGTACCTAATTTCTATAAGCCACTCGAGATGGATTGACAATGATGGACGAAAGACTCGATTGTAATTACCGAACAAGTTAACGTAGGACTTAGTGCAGGATGGGAATCGGAACCGTAACCTTCTCTCAGGCCCAGTTCCTGGTGTTTGTTTATCTTTTTGTGTGCAATATCCCCCCATGGATGATCCCCTGTGAGCCCCGCAATTCGAGAGCAATGTTGAAAGTGCAATGGAAAACGTTGAGTTTTAAAAATATATAAATTTATATACAAATATACACAAGTATTACTATTTATACGAGTGACCACGGCAGGTCATTTGATTGGGTTTTTTTCTACTACAAGTACTTTTAAGACTACTTTGGAGGGACAGGAGTAACGAGTGAAGAGTGACGTTACGCCAAAAGTAACGAGTGACGGAGTGGGACTTTTACGTTTTATAAAGGCATACATTTGTTTATATATTTAGAACCGTTTACATCACCGACCCCCCCAACTAGAGCCCAAAGAATATATATCTATAAGAGTGTAATATCCCTCAAATCTGTAAATGTGTCTATGTGCTCACTGTAATCTATGTTTTCTATGCTAACGAGAGACTCATGTACCTAAATGTTAATCAAGTTGCATCAAATCCCCCGATTTGGGTGCATTTGTATAGTTAAGAACAAAAAAAAAGTATTTAGAAGTGTTTTATGTGTGTGGACTAGAAGGATAATGATAATGATAACGATAATGATAATGATAATGCTCATGAGAAAACCAAAAAACAATAATTGAAAGTATATTTCTAGAATTTATATAACCATTGTTGTGTATTCATGTTGAGAATAAATAAATTATATAACTATATTGAAATATACAAAGAATAGAAAAAAATATAATATTCGTAAATATTTATATGTGTTTGTACCTGTAGTTAGTTGAGAAAATGAATATACCACTAATCAAGTATTTACCCTGCAATATATTCACTTATTTTTGTAATTTCCTATAATTTAATTGTTAATTTCAATGTTGAGTGTTTTTCGACAAATTCAAAATTGTAAGAATAAATTAAGAACGATGACAACTTTTAATTTTAAGCCCCGAAAATGTGTGATAAATAATTTGCTTCGGCGCGAAATAATTTTCAATTTGTGTCAAACATACTTTAGGCGTAAGTAAAATTGGAAACAGGAATATATACTATACACGTTGTTGTAATTTGAGTTCGTTGTTGTTGATGTTTGTTTAGCGCAGTAGCTGTGACACAAGCCTACATACATACATACATATGTACCTAGAGCCTAGAGAACCTAGAACCCTGATTCGGATTACGATATCTATGTATATGAAGTATTTAAACAAACCATCGATGTTGCATGTTTGTTAGTTGAACTGGATGTGTGTACCTGTCGAGATGGGAAAGCAAGGAGTAAGCTAAGCGGAATTATCAGAATAATACGATTAAGGAAATGTGTAATGGCTGTTCAACAAAAACCACAAACATTTCGGTTGAATGTTAATCAAATTAATGCCGCAATTTGCTCAAACCTAACCTTAAGTCACCGAAAACCATAAGCTGTCAATTCAGACAAGGTAATTTTAGTTATAAATACTACAGTTTGCCCCTCAGCGAGGGCACATTATAATATAGTGAAGTAAGTGGAGTTTACTTTAAACATTGAACAGAGGAGCTTCAAATTTTATATGAGACTTTGGGATGCCAACGGAATAGAGCAGATGTTTAAAAGTTAGAGAAGTAATCAAATAACTGCAACACTCATATCCTTGAGGCCCTTCGACGACCGATCAAAATCCGTATAACCCACCCAACTCAATGTACACAAAAGTAAACAAATCATCAACAATAAATATTAGCAAAAAATCGTGCAAAATACCTAAAAAATAAGCAGAATACCCTGAAATGTACTCAGCAAATAAAGCAAATAATTACTTAAGTGGTTAACCGAACACAGAACCTAAGAAACGTATTAGTAAAGTGCTTAAAATCATTAACTATTCTTTAAGAACATTTCGGTTTGCATTCGAAATCAAAAGTTCTTTGCAGGGTTATATGTAAAATCAGGAAAGCTATATTCAGACGGCATTGTGAACGGTTGCACATTTATTTAGCGGAATAATGCAAAATCAAAATAATAAACATTACAGGATAACACCGGTCGAACTATGCATAAAATATCGATTAAAATAAATGTATAAAATTTTGCTGTTCTGGTAATCAAAAAATATATGTTATATCAAGTCTTAAGTGTAAGCGAGAAAGTATTACACATATTCCGAAAATGCCAAACAAACTAAAAAAAAAGAGTAATCGTGAATAATAATTATGTTAAAATGTAACATTAAGCAAAGGAAACCATATTCATGAATAAATATTTATGGGTTTTAACAAAAACTATTGAGGAAAGTATTTTGAAGGAATATAAAAAATATGGAGGGAAACAAGGATGATAGTTTTCTCACGGATTTGATAACCGTTATGAGCACCGAAGGCGTAATTCCCACCAATTCGTTCTGCCTCCTCATGCATATACGGCATTAACTACAATTTAATTAATCCGGCCAAAATGAGGGGCTTTTTTTTGTTATTTTTTTTTCAGCGCAGGTCGGACTCGAACCCACAACGAAAATTTGAAAGACAAGCGGCTAACGCTCAGCGCCACGACATCGCTTCCAGAAATATTGTGAAAGGAACTACCTCATCGATATAGGGTGTTTTATCGATAACATTCATATGACAGCTGGTGTAAAATATGGCAACGCTAGCAGAAATGTAAATGTTTTATGGAAATAAAAAATATTAAAAAAAAATCCAATGCATGCTTTTTTTTATAATTTAAATAAAATTTGTAAAATTTAATTTTTATTAGCAAATGAACCTTTGTAGTTGTGTTATTTTCAAGGAATTCGCTCTGATTAATTATAAATATATTCTGATATTGTTTAATTTAAAGAGAAATTAGCATATAATTTTATGCTTAATTTTACCTCTAAAGAGCTGTACAAAATTAACAGTCAACAAGTTTCTATAAATAATAAAAACATCGATGCTCTTCTGCTTCTAATCAGTAGCCAAGATAACAGAGTTCTTTGTATGTGTCCAAAAACGGAAATAGAATCTTCTTTCTTCCTTTTATTTTTATGAATTTTTATTTAAAAATGAACACTTATCGCTGTCCAAACAAAAGCTCCAACGACAGAATCTTCTCTTGGTGTGAGTAACAATAAAAATCTAAGAAACAGAATGAGGAATGCATTTGTAATGGCCTTGTATAGTTCTCTATATGCGATATGGTGATGACTATGATCAAAGAGGGCTATTCTAGCGAAGAAATTAAACAATATATATAATACGATGGTGTTCCATGAGTGCTCGCGTTCACTTCTTGAGCAACTTGCTCATATCCTTGTTCTGCTTGTTCATCTTCATGTCAACATCCTCGATTTTATAGTTCATATTGTCCAGCAGCTCGTTCTGCGACTCGATCTCGCCGCCCAGGTCCGTGGCCAACATCTTTAGTACCGAGAGATTGCTGCACATGTCCTCCAGGTTGGCATCAATCTGCGCCTGGAACGGATTGGCCCCCAGGCGTTGTTGGCTTTGATAGGTGCTGCTGGGATCGCCACGTAGCCGACTAACTGGATGATTGTCATAGCGATCCGCTGGAGAAAGCGGAGCAGGCGGGCTTGCGCCTCCACAGGCGCCTAGGTCGATGTTGCTATTAGCCTCCTGGGAGGATAGGCTGGTCGTGGGTGAGGCAGCAGCCGTGGATGCCGGATCCCGGTTGCCAGCGAGGTAGTTCTTTAGCCCACCAAAGACGCTCTTCAGGCCGTTGAGGTGGCGTTGGCTAAAGCGCAGAGTTGAGCTTATCTCGTCCAGCTGGTGCGACGTCTTCTCCAGCTGCTCCCGCTGCTTGGCCAGCTCAACGGCCGTGGCCTTGCCCACCTCCTGGGTCTCGTACAGCAGGCCTGAGAGTGAGCGACGAAGTGAGTAACGCCCCTTAATTGGCTGACTTTTAACCCCCGTCGCTTACCTAAGCTCTTGGTGGTCGAGTCCAGGGTCCGCTGCTCGATCGCTCGGCGCTTTTCCGCATAGGCCAGGCGCTGGGCAGCTACTGAGGGGGAAGAGGTTATCTCCTCATCGTCATCCTCCTCCACCTCGAAGGGATTCGTGCTTCTCTGCTTGGGTACACTGCCAGTCCGTTTGTTCTGCAGGAACAGGTCATCGTCCACGTCCTCGAACCTGTCCACGTCATCAAAATGATCGTGCACCGGCTGCAGGTAGTTGTGGGCCATATTGCGTACAAACTTGGAGACGAGAAATTTCCCAAATGGCTAATTTTGTTGTGTTTTTAATTTTATCTTCTTTGTTTTTGTTCGACGACAATCGTATGACCTTTTCTCAGTCTGCCAAAAACGCTGAAACCTGGTGAACAGTCTGGCAGCACTGAAGATAGCTTTGTTGAACAGGTTTTTCCAGCATTTTCAAATTGTTTTATAAAAATTAATGTATTAAAATATACTCCAAAACGCCGGGCACTCAATCGGAAGTAATTAAAAGAAAACATAATTTGTAAATTGGCGCCGGATTAAGCCAATCCAGTGTGACCACTCGACCACTTGTCGCAAATACCCGCTTTTCCGGCCACCTCTTCCAGGCGTTATGGTATAATTGACGGCGTCGCAATTGTGTGTAGAATTTATTAAGTAAAAAAACACAGAAAACTGAAATCGTAGAAGCCCGAACGTCACAAATTCCAGGACAGGTCACGACGAAAACATAAGCAGACCGAAATGATTTGCAAAACGCACATTGTGGCCGCGTCATGTGTCCTGCTGGTTCTGCTGGCGACGGCAGCGGCAGCGCAGTCGGCGACGGCGCAGACAGGACTGCGGCCAGGTGGCAAGCTCATTGAACTGGACGAGGACAATTGGCACCTCATGCTCCAGGGCGAGTGGATGATCGAATTGTGAGTGAAGAAAGTGCTCCTCTAGGTGCCCCTTCCCCGTTTCCAGTAGGTGCTACCCTCCCCCGTCCCCCTGACGTAACGGGGCGTGGTGCGCCGGTTTCCCGACACCACCCGGCAAGCTGGTTTTCATGTTTCCCTGGAATGCTGCACATTCCGTTGTGTTTGCTCTGTTCGATGACTCATCCCAGTGGTGGCAGCTGTTTTAAGAGAGTCTCTTATTGTGTATTTTTAGCTTTGCTCCGTGGTGCCCGGCTTGCAAGAATCTGGCTCCCACATGGGAGCGATTCGCTCGCGTGGCCCATGATGTTAAGGTGCAGGTGGCCAAAATCGATGTCACCACCTCGCCCTCGCTCAGTGGACGCTTCTTTGTCACCGCTCTGCCCACGATCTATCAGTAAGTTGGTTAAAGATAAGGGTTAAAGCGAAATAAACTAATCTAATCCCCTGCAGCGTCAAGGATGGTGAGTTCCGCCAGTATCGCGGGGCTCGGGACGGCGATGCCCTACTCCACTTCGTGAAGAGGGAGCAGTGGAAGATCATTGAACCATTGTCCGCCTGGAAGAAGCCCGACACCATCCACATGTCCATTCTCTCCTTCTTCTTCAAGCTGTCCCACACACTGAAGGTACGTTCACCTAGCCGGCTTATCGCCTCAGTTCATTGCATGAGACAGAAGCGGAAGCTTATCGACGGTGTCATCCCGCTGACCCGGCGATTACCGCGCATTCCCATTCGCTAATTGACTCATCCTCTGGTCTTTGCTCTCTGCCGTTGTTTTGTATGTTTGGTTCATATACTAATAGCACACGCAAAAACTCTTTAAGGACTTCAACGGGCGCCTCCAGGAAGAGTACGGCCTGCCGACGTGGGGATCCTACGCCCTGTTTGCCATCGCCACCATATTCGTGGGAGCCGCTCTGGGGCTGATGCTCGTGTGCCTTGTGGACTTTGTCTATCCACCCAAGAAATCGCAGCGCCAGAGCTTCTCCGAGTCCCAAGAGAATCTTGTGGCGGGAGTGGAAGATCTGGCCACCGAGGAGATCGAGGATGACGGCGAGGCTGATGAGAACGACGATGAGCAGCAGAATAGCGATGCGGAGGAGCAGGAGGAGGACGACGAGGAAGAGGATGAGGAAAGCGAAGAGCAGGCGGGCGATTCACCGTCACAGGAAAAGGAAGCCGACAGCGAGCCGGAAAAGGTCGAGAAGTCAGAGCCCAAACTGGGCGGAGATTCTGCGCCCGAGAAGCCAGAGAAGACGGAACAGGTGCGCAAGCGCAAGCCCCGTAAGGGCGACTAGGTGCAGCCAGATCCCTCCAGGATCAGCCTTAGCGATCAGAAGCGGCAACAAAAAGACTAACACACACAGAATCGAGATAACACGACCTATTAAAAGTTTTATTTTAAGCAGATTCTAGCTGTTTGGCGCACAAATCTGATTCTTTTCCTCCCTTTCCCCAACTTAATCCTAGCCAGAAAACTGAAAAGGTTGTAACTACTTTTCCAGCGAAGACGGCGCCTCATGTATTTCTTATTATGTAAAACAATTTTATACACTTTTAAGCGAAATCAAGCGTAACAATAACTAATTATAACTTTAGGTATACACACCTTCATTTTGAGTTTGCCAAGCATTGTAACTTGTGTTCATATCGATTTCCCCCTCACCGTTGTGTAACGATAATCTTTCTCCTATTAAGCATTTCATTTGTAATTTAATCTCAATCAAATTGCAAATTGTATTACATTTCGTATTACAAAATAAACTAAAAAGAAAACCATTAATTGGAATTTTGAAGAAGTTTCCTCGCCTGTGCTTGTTTACCTTGCAATAATTTAAATTATATCTTCTTATCATAGCTGGAAAAATTAGATTTTTGGGATTGCAAATCTTCTTCACCGAAATACTAACTTCTGACTGAAATTCTAATACCGTGCAAAATCAAAGTCTCTCATCTATAATCAAAGATATGATATTTATTGGCAAAATCCATTTTTTCAGTCAAAATTCAATAAGTCATTTCCCAAGATATTTAGAATATATATTCTTGATCAGCATCAAACATTGAAAAATCTTAAAAATTTGAACCTATAAATAAAGATCATTCAAATTCATAATTCGCTGAGACAGTACATTCCAGTCTTAAGATGAATATATTTCTATTTATTTTTATACCCTTGCAGGGTATTATAATTTCAGTCAGAAGTTTGCAACGCAGTGAAGGAGACGTTTCCGACCCAATAAAGTATATATATTCTTGATCAGCATCAACAGGGGAATCTTTCTAGATATGTCAGGAAGAAATCGATTTTTTGGCCATTTTTTGAAAAATTTTATAGTTACATCATTAAAATTTTTGATTTTGATAAAAAATTGAATTTTCCAAATTTCCAAATGAAGTATGCAGATTTATTCACTGTAGAAAATCTTGCACAGAACAGTTTTCCGATTTAAAATTAATGCTCTTTTGGCCGAGTTATGATATTTTTAATTTAAAAAAATCAAGAAGTTTTTTAATATAAAAAATCAGATTTTATAATACAAAATAATATTTTTCTAAGTCAAGGAATCATTTCCGACCCCATAAACCATATATATTCTTGATCAGCATCAACAGGCGAATCTTTCTAGACATGTCCGGAAGAAATCGATTTTTTGGCCATTTTTGAGAAATTTGATAATTAAAATGAGCAAAAATGGCAAAAAATTTTGATTTCTTAAAATTTTAAATTTGGTTTGCAGGTTTTTTAAATTAATAAAAACTAACACAAAACTGCTTTCCGAATCGAAATTAATGCATTTTTGGCTTAGTTATGATATATTTTAATTGTTACCTGCAAGGGTATACAAACTTTGGCTGCGCAAAGTTAGCTTTCTTTCTTGTTGTCTTTATAACTCCCTGAAATTTCATAAATTAAAAATACACAAATTTAATTCAAGTTCACTTTATTTCAATAAATAAGAGACTGGTTTCCTGGTTAAGGGTTTACAAATTTTATTATCAGTTTATTGTAGGAGCATATGAAATAAGAAAAAATCCCTGCAATTTCTTCAAGTGTTACAACTACAAATAATTGAAAAAAGAGTGTGTGTATGTGTGTGTGTGGCCAAAATTACTTGAATTTTCCAATACATATTTCTTTCCAAAGGATTTAACAAAAGTGTGTGTATGGTAACTATTGCTTAAAATAGTTTACTTGTTGTTGTTCTTGCGACATACAAATAGTCACGTCTATATATTCATATAAAAAAAGAGTACAAAATGATTATACAAATATCTGCTCTGCTGTATAAAAAGGTGATTCATCTTCAGCGTTTGCGTTTGCCTGATCGATCTGTTGGCACTTGTGATTTAAATCGGAATTAACTGTTTTAATTACAACATTTTGATTATTAAACAAATAATATTTCTTTCAACAAATTGCTATGGCTATTGTATGGTTCATTCTCGGGGGGTTTCGGGGATAAGGTACTTGTGGTGTGTGTGTATATTATTGGTTTTTTGTATATATACAATATATATTAGATATATATCATTTGGTTGTAAAAGTTGTACTATTGCAGCGTATGGAGGATGTTTTGGGTGGGTGGTTCGGGCAGGGATCAGGATGTGGAATCGGGAATGGGACCTGGGGCTGGGATCTGTGGTTATCTGTTTTCAAATACTTTAAGTAATTGTCTGTGTGAGTGTTTGGAAATTTTGTTGCTGTTGTGAATTTGGGGTTTTCAGGCTGGCCTTTCAGTTAATTCGTATTCGTACAAAATGGCGAGATGTCAACAAAAACAATTGTGTTAATTACTTTGAAATATTCAAAAAGCAATCGTCATGCGTCCGTCAACTGCAGCTGAAAGCAGATTCTCTGCACAAATCCTAGCCGGATTTGGTTTGCTTTCAGCTTCAGAGATGGCTTTTTGTTGTAAAATTAACCTGGGATAATTTTATAACAAAGGCGCACTTCAGGCTTAAACTACTAAATAACTAATTGAGGTATGATGAGTGTGTGGTGAGGCTTGATGAGTGGAAATTTTGAGAGAATTTCGTAAACCGGTCTATTGCATAAAATTGCAGGTCTCTTCGTCCGCCGTCGCCCGTATGGGCGCGGACAAGTAAAAAAAGCGTAGCAAACTAGTTGGTCAGAGGGATACGGATGCAAGAATGCGGATGCAAGCTGCTCCAAGGACTGCTAGGCCACGAAGTCGAGCGGCCGGTTGAAGCCACCCTTGCGATTCATGTACTGGCGGTACTTTCGCTTTAGGATTACATGCACTTCTCCGACATCGTTGCCCTCGACCTTCCTGTTTTTGGTGGTGTCGAACGTGCAGAATCCCATTGTCTTGAGCATCTCGACCTCTTCCGGCGATTTACCCTCCAGATCGGCCTCGTTGATCTTGGGACGATCGGCAGCTGCCGCATTGTTCCTTGTCGTTCGCCGCGACGTCGATGGTCCGGAGCTGCTGTTGCCGCCGCTGCTTCCGCCGCCGCCGCCGCCTCCGGTGCCCCTCGAGCGTGATCTGCAAAGCAACCATGAATTTGGGCATCGTAAATTGTGAATTTCTGAATACTTTTTGGGCGAGCAAATGCATGAGTGACAGATTGCCGCCACGTTGAAGTGCCAGTTGATTGCATTCGAATTGCAGTGAGCCTGGGAATTAACTGGGGCGACCTTGGGACGGTGCTCACCCGATTGTGCAATTTGAGGATTTAATTAAGGAAATGTGCGGCGACACTTGGCAACCGGTCGGGTAACTTCATTAAGGGTCTCATTAAAGTCTGGGCTTTCGGGATATCTATAGGCATAATTCAGGTCCATAATTTATATATAATGGCCTTGACCGCACCTCTTGGCAACTAAACAACTCGAAATGATTCAATCGGATCAACATGAAGATAAGGTATAATACATATAATAGATATCCTTCTTGAATAGTGTAATAAATATAATAATAATGCTTTTAAAATAAAAGATTCCAATGTTTTAGTTTAAAAAGAATTTCCTAAATAAATTTGGTAGCTCTTGACCAAGAAGTCTTTACTCTAAGATCTCTCATTCTTAATGTAAACGAATAATCTTTTTGTATAAAAATAAAGATAATAACGACTTCATCTAGATCCTAATTACTCCTAACAACTGATCCTGTAAGATCCTTTGGCAGAACAGACTGGTTTTCATTTTGTTTTTGTGGTGTATTTAGCACATAGCGCTCTTAGATGACATTTTATAGAAGATAACAGAAAAATCGCTTAGATCAAGTATAAAAACTGGTGGATATTCTTTCGCCTAGGACATGTCCTCGATGAGGGCGGCTCGCAGTTTGGTCGTGACCGTGGCCGGCTGGGCCTGGTTCAGTTTGAAGACGCTCTCAATCACCGAGATCTCTGTGGCCGTTGTGTTCATGCCCACAAAGGAGAGCCAATCGTTGACGACCATGCCGGCGGCCAAGACCTCGCTGCCGCGATTTACTGTGCCCGCAACCAGGGGAACCTGCAGGAGCGATGACAGCTCGTCCTGATCCTCTATGCTTGTCTTGGGATGCACCATGCCGCCCTGGTTGCTCAGCACGGTGTAGGAGCCCACCAGTGTGTTATCAGCTATTGTCTGTCGGAAGACCTCCACCTTGAGGACGTCCCCGATAATCTCCTCGGTCTCCTTGTCCAGATCTGGGTGGACCAGAGCCACATAATCGTTGCAAGCAATGACGTTGCCCAGAGCGGAAAGGCGCTCCTCAACGCGCTGGATTTTCACAGCATCCGGCAGACTGTTGCGCAGGTGCTGCAGCTCCTCGTCGGTGGTGGAATTGGGCACCAGCAGGCCGTTCCTGTTGCCCACCGTTGTGCGTCCAATGATGCGGCAGCCGCCCACATTGGCGTGCACCACGGGAATCGTCTCAGCCAGCTCAGCCTCGAAGGCGCTGTAGAAGGTCTCGGAGCCGCCGATGGCCACCAGACAGTATGTGTTGGTTAGCTTGGTGAAGACGCCGATGTCGTCGTTGTTCTCGAATTGCACGCGCAGCGCCATTTTCTCTGTATGTACTTGGTTCTCTTCGCCGTGTGGACTCTCTTGTATCTGGTTACGCGGCCTGACTCAGCCTGGTCCGGAAGAGCTCCTCGATTTTGTTTATAAAGCCGGAAAATTAGTTAAACGCCGTGATGAAATTCGCCAATTTCACTTCACGTGGTAATTTTTTTGTTGAGCGCCAGAGCTGCAAATTCATCGATTGCCTGCCTATCGAACTGAGCCCTATCGATACTCGTCCCCGACCCCTCCCCTCCCCCTTCCCCTTAAATATAGGTTCTAGTACTAGTAGTTATACTTATCGTTTTGGCCTTTGGTACACTACACTTTGTTATTCACCTAGATCGCCGGCCCCGCGCACGATCGCGTTCCCGCTCCCGGTCGCGGCTGCGACTCCTGTCGCGCTCGCGCTCTCGGTCGCGACGACTGCTGCTCCCGCTGCCGCCGGCGCCTCCAGGTCCGGCTCCTCCGATAGCTTCTCTCTCCCGGGAGCGGCGCTCCCTGCGCTTCTTTCGCTCTGATCGCTCCTTCTCGCGTCTCCTGTGCGCCGGCGAGGCGGGACTCCGGCTGCGACCCATTTCTCCGACTCCGTTAACTGTGCGGCTGCTCGTGTGGCGGTTTTTTGTAGTGGATGTTGTGCCTGCCACGGAAGAAGGATTATAGAGTCGCCACCGCAGACGTGTCGGCATCCACCGGCTCACCGTTGCTCTAGGCTGTGTCTAGCATTATTTGGGCGACACCGGCGGTGGCTAAAAACGCGCTAACTTAAAACTAAACGGAAATAAACAACGCGCTTATCTGGCCGCGACGCCGAAACGAATGAGGAAGCAAGGGGGTGCTAAAAACTAGGGTTGTTGATAAATATCAAAATATCATATCGATATTCGACCGAAACGAAACAATAATATAAATACCAACTTGTTTGCCCTAATATCAAAATCGCGATATTTTTATTTGATATTTTTTGATATTATTTCCTTGGTCACTCTGAAATTCACAGCAATTATTTTTTAACAGAATTTTCTGTTAACGAGAACCTAACAGAATTTTGTCTATGGAATCGCAGTAACAGAATTTCTGTTAAAACAGAGCTCCATAGAGGTGGAAGAACATCGATGTTGGCATTGATGTTATCAAAACATCGATATTTTTCCTGAAAATGATATCGAAATCTCGATATTTTCATTTGATATTTTTTGGTATTTTCCCCTTGGTCCCTCTGAATTTCTAAGTAAAATGTCAAAACAAGGTTTTACAGGCTTGGGGTCGAATTCTCATGTAGAATGTAAAATGTAAGTACATGAAAATATCAGTATATCGATATTCGACGCAGAAACGAATGAAAACTGGGGTTGTTGAAAATATCAGTATATCGATATTATTTCTATCTGACAGATATGAGTTGGCAGCACCGTTTTTCGGTAAAATACATTTTTTGTATCCGTAACTAGTTACCTGGTGACTGAAAGGTAATCAACGATACAGTACAAGACATAAAATAATAAAAAACATGTCAACTTCATTAAGTTTTACTACCTGCTGTTAACTATTATATTAATTTATTTTATTTACAAATTCATAACTGTTTCAAATATGCTGCTAAAGTTTTCTTCTCAAAACGTTTGATGTTATTTATGGTTTAATTATTATTTTTATACTTATTTACTAACATTTTAAATATATACAGAATATATTAATTAATCAATCTCATTTTTCGAATAAAAACACAAAAATGGCGTCCGTTTGAGATTCTTCCGCCCTGAAGATCGTGTTTCTTGAACGCCCTGCCAACTTCTTTGAAATATAAAGAAAATGCATCTTAAAGATTAAGATACACACAACAATCTGTAAGTGCGTCAGAATTTTCGGAATCCACAGTTCGCTGGAAGCCGCCGTATAAACAATTAAACAATTAAATGTCCGTGCTCAACGTAGATGCTATCGCGCAGTAGGATAGCCCATAGTAAATAGCTAAACATTGTGATCCTAACCGATCCGTCCGGTATTCAGCATGTTGTCGAATCTGCGTCTGCGAAACACCTCGGAGGCTGTTGCAGTTCTAGCTTCTTTGGGGCTGGGACTGGTTCTGCTCGTATTCGTCGCCACCACGCCGACGGCTGTGGAAGCCACCCAGTCGGGGATTTACATAGACAATGGCAAGGATCAGACGATCATGCACCGTGTGCTCAGCGAGGACGACAAGCTGGATGTATCTTATGAAATTCTAGAGTTCCTCGGAATTGCTGAGCGTCCCGCCCACCTGAGCAGCCACCAGTTGTCGCTGAGAAAGTCGGCGCCGAAGTTTTTGCTAGACGTTTACCACCGCATCACGGCGGAGGAGGGCTTGGCCAACGATCATGGTCATCACGATGATGACGATGACGATGAGGATTCCTATGAGCGTGGTCATCGTTCCCGGAGAAGTGTTCTCGAGGAGGAGGATGACACCGAAGGGCAAAAGAACTTCATCACCGACCTGGACAAGCGGGCCATAGACGAGAGCGACATCATCATGACCTTCCTGAACAAGCGCAACCACAACGTGGAGGAGCTGCGCCACGAGCACGGTCGTCGGTTGTGGTTTGATGTCTCCAAGGTACCAACCGACAACTACCTGGTAATGGCCGAGCTGCGCATCTACCAGAATTCCAACGAGGGCAAGTGGCTGACCACGAACAAGGAGTTCACCATTACCGTCTACGCCATTGGCACTGGGACTCTGGGCCAGCACACCATGGAGCCATTGTCCTCGGTAAACACCACGGGCGACTATGTGGGCTGGTTGGAACTGAACGTGACCGAGGGCCTGCACGAGTGGCTGGTCAAGTCGAAGGAGAATCACGGCATCTATATCGGAGCGCATGCCGTCAACCGGCCCGATAGGGAGGTAAAGTTGGACGATGTCGGCCTAATCCATCGCAAGGTGGACGACGAGTACCAACCCTTCATGATTGGCTTCTTCCGCGGCCCCGAGCTGATCAAGGCGACTGCCCACAGCAGTCACCACAGGTCCAAGCGCAGCGCCACACATCCGCGCAAGCGCAAGAAGTCCGTGTCGATGAACACCGTTCCCCTCCTCGACGCACCCATGGAGAACACGCGCAGCTGCCAGATGCAAACGCTGTACATTGACTTCAAGGACCTGGGCTGGCACGACTGGATCATAGCGCCAGAGGGTTATGGGGCGTTCTACTGCAGCGGCGAGTGCAATTTCCCACTCAATGCTCACATGAACGCGACAAATCACGCGATCGTCCAGACGCTGGTGCACCTGCTGGAGCCCAAGAAGGTGCCCAAGCCATGCTGTGCACCGACCAGGCTGGGAGCACTGCCGGTGCTGTATCACCTGAACGACGAAAATGTCAACCTAAAAAAGTATAGAAACATGATTGTGAAATCCTGCGGGTGCCATTGAATTCAATTTACCACTTTAGGCTAAGCATATAAAGCATTTCTGTGTAGATCTGTGTCCATCTCTGTACTAATCTCGAATATTTTTTATACAAAATATACATACACATACAGCGCTGTACCTAACTAAACGAAAATATTTTGTAGTGTATCTTATGTGAGTTTAATTGAGGCTAAATGTGGGAGGAGAGGTGATTAATTAAGGGAACGTATGGTATGGTAATATTTGTTTCGTCAAGTTTTATGTGTTTTTTATGGTATTTAATTTAATAAGCTAACCTTAGCTTAGCAAGTTTTGAAAAAGTGACCCGTTTTAAACCAATTTAACAATACTTTAAGCTTTCGAAAATGCTATGCAGACTTGTCTTTTTATTGTCCCTTTACTTGGCAAACAGCTCTAACATTTAGTAAAAATAATATACATTCCATACAGCATTCACATTAAACATAATAATACTTCATAAGTTGGATTCATCAAGAAAAAAAAAGACTTCCAGTGACGCTGAAACAAAATAAAATGGGTAAGATAAAAGTAAAGCCCCGTGGCTAGCGCTTGTGGATCCAATGATGACGAAAGGCAAACAGATCCATAATCAGATTTCCAACACGCTTGTCAATGAGACAGGACATCAAACGACCATCGAATACGGGGACATTAACCTTTAACGAAATACATGCATCACTGGAAGGCATAGTTTCGATTAGATGTGTATAGCAACTAGTAAAATCCCTGCTCACTCACAGAATCTCATACACCGGAATCGAGTTGCGAAAATACTCCTTCAGGGTGAATTCACCATTTATGGTTTTGGCCCGGCTAACGCTGATCATAACATCCGGATTCTTTCTGTACAAAATCACAAAGATATGCCTGATGGGCGTCTCAATCGGTCGTACGAACTTCCCGAGGACGCTTTCAATGAAGCAACTGCTGGTTTTGCCGTAGAAGCTCTCGCTGTCCTCCTCGGTGTAGAGCATGAAGAACTGCCGCTCGACCATGTGGGTGTAGAACTGTTCCTGGTTCTTGCACAAGGAACGATTCTCGTCGACTTCCCGTATCCAACTGAAGTGAGAATTGACGGTTAGCAAGTACATGGGCGGCAAGGTGGCAAGCGGTCGGTAGTTGATGGCCGGCGGCTTGGAGAAGCCAATGAAGGATTCTTCGGCCTCAAAGATCTTTGATATGGCATCAGCCAAAGCAGCATGAGTCGATCCCGGTGGCCCGGACTCGCGTCGCCACAGCTCCTGATCGCAGCAGTTCTTCAGCAGCTCGTAGTACATTTTGAAGAAGAACTGACGCGTCTTCATGACCAACTCGACCACAGGCTTGGGCATAACCATCCAGATCCACTCGTCGATGAACAGATGGGCATTGCGATCATTCGACTGGCTATCGCACACTTGGGAAAGCCGGAGACGGGGAGGTCCTAAAGGGGGAGGGAATACAATAACAGGTAAATAAGGGGGATTCCAATTTGTAAGACTTACCAGAAAACAGAGCCACTGCCAGGGGCACCACCATGGTGGCATAGACAATGTGATCCTTATGCCGGGTGCACACAATCCAGGGTGTGCGAAAATTCAGAGCCGAGATTTTCAAGGGCTCCAGAAAGTCACGAAGCACCGTGTTTGGGTGCAGATGAACGCTCGGCGAGATGGCCGACTTAAGACACTTGTTCCCTTGATCAACGGCACAGATATTGGGATACATGCCGCCGGTCAGCGCTGCCTTCACAATATGCCAATTTTCGGACATTTTATTGAGACTCGCCATACTCAGCTGACCATGACCATGGATCAGATTCGTGGAGCGCAGTGCACTGACGATTTCGGAGCGCGTATAGTTCAGCTGTTCCATCAAACCGTTTAACACAAAGTCGTACTCATCGGTGAGATACAGCGGCGGCATCTTGTTCTTCAGCTTGCTCTGCCACTCGTGAAACAGGCGCAGGAAGATGAAGTGATCGGAGAACTGATTGTCGGCCAGCCGAGAGCGTTCGTTCTTGATGCGGTTCTGAATGTAAATGGTGAATCTGTCCCACAGGTGATCGATGTCCTCGTTAAACGGTATCCCCAACGGATCCGCCGTGGTCAGTGAACTGACAATGGTCAGTATGGGATCGAGGCACTGCAGCAGGATGCCAAAGATAAGCAAGCGACCGAGCTGGCAGGGCAGCGGAATGTCCTGCAGCCGACAGCCCAGCCAGGTGATTTCCTCAACTTCGTCCAGAACGTCGATTTTCTTGAGGAACTGCACGGCATGGTGCACATTTATCAGCGGCGGCGGCGAGATGGTGAAGCTCAGATATTCACTGATGATCATGTTCGGCGACAGCAACTTAACGGCCAAGCAGATCTTGTCCAGCTGCATGGTCTGCAGTCGCGGCTTGCTGGTCTCGGGCAGCGCATTGAACGCCTCCTTGGATATCAAACGGAAGCACTGGGCATCGGGAGCTGAAACAAGACTTACTGATTTAATCCTCCTAAATATGGGTAACTTTTCAACTAACCCTTTATGTCCAAAATCAACTCCCTGCGCATCAGGCAATCTTTGGACACCCATTCGTAGCGATCGTCCACACCGTAGACGCTGCTATCATAGACCTTGTTCAGCCGACAGGCGGTATCTATCAGATACTTGAAGGGCACCTCCTGCAGCGGCATCGATTCGATGATGTCCGTGGTGAGCACGACCTTGACGGTGTCGGGGCTTCGGGACTTGACCAAGGCCTCAATGTACTCCATCTTAATGTTCTCGTGCAGCAGAAAAATGGACAGCTCCTGCAGGTTGCCAGTGAGGCTGTGACTCATCAGCATGTAGTTCAGCTTGACGATGTGGTAGTAGGTGGGCAAAACGATGAGAATGTTGCCTGGAAGACATAAAAGCAAATCCTTGATTTAACTCGGGGCAACCCTCTCGATCAAAAGCTGCTGGAGTAGTGGTTTTTAATTTATTAAATCTGATTTACAAAGTTTCCTATACATAAATAAACATTCGGCAAACCCTTCTGGGTGTTGGGACAGACGCACACATTAATAATAATAGATATTGGTATTACTAAATGGCCTTGACATCTTATTCTGCTAAAAACTAATATAACTATTCAACAGAGATATATGTATGCGTGCAATTGTTTGTTTGTTTGTTGTTTCTCGACATCTGGTCAGTGAGGTGAGAGCAGGAGGAGTGCGGTGTATAGCAGGAGCTGATTTGCTTTTGGGACTCAGGGCTACGAGGAGCGCTTTTCGCTCTCCAAAGCCTTGATCTGCCGCAGGATATCGCTCTTCTTTTTCACCTTGTCCAGCTGGTCCTTGTCCAGCTTCTTCTGCTCGCCGGCCTGGATCCTGCTCTCGATTAGTTCGATTTCGTGAATCTTCTTGCGCAGCTTTTTCAACTGCTTGTTGGCATCCAGCTCCTGGGCTCCTTCCTCCAGTCTCAGAGTATCGCCCAGGGCCTTGGTCACCGCGTTGACCTCCTTGCTGCTGCTGCCAGAGGGCTGCTGGCACGTGCTGGACTGGGGCAAGACCAGAACGCCGGGCGTCGGTGCCTTGGGATTGTTTCCCTGCTGCTGCTGCTTCTTGGCCTTGCTGCGCTCCTGCTTCTCGCGTTCCTTCTTGGCCTCGGCGGCCACAAGGGGGCACATGCCAGGCGGCACTCCGCCGGTCTGCCGTTGGGCCACAAACTGCTTGCCCTTGCTCTCGTACAGAGGCACCTCCTCCTGCGGCACATATCCGTCCTTGACGCGGCGCGCCTTGCGCCAGGTGCCGTCCGGGCGCTTGGTGGCCGGAATGAACTTGCCCTCGCTGCTCTGAAGGTACGTGCTCATCTTGGTGGTGTTTCTATATGTAAAAAAAACAATGCCCAATTGCCAAGCGATACCAATCGATAGCGATGCCAACCGATAGGACTTCCGCGATTAATCGCTTTTTGAGCTTGGCGAAAGAGTCACGACGACACGACGACGCCTCTAGATATGATAGCCTCAGCCAAAGCCCGGGAAAGCTAATTTGAAAACCTAACCTAATCCTATAATCCTGGAACGCCCCCGCGGTACTCACCCGGTGTAAACTCTGGCTTGGTGCGCAGCAAATACATGATGTCAATTATGAGATCGTAGTCCACAAACTCCGGCTTGGCATTCTTGACCACGTAGCCATGGAGGCTATAGTTGTTCAGGACATCTATGCACTCGTGGTTGCCCTTGGAGGCGGCCAGGGAGATGGCATTCTGTTGCTGCGTGTCCATGATATAGGGATCGGCGCCCATGAAGAGCAGCAAACGAAGATGATTGGCGTTGTTCAGGTCGGAGGCTATGAGGGCGGCGGTCTTGCCGTTCACGGAATGGCGGTAGTTCACCGGCACCAAGTCATAGTTGATGGCATACAAAAAGGGACGAATGGCGGCATCGGTGCCCAGATCCTCGTAGGCCTGCAGACAATTGTCCATCTGTTCGTTGCGCTGGCTCTTGGTGCGGAAAATCTCCGGGATCTCCTTGTATATATCCGGTCCCTTGTGAATCCCAGCTAAGGCAATGCTACTGTGTATGTCGTCCAAATGGGCGATGCGCGTCCTCGACGGCTGGTGGCGTTTCATATTCACTTCGGCGCCTTCGCCAAAGAATGCGGTGAACTGCTTTAAGTTGTCCGTTTGGGAAAGCAGCACCACCCTCAAGTTTGGTTTCTTATTCAAGGCATCCCGCAGCTCGGTCAGCAGAATGTCGGTGTAGGGATCATGCAGATGCACGTCGTTGACAACCACGTGGCTGATGTCCTTGAACTTCAGGGTGGCGACGGCGCGCAGAAAGTACTGAGCCGTCGAAAAGACAATGTGCGTCCTGGAGCCCACCATGTTGGAGTAGGGCAGCTGGATGCCCACCGACTCGCCCACCTCCTCGCCAAAATAGTTGGCCGCCATGCGCTGACTGTTGTGCATCGCCACAACGCTGTCCTTCTCGATGCACATGATCCTGACGTGCGACTTTTTGTTCCCGCAATCATCCAGGATCAGGAGCGGCAAAAACACTGACTTGTCCCACGAACGATCGGCATCAAAGACGATTACCCGATTGGCGTAGATCAGCTTCAGGATCTCGTCGTAGTGAAGGTGTCCCGGGAAGCTCTGGAGGAAGACGCGCTGGCCTTCAGTCTTGAAGTAGGCCGTTTGAGGACGGATGGGCGGCAGTGGGAGATGAATCGAGCGCCAAGTTGGTCGCTGGCCAGTCAGATCGGACAGCTCCAGATCCTCCCTGTTCAGAAGCGCTGTTCGGCTCAGCATCGTGAACATATTCATTATGCTGGAGGACGACAGGGACAAGGCCTTGGGCTGCTCCATATAGTGGTGGCACGCCTGCTTAAACACCTTGATGTAATTCTGGCCATTGTTGTACACAATCTGGGAGCGCAGGCCATAAGCCCGGGACTGCGCTACGAACGCCTCGTGCTCGCTGGGCCGATAAGTGCACGCGAATTGCTGGCAGCAACGCCGTCCTGCCAGGAAATGCAGCAACTGCTGCGGAATAAACTTTTCCTGGATTACTTGATTCATATCTGCATAGTCTGCAAGCTGTCCACCTTCTTAAAAAAACAAAAAATAGAAAAAGAAACCAACTCGTTACTGCAGTTGGTGGGAAAATTTCGTATGAAAACTTGAATTTGAAGCACAGGGTTGTATTTTCATCGTTCAAACGTTCTGGTTAGGGGTATTCGAGCGCGTCATAAACACACTTTGTTGGTAAATCCCCTGTTTTATAAAATTCCATTACATGGTAAAAATAAATAAAAATGTTTTGATGACATATTTTTAATTAAATAAGCCAATTTCTTTGCTGTAAAGCTTCTACGAACTTTGTTCAATGTATTCAAATGCAATAAAAGAGTTCCCCTTATGAGAAAAAGCACTTTCGATTAACAAAGCGATAAGTTATCAACGATAACTTTTGATTTTTATCGTTGCAGAGCATTATATATATATATTTTGTTTTGATTTAAAATATAAAATAAAAAAGGATTCTATGGATTATCCATTTTTATTTTGTTTATATGATTATATTTCCAACGAGTACACTTTAAGCTGTCAAAGCAACGAGTAGGGGCACCCAACAGACCAGGGATCGTAACAATTACAAGTGTTTTTAATACAAATTATAAAATAATAATATAATTAATATAATTCGTAGGAAAATTGTTGCAGATCCCACATAAAAATAATAAAAACAAGTCGATAAATTGAGCTTTGGCGCATATTTTATTTCCCAGCGGGATCTATAAATTGTACAATTTTTGTTAACCAATCATGGCCCTTTCGGTTTCCAGCGCACCTTCAGTTATTTCTTCTTCATAAGCCAGGTACAGTGGCAATCAAAAGTAATAGTACACTTTGTACTCAAACCTTTTGACCACTTTACATGCATTTTTGATTATAATTAACTGGGCTCCACCGATATATATGTGTAATATTGGTTTAAAGTGTTAACGCCGCCATTCTCGAACTTACAACATATCAAAAATTTCAAGTACATATTATTAAATACCTACAATTAGCCATTTTGTTCAAGTGTAGAGCGTACATAATTATTTAAGTAAGCTACAGAAGGATTTTGGTTAAATCAAAGTGGTATAGATTCTTAAACACACTCGTTACATCGTAATAAGTTGGTACCAAATCGCACTGGTATCGCAGCTTTAAAGAAAGTTTGACTTTTCCACAGAGTTTTGCGAGCCGCTGCTCTGATTCGACCAGCCTGAATTTCCATTCTGCAACATCAGAATAAGTTAATTAACTCGGATAAGAAATATAAAAAATATAACTACTAACCTGTTGCGGGTCATTGCAGCCCGAGTTGTCGGCTTTGTTAATGCCCCCGGCTCCGGGGTTATTCGGATTATTTGATCCCTTACGGCCGCCAAAGTTGCTGTTGTTGTTATTGGCGTTGTGGCCACCGTTTTGGGCCATCCACGATAAAAAATTGCCGCCCTGCAAAGTAACTGAAAGAGTTTTTTGTTTGAAACATTGATAAGTGGTGGTGAGGCTTGCCTGCTGGTCCTGGTTTTGATTCTGTAGCTGATTGCCGACAAGGCTCCACTGATTGAGGGCAGCAGCAACCAGCGCTGGGTTGATCGGCAATGAGTTTAAATTAAGCATCGACGGGTTGTTCATGTTTTGGCCCTGGTTCGAGGAGCTGGATCCCTGCGAATTAATGCCCAGCGCCTGCAGATTGGGCATGTCGAGGTGGCCGCGATTCATCCAGCCTCCGTTGCCGCCCACGTTGCCGTTGTGCGGCTGGTTCATTCCGTGAAAATTCGCCTGCCTATTATAGGTGGTGCTACCGTCCTGGCGGTTCACGTTCCCGCCACTAGAGTGATTGCTGCCATTGTTATGATAGCCCCCGCCCGAATTTCCACCATAATTATTGCCGCCCATGCCATAACCGGCACTGCCAACGTGACTGCCGTGGCTATTGGCGACGATCGAGTTGTCACCACCTCCGTGTGCACTGTGTTGGTTATTACCTCTGTGGTGTCCGTTTCGGCCTGGATTCATGTGGCTGCCGCCCTGCGGATGGTAAGCGGGCATGCCGAAGCCGTTGGCCGAGTTGTAATTGTAGCTCTGGCCCTGCTGGTTTCTATTCTGCTCGGCCTTTGGGGCAGCATTCGACACATGAACCGAAACGCCTAAGGGATACACAAAGACGTTGATTAATGGGATCTTATCTTGCCAAGGCAACCCCTCTCTTACCTTTGATTATGTGATCTTCGCCGCACAGAGACTGCGCCACGTCGGGATCGAGAAATGTGACAAAACTAAAGGCTCGGAAGGGACGGGGTATGAAGACGTCCGTAACCTCGCCGAATTTGGAGAAATACTCCCGCAAGTCATCGGAATTTATGTCCTCTGTGCAGCGGCCAACGAACACTTTGCATGGCACCTGATGGCCCATTCCCTGGAACACGAACATGGTTAGCTTGATCGAAAAACAGATTGTAATGTTATACGTCTCACCTTGGAGTTGGGCACCTTGACCTCGCACCAACGGCCATCGATTAGATGCCGATTAGACAGGACGCGCATCTGGGCATCGTAAGACCCAAAGCGCACGAATCCGAAGCCTTTGGACTGACCGGATTTGCCGTCCTTTTTGATCTGAGCCATCAGCACCTCGCCATAGCTCTCAAAGTATTCCCGCAGGCTCTCCTCGGTTGTCTTCCAGGGGAGACCTAGCACGATAAGATCAGTGCAACGCAGACGGGTTTCGATGCGTTTTGTCTTTGCCGTTGAGTTCTCCAAGTTATCGTCACTCTTGCGTTTGTTTTCTGGAAAATATCACGATAAATACCATACTTAGCTGTGCTTAAACCAGAACTCACCCTTTGGAAACACGCAGAAATATAGATATTCACCCCAGCCGGAGTCTACGCTGGGCGGGAAGAGTCTGCCCTCGTTGGAGCGAACTCCCCGCACAGCTTTTGTGTCCATGTTGCGGTACTTGAGACCGCAAGAACCAGGGAACTGGGCCTGAAGCGTAGAGAGCAGAAGGGTGCCATCCTCCTCAGCCGGCAGTTCGATGGGCTCATCACCCTCCTCCTCCGAAACTTGAACGAAATCCATTATCGCGACCCTTCCCAACGGCGGCTCTAAAAATGGCAGGAAGTTATAGAATTGCTCGGAAAACGTATCACACTGCGCTCTAGACATGATCCATCATATCATTCAATCAACTGAAACATCCCACATATTCTGGCCTACATACATGAACATCACTCACTCAGTTCATACTTTCTTTTTTTTTATCAGATGCATTTAAAAAATCCAACACAAAATGTAAATACACGCATAAATCGTAAGTCAAGTACAGAAACCGTCAAAGGATAGTAATAAAAATGTTAAGTATTCCTGCTCCCTACGGCCTGCAATCATAGAACTTTGAGTAAAACAAGAAAATATATTAGGATTTAGAAAGAAATATTCTTGATCATCATCAACATCCGAATCGATCTACTATTTCTACGCAAATTAGACCCACAGTTTTGAAGCTATCTGAATGAAACATTGCAGATAGTCTTCTTATTACTATATATGACGGAACGGGCCGGATCGAACGACTTTATCATATAGCTGACATAGGAAAAATAGGAAAATTTGTAGAAAAAAATTATAACTTTGCTGTTTTTCAATATATTCTCTTTCTTGTTGTTTTCTGTATTTTAAGTCTGTTATAAATAGCTAGCTGCTGCACTCCTATTAGTTGTATGAAATGTGAATCTAATATTTATACTTCTAATGGAATATAATATAACCACATCCTTAAAACCCTTTTTCCCCCCTTCCCCAAAACTAAAGACTTGGTCTCGTCCTGAAATCTGTGTGTATTGCACATACACTGTGCAGACACACACACACACTACAGAAACACGGGGGACGTAAGCCCCAGTTCGGCTGTCCTAAAAGGTGGTTACACAACAATTCTTACACTATTTAGGGGGTTCAGACGCTGCTCTACAGACGCAGTGCCTCTTGAATATCTGATTTCTTAAGGCGCTTCTCACACACGTTATGTTTTATGGCAAGTATTTGGCATTAAGCTCGCACGCTCTCTCACACGTCTCGATTCACACACAGGCAGAACCAGGTAACACTTTTCTTTTCACGCTTCTCGCTCGTATCTTCGTCACAACACACGCTGTATGCACATCCACTTTCAATTCGTGCGTAATAAATACAAGTAAAAATATTTACAATTGAGATTTCAACAAATTTTCTTTAGAAAAGAACACCATATTTTCCCTTTGCTCTGATTTCAGTTTAGATTTTTTCCTGTATGTATTCGGATGATAGTGACGGCATAAAAGTAAATATATTTTCAATATGTTATTATCGATTAAAGACATCGATATTTTTGAAACATCGATTGTCAGAGTCTTCCCTCGAAGCACCCTAATATTTTTTGGTGTTGCCATATTGGTTAAGGGAAAGTCGTTGGTTATAATTCTTTCATCTGGCAGGTGCACAACCTCCTGGGAAATTTGGGAAATTTAAGGTTTTCCCCGGAAAATCTAATAAAACTGCTACTTTATATTATTTTGATATGGATTATAGCAACCTTAAAACAAGAAAGCTAAGCCGAAGTTTATATACCCTTGCAGTTTAAAAATCATTTAAAGCTCGGTCAAAAATGTATTTATTTTGATTCGGAAAGCTTTTCTGTGCTGGTTTTTTTAAGGGTTATTAATCTGCATACTGAATTTTTATTTTTAAGAAATTCAAATTTTTAGCCAATTTTGCAAATTTTAATGATGTAACCCCCTATAAAATTTTGAAAAATTGAGTTAAATTTTTTTTTTCTGTCAAACAAGTCTAGATCGACTAGGCTGTTAATGCTGATCAAGAATATATATGGTTTGTAGGGTCGGAAATGATTCCTTCATTGCCTTTCTGACTTTTGACTAAAATCATAATACCATGCAAGAGTACATATTACGGACTTCCTAATTATTATTCCAGAAAATGCCTTTAATAATGTAAACAGAAAATATCTCAAGTTCCCAAAAACAAGACAATACAGTTTATTAATCAATAACATTTATTATTTACAGCTGAAGGAGTTTGACTTGCTCTAAGCAGACCGCTTTTGAATGACAAAATGCATTAGTTGGTTTCGAAATATTATTAGTGATTGGCGGTGCCGACTTGAATGTGAGCAGTCTAACAATTATGATACAAATATTATACACAATAAAAAAGGCATCGTTGATTTGCACTACACAAATATTATTGTATTTTTCTCGTAATATTAATAAAATCACAGTGAAATGTTACTGCACGCCGTTGAGTTGAAAATGTAGTTTTGGGCCTCCAAAATGTGCATTTCAGTTAAACAGATAGCAACTAACAAGATTATGTAACCGCTGTACCGGATAGCGCGCAGAAAGTCCCACAGTTTGTCGCAGAAGATGCTTAGCAGGACGCAATGGAGCAGAGCGTGAACGTTGACAATCCGCCACGTCCAGGCCACACAGAAGAACCAGGTGGACTTAAAGATGTAGTCCTGGCAATTCGACTGACTGCTGCTCACATCCTCGCGCTCCAGCATGTTCTGGTAGACGGCAATGTAACGATTCCACGCCGTCGAACTGAGCAGTAGCTGCCCCGTGAAGCTGATCACGTTCTTGGCCACCTTGCGTGTGGTGGCCTTCATCTTGGGTATCATCGTTGGCTCCGGCACCGCTTTGGAGTCGCTCATAGGGATGATGGAGTAGCCCCGGCGCGGTGGATTATTCTTCAGGTAGAAGAAAATGCCCAGCAGCAGGGCAATGCATCCTAGTCCGTCGCACAGTCCATCCACATAGTAGCCGGACGTTCCGATCTCCGAGCGTTCGCCGCGAATGTGCTTGCGCACGCGCGCTACATGCCCGTCCAGGTCGTCCAGGAAGGTGCGTATCTGGAAGAGCAGCACGCCCAGTCGCCGGTAGCCCAGACTATCTGAGGCAACCAGTTTGCCCGCCAGACAGGCCACGCCCACGTGGAAAAACGATATCATGTTGGGCGTGATGAAGGTGGAGCGCGAGAAGCCAATGACGTTGTCGAAGATGGTGGCCAGCGGGGCGAAGAGGTAGTGGTTTGTGTGATCCAGCAGGATGGCCTTGACCGTGACATGACACAGTGGGTTTATATCACAGGAAATCCAGGTGTGATCCTCGTAGGACGGCTGCTTCTCTGCGGTGGGGAGTTTCGTACTGCTGCTACTGCCGCTGCCGGACTCCGAGGTGGACTGCACGGCGGCTATGTTGGTGGAGACATTGGTGTGGTAGTTCCGTTCGATGGCATAGTTGTGGATCCGCAGGTAGAGCTCCACGTCCATAAAGACGTAGAATATGATCAGCAAAAACAGCAGCGTGAGCAGTATCTTGCTGATCTGCGAACTGGGCCCGATCATGGTGATACTTTGAGGTAGTGTTCCAAAGCTAAATTCCTATCGAGTCGGCGATTTCAGGGAGCGACTGCAATGACGAAAGAAAATCAGAGTAAGCATATCAGAAGAGCTCGTCTCGTCCATGTCCCCACAGATGACTAAACAGCCCCACATATGTATGTATGCATGTATGTACAATACGTACATACACACAATCAGGCCACCCCCTACATTTCGTACTATCTGCAGGTATTTACGAAAGCTTTTAGCAAGGCACTAAGAATTAAACTTGCTATTAGTAACCTTTTAACTGCCAATGACGATTAACGGGCTTCGCGCTTGCGGGTGTATGTGTGGGTGCGTGTGTGCACGCACCAATCAATCACACACAAGCGCACGCCAAGATATACCTGTGCGTGTGTGTACATGCGATAGCGAGCATATGCTGGGCGCTGCAAGCAATACAATTAGCCCTAAATAACCAATTGCACCGAGATATCGCCAATATCGGAGGGCAATTGGACTTTATGAGGTCAACTCACCGCCTTGCTGAATCATTGCACACGAATAAACACTGTATCAAAACATTCTCTCGGCCTCAGCGTTTGTTTTTCAATTGGCTCTCGCAACTTGTAGGAGACACTGTAGCACTTATACGTAGTCAACAACAGCACAATAGATAAATATTTCTTATTAATATACAGTCACACACACACAAGAAAAATGTAAAAATTTAATGTTAATTTGTTCGTAAATTAAATTTCATAAATTAATAGCCGAGTGTGGCCGTTCGCGGGATACCTGTGAAATGTGCAACTATCGACAGTTGGTATCGATAACTCTTTTGGGCCAGGTGGGGAAAACCTGGTCACTCTTATCCCGCACCGTTGATAAACTTTTCATTATTTGTTTTTTGAATTGTTATAAACTATAATATTAATTACATATACAAGACCAATATGCTTGCGCGAAGCCTGCGGGTCGCCGCCCAGCGGAGTCGCAGTCTCCTGATGCCCAGCCGGTCTGTGCTCGCACCGAGAACTCCCTTCTGCCAGCCGTTCAGCAAGGCCTACGACCATGATGGAAAGACAAAAGTGTCCATATTCAACACGGAAACGGATCTGGGACTCATGATCACCGGCTACAGCCAATACGGATTTAGGTTGAACAACGACATGGTCCTCATTGGGCCCATTAGCGTCTTTCCCAGGTGAGTGGCGATGGCCCAGAGCAGTGGCCGGCTTATGTAAACAATTGCATGTGGTGTACCCTCTGACATTTTCGAAAGATTTTCAAATTCAATATCAAGGCTGCCTATGTTCAAGGTCGGAGGATGCTTATTTTAATTGAAAACATTCTTCGTTCGAATTAAACAATGTACCTTCCTTCCAGATCGGTTCTCTCGTGGAACGTCAACAGCTTCGAGGACATCACCGAGGATAGTCTCAGCCTGTTTCCCACCCTAGAACCGAAAATTGATGTTCTCATCATTGGCATCGGCGACCAAGCTCCGCCACCGGCGCTCTCCAAACGGATCATAGAGTTCATGAAGAAGTACAAGATAAACGTAGAGGTCTTGCGCACGGAGCAAGTATGTAGCTCTGTTATCTGCTAGTTTCTTTGTTAATATCAACCACTCTTGCAGGCCTGCGCCACCTTCAACTTCCTGAATGCCGAAAACCGGATGGTGGCGTGCGCTTTGATACCTCCGCTGCATCTCACCTACAACGAAAACGATATTCTCCAGGCGAAGCTAAAGCAGAAGGAGCTGTACGAGACGGATTAGAGTTGGCTTCCAGTTGTGTCTTGTTAGGAATTAAAACGAATTGTAAATTCAGATTTCTTTATTCATAATAACGCATATTCATAAGAGTATAAAAGCTACGGTCGATCTTATTTCGATTTCAGTCGGCAGTGGCGCCCGGATAGCGCTCAATAAGCATCGCCACGCCCTGGCCGCCAGCAGCACAGGCGGCCACCACACCCAGCTTGCCGTCCTCGCGCACCAGGCGGTTGGCCGTGTGCATGCACAGACGGACACCGGTGGCGGCGAAGGGATGGCCGATGGACAGGGAGCCTCCCCAGTTGTTCCACTTGGACAGATCGGGAGTGCCGACCTTTTCGTTCAGACCCAAGTAGGTTTTGCAGAACCAGTCTGAGTCCAGGGCCTTCAGATTGGCCACAATCTGGCCGGCGAATGCTTCGTGGATCTCCCACGAGTCGATGTCCTTCAGGGTGAGTCCCGACTTCTTCAGCAGCTTGGGAATGCCGTAGGCGGGTCCCAGCAGCAGCTGGTCGACCGGATCCTGCGACACGTACAGAAAGTCGCGCAAAAATGCCTTGGGCTTCAGTCCAAGCTGCTTGGCCTTCTCCTCGGTCATAATCAGGCACGCGGATGCGCCGTCCGTGAGGAAAGAGGCATTAGCCGCTGTCACGGTTCCATATGGCTTAACGAACGCCGGTCGCAGCTTGGCCAAGCTCTCGGGACTGGACACACGAATGCCGTTGTCCTTGTCCACTATCTTGTCCACGCCGGAAACCTTAAACGGCACCAAATCGGTGAAGTAACCCTTCTCCTGGGCCTCCTTCGCCAGCGTGTGGGACCGCAGGGCGTACTCGTCCTGTTCGCTGCGGGAAACATTGAAGGCGGATGCCAAGCGATCCGCCGAATGACCCATAGTCTCACCCGAGGAGAACTCGGCCACGGCGGGGAGTTCGGGAGCCAGGAAGCCCGGCCTGAAGGTGGACAGCAGCGACAGGCGCTGGCCGAGGGTCTTGGCCTTGTTGGCCTTCAGCATAAGAGAACGCATCTTGCGGGAGTGGCGGATGGGCACGTCGGACATGAACTCCACACCTCCGGCCACGATCACATCGTAGGTGTTGGTGGCAATCAGGCCCATGCCGGTGGTTATGGCCGCATTGGAGCTGATGCAGGCCATGGTGACAGTGTGGGCGGGTGTCTTGTTGCTGAAGCCAGCGGCCAGTGCTGCCTCGCGGGCAATGTTTGAGGTCTTGACCTCTTGGATAACGCTGCCATAGACGATGTAGTCGATCAGCTCCTTGTCCAGACGATTCTTTTGCAACAGGGACCTGTTGATCACCGTGGAATTCGTAAAAAATAACCTTTGGAAAATTAGATATTACTTACAGGAGCGAGTGTCTGGCCAGTTCGTGGGGCATCAGCTTGGAGTACGCAGTGCCGGAGGTCAGGAAAGGCGTCCGGACTCCGTCCACCAGTACGATGTTTTGACTGTTCTTTTGCTTGGGCTGTGGAGCAGCCACGGCCGCCGATAAAGCCCGGCATTGAACTGGGTAAAAATAATGATTTTGAAATATTTAGTTTAACTAAACCGTGAAAAAAATGTTTTTTTGTAATGATTTTATTTTAATATTTTATTGGTTCCCTGGTCCGAAATCTTTTATTATCGCAGACGTCACTGCCACTTTCGAGTTTGGACTTTGTCCCTTTCCTCTTCAATATGCCGCACATCGTTATGAATTATCAAAGGCAAAGTCCAAATAGTTTGGAAATTATAGTGGGCAATATTGGGTGGCAAAAACTCACGCTTCCTGGAGACGTTCAACAGGTGGAACGCATTTCCCTTGCGGCACACGTTTTGCAGGCTCATTTTGCAAGAGATATTTTCTTTTCTTTTCGGACTTGTCGCGTCGGTTCGCTTTTCGTTGCGTTGTGTTCAGCTGTTCGCGGTTGGCACTGGCTATCGATAAGTCGCGGCAATCGCAAGTTGGCAGGCGATATTCTTCAATTTGGAAAAGCTTTCGAAGATTGGATACCCTTTTTCACATATATTTTTTTTATTTTCATATATCATATTTTTGGGATTCCTTATAGACCTTTTTTTTTTGTATATTCCTTAAAATACTACCATAAGAACGCAACAAATGTTCAAGGAACTGAGAGAGAGTTGGCCATTCATCTATGCAAACAGAAAATCAATACTTTTTTGTTGTTATTGATAAGGATAGATTTCACCAAAGACCTTGACCATCTCGCTGGGTTTCGATTATCCTATTAAATGTCCTGTTTACGATGACTGTCCATTCGTCACCTACGAATTGTTTTTATACCCTTTCCCATAAAAGAAACCCATTAACAGTGTCCTTGAACTGCTTTGCAACTGCATGCTGCAACGGGCAAAGGATACAAATATGCAAATGATTGAAGGCACAGTTAATACAAAAATAAAATAGATTTTCTTCCAAAAAATTAAGTTAAATTAAATTAAAATAGTACTTATTACAACATATTTTCTATTTTGACTATTTATAATATAAGACTAAACAAAATTTCCATGTGTTTCGAAGGCTTCTTTTAGATACGCATGCAAATTCCTTTGTGTGTGGGTGCATTTATGGCCCACTGAAAGAAATTAGATTCAAGGACGAAAGTGCTTGTAATGAAGGAAGTAATAGAAAAAGGGTAGGATGCAAATGCAGGCGGCGTGTGCATTTCAAATGAGCGATCGTTAAGACCATACAATGGAAGTAGATAATGAAAGGATGAACGGGAAGGCAACTTATTGGATCAAGGTCCTTGGTGAAATCTTTCTGGCAAAGAAAGAGCCATGAGAGCCATTAAATACATACATACATCCTATTTCCTGTTTTTTTTTTACTTTTATATATACATTTTTATATGAACTATATATAAATTTAATAACATTTCTTGTATTTGAGAAAAATTATACATATCCATGTACATTGGTATTTACTTTCCTAACGCTAAAGCCTTTGGATTTTTAAATATATTAATACAAATTATAATAATAAATAAAGGCTAACATAGTTAGTAACTTACTATATTAAAAATAAGTTTAAAGAAGCCGTCAAAAGAGGAATAGGTGAAGTATTTAAGAAATAGATATTTACATTTAGAGTGTCTAGAAAAACTTACTTATCTTTTTAAATTTAGTAACAAAAGCTTTTCGATTAAAAACTAAATGTCAGATAAAATTCACTTTGAATTGGGCGGCATAGCAGCAGTGCCGATCGCAGTCTCTGTGGTGAGTTACAAAAGTTGTAAGAAAGAAAGAGGCATGATACAATTATACAAGGTAGTCCCAAACGTTCGGGTTTTAGGCACATTTGGATAAGCCGAACTAGGGCTTATTTTTCCGACGCGACTACCTTGTATAATTGTATCATGGAAAGAGGCATTCATCTTCGTGTTCGTATTCGTTCGTATTCAGTTCGTAGTTCGTTCGTTCGTATCTCTCAGTTCGTTATTCAGTTCAGTTTGGGTAGCGATCGGAGACGTCTGTGCCTGCGCGTTGATTTAAAACAAAACTGCGTCTGTCCCGACCGATTTAATATTTTATACTTAAAAAAAGATTATTTTTTAAAATCTGCTTACTTCTTAGCTTTTTCCCCTTGGAATTGAGCTTTTTTAGCTGTTTATTTCGGGTAATCCAGCTGTTTTGCTCAGAAAAAAATTGACATCCGTACCGTTTGATTCGTTTGTGTTTCAAAACCAAAAATCGGGAAATTTTAGCTTGCGGAGACTTGCGCGCGCGCAAAGCAAACTGAAAGTGGAAGCAGAAAAAGCAAAAGCAACGCGAAAGAGAGGCAAGATCGGATCTCCCACTCTCGCAGCCGCGCTCGCGCCAGAAAAAGTTTTACCAATCAAGTTTTTTATTTCGCAATAAAACAAAAACAAAAAAACAAAACTTCAACCTAGTTAAAGTTAATGTTGTTGTAGTGAACTTTTGTGAGTGTGTGTGATCGCGTGCATTGGTATTGGTAGTGGTACTGCTGTGGACTTGGCTGTCTCTGTGGTAGTAGTTGGTTTCTTTCGTTGCGTCGCAGCAGAAGAGGAAGCGCAGCAGCAAAAGTAACAGTGCAAGCAGGAAAAACCAAAAGTAAAAAAAAGATAAATTCAAATTCCGCTTAATTGATGCCCTGCAAAAATGATCAAGAATTAACCGAGGAATATTACCCTTCCTTAAACTGAATGTGTACATCCCCCAAAAGCAAACGAAACAAAAAGTGTGCAAAAAATGATCGATGAAAGGTGTGGGTGAGAGCGCAACGTCAGGAACTAAAAGAAACCTAAAGAACGTGAAAAATCGGCAGGTTGTGTGAAAAGAGGAACGAAAGCTGGAATCTTAACTTCGTCTTGGGATTAACCAACTGCTGAAAACAAACTTAATGAAAGAGGTGAGTTGGGTTTTCATCATTTGCATTGCAACATCGCCTAGCCAGCGAGCGAGCGAGCGAGACGCGAAACATGCAGATAAAAAGATGTGATGTTGTTTTAGGTATCTTTTTTAGTTGTTGTACGTGTGCTGTGTGTTGTCTCTTTGTGCACCTAAGCACACAAAGCAGCCAAGGTCAGAAACTAACTTAATAGTGGTAGAGAAAACAGAAAACTGAAAACATTCCAAGCTCGCTTCGTTTCGTATTGGATCGTATTTAAGTCTGGCTGCGAGCTTCGGTTCGTGGCGATCCAATCTTCGTCGTCATGAACATCATTAGCAGTAACAACAGCAACAACAACAACTAATACTACGAAACTTCGAAAAGTAAAGCCAAGAAAGGCTTAGTGACCTTCATCGCGTGCTTTTGTCTCTCTGTGTGAGTGCGATCGTATGCATGTCATGAAATTTGAAGACATACATTAACTCACGCACGCACGCACACACCAACTAACTTAACTGCTTTCCAATAAGAGTGAAGGTGAAAAAGCACAACGCAACAACACATACATACACAAACATACATATAGACAGACAGACAGACATGCGGTTACAGGGCGATCGCGCAGATGTTACAAAATATGCTGTTAGTATGTCGCCGTAGTTGTTGTTTGTAGCCTGCAATCGCTTACAAACGTACATAGCGGGAGAGCTTTGATTTCACCAAAAACTAAACTAACGCCAAACATACGGACATTCTAAAGGGGGACAGGGACAAACTCTTCAACTGCATTCTCAAACGCCTTTCTGTATCTTTCGCAGCCTTTATCGCGCTTATAAAGTTATGTAATTCAAATTTGGGTCACTTTTACGAGTGTAGCATTTACAGCAAGTACGGCGAAGGCAACGACGACGGCGGCTCTTTGCTGCGACTCTTTGCCATTTTCCGTGCTTCTTTGCAAGAGAGCTTTCGTGAAAGGGGAAAGAGCGCGAGGGAGACGGCGAAGGCGGTGTGAGAGCGAAAGAGAGGGACTGAAAACGAGTTTGGTCGCTCCCTTTTTAACTTTTTACCTTTTACGAGCTTATAATACTTTCAAAACCAGTGGCTTTCTCTTTTGAGGCCTTCGAACCGATCCGTCGGTTCCCGTTCTCTTCGACACATGTGCTTTATATTCGTAAACACTCACGCAATCTGCACACTATCACACGGCCATACAAAGTCGGGGAAAGAGTAATTGTAAAACTACATTTACATTCACATTACATCGGAACGATGACGACGACAAAAATCGGAAAGTGTGGAAACGTACTGACATACTCGACGATTGCGTTCTCTGTCTGTATGTATGTACATACATACATATGTAGTACATTTGTATGTATGGCAGTGTTTCGTTTTGTTTAGCTTTTTCTGTTGTTGCTGCCGATCCTCCATATCCCCTCCTCTTGTCCGAAAAACATATATATGTATGTACATACACAAACATAGAGAGAAAAGCTTTTTGTGAAAGGTGATTTTTATGCGCGCATTGTGAGTTAGCGCGTTTTGTTTTGTCTCGCTCTTCTTCCCTCGATCGCCTCCGCCTTGTCCCTTTCATTCTCATTTCAAGTTTGCGACTGTGTGTGTGAGTGAGCGGGTATCGCGAACAGAGGAGAAATGTTGAAATGCAAACACAGCGTGCGAGACGAGATCGAGGAGATATAATATCCCTTCTTCTTCGTCGTCTTCTTCTTCATATGCTCAATTAAAGTTTTTGTCCAATGATTCAAGGGGTTATTACTGCCAGTTTTAGCATGGCGAACTTTCACCTTTGGCAATGATTGCGAAATCTTGCAAAGAATTGCCGTAGAAAGTGAATGGTGATAATCAAGTATCCATTTCGCTCTGGCAATACCGTTAGCTGGAATTTATCTAGCGTTAGAATGAGCACACCAGACTGGGATCCCTCCCCCTCTCCATTTTTCCTCTCACTCCCGCGAATGATCCATGCTCTTTTCAGCTTTCGCTTCCCATGAAAAAACCAAAAGCAACAACAACAGAAATAACACAAATTCCCATTCCCATTTCCCACTTCCATTCTCTTGCTCTCCGCCAAGCCAGTCATTCAAGTTTTATTGAAAGTGAACGTTTCGTCTCCACGCGAAGGAGCAAGGCGAGGGGGCTGACGCCGAGGGAGACGCAGCGGAGCGTAACAAAAAGCAAGACTATCTTTCTGAAGTTTTTTATTTATTTATTATTTTTTTTTTCGAGATCTGCTGCTGCTGCTGAACTTTAGCTTCGCTTTTCATGTTTTCTGTGGGGCCATGCAGACTGGCACTCACACACACAAGTGCGCGCACCAAAGAGCTTACAAGCCATGCTCTTGCACAATACAATAATGGTGGCCCCCTTCAGTAGCGCTGCACTACTCGCACACACACAGGCCTTACACACCGATACAATCGCACAGGCCAGCGAATTTCAGTGTAACAATTTCATCGCATCGCAGCGCCAAACTCGAAATACAACAAAAAATGAATACAACGGCGGGAAAGCTTTTTTGAGGCAGCAGCAACAACATAGCCGAGCGTTTCTTTGGCAACTGTGCTCTATGAAGTGAAGCTTTCATCTTTTCCAACAAAGCGTACACACACACGATCGCTTACATATATGACGATTGTGGGTTGCAGTATTACAAAAACACCAAGTACAGAAAAACCTAAAAACCTGATTAGTAAACATTTTACTATTGCCTTGTGTGTGTTTGAGTTTGTTAATGCCAGCGCACACACACGCCGCTCAAATTTCAGTATTGTCGCACAAAACCGTTATGGAAAGCACTTTCCAAGTCCCATTTCCACGATCCTTTTTCTAATACAAAGCTGCCGTGTAGGTGCCGTCCGTGTGTGCGTTTATGACACAATCGCTGGAAGAGAGTGGCAGCGTAAGAGAGAGTGAGGAGGGCGGCGGCGGGGCGCAGAAGAGACACTTTCGGTGAAAGGCGGATTGTGTAATACCAAAGCCAGAGAGCCAGGCTACAGAGACAGATGCAGACATTTCCCATTCCGAAACTTTCTATTTCGCTGACTCTACTTTTACTGCAGTGCCATAAAAATAAATACGCAAAAGTCACAGTTCAACTTCTATAACTCAAACTTCCGCAAGTCGCTTGGAAATTTCGTCGTAATTAAACTTTCGAACTTCTATCGAATTTATCTCATCCGTCGCAGTTTTTCCAAGTTCAAAATCGGATTATGACATCAAAATGAAATTAGTTGTAAAGTTTAAAGCGGTTATATTCTTATGTCATTAAATAAAGGTATTCTAATCATTTCTTTTTATAGAAAGTCGGAGTTATACAAGTAAAAGTTTGTGCTTTATAAATTAGTTGTTTGTTTAAAATGCGATCAAATTACGTTTAAAACTATATTTCAGGGTAAAAGGTAATGGTCTATTCCTGTTAATAAGTATCTAAAAATACATATTTGTAATAAATGGAGATTCAAATTGGATTTTAACATATTATCCTAGGGGCATATTCAAGCCTTGTGCTTGTCCTTAGTTTATATCTTTGTATGATTTTAACATAAAGTGACATTATGTCGAAAACAGATCGGTTTTTTAAGAATACCTTACGGATGATTTCTATTCTCAATTAATTATATCAGTATACTTTATCTTGCATATTAGAATCAAGGCTTTCCATAGTACTACTTTAATATAAACTACAAAACACATAGATCTCTACAGGGAGTTCAAACTGTGGTTCATCATAATCGGGTGTTAGTGGTTCTATGTGGGACATGAACAATTTGATACTTTTGATCTCGAGTGAAAAGAAACTGCAGAAATTTAACGTCTCCGCTGGCATATTTTTGCCTCGTTTTCCTCTTGCAGTTTCAAAGAATGTTGATGTTGCAATACAGCAAGCATGGCGAGTGCATACTCAAGGAAATCGGAGCAGCCTTCAGAGGGGAGCACCCGGCGGACCTGACCATCGTCTGCGAGAACAAAGTGAAGCTCCATGCCCATAAACTGGTCCTGGCGGCCGCCAGTCCGCTGATAAGGTGAGTTTCCTTTTTGCTTTAACCAGACATACACACATGATGGGGAGCTCTGAAATAATCATTATGCATCCGAACAGGAACTTGCTGCAGGACACGCACCTCAGCGACTGCTCCACCACCGTATACTTTCCGGACGTTAATGCCACCTACTTTAAATTTCTGCTGGATTTCCTGTACTCCGGCCAGACGTGCATCACCTCGCGCGATGTAAACTACCTGCACGATCTGCTGCTGCTGCTGCAGATCAAGTCGGACAGCTGGAAGACCACCGATTCCGCCTATCTAAGCAGCAAATGCGGCGGCAGTTTGCGTGAGCGATCGGACAGGCGAAAGCAACAGTTTGCGCCCACCCAGAATCTGGAGGCGCAGGATCAGACGCTCAAGTACGAGGTGGACAGCGTGGATGAGTCGCGCAATGCCGCCGACTTTTCGGCAGCCTTCCATTCCGGCGACAATTGCGAGAGTGCACCCGAGTGCGAGCGGAGTGGTGGTTGTGGCGACGGTGGAGGTGGTGGCGGTGGCGGCGATAGTAGCATCCATCACAAGGAGGAGGAGGATGAGGATGACGACTGCACGACCCACAAGGATAATAAGAGCGACAAAGACATGGACGAAATCGTAAATCTCTCGAATGCCCCACCCAGCGGTACCAGCGGCAGCAACAGCAACATCAGCAGCAGCAGCAACCACCACCCACATCATCACCATCATCACCACCACAACCACCACAACAACAACAATAATAACAATAATAATAACAACAACAACAGCTCAGCAGCTATAAATCCCGTCAACCTTTCCCTCGACCTGCGGACGAAGAGCGAGAATTCGGCCAGCCGAGCTCTCGGATCCGGATCAGACCACAGCGGCATCGACCTGGCGGTGAGCGCGAGCGAAAGCACAAAGCGTAAGGGCCTATTCTTTGACTCGCACAAGGACGTGATGAAGCCGCTGTCGGATGGCTCCGATATCAACAGCTCGCCGGAGAACTATGTGGTCACTCCCCATAGAAAGCGTCGACCCGGATTCCACAATACGCAGAGCGACAACCAGCCATTCACCTCGTACCAGCACAACTTGTTGGAGGAACTCCGCCTGGTCAAGTCGACGTCATCGCCCCATTCCGGCTTTGGATCGGAAAAGAATATGCTGTCGCACTTGGAGGATGGAGCGCTCAACGGGGACACTCTAACGCCGGATAGGAAGCAATTGCTGGAGGCGCAGCGAAATCGTGCCCAGAGTCCCGAGATACCGATGCATTTGGGTCCCCAGTTCGTGTACCAATGGCAGTCCAATCAAAGTGCCGCCATGTCCGCAATGCCCAATCTGCAGTCGCGACTCTCTAGTCTGTCGCACATCAGCCTGAATCTGGACCATCCGGAGGGGCGCAGCGGGTCCGCTTCGGGCTCGGGATCAGGATCGAACCTGGCCGGCAGCAATACGCACGCGTCCTCGGTGCGTGAGTATCGATGCGAGTATTGCGGCAAACAGTTCGGCATGTCCTGGAACCTCAAGACCCATCTGCGCGTCCACACCGGCGAGAAGCCGTTCGCCTGCCGCCTCTGCGTGGCCATGTTCAAGCAGAAGGCCCACCTGCTAAAGCATCTGTGTTCGGTGCATCGGAATGTCATCACCACCACCAACGGGGCGGACACTGAGAATCGCTACAGCTGCTGCTTCTGCTCCATGTGCTTCGAGTCGGTCCAGGAGCTGGTTCGTCACCTGTCTGGCCACCACAACAACCTGCTGCTGACGAAGAATCTGCGCGAATAAAGCGGCACAGCAACCACCAACCGATGATCTGCCCGAGATCTGTCCGATCCGCCGGACGGACTACTGCAAAGAGACCTGAATTTTTAAATATATACAATATACGATTGTACGGTAACGAGTAACAGATTTAATTGTTTATTGTATAAATATGTAAAATGTACATTTAAATCGTAAGTTTACGCAAACACACACATTCACGCGCCTCTGCTCGATCATACGCACACATCTTTCACCGCAGCCAGCGTCCTGGAGAGCTCCCACATCCGCACCTGCATCGGAGGGAGGCCAATAGCGTTGCTCTGTCTCATTTAAGTTTATTTTTGGACATTCAATCAAAACCCAAGACCCACTAGATGCACCCACTACCACTACGAACCCTCCTCCCTTTTAACGGCTGGTCCAACCGCAGTGGAGAGCACTTAAGTTTTAAGCTTATTTTTATACGCATGGTATTGTAATTTCTATTGTATTTCCAACCACCCAACAACAACCCGTCGTTCAGCATGAACTCTTCATCCATTGCCGCCTACACCTAAAAATATTTGATTTATTTTGTATACTTTACTTACTCTCCTTCACGTTAAGATTTTCCACGAGTTATTCCCTCCTCTATTAGGATCAAGAACAACATAAAAGTGTGTCAACTTGTACAGTATAACTTCGCAAAGCTCGTAATAAAATCAGAAAAGCATTTCCGTTTTGTTTATATATACTTTTTCAAGCAATTTTGTAGAAATATATACTTTATGTTAAACCGATGTTGTTGTGTTTTGTGTACAAGTTTATACTAAAAGATGGTAAGTTCATGTTTTTTAAGTTATGTTTAAATTCAAGCCCGTTAAATGGCGTACTTTCCCTATTTTTTAAGCTTTTGTTTCGAGCTCGGAAAATTCGTTACATTTTTGGTATTTTACCAAAGTTGCAAAAGAAAAAGCTTTGGATTTTTCAGACCAAATTGGCAGGCCCACTGGTGGGTGGGTATAAAAAGTATTAAAATACCTGCAAACAAAAGCTTAAAATATTCCGAAAATCTAAGACCGATAATGTCGATAGATAAATATTAAAGTTCTCTTTTTGTTAGTAAACAGTTGAAGTATAATCCTAATTTATTTGCTCTTTAAAAACTTATTTTTAAAGACGTAGATGGTTAATACAAAGTAAACAAATTTAACACGGAAAATAAGAACACGTTACATGATCTAACTTTTTAATAATTTCTATAATTTGTAAAGAAATAATAATTTAAATATTAAACCTTTTATTCCAACAACTCCTTGCTTCAGTGTCGTAATTTTGTTGTAATGCCTTTATATTTGTCTTTAAATTGAAGTATATGTATTTTAAGATCAATTACGTTTGAGCAACAAAAGAGTTGCAAAAAAAATTAATCTTAAGGGAAATGAAACTGCGTTAAGCTTAAGCTGAAAGCTGAGTTTTCAAGCACGCTTTTAAATAGTAACGAAGTTTGGCGCCTTTGTGGCGCTGTCATCGGTGGCGCGATTGCCTGAGATTGCTTTCGATGGCGACTGAAGGCGGGTTATAGATAATATTCGCACTGCTGGTCGTTTGAAGTATAACAAAACAAGGAGCTATTTGGTCAGACCGTCGAGTGCGTATTTTCGACTGCGGACGATTTGCGAGTCGCTGGGAGTTAACGTTAACTGTTATTTTTAGTTAAAAATTGCATCTGATAGGTTGGATCGGAACGGGTTCCGGGAGCGCTATTTCGCGACTATGTCGGCCAAGTGGGCAAGCAGCAGCAGCATCCAGGAGCGACGAGGCATTTAGTGATGTGATAAACACTGCGAACTGAGAACTCGAGAAAAACTCCAGCCAAGCTCGACTCGGAAAAATCACAATAAAGGCCACAACATAACGCACACACATACACAACCCCCCCCCACATATATACACTGCAACATATGCACGAAGACTTGCTAATTGGAGTTCAGTGATTGCAACGTTAAGAAGTGGGATAGGCGGATAAAAGCAGAACAACGGTCCACGGATAGCAGTAACGGATAGCGGATAACGGTCAACGGATAACGGATGACCATGGCTCTGCCAAAGAAAATTAAATGTTTTAAATATTTGGTTTACAGTTATGTGTTTCTCCTGGCGGTAAGTTGGCACACATTTCCACTTTGCATTGGTATGCAATCGCCCAACGAGGGCATAATTACTTGTCAAATTACATAAGGTAAATTCGTAAAGGCAGCGTCGCCATTGCGACATGTATGCGTGCATGTGTGTGTGTGAGTTGCCAAGTAATTTGCATTTTTCGGCCTGTTAAAGAATGCACTTTATGAAAGAAATCCTTCCTATTCATTGATTTTCTTTAATTTGTTTATACATTATGCGTTGAAAGTATGTCAATTCAATCTGTCAAGTGATGTACAACATCGAGTCATGTATACAAATTTCTTGATACATTTCCCACAAGTGCACTTATACGTACATACATATGTTCATATTTACATAGATATGTAAGCCTGCACATATGTACGTATGATGTACATGTTTCCCCCATGTAGAATTGCGCATCCTTTTATGTACGGCTTTGTGTAAACGCGAAGCTGGCTCACGCTCTGCTTCTGCTGCGGGTCCCGACTTCGAGTGACCTTGAGCTACTTAAAAGCTGCGCCTAAGCATGTACAACTGAGCCCACTACATACACATACACACACATGCGTGCACATCAGGCTTCGTCGCGTGACGTCAAAAGGGAGTAAACGTACATATGTATGTACGTATGTACATGTACTGTTTGTGATGTATGTAGTGTACATAGTGGCAGCATCCCGAATACACACAGTGCAGTTAAAGCCTCGCCAAGGACACCGAACAGGGAGGGCCTGCGATAGCGGCCAAGGACTCCCGCACCCGAAAACGAACACGAGCTGTGATTAACTTTTTCACCTCTTTCAGCTGACCGGAGCTGCACAGATATTCCTGGGCACATCCCTGCTCTGGGGCCACTCGGTCTACTATGGCATCGTGCAGAACAAGCTGTGGGCCCCGGCAGCGATCCTTCTTTGCCTGGGACCCGTCACCTTCATCCTTTGCTGGATGGGCTGCCAGGCCACGAACCAGCGCAAGCGCTGCCTCCTGGGAATGGTAAATGAATGGAAATTGGGACTGGGACTGGGAGTGATGTGAAGTCCTTTCCTCCTCAATTGACAACTTATATACGATTGGTTTTTCCCAGTTCGCAGCCCTGCTGGTGGCCTGCATATGTGTTCAATTCATCATCTGCGGTTGGTCCTTAGCCATGCGCGAGAATCTTCCCACATCCGTAGAGATCTTCATCGACGACTCCTTTGTCGAGTTCTTGGACAAGTTTTCGCGCACCAAGGTCGATAATTTACACTTGTGGAATCGGATGCAATCGCAGGTGAGCTTACCTGACTTGAATGCCATTCAGAATACTTAATATAAGTGAGATATCGGAATATATATTCATAACTTTGAGTAGTAGTTTTTATATAGATTGGAACATGGTTTTTTTATATTTATTTTATGAAATTAAAGTATTTTCTTTCAATTTCCTGAATTAAACTAAACCTTAGGTACTTCTCCAAAGTAGCAAAGTTATGTCTTTAGACTTTATAGTTAAAAATTATGTAAAAAAAATCACAAAAAGCTTACAAAAAGGTATTTAGTTTACTTATCTTTGATTTGAAGCAAGAATGACAGACGTAATCTTTATAATATTACTCTCCTTTCTAAAACCCCTTCAAGCTACAATGCTGCGGTGTGGACGGACCTCTTGATTACCGCCGACTTTCGCTGCCCTGGTCCTGCTGCTCCCGTCCGGAGCACGCCTACGAGTCGGCCTGTGATACGCACTACAAGCGCGGTTGCCTGGCCGTCGTATCGGAGCAGATAAAGAGCCGCCTACTGATCACTGCGTTTGGAGCTGCCATTATAGCCATTATCCAGGTGAGATTGCTCTAAGCACCTGCGATTACCTGTTGCTAAATCCACTCTCTCGCCCAACACAGAGCCTGGGAATCTTCTGTACTGTCCACCTGACCATTCTGTTCGGCAAGAACGACAACACCCATCCCATTAATATGAACCGGAAAAAGAAGCAGCAGCAGTTCTTGCCACTAACCATACAGGATAAGAGGCACGACATGCCGTCGCCCATTAATCTATCCCCATCAGCACCAGGGCAGCGGGTTTTAAAAACTGCTCTGCCCCCGGCCATGCACAAATGACAGACGATTAGCTTTTAAGAAATTGCAAAAAAAATTTATGGAAAACTCCAAAGAAAAAATGAGAAAATTATAAAAAAAAATGTTGTAAACTGAGAGATGGAATGAATATAACTGTGACCCTCAATGTTACGTTATGGTAATTTTAAACAATTTAACGTTCGAGAAAAGAAACAACATTTGAATTTGGATTAACTCTCCAGTAGTTTAATTAAAGCTTAAAAACAATTGGATCTAACTTGTTTTGTCAGGGGTCTCAGGCGTTCTGGTGGTGCGTGATGGTGGGCGGCACATAGAAGGTGTCCACTGCCTTGGGCTTCTTTTTCTTGCCGAACCAGCGCTTCGGATAGTACACCTTCTTCTTGTAGATCTGAATGTCGATGTCGTCCTTGTTTTCGAAGTACCACAGATTCTGACGCTTCGTTTCCAGCTCGCTGAGCGTCTTCTTGATGCTCTCCCTACGCTGGTCGAGACTCTGGGTCTCCAGTTGATATTTCACAGCATCGTCGAACTTTTTGGCCCAGTCCTTGTAGCTCTCTTCGTATTCGGCCAGCAGCTTGGGCTCAAACTTCTCGGAGCTCCGCCTGACGCTGCCTTCTAACAGTTCTTGAATGGCGTTGGATTTTGCGCACTTCTCTGCTGCTTCTTGCAGGGACTTGATCAACTCTTCGGAACCCTCCAGTTTGAGGCTTTCAGCCACACTTTGGGCAATAGTTAGGGTTTCCTTATGCAGTGCTGCGCTGTTCTTGGCCAGATAACTAGAGGCTTCAGATATTTGTCCGGTGAGTACATAGCCAATCAAGGCAATGTTTTGCTTGAGCTCTTTAAGGGAACTTTCGCCAGCTGCCGCCAATCGGATCATGGCTTGTCCCAGTTTCTTTTCCTCAGTGCTTTCGCTGGCATCTTCAGGGTAATTGCGAATGAACTTGACACGGACTTTTTCCACATCAGAGGCTTTAGGTGGAGGCTGCGGAGGTTGGGATGACTCAAAGGGTTTGAAGTCCTTGGCAAAGGCGTGGAACGACTGGAGAGCCAGCGCCTCGACCAGCTCGTTGTTGCATAAGCCCCTTTCCACGACAAGAGCGGCCACCTGAGCGGCTTCCACGGCGTGTCCCGTGTGCAGGAGGACGTCCATTAGGAAGCAGCCGGAGAAATGGTCAAGAAACAGGCCGTACTGGGTGGGATTACGCAGCACGGATATTGCCTCGTTGGGATTCGTTGAGTCCAGTAGTTGCTTGACCAGAACACTCGGCAGGAGGGGAACCAGACTGGCCTCCTTTTGTTTCCTGCAAAGATACATAGCTCTATTAGTTTGGGTCCCAGGGAAAATTAGGATAATTACCTTAGTTTTTGCAGGCGATCCACCAGATCCATTGGTCGATTATCCGGATTGACGAACAGGTCCAGGTCTATATTCGTTACCGCATGACTGCTGGTGGCCGCGAACTTTGCCGGCCCTTCGCTCGCCAACTTGGTGAATTCCGGGGAAAAATAGGACATCCATCTTCTGGGCGGGAATGCGCAGGAAATCCTCGATCGCAACATGGCCAGCTGGTGTTTGTTTTAATTCATGAAATGTTATAACTTGATTTTCTATTTTTTTCCTCTTCTTCTTGCGATATGTAAGAGCACCCAGCTGAGTTATCGATATATATATCGCAGCGCATCCCGCAGAAGGCAGAGTGTTCACACTGAGAATCGATAGGTAAATTCAATGCTTCCTAAAAATTAAATTTATATTAAGTGAGAGTATTTTTAAGAATTCGAAAAGCTTTTATGTTTGTTTTTATAGAATTCAAAAATCTGAATACAATTTTAAAATTAAAAAAAACGGATGGCAGTTTTTGGCATTTTTTTATGTAAGCCCTTATATATATTTTTCTCTATATTTTATTATTAGTTAATTAAGATTTTAATGGTGAACTGCAATCCATATAATTTTTGACACTGGCTTAAAGGCTTTTAACCAGCTTATGTCCCTTAAGAAAACCAGAATTATTAGGATTTTATATATATATATTTTTTTTTTTTTAAATAAAGATAAAGAAACTTAGACATATGCTATAAAAAATTTAAATGTAACTGCCGTTAATCAAATAAATAAATATAACATTGATTAATTTTTCAAAAAGTAGCGCCAAATCGCAGATGGCATTAAGGGTATCTTGGTCCTTTACCTTTGCATAGCTGCAGGATGAAACAACGGGAAATGACACATTTTGTGTGTCAGCTACTTAGAAAAACGAAAAATATAGAAAATATTTACATTTTCCATTTTGTTCATGAAGAAATCCCATATCTACCGCTAATAATTTTGAAAATAAGCTATAAAGTTACTTGTATCTTTATATTTCTGTGTTAAGCAAGATAATCTTATGAAAGATTAGTGGCTTAATTATTAATATATATTTTTAAACTGTTTGTATTTATTTGTATATTCAAGACCTAATATAATCGGAACTGTAACTCCTATAGTTCCTAAGAGTGGGGCTTGAAAAGAATGTTATCTTAAGGTCTTTAAGTCTATAATCCTCTAGAAAAAACAAATAAAGTTCAAAAGAGTTTTTGATTAATTGTAAAGAGAAATATGATTAGGTTGACTATAAGCATTTGGTGACTATTACCTTTAAACCTAAGACGCTACATCAGAAAATGGCTCCTAGGATCCTCACAGAAGAATTTAAGTTAACAATTCCTCATGCGTAATTGTTTGGTATTATAAGTAGTATAGCTAAGGATTTATCCAGTGTCATCCTGTTGATAAAAATTGATTAATTTTTACAAGTAATACCACCAGAGCCATTGCAATTCCATTAGTCCAATTAAGGAGGGAGGATGGGAGGACATGCTCTTTTATCTTTCAATTTCAATTTCTCCCCCCCGCTAAATTGCGAACAATTCCCACTTGAGTGGCGTGAAATCCGGTACTTACGTCGACTTTACCGACTTTTCCACCCCATACAATTACTCTCGGTTTTCCCACGCAGGTTCAACCAGCACCAGCTGAGCCTTCGTAAGTACATTGGGATATCCTGGGACCTTTGATAAGTTTTGTTTTGGTAACCAAGAGATATAGACATAGTAATGGTACACAGATCTTATTTATTTAACGCAAATTCGCTCCAAAATAGATAGTAAAAATAATATCAAAATAATTGTATTCATCAAATTGTATACTAATATTTACATCGATATTAGTGCTTGTCTATATTTGATCGTATAAGCATTTCATTTGACGGGCATTCTGGGAACCCTTTCCTATCGATGTTGGACTTAAATATTTGGAGCCGGATACGGAACTCTTGCGGTTGTCCATTTTGATGGATTTGTCCTTCATAATGTAGATGGCATGTCGCTCCTGTTTGCGGAACTTGGCTCTCCTGTTTTGGAACCACACCTGAAAGAAAGGGGATTCGAGAATATATTTTCAATCATTCCTTAACTGAAGATGTAAGAATTTCGAATTAATGGTATTGAGTTTAAGGCTTAACATAAATAATATTACAGACAATATATGTATAATATATTTAAGCTATTAAGCCTTATTTTTTCTAATCAAAGAAGGTTAGTAAAAATATTTTAACATCAAGGTACTCTTACAATTCCACCTCAAATATTTAGTTTTTAAGAATTTCCAAGATATAGGTTCAAGAAGTTACCTGAACACGAGCTTCTGTCAAGTGTAATTTTGATGCAATTTCCTCTCTTGTGTAAATATCTGGATAGTGGGTCTCTAAAAAGATCTTCTCCAGCTCGTTTAGTTGGTTCGATGTAAAGGTAGTGCGAATCCGTCTCTGTTTTGATTTATCTGTCAAGCTCAAGCCATCATCTCCGTACGACTTTAGATGAAAATCTAAGAGATGGGCATCACAATTCGAGATATATGGTAAAATATTAATGAAGTTTGAACCAGTTTTGTGTTAAATACTTTTGTAAAAAGGTAATTGCACACATCCTACCCGAGTTATAGGACGCAATGTTGTGAGTCCCAGGATAAAATTCCGAAACTGTGGTTATCTTTGAGAATAGTAAGCTCGATTCCTGGTTCAGAGAACCCCTCATCGCAGTCTCGTTGGCACATAGCTTGTAGTTGGATGAGTCAATCATTAAATTATAGTGATTCATGTGATTTGCAACAGACGAAAGTCCGCCATTCGCATTATTATTATGATAAAACTCCGAGTTAGCGTTGTATATACTACAATCCTTGTCGAAGTTCGCCTGCTTGATGAATGAAAATTCCATTGCAAATGCGGCACTTGTAAGATTTTACTGTTCTTTAATGAGTTTAGCAGTAGTCATTTCCCGATAAAACACATAGTTTATAGTAGCGCGGAAAATATACACAATTTTTAACTGCCCTTGAATAAATAAGCTTCGATTACGATTGTATCAACTACAGAGCCACAGCCTTTGGACGAAAAAGGATGCTGCACTTGTCTCCCGGAGAAAGGGACGGAAAATTTCATTCGTTTCCGCGTTTGGGGGCGTTCCTAACGACCGCCACTCGACATAAGGGTGGAAATTGGATGTTCCGGCGCGTGCCGTGCACTGTGATTAAAACTGAAGCTTTTACTAGAAATTATATGTTTCCTACTCTAGGGAATTTTTAAATTTTCATCTTGAAATGTATAAAGTTTATGGGTTATTGTACTAACAATCGATCTGTGTGGTATTACTAAAAAATTATCAGTTGTTGAGCAATTATTAGCCTCTGAAAACCTTTTTATAAAATACACAATTCAAAACTGTTTATTTCAAGTGCAACAATTTTCGCAGGCCTCAAAAAGCAACATTCAGAAGATTAAATTAGCGGTTTATCCTCACATCGAAGCGCAAATGTTCTTTTACAGTAGGTTTTATACAAAAAGTAGGATTTAAAATTAAAATCAAAGAAAAATTTAAGCTATGATTAAAAACTATATATACATGTAGTAAATAAAATAAAAACTTAAGGCAAGTTCTTTGCCGTTAAATTTTTGTTTCCTTAGAAAAAAGAAAGGGTATTCTGCGGGCGCTCTGTCGTGTTGGGGGAGATGAGCCAATTTTGTAAAACAAATGGTGTTGTACCTAACACAATGAATAAAAGACACCTTACTATATTGTCTTGTTCATGTTATTACGCTGATTGAAACAAACAATGCTGTGAATAAGCGGTTAAAGGATAAAGTCCCTTCCCTTTGCTAACAATTATTTGCTTACGCTGATTAAGTAATTCTTTTGATTTCGGATTATTTTGATTTGACATTCTAAAGCGTGAAATTTGCTTCAAAAAAAAAAGGACACCCTACTAAATAGTGCTTATATCACAACTTGAAATTGTGCTCTGAATAAAGTAAGCTAATGAAGTCTCTTCCTTTGAAATAGGTATACCAAGTTGGCAATATTAATTAACTAATTAGTAAATATAAAAATATTTGAATTAAATAAATAAAAAATATTTTTGTATAAAGTAAATTCATGGCTTAGTTCGGGTTAGTTTGATTTTGGTGCCACTATTTAATGGGGAAACTGGAAAACTGAGATATTTAATATTAATTATTTTTTATACCCTTGCAGGGTATTATAATTTCAGTCAGATGTTTGCAACGCAGTGAAGGAGACGTTTCCGACCCTATAAACCATATATATTCTTGATCAGCATCAACAGGGGAATCTTTCTAGATATGTCCGGAAGAAATCGATTTTTTGGCCATTTTTGCAAAATTTTCTAAGGGGTTATTACATCATTAAAATCTTTGATTTTGATAAAAAATTGAATTTTCAAAATTTTTAAATTAAGTATGCAGATTTATTAACTGTAGAAAATCTTGCACAGAACACTTTTCCGATTTAAAATTAATGCTCTTTTGGCAGAGTTATGATATTTTTAATTTAAAAAAAAAACAAGAAGTTTTTTAATATAAAAAATCCGATTTTATAATCCAAAATAATATTTTTCTAAGTCAAGGAATCATTTCCGACCCCATAAACCATATATATTCTTGAACAGCATTAACATGCGAATCTTTCTAGACATGTCCGGAAGAAATGGATTTTTTTTGCCATTTTTGCCAAATTTTATAAGGGGTTACATCATTAAAACTAGCAAAAATGGCCAAAAATTTTGATTTCTTAAAATTTTAAATTTGGTATGCAGTTTTTTTAAATGAATAAAAAGTAACACAAAACTGCTTTCCGAATCGAAATTAATGCATTTTTGGCTTAGTTATGATATATTTTAATTGTTACCTGCAAGGGTATACAAACTTTGGCTGGCCAAAGTTAGCTTTCTTTCTTGTTTAGAGTTAAAATATTTTTATCTCCTTAAATAAGGTATCCCTTTTTAAGGGTAAGCCAAATAACAAGAATAAAATACTCTATTTAAATCTAAGACTGGCAATTGTTTTGTTTATTCTTTGAAAGCAATAGACTGAAGGTGAAAATGGTATCGTATGTGTGAATACACAGGTATTTCTTTACAGCTCCGAATAAAGGGTTAAATACGGAGCAGACAAATACTTGTGGTATGTTTTATTTACACATACAGTCGTTGCATGGTAGAGTGAAGGCGCTTTTCTTTTGTTAACCAACGGGTTGGAACGAGTACACCTCTTTGCCTTTAGAAAAAAAAAAACACTTTCATGATACATGTAAGCCCTAAACATATTTACATTTAACGAAGCTTAGGCAGATCTAACAAAGTCTCGAAGGAACCAAGCAAGAACAGATACTCTTAGATTTAAATTTAGTGAAAAAAAATATGTACATGTATGCCAGAAAGAGGATATAATTAAAATGTTATTGGTAAAATAAAATATTAAAATTATTTCCTTGACAAGAAATTAGTAATTAATATCGTTAGTGATCAAACTTAAATCACAGAATTATCTTATCTATTAGAGGTCAATTTATCAATGTTTAGTAAAAATATACAAATTAAAAATATTTGAAAACGTCTTAACTCTGAGTTTCATAAACCCAAGATCTTAAAGCTAAGTAAACCTTAGCTAAGATTAAAGTCTTACTTTCACTATAAATTCTATAAAGCCCCACTAGTATTAGAAATTTTAGTTTATCTAATAAACTTTCCTGTTTTCGGCAAATTTGATCTAAACTTTGAAAAACTGATGCATGAGCAGCATATTTTAACATTTTTGTACACTAATTTAAAATGAAAATAGGTTTTTAAGTGAAATATAGTTCTAGTTCTAAGATTAAACGCAGGTTAGACAATATAAAATGGATTAATGTACATTTCTTATAAGGTTATGAATGATATATCTCCATTTAGTCCTGACAATATCATATCTTTCAAGATAATATATTACTTAAGGTTTATAGTTAATCCTAAACTCTGCTGTAATTTTGAATTTAAACAAAAAGTTTATATTTAAAAACCATCAGTAAAAGTCAAATAAAGCCACTCCCTTAATTTCCTTTCAAGTTTCATAGAAAAATCGAGTAGAGGAATTTATAAAGATCATTGTCGCTATGGAAATAATCGGGTTTGTTGACTTTTCCACGTTGCACCCTCGTTACCCAAGTTTAAGAGTCACAAAAATGCCACAAGGATAGGAAATTCTTCAAGGACCTTAAGGTACAACACCCCTAAGCAATGGCATGTCCTGCAATGGTCAAACTGGCTCTAAAACATAATAATGGTTGTAGGAGGTGTAAGCCAAGCAGCCAACTGGTTTTTCGAAATAGTCAACGGCGCTAGGAGTCAGCGGAGAGTAACGAAGCGGAAAGTAACGAAGTTTTCCAACCCCCACACACAGGCGCACACGTGCATTAACCGAGGCAGCTGCTCAGCTGCGATCTCCTCGAGCGCCTGTGCCCACGTCCACACGATAATAACGCACAAGTGGCACGGGCTACAGTGCTAGGGGGTTCGGTTCGGTTTGCGATTCGGATCGTGTGCCACACGATCGGCTAAAGAGAGGAAGTGCCGGCATTATCTCGGGGGAATATGTATGGTTACGCTGGGTGGGTTGGCTCTCGGTTCTCGGTGGCCATTTAGTTGTTTCTACTATATCATGCCGAGCGGACGGTTAAGTTGGAAAAGTCAGTTGTGTCGCCTGTGAAAGTGTCTGCCTGCCGCGGTGTGGTATATATGAGGAAGTGTAGTCGATAGACCGTTATGGATCCTCTACTAATTATCATTCTTGCACTTGGATTATTCCAGAGAGGTACTGCCAGTGTGCGAATATTTTGCGGTCTTGTAAATACGATTTAGCACTCGGCGGAGGACTATTTTTAAATTAAGAAATGAAATCATTTCATCGAGCAAAAAGCGTGTATATAGGCGAATGTACATCGTACAAACCTTGAGAAGAATAATGACAAATCGGATATCTATAAATACCTGTGTATACCAAGAGTTTTGAGTGAAACGAAACGCACATTTTGCGGAATGTAAACAAGTGGTTAACTGTGATATCATAGGGATATATATGAATAAATAAATATATGCATATTCATTATTATTTATTAATAAAATATCACAAAGGACCTCTAGCTAAAATCTGATTAAATAACAAAATGGGAAGCTATCTTTTGGAAAGAAAATGAAATATAATAAAACAAGGACAGTTTTAAATAAAATAAAAGTATAAAAGCCTTGAAAACATAATAAATATAATTTTAAAAATTCAAATAAAATAAAGAGCTGATTTTTGACTTTAAAATAACCAATATCAAATTTGTAACTACTTCTGGAATTATTAAAAGTTAATAAAAACCGAGACGCCAGTCGCCTTTTAGGTGGAAATTTTGGCACACATGACAAACTACCAAATGAAAAATGTTAACATTTTCTTGCCTTTTTGTTTGTTATTGGTATCTATTTTTAAATGAAACGACGGGCATCTGTTCATTCGAATTTTTGCTTCGTAAATGTATAAGCTTTTTCGCCAACGGCAGCTATATACTTATGTTTGTATACATACGTTGATAAATGTGTTTTGGATTGGCATATATAGTACCAAACATAGCGCTCCAAACAATGCCAAAAAGTTTAATTTATAAATAAGCAAAGTCTTGATCCTTACAACTTGAATATAGTTGAAATTTAAGTTATAAATTGCACATTTTCCCCTTTCAGAAGCCCTTGGCTATCCCACCAAAGATGAACCCGACACCAAGATTATTGTCCTTCAAAACGAGGAAATGGAACCAACTATTTTGGACTGTGATTACGAGATCAAGGACAAGCCTACGTTTCTTACCGTAAAGTGGTACAGAGACGATAAAACCATATACCAGTGGATACTGGGAAAAGCACCAGCACCGATCGTTAGTTTGCCCCTTAACCGATAAAAAAAACATGAAATATAACCTTTATATTTTACAGCCGGAGTTTAAGAACGATGTGGACAGTTCCTATGAGAGCTCCACGGATCCCCACAAGCAGTACAGCTCGCTGGCTCTCATCAATCCCACGATAGAAACTACGGGGAAGTACAAGTGCGTGGTCCAGACCGATACACAGTCGGTTACAAGACAACAGTTGGTGCAGGTCGTTGATGTGCGCAACTACACGCTAAATCTGCACCACAACAGAATCCACAACGAGACGCAGCTGGAGTGCATAGTGACGAACGTGTACCCTAGGCCCACCATTACGATCCAGTAAGTTTGACACAGCGGTCCATATCCCGGCTATTTTTTCTTATTTATATGCCTTCCACAGATCCAACGACGAAGATGTGGTCAAGAGAGAGCCCCGCGTGCAAGAGGACGAGGATGGTTACTTCAATGCCACCGTCGTGGTGGCCGTCTATGACACAGACGATGATCCCGATGCCTACCAGTGCATAGTATCCTTTGAAGGCTACGCGCAGAACCTGACGGTTGCGGGGACCTCGGCGGGTTCTGCGGGTCTCAGTCACGTCGACATGAACCTGTGGCTATTCTGTTGTCTGTACTATCTGCTTTCCAAGCTGAAAGTCGTCCTATTTTAAATAAAAACGTTGTTGATATATTTATTGTTACTAAAATTATGTTTATTGAATTCTGTTTGCCATTCAACTATCTCTCTTTTTTATGGCCCTTCCGGCTTGGTAATCCATTTTGTAAATAAATACGAATACTTCACACAAACCACCGTACTCTGTGCGAACTCTGGCTTTAGAGACCTTTATAGGAATTTTATGGATTACAAATCTACAACTGTTGTTCCGCCCTTGGTCGTTTGACATTTAATGTAATAACACTGCTCGGCGGCGCACAAAATGAAGAAAAGAAGGAAACGATCGACTGAATTCCGGAAACTTTAAGAATATATCATCTGTTTATTGATATGTGGGACTCGAGTCCAGCAGCAGGCTGGAGGAGGAACAGCCGTTGAGATAGGCCTTGTGCAACTTGTTGACAAACTCCTTGTCGTTCTGTATTAGGTATGTGAAGGCCTGCACGAACTGGGTCGAGTTCAGGGGCTGCTGCACGCGATGCGGCTGCTGCTCCGGATTGCCATTGGGGGCATCAAACATGGTGGGCGGCATGAGGGCCGGCATGTTGTCGCCAGCCAACAGCCGCCGCAGGCACTTGCCGGCATCATCGTTGGCCATGAGGGCCGACGACGATGGGGCACTTGATGGGGCAACGAAGCTCTGACCAATCTTTAGCTCACTGAGCAGCGACAGAGGCGGAGCGTTCGCCTGCTGGACCTTCTGGAAGGGCGATATTCGACTCTCGGAGGTGCGCGTCAGCTCGCCGCCGGTTTCTCTGCCGCCACCCGAGTGGATCAAGGTCAGGTCCTCACCCGGCGTGGCCGCCCGCTGCTGCTTCTCCAGCTGGTCCACGGACAGCGGCTGGACGCGATGGAACTGCGACTCCACTGTGGCCTGCTTCGCCGACTCGAAGAACTTGAGAACATTGCCGGCCGTCACGTTCTCCGACGGCGTCTTCGGCTGTCCGCTCACCTGTGCGTTATACTCCTTCTGCGCCTTGCTGAGCATGTTAAATATGCTCGCGTTGTCCGGCTTGGGGTTCGGAAGCGTCGGGGCAGAGCGCGGCACCTGGCCGTTGGTGTCTCCCCTGTCCCTGTTCTTCAGCAGGCCGTTCACCAGGCTGCTGATGCGATCACACTCTTCGCTGTTGTAAAACCAGAAGCCGCGGATCCGAGAACGCTCGTTGCGGTACAAGAGGAAGGGGGGCTGCGACTGCAGCTCCAAACTGCCGGTGATGGGCTCCACGAAGGAGGTGGTGTTCAGACGGTTGTTGATGAATATGCTGTGGAACGGTTCCGCGTTGCGGTGATATATAAAGAAGGCGCCCTCCACGTCCGTCTTCTCCCATTCGTTCTGCGCCGAGTTAAAGGTGTAGAAGGCGACGTGCGAGGACGAGTCCACGATCTCCTTGGCGTAGGGATCTATCTTCTTGATGGCTGATAGGTTCATCCGCGTAATAGATTCGTCGGCCATCGTAATCGTATTTGAATCGCTGCAGCAATTATCAAGCTCTATTGCAATTATTTGTAAATTCAACAATCCCTTACGTATATATATATTTATGCACATACGCAATATTCCCGTCTGGAAATATCGATAGCTCGCAGCAATCGCTGTTTCCACTGGTCTACATTTTGCGAGCAGATGCAAGCCCATGTTTTCCGATCTACTTGATGTTTAGCTGAATAAATTTAAAACTAATAAAAATGCATTCAAGTATATATTTGCTAGTTTAAATGGAAGGAGTAATTTAATATTCAAGTGAATTTAAATGCCGATAGTTTTCCAATATTTGCCTGGACTATAAATATGCCTATCGAATAAGGCCACACTGACAGCAAACTGGCGGGAATAAATATTGATAGCAACGCGATTTATATTTGTTTATAAACTTTCTCAAAATGCAAAAGTCCATAACGTAAATATGCTTATTTATAGTGGCACGCGAGCATCAATTTAATGGGTTTTTTATTTCAGCTCCTTTTTTAAGAAGAAGTCTGATGACACAGATAGCCCGTCGCCGCCGAAAAAAATACCAAAGTAAGCTCAGATTGTTTGCAATTTCTTGCATTTGCATTGGCTATGAAAATTAATTAATGGAAATGATTTATTCAAACCCATAGAATCGATAGGAAAGCCGAGCTTCCGGATGAGCCCACCATTAAAGCCGAAAATGGGTCACCAGAAGTCAAGCCCAAGGCGGAGCGGATGTCAGTATCTCCCGAGGAGAAGACAAAAAATGCTCCAAAGAGTGTCAAGGAGGAAACGGTTGCCACCACAGACAGGAAGGTCACAACCATAGGTCTGAACTCCACCGCGAAGGATAGCAAAGTGGATGTTGAGAACTACGACCCATCTACGGACTCCTATCATCCGCTGAAACACGCCTACTGGCAGGACAAAAAGGTGTAAGTAGGAAAGGATCGACTACTCAACAAGAATCTAGCTCTCTATCCCGAACTCTTTCTGTGCAGAACTCCCTACCTGGCACTGGCCCGCACATTCCAGGTCATCGAGGAGACGAAAGGCCGGCTCAAGATGATCGACACGCTGAGCAACTTCTTCTGCTCGGTGATGCTGGTCAGCCCGAGTGACCTGGTGCCCAGTGTTTATCTCAGCATCAACCAGCTGGCTCCCGCCTACGAGGGCCTAGAGCTGGGCGTGGCCGAGACCACGCTGATGAAGGCCATCTGCAAGGCCACGGGTCGCAATTTGGCGCACATTAAGTCGCAGACGCATTTAATCGGCGATCTGGGAATTGTGGCCGAGCAGTCGCGCGTCTCGCAGCGCATGATGTTCCAGCCGGCACCGTTGAATGTGCGAGATGTGTTCAAGAAGCTGCGGGACATAGCCAAGATATCCGGCCAGTCGAAAATGGATCTCGTGTACAACATGTTTGTGGCCTGTCGCTCGTCGGAGGCGCGCTTCTTCATCCGCTCTCTGATCGGCAAGCTGAGGATCGGCATTGCTGAGCAGAGCCTGCTCACCGCCCTGGCGATTGCTTTGGTCAAAAAGAACCACATCGACGATTGTAAGGCCAGCAAGGTGCCGGATGTCTACAAGGATGAAATAGCGGAGACCACTTTACTGCTGAAAACTGCCTATAGCCAGTGCCCCAATTACGATATAATCATCCCGGCCATACTGGAGTACGACATCAAGGAGTTGCAGGAACGCTGCCCCATGCATCCGGGCATGCCGCTGCGGCCCATGCTCGCCCAGCCCACCAAGGGTGTCCATGAGGTATTCGAGAGATTCGGCGGCATGCACATCACCTGCGAGTGGAAATACGACGGCGAACGAGCCCAGATCCATCGCAACGAGAAGGGCGAGATTAGCATTTTCTCGCGCAACTCGGAGAATAACACAGCCAAGTATCCGGATCTGATTGCCAGGAGCAAGGGATTCCTCAAGGGTGAGGTGGAGTCCTACATCATAGACAGCGAAATTGTGGCCTGGGACGTGGAACGGAAGCAGATTCTGCCGTTTCAAGTGCTCAGCACGCGCAAGCGGAAGAACGTCGACATCGAGGAGATCAAGGTTCAGGTCTGCGTTTATATTTTCGATCTGCTGTACATAAATGGCAAGGCTCTGGTGACAAAGAATCTGTCGGAGCGCCGAAAACTGCTGTTGGAGCACTTCCAGGAGGTCGAGGGAGAGTGGAAATTTGCCACAGCTCTGGACACCAATGACATAGACGAAGTACAGCAGTTTCTGGAGGAGTCCGTTAAAGGTTTGTCCATGCTCAAGCCTTCAAGTTCTTGCGGGAATCATAATTTCTGCTTGTTTTTCAGGCAACTGCGAGGGTTTAATGGTGAAGACTTTGGATGAGGAAGCCACCTACGAGATAGCCAAGAGATCGCGTAATTGGCTAAAGCTGAAGAAGGATTACATCTCCAACGTGGGCGACTCTCTGGACTTGGTTGTCATTGGCGGCTACAAAGGCAAGGGCCGCAGAACAGGCACCTACGGAGGCTTTCTGCTTGCCTGCTACGACACAGAGAACGAGGAATACCAGACTATATGCAAAATTGGAACAGGTACTTGTCCATTTGCCATCCCAGAACCCTCTGGAACTCTACTTTCCTCTGTTTTAGGCTTCACCGATGAGGATCTGCAGGTGCATTCCGAGTTCTTGGGCAAGCATGTCGTAAGCAGCGCTAAATCGTACTACAGATACGACCCCAGCCTGGAGCCGGATCACTGGTTTGAGCCAGTCCAGGTGTGGGAAATCAAATGCGCCGACCTCTCGCTCAGCCCCATACACAGAGCAGCCATTGGGATTGTGGACGGCGAGCGTGGTATCTCGCTGCGATTCCCTCGGTTCATACGAATCCGCGACGACAAGAATAGCGAGAACGCCACGGATGCCAATCAAGTGGCGCATATGTATCAGTCGCAGGATCAGGTCAAGAACAACCAAAAGACGTCCACGCAGATGGAAATGGAGGATGAGTTCTACTGATCGATCGTTTATTTAACAATAAAATCATGTTTTCGTACCGGCCGAGTTGGCACTGTTGCTGCTTTCGGAGGACTTTGAGATGCGACGAGCTTCGAGCTGGCCCTCCTTGTTCTCCTCCTGGGGCTTTGATTTGTTGTTGCGCCGGCCAGAACGCTTGTTTTTCTTGGAAGATTTCTCCTCCACCACAGAAGCCTCGCCGTCCGAACCATCTTTCCCAGCGTTTTGGGGCAGCTCTTCAGATCCAATGCGCGGGATGCGCGCCTTTGGCTGGTAAATGGCTAGCGAAGGACGGTCCTGTCAGATAAAAATATGAGTTTACTTCGATTTATTCGATTTTCAGAGAGGTTTCCGAGAGGAACCAAAACCAACCTTGTTGCGAATACGCCTTTCCTCGGATGCTCGGAGCTGCGCCGCCTTAATGGCATCCTCGGCATTTGTTTCCTGGGAGCTGTCTCCTTCTGGTGGCGCTCCACCGCAAGCGGCTTGTATAAATTTCTTGACAGTATCTGGAACGTCGGTGCTCTTCTTGGATTCTGGCTTTGTATTTTCAGCCTTTGAAGTAGTGGGTCCTGAATCGGGGCCATCCTTTGCTTCAGACTTGTTTTCCTTTTTTAAAATGACAATCTCTTTGTCCTTGGACTGCTGCTTGGCACTCTTGTCCTTGCTGCCGAAAGGTTTTTCTTTGTCCGGCTTACCTTCCACCTTCTTTTTATTCTGCTTGGCCAGCTTGCGCTGTTCGTGCTCCTCTCGGCGCCGCTGATCTCGCTCTGTGCGTCGTTTGGAGCGCGACGACTTGGCCGCATCGCTGCCTTGTGCTGCTGCGGCAGAGACATCCTTGCCATCTTTACCGTCCTTCTTGGCGGGTGGCTTCTTGTTGTCACCGCCCCCGCCCTCCTTAGTTTTACTTCCTTCCGCCTGCTCCACCAGACGTAGTTGCTTTTGCTCCTCGCGCTGCTTGCGCTTCTCCTCGTTTCGCTTGCGAGCCTCTTCCCGGCGCTTTTCCTTCTTGTTGGCCAAGTACTGCAGGAGGGGCGTGGATTTGACCTTCTCATCAGCTCTACGTTCGAAGTTGAAGTCAATCTTGACGTCCCCCAACCGACTTGCCTCCTCCCGCTCGTCGGCCAGCCGCTGCATGAACTCCTGGTAATGGGACTCGCTCTCGATGGTGTTAACCTTGCCCTCATCGTTTCGGGCCCTGTTCTTGAGGAAGCTCTGGAACGGCGCGTACTCCACAATAGCCACGTACTCAACTCCTCGGGTGTCGACGAAGACGTAACCGTCAAAGCGGTCACGGAACTGCAGCACCTCCTCCGGGTCCTTCATCGACATGTCGATGTAGGCGCGGCATGTAGCCTCATGTCCCAGAGACCAGTCCGCTGGGCAGTAGTAGTAGGCGTCATTCTCGGGCAGCGGACCCACTTGGTCCAGGAATTCAGTCTCTGTCATTGTGGGCGGCAAGTGCCGCATCACGATCTGCAAGTTAAGAGCTGTCATTACAAAATACACTCGGCCTGTGCGGTTTGTACAATACCTTGATAACGCGACTGGCTTTGTCCTTCTTCTCCTTGCGCCGATTCACCTTAGGTTTGTCCAGATTGCCTTTCGGCTTTTCCTCGGCAGTAATTTCAGACATTTCCGACGTTTCTCAAAAGTTTGTGTTTACATTCCAACCAAAGGCAACCGATAGAGATGACACTTTCCAGTAGTCTAAATAGAAAATATCGATGGATATATCGATATTTGTCCAGCTGTAGCCACGTCCTTTTAGCTGTTGCTTCCTCTTTCCAAGCACGATCAAGTTATAACAACTTTATGTTCCCGATGAAAAAGGATTCGTTTGGACAAAATGACAACCTTAACTTGCCCAGTGGGGCTGTCTCTGGAGTGCTTTGTGTGCGCCAAGAATAAGGTGCGCGCTGTGCAAGCAATGCGATCTGGCGCCAAAAATTCGACATCGGTAAAAAATAAGAGACTGCTCGAAAAAGAATTCATGACCCCCGAAGTTGTTTGCAAGGGCTGCAAGGTGCAGCGGTATTGCAGCTTGACCCATCTCCTGGAGGACCGCGCGGAACACGTAGACCTGTGCCGGGTGCTAAGAGATCTTTTAACTTTGCAAAAGCTGGAGCACCCGCTACTGCAGCATGGCGTGATCTCGAGCCCAGATCAGTTACAAATGGTCATCTCCCAGCTGAAACTTGTCCTCCGTGTCAAGCTCCGGCGTCCTCTTACTCCGCGGGAGCATCATGTAATCAGCAATCCAGGCATATGTGAGGTGTGCTTTAAAACCGGAGCGCCCCTAAAAGTCTGCAAGGATTGTGCAGGAGTCGCCTATTGTTGCGAGGACCACCGTCACCAGGACGCGAAAAAGCACAGTCCCAAAGAGTGCCGAACTCTAGCCCTGATCTCCAGTCCATTCCGGCAATTTGACTGTTTATTAAACCTAAAAAGCTTCCACCAGTGCGTTGACTTGAGCAGGAGTCACCTGATTGATGCCTTCTTCAAAGCCACGACCCTGAGGATTGATGATAATCCCCAGAACATTGCGGCTTGCTCCTCCTTCAGCGGAATTGCCAGCACGTGTCTGGCTTTAACGAATATTTCCTGGATCTCATATGAGTATAGCGCCGTTATCGTTTACGTGGTGGGAGCCACTGAGGAGCATCTGCGGTACTTTCAGGAGATGCACCTGAGATTCTTCTTTCTGCAGTACCAAAGCATACAAAATTTGGATTTGTACTTCATTGGACCCAATCTTCTGCCTAGAGAGTCTTCCTCCAAGAAGGTCTTTCGATTTCGGGGCCTGTTGCGGACCGTGGTAAAGCATTTCTTCTCTGAGACCTTCACCACCTTCGCGGAAACTATGAAGGTAGATCCCACAGTGATCCTCTTGCTGGAACCCGATTTTATCCACATGGGTACGGCCACGGAGCAACTAGTCAGCCAATTGGTAGGACAAAAGAACGGAGGCGCAGTGGATTTCGATTGGCAGAGTTGCCTGGGAACTCTCCTTCGGACATATGGCGTTCCAATTTGCTACACGTCTCCCACAAGGTTCCAGGCCATGGCAGACTTTACTGCCTTCCACATAATAGCTTTAATTAACAATGTAACTATAGAACGAGTGTACAACATAACCGAGAATCCATATCGGGAAATATTGCCACTGTACAATTTCTCGGACTTGCACAATGAGAGGATCATCTATGCCAACAACTACCTGGAGGTGATCTTCTCGAGTATAAAAAGGGTATAGTATTTGTTTCCAGGACAAGCACGGCAGCTCCGCAGTATTAAATATATATATAAGCATATGTTTCGAACAGGATTTGAAATGTCGCACTTTAATTTAAACATTTTTGGTAATTTTTTAAGAATAAATTGTTTACCTATTTCATAGCCTACGTTTAATAAGTATAAATGCTCAGTTTATCAATGCAGCAGCCACGGACATTACAGCTAAAAGGAAAACGATTACAATATTTTCGGTAGATTGTGTTGGATCTGTGAAGCCAGCCGAGCGCACGGATCTAGAATGTCTTCTTTGAGATGACAACGATTAGGTCGATTAGCCAATAGAACGATTGATGCAGGTCTCCCTCGCACAGATACGGCGCCTTCGTCCAGGACTCTACGCGAAAGCCGCAGTTCTCCAGCAGCTCCATGAACCGGCTGGCCTCTTCCTCGAACGACGTCTGCCGCCCGGTGCTCTCAAGGAGCGGGCGCAGTGGTAAGTGCGAGGTGTTCGTCTCGACGTAATGCATGTATGGAAGTACTAAGGCCACCACGGCTCTGCCATTGGGAGCGAGAGAAACGTGTATATCCTCCAGCAGCTTGAACGAATCAAAGCACCGATCCAGCACGTTGAGGCACAAGATCAACTCTACGTTCTGTAGTGCGCCAATTTCGTTGATTACGTTGAAATTCAGCTTCTTCAGCCGATCCCGCATGGTCCAGCTGGCCTCCGTGGCAAACACCCGGAGACCGGCACTGCCACTCAGCTCGGCAACGGTGTTTGCAACCCGCAGCGAAATCTCGCCATCCCCAGCGCCGATGTCCAGTAGCGTCACCGGTTCAACGGCAGATGCTGGTGAAAAGCCGCCCGCCACGAGCAGTTTGTGGAACTGCGCCTCCGACAGGATGAACATAGAGCCCCTTTTCAGAAAGCCATTGATGTCGGTCTGCGTCATAAAGAACTGGAGAATGGATCTTGCCAGGGAGTGCCACAAGTGGGTCCAAATGTTCGCCGAGAGGGCCTTTGCTCTTTCCAGCCAACCCAACGTTGTCGCGTCCGGCTCGAGGGCCACGAACTTGACCTGGAAGTGCTGGGGCAGGTCGTAGGCCAGGGAATACCACTGAAAGGCACGAAAAGACACATGAAACTGTAGCATATAACAAGAACAGGAACCAAATGCAAACCTTTCTGGTGTCTATGTTTTCCAGAGAGTTATCATTGTGGAACTTTGCGTGGATGACGCGGGCTAGAGTTCCTCGGGGACGATAAACAGCCATATTTTCTCATTTATTTACATGTTCTAGCTAAGTAAATACAGTTAGTTGGAATTTAGTGGGAACCCGGCCGATAACCTAGAGCTGGCACTCCCGATAGTTCATGGACTATCGCAATAGCAAAACTAAAACATGTAAGTGCAGCCAAGCGAAGAATATTTCGTTAAAGTCAAGGGCATCATTTATATTTTAAAATGTAAATTATATTTTTAAATGACAAGGGATGTTTCTGGTCAACCAGTTGGAAATACAGGTTGCGATAGTTTATCAGCTATCGATAGTGAAATACAGTTATGCGATAGTATATCTGCTATCAAAAGTTAAAGAATAAAAACATTATTTTCATGCTAGCTATTGCTTGTAATTGCTGAGAATTGCTAACCAAAAATATTTACTTTTTAGTTGTCTTGCATAAGTTAAATTTTAAGGCAATCCAGAAATAAATTAAACTCAATTAGGCAACCCGTCTCCGACCGTTTTGTGTGGTGTTCGATAAATCTTGGGCCTACGACACACGTCCACATTTTTTACCAGTCGGAGTAATGTATACAAAAATAAGCGGCGGCTGCTAATTTTTTGTTATTTTAATGAAACACAGTAGATGGAAATGAGTACAAACGTTGTTGTTGTTAGCATGGACGAGAAGGCGGCGGGCGACGACCTTCCGTACTTTCCGGAGAAGTTTCCGGGCAAGGTGTGCTGTTTATGCAACCTCGGGGAAAAAAGTGCCTTGGGACAGGGGACGATTCTGCAGCTGAAGGCGCCAGCGGACCTCAGAGATAAGTATCCCACCGATCGCATCAAGGAGGACGGATCCAGGCTGTACTATGGCCAAAAGCAAACATCATACGGTGCGGGCGAGTGCCACTACGAACTGGACAAAATTGGCCAGCCGGAGATCGTGCATCCCGCCGATTTTGTTGACGAGGGATTCGTTTACGTGCACCGAATGTGCATAATGTGGTCGCTGCGCAAGAGCCAGATATCCGATGCGGACGCCACGTACTTTGCGAGCAACTTTGGCGAGTTCATGGAGCAAAAGTGCAATTTCTGCGGCCAGTACGGAGCCTCCATCAATTGCAAGATGAACTGCCGCCAGGTGCACCACTGGCCGTGTGCAGCTGCCGCCGGCTGTCTGCTCATATTAGAGAGCTTCACGGTGTTCTGCACGGAGCATCTGAGCCAAGTGCCGGTTATATGTATGTATATCCATTCATTGAAATATAAATAGTTAATTATGCCTTTTGGGCACTTGCAGGTAGCGATAATAATGTGGAGTGTGTGACGTGCTCCTCCCTGGGCGACCTGTCCAAGCTGATCATGTGCAGCACTTGTGGGGATCATTCCCATTCAACCTGCATCGGACTGGCCAATTTGCCAGGTAAGCCAGAGCATCTACCTCACTTTTAACAAGACTTACTATATCTTTTTTGTACGTGTAGACACACGTTCTGGCTGGAACTGTGCTCGCTGCACGAAATGCCAGATCTGCCGGCAGCAGGACTCAAATGACCTCAAGTATGTGAAATGTGAGCAGTGCCAGAAGATCTATCATGCATCCTGCTGGCGACCTGTTATTTCGGCCATTCCCAAGTACGGCTGGAAGTGCAATGTGAGTAGCGAGCGGCTGAAGCGTGAAAAGTGTCTAAAAACCCTTCGCATTTTAGCGTTGTCGGGTCTGTACGGACTGTGGCTCGCGAACTCCTGGCGGCGGCAGCTCTTCCCGCTGGCATAGCCACTATACGATCTGCGATTCGTGTTACCAGCAGCGAAACAAGGGGTTTTCCTGCCCCATCTGCCAGAAAGCTTATAGAGCAGCATCCCACAAGGAAATGGTCAAGTGCAGCTGGTGCCACAAGTGAGTATGACTCACCCAAGACTCGAATAACAACTTAACCCACTGATGTCCCCCTCCTAGATTCGTGCATAGCACTTGCGACGAAGAGGCCGACCTGACGGCCTATCACAAAAAGAAGGAGCAGAATCCAGACTACGACTATGTGTGTCCGAACTGCAAGAGCAACTCCTCGGGCCCGGGTCAGACGCACCAGGCCATTGACTCGATTGTCCTCTCCGTAATGGACCATCCGACGGCAGATCAATTGAGCCTTCGGGAAATCGATATTGATCCGCTGGAGGGCAGGCCCAACATTGATCCAATCGGCGATGAAATCCAAAAGCTGCCCACGGGCAAGAAGAAGATGTGCCTCTCCAGTGTGCGCGGAAAGAGCGGCAAATTTGTGCTGCAGCGCATGGGTGTCCTGTCGCAGATGAGCAAGAAACGGAGCACGCGTGGCAAAGGACGCCTAGCAGGCACGTTGACCAACATCTCGAGCGACCGCTGCGTGAATCGCAGCATGGACACCGACCTCACCAGCGACAAGAAAATGCTGTTATGCTCGGCGCGGGACAAGTTCATACTGAGCCAGGACATCTGCGTGATGTGCGGATCCTTGGGCATCGAGAGCGATTCCGTAATGATCACCTGTGCCCAGTGCGGCCAGTGTTATCATCCGTATTGCGCTGGGGTAAAGCCCTCTCGCGGCATCCTGCAGAAGGGCTGGCGCTGCTTGGACTGCACAGTGTGCGAGGGATGTGGCAAGAAGAACGACGAGGCGCGTCTTCTCCTCTGCGACGAGTGTGACATTTCGTATCACATCTACTGTGTAAACCCGCCGCTAGAACAGGTGCCCTCCGGCAATTGGAAGTGCTCCTTTTGCACGCTGTGTCAGAAGTGCGGCCGCAACCCCACCGAAAAGAGCGAGTTCGGCGACTCCAACCAGCCCGAGTGTCCGCCCTGCGCCAGCCAGTCGGCGTGTCCGTTGTGCAAGAGCTCCTACAGCAGCGGCGAGATGATCATCCAGTGCGAGCTCTGTGAGCTGTGGTCCCACTTCCTCTGCGACACCATCAACGCTCAGCTGACTATCGACTATTACGACAATAATGTGTACAAGTGCTTGAAATGCCGCTGCGCGGTGAAAGGCGGCGGCCCGTTGGCTCTGATGGATGCCAAGGCGGGAAACGAGGACGGTGTCCTCACGGGAAAACCATCGGTTGGTCATTTCACCCAGGCCCCTGGCGATGTCAAGAGTCACCTCGCCTTGCCTAGCGATCTTCCAGAGACTGCTCCAGAGGCGATTCATTGGATCGATGGCGTGTGCCTTAGCGAAAGCGGCCTGAGCATGATTAAGTCCTTGTCCACGGAGATCAAGCGGAAGCGCAAGATGCGACAGACCGTTGGCAATGGCAAGGACGGACAGGAAGCCGCTGAGGCGGAAGCGCAGTGCGAGAAGTACAAGGATGGCATGGTCTGGGATGGGACGGAGAACCCCATTCCCGAGGGTTTCACCATATCCACCAACGACGAGGGCGTGCATATCTTGCGCAAGAAGCGTCAGCGAAATCTACAAAAACTGGGCATCGGCGGCTTCTCGGTGCGCAATCGCGGCCTGAAGAAGGACACCGAGGAGGCGGCGACCGCCGATCATCATCAGCTGAACTCCACCATGATGAGCATGGACAAGAAAAAGAAGATTATACGGAAAAAACAAAAGAACAAGCTCATCGAGGCCTATCCCGTATACTTGCAGGAGGCCTTCTTCGGCAAGCCCCTGCTGGAGTCCGGAGAGCTTGTAATGGGCGAATCTGATTCCTCTGACGAAATCGACGCCTCCATGAAGGTGTATTTCACGCGGCCCGAGGGCAAGAGTCCCGACCATGAGACCAAAAGCCCGGCCAAGACGGTAAAGAAGGTCAAGACTGAAAAGGCGGTGCCAGTGCCTTCGGATAACAAGACGGCGGCGGCAGTCGCCATTGAGCAAATGCCCATGACAATCCAGCAGAAAACAGTATCCAATGTTTTTGGTAATTATATCCACAATTCTCAATAAATTATTTATTTTTAATTCTTAAATTCGCTTTCAGATCCCTCACACAGCGAGGTTCTGGCCAGCCGGCATCCTTTGGATACCTTGGCTTCGCCGAATATCTCGGAACAGGACGTGACAACCGCCGCCAGCTCGATGAGTTTGGTTCAGACTGCGGATATTATTGAGAAACCAATGCGGTAATACAATTATTTCAATATAATAAATATAAATATAATATTTATTCAATTGCAGAGATTCGCCCGTAGTCCTGGTCGACAATTACATGGTGCCCCAGCAACAGTTGTCCCAGGATCAAGGTCAAAAGTTCCACAATCAGATATACTTGCCGGGGAATATCGCCCCCCAACAGATTCACCATTTCCATCAGCAACAACAACAACAACAACAGCCAACGGACCATCTGAGTGCACAAAACAAACAGAAAATGCAGGGCATGATAATGGGTCAGGTGGTTATGCAAGGGGAGAAGCGGGGTCCCGAGGAGGAGCAGCCCAAGATGGCAGAGCCCGTTGTGCCGGTTGAGAACATGAATGCCGGCACCCAAAAGACGGCCGAGAAGATGCGCAAGGATGAGGGTAAGGACTGCGGTTCCGCAATTAAATAATATCATCATGCGTTTATTTATCTTCCACAGACCTCGGCCTGATGGCCACCATTTCCGCCGTTTTGTATGCAAACACCGAGCATCCGAACCTGAAAGAGTTGTTCCCGAACTGGAACGATCGCTGCAAGCAGATTTTAAAGCGGTGGCGCTCACTGTGCAATGAAAAGAAGGCTCCATTCCTGCAAAAGGCCAAGGACAACCGTTCGGCATTGCGGCAGAGGCGAGAGCAAAATAAGATTCCGGCGCCGCCAGCACCAAAGCCGCAGAAGCAGGAGGAAATGGCCAGAGTGTGGAAGCAGCAGCAGCAGCAGCCAAAATTGAAGGAGGATCCGAATCAAACGAATATGTTTGTCACTTACAGTAAGTTAAAACTTTGCTAAAATACCCCTCCTTTGTTAATGTCACTCCCTCTGTTTCAGATGGCAATGCCTACGACATGGCGGCCACCTATGGTGGCCCGGTGGCGCAGCCAACTGCCAGTAATCCGCACCATGTGATGCCCAATATAAACGATAACTTGGTCTCCAAGGCCACGACCATCCAAAGGACAGCGACAGCCGTTCATGCCACTGCAGCCACCGTTTTGAAAATGGACAATCGCTTGGAACTGAATTCGGTGTATGGGTCCGAGCACATCGGCGATAAGAAGCTCAGGAATCTGCTGCAGAAGAACAGCGCGGAACCGATGCTAATGGGAGCGAACTCTGATTTGTTCCTTCCCAACGATGTCATGAGGCTGGGCGGCATGATGCAACAGAATCACACGGCCATCACACAGAACAATCCAATGTTGAGCATTAGTGGAAAGGCGCAGCCGTCGGAAGGCAGGGCCTTGGATCAGGACGTAAAGATGAACGAGCCGCCGGAGGGCACATCCGCTGCCTCGGTTGAATTGGAGAATGTTGGCTTTAGTGACCTGCTGGGCGGCCTCGGAGAAGGCGACGACGATGATCTACTGAAATCGCTTACCTCCGAAATGGGCGATGACTTTAATATCTTGGAGTATGCGGATCCTGACCTGGATGTGAATGTCCTCAACTCGCTGGACTTTGATGATAATGAAAAGTGTTCTACGTAGACAGAAAGCACCTGCACCTGAATCTGATTAAATAGAAATAAAGAAGGCAATATTTAATAATACGACACGCTTGTATCATTTTAGCGTTTATTAAAATAATAAGAAAAGTCGAAGGATGTGAAATAAATTTGTGAGAGCTAAACTAAAAAGTCGAACTATGGATTTTCATTAAACTGGTCTGTCTCTCTTAAAATATGAGAAACAAGAAAGAAAGAAACAAAATTATAAGTAAAACCAGTTTAGGGTTTAAAACTGGCAGAGATTTACCGCCGATCACCGATATCGGTTAATATCGATTTGTGATTTCTCATTTTGATTCACGGCGAAGTTGTACGCTTATTACCTTTTCACTTTCTTCAAGAAGAGTTGGGAAAGTAAAGCCAAATATGAACTGTTTTGGTCTTTCGCACACACTTTATATTATTTACTTGCTACAATTTTTAGTTAATGGCACTCATTCACGACTTAATCTTAAATATGCCATCTTAAAGCAAACACAAACTTCTAGTTTACAAAACGACACTTTTGGTAGGCATCGAAGAAAGTTTTCACCAGGCCTCTCTCTACATCACATCTGAAAATATATATCTTAAAAGCTTATCGACAGCAGACCAAATATGATGTCCAAAAGACAATGCGTGTTATTTTTTATACGAACAACACAAAGACTATGGAGGCATCAGCTTTTGACGATAAGTACGACCTCAAAGGTTCTGGCTGCTCGACCTCGGACAAGTTTGCCATAGTTTTGCACGGCTGGATTCAAAGCTGCTCTGACGAATGGGCCACCTCCCTCATTGAACGTAACGTATCATACTTTAATATTTAATTATTTTATACATTTAATATGGATTTCCAGGGCTCAGCTATTACCGCGGCGGATGCGTGATATGCATTGATTACAGTGTGGTGGCCAGTTTATCATATATGAGGTAAGCATGACTTGTATTACCAAATAAATTGATAAATTGATTGTAAATCCCGCCAGGTTGTATACGAACTTCGACACCCTCACCGGAGCCATAGCATCGATTATATTGACACTAATTAGGCAGGGATTCGATCCCAAGCGAGGTTACATGTTTGGTTTTAGCTTTGGCGGGCAACTGGCCTCAGCCGTAGGACGTTCGCTGTGGCCCCATCATATTATCGAAAGCATAGATAGTACGTATTTCGATGCACTGCCGTTAATAATAAACTAACAACTCCATTAGCCTGCGACATGGCCGGACCTGGTTTCGATCCCATTGCTGTGGACCACTCGAAGGCCGGCAGACACGTGCAATGCTTCCATTCCAGCCGTGACAAAGGCACCTTTGTGTACTCCTGCCACCGCAACATTATGCTGGGCAGCTGCGGCCTCAAACAGCCCTCGGTGGCCAGCCAACTGCATTTGGGCAGCCATGGACTCTGCGTGGATATATACATCAATACCTTTGATTATCCCTTTTACGCTTTGAACGCCACGCCCTCCGAATGCTGGTCCTTGCAGAAGGCAGCAAAGATACCGGAGGGTTACACGGTGGGATACGAGGAGAACTACGATAGCCAAATCACGGGGCAAATCTTTGTACCAACTAGTCTGCATTATCCGTACAATTTGTCCAAAAAAGAACTGCTCAGGCTGTTGGCGAAGAAATGATTCCTATTGTAAATATTGCCGCCAAATGATGGATTCACTTTAAAATATCTCGTGTGATTTATTAGATTTCAGCTCATACTTGTTTTTGCAGTGTAGTAGTTTGAATTCACCAAAAATATATGTCAAATCAAATTTGAATTATATATTATATACACTTTATAGGTAAACACCAGCTATGTATTCATGCATAAGCCTACTGATTGGGGCAGTCATTGGGCGACTGCTTCTTGTTGCCGCCGGGAGCTTTGTTCTGACTCTTTGCTGGCGGGGCATCATCCTCGTCATACTCGTCCTCCTCGTTCTCGTCGAACTCCTCCTCATCCTCGTCATCCTCATCATCGACGATGTCGCCGGTGAAGTAAAGCACTGCTTTTGGAATAATTCTGGCGCGCAAGAAGTGACCAATTTCGAAATCGGTGGCCAATATCTGGGGGAATTATTCAAATATGATGAAAAAGAGCCACTGAAACTGCGACTGCTGCCAGCTTACCTGCTGAGATTCGTCATCGATTTCCTCTTTGTCGGTTGGAACCTCGGGGGGATTGAAGAAATTGAAGAAGGAATCGGTTGGGACCTGCTTGACAATGGTGCGCACAGCGCCGCGCTCCTTATGCTTCTGCTTCTTCCTGATGGTCTTCACCGTCAGGTTCATCTTCTTCTCCCAGTTAATGTTGCAGCCCTACATATGTAAACACATCGATTACACAGGGCTCAAAGGGAGCAGTCTAGGCAAGCTACATACCGTGCACTTGTAAATCTCAGGTCCTTCGAATGCAAACGGATCGTCGGGATCGACCGTCGATTTCAGGACGTACTGTTTTGTGAGAACCGAGTTTGTGAAGAACTCATTCTTATCGAAATGGAACTCCAGGGTGTACGAATGCTGGAGAAGAGTGACAGCCGGTTAGCAAGGAAATGCAGTATGGAGCAGAGAGTTACTTACCCCATCGACGTATTTAATGGATATATCGGTCAGCTTGCGCATTACTGGCTCGTCATGGGGTTGAACCATCTCGGAAAGAATCGCCGTATTGCGGAACACGGTTAGCCAGAAGCCGGGGATGCCCTTGGCGTCCTGTGGAATACTTTTGAAAGCCTTGAGGGAATCAAGGAAGGGCTCGATATCGGCCTCGTTGTCGGTCGCATGCTCCGGCTCCTTCCAGTTGGGCTTCTCCGTGGCAGGATCCACCGTGCCCTCGACGACCTCCTTGCGCTTGTCGAACAGCGGTTGATATTTGAGCTGGTACTTCTGCTCCAGCTTGTACACCTCTTCGAAGAACTCGGCCTCGATTTTCAGGTGCTCCAATTGCAGATTCTTCAGAAACACAATTCTGTTTTGAATCGGAGCGGGCATCGCCTTTACCATTTCCTGCAAGTACTGACGCCGCAGCACAGAGCTCATGTACGCGGGCCTGCGGGCGGGTTGCCAATTAATAATTGTTAGTGCTGCCCTTGCTGCGAATGTCGTCACCATCACTACTCACATATTCTGGCAGTCAGAGCCAGACTTCTCGTCTTCGACCTCATTGCAGGACTCGGTGTCCACGTTTCCCTCTGGCGGAGCGTCCATTATACGGTAAATGCGGATTTCACTGGAATGCAACAGAAATTCACGTTAAGCAAATGCCAATTTAGGGCGCATTTCTGCAAAAATTTTCGATGATGTACAGGCTTGCACTCGCATATGTATGTACATACATAAGTATTCGGGGAATTGCATCAGTAAAGGAGTCTCATACCCAAGGGCCGTGCAAAAACCGAATTACATGCACACATACATACTTATTTATACAACTAAATACTATAATGCCAGCATTTTCACAGACGTAGGGCCGTTATAAAAACTAATACGCCATTCCGGCCCATGCACAATACGTACATATATACATACATACGTATGTACTTATATGTATGTTCGCAAATTACCACACATTGCGTTCTTGGAAAACACGTGGTGGTGCAAACTCGCCTTCGGCTTTGGCGGAATTAGCTGCCGTCTTCCGCTGGAATCTGGCAGGGCGTACACTATTTGGGCGGCCAACAAACTGCCCTTTCAACGGGGTTTTATTCACACAGAATTGTTTAAAATTAACAACTAACCTTCAATAAGAACTGCGACACGATGAGCGAACGACGCCGAAATTTTTTGAAAAGGTGGTCCGTTAGAGGTGGAGAAACATCGATGCATCGATGATTTACCACATTTTGGAAACATCGATATTGGTTGGGCACTATCGATATATTTGATAATCGTATTTAAAAATGTTTTACCTCTTGTACTTTTACCTCTAGGAACTGGGGAAAATGGGGACTACATCAACGAAAAACTAAAACTTACGAGAAACTTTAAAAGTGTTTCGAACGGGAAACTATATTTATCATATATGGAATGGGGAATGAACCTACCCAAACAAAAGAAAAAAAAAAAAAATATTTTTGTATAAATTTAACCATTTATTTATAATTTTTTCTTAACCATAGTAGGACTAATAAAAAAATAATAGTTGTTGAAGTTAATTTAATTTTTAAATCAACCTATACATTTTCGTAAAATTTTTAAATTTTTTAAACATAACATCGGATTTATTATAACTACTTGATTGGCATAAACCTGTTTAAACGGTTTTTCAAAATTGTAAAAAAAAGGAAATTGAAAGGGAAGTGATCAAAACCGTACTCTTCTAAAGTTAAGTAGAGCCCTAAGGCAGTCCAATGAAGAAAATAGGATTTTAATTTAAAATAATAGGCTTGAAAGGCAACATTTATGTGTATATACATATGTACATAACAACAAAGAGATGAGATTAATTTCTTTAATGTATGTTTATGTATATTGTATGGTATATTTCCTATTAATCTGGTGTCTTGATAATGCGGTGGTAAATCGAGAATCAGTCCATTAAAAGCACTTGCCTCGGAATATACACACATATAATTATCATGGAAATATATTTTTTATTTACATATATTTCCTTCGTTCTTTATGGATCCATTGCTGAGCCCCACGGTAATAAATCCTTGTGTCTGCTGCAGGATCCTCCAAGTCAATGCGGGCCATTCTGTCTTACGGCCCTGAAGCCAATGATGGATCACATTGCCATTCACCAGCAGGAGTGGAGCCCTTGCGATGCTGCAAAGGTAAACGAGACCCAATCGAAGCTGGACAGGATAGGAGAACAGCAAGCTTCCGTGACGGAGACCTTATCCAAACTTGAGACGTCTATACAAGTCAATAATACTGCTTGGAAGAAGGACTTTGAATCAAGGCTGGAGAATTTTCAGTCGCAACAAAATAAGTTGGAAAGCCAAATTGCTCTTATACTAGAGGATCTATCAAGGATATCTAAAAAACTTACCCTTATGAAGTTTAAGCTAATAGGCACAACATATTTCTACATTGAGGACAGTATAGAGCAGTCCTGGATTTCTGCTGAACGTTCCTGTGGCGAGATGGGCGGCCACCTGGCGAGCTTCCAAAACGAAGAAGAATTTGATGCCATCCAAGGTATGCTCGGGTATAACCGATGGTACTGGGTGGGCATCAATGACCGAGATAGAAGTGGCCAATACGTGTCTGTGGCCTCAGGGAGGCAAGCACCCTATTTGGAATGGGGGTATGGCGACCCGGATGACAGGGATCACAGTCACAATTGTGTCCTTATAGGTAGACGAAAAATGTGGGATTCCGGATGCAACGACAAGAATCTTTTTATTTGCCAGGCAGACGATAAATTCTAGTTAATAACTAAAAACAATAATCTTCCTGTATATCTTTAAAAATGAAATAAATAACAAGAAATTAAGCTAACTTCCGGAAAACGATGTTATTATTTGAAAGTGAACTGAAAAGCAATTATAACTAAGCTTTTCTTATTTTTCTCAATATTATACCTTTAAATAATTAAAATCTTAATGGCGAATTGAAATAACTACGCCTTTTAAAAATTCCTTGCAATTTTGAACGATGAAATCCCTTAAATTATATTTATAAAAAGTGGGAATATTTTTATTTTTTAACGAACATGGTCAGATCGATACAGACAAAAATGATAATTTTATACAATTACACATACATATGTATATGTACATAAGTAAATAAAACAAATGAAAGAGCGCGGACCAGGGCTGGGACAAACAAAAAACGAGCGAGGTGCCTTCTGCCAACCCAACAGACAGTTTCTCCGCGTTTAACTTTCCGATTTCGGTTTCCTATCGATTGCTCTATTTTCTAATAAACAAAAAAGGTTTAAATTAACCTTTTTCTTAAAATATGTTGAAATACATAAAGAAAAAAAACATTATTTATTTATTTGATTATTCTATGATATCCGTTATACAAATATTTGTATGAAGCATAAATATACACGGATATATTATGATTCTTAAAAATCATATAAATTATACATTTAATAAATTAGAATTTCTAAATATTAGGAATAACTTATGTAATGTAAACAGCTGAAAAACGAAACGAAGGCCAATCACTTTAAGTGATTTTTAACTCCAAACGATTGTTTTCTATTATTACTTTTATCGATATATATACAAATATAAATTATTTGAATAAAATAAAAATAAACTTTTTAAAAAGGTTGTCTTACACATTATTTACACAAAAATATATGCTTAAACATTTAAAAGCTGTATATAAAACACGATTTGATCACGGTCTTTCATGGATTTCATTACAACTATCGCATATGCACTGCAGCCCTATGTAAATTTTAAGAACTCTCCACATAGCGAATTTTAAAGTGTTTTGCATATTTAGCCATGGCTGTTGTTAATTCGACAATAATATTCATGCATTTACCAGACAAAAGAATAGATTTGTCAAAATGTCAAAGAAAAAAATTGTTGGTAAAATACCATAAGTTTCCGCCAATTTTGTTTGCAAATACATTTAGTACTTGATGAAATATTTTCAATAAATCTTCAAGTTGGCAACATGCTATTCGTATTTACATATAAACATATTTATTTATGTATGTTTGTAACACACATAGTTCGCGGGCGTTTTTTAACTGCTTTATAAACTTTGCACAGAAACAGTAATTTCGTGCGTTCACAAATGCCGAAGGAGAAATTATCATAAAATGGTATCATGGGAATTAGGGTGCTAATTGCAATAAATATATCACTGGCGGATTGGTTTTCCAAAATACAATCGGTATTCATGCGTCCCCTATGCGTTACATTTGATTTCAATTACACTTTTCATTAATACAACAGTCTTTCCCCCAACTCGCGATTCCAAAGTATATACAGTGGAAAATCATTTTGTATTACTCATGCGCCTTTAATATGATAGTTTTATTTTATTCGTACAATTGAAAAGTTCACTAATAATAAGCTGGAGAGGAGGAGCAGTTAATAAATTTCACAAAAAAAAAGCAGAGCAGAAAGGACGTGTTAGTTAGCACACAGTGGATCGTCGGTGATTTGCGAGTTCAAGGCGCTTGCTCAAGTAAATGGAATAAAATTCGTGCTGTGTCTGGGGCTGCGCGTAAACATTACATTTTCCCCCCGTATCAGAGGCATTCCCGATGTACATTGGCGTATGTATGAATGTGTGATTGTGTGTCTCTTGTTGGGGACTGCTTCTCTTTGGGCCGCAGGCTGACCCACGGATCGAACAGAACCCTTTAATCCATCAATGTTAGATAATATGCGCGATTCCAGTCATCCTTTGCATACATATCTACATTTGTACATCGTAGATATAAATGTATCTGCATGCAGTTCTTTGTGTACTGGCCGTGTAGATATGTTAATCTGCGGAATGATGTACATATGCAGGTGCAGCGAACCCCAATCGATGAGTACAGATTTAAGAACTTATCAATGAGCCCCCCCACTGGAGCTCGTTTTCGGGTCAAGCCGAGATGAGAACTGATCTCGATAAGCTCTCTCTCTCACTCTCTTGGCCGTGTGTACATACATATTTGCAGCCAAGAGTCGTCGTCCCTGTGTATCTACATGGACTTTAAGTGATAGGGAATTGAGCAACCTCTGATTTCCCCCCCCAAAACTTGCTGTGGCTGCATGACTAAATGGTATATGCATGTTTGTTTTGGTATTTATTTTCCCTTTATCAGTGGCGCGCTATGCTAAAAAATACAGTGGCGCTGAGTGTTGTTCGCACTCGGGCAGGATTTCATGCAGTCAGCTGTTTAAAATGTATCCGCCCATAAAGCGGTTATATAAAAGGTTGTATCTTCTTTATCTGCCAATATATTTTTTAGGTAGAAACATGCTATTTCCCGGTTATATAATCAAACCCGTGACATAACATAACGCCTGAGAATAAGCAGTACCGTTATCTTGTGCTCACAACCAGAGTGTAAACCGATAATCGCAAAAAGATCGAAAAACAACTTTTTATCTGACCTGAAAATGGAGCATAACCTGAAGGTTTGCTTTTTGGTTAAGTCATCTTAGCAGAATTAGTTTGTGTTAGTTGGTCATGTGGTAATATACTACTAATATTATGCAAATAATGTGATTCGGCCTCCCGGAACTAACGGTATCTTCGATCACGGGTTATCAAATGCAAGGTGCGGCAGATATAAAAGGAAAAAGAAAGTATGAAGCCTTTATGCTGCTTTATCAGATATATCCCATTCTAAACCAAAATGGAATTATTATCGCCGGGAAAATAAATGACCTGACTTAACAGTTTATTAGGTTTGGAGTTTACGTGTTTCTGGTATCGTCGGGCATGCCTTTGATCGTTTTGATTTTTTTTCGTTTGATTTCTGATAAGAAGTGTTTATATTAATGACTATTCGTCTCCCTTCTAGAGTGCCTTAAAATAACAAATATGCCAGATAGATTTCAAGTCACAAAAGCAGACGAAGACACCGTATTGGACTATCAACAGGATGAATCAGCGAGTGGAAAACTTCTCGGCGACATCCACGATGAAACGCTAGGTGAGTTCATTTTTAGGTTCCTTTTCGATTATATTATAATTAATTTAAAATAGTAATGTACAAGAGGTTATACCATTTCCAATGTGAAGTTTGAAACTGGGAAAATATGCCACTTTAAGGACTTTTTCCTAAGCTGTAGCTTCAAGTTGATTTAAAACAGGCTGCTTAGATTTTGACCCTCTATCGAAAGACTACTGTAGTGGCAGATATAGAGCTTATGGGCCTGCAATTCAATCCTGCGCTGCCCCAATTTGTAAAAGTCCTGGATGCCCTGCTGACACATTTCCTCGCAGCAGCTGTAAGGCAAAGCTCCCTTTCCTTGTACCTGTGGAAAGCTCCTAGCGGGAGAGAGAGCCCAGGCAGAGCAGCTTTTGCCTTTCCAGCGGATGCTGGGCGAGAGTGCCGTGCTGCTGCTGGGCTGCTGGATGTCCTGGCCAAGTGGTGGGCCAAGGAATGAATATACACCTGCACTGTCGCTCTCGGCTTCCGCTCTCGCTCTCTCTCTCACTCTCTCGGTGGCTGGAGGAGTCTGTGTGTGTATTAAGAATGTGTGTAGACGACAAAAGCTTTCGATTTCATCTCAATTGAACGAACGCTCAGGGTCCTGGGCAACATAATTTTTATTCGGCCGAATACCAACAGTTTTTCTTAGTTTTTCTATTAATCCGAACGAAAAGTAGCATACATCTGAGCGTTTTCGCTCTCGCCTAACATAATTTTTGGAAAGAATCTTCTTTCGAATAATACAAAACCAAAAATAAAATAAAATACAAAAATAACAAAAAAAAAAAAAAACATGAAAAGCGACTTCTTTTTGAGCACCTTTAACATATAACAAAACCATACTTTAACAATCGACGAAATTCTAACAATAATCAAATACATACATGGATAAAAGTGCGTTCAATTACCAACCAAGTGTGTGCTGTCCCCGGAATCCAAAAATCACAATCGGATGACGAACTCTAGACTGTTTTTCCCTGCATTCCCCTGCAAAGGCGTTGAGCTATTCATTTCGTAACAATTTGCTGCTGCAGCCTCCGTCTCTGCTCTTTTCCGTTTCATTTTTCTGTTTTTTTTTTTTTTTGCTGCCGCATTACGGCAAAAAGTAAGACTACGACGACGCCTATTTACCGCCCCAAGATGTCGGGCTTTGAAAATCCTTGACCTAAATTAATCGGTTACATACTTTTTTTTTGTGCCAGGCCTGAGCTGCTGGCACAACTTTCGTGGCTGCGAGTGCACACAGCATCCCCCTTTCAGCAGCATCCCGTTTCCTGCTCATTTAAAATCCACACTCACCTCTGGAGCTACCCGGGGGAGTTCCCCCGCTCAAAAGAAAAAAAAAATCCATTCCTTGCCCAAAGTCCCAAATCTCGAGTGTGTGTAGCAGAGATATGTGCGGGATATATACACTGCCGCCGAATCGGCCACGCCTTACGGTTATATAATGCTAATGCAGATGAAATATGTGCAGAGTTCCCATCCGAGTCCCCTTTAAGCTATGGCCATTAAGTAAATTCTCGTTCGCATTCCACATCTAGTGTTACCTAATTTTAAGTGAGAAAAGTGCAATATAGAGCCCAGAGTTTGAAGCCAAACACACAACGTTAACATGCAAAGTAACAAAGATGCAAAAGATGATTCGGATGAAATGGAAATAATACCATCCGAACACAATGGTACAGTTCACGACACAAAAAATGAAGGTAGCGCGAATCAGTAATTAATAATATTCTATTAATATTCCTAACAATTAGGACTCCTCATTTTTTAAGCACCCTTTATTAAGTTTATTGGTTATATTTAGGTGTATTGCATAATTATACAAATTCCTTACTTTTATTTACCTTTTCACAGACTCAGGTGATATCCACAGGGCTGAAGAGAACCAGAAGTCCAGCATCGACCCAAATCTTTATCTCTACGATGATGATTTGGCGACCAGGCCCCATATATCAACATTCATTTCATCAATTGCCAATTATGAAAACACGATACCAGCGGCCACCGATCCCGATGCAAAGCCGGCAGCTCCATCGGCTCGAATGGGTATGTTTCGCCACAAGTTAATTAACTTGGTTGTTTTTCTCATATTGAAAGGCATTCACAACACAAAACTACATATAAAAAATGCAATACCCTCAGCCTCACAAAGCTGTGGAAGGATGATTAGTTTAATCTCCTCAATGCGGGATTCCATATATACATTGGCTGATCACATTCTTCAGAATGAATTTATGAAATATATGATTTAATGATATATGTATATATAACTTATGAAATATTATCGTCAACGGGGTAAACATTTGTAACTCGGTTTTTAAAACCCAAACACTCTTTTCTTAGCCCATTGGCAAACATTTAGCGAGACTGTAGTCATATTGTTTCTAAGAATAATTACGAGTATTTTGCGATAGTTTCCTTTTTCTTATCGTCTGAATACTTTTTAATATTTATTATTATAATATAATTATAATTTCAGTCAGAAGTTTGCAACGCAGTGAAGAAAATCAGATTTTATAATACAAAATAATATTTTTCTAAGTCAAGGAATCATTTTCGACCCTATAAACCATATATATTCTTGATCAGCATCAACAGGGGAAACTTTCTAGACATGTCCGGAAGAAATCGATTTTTTTTGTCATTTTTGAAAAATTTTATAAGGGGTAACATCATTAAAATTTGCAAAAATGGCAAAAAATTTAGATTTCTTAAAATTTTAAATTTGGTATGCAGTTTTTTTAAATTGATAAAAACTAACACAAAACTGCTTTCCGAATCGAAATTAATGCATTTTTGGCTTAGTTATGATATATTTTAATTGTTACCTGCAAGGCTATACAAACTTTGGCTGGCCAAAGTTAGCCTTCTTTCTTGTTTTATATAATATAAATTATTAGTACATTTATGGAATCTGTGGGATATTGCATTTTCTACCCTCTGAGGCACTCATTATGCTTAAAAAATAATCAAATTATTTAACAAGTGGTACAGAGTTCACTAACAAACATGGCCATCAAATGTCTCGATTAAAGGTACCCTAATTGGAGTGTTCTTGCCATGCATTCAAAATATCTTTGGTGTCATATTGTTCATTCGATTAACATGGGTTGTTGGAACGGCTGGCGCCGTGTGTGGATTCTTAATTGTGTTGACCTGCTGCTGTGTGGTAAGCGAGCGCCCGCCCCTTACCCCATGAAACCCTCTTGGTCACGTTTATGAACTCTTTTTCCAGACAATGCTAACCGCGATCTCGATGTCGGCCATTGCAACGAATGGAGTGGTGCCGGCGGGAGGGAGCTACTTCATGATATCACGGTAACCTTTTATACGATGGCTATAAAGTGAAAGCATTTTTAATTGAGTTTTCCCTTGAACAGATCCCTTGGCCCTGAGTTTGGTGGAGCGGTGGGGATGTTGTTTTATACGGGCACCACACTAGCAGCGGCGATGTACATCGTCGGTGCGGTGGAAATCGTATTGGTGGGTTCTGAAAAATACATAAACTTGAAACCATCCATTACATAAATAATGTTCATGGTCTGCAGACATACATGGCGCCGTGGGCATCGATATTCGGGGACTTCACCAAGGATGCCGATGCGATGTATAACAATTTCAGGGTCTACGGCACTTTACTGCTCATCTTTATGGGTGAGTTAAGCACTTGACATTCAGTTTCAGTTACGCTAAGAGAAGACGTTAATGTCGGTTGTCCCATTAAGGTCTCATCGTGTTTGTGGGCGTGAAATTCGTCAATAAGTTCGCAACGGTGGCTTTGGCCTGTGTCATCCTGTCGATAATAGCGGTGTATGTGGGAATATTTGACAATATCCATGGCAACGAAAAGCTATAGTAAGTATGCCTTAATTACTTTCCCTTTGAATGATCCTTGAGCGCTCCATCTGCTCCCTCATTGCAGCATGTGTGTTCTGGGTAAGCGCCTTCTGAAGGACATCCCCATTGAAAACTGCACAAAGGAAGACACGTTCTTGCGCGACATATACTGCCCAGAAGGTAGATGCGAGGAATACTACCTAGGTAAGGCCCTACCCAATGCAAATACGTCTTCAGCTGGCTCTAATCATGGCTCCACGCAGCTAACAATGTGACCAAGGTGAAGGGCATCAAGGGTCTGGCTAGCGGCGTTTTCTACGACAACATCTTCCCCTCGTTTCTGGAGAAGGGACAGTTCATATCCTACGGCAAAAACGCAATCGATATCGAGAACACCAATGACCAGTCATACAATCAGATCATGGCGGATATAACCACATCGTTCACCCTGCTCATCGGCATCTTCTTCCCATCGGTCACAGGTAGGAGGAGTTAATCAGATATATTTTTATTCGGAGCTAAATGTATCGAAACTATACCCAGGCATTATGGCTGGATCCAATCGATCGGGCGACCTGGCTGACGCTCAGAAGAGTATACCCATTGGAACGATATGTGCCATTCTGACCACCAGTACCGTCTACCTATCCAGCGTAATGTTCTTCGCCGGCACCGTGGATAATCTCCTGCTGAGGGATAAGTGAGTACAGCGGGCTTTCGTCTTCATCGGGAACGTATTGCTGACCGTTTCCTTTATTCCCAAGATTCGGTCAATCGATCGGTGGCAAGTTGGTTGTTGCAAACATTGCCTGGCCAAATCAGTGGGTCATATTGATTGGCTCCTTCCTGTCCACCCTGGGAGCTGGCCTTCAGAGTCTGACCGGTGCTCCCCGTTTGCTGCAGGCGATAGCCAGAGATGAGATTATCCCGTTCTTGGCTCCTTTTGCCAAGTCCTCAAGTCGTGGCGAGCCCACCCGTGCCCTGCTCCTGACCATTTGCATTTGTCAGTGCGGCATTCTGCTGGGTAAGTCCTTAACAAGGGTTTCTTTTTAGACACTCTAACACCTTGTATACCTTCAGGCAACGTGGACTTGCTGGCCCCCTTGCTGTCCATGTTCTTCCTCATGTGCTATGGCTTTGTTAACCTGGCCTGTGCCGTGCAAACCCTGCTGAGGACCCCCAACTGGAGACCACGCTTCAAGTTCTATCACTGGAGCTTGTCGCTGATCGGCCTGACCCTGTGCATATCCGTCATGATCATGACGTCCTGGTACTTTGCCCTGATTGCAATGGGAATGGCCATCATTATCTACAAATACATTGAGTACCGAGGGTGAGTGTGAATATCCAAAAGAGGCACTTGACTCGTGCTAAATCGATCCGAATTGCAGCGCTGAAAAGGAGTGGGGTGATGGCATTCGTGGAATGGCTCTCACTGCCGCCAGGTACTCGCTCCTACGTCTGGAGGAAGGCCCACCGCATACGAAAAATTGGCGTCCCCAAATTTTAGTGCTATCGAAGCTCAACGACAATTTATTGCCAAAGTACAGGAAGATATTCTCGTTTGCCACCCAGCTGAAAGCTGGCAAGGGATTGACGATCTGTGTGTCTGTGATAAAGGGCGACCACACCAAGATATCCAACAAGGCCGTGGATGCCAAATCCACGTTGCGCAAGTACATGACCGACGAGAAGGTGAAGGGATTCTGCGATGTCCTTGTCGCCCAACAAATTGGCGAAGGCCTCAGTTCAGTGTAAGATCAGGGTAAAGTCATAGTTGAAGAGTTTTGCATTGAAATCGGAAATCGTTTTGCAGCATCCAAACCATTGGACTGGGTGGCATGAAGCCCAACACAGTCATCATTGGCTGGCCTTATAGCTGGCGGCAGGAGGGCCGCAACAGCTGGAAGACGTTCATCCAGACGGTCCGCACCGTGTCCGCCTGTCACATGGCCCTCATGGTGCCCAAGGGCATCAACTTCTATCCAGAGTCAAACCACAAAGTAGTATTTACCGCAGACACTCCCTACTGTGTTTTATATTTACCTTTTAAATCCCAATTCAGATTGGTGGCAACATTGACATCTGGTGGATTGTCCACGACGGTGGCCTGCTCATGTTGCTGCCCTTCCTGCTGAAGCAACACCGCACTTGGCGCAATTGCAAGCTGAGGATCTTCACAGTTGCTCAAATCGAGGACAATTCGATTCAAATGAAGAAGGATCTAAAGACATTCCTGTACCATCTCCGAATCGAGGCCGATGTCGAGGTGGTTGAGATGGTAGGCAATGCTAGCGATGCAGCACACTTTGCCAGTATTTACAAATATTCTTTCCCAAACAGAACAATAGCGACATCTCTGCCTACACCTACGAGAGGACACTCATGATGGAGCAGCGTAATCAGATGCTAAGAGCATTAGGTTTAAATAAGAAAGAAAACTCCAAAGTGGTAAGTAGTGTTTAGGCTTCCAGAAGCCCCATCGATTCACGACATCTGTAATACTTAAAAGTTAAGAACATCCAACGCTCATTGTTATTTGATTTGTACGACCATACTGCACATTTATACTTGCGTTTACTTTAATCTTTATTAGCCTATAGTTATTTAATTCGTTCCGTTCTGAAGATTACGTCTCTTGAGTTGAGTAATTATTAAGATAAAACCATCATGTTGGCCTTTGTTTCTCATGTATTCTTGCGAATTAATCACATTACTACTTCTGAGAACCAAATTAAAAACCTAACAATTTATATATTTATCGAAAATCAAAAGGTTCAGACTATAATGGACTTTAAGGAAACTCCCAGTGATAATAAAATGTCTTTGGTAAAGAGTATAAACAGAATGCATATAAATATATCCAGATACAAACTTATTATTCCCCCTGACTGTGTCCAACTCAACTCGACTCGACTCATCGGTGCAGCAGCAGCATGTGTGTGATCCATCTTCATCTCCATACTACATACATATCATCAACTCCTAAGTGTTGTTGTGTCAATGTACCATGTTGCTATGCTCACGCTCTCTTCTATCTGTTGTAACTATCTATCGAAATTGTAAATTACTCTCCACACCAAACTATTGGAAATGCTTTAATAGTAGTAGCCTTTATCAGCAGAGAAACTTCCGAGCATAATTCTATCATAAGAATATCTTTAACTAAGAGATACAATTAAAAATATTACTTTAAAGTCAAAAAGGTGTCATTATATTTTGTGGCCTTTCTTTTCGGCTGCAATTTAAGTTTATTTAAAATCCACAACGTTTTTTAACCCACAATTTTTAAAAACGATTCCCCGTTTGTTATAATTTAAAAAGCTTTTTGAATACTTAAGGCACTATAACCGCTTAATATAAAATAATTGTTGTGCTCAGCAATTCAAAAGATATATCTCTGGTATCTTCAATATCAATGTATCCCGATATGTAACTGCTAGGGACAGGCCCAATCCTACGAATATATATGTATCTGCTTAGTGGTATGCATCCCGAGAACTACATAGCTAACCGCTCCTCCACTGATATTGGCCCTCTCTAGTCTACTCTTCTGCAACCTATTTTTCTCATGCTCCTCATACTGGTAACATTTTCAGGTTCAAACAATTGTAGACCACCATTATGACGCCACCAAAACGGCGTCTAAAGTTCGCTTCGCCGATCCAACTATAGAAGAAATACAACACCACGTATGTACTGCTTTTTAAGATATTTAGTTACCATATTGTCTCTAATATCTCGTAAATGTACATAAGCATACCTATAATAATACTACAGTATAGTTAAGTAAGCCCCATAAGAAGCCATGTAGATGAAAATTGAGAATATTCCTTGGTTGATATTCGTTTTTGGTTGGCTTTTTACCACTTTTGATTTTTACATAAAGTGTTTAGTTTTTTAAATCAACGGCACTTTGTCATTTCTAATTTGGGAACTCTTTCATCCGGGATGTAATGGTGTTTTTGACTTTAACTCCTCTGCAGGATTCTCAGAACGACGAGAAACGTAACTCAATTGATTTGGATGGTCCCGAGAATGGGGACGTACCCGAGACTACATCTAGCAAGGATGAATCGACAGAAAAAGCCGACGACGGAGGAGACTACAAGTCCAGTGTGAAACCGTACGGCATAGCATCGAGTGTTCGATTCCCAGGACAAGTTTCTAATTAATTTACGCATTTATCTTTCACAGGGATGAGTTCAATGTTCGTCGCATGCACACAGCAATAAAACTAAACGAGGTTATTGTAGAAAAGTCACAGGATGCCCAGTTGGTCATAATGAATTTACCAGGACCACCTAGGGAAGTGAGAGCGGAGCGTGAAAGCAATTGTAAGATCCTCACCTAGAAATACTCACAAAGCAAACCTAAACCGATACTTCTCCCTCTTGTAGATATGGAATTTCTGGAGGTATTAACAGAGGGCCTCGAGAAAGTGTTAATGGTACGTGGCGGAGGCCGAGAAGTTATAACAATTTACTCTTAAAGAGAGCATTAATCGCTCAGTTTTATAAGAGTTCGCAACAACACTAGACAAGTTTAAGAATCAATCAAATTTTTAAAAAGAAGGTTATTAATTTGTTATATTCAATCATATGTCCAAATATTTTATTTTTACGTAAATAAAATATCAAAAAATTGTAACAATAATAAATCGTATGGATTTTATTGTAAAGGGTTCTTCCCCATTCCAGGTGCAGCCATAGCAATGCAGATATTATTCGTTGTCTGTGGTTACGCTTATAGTTACTAGTAGCTTAAAATTTCAAATGTATCTTTTACATGCTCTGGAGCGCCGAGATACACATCTGTAGAAACGCCGAGTGTGCCCTGTCCAACACTGGCTCGAGCGTTTCTCCCGACTTTTGTTATTCCAAGCGTAGCGGAGTTGTGCGTTTTATTACCTTTCGATGGCTGAGAAATTTGTGTGGGCAAAGTAGGCTCGTCCGACCGACTGAAATTTCTAAAAAATACTCAAAGAACATTGGAAATTCTCCGGAGATCTTCCTTCCACATCGTAAACCAGATTCATGAATTCTGAGGCTAAGGACCTGGACTTGAGAAGGGTTCGTATTTCCCGGGCCTGGTGTGTGAAAACCTTTCTGTTTATTTTGAACACGCAAGCAACTTTTTGGTATCCGTCAAACAAAAGAGCCGAAAGATATGCATTTGGGTTGATTTGTTGATGATTTTCCCCCCCATAATATTCTTTCTTTGCCGCCACAGGGCGATGTAGAAAGACCGCAGTTCGAGGCGGTCACCACCTTGTCGGACTCTCAGGCCATTCGCAGCGTTGACTTTCATCCAAATGGAAAGCTGTACGCGGTGGGCTCCAACTCCAAGACATTCCGCATCTGCCAGTATCCCCAACTGACCAAGCTGAGGTAATTAAGTGATTAACCTTAGGGCGTTTGTGCTTTCAGAGTGCTAATTCGGTTTCCATCGCAGACATGGCCAGCAGACGTCGACGGTGTATCCGCCATCCGTGCTCTGCAAGCGGACAAAACACCATCGCGGCTCCATCTACTGCACGTGTTGGTCGCGGGACGGGGAGCTCATTGCCACCGGATCGAACGACAAGACCATCAAGTACATGAGATTCAACAATGATACCAACCAGTTGGTGGGCCACGAGATCGAGCTCAACATGCACGACGGCACCGTGCGGGACATGTGCTTCCTGGACGATTCGTCCACCAAGTCTCGACTTCTGGCCAGTGGCGGCGCCGGCGATTGCAAGATCTATATAACAGACTGCGGAACCGGCACGCCCTTCCAGGCCTACACCGGCCATTCCGGTCACATTCTGTCCCTTTACAGCTGGAATAATGCAATGTTCGTTTCGGGATCGCAGGTAAGTCCCTAACACCTTAATTCCGAGTTGAATATAATGGTGGATAATTAAATCTCCCGAAGGATCAAACGATACGGTTCTGGGATCTGCGAGTTAACGTCTCGGTCAACACCTTGGATCACGAGAGGAGGGAGGGCCTGGAGAACTCGGCAGTGACTGCAGTGTGTGTGGATCCGACGGGCAGACTTCTGGTTTCAGGACACGCAGACAGCTCTTGCGTTCTGTACGACATCCGAGGCAACCGACCCATACAGCGTTTTTATCCCCACAGCGCTGAAATAAGGTAAATTATACATTTTTCAAAAACAAGACCCATAATGTAACCTCCATCCCATTAAAGGTGCGTCCGCTTCTCCCCATCCGCCTATTATATGCTGACTTGCAGCTACGACAACTCGGTCAAGCTGACGGATCTGCAGGGTGATCTCGCCCATGAGCTGAATTCGGTGGTGGTGGCGGAGCACAAGGACAAGGCCATCACCATCCGATGGCATCCAACCGAATTCTCCTTCATCTCCACGTCGGCAGACAAGACGGCCACATTATGGGCCCTACCTCCTTCGTAATACTCTGAGGCATTGGATCTAATTAACGGCTTTAACTTCGTTGTCAATATTGTATTTTGTGCAGAATAGATCAACATGCGCACACTTGTTGTTGGTCAGACTGATCTTAATTTATTAAATAAAACTCAACTTAAACTTGGTTGATTCCTGGAATATTTTTAATGCTTCCGTTTGGAGCGGAAATCGTAGATACCAAAAGATATTCGGTTCATCTTGAAGTCTGCTTTGGATCAGAACTGAAATCCTTTCCTCTTAGTTGAGAATCCATATGGGTCTCTGCTTGAAGGACTCCTTGATAAAGCAAGGACTTGGGGGGAAATAAAAAGGCAACATTCTAATTTATATATTTGGTATATATTTATTTATTTAAATCCGTTCTTACTAAACCCACAGTTTCCACATGTAATGTTTTTTTTACTTTCTAAAGCAAATAATTGATTTATGTTGGATTTTTAATGTTGCAGTTGCAAGTAACAGGGCTGGCTTAGCGATTAATACACGAATGATAAAGGCAGAAAAATTGTTGTCCTCCTTCACATCATTCTTTTCCACACTCTCGTATCGGTCATAAGGTGGTGGTCCTAACCGTTACCACTTGTCGACGACGACGTCAGGAACTACAGTGAGTACACACGGGCAAACGATTATTACCATTCCTCTAGTCTCTGGGGGGGAACTAGCCAACGCGGAAGGCAAACCAAAACTCATGGATGATGGACAAATGCAGAGGGAGGATTGGACTTCTGCGCACAGGGGTTTCTTTTTGTTCGGGGGGGACCAGCGAAGCGGCATCGATCAGCGATCTGCGTATTCCGAAACTCTGGAATTTGGCAGACTCGGTGGGCTCACATACTTACAGCCTAGTAGGGAGTGGGGTGCTCGGGTGGATTTTCGGATTTCTTGTTTTTATTATTTCGTTTTACGTTTTTAGATATCTTACATGCTGAATTTCAAATCTGTGTTTTTTGTTTCTCTCGTTTACGCCGTTGAGAGTGCGTTAATGTAATAATAGACCATAATGTACAGCGATTGTTGTTCTTTTCGTTCAATTACATCGAATTCTGGGCGCACTCTCGGACATAATAATAATAACTGCACGTACTTTTCTAAAGCAGGAGGGATGGATTCAATTTGTGTTATGGTAACTAATCGGGGTGTCCAGAGTTAATGAAATCTGGGATTGACTGTATAAAAAATAAGAATATTTCATTGAGAGATGAGAGGTTGGTTGGCAGGTGGGGGGCAGGGGGTATCATATCAAGTCGTCGGTGCCAATCAGCCAGGATCGATCGACGAGTCTCGTGCACGTGCAAGCAAAACGGAATTTAAAAACATGTATTTAGATGTAGATACTATAGCTTGTGAAGCGGCCAACGTTAGCTTGTTCCGGGTGCCGCCTCTCCCCTCTCGCGGGGGCTTTGTCGTAGAGCACAGAGCACGGTTTTTAGTTCTGCATAATTTATTTTCTTTACAGTTAGGTGTGTTGGTAGTTCTTTTTGTTTAATCAATTCACAGCGTCTCTAATCGTATAACAGAGTATATTATGTATATAATGTTAATTTAATTAGGTATTCTCTAAACAAATGCTAAAAGGATGTGCTTAACTCCTTACAAACGAGGCTCTGACGTAGACTACAAAGTTTTCTGCCAATGAAACCCTCCTACTCGCCAGAGACCCTGCTCCTGCTCCTTGTTTTCCCACCCACTTGCTCGTATAATGGACATACAATCGCTGCCAGTGTCAAGAGTGAACCGTGTTACTTAATATCTTGTGCTCAAAATAATTCTTAAAGTTATGGAATGAAGTATAACCAATATTTGTATATTTCCCAAGGAGCCACGGGAGACAATTAACTCGACTGATAAACTAAGAAAAAATACTCTTTGTAACACTTTGTATTGTAAATTAGGACGCTTAGTTGGAATCTCTCAAAACAATCAGCACGTACAAATTAGATTCGATTTAAGTAAGATGGTCTAATGATTTTATTTTATAAGACAAAAACACACAAACATACTTCAATTAAAAGGTTTCTTTTTGTTCTTTTGCCGCAATTAGCCTACTCTTCAGTATATTTAAGTTACTAAACACAGAGACGAACTTTACGGATTGTATAATGAAATAAATTTTGGTTCCTATTCAAACAGCCAACTAGTAGAGCTGGGAAAAATCGATCTATTAATATTTCAAAACGTTCTATTCGGTTTCGAAAATAAATATAAAAAAATGTTTTATTTTCTAAAATATTAAGCACAAGTCGATTTTTTGCCAGCTCTACCATATATTTTCTCGCTTCCTTTCTTTTTGGCAACAACCCAGTGAAAATGATACACGACAAAGGGCTAACTAACGCTATTGAAATATATAGAAGGACGCGAAACTCCTCTCTTAAGTGTCTATATAGCATTGTATGTACAAAAAGCAATCCTGCTAAATTTAATTTAATATACAAACAGGGTGTACGTGTACGTGTGTGTTAGACAAATCGTTAGCTCATATAGAAAATATATATTGATATTTTCAACGCTGTTTGTTCAAAGCCAAAAGCCAAAGAAGGGAGTGAGTCAGTCAGGCCCATCCTTTGGGTATCACCAGTCGATCTCTGTGATACCGGGGGGGTTGGTTTTGAAAATCAGTAGTTATATTCTTTGGAACAAACTTTCAATGGGAGTTAGAGGCGTTACGTTAGATGTAGTATATAACTGTGGGTTCGGGGGTTGTTCTTTTGTTTGTTTCTGTTTATATTTAGTAACACTTTTATACTAGAAATTAGAATAATGAAGTTGGGCTTATGGATTATAATTATTTTTATAATTCTTAAAGCATCATAGCGTACAGCAGGCCAAAGAAGACAGCCCACATTAACACAATGCCATGCATCTTATATATAGGACTCTCACCATCTGCGATTTTTCTAGCAACAAACTTCAGTGTCTCATCTAATAAAACTACAGGAATTGAGAATTTCATCACAGTTATCCATTCCTCAGCAGACAACGGTGTCACTTGGAAGACGGTCTAAGAAAGGATGAGATTACAAGGATTAGCATTCCTCGTGAAGGCTTATATCGGTACGTTATCGGTACTTACGGAGAGGACATCGACGTAAAGAATAACAAAGTGAAGAGTAAAGGAGAGTGCCATTGATCCAATCAGCCACAAGTTGCACCATGGGGGCATGGTAATCAGCGACTGATTCTCAGACAAGCTAAGCGAAACAAAGAGTAATCGTTGGGTTCTTATCTGGCGCTATCTCAACAACAGCAAAAACTCACCTGTTCATCGCGTTCAACATCTCAATGGTTACCAGCACGGACAAGGCCATGGTCATGGCATGGGGATCGCTGAAGATCTTGCAGTCAACGCCCTTGAATTCGTCACCACCGCCCAAGCAGGACAGATGGTGAGTCAGCTGCCAGTAGGTTAGGTTGGGGCCCTCGGCGGAGAACACGAACCACCAGGCGGCGGCACCAACAGTGGCAGCGCCCACATAGAAGCCAATAGCCATGTAGCTTAGTTTAGAAATTGAAAGCGCAGTCAGAAATAATTCAATTATCTTCGTAGACAATGCGGACATACCGGAAGAACAACCATCCGGAAATGAGACCCTCATCGGCCTTCCTGGGTGGCTTCTCCATGATGTCCAAGTCAGGTGGGTTGAAGCCAAGAGCTGTGGCTGGGAGACCGTCAGTAACCTGCGCGTTAAAAAGGGAATATTAATTTTTAAATCGATAAATTATTCAAATAATAAAATTACCAAGTTAACCCAGAGCAGCTGAACGGGAATCAGAGCCTCGGGCAGACCAAGGGCGGCAGTAAGGAAGATGGAGACGACCTCACCAATGTTGGAGGAGATGAGGTAGCGAATGAACTGCTTCATGTTGTTGTAAATAGCGCGACCTTCTTCAACGGCGGACACGATGGAGGAGAAGTTGTCGTCGGCCAACACCATTTCGGCGGCAGACTTGGCGACAGCGGTACCAGAGCCCATGGCAATACCGATCTCGGCCTTCTTCAGGGCGGGGGCGTCGTTCACACCATCACCAGTCATGGCGGAGATCTCGTTCATGCCCTGCAGGAACTCAACAATCTTAGACTTGTGCTGGGGCTCCACGCGGGAGAAAAGGCGGGAACGGGCGACGGCAGCCTTCTGTTCGGCGGGGGACAGGTCATCGAATTCGCGGCCAGAGTAGGACTTGCCAGTGGTGTCCTCGTCCTCGGTGAACACACCAATACGACGGCAGATAGCCTCGGCAGTGGCCTTGTTGTCGCCAGTGATCACAATAACGCGAATACCGGCGGCACGGCAGCGAACAATGGAGTCGAAGACCTCCTTGCGGGGGGGATCCAGCATGCCAACGACACCGACAAAGGTCAGGTTAACCTCATACTGGTAGAACTTGGTGGAATCACCCAGATCCATCTCATCGGGACGCATCGGGCTATCGGCAACGGCGAGGGCCAGGCAACGCAGGGTGTCGCGTCCAGTACCGTACTGGCCGGTCAGGGCGAGGATCTTGCTCTTCAGGGCCGAGGTCAGAGGCACCTTGGTGGTTCCGACGCGGGCGTGTGTGCAGCGCTCGAGGACACCCTCAGGGGCGCCCTTGACGAACAGCTTGGGGCCAGTGCCCAGACGGGAGGCCTTCAGGGGGGTGCAGTACGAGGACATGGATTTACGATCGCGGGAGAACTCCAGGGTGAACTCCTTCTTCCACTTGGTCTCAATCTCACCGCGGCAGGCAATGGCAGCGGAGCGGCGGTCCAGGCCGGACTTGTTCACGCTGAAGCTGTTCAGCTTCTCGGCCAGCACAATCAGGGCGGTCTCAGTGGCCTCGCCGACCTTCTCGAAGGCCTGCTTGAACTCATTGTAATCGATGGCAGAGTCGTTGCACATGATGCAGACGGTGGACAGCTCCTGCAGGGCGTCGTAGTCAGCGGCCTTGACGCGCTGGCCACCCAGGAAGAGCTCGCCAATGGGCTCGTAGGTGGAGCCAGTCAGCTCGAATTCCAGGAAGCTGCTATCGTTGCCCTCGACCTTGTCGAAGATGAACATGCGGGAAACGGACATCTGGTTGGTGGTGAGTGTGCCGGTCTTATCTGAGCAGATGACGGAGGTGCAGCCAAGGGTCTCGACGGAGGGCAGGGAGCGCACGATGGCGTTCTTCTTGGCCATGCGGCGGGTGCCCAAAGCCAGACAGGTGGTGATGACAGCGGGCAGACCCTCGGGAATGGCAGCCACGGCCAGAGCGACGGCGATCTTGAAATAGTAGATGGCGCCCTTGATCCAGGAGCCACCGTGGGCGGGGTCGTTGAAGTGGCCAATGTTGATAGCCCACACGGCGACGCAAATGATGGAGATAACCTTGGACAGCTGCTCACCGAACTCGTCGAGCTTCTGCTGCAGGGGAGTCTTGATCTCCTCAGTCTCGGACATCTCGGTACGGATCTTACCGATGGCGGTGCTCAGGCCAGTGCCGATGACGATACCGCGGGCCTTGCCAGCGGCCACATTGGTGCCGGAGAACAGGATGTTCTTCTTGTCCTGGTTGACGGCGCGGGGATCGGGAATGGCATCGGTGTGCTTGATAACAGACACCGACTCACCGGTGAGGATGGACTGATCGATCCTAAGGGTGGTCGAGTAGATGTGGGTGATGCGGATATCGGCGGGGATCTTGTCGCCGACGGAGACCTCAACGAGGTCACCGGGCACGATCTCTTTCGCGCGCACCTTCTGGATGCCGGACTTGTCCTGACGCACCACCTTGCCCATCTCTGGCTCGTACTCCTTGAGCGCTTCGATGGCCGATTCGGCGTTCCTCTCCTGCCATACTCCCACCACCGCGTTGGCTATCAGAATAAGTAAAATAACTAAGGGCTCTACAAATGCAGTGAACGTTTCTTCGTGTTCCTCAAACAGCGCGAGAACCTGCAAACGAGATCGAGGAGCAGAGGGGAGGGAGTGGAAAGAGGGTTCTTTTTATTCGCGCCAAATCAAGGGGATGATTTCCACCAATGCGGGCATCATTGCGACTTGACTTACAAATGAGATGATGGCTGCCAAAAGCAGAATCTTCACCAGGAGATCGTCGAACTGCTCCAAGACCAGCTGCCAGATGCTCTTTCCTGTAGAAAACAACAATGTTAATTAGAATGCAGTCACGCAATGGATATGGGGCGGGGACGCAGAGGAGAGGGGCTGTGGACTTGGTCTGGGACTTGGATTGACTTCGCACCTTCCTCAGTCGGCAACTCTGTAACGATAAGCAAGCAAAACAAACACGTCAGTCGTCGATTCATAGGGGGGCTCACACCACCTCCGTCGTCGTCGACTCACCGTTGGGTCCATATTTCTTCTGGTTGGTCTTGATCTGGTCGAGAGTGAGGCCGCGCTCGCCGTCCGTTCCGAAAAAGTTGAGAGCCTGCTCGACGGTTTTCGAGTGACCGTCTTCCATTTTGATTCGTTATCCTCTTCGTTCAGTAGCCTGCATCCATCGATCGATCCGGAAGGGGGTTTGAAAGTAGACACAAAGCAAAAGCACACATTTTATTCCGTTGCTGTTTCTGTTTTTTGTTCGGTGATAATGCGCCGTGCTGACTGGAATAGCAAATGTACATAAGTGTGCACACGATGTACGTCTTATGTACCTAATTTACGCTTGTATGGCCGTTTTTGCAGTTAAAACTACCTCATTAGGCTGGCCATGTACATACATACATGTGCATGTGCACTGGCACGGGCACAGGTACGAGTACGGGCACGGGCACGGGCACGGGTACATACAAGCGTAATATGCAAATTTTGCAGGCACTTTTCTGGCCACTATTAAACGCGGCCAATTGACGTAGTTATCTCCGGACTGGACCCCCGTCTCGTTTTGCCCCCTTCCGTCCGGAGAACATGCTGGAACATTGGCATTACCCTGGGCGCCCGTCTCCGCTTCGCCTATGAGATTCACACACGTGTCACTTCGCACAACAGACGCAGTTTTTGCGAGGGGCTCACCGGAACGCAATTAAATTGTAGGGACTCTGCAATGCGTGTGCTGGTGCTGCGCAATCCACATATAAAAACAACGAACGCACTGCGTGTTAAGTACTTTTTCCCACTGATTTTCTATATATTATATCCCATGGCGCTGTTTTCTAAATATGTGTGCTGCTGATAACTATTGCACTAAGTCTCTCGGGCCGCTCATTACTGGCCGTCGCCGCCGTTCTACCTGACATGACACGACATTATTCGCAGGCAGAGCTGACTTAAAACGTCTATCGCCGCAGTTACGTTAATCGTACCTAACCTTCAGCGAACTAGTATTAAAATTAGCAATGGCTGTGGTTTTAAACTTAATTGCACCTTCAAATATTACGTGTATTTCAGAAACGAAGCGTTGGATTTGCACAACTCGAATGCGATAGCCGGCGCTATCGATAATTGCCGAGCAAAAGCCGATAGTTAACTGGTGAGTTTCCGGCTTCAAAAATCCGTTAGGTTTGGTGAGTAGCGAAATTGAATCGTTATCACAGTTTCCTCTCTCTTTCGCTTTTCATAATTCCATAAGGCGGGGAAAAGAGACAACAATATTGTCAAGCGAAGACCATTCTTGTGCTCAAATTAATGAGATCAAGAGCCCGCAATAAATAGATCTGGGTGCTGCCAGGTATTTTTTCTAGCAGCGACAATTTTAAATTTCGAATTTCAGACAGCAGAATCAGGCCATACGGGAAATATTGAAAGCCAGCCAACTTTCCCAGCACAGCAATATATGAATGTTACCTTCGGAAAAGGTGCATTTGACCCACGTAACTCGTGATAACGGGTTTACGGGGCTTTCCCGCCCCAGAAGCCGTTACTTTTGTTCCGAAGATTGTCAAAGAAATGTGCTGGCAAATGCTTATATTCGAACAGATAGACGTATTTCTACAAACATACTTATTGTATATAGGCGTTTAGTCTATATATCTATAATATACTCATGACATCTGCTTGTGTAGGTCTATACATACGTGTGCATTATGGAGCAAAGCAAAAAAAAATCGCCTCTGTCCGAGATGGTCTATAAATAGAGTCCTAGCACCCGAAAAATACAAGCTCAATTTTGAACGTTCGTACATATAAAGATATGTACTAGGGAAAACACATAAATAAGTATGAAAGTACATATACAGAGAGACGAACGTAGGGAGAAATACTCGGGGATATATGTACGTTTTAACGGCTCACGATATTTTGAGCATTCTAATGGATGTCGACATTTCTGTGAGACGCGAGGCCTCGCGGTACCCCGCGCTTCCGAGTCTTATAATTTCGAATGACAAATCAAATCCCACCGATGAATTGTATAATTCGTGGATGAGATGGAATAGGTAGCTACTGCTGCTGGTGTTTGAAATGACAAGATGACACTGGCCAAGAACTGGGAATTAGGGCCTTTGATGTTCGAAATGACAAGTTCACTCTGGCCCAGATCCGGGTCTAGGATATTTATAAACTTTTCATTGCTCCACAATATGATTTTTTGGGGCACTTACTAAGGTTAACCACTAAATAAAATAAGCAGGTTGAGGGTTTTTTCTTGTTTAGGTTCGAGGTGGTGTGCCTTTGAACGTGTTCTCCTGGCGAATACTCTTTGGGTACAACACTGACATGCTGCAGTCAACTTTTGCCATTCGAACATTTCCCAGCGGTATTGCATAATCAGATTTTCGATCACAGATACACCTCTGCGCGGCCATGTAGGACACACCACTGGTGGGAACTTTACATCTGTGTCGGATCGGATCTATATTTGTGGTACTCTGGTGCCTTCGTATTGGTGACATTCAAAATTTTTCAGCTCGACTCCGGAGGTCGAGGTTGTTGCTCACTGTATACGTTCCCCTTACGGACATTTTGGATTCGTCGTAGGATTGAGTATATATCTGAGTTGGCGGGGAATTCAACTGGGATTGCAGGCAGAAACCAAACTGGGAAGCACTTTGAAACACAGTTTTTCGAGTGTAGTAAGCATGTACATATGTAGAGATGTAGGTTTTCGTATAACTTTTTCAGCGCGCCGTTAAACATTTGTACAATTTTCGATTTTTGGTTTGATTTTTTTTTTTTTGGGAATATTGTATCTGTATTTTTTTTTTTACTTGAATTTGGAGTAAATCACTGCGATATTCGCTTTGGAATTGTTGCGGAAAACAAATCAACAAAACTTACAATTATTATTCCTAGTAAAAATTCCGTTATTATATAATAAAAATTTATTTTAGTCGGAAGACCAAGAGCTAACACAAAGATCGCGCTATTATAACGATCAACGGCAACTGAACGCAAGGAGAACGCTGCTCGATGAGAGTGTCTATTTGAATTACAAAATTCATATATTTTGGCAAAATTCCCAAAACTACATACACTCTCTATTTTGGCCCCGGGAAAATACTTTTAGCACGCACAAACTTTGAGCACTTACCACCTATCCGAGATCCGATTGTTGGCGGCGGTTCTCGGTCTGCTTCTGCTTTTGCTCGTCGTGCTTTTTCGCCGAGATCCGCCGAAGAAGATATACTGTGCCGAGATATATACAAGTGTATATAGATAAATATACGTATCTTTGGGAGCGCACAGATACGAAAAAGTCTAGAGCAATGTGGGGAGATGATCACTTGGGCCCGTGCCCGTGCCTATGCCTGTGCCTGTGAGTGTAAACTTATTTCAAAAAATGCACGTGTGTTTGTCTAATATCTAGATATAGTTATTTTTAAAAACAAAACCAGGGGAAGATAGTAGATCAGGCCAAAGGGTTTGGTACTCAAGGGTGCATTTCTTTAATATATGGTATTTGCATTGGAGAAGGACCTCTTCATCGAAGCATCCTTACCTTGGATATTTGGTATAGAATTAGTTGATTTTCCATAGTTAACTTAAGGTAGTTCCTAATTCCCTTTTAGTTTTCCCTATACTTAAAATATCAATATTTCAATGTCCAAGAAAGGGTATCCACACTTCGGTCAGAGGCCTAAGACATTTCTTTCTTTGGCCTTTTCAGCTTTTTCCCCAATTTCAGCCAGAGACTGGCAGCCGTCGTCGTTTTAGGCGCATAAAAATAGTCTTGTAATGTCTCTCGAAAGTTGGCAAGAGCGCTCTCGCTCTCCGCACACGTTTTTCCGTATGATATCCGCTTTGTGCACAGCAACTATTACGACTTTTCATAGAGCAGCCATAAATATGCATTTGGCAACTATTTTACCAGAACTTTTATAAGCTACCTTAGCCACAGACAGACATCCATATATATATCATGAGAAATATTAATAAATGACAATGCAGTCCCCAATGTTTCGTTTATTTTAAGACTTGGAAATCGGGTTTGAATATGATAAAGTACCGCCGATAACCAAAGCTCCTGAAGTTTGAAAAACTCATTTCATCATCATGGTCATATCGTGGTGGTAAGGCAGTAAGTTTGCCAAGTTATATTTATCTTGTATTTAAAAGTAATCAAAAGGGCAAACCTTCTTACTAATTAGTAATGAAATCCTTATCAACAGTTTATCGTTCATTGGGAAGGAACAGGGCAATCTACCTGTAATTGGCTCGAATTGATTGTACAACCATTTGCTAATTATTCATTTATTCAGCATTGCGTAATGGGAAAAAGAGAAACCAGACAGAAGCGGTTCCTTCTCTACCCTTAACATCAGATCAATCACCTACCATTTTAAATATATTTACGTCACACGTAGCAATTTTAGGCCAAAAATAGACCCCAAACCAAAAAACCCATTATAAAAATTATCATTTACTTTGGTTTTTCTTTTAAAAGGATTTAATTTACTTGCAACTAAAGTAAGTATGTACACATCCGCAGTTTATGCTCATGACTTGGTCGAAAATAGGTAGGAATCCTTCTTTCCCGAGGTCAATTTGACAGCATTTTCACTGCCAACAATATTACTTAAGCTGAGAAGGTCATATTTTGTGTATAGAATTTTCACGGACATCGCTTCCCCGAAGCCATCCCGCGGATTCTGATTCGATTCAAGCATCAAATTGATCATTTCAGAGTAAAAGTGGGGAAAATTGGGCGGCTGGTATAGAATCAAATTCCGGATACCCTTAATTCGTGTGCGCCGGAAGAAGTGTGCTCTTTCCGAGTATAGTAGAACAGACGCTCCGCTGTGAAAGAATATATCTCTCGCCCGGGAAATTTTTTCTTTCTTTGTATACTCATTTATCTGCACGAAACTGACCATTTCGGTCTTGAAATGGTTTCGTATCCGTACGTAATCAAAGTAGCTGGGCACGTACAGCATGCAGTGAGAGAATCCTGGCTTGCTGAATTGGGGCATAATATGCTTGACGAAATACTGGAAGCGATCGTCGAATGTTGCCTCCACATTGGAGCAACTGATTCGCTGGAAAACTTGCTCGATCGGCGTGAGCACGTTGCGTATGTCGCCCTGCTCAACCAGATTGGCAATTCTTACCTTTCCCTGGTAGTTATTGCATTTACCATTGAGCACCGCCCGAAACTCTGGGAGCTCATGTGATGAGAACAAAAGCGTTTGGCGGTAGAAGCTAGACGCTCCACTCAGGCACCACGTCCGAACCCGCTGGCAATTGGTATCGGGCAGCTTCTGCGGCTGCAGGTGCAGGTGGTCCAGCGAATGGAGAAGATTCTCCCAGTTCTGGGCCAGAAAGAGCTCGGCCTGGTCAATTATTAGCAGCTCAATCGAATTCAAAAAGTCAAAGTCATTATCCTTGTCCGTTACGAGCATCCTCAGTCCCAAAGGAGACGCGATTAGCATATCGGAGGAGTTCATATCGGAGAAGAGAGACATTGTCTTCTTGGTAAAACGAATTCCCAGTTTAAAGTTGTCATCTGTGTTGCCACTGAAGGTCTGCTCGTAATCCACCGGCTTGGGGTTAGTTTTTGGGAAGTATATCGTGTTCCCAGAGTAATCTCCAAGAAAACGTTCATAGTTGGCAATCGAATTGTTTCTAGCCTTATCTGTAGGAGATTCTGTATTGAGATTCTGTTCTTCAGTGGGCTTACCTGGGTGACTTACCATCCTGGCTTCCAAACAGTAGATCCCCGATTGTGTTGACTATCCTTTGGGCTGATTCCCGAAATGGCACAATGAACACCACCTTCATCCGCTTCAGTCCTTGGTCTCGGAAACTCTCCGGTATGGAGATTTCGTTGGGCGACAATTTCATGGACTTGGCCAAAGCCGAAACCTTTTCGTTATTGCGCAATATAAGCGATCTGACCTTTAGCATGTGATTAAGTGCATGCAGGCAATATACGTATCGGATCTCCTCGGCATTGGCGTGGCTTCGCTGGGGATAGTACAGGTCCTGATAGTTGTTCGCAATGTAAAACAATTCAGACTGCAGGGCGGTGAGCGGGAGCGTGGCGTTTCCGCAAATAGACTGTTTTACCTCCAATCTTTGAAGGTCTGCGGAGGTGGCAATTTCTTTGGGTTCACAGCACTCCGGGTGGTCTTTGATATCGGACGAGGATAGTTGCGGAATCTCAAACCTCACGTTGCCCAACGCAGTCCAGTTACTCTTGATGGACTTGACATCTTTCTTGGCCATCAAATCGTTGATGTTCTCTGTGGACAGCTCAAAATCGAAGCGCTTGGAAAACGAATTACAAGTTTCTAGGTCTGCACTAAGCTTTTCTGAACCTGTATCCTTCTTAGGCTTTATTTTCTTTTTCGGTGCGGAGGCAACAGGCTCGTCTGTGCTTGAACTCAGCATGTGACCTGGAAATAGAGTTATCCATTAGTCTCTGTACCAATCTGGAAGTCAAATTGGGTACTTGTGGGTATGTGATTGAATCCCGTCACAAGTTGCTTGTAGAATCCAGCCTCGTCCACGTCTTCCTGAATCTCCGGCAGGAGCTCGGCTACGGGCTCATATTCCTTCTGCGGCGCTGATGCGGGTACCCTCTCCCTGCGATGCGTCTCCTCCATCTGCTTGCTCCGCTGTATGAAGCTATAGTTCTTGGAGAACCTTTCATTGCGCCGCGCTGGGACTGGTTTCTTGTACGGCTTGGCCCTGCTTTTCCCGTGTTTTTGCTTCATTGTGAATTGTTTGAATTCAGTTGAAATAAAAACATCCAACACGTGCGATGTGTGACCGTGGCAGAATATACTAAAAATGCTGCATGAAAAAATATACCAAAATGTACCGTTCTATTATTTAAATATTTTAAGCTGCGACGAGCAGAGAAAATTAAGTTTTCCAACGTCCAAGTATCAGAATTGTTCAAAACAAAAAACCCCCAAAGTGTGCCATATTTTCCATTCATTCCTATTAGTTTACACACTAAGGTATTTTTCAAAATCTTAGTTTTTCTATCGATATATTTTCTGAGCCGCACGGTATAAATCGCCGCTCCAATTCGGTCACATTTCCTGTTGGGATATGGACAGCGATCGCACGGCTAAAAAGCTAAAGATGTCGGTTTTACAAGAACTTAAGCAAGTCACCACAATTGTGGCTGACACCGGCGACTTTGAAGGTAAACCACCACCACCTGTATACATATTATAGCTAGGCTGAGTCCGATTTCCAAGTGAACGTAAGTCGCTTCAAAGCCGCGAGTGAATCTCAAAGTACAAGCGTGTGTATCTCCGTAAGTCCCCGTGGGCTTGAGGCCAAAAACACCATTTTTATCTTAGAAGTCCAAGCGTCTGTATCTTTTGTATGTACATATGTACAACGATTGAATCGGAAGATAAGTAAACACCATAAACAGAAATTGGAGATCCAGGAGGGGCAGTCCCTGTTATCTGTCCGTGTGAAGATCAAATAGAAGTGAAAAGTAAAAGCCCAGCACTGACTTTAGTTTGACCTTATGTGCATACGTGTGTTGGAAATGTGACCGCTAGGCGGCCTGTCTCAGTGATAAGGTTTCGATTTCGAAACCTGCTCAGACAACGAAAAGTTCAAAGATATTTTGGGACATGCGATCGAGAAATGAAAGTCGCTCTCGATCGTGCAACAGGTTTTGGGAGGCAATCTAGAATATAGTAATGTCATTGCGCTCATATTATTCTTAACAAATTTGCTAACTTTTTTTGGTTTTCGTTTTTTTTTTCTTAAGCTATCAACATTTACAAGCCTACCGATGCCACGACCAATCCTTCTCTTATTTTGTCCGCTTCCTCCATGGAGCGGTACCAGCCCCTGGTGCAGAAGGCAGTGGATTACGCCAAGAAAACCAAGGGGTAAGTGATACTTTTAATTATCAATTCAACTATTAAAGGAACCTTTAATTTGAGTTTCCTACAAGTTATAAATTATTATTGATTGCTTACATTTTCAAGTTAACTAAAAACCCTTGAAAGCATCTTTGGCACCCCTTATACACTGTAAAAACAGTTTATTCAATGGTTTCCCTCTCATTTTTCTAGATCCGTGACTGAGCAAGTTGCCGAGGCCATGGATTACCTGTGCGTGCTGTTCGGAACGGAAATTCTGAAGGTTGTACCTGGCCGAGTTTCCACTGAAATCGACGCTCGCCTCTCCTTCGACACCAAGAAGAGCGTGGCCAAGGCCCTGAAGCTGATCGATCTGTACAAAGCCCAGGGAATCGGCAAGGAGCGAATCCTGATCAAGCTGGCCTCCTCCTGGGAGGGCATCAAGGCGGCTGAGATTCTGGAGAACGAGCACGGAGTTCACTGCAACTTGACCCTTCTGTTCTCGTTCGCCCAAGCCGTGGCTTGTGCCGAGGCTGGAGTGACCCTGATCTCTCCCTTCGTGGGCAGGATCTTGGACTGGTATGTGGCCAATACAGAAACCAAGAAGTTTGAGCCCCTGAAGGACCCCGGCGTCATCTCTGTGACCAACATCTACAACTACTACAAGAAGTTCGGCTACAAGACCCTGGTTATGGGCGCCTCCTTCAGGAATGTGGGAGAGATCAAGGCCCTGGCCGGTTGCGATTTGCTGACCATTAGCCCGGCGCTGCTCAAGGAGCTGGGCAATGAGACCGAGTCGGTCATAACCTACCTGTCGGTGAGTAATGCGAAGCTGCAGGACATCGAGAAGATCACCGTAGACGAGAGCAAGTTCCGCTGGCTGCTGAACGAGGATGCCATGGCCACCGACAAGCTCTCGGAGGGCATTCGAAAATTTGCCGTGGATACTGTTAAGCTGGAAAATTTGATTAAAACCTATCTTAAGTAAAGTTTCCTCCAAGACTCCGATTTTTGCCGCTGGCTGGTGGAGGATGATTGTGTAGCAATTATTTACACATTTTGTACTTTAATAAAACTTACAATTAAAAAATATATTGTATGAGATTTACTTTGGGGAAAATCACAAACTTGAATTTAAATTTTCCAAGTTATTTAATTTAATTGTTTTAGCAACAATTAAAGTACATACTTAAAACGTAAAAAACGTTCAAGTCATATTATTACATTTTTAGGATTCTTGTGTTTCGCACTAAAAATACTTTTTATAAGATACGTATTTCCAAGATAGTTTTCCATTCTGCGCGCTATCCCGAAGTGTGAGTTTCGCTATCGATAGTACACGCGTCGAGATACTTTTATCGATAGCTACCCAAAAACATCGATAAGAGTATCTACCTTTGTTGCATCCCTAGGTTGATACATAAAATAAAAAATATATAAAAAGTGAGTTAGTACTGGTATTAAAAGTAATTTTAAGTAACAAATTCAGGCAGTGCGAGCCCGCATTGATCATGATTATTGGGATTATTGAAAAACGGTCGCTGTCGTGTCAAGTGCGATCAAATTAGCTTTTTCTGCACCTCCGAAAGTTGCTCCCCCAATCGTGCACCTATAGTTTTAGCCCGAAGTTGCTCCCATGAATAAAAATGTTCGGTAATTCACGGTAAACAATAACCATTGTCAAACATAGGGAATAATTCGCGCACAGCCCAGTATCCGTACATGCACGTAGTGTACGTAGTGCTGGGCCGAGCTAAGCCTGACAATTCGCGCAAAGATGTGATTCGCGAAGCAAGTCCCCGACTTCCTGTCCCTGACGTCGTCGTCCTGCCTGTCCTGTCCTTAAACCTGAAATCAGTGAAAAATCGTTCGCGCATGAATATTCCAAATACTATCAGAGATGTGGTATAATATAGTTGCCCAAAGTGTCAAAGAAATGGCAAATATTCGGAGGCGCGGAGCACATACATATTGATATATGTACATACATTTATTTATGTACATCCATCCATTCACACATGCGAACCCGAGAACTTGTATATATATCGGAATACATACGCACGTATATACGAGTAGATACACAACGATGAGTACACATATCTGTGCAATATATGTACATGCTTAGGATCCCGATGAATTTATATGTACATATATTTACATTAAAAATCTGCATATGTACGTATGTATGTACATATATGTATGTATGTATGTACATCCGTTCGCCCGTTAAGATATATCTTCGTCCAACTCTTTCGGACATCGGACAGACAGCCATAATTAATAGATTAAATACTTTTACGCGTGCATGAGTATATGTATACATTTTTGTGTATATAATAAATTCATATTTGAGTAAAAGTTTAATAAAATGATCGCCTGAAAATATTCGTACATTTTCGCAAAAAAAATAAAAATAAAAAACCTGGCTGGTATATACACAGCAGCCATCTGAATTTTAACTGCTACGAGACGAGCCTGCAGATGAAATTATGTTGGTATCTCAATGTATGTATATATTGTATGTACATGCGTACCTGCACCTTTGTATGCGCGAAAATTCCACCCGCCCTCTTCTTCACCTGTTACACTACGCTGATGAATTCCAATTCGCCTGACCCGAGAACGTCGGATGTACGGATGTACGCTTACGGAACGGGCTTGGGCACGGGCGTTGCGTGGAGTAATTTTTGATTTTGATTGCACTCGATAATGGAAGCTAGCTTGGTTTTCCAATTTCGATTCGAATTTGGGGGCTCAGCTAAGAGTGACGTGACTCATGGGGGGCATTCGTGGGCGGGCATAGTTCCAGAAATGTCGCCAAAGCCAAAGTCAGGGCCCATTATGTGTGTGTGTATGTATGTATGTGTGCTTGTGTATGCGTATGCGTGTGATCTAGGTCCGCGAATCCTTTTGGAATACACATTTCCCGTTGGTATTTACCATTTGATGTAAACATAACGATAATTAATCGCAAAAAGATGCAATCCAGGCTTAGTTTAAGTAGGAAAGCAACCCGTTTAACCATTTTTTATCTACCATTCCCCCATGCCCAGCCTGCAGCTCAGACCTGTGGAAGCGCTGAGTTGAACGGTGGTGTCACTGAGATCCGCTAGCGGTGAATTGTACATAAGGACATTGTGTATAAAACTCGGAAAAGTCTCAGCTATACTGGAGCAGAACGGAGAAAACACAAGGGGTGCCGAGTCACCCGACGCGAACCAGGAAAACCGTGCGACGTGTTGGTGGACCCCGTGGGCTGCGATGGGTTGCTTTGGGTCGCCCACCTCGAAGCAGTCGTCGTCGGATGTGAACTCCTCGGAGGACTCGAAGAGCCAGAAGCGCCGGAGCGATGCAATATCTAGACAGTTGCAGAAGGACAAACAGCTCTACAGGGCCACGCACAGGCTGCTCCTCCTCGGGGCCGGTGAGTCCGGCAAATCAACTATAGTCAAGCAGATGCGAATATTGCATGTCGATGGATTTTCTGAAACAGAGAAGAAACAGAAAATTGATGATATTAAAAAGAATATTCGAGACGCTATCTTGGTGAGTTTTCCCACGCGTAATAATCGAATTTGAACGAATTGAAACTATAACAATCTTCGTCCATCTGCAGACTATTACAGGAGCCATGAGCACACTTAATCCACCTGTAGCTTTAGAAAAGAAAGAAAATGAACCCAGAGTGGAGTACATTCAGGATTATGCATCTAGTAAGTTACCATCAGTTACTTGTTCTCCAAACACTAATTATGTATCTTTTCCCCAAAGGTCCGGACTTTAATTATCCTCCTGAATTTTATGAACATACAGAAGAACTATGGAAAGACAAGGGCGTTCTTCAAACCTATGAGAGGTCGAATGAGTATCAATTAATCGATTGTGCGAAATAGTAAGTCTTGGCCTCTTCATTAAATAGAAACTTTCAATGTTTTTCGTAGCCGAATGAAGTTTATTCTTAAATGTCTCTCAGAAATATGAAAGCAATCGTTTGCACCACACCTGATCTAATAGCTTAACTGTGTGTTCTTTCTTGGAAATGCACCAATTGCCGAAGATTAAGATTACTGATTGGATTGGAAGTATGCATCTCTGATAACTCCGAGTTGAATCGTGTGGCTAGATTTACATTTAATTTGTGTAGAAGTGGGAAAATTGAAGTCAAAACCCAATAATATTTGCTTGAGCTAATAATCTCTAGGCTAGTCAATGCCTTATTAAATATAAGTAATACTAGTCTCCCTTAAGCTACAGTAACTGTTTTAATCTACAGCTTGGCAAAACCATATTATAATCTTCATTTATACACCTTGTTTTTCACGTTTTAAAGCTTCCTGGACCGAGTTAGCACAATCAAGAATCCAAACTATACCCCTAATGAGCAGGATATTCTTCGGTGCCGTGTTTTGACTTCTGGAATATTTGAAACAAGATTTCAAGTGGACAAAGTAAACTTTCAGTGAGTATTTCTCAAAGCGTTCGCATTAATTCAAAGCTAACCGCCACCTTACCTCACCCCACCCCACCCAACTACGTACTACGTGTGCAGCATGTTTGATGTCGGAGGACAGCGAGACGAGCGTAGGAAATGGATTCAATGTTTCAATGATGTAACCGCTATTATATTCGTAACTGCGTGCTCAAGTTATAACATGGTTTTGCGTGAAGATCCCACCCAAAATCGACTTCGAGAATCTTTGGATTTGTTCAAGAGTATTTGGAACAACAGGTGACACGTGACTCTTGCATAACTATTGCAGCCTCTACCTGGAGAACTCTTTGTACTAACGCCGCCCTCGTTTCTTTTGTATATTCCTATAGATGGCTTCGCACGATTTCTATTATACTATTTTTAAATAAGCAAGATTTGTTAGCAGAGAAAATTAAGGCTGGAAAAAGTAAATTGTCGGAATATTTCTCCGAGTTTAACAAATACCAAACGCCAAGTAAGTAAAATAGAAGAACTGCAAAGTCTAGCATCCTAGCAACCATTAAAGAACTATATTTTGGAAGCGCATCCGATTTGAATGGAAAACTTCTCGGCCTGACTCAAAATTGCCTCTTCAAAATTAAAACGCATTCATATTAACTTAAGAAATTTAATGGATAATATATTTTTGTCTAATTTCAAATGTGCTGTCGACACAGGTGACGCAATAATGGAATCCAATGACGACCCAGAAGTAATACGAGCAAAATATTTCATACGAGACGAGTTTCTGGTAATTATACATGGGCTCTTTATATAGTCACTTGGTTTTACTCTATATATTTTCCGATTTGCAGCGTATATCTACCGCTAGCGGAGACGGTAAACACTATTGCTATCCACATTTCACATGCGCCGTTGACACAGAGAACATTAAGCGAGTGTTTAATGATTGCAGAGACATTATTCAAAGGATGCACCTTCGTCAATATGAATTGTTATAGGTTATCCTCCCCCATCGCCGTAATGCAAGTAAATAAAAAAATATTAATGACTTACTGTTTTAAATATAATTATCAAATGTAATTTGTATTTAAATAGTCCCTTGATTAAAACAAAACAAAAAATTCGCTGCATTTAGAATCTGGTATGACCTTTCACAAAAACTCAACATTAAAGAATAAATAAATAAACATGTTAATAACAGTACGAATCGTTTTATTCACACATTCGGTTGAGTAGGCGATGAGGATGAGATTTGTTTATCAACTATCTATGCTACATATATATATTTATATAATCCCTTGACATGAAGCAGTATTTTAGGCGTGACTCGATCGATTCGTATCCGTGAGCATTTTACAATCAGAAAGTCCGAGAGTGGAGTTATCGTCACTAGACTAGCTGGTTCAGTATACTGAAGCTGGCCGAGGCCTTGTCGATTTCGTCAAAGTTCCTCTTCAGCTTGCTGCCCCAGGCGGTGTTGTCCTTGCTGTAAATGGGGTCCATTCTCACCAGGTAGGGCACCAGGTCCCGGTGATGGCTGTTGCCCCCGATCCTCCGATCCGAGCAGGATTTAACGTTGTACTTGGCCTTGTAGTCCAACTGGCACTCGTAGCAAACGACGGTCTGTCCATTCGCAGCGGAAATCAATCTACAGACGAGATGTGAAGGGCTTTAAAAGTTAATGCCACAAAAAATGATTCCAGTAAGTAGGGAAGGATAGATGGATCTGTTATCTGTCCATTTACATATATGATGTATACAGTACATTTCCCGATAACATTCGGATAAGACCTGATAACATCGGTTTAATCTTGAATAGTTGATAACGTGCATTTGTTATTTGCCTTGTTTTTAGTTTTTATATAAATTCTGTTGCACTTACCTAACTATAAATGGTCCATCGTATTTCTTTGAGCCGGCTTATGAAGGGAAAGAGCATAAGAATTAATAATTAGGTTTAAGATTGATAGTTTTAGGCTATTTACAAATTCCTTTCTAGATGGCAGCTGGCTAGATTGAAGGCAATGTTACGTACAATAATAAAAATAAAACTCTTTTATAAATGCAATAATTTATTAACAAATAGTAGCTACATCATTTTCGTATATAGTATATAAAATAAAGTCCCATCCATGCTCCATTATTTACACGGTACTCGATATGGTCAGAGATTTACAAGGTACATGGGGATCTTAGTCGGTTAACAGTTGTCTATTTTCAGTCCTTTTAATCAAGTGTCCTCCGCCAATGCTGTCTAAGCCGCGCTTTGACACTTGTCGCGCAAAATGCTTGTTTTTTGACAGAAATATGTTCATATTTCGTAGGAAAAGTTTGTAAAACTCGTTAAAAAAAGGCGATGTCGGTGAAAGGTCATCGTTGTCTACAAATCCTGTTCGTAAACTTTCGCTGTTCCCGTTACCAAATTGTTTTAATGCTGAAATATCTGGTTGAAATAATAAGAAATTCATAAGTTAATGGTATTATTTACAAACAAAATGAATATAATTGAATTAAGATTTCATTTGTACATTTCCCCATTTCAAAGGCTTAGGTAAAATGTTGTTCAAGTTCCACAAATAAATAAGTAAGCACATAAATATTCTGGTTACCTTCACACAGGTATTTTCCATCCATTAATTCGTCATTGGTAATATCCTAGAAACACGTAAGATTTATTTAGACAATAGTTTTACGACTTTTAAAGCCTTTATATTCACTTTGAGTTACATTAAAACACACTTCAAATTCACAGTTCAGGGTACTCACCACGCTCGGCGCCGCCTGGATAAAGTTTAAAAACATCGATACCACCACAAGTACTATAAAAATATTCATATTTCCAGTTGTTGTCGATGCACTTGGAGGAAAACAATACTCGCCGGAGTTTTGAAGAAGACTGTGCCTTTTATTCGGCCGCGATTCGCTTTATATCCGATTTTAGTCCTCGGACTTGAACAGGGTGAGGGAAAATATATGATGCAGATAACCAGCGACAGCTGAAAGACCCACAGGAGCGCACCCATTATTAACAGCTTAGTTGTGCGGTTTCCTTTATGCTCTTAATGCGTCACTTGCCACCATATTTCCAACAATTTGTGGTAAATACTCGGACAAACAGACCCGGAGTGGTGTCAAGATTTTAGCAAACATACGTGCATTCAAACCATATGCTCAATTTTATTAGATTTAATTTTCATTTATATAGTTTATATAGTTGGAGTTTGCTTCCTTTGTGTCCTTTGCTGTCGTCATTTCCCGCTTAATTGAGTTAAATAACTGCATAAAACTTGAATTAAACTTGCTTTAAAAGTGGCGCTTTAAAAGTGAAATGTGTTAAAAATGTATTGAAATATTTTTTGAAACACATTTATAAATTGTTAAGGATATATTATTATGTTACTTGTTGCTAAATGTTGGGTTTAGGGTTTCATTTGGAGGCCTGTCTGTGCTAAATTATTTAAGGCAATAATACATTAACTTCAAAATTAACGTTTTAAAGTACAAACAAATACAATTGTACTTCGATTAATTTAAAAAACAAGAAAGAAAGCTAACTTTGGCCAGCCAAAGTTTGTATACCCTTGCAGGTAACAATTAAAATGATCATAACTAAGCCAAAAATGCATTAATTTCGATTCGGAAAGCAGTTTTGTGTTAGTTCTTATTAATTTAAAAAAACTACATACCAAATTAAAAATTTTAAGAAATCAAAATTTTTGGCCATTTTTGCTTATTTTAATGATGTAACCCCTTATAAAATTTTGCAAAAATGGCAAAAAAATCGATTTCTTCCGGACATATCTAGAAAGATTCCCCGGTTGATGCTGATCAAGAATATATATGGTTTATTGGGTCGGAAAGGTCTCCTTCACTGCGTTGCATACTTCTGACTGAAATTATAATACTCTGCAAGGGTATAAATATATCTTAAATCGTTAAAAGGAGCAGCTGCGGATGTATCTATTCAATTAATTCTATGTGATTGTTGTGGTTCTATTTAGGCTATTTCCATGTATATACTATTTAAAATATAAGTAAGAAAGAAAGAAAAATTAAATGAGAAAAATATAAGAAATCCGTTACTTATCAAACTGGTCAAATTTCGATCAAAAGTTTCCATCGATGTCCGATTCTAGACGTTCCGATAAACATTTACAATCGTACAACGGAAAGAAGAGACAGTAAAAACTTAAAAAAAACATTTAAAAACTATATGTATATACAAAATTTTAATAAAGTTCAGTAAAATTATAAAACATATTGGCAAAGCAATAGAAATAATTTGAATATTTGAATATTGCCGAAAACAGATGGAAATGAAACACAAATATAAATAACATGCTTGCTCTTTGCTCATTGTCATTATCTAAAGCAAAAGCCTTCCTATAAAATTAATCAAAATTAAATGTACATGAATAAACAAAATTGAAGCCGATGTCTACCATTTTTAATAAGTATTTGAATGTTCCAGATTCCATGGTTAAAGTACCCTTAATATAAATTAATCGACTTTCACGAGTGACACGAATCACCCTGTTTGAAATATAATGTTTTCTTCTTAAATTATAAAATCAGCACATATATTGCGAAATGTCACGATTTCTGCTATCCTCTCGGAGATTGATTCCGCAGGTAGGTCCCACTGCTCCGCGCCCGCACTCCCATTGCCCAACGCCCTCCTAATTGTAGATTCAGCAAGATTTCTTGCTCGCCGGCTCATGGATTTCGACCCTGCAGCCGCACAGGGGAAAAGCCTCGACACCGATAAACATGTGTGTTATGTTTGTGCCCCAGCAAGAGGTAAGTGGTTCCCATGCAGGTCCCCCAGTTGGGTTTGCTCCAATAGGTTGTATGATTGCAGGCCTGGGTGGTGGAGCGGATGGGCCGCTTTCATAGGATTCTGGAGCCCGGCCTGAACGTCTTGGTTCCCGTGGCAGACAAAATCAAGTACGTGCAAAGTCTGAAGGAGATTGCCATAGATGTGCCCAAGCAAAGTGCTATTACCTCCGACAACGTGACGCTTAGCATCGACGGAGTGCTCTACTTGCGCATCATCGATCCCTATAGAGGTAAGTGGGTGGAGAACAGCGAAGCATGCTACATGGTTATATCACCCGTCTAGCTTCCTACGGCGTGGAGGATCCGGAGTTCGCCATAACGCAGCTGGCCCAAACGACAATGCGATCGGAGCTGGGCAAGATGTCGCTGGACAAGGTGTTTCGCGAGCGAGAGTCGCTTAACGTCAGCATCGTCGACTCCATCAACAAGGCCAGCGAGGCGTGGGGCATCGCCTGCCTGCGCTACGAAATCCGTGACATTCGAGTGAGTACGATCCCCCTTGGCTCATGCACTCCAGTTCCTCAAGAATTGTTCCATTTCAGCTGCCCACGAGGGTCCACGAGGCGATGCAAATGCAGGTGGAGGCGGAGAGAAGAAAAAGAGCGGCGATTTTGGAGTCCGAAGGTGTTCGCGAGGCGGAAATTAACATTGCCGAGGGCAAGCGGAAGTCCAGGATCCTAGCATCGGGTTTGCAATATTATAATCCGCAAGTTGGGATTCTTACTGATACTCTTTTATCCTGACCAGAGGCCGAGCGGCAGGAGCACATTAACAAGGCCAGCGGAGAGGCGGCTGCCATTATTGCCGTGGCGGATGCCCGGGCCCGCAGCCTGCTGGCCATAGCCAAGTCCCTGTCTAACCTGGTGAGTACTTGAAGAGCAAGCTGGACAAATACTTCAGTTCCAGTTCAGGCTGCCCCCTGAAATCTTTCGTGAGCATCACACACACTACACAAACTACTCAAAATCGAGAATGTTTCAACCGGAGTACGAGCAGCGATTGCTGCATCAAATGACGGGTGGCAAGCAGCAGCTGGATTTGCGATGCATTCCCCAGCGGGCGGGCAGTCAGGCCGCCCGAAATTTCCACTTGCCAGATTCTGCAGAGCCCCAGGCAGAGAACGACAAGGAGGTGTGCCACAGTACTCCGTATGCCTGTCTGCTGCGCAATGAGTTTCTGGGCACGAAGATCGCCTCGCTCGATCAGTGCAAGGTCAGCGCAAAGATCCATGCAGAGACTGGCGACTTCAAGGTGACGGAAAATACGCGTCTTTACCGATTTGGAAACGAGATGCCAAGGAGTGAGGATGAGACTTCACTGCCTGCTCTGCGAAGGCCGTTCGCAACCGTAAGCCAATGCAGCCAAAGACTGCTCAGCAGCTCGGCTGAAAGTCCCACCCGAAGGCTCTCGCGGGTTCCGTACAAGATACTCGACGCCCCCGAGCTGCTGGATGATTTCTACTTGAATCTCATCGACTGGTCGTCGGAGAACATTCTGGCCGTGGGCCTGGGATACTCGGTTTACCTGTGGAATGCAGTCGATGGCCAAGTGACGCGGTTGTGCGACTTCACCCAGGAGGATAATCTGGTAACGGCGGTCAGCTGGCGCAACGGGGGCGGCGCCACCCATGAGGTGGCTATTGGCACGCAGAGTGGCTGTGTCAGAATCTATGACGCAAGGCGGCAGAAGCAAATCAACCGGCTTGGCGGGCATACGGCGCGAGTAAACGCCCTGGCGTGGCGAGGCAATAACCTGAGCAGTGGCTCCCTCGACTGCTCCATCCTACAGCGGGACGTACGCACGCCCCCGCTGCACATTACGCGGTGCCTTCGTGGGCATAGGCAGGGCGTCTGTGGCCTGCAATGGTCGCCGTCCCATAAGTACTTGGCCAGCGGGGGCAACGACAACCGGCTCTTGGTGTGGACAGACAATAGTCCCGAGCCCATCTATGCCTTCGAGGAGCACAAGGCGGTGGTGAAGGCCTTGGCCTGGTCGCCGCACAAATCTGGTCTGCTTGCCAGTGGCGGCGGTACCGCAGACGGCTTTCTGCGCTTCTGGAACGTGCTCACTGGCAAGATGGTGCAGTACATCGATACCGGTGCCCAGATCAGCAACCTGGCTTGGTCGCGTCATACCTCCGAGCTGGTGACCACGCACGGCTATTCGCAGCCGCAGGTTATTGTATGGCGCTATCCCTCGCTGAAGCAGGTGGTCCGCCTCTCTGGTCACACGCATCGCGTTATTTATCTGGCCGTCAGTCCCGACAACGAGTCCCTGGTGACGGGCGGAGGTGACGAGACGCTGCGCTTCTGGGCGGCGTTCACCAAGAGGCAGCCGGCGAAGGTGCCAAAATCAGTGCTCAGCTTGAATCAAATCATCAGATGAAACCGATTTTTCTCGATATTATTTCTATTTTATAAATGTTTTTCGCAAGGCAAAATGTAAATGCTTATTTCATGTTCATTGCAGGACGGGAAAAATGCAGCCTCGCTCACACTGGCCGAACAGTACATTGCAGCGTTCAAGAAGCTGGCCAAGACGAACAACACCATGATCTTGCCCTCCAATCCCGGCGATGTCAACAGTTTCGTGGCTCAGGCCCTGGCGGTTTACAATCACGTCTCCACCTCCAGCCAGGCCAGCATCAACGCTCCGGAGAACGTCAAGAGCATGAACGCCTGCCTCAACGCGAGCAATGCGACCGAGTACAACCAGTTGAACGAGGAGAAGAGCAGTGTGAAAATGAATATTGAATAAGGTTAAATAAAAGATTGTTGCTATTACATCATCCTCGTTACGTTTTTACCCACCACCAGGCGCGGCATTTAGACGTTAATAAAAGCAGTTTCTAGAAAACCAAACAACTCTTTATTCGCCGCTACTTCGGCAGGTACTTCAGCAGGCGAACCTCATGCGACAGCCACAGGGCGAAGCTAAGCAGGATCAACGATCCGGACTGATGGGCGGTGGCCAGGGGCACGGGCACATACGTGAGCAGGGTAGTCACGCCCAGAGTGGCTTGTGTCCAGGCCATCGCCACCACCGCATTGATGGCCCAGTTGGCCCGCTTGGGCAGCTGCAGCCGCATCCGTCTGGTGACCAGCCAGAGGGCTGTGGTCAGCGTCACCGTGCTGATGCCCAAGATGCGATGGTTGAACTGCACTGTCGTCGGATTCTCGGTTATATTCCTTTGCAGCGGCTGGAACTGCCACATGTCGTCGGGTATCCACTTGTCGCCCATCTTGGGGAAGGAGTTGTACACCAGACCAGCGTCCAGGCCGGCCACAAAGGCTCCCGAAATGGCGGTCAAGAGGACCATAGCCTTTGTGAGATGCGACAGACCTTTTATGTTAAATGCGCTCTTGGCCTGGATCACAAATGTGTTGGCTGGCATCAGCATGGACATGGCCTTGGACAGCGAAAGGGCGTACAGAACGAAGGCGGCGGCCAGGTGGGAGGCCAGCCTGTATTGGGACACGCGAGGGACGTCGTTCGGATCCTGGAACCTATCCTCCAGGCCAGACTTGACCATGTACCAGCCCATTAGGCCTTGGAGACCGATCAGTGTGCCCAGGAGAAGGACGCTTTTCTTGGTCTTTGCACAGAAGTAGCCTTTTTTCCAAAAGTAGGCGGCAGGCAGAAGGAAGAAGCCGCCGATTGCACGACCCCACATCCTGTGGATGTACTCCATCATGAATATAAACTTGAACTCGTCGACGGTCATGTTTACATTTTTCCTAATCAAAAGAGGGGATTCCGATAAGGACGTGCCGGCAGAATGGCAGTGCAGTGTACCTACAGCTTATACTCTGGATATTGCTGGTACTTTGTGAATTCCTGCACCCACTCCTCCTGCGTCCTGGGCATGCGTTCGCCCGTCAGCTTCCAAGTCACCATGGACAACCCGGACTCTGTTAGCCTGGTTACGCCACCTGGAACGGAGGATTACGTGTGAGCAAAACTTTAAGGATGTGGCACGGAGTGTACCTAGGCCGACGGCCACAAACACCATGCCGCTGACGCCGAGGAACCATTTGCCCACGATTTTGTCGCTCTTTGAGATACTTGTTGGTTTAATCGCAGGAATTTCCTGCAAGATATGCGGATTGTAAGATACTCATTCCCAATCATCTTGAGGCAGCATGTAATCACCACCTTTATCGCCGTTTGCGCAACAGTTTGGTGCAGTCGTGGCCCTGGCACCAGAAGCTTTATGAGACTAGTTCTTTTCTGGATCATACGCAGCATTGTGCTTAATATTTAAACGTAACTTATTTTTTAAACTAAATTTTAGTGCCGGTGGTTCAGCTGTTTTTCGTTCTACCCGGAAAACCCCTAACGCCTCGTGGAAGTAAGCTGGAATGTGTGCAATCTGGTCACACTTTGTCATCTCATCCACAAAAATTACCGGCTCCTGGAAACAATTTTGCAAATAAAATGGAAACTACTCTGAATACGCAGTTCGAGCAGCTGCAAAAGATCATCGAGAGTATACATGTGGCGAAGAGCAAGGTACCTCCGCTTTTGATCTCTGGTTGCAATTTATAATGAGCGATTTACAGGGACAAGCCACAGAGGAGGGAAGGAAGGCGGCCACTCTGATGTTTGTGGCTCTGAAGCACGCCAATCGCGAAGTCAAGCAAAAGATCAAGGATGGGCGGGACAAGCTGCACATGGAGAAGTCCAAGGTGGACCTTAGCAGGTTGCAGCTGCAGAATCTGCTGTACGAAGTGAGCCACTTGAAGAAGGAGATTGTGCGCTGCCAAAAGTTCAAGAGTCGCGACTCCCAGTTGGAGTTGCTCTCCGAGACTGAGTACGCCAGCCAGCTGCCGAGCATGCCGAGTGCCAAGGCCGATTTGTCCAGTCACAAGAAGCACGTGCACCGCCTGGAGTGCGAGCTGCGGCTAAGGAAGGATCTCGACAAGCAGTACAGCTCACTGCTGAGCTCAAAGCAGGAACTGTTGCAGGAAAATCTCAGCCAGACGCAGAGGTACACCTCGTTTTCGCCAGCTCTGCGCACCCTGCTGGGAGCCACAAAGCCCCTGCACGACGCCCTGCAGCTGTCCCTCGACTTGGAGTGGAAACTGAGTGCCGTGTTCAAGTATCTGCCAAAGCCGCTCTACGTTTCGTTTATAAACCTGCAATCGCTGCAAAGGACGAGGGATGACCTATCCTTCACCGCCGAGGTGGTTGGCTATGAAAGCGAGGCTCAGATGCAGGAGTTGCTCAACGAGAAGCGCCAAGCCGCCTTGCGGCGAGAAGGACCAACCAAAACTGAAGAGCCCATGGATTTGGATACTTTACTAACTCCCCATGCTCTGCACATTAAGCTGACGGTGCGTACGAAAGGGTTTCCGAGTTGGGAGTGACCTGCATAACTCTTTTTCGACTTTGTAGATTGGAAACTCTGGGTCAAACCAGCTTATCTTGCTCATACGCTACTTCGAGGGGATCAAGTGCGCCACAGTGTGGGCCCAAGTGAACTCTTCCAATAGCCAAGGGTGAGAAGACATTTGCTCAAGGAAAATATCCATATCCCAACCCCGACTTTCTTTCTAGCGAAACCAACTTTATTCACAATCTCCTGCGGCATTTATACGCCAATGATATGGGAAATGAAATACCCATTCCTGGCATTCAATACGAGGTATTTGCACTTGCTTTCGGGGAAAATATCAGAATTAACCATTTTATTGTCTTCTAGCTGGGTAGTTCCGGTCTGACCACCGAGGAGTGCCTGCGATATTTGGAGGACAAGGAGTTTGGAAAGCCCTTCTGCTGGCTGCAGGCCATGTGCCTTATTCCCACTGCCAACAGCTCCATGCTCGAGCGCAATTTGAATAAGAACACCCGCGAGATCATAGCTCGCATCGAAAGGCGCTGGAATTCCTGGCTGCGATTGAGCCAGCAGATTCGCGGCCTCACCTACAAGGATATTGATTTGTACACCTTAAGGGAAAACATCTACCCGGTGGGTTTATCGTGCAGCCTGGTCCAGTGGACGGCAATCACACACGAAGAATTTCATGCGCAGAACTCGGACGTGTTGAAGATTTCGTCAGACGACAGGGGCATTACATACAACTCCTATCGTGCGGTATTTGTCAGGAGCTCCGCTAAAATGGAGTGCTTCATCCGAATACCGAGCAACTATCCCCTGGAGATGCCTCTTTGGATCCTAACCGTGCACTGGAATGGCTGTCATACGTCCCAGAACAATTCGGCCATAAAGGTTGTTATCTTCAGATTTTTAAGTCAGTCACAGTCACGGATATTTAAGCTCCTTATTATTATCGTTGTTTAGATGATGGAATACTGGACGAACTCGTTGCAGCCCAAGCAGCTGGGGCCCAACGAGCGCCTACTCTATGCCCAGCTCTTCCGCACCATATACAGCTTTGACATATTCCTGGAAACCGAGGGCTCCATGCAAAGCTCGATTGAGTACAACAAGGAGAAGCCCTACATCAGTGCGTTTTCGAAGCGGAGCCGTGCCCGACCCTACAAGTACATTAAGAAGGGTTCGGTGTACGCATTTAAGCAGTGATTCAGATGCGCAGGCGGCTTACCAAACGGACTTCACAGTTTCTGTTTATTACGTTTAGTAATACAATAAATAAGTAACATTTGTAAAGCTAGCTTTGACTTCATTGGCAGTTCATCTTCTGGGAACTGGTCGCTGCCAAGGATCCAGGCGGAAGCGCCGTTGCAGAGGCATTTTCCACAGACTCTCGACTCTCGTCCGGCATCACCTTATCCACAACGTGCTTGGCAATCAGGCCATCGTCGCCGAGATAGCAAACGGAATAGCCGTCGTACCACGCCTCCTGGTCCTTGAGCACCTCCTTCAACTGCCAGATCTTGTACTTCCAGAACTGGAACATCACCTTCAGGCCGGAGATGCCCCTTACTCGCCACCGTATGCGCACCGTGTAGTCATCAGGATGTTTTGTGATCTTGAGCACCTCGAACTTAACGTAGGCGTACTTCAGGTGCCCCACCGTCCTCAGTATGGCAATCTGTTTGACGTAATGGTACAGTCCGACCGTGTGCTTGCCCGTAATATTGTTCTGGAAGATTAGGCCCGGGCTGTATATGGAGTAGTCCAGCGGCTCCACGAACAACTTGGGCAGAGTGCTCCTTAACACTTCGTATGCCCGGTCCAGGTCCTCAGGCTTCCTAGCGTTTTCTTTGGGGGAGTTGCTGGTGTCGCTGGTGTTGACCGCATTGGCGCTGTCTTGAAAGCTCCGGCTGTGCTTAATGCCTCCGTCCACTTGATGGCAATTTAACAGCCTGTTCTCGCATCCTGCCGCCTCAGGCACGTGCAGCCGCGTGGCGGAAGCCAAGGCTCGTTCCCTGATGCACCTGGTTGCCAGCCAGTGGCTCCTTCTTATTGATAACATTCCCAAATTTCGCATCATTTTGCAAGGCTCGCTGACAAGGAATTATGTATACTTCATTAACCAGACTTCTCGATTTCTCTCCACAACTCTACGTCGGCTACAACTGGGTCAGACCATTCGTAGTCGGTCGAATCAACGCAGGTCCTGTGTGTCCTGTTTTTTTTCTGTATTAGTCCAGAATCGCAATGTGGAATATGTTCTCGTGTTTAGGTAACAACATTTGGAGAAACGTTCGGCACAAAATCATATGGTCGTTCGATAGTGTGACCCTGGTTCAATTCTTGCAAAATAATATTATTTTTAACTAATTTTATATATTTTATATATTTTAAATTGTAAAATGTTTATCTTGTTCTATTTAATTGCCAATTTGTCTCCGGCTCACTCTAGACATTGGTCTTAAAGCCGGAGTTGAGGAAAAAAGGGAACTTGTCAGCCCTGAACACCAATCCCCAGAACTTTTGGCATTAGTCAACACTAGAAATCTATTAGTGGAATCGAAAAAGTTTGAATTTGATTTTAAAATAATGAAATAATAATAATAATAATTGGCTGCGTTACTGTAGAATTGGTGTGCTGCTCCGCAATCCGCTGGCTGGTCTGTGCTAAAATACTGTTACATTTGTAGGACGCCTTGTTAACTTGCAAAATTAACCGTTATTTTTGGCGGAAGTGACGTTTTGTGCTCCTTTAGTCCTTAAATATTGTTCCACCAGGTACCCAATTCCTTGTTCAGGCTCGTTTTTGTGAAATACATTTTAAGCAAATATAAGCGTCTGATCCTACAACTACATCGAGCCAGGATCCTTTCCTTAACGAACTTTCAAATAGCCTCCAGTTTTCGCTAGAAAAGAAAAAGCTTACTTCAACATATGGAGCTGTATGAAATGATTCAAATGTCTGAATATCGAACTTAAAATTTAAAGATCGCTAGCTTCACCAAATGAGGAACAACTTGTGCCCTTCCAGGCGAACTCCCAAGCGAACAAAAACAATCGAAAGGCTCAATTATTGCTCTTAAAGCAGTAATGAGGTAAGCCTTTTGATTCTCAAAAAATCATCTAAAGTTTGAAACACGAAGACAATACCGACGACAACGTCCCAAACTCTTAAAGGATTATTTTTGGCGAAATCAATCTCTAGGAAGGTGACCTAAAATATAGCCCCAGCTAAGCCCAAAGCGGAATATTGGTTCAAAGTTTCAACAAAGACTTATGCTATATGTTTCTTCATCACAATTAAGTCAACACCCTAGATGTACAACATTTCCCAATCTCAAAACCCTGGTGGGGGGTATAATCAAACGTTGTTTATCGAATCCTGGCGATAGGCTCCGAGGATTTCGAGTATCTTGTAAAAGGGAAACTGTTGCATTTTGCAGTACTAAATGGTTTTTATGCGCAGGAATTCTGCGCAGACCAGTCGGTTACAAGCTCCTCGAATCACACGCAAATCTGGGAGGGAGCACATACATATATTAGTCTATAAGTAAACACGTCGTTGTTTACAGACACCCTAGCTATATAATACTAATTTAAGCTAAAGAGCTTTTGTTCGCTGAAAAATCGACTTTTATTTGAGCTTAAACCTATAGACCCTCGCGTAGCATGACGCACTAATCGCTGACGGTATTAATGAGTGCCAAATACGTGATTTAGTTTCTGCTAGCCCCAGTATTGAGAAAAATCAATAGGGAGTAAATAAAATGTTACATGCCTGAAACAGGCTTGGCGGAACTGTAATATATGTAATATCTGTATACTCCTAGTGGCTTCTCCCAAAATGTACGGAATCACTCAATCAACTGTAAACGTAAGTCTCGCACCGGCTATGGCCAAGGAGGGGGTTCTGTAGTTTCGATTGAAATTTACTGGTTCCCCTCTGGTAGTTGCTGTTGCCTCGCCTACTTTTTCGATTTGCGGTTATTGATTGGCAATTAAACGCACACATTGCGAATGCCACTCATTCGTTCATTTCCAGAATCAACGCTTTCGAGTTCGTGATATGGATAACGAGCAAATCATGTCCACTTTTGGGAACATTGGGCACTTGCTGAACATCGCCGTCGAGCGATTTATAACGATTGGCGAGATAATTGCCGAGGAAAATATTGACATCAAGGGGGATATGTACGAGGCGGCCAAGGAAGCCAGAGACGCGGGTGAGTTAGAGCATCGATTTTATAATGGACTTTCGCATTTAAATTGTTGCCTCGCAGGAAAATCGATTGAACACCTTTGTGATATATCACCCCTGGGACTGGGGGGTGGCATGGAGCTGCGACACCACATTGAGCCCCTTAAGGACTACGGCGCCATTATCTTGGCGGCGCGGTCCCTTCTCTCCTCTGTTACGCGAATCCTACTGCTGGTCGACATTATCGTGGTGAAGAAGCTCTTAACTGCCAAGAAGCGTGCATCCGAGAGCCTGGAGAAGCTGGAGTCGGTGATGAACTTCACCGAGTTCGTGCGTGCGTTCTCCGTCTTCGGCACGGAGATGATCGAGTTAGCTTACCTCACTGGCCATCACCGCAACTCCTTTAAGGAGGAGCGGCGGCGCGCGCAGATGTTCTCGGCCCGCCAGATCCTGGAAAAGTCCATTGCCATCCTACTGACGTCCTCGAAGAACAGCTTGATCCATAGCGACTGTGTGATCGTCAAGGAGAACCGCGACACCGTGTTCTGCCAGATAAGACGGGCCATGGACCTCATCCACTTCGTGGTCAAGGACAGTATCTTCGATACGGCGAAGCACATGCCGTTCGACAAGCAGGCCAGCAACCCGAACTACGAGAACGAGAGCATATACACGACAATAAAGCGCATTGTAAACCTCATCAAAAGGTACAAGTACCAGATGAACTACTACGAGAGCAACAACGAGGGGAATAACAACTCCGACGCGTACTTTAATTTCCTGGACGACGATCTCTGGAAGTCAGAGAAGAACCTCGCCCCAGCGGTGGGCGGATCTGGGGGACGCATGGTGAACAATACCAACTTCAGAAAGCATGTGAGCGCCGAGAGCCTGGACCTGCGTGAGGAGCTGTCGGTGGCGTTCGAAAAGCTGTTCGAGAAGGCCCACGACTTCACCGACTCCCCGTACATCAGTCACAACCATCGAAAAAACATACTGTCCTACTGCGACAACTGCAAGCTGGAGTTCGATCTGTATCTCAACACGATTATGAAGGATCAGCATCAGCACGAGACCGCGGGCGTCCAGTTGAAGGGTCGCGAGCCCGAGCTGGGAATGCTGAGCAGCCTGGAGGAGCTGTGCAAGCAGCTGGTCATCTCCGTGTCGAGCCAAATCGAGGACTTTAACGAGTCGCTGAAGATCTGCTCCAAGCTGGTCAAGTCGTTCCACGTCCTGGCAACGAACTACGACATCGACAATCTAAACCAACGCTCCACGAAGTTCCACGACTGCTGTGACCACATCTTTGACATCTGCAAGCTGTTGCAGCACATTGCGCCCACGGAAAAGCTGCAGGTCCAGGCCAAGTGCCTGGCCATCAATTTGCGAATCTACGGGCCGCAGGTCTTCATTGCTGCCAAGATCCTGTGGAAGTACTCGAACAGCAGTGCGGCCAACGAGAACTTCGAGTCCTTTTCGGACATGTGGAAGTGGCTGACGAACGAGATATCTATGATTGCGAAGAAGATTCTAGTATCAATTAATACAACTAAGGGCGACAGAGAGCCCGAAACTGAGGTAAGTTATTAATCCAGTTCCACTTACTCCTAACTAGACAAAGCGTTGGCTTTCCCCCCACCAGAAATGTGAAACCACAACAGATAAACTATCAAAATCCGGTGTACCTGCAACAGAAGATGGAGAAATGGTCGAGTATTCTGGCCTCGAAGGCAAAAACAATGGAGATCTAAGCACATATCAATCAAAATGGAGTGAAGACTTGTCCGACGACAACGACATATTAAAGAGAGCTAAGAACATGTCAGCGATGGCTTTCCTAATGTATCAGTTTACAAAAGGCAACGGTTCTCTAAGAACAACTCAGGATTTGTTTACTCAAGCCGAATATTTTGCGGAGGAGGCCAATCGACTTTACAAGGTCCTCCGTCACTTTTCATACCAGGTAAATGTTGTTACTTGTTACCTCCGGCCAGTCAAACTTAAAGGATTTATTTAGGTTCCAGCTAGTGACAACAAAAAGGATCTCCTTAACATTTTAGATAGAGTGCCGACTTTTGTCCAAGCACTTCAATTTACAGTCAAAGACCACACGGTGGGCAAAGCTGCCACTTTCGTGAAGGTCGATCATGTCATCAGAGAAACAAAAAACCTTATGAACGTTATTAATAAAGTAGTATCGAAGTGCTTTGAGTGCGCAAATAAGGTAAATAGAGCTAAGACCAGCCGCTATCGGGCCATCACCTATACGTAGTTGAGATCAAACATATATATATATATATCTTTTAAGTAATTGTTCGATGTGTATTATATGAGGTTTATAGTTTTACTGTGATATTAAAGCATGCATTATAACACAGGTATGATTTAAGACTTTATATTTTATTTCGCAATGGATTATTCTTCTTCCTGGAGGAGAACAACCTTATAGACTTCCTGTAGAGACTTTCCTGCCACCCGCTTCCTACCTTCCCATCCATTTCTAAGCTATTACTCATTCTAATAGAGCCAAGACCGCTTTCCTTTCCCCATCAGGACTACCCTAACCGAACCTGAATCTATAATGATCCTTTCCTTGCCTGTCTTTCGTTTAAACGTTAATTTGCTAGCCATAAATTATTTAAAGTTGCCATGGTAATTACTAACTTATACATTTGCAGTACAAACTAAATTTAACTGGGATAACCGGAGGACTCACGTCGGGAGCGGTTCGAGGCGACGACAACGTCGCCGGTGGAATGTGCGACTCCAAAGGAACAACGAGCAGCAGCGAGGGGAGCATGTGACATTACGGGATGGCTCGAAGAGCCAAGGGGGATGCACGGAGGACGAGGGTATCATTTTTATTGTTCTGAGCCTCAACCTTTTATTACTATTATTATAGTGTACACTGTTAGTATTCTTAATACATTCGATTCTGTGGATTAGTTGGAGCCGCTTCTAGCGTTTATTAATGTCAAACAAAAACAAATTTATTAAGCATACAAATTCCAATTAGTTGTTTTTAACAGCACGATCTTAAGATGCATATTTTGTTTCACTCTACATTCGCAAAAATTAACGGCAATAAAGGTAATGTGAGCCATGCAGATATGTAAATTAATGTTTTTCAATATAAAATAAATATAGAAGAAGGAATCTTATGAAAGCAAACCTATAAATCTGTTCGCAAGTATTTCCTATCAGTTTCATTCACCATCTGGGTGGAAGAACTATTACTGCAGCAACTGGGTTTCTTAGGCTCCTGCGATACGGTGTACACTTTCAGGGCAACTGTTGATGAGTCCTTCAATTGATCCGTCTGCGCCGTGGAATTCTTTAGTTTCAGCAAATTCTTGAAGAGCAACAGGTCCAGGGTAAACAAGGCAGCGCAGATAAAGCAGAGCCCTCCCAGCGAGTAGGCGTAAACTAAGAGGTCCTGCGGCAGTTGCTCCACAGTGAAGAATATGAGCAGGCCTGGAAGATGTTAAGTTTCTCATAAAGATCAGCAAGGCTACGCAGTAACTCTTACCCTCTATTGTAAAAAACAAAACGCCACAAGTCAAGAGAACTATTTCACAGGTGCCATAGTTAGAGGTTTGATCGATTATCCTGAAATAAAAAGGAAATTAAACTAAGCAAAGAAGCACCTCTGCATCTATTACCTCGTGAGCAGTAGCACTGCGGCAATAAAGGTGTATCCCACAAATGTAAGCGTGCCAAAGTCGTCGCTCTCCTTCGTCCAGGAAATGCTGTTGAGGAGCGTCCATTCCCTGGACTGTTTCTTATTGCTGAAGAAGACCCGCTCCGAGTGTTTGTCCGACAGCCTTTTCACTATCAAAGCAGCCACTGTTGCAATCTGTCAACGAAATGATGCATAACTGGATCAATCTTATTTTAACTTTCAAATGGGGTCACCTATGTATATGGGATGAACTTGAAAAGATACTTGCAAGTTGCAGAACTTTGGTGCATATGCAAGCCGCAAGCCCCATGTTCGACGTTCTGAACGAGCACTCTAAAACTGAGATGGCTGTGGCACGTAAAAGCCTCAGATTTACCTGACCCATGCAAATTTTCTCACATTTGGTTGCGTTGTTTAGCGTGGGAAAAGCTGAAGTTAAAGAACTGACTGTGCCAAGTTTAATGTAAATTGTTGAGGAGAATTCTGCAACTACCTTGAATTATAGAAAAAGAAACCAGCACACACATCGGCCTCTGTAGCGGAGATTACTCTTATCAATGAAAAATAAATAACAATAAAATAATATATTTTTATGAATGCTTGATCTATAAGCCTGATGCCAAAGCAAATAAAAAAAGTTTACGATCGGCCTCTGTGGAGAGATAACTTTTTTATGTTATCAGTAATAAAATTATCTGAAACAGCGAAAATTAAATACCCTTATGCCATTTATCTAAATATATTTTCATTGACAAAATGCAACCTGTTCGATAGGCTATAAACAAGTCTCAAATTTATATATATTAAAGAAAGCCGACAAGAACTCGAGTTACCAAGACACTTTATTTTTAATAAAACAAACTATTATTCATAGAAACCCAAGTACCCCATTTGTGTAAGGGTATTCAAGTGGGGAAGCCATAGAGTTCATTAAGATGCGATCCTCAGTTTAGTCGAAGCAATCAGGCGGTTAAGAGTGACGATCCCGGCACCTAGAAACAATTAATCTAATAAGCTGTAATATAATGACGAGCATTTGCATAATTGGAGCGGGAACAGGCGGCCTTTGCAGTGCCCGACATGCGATTGAGAATGGATTCGAAACAACTGTGTTTGAATTATCAGACCGCATCGGAGGAACCTGGGTCTACAACGATGCAACGGGCGTTGTCAACGGAATCGAAGTTCACAGCAGCATGTACAAAAACTTACGGTAGGATCACCTACATATATCCCTTTAAAAGGGTATAATTCATACCTTCGATCATAGCACCAATTTGCCCAAGGAGGTCATGGGTTTTCCGGACTTTGAAATTGCCGAAAATGAGGTGTCCTATGTGAGATCTGATGAAATGTTGGACTTCTTCGAGCAATATGCGGATCATTTCAAACTAAAGCAGCATATTCGATTTAATTCCTATGTGATTCGAGTAGTTAAGAAGAACGAAAAGTGGCAAGTAAGTTGAAGGGACACCTGAATTAGTCCATTTCTAACTCAACACCTTGCAGGTCCTTGTGAAAGATGTGGTGACTAATAAGATCGCCTTCCATTATTTCGACAAGATATTGGTGGCAAACGGACATTACCACACTCCCAACTACATTGAAATTCCCAATATGAAGCTCTTTAAAGGCGAATCCATGCATAGCCACGATTTCAGAACAAATGAAGTGTTCGAAGGCAAGTCAACGCTGTCCAGAAGGTAAAAATCACCGATGATATTCTTAATTTTCAGGCAAAGCCGTCCTGGTTATTGGTGGGGGCCCAAGTGGTATGGACTTGTCCAACATTATATCCAGAGCGGCAAAACGAGTTACGATAAGCCACCACGTGACGGACATTGGAGATAATATTTTCTTTGACAATGTCCGCCAGAAGCCAGATGTCAGGGAGCTTGACGAGCATGGAGCCTTCTTTGTGGACGGGTCATACGAGCAGTTCGACACCATTTTCTATTGCACAGGGTTTAAGTATGCCTTTCCCTTTCTGAGTGTTGACTCGGGGATCTACGTCGAGGACAAGTACGTCCAGGATCTATACAAACAATGCATTAACATACGGAACCCATCGATGGCATTGATTGGCTTGCCATTTTACGTTTGCGCAGCACAAATGATGGATCTTCAGGCCAGATTCGTCATGAGCTACTACAGCGGAAAAAACACATTGCCATCTCCGGAGGAGATGCTAAAGGACACCCAGGACAGAATGAACAAACTTTGGAATGAGGGCTACCGCAGACGTCAAGCCCATATGCTGGGACATAATCAAGTAGGTTTATCCCTGAAACGATTTATATGTACGAGAGACTTTTATTTTTACTCCTCAAGGTTCACTATTACACGGATTTGGCGGAAACCGCCGGAGTTAAGAACATAAAGGCTGTTATGGCAAAATTGCACGACGAAAGCAGCAAATGCTTCAATGAAAACCTTCTTCATTTTCGAGAGGATATCTTTAGAATAGTGGATGATGAGAATTTTATCAAAATAAATTAGTAGAAGAAACCATGACATTTCTTAAAGTAACGTTAAGTAAACGAAGGCAGACACACAATTAAGAAAGCATTCACTAAAACATTTTACATTCAAAACTGGGAATTTTTAAATTAAATAACCATTAATTTAATAATCTTTAGCTTAGCATTTACAGCCGAGGAAGAAAACCTTTTTTTGTAATCTTTCTAAAATGTTATTTAATTGTTTGAAATAAAAAAATCTTTAAAAATTCATAATTAACCAAAAAATGCATTAAATTCAATTCGGAAAGTGTTTTTGTCTTAGTTGTCTTAGTCCAAATTTTCGACTATTTCTATGCAATTTGGCCGTTTCTCTAATTGGGGTACCAGGCGAACAGAAACCAGCAGCAAGCAACTGAAAACTGTTATAAAAAGTCCAAGTTTCGAACCATTTAGGAGCAAGCGAAAGTAACGGCTGTTTTCCCAAAATGCAACTCTGGGCAGGCAGCTCAGAGAGGGATAGCAAGAGTCCAGAAAAGAAGAGAGCAGACAACACAGAGTTGTATTTTGGGAAAGAAGCCAGGTTTGAGTCTCCGCTGACTTTCGCTTGCTCCCATAAGGTTCGAAACTTGGACTTTTTATAACACTTTATACCAGTTTTCAGTTGCTTGCTGCTGGTTTCTGGTTGCCTGTTACCCCAATTTGAGAAGCAGGCAAATTGCATGGAAATTTTCGAAAATTTGGATGGCTGCTGTAGGGAGGTTTTTGTAATGGGGTTGTTGTTGCAATCAAATGGCTGTGCCGGCGGTAAAAGGGTATAAATGCATAAAATAAAAAAAAAATGTTTATACCAGTTATATAGTTTATACCACTTATCAATTAAATAAATAAATAAATATTTAACTTAAATATTTTTTATTTTCTTAAATATTATAATTTTCAGTTAACGGGGGAAATAAATATTAATTTAAGTCGCAACTAAAGCTAGAGGAATTAAAAATAATTTCAGCAGCCCATCCAAATTTTCGACAATTTCTATACAATTTGGCCGTTTCTCAAATTGGGGTACCAGGCGAACAGAAACCAGCAGCAAGCAACTGAAAACTGTTATAAAAAGTCCAAGTTTCGAACCATTGATCTTGAAGTCAGCGAAGACTCAAACCAGATGTGACCATATTGTAAATTTTTTGGCTAAAATGTTGCTAAAATGCACCTGGGCACACTGAAAAATTTGCTCATTTGCATCAGTGATGCTCATCTCCATCAGTGATGCTCATCTAGCTATATTGCAATATTGGGAGGCTATAAAATCAGACTTTGCATCAGTGATGCTCATGTAGCTATTTTGCAATATTGGGAGGCAATATATCAGGCTTAATAGCAGTGATGCTCATCTAGCTATATTTCTTTATCGGGACAAAATAGATAGATGAGGATCACTGATGCAAAGTCTGATTTTATAGCCTCCCAATATTGCAATATAGCCAGATGAGCATCACTGCCATTAAGCCTGATTTTATAGCCTCCCAATATTGCAATATAGCTAGATGAGCATCACTGATGGAGATGAGCATCACTGATGCAAATGAGCAAATTTTTCAGTGTGCCCAGGTGCATTTTAGCAACATTTTAGCCAAAAAAATTACAATATGGTCACATCTGGTTTGAGTCTTCGCTGACTTCAAGATCAATGGTTCGAAACTTGGACTTTTTATAACAGTTTATACCAGTTTTCAGTTGCTTGCTGCTGGTTTCTGTTCGCCTGTTACCCCAATTTGGGAAACGGGCAATTTGCATGGAAAATTTCAGAAATTTGTATGGGCTACTGCAGGGATGTTGTTGTAAAGGGGTTGTTGTTGCCATCAAGCTGTTATTGTCGGCAACAAATAGGTATAAATGCATAAAATGAAATATTACAGTTTATTCCAATTATTACTTTTGCCCAAAAGTTTTTATAACAGTTTATACCAGTTTTCAGTTGGTTGCTGCTGGTTTCTGTTCGCCTGTTACCCCAGTTTGGAAAGCGGCCAAATCGAATGAAAAAATTTGCTCATTTGCATCAGTGATGCTCATCTCCATCAGTGATGCTCATCTAGCTATTTTGCTTTGATGTTTCTTTCATTTTCCACCGCAAGAATGCCCTTCCATTGAGCCTGTTTAAATTATCCCACCCAAAAAAAACCGCATCCTCCTCATAACTCAAAAATAACGCATTTTTTAAGGTTTATTATTTATTTCAGCTTAAAATAAATAAAAGAAGAAAAGGTGAGGCATGTGGGAATGTCGGAGGTCGTTCCCAGTGTTTTCGACTCGGTCTTGGTGGCACTTGGTCCACTTCTGCTCCTCCTCGTCCTGATCCTGCTTGCCAACGTTCTCTGTCTCGCCTTCGGCACCCGCTTTCAGTTCCTGGCAGCTTGCTGCAATTAAATTTAAAAAAAGGGTGCGATTTATTTTGATAATTTTTCAGAAACAAAACAAATTTCAGGTTCATAACTCAGCCAGAAGTGCATGAAATTTAATTCGTAAAGCTGTTCCGAGTTGCCTTTTCTAAGCCTAACAAAACTGCATACTACGTTTAGGGTTCTTTTCAATTTCATTTTTTCTCAATTATTTAGAATTTTAATGATGGTACCCCTTACATATTTTTGCAAAAATGGAGCGATATATTTTTGGGGAAAATAACTAATTTTCAAAGGTTCATAACTCAGTCAAAAATGCATGAAATTCATTTCGGAAAGTTGTTTTAAGTTGGTTATTCTAAGCTTATCAAAACTGCCTACTTAGTTTTGCTTTAATACTTACCTGTAATTTTTAAATAATTGTTTAAACAAAAATGAGCAAGAAACTAATTTTCAAAGGTTCATAACTCAGTCAAAAATGCATGAAATTCAATTCGAATTATTTCAATTATTTAACCAGAATGGCTCGATTCTTAGTGATCCAATTGCAATCTGCAAGGGTATACAAACTTCGGCGTGTCGAAGTTAGCTTCCTTTCTTGTTTTTAATTTCATTTTGTGCCAATTAATTAATTTAAAATTTAGTAACTTCTTATAAAAATTTGAAAAAATGGTTAATTTTTTTAATCATTTTTAGGAAAGATATAAAATTTTAAGAATTCATTTACTCACCAAGTTTGAATTCGAATTTAAATATTCATATTATGGTTCATCTTTAATAAGCAACAGGTGACTTTTGCCTATCACTACTGTCCTTTTTTCTATCCGTATGCCTTCAAAGCAGCCGAAATATTCACATTCTTTAAATGTATTAAGAAACAAACACTTGTTTGAAGATGTTTGTTTAGTATTTTCTCCGCAACTTGTTGAACTACCTTTGCCTTTTATGCAGCGGCCATTCAGTGATGTTATTTTTTTGTGAGCAAAAAAAAACTGGATTAATCAAAATGAACAGCTTAAAAAAAGTCGAATTCCTAGAGAAAAAATCTACCAAAAACAATATAAGTAATTAGTTTATTTTCACATTAAGTATTCGCCCAGGGAGCCAAAATAAACGAAACGTTCTGGTCACACTAAACCTCCTTCGCAACATCAACTTCTTGCATAATTTACGAAGCACCTCTCAATTCACTTTCAAAGTTCGCTGATTTAGGTGGTCTGGTTCTTCGAAAGAGTGCTCCGTCATGCAGTGTCCGTTCCTCAACCGCTTCACGGCCAGCTTCGTGCGCAATTACGCTGAGGTGCTGACCCAATCCTACGCGATGTACTGCCCCGTGGTGGGCAAAACTCTGAACGCGGGCGAGAAGAAACTTTCACTCGTCGCCTCGCTGCCATATGCGTCGACGGCCACAAGGTCGTACTCTACATCGACGGAGAGCAGTCGCTTTGCAGTGGCTGGTGACGTAAAGGCCGCCGACCCTGAGCCCGCTGTGGCCCCCGTCTCCGCGGAGACCTTTCCCTACGAGCGCTTCTTCAACGAGCAGATCATGAAAAAGAAGCGGGACCACTCCTACAGGGTCTTCAAGAAGGTGAACCGTCTGGCTGGCGACGGGCTGTTCCCGCACGCGCTGGAGTACTCTGAGCGGTCGGAGAAGCCCATTACTGTGTGGTGCTCCAACGACTACCTGGGCATGTCTGCCCATCCGGGCGTGAAGCGTGCGGTGCAGGAGGCCCTTAACATGCACGGATCGGGGGCCGGGGGAACGAGGAACATTTCTGGCAACTCGCTCCATCACGAGAGGCTTGAACGGAAGCTGGCCGAGCTGCATCAGAAGGAGGCCGCCCTGCTGTTCACGTCGTGTTTCGTGGCCAACGACTCTACGCTCTTTACGCTTGCAAAACTCTTGCCCGGCTGCCAGATCTTCTCGGACGCTGGCAATCACGCCTCCATGATAATGGGCATACGGAATAGTGGCGTTCCGAAGCACATTTTTCGCCACAACGACGTCGACCACTTGCGCTCGCTGCTGAAGCAGGTGGACAAGAGCACCCCGAAGATCGTAGCATTCGAGACAGTACATTCCATGACGGGGGCTATATGCCCGCTTGAGGAGCTGCTGGACGTGGCCCACGAATACGGGGCCATTACCTTTATCGATGAAGTTCACGCCGTGGGACTGTACGGGGACCACGGCGCCGGAGTCGGAGAACGTGACGGTGTGCTGCACAAAATGGACATTATATCTGGTACCCTGGGCAAGGCGTTCGGTAACATCGGTGGCTACATTGCCGGGTCCGATAAGCTCGTTGACATGATCCGGTCGTACGCGGCTGGATTCATTTTCACCACCTCCCTTCCACCCACCGTGTTGTGCGGAGCCCTGGAGGCTGTTAATATCCTGGCATCGGAGGAGGGTCGTCAGCTGCGGCACATGCACCAACGCAACGTCTCCTATCTGAAGAACTTGCTAAAACGCGAAGGTAAGATGTAATTTTAGAATTTATGTAATACGAATTTAAGGTTATAGTTACACTTTCGTCTCACTTTAAGTGTTGGCTATATTTAGGAAGATATATATACCTACCCATTACTTTCCTTTTATTGATTGCCATCTGGTTTTCCGCTTCAGGTTTTCCCGTCGAAGATACGCCCAGTCATATCATTCCAATCAAAATCGGCGATCCTCTGAAGAGCAGCCAAATCTCAAACGTGCTAATGGAACACTTTGGACACTACCTGCAGTCGATCAATTACCCAACGGTTGCCCGCGGCGAGGAGAAACTCCGACTGGCCCCGACACCTTTCCATACTTTCGAAATGATGAACGCCCTAGTTACCGATCTGAAGAAGGTGTGGGAAATGGTGGATCTCTCGACCAACGTTCCGCTTTCGCCGACCGGCTGCATGTTCTGCAACTCGGAGAGCTGCTGGCATCAGGACGCGTCTCCGGACCTTGAGTGTGCAATCCCCAACTGCCCCCGCTTGGAAATCTCTGTTGCCGCATAAGTTCTTCCTCCTAACCAAGGCACGCGTCTTAGCTGAAGCATTCGAAATATTTACCTTTGCCTAAAAATTAATCTAGTGGTTTATGGACATAAATAAACAATGGTATTTGGTGCAATAAATATGATGTAATAATTCAATGGTTAAGGGTAAGGCCAAGAGGGGTGATAAGACAGGCCAAGTGTCACCTTCGATAAGGGAAGTTGCGTGTTTCACGAGCAAAGTACATTAGCTCGCAAATGGTATTTAAATTAAGAAATGGCACGAAAAAGAGTCTCTTTGAACGTTGACCCAAAATCGAAAGACATTCGAACGAATAGTGGTCAGCAGAAGTGGAATAAACTTTATTCCAAAAACCTTCCCTAAAAGTATTAATGGTTTTGTTGAAATTGAGCTTTCGTTATCTATCTATATTGGGCTTACTTGGTCTGAAATAAAATGATGAAATGAATACAAATTAAATAGAAAGGTAGATAGCTTCATGACGCCAAAGTTTGTATACCCTTGCAGTATGCCAATACATCAAATTACCCTTTCACTTTGTTCCAAATTTCCAAATAAACTCACAATACCTTTAGCAAGGGTATATTTTGCAGTCACATAATGAAACCACAAAAATTGTGTCTGATAGCATGACTCAGCCATCCATTAAAGGCTCCATTTTAGTTGATGTATACTTAATTTTTTTTATTTTTTGATAAGCGTAAATGTTTGGAAACATTCGCCTATCACTAGCTAAACACTTGGAGATTGTATACAATAATTCTGCCAAAGAGGTCTGTACTCGATTCGAAGACGAACTTAATCTTTGAACACGCCTTTTCCCGGGCTGTATCTTTAAGCTGAAACCGCTGAGGAGAGTTGATATCTTCTGGATAAAAGGAATCTTGATGTAACTGGGCTCCATCTGCTGCATACATTATGATTTCCGATTTTTGACCAGCGAATCCGCCTTGAAATTGAAACTCAAACCCCGAGACATTTTGGGGTTCGTCAAAACTAACAATAATCCATTGGGGAGTTCCCTAAAACGACCGCTTAATTTAGAGAAAGAATAGTTTTTACAGAGAGAAAACCAATACCTCATCTGAACTCCAGGATGTATCTTCTTGGGCATCAAACATGAATTGCTTTCCATACTGCTTCACTTCTTTGTTTAACACTGAGCTTACTCTGAAATTAATATTGTTAGAAATGATAATTATAAATTAAAAACTAAATACCTGCAGGAATAGTTAATTTTAGCTAAGATATTCATTTTATTATCAAAATTGTAAATAAACAAAAACCGCGAGGTTATAAGTATTAGAGATGAGCAACTTTAGCTTTTCGGAAAAATTTAAATTTTAAAGCTAAAGTTTAATTCCATAAGAATTATTTTTATATTTTAAAGTTACTAGCAATGCTTTTCTAAATTTCAATTAATTAATTTATTTATTAATTTTCGATTTGTAAAGTTCGTGAGTATTTATCGATAGGCAAACCCCCAGCTTGCAGCCCTGGCAAGAAACAGCTGGCAGTTTTATCAACATTTATAAACTATAATGATTAAAGCCATTCTGGTATTTAACAACCATGGAAAGCCAAGACTTTCCAAGTTCTACCAGTATTTTGTGAGTGCTCAGCCGTACTACAGACCCGGATAATGTTCAGTTCGATATTTTCCTTGCAGGACGAAAGCCTGCAACAACAAATAATCAAGGAGACCTTCCAGCTGGTGTCCAAGCGGGACGATAATGTTTGCAACTTCCTCGAGGGCGGCAGGTGAGTGCAAGACCTATTATAGTGCATCTATTAACCCCTTCCAATGCTCGTAGCCTGATTGGCGGATCAGATTACAAGCTCATCTATCGCCACTATGCCACGCTGTACTTTGTGTTCTGTGTGGACTCCTCGGAGAGCGAACTGGGAATCCTTGACTTGATACAGGTCTTCGTGGAGACCCTGGATAAGTGCTTTGAGAATGTCTGCGAGCTGGACCTGATATTTCACGCCGATGCCGTCCACCACATTCTGTCAGGTTTGTAGGGCAATCCCTGAAGATCTTTTTATTGATTTACTTGGCTTCTAGAACTGGTCATGGGCGGAATGGTGCTGCAAACCAACATGAACGACATAATGGCCAGGATCGAGGAGCAGAACAAGATCGTCAAACAGGAGGCGGGCATCTCGGCAGCGCCAGCACGAGCCGTGAGCGCCGTGAAGAGTATGAACATTCCTCAACAGATTAAGGACATCAAGCTACCTGATCTGCCGCAGGCAATTAAGGACTTTAAGTTCTGACAAATGTACGTTTTTCGCAAAACTCGCATTTTTCAAAAATAAGTGAGACCTTTTGATATTCCACAGTTCTTCAAGAATTTCCAACGGCAGTCAACGTCCTCCATGGACTGCTGATTCATTTACACTAGGCCTCATTTATCCAATGTATCTCCCCTTACCGAATAAATATATATATGCAATTTAACTGACACTTCCGTTGTTAAAATGTGCATACAAATTCGTTGAGAGGTCTGTGCGGAAGCTGTGTCTCTATCTTATTTTAATATTTAAATTCGAACGTTGTAAATGTAATAACATGTACATATAAAATATTCTATTATTCTATTATTCATCAACTGTTTGGACCGGGACACTCCAGATCATCTTCCTCGCCGATCTCCAGCATAACTTGCATTATTTTCCGTTTCAGACGCTTGCGAGAGAGCTCAGAGTTAAGATTGCGAAACTCACAGGCGATTAGCTCTCCAAAAGCATCCCACTGATCCCGGACTGGGGCGGTGGCGGATGTGGCCACAGCAGGTGGCTCTGCCAGGCGACTCGGAACAGGGGAAGGCGTCGCAAGGGCGGACAGAGCAGGCATGGGCATCGGTTTCGGTTCGTCGACCTTTTCTATCTCTTCGCTTTCAATGACAGCCTCTATAAATATTGATTCCAAGCTTTCAACTGAAGATTGGGTGGGTTTTTCCACATCTTCGTCGCGGTCTGTGTAGCTGTAGTCCAGCTTAGCTATTTTCTACAAAAATATATAGATAAGAAATGCTTTAGAGAGTAGGAGTGACAACTAGGTAGCGCACCTTGCACTGTGAACTCTGCTGATATCCTGGCCTGGGTTCAATCACGGAACGGAGGAACATCAGCGTTTTGAAGTGCTCCCAGCGGCAGGTTTTCTCGGGCAGCTGACTGGAACTGGAGCCACCGGATTCCTCCAGGCGACGCTCCAACTTCTTCAGCTCGGAGTTGAATTGGTTGCGCAGGTTGTGCACCTTCTTTCCGTAATCGTTCTTTGTAATCCCGAGCGTGGTGCAGATGTGTGCGATGGCCTTCGCGCGACAGTCCTTATTTTTATACAGCTCCGAAAAGTGATTCCATAAACAATCCGAGTCACGGTACAGCTCAATGAGCTTTGATATCTTTTCTCGGCTCCAAATAGTGGGTTTCCGTCGCTGGCGACCCTCTCTTTTTACAGGGGGCAATTCGCCGTCGCCGTCCGAAGTATTAGGCATTGTTTTTATTATTATTCAATATTTTTGTTAATAACAAATTGCCAGTGTGCCCAAGTCTCGGGATTGAAATATTCCCCAAGGGACTAAACTACATTAAATTAAATGCACCCACATATTAGAGTCCGGATTTGATTCTTATTTTAAAATACAAAGTTAAGTAGAAATGCCGACCTATTTTAATAAGTGTATTTATTCGAGTCGCACTATTATTTAAACTGTACTTTCAACACTAATCGATATAAATTAATCGATTGGGTTCGGTGGTGTTTTTCTAACTGCAGTATTTTTTGGTCGGCAAATCTATCGAATAAAGCGAAACAAATAATTGTTCTTCGTATATAAATAAAATAGGTAATTATATTAAATAAATGCATCCGCGCGCGCCGTAAGCTATTGAAAAATGTGTGCGGCACACGCGAAACAAAAGTAAATCCGTTATCCGTGCTGGCTATGGTGACGAGGGACCACTTTACTGATAAATACGGCCGACGCCCACTGAACAGTTTCCTTTACAGAGACTTGGATAAATGCGAATTGGGTAAGTGTGTAATTAAACAAAAGGTGGCTTCTGGCAATCCGAAACGAATAACGCTTTTTCAATTACAGACTGGACGCGGAACACACTTGAGCCGCCAGCGAACGAGCCCCGAACGTAAGCGCAATGTCACAAGTAATACCAAACACGCCCACACCCCAAATGCTGACGACATCAACGCCTATAGAACCCATGAAACCACCACCAGCGTTTCCCACGCTAGGCGTCGCTGCACATTTAAGCGAGCAGGCGTCGGACGTGATACTAAGGGCCTCCACGATTTTTGGCGATATGAAGCACCATAGTGCGGCGGCGTCTTTGGATCTCGAGAATGTGCACAACGGAGTCGGAGCTGCTGAGACTGATAACAACGGGAGTGCGGGTGAGGACGGGTCGCCGTACGGTGGCAACTCAAAGATCCGCATCATGCCGACAATCAAGCTGCTGGCCACGCCGCACGTGTCGGACCCCAAGCGCAAGTTCGTGTGCCCCTACGACAACTGTACAAAGAGCTACGGCAAGAGCTCCCACCTGCGCTCCCACCTCACCTGGCATACGGGCATCAAGCCCTTCGTCTGCAACGAGCCCAAGTGCGGCAAGGGCTTCACCCGCTCGGACGAGCTCAACCGGCACCTGCGAACGCACACTGGCGAAAAGCCCTTCGAGTGCATCCAGTGCACCAAGAAATTCTCGCGCAGTGACCACCTCACAAAGCACCTGGCCACCCATGACAGGCAGCTGAAAAGCAGCCCGCCCAAGCGGTCTGTGCCGAACGCCGTGCGTCTGAAGCCTTCAAAGAAGCACTCCTCGGAGTCGGAGCCCTCGGGGTTCCACTTCATGGCCGCCATGAGCGGCTGTTCCGATCAGAACGTGGACCAGCAGCACCAACTCCATCAGCAGCAGCTGCAGCAGCCGGCGGATATCGTTGACTACCAGCACAAGCCGCTGAAAATAAAGCTGGAGCGGCCAGAGCACAGTGACAAGTACCAGATCGTGGCGCCTCCGCACGCCCCTGAGAACCAGAGCCACAGCCAGCTGCCATCCTTTCTGAACCAGGCCAAGCCCGAGGTGAAATACGAGCCGGCCGACGAAATTGTAAATACACTCTCTCAGTTACCGCCGCAGGATGGCCCCGGCACCTACGGCATGCCCCAGTTCGTGCAGGACCGACCCTTCCGCTGCCGGCAGTGCGAGAAGCGGTTTAAGCGGCAGGACGACCTTAACCGGCACATACGAACGCACACCGGCGAGAAGCCCTACGCCTGTCCGCAGTGCTGTCGCCGATTCGTGCGGAGCGACCACTTGAAGAAGCATCAGCAAACGCATTTGAAGATACGATAGTTGCATAATTAACTACCCCATAAGTCGCAAGCCATTGGCATCCAAACCCAATATTTATATTGGCTGAAACGGGCGTGTGTGTCGGGTGACGCACTCAGTACAATAAATTTAAATAAATTTGCAATTTAACAATATATTCCTATACATGTTTAATGCTGGCCCTTATATCTCAATTTGTATGTATGTATTTTGTAAATAAGTCGTATGCAATTTTAATTTTAACTTAAACCGATCTGTGTTGCCAGAACATGAAGATATATTTTTAAAAATTAAAACCCTATGCTGTTTTTTTTACTTTCTGGCTACTGTGCTACTCGCATCTCTCCTTTAATATAAAAACTAATGCAGTATACCTTCTCGTGCTTATTTATTGGCTCAAGGGAGTCCATTAATGGGAATATTTAATATACGACAGAATTCAATGATTGAAAAACTGTTGTTTGAGTTTTAACCCCCTTCAAAACGTTACAAGTATGCGCCACTGAGCATCGCTGTTATCGATAACAAGTTTCTATCGTTTGCCCGTTTCATCACATCACTAATGGCATTTTAATTTTTAAAAAAGCTATTTAGTAGAAATGTGCGACTTTGCCGCCCTGTGGGCGGACGTAGTGAAGATATTCCCAGTTCTGGGTGGCGTGGTAGGTTGATTCCTCAATGTCATTTACGAGATCCGGCGATATCACTTGCAAACCATTCCAGAACCAGGCTGCGGCTGCGGTCTCCGCCGGTCCAGTGGATGAGAAGGTGTTCGAAAATGTTCGCCATCACCTGACGATGTTTGGAGGTATTGACACCTTTGCTGCCCTGGTTGACCTGGAAATCCAGTCGTCCATTAGAAAGGTTTTGGTGCCAAAGTTCTGGAAACACTTCCACGGCCTGGTGCCCCCAGAACTGCAGAGCGGGTTCAGCGACCAAGCCTTGGCCATAGAAGCTCTGCCCGACAAGAACCGCCTGTTCACCCAGTTCATAGAGGCTGTCAACGAGCTGCACGAGGGGTTTCAGAACCTGATGCAAGTCAAGCCCCGCCTGATCCAGCTTATTGGGAACGCAGAAAGGCCAGCGTTGAGGACGGTGAAGTTGATGCAGGAAGATGGTATCAAGAACTGCATGCGGGACTGCCTGCTGGCCCAACTTCCACCCACATTTAGCGTGGTCGTGGGGGCCTTTTACTGGGTCCACTTTAAGCTCTTCACTAAAGCCTCACATCTAGCTCTGACCACAGTTGGTATGCAGTGGGTGGCCCAGTCCCTGAGCTCCTTGTTTAACCCGATGCCTTTCCAGACTCTGATGTATTTGATGAGCTGCTGTGCGTCGGCTGCAACTTCGATGTGGAGCAGTGCTGCTGCCAAAAGCTGACGGAAATGGTGAACAAGACAAACACGAGGCTGTTTGAGATGAATCTCACGGATCGCCTAACTGGCAGTGCTCTAACGGCGCTCATAAGGCTCAAGATCAAGGAACACATCAACGACACGTGCATGGGCATTTTCGACCGGAGCCATCTGAAACAGCTCGAAACGGTGAGTTGGCTTCTCCTGTATTTGATAGTTTCGAGTTCTGAATTTGAATCTGGTCCAGTGGCTGTCGGATGTCATAATGTCCTGGCTGGCAAATATTTTCTCAGAATGGAAGGCCAAGGATTGCATGTCCGAAGATGATGCTCCCGCCCCTGTCCAATCCTTTAAGGTCAAACTGACCTATTATATGTACGAAACCTTCGCACAAAGCGTCATCGGTCAGTTCTTCAGCATAATAATTGGTAGGTTTCTCAAAGTAAATCCCTTTGATACTGATGATTGTGTTAATAATTCAATACCCTACACCACAGACTATCCAGATTCCATTCCGGCCATAGACGACCTCAAGATTTGCATGGAAAAGATTGACATGCGCATCTACCTAACCGAATCCTTACGAAGCTCGTTAGAAGCCCGAATTCTGCATCCTGGGGTCAACACCATGGACATATTGACTGGTTATGTGGCGGCCATAAAGGCCATTCGCCATCTGGACAATACTGGTGTGATATTAGAGATGGTCACGGCCCCCATTAAGGACTACCTCCGCAAGCGCAACGACACCGTCCGGCGTGTGGTAACCGGTCTGACCGAGGAGGGACCCACCGACCTGTCCGAGGAACTGGCCAAGGGGGAGGCGATCAAGGACGGCAAGGATTCCGGTGCCGACGAGTTCAGCAACTGGGAGAACTGGGAACCGGATCCGTTCGGCATCGATGCCAGTGTCATGCAGTACAACAGCTCGAGGAAAATGCGGTCGGCCGACATTATATCGATGGTCGTGGATATCTACGGCAGCAAGGAGTTGTTTATGACGGAATATCGCAATCTAATGGCAGACCGCCTGTTGTCCCAGCTGGACTTTAATTCGGAAAAGGAAATCCGAAATCTGGAGCTACTGAAGATCCGCTTTGGTGAATCCCTACTGCACAGCTGTGAGGTAATGCTGAAAGATGTTACCGACTCGAAGCGAATCAACGCCCACATCCATGGCGAAAGCAACCGGCCAGAGAGTGAGTGACGACTACTTCTAACCTTTTTGGTTCCGAAATAATAATTTTTTGGTCGTATCTAGATCAGCAGTTTGATATCTCATCGTTAATCGTTTCGGCACAGTTCTGGCCATCCTTCAACAAGGAGAGTCTGCAGCTACCCGAGGAGATCGAAACGGAGTTCAAGAAGTACACCAAGGCGTATGAGGCGTACAAGGGCAACCGTACGCTCAACTGGCGTACGGTCACGGGGCGTGTGAACATCGAAATAGAGATTGGGGACCGAACCATGGAAATGGTTGTGAGCCCCACCTTGGCGGTCATCATTTACCATTTTCAGGACAAAAGCGAGTGGACTCTTGAGGATCTCAGTGCCATTACGAAGGTCCCACAGTCTGCTCTACGGCGGCGCCTAAGCTTCTGGCAAAATCACGGGTTGATTTCGGAGACAACCCCGGGATTGTTCACACTTTTGGAAAAGGAGTCAGAGGAGAAATCGCAATTTGAGGAAATGAGTCTCGCGGAAGCAGATGAGGAGGACTTGGAGTCGGCCATGGCCTCGGCCAGTGACCAGAGGGAAGAGGAACTGCAAGTGAGTAGCAGGGTTATTTGGGTGAATTCCCTTGATTCTCATGCGATTCTTTTTAGGTCTTCTGGTCCTACATTGTGGGCATGCTCACGAACCTTGACTCCATGCCCATAGACCGCATCCATCAGATGCTGAAGCTTTTTGCCTCCCACAGCGGCGGCGTTGAGTTCACTCAGGACGAGCTCAAGCACTTTCTGCAGCGAAAAGTCAGGGAGCACAAGCTTATATTTTCCGGTGGAGTTTATCAATTGGCAAAGTAATTTTCGGGAGTTGTTATCGAACAACTAAGTTGCAAACGACTGAAGAAATCATGAAATAAAGGTGATAAGGCGCTTGAAGTTTTGGTTCCTTGCTGCACGTCGTCCCACTTGTGGGAAACTGTCGTCTTATCTTATTATATTCGTAATCAGAGCTTATCACTCATACTGCTGTGCGGGGGTAACGTTGCTTTCTTCTTACTGAATAACTTAAACAACATCGAAGAATACGTCTAAATCTTAATTTATTTAGCTTCAAATTTATATATATTTATATGTATACTATTCCCGTTAGATCAACAAATTCAAACTTTTAAGCGTTCTTAAAACTAAAGGCAAAGCAAAGTGAAGTTGGTCTCGATACTCTATACAGATATACAGGGCTAACAGTTTTTGGCTTGATAAAATAAATCACAAACTTTGCGGCTAATCAATCGCTTTATACACGCAAACCAAGTATGCTTAATTTAATGTCTCAAACTGTAATCTGTACATCGAAAGTTAGTTCAGGTATATCAATGCAGAGTAAGCTCTTCCTCCTTTAGGAAGCGCGCCTGGTAGACACTTTCGCGGTGTTCCGGGGTAAGGACAGCATTAATAAAGGGTGCAATACGATGAATCCGCTGCTGAAATCGAGACCGATCCCGGGCAATCACCTCCCACTTGCTCTTCCTGGCCGCCCGATAGGCATAGTCCCAGGCGTGCATTACGTGAACCTCCGGTTTAAGGTTGAAGCGAACCTGTGTGTGAAGCGATAGTTAGTAACCAATGCACTCCTGTTGAGGATGTGTCAAGGCAAACCTTTTTGACGCTCTTTGAGCTGTCGGTGCTGCTGCACTCGCAGGTCTTTTCCTCGACCTGCTCGGTGTCCTCATCCTCGCAGCATGTTGTGAACTGTACGCTGATATCGTCATCGTCATCATCGTCGTCCTCGTCTTCGTCCTCACCGTCCTTGTCCTCCTCCTCGTCTGCGTCGTCTTCGAAGCAAATAAAACTGTCCTCACTGCATTCTGAAATACTCCGTTGACGCCGAAAACAGGCCGACTTGGTGCTCGATCCACCAGAGACGTCTGCATTGTTATTCTTGTCGCTGGACACTTGACTAGAGTTGGGTTCGTCCGGGGACTCCTTAAAGCCCTGCCGCGACTGCGGATGCAGGTCGATAAAGAAGTAGCAGGAGCGCCGAAGCGCATCCAGCTTGAGTCCCGCCATCTTAACGCCCGGCGGACTCTGCGACGCAGCAACGCACTGGTGCAGGGCGGTCTGCATCTGGCTGACGACGTCCATGGCCATCAGTTGGAACGACATCATGCTGGCCAGGGGCTCCGGCTGCAGTGGGGGCATCAGCAATTGCTCCTTGGTGACCGTTCGGTGTGTTTCGAGCGGTTCCGCTTCGGGCTCCTTGTTAACCTTGTTTGGCTTCCACAGTGGCCGCCCAGTGAGGCGATGCGACGGCGAGCACCGATACTGCTCGTAGATGGGGGAGCTCATGTTTGCAATCAGTCGGAGAACAAAGAGGAAGGGGTCAAACAGCGCTCCCATAAGGGTGTGGAATTTCGACATCTAATCTTGAAAACACAAATACGCTGCTGGGGGGACTCCTTTTGAAAGGCCATTTTCTTGTGCTTGGTTTTGGGTGGCGGTGGCATTGTTCAGCCAGCTTAATTTGAGACAGATTTTCCCATGATTACTCGATGAACCAATAATGTAATGCGGGGTGAAATAACGAAATAATATTTTTGCATCCGACACTTTGCGCGCGATTTGCATTCAGTTGTATGCTTGTTCTGCTTTCGTTTCTAGGGTATACAGCGAAATATAGAGTCCGGGCACGAAAATATTTAGAGTTTTACACGTTTTATTCAATAATTCCATACTTTTTCACTAGAGCTGAAAATTTATCGATGAGAAGTAGTCGATGAATCACCTTGACTTGTTGTTTTTGTGCGACTATTCGATTGTACACCCCACGAAATTGTCCGACTCGTTTCGCGCAATATTATCGATCGCGCATGTTTAATTAATTTTTCCATAAATTTATAAAAAAATATATACTGAGAGATTTATATATATAAAAAGGATGTTGACATATAATCTAGCTGTGCGTTGATCACAGCCGTGTAGTTAAAGATATTTAGATAATGTCTCAAATATGTGACACAACAATCGAATGAACAGTTTAAATCTATCAATATATCGATAGTTCGATTTTATAAACCCTACTTTTTGACCAACATTAAAAATACTGTTTATGTATGTGTGTTTATTATCTTTAACCAGTATTTACAGAATTGTTTTTTGATTTAAATTTCACAGATGTTTTATAGATTGCAGAAAAGCAGCTTAAAACTGGGTATTTTATTTTGCAGAGAACTAGCTCTGCTATAGTTTTAAGGGCAAGCAAATAAGTAAGACAAATAAACAAAAGGAAATTTGAACATCCATTCACTCAAGATTAAAAATTCTTTGGGATATAACCATAATCAATTTAAGACTTATTATTATTAAGGATTTATTTTCATGTACATTTTGTATTTTTGTGATATGTACAATGTATGTAATACATACATCATATATGGATGTACATATGTATGTATGTAGACTCTCATAAACACGAATTGAAAAATTGTTTTTTTAAATTTACAAAAGATATGTGAAAATGCAAATGAAATACATATGTACATTTGAATAAAACGATTACTTCCGTGTGCCAGACATTGTTCTTCTTCTTTAGCCGATATTTATACCTGACACTGTATGAAAATGCAAGTGCATGTTCCGCTGCGTCATTCTCCGTACTCAACGGTTGATAAATACATACATACATATGTACAAGTACGACGTACTTGCATCTGTAAATAAGTAGTTTTCGGTACGTATTTTTTTAAATATCCAAGTTTAACTGCATAATATGTTATGTATATATTTATTTACATATATTTCAATAAGAAACATGTGAAGCTGCATCCCAATACCAACGCAGCATAGCATATAATATAATATCAATGTATTATTCCGATTTTCCGTACTCGAAAAGCGTTCAGAATTGTCTGAAATAAACAGATTGATATTCATGCCCACATATTTACATATATGCGTATATACAGACGTACATATTCTCGCCTCTATATGAGCACAAACACACGCACAGATAATCAAACAGCCATATGATTAATACACATCGAAACAGCTGATTCATAAGCATTGTGTTGGTGTGGGGGGGAATGGCGGGGTGGTTAGCACACGCACACACACTCGCTTACCCATATGTTTGTGCTCAGAGTTACTCACACACCAGCTGGGCGCTACTGCAACAGTTGATAGCGTCGAGTACAGGTGCGCAGTCCGGGTGCGCCCAAGAAGGTAATTATATGTACCCATAGTATAATAATGGCTCGATTTTAAAACAATTGGCAAGGAACCCTTAATACACCTGAAAATCCTTTTAGTCAATCGAAAAATGTTTTCATTAATTTGGTTTTTATTTAATATTTATTTTATTTTTATATATTTTTTGTTGATAAAAGGCGAAAAGCACAAATTAAAGCAGCTGGGAATACAGACTGAATATGTAATATTCGCCACCCGCAATTAACTGCGCTGCGGCACTGGCTGGCCGAGGAAATCAGTCTGGCCGAGAGTCATTATGCACACACACTTAAGAGCGGACACACACACGTAGACTCGCTGGCTCTCTCGGGCGCACGCATACACGGCCAGGCCAGTTCGTGTATCTGGCACTGGTATGGGTGAATGTATCTGTATCTACGTGCTGGGGACTCTGAGTCGTAAACTTTGCGTTCAGTTCACTTGAACAGCTGTGAGTGATCAGCAAACGACGACGAGACGAGGTTGTCGGGAACTAAGTACACACACAGATACGAGCTCCCTCGTATATGCAAAATTACACACCAGAGCAGCAGCAGCAGCAGCAGCAGCAGTACATGGCGCTGCATAAGACACAAGTACAAAAGAAACAAAAATAATAAAAAATATACAAAAAATAAAAACGTAAAATCTTTTGCGTAGTTTATTCGCTCCAAGCCAACTCTCGTATCTCATCGCTACTTTTCGCTCGCGTCGCGTTGCGCTGCGCTGCGCCGCCGAGAGTTGCGTTCGCTTCTTCTGCTCAGCTCGATTCGATTCCATTTCGATTCCGCTGCGACGCGATGTTTAGTTTAGATTGACCAGGACAAGAAGAAATGCCCTGGCACTCGCGCGACTCCGTCGGAATCGAGACACAGTCCTCCTCATAAGCGAAGCGACTAGACTAGGCCCAACTAAACTAATCCAACTGCCAAGCAAGGCCAATAAACCTACATACATGTGTTAACGGAAACGAGTGTGCATAAATCGCGTTGTGATTAAACCCCCCGAATTAACCAATTAAACAATCCGCGATCTGAATCTGACTCTGATTCTGATTCAGATTCTGACTCCGAGCCCAGATACAAATATACAGTCCACCACACAGATACTTATTGTCAGTGCAACTGCAAGTGTATTTCCGCAGCAAGTGATAACGCTCCGCGAGCATAAACATATACAAAAACAGGGCCTGTAACGCCTAAGCTCCGTATAATAAATTAAAAACAAATATCTGCAACGACCCAGAAGACATATTATCAAAATAGTTGGTGTTTCAAAAGTAGCAATAGTTAGCAACAAAAGCAACACGTAAAACAAACACAAGCACAACAACCACACACACGACCCTCTAGTGGTATTGGTGCGCGCCTGCCGTAGTATTAGTGACGACCACAGTCTCGAGTACATATGCATTACACAGACGTGGGGTACTCGGGTGTGTAAACTCTGGGCACATAAGTACGAGCCAATCTATTTAATTCAGTGCATTTATAAATTAATAAAATGTACAATAAATACAGAGAGCCAGAGTGTGAGTGAGAGTGCTGCAGATATATAGTATATAGAGAGGCACACGTACATAGCTACAAGCTCATTACACAGACGCAGCGAACGTGAGTCTTGGAATATTGCAAACACAAAACAAAAAAAATAAATAAATAACGAGGAACCAGTTTCACCTTGAGGAGCAATAGCAATACCTAGTGCATACTCACACACGGGCCAGCATACGAACATATGTACGCGAAGCAGCCAGATCGGCCAGCGCCTACGACTACGAATACATAGTGCACATAGGCAGTACATAGTACATAACACATAATCGGCCGGGAGCGCTCTCCATAATAACAATAAATCCGCGATAAAGGCCCGGAGAAACAGCATCCCCGTCTTATCGGAACCGCACCACCACTGCCACAGTATCTGCGACTATGTTCCAGTCCCAGGGATCATCAAGTCAGCTGCCCTGGGATAAAACCGAGACACAGATACAGATACAGATACAGATACCCCGCTCTGATGCATCCAACTGAGGTGCTTCGGGAAAGATGATAGCTGCGCCCAACCAGGCCGCCGAACCACCATTCACAATTCGCCAAGGAACAGTGCCAGCCGTTCCAGTAACCACCACCCAACCAGCGAGTCCAGCCCCAAAATTATACGTGCCCGTGCCCGGGGCACTCTGCACTCCGAACCCCCTAACAGCGCCAGCAGCAGCAGAACCAGCAGCAACACAAAGCCAGCGAGCCATTACTCATCCAGCGGCTGTGGCTTCGCCTTCCGCGCCTGTTGCTGCAGCTGCTCCAAGCCCCAACACCAACAACAACACCAGCACCAACACTAACACCCACCTCGAGCCCCTCCACGACCCCAATCCCCTTGAATCCAATATGGACAGCGAAAGATCTCCGAGCCACAGCGGCCATGAAATGACACTGAACATGAGCGGCATCGATTCCAGCCTGGTGTTTGGATCTGCACGGGTTCCTGTCAATTCCAGCACCCCGTATTCGGATGCAACTCGAGTGAGTAAGAGACAGGCCTGCGTACACAGCGGGAAATCGCTTAAAAAGTTAAAAGGAAGTGGCCTGGAAAAGTAGCTAACTTTAGTAGTATACGATTTTGAAAATAATTGTTTTTGTTTTCTCTAATGAGGCCACAGCCACCTGCATCTGTGTGGATAGAGATACTGCTAATTTCCACGTCATTTTTCCTACAAATCCACCGTCCAGTGGCCTGATCTCACATCTTGATAGGGAGATCCGTCCGTTCCCTATCTCTCCTAGCCTTTGCATGCGGAGGAGGACCCGCCTCACGCCCGCCGCAATGCACTTCTTATCGGTTCTAATGGGAAACTATATTTACTTTGATAAAAACGGGCACACAGCTGTCTCGCCAAACAAAACGAACTTGATATTTGGCTGAGAGACCTACATATAGCGAATATACATATATATATATACAAATACTTTTTCCAGACCGGACAGGTCAACAAAAAGTTTGACTGATAAGATTTCCTGTAGATTAGATTCAAGTTTTTTTGCGATTATTTTCTTTGTTTACAAATACACACAAGCAGAAGGCAAAACCATTATTGGAGATTAGTAATCGAATCTACGTTTGTGTTATTCACGCTTGATCATAAAAGCTCAACTTTGGTTTGTCTTATTATGATGAAATACCCTTTTTCGTACCTGGCTACCTACCTACCTACCTGGAGCGAGCATTGATGGATCGTTATTTCGAACAGACATTCCCAGGACAGATACATAGATACACTGCTTCCATTCGGGGAATGCGTGGAAGTGCATTTTTTGTCCCCGTGCATTTACGGGGCGGTTGTGCTCGCGTTTCGCTTCCCTGATGATGACTCACATTATTTGTGTCGAGCTTGCATATCCATATACACATATATACTCGTAGATATGTATCTTATATGTTGTTCTCCCAGACGAGTAGTAAGCAAACGAAAGCGTCTATAATTGCGCTGTTTAACTGTGGCCAGCGATACGTATTCGTTTTAATATTAGAATAGATGTAAATATGTTTATCAAAAGTCACGAAGCAGTTCCTTATTGCGCTCCAAAGAGCCCCGAATTCGTCATCTTGTTTACTTGGCCCCCCAATAGTTGGTAGAACCAACTAGTCAGCCCAATGTCCGACTATCAGCTAGCAAAGAATGCAATTAGGAGGGACTGGGGCTGGGATTGGGACTGGGACTCCTAGTCATAGCCGGAGGCGAGCGCATATAGAATTTTAGCGAATAAATATGTAAATAATTGTGCGCACACATAGCACATTTGGTGCATTGACCTTGCTTAGCAGTTTGTTTTTTACGGTTATTAGTGCGGACGGATGGAGGAGGCAATGGCTTTGCTTTTGCCAGCAGCAGCGTCACGAACAGAAAACTCAATTGCGTATTACTCGTATATGGGGAGTACATATGTACTTGGCTGGCAGGCGTCGTTGACTTCTGTCGCCGCTCCACGTTTTATCTTTATTGCAAAAAATGTATTTAATATAGTATTCGTCGAGCTGATGACCTTAGGATCTAAGCAGGCGGCAAGAACGGTTAAAATCGAAAGCTCGCTTGGCGCTGCCCCAGCCCATTTCATCACTTTTACTTGCTTCCCGACACGACCATACATACATATGTATCTCACGGATGCGGGTGTCTGCACCTCGTATCCGAGGGATTGTGTGTGTGTGTGTGTGGAGCCGAGCGGAGTGGAGTATGAGTGTGTTGTGTCTACAAGAGTCGTCGTCGGCTGCTTATTAGACTTGAACTGTCTGACTGACGGCGACATTGAGAGTGAGTTTCGGAGCAGAGTTGCGAGGGCAAAGGCAATGGCAAAGGCAAAGGCAATGGCCGATGGAGCATCGCATCCCGTCGGCACCAATACCATCGGTCGTCGTTTCAGCTGAAAGTCTGCTCTGCTCCACTCCGCTCAGCCCAGAGCTACTACTGCCAAGGGTATATCGCTTCGTGCGGCTGGCTGTGACTGTGACTGTAGATGTGGATGAACTCGCGAGGTACACGAACTGCTGCAAGGTCGAAGTTAACGCTATTAATAGGTAGTTTTTGCCGTCTCTCTCCGGGCGAGAATAAAACGGTTATTCACATTGGCCAAACGACGCACAACGCGCGGCGTTCGACGTGCGACGTGCGACGCCTCACCGCAATGACCTATTCCAAATGGTTCCTGAGATTGCCCAGATCGAAGGGATTAACGATTAAGGCTGAACGCTGAACGTTTAACCAGGAAGCAGATGCCAGATGCAAAATGAATGCAGGTACCTGCGGTACATCGGCCCACTTGTCCGTGTATCTTAATAACCGAGCACATTTAAATACATACGGACATACAGAAATGTTCGTTTTAGGAGCGTTTTATTAACCTTGGCGAGGGACATTGAACTTCAAACGCTGCGAATACGTATTTTTCGTACAGATACAAATGCATACAGACATAGACAAGGCGGTACACGGCACACGGTATACGGTACACGAAATGCATATATACTGAGCTCTCTTGGCTGGTGTGAATTTTATTTCCTAACTCTTTATCTGTGATACGTTAATATGCAATGAGCATTATATATAAAAATGTGTATAATAGGTAAATGTGTTTTTCGCATGAACAAATTAACGGAGCGTTATATTTATGTCTACCTACATACTTGAGGTTTTGTTTTCGTTGTTTTTGTTTTTGTGTCTGTTTCTGTTTCTGAAATTGTTTTAACGGAAATTTCGCTTGTTTCATAATTTATGAATATGTAATTTATCGGACCGCGAAAAAGTATTGGCTGGGAACTGGCAACTGAGCCGAACCACCGGAAGTAACGTTGTATATCGAGATGTGAATTATGGCCACGATTTTCTTGGGGTTCACATATCCCATTAAGCTAGCTGTCTATATAAAAAGTAGAAGTGACTAATTGAGCCTCTCTCTATTCTCATTCCCATTTACTTTCAGACCAAGAAACATTCTCCCGGCCATATTAAGAGACCCATGAACGCGTTCATGGTCTGGAGCCAAATGGAGCGCCGAAAGATTTGCGAGCGGACGCCGGATCTGCACAACGCCGAGATATCGAAGGAGCTGGGACGACGGTGGCAGCTCCTCGGCAAGGAGGACAAGCAGCCGTACATCATCGAGGCGGAGAAGCTGCGGAAACTGCACATGATCGAGTATCCCAACTACAAGTACAGGCCGCAGAAGAAGCAGACGCGGTCGCCGGGGTCCCTGAAGCAGAACCAGGACGCAGACAGCTGCGAAGCTAAAAATGACAACACAAATCCCAACAACAGCACACTGTCCACTCTTGCAATTAATGGAACATCCACCACTGCCGGTCGGAAACGCAAAAGATCTACCTCTACATGTCAATCTGGTTCGGTTTCGAAACGATTGAAGAACAACGATTCGGGTGATACTTCCTCGTCCAAGCCCAAGGCCTACGACGTGAAGGCTCCACCGCCTGTGCTGGAGCAGCACAATCCCGTGGATATTATATTACCCTCAGCCGATAATCTGTTAAGCTACCAATCATCTGAATATTTACCTCTAAGCACGAATCAAAGCAATGTCGATTGCGATATACACTCAGACCTGAGCTCAGGTCCCTTGGAATCGATTTCCAACAACCCGCAGGAGAACCTATCCGAAGTAGTTTTCAAGTATATGCCTCTGCCCCTCTTCATGAGCCCCACCGCCAACGAGGACGACTCCCAGCTGGAGGTCAACACCTCATCCCACAGCCACCAACACAATCAGTCCGATCCGACTGCTAGCCTAATGGCCAACATCTCCGGCATCAGTCCCATGAGCGCCCAGGAAGAGACGGCCGAGGAGGTGCTGAGGGGAATGCCCTACTACGGGCACCTTCTGGAGGTGAGTTCCCAGAATGGAAACGCTGGTGCCGCCGGCAGCCACATTCTAAATGTGGTCAAGGCCAACCTCCTGGAGGGCCACAACCCCAGCCTCGTCGGCGAGCCCGTGTTCGACTCCGAGGAGAACATTGTCAACGATGCCAACTTGCATTCAGCCAGCCATCAAATACCTCCATATGTGCCTGATCAACACGACTGCTTCGCCGAGGACTGTGGCGGCGGCGGTGGCGGCGACAACTCCTCGCACCACGTGGAGTTCACGGTGGTGCAGCCGCAGACCGTCACCATGAACATTGAGATACACAACAATACCCTCTCGTATGGCGGGGCGGATGGCGGGCACACATTCCAGACCGACGACTTCAACCCGATGCCGTCGACCGCCGAGGACAGCGACTGCAGCATCCTGACCGCCGCCCACTCGCCGCAGATCAGCTTCTGCAACGGCAGCTTCGTGGAGGCGGACACCATCGCGAACGCTTGCACATCATACACCACCCAAGACTACACCGGAAATGTAATTGAAACACACAATGATCTCAACTACGCCGCACACGATAATAACGGAGCTCTCCTAGCTTATACATTAGAGGACTTGCCGCCTCAGCCAACCGGAAGTCATTTAGAGTTTAACACTAACAAGTACGGGTTTGCAAGTTATTACAAAATGTGAGAGAAGTACGTATTTAAGTTTTGTGTAATTTATAACTAATCTAATTGTACGTTTATAATTTTACACCAAATTATATATATATATATACTATATATTCCATAAATTCTATATACAAAACAACACCAGCAAAATGAATGAAAACAAAAAAAACGAGAATAAAATGCTTTGCATTGAAAATATTTACGATGAAAGTGTTTAACTGAACTGCGTAGAACAGCCGGAATCGCATCGGGAGCGGGTTCACTGCCACTTGACCTTGCCTAATCGACGGAAAACAAACAGTTAAAACCAAGCTTTCTGGTTGGGGGTTGCGAAGTATCTACATATGTTTATTTACACGTACACATATATATATATATTTTACATAAATAATTATTGGTGGTCGATCTGCAACAGGAATCGCCGAACAGAACAGAGGATACAGCATGAGGCCGAGCTACGGCACGACGAAATAATAATCCAGACAGTACATTCGTTTCACTCTCCGCGCGCTGAATTGACGGCAAATTACAAGGTGCTCGCCTCGATATGTGGGATGTTGTGCAGGCCAGTGTCGGGGTTCGACCAGTAATAGTAAGGAGCGCCCTGACTGAAGCAGAATTTCATGTCCAGAGTCTCGCCACGGTCCACATAGTACATGAGATAAAAGTTGCACATCTCGTCCTCATTCGTGGGCCTGTAGGTGTACATTTAACGAGCGACTAAGACCCCTTTCAAGCTAAATTTCTTCCCACATTTACTTACCCAACTTTGGTGACGCGATTGCGGGTGCTCTCCATGGTGCAACGCACGGCAATCGTGTCTCCCTCGACAATGGGCGCTGTGCTGCTGGCGTTGTAGAACATTTGCGGCGTGAGCGGGTCGCGTTTACCCAGCTGCAGCCATTCCTGCTCGCCGTCGCTGTTCGATCGGACCCTATAGCCCGAGACCACCTTCCCCAGGCCGTGGGTGTGAACCCGATAGGCGAACGGATGCAGCACCTTATTCTCGTTTATTTCGCAGGCCGTTTCCATGTGTTCCGTTTTCATGGCCGGGATCGCACCATCGGTGCCCAGCAACAGTGTTCCGGCCAACTTCTTGCGGCTGCCAAGGGAGAAGTTTGTTTATAATAGAGAAAAATAAATAATTTAAGGGGCTTACGGCTCCTCGGTGTAGTCCAGAAACACGCCAGAGTCATCAGTTGATCCGTCTATATGGAAAGGTAAACATATATTTAAAGAAACGTTTTTAGGAGCACTTCTCACTCACCCTTGAATTTGTCAATGTGGGCATAATGGACTTGTAGTACCAAGTATTTGATCTGTGAGTCCTTGCCCACCTTGAAGCCAACTCCCGGAGGCAAATCAAGCTTTTGAGCGTCCCTCGCCCAGGCGTAAATGATCTGTGTAAAGACAAATATTAGTATAAAAGCCGTATCAATAAGGTAACTTATTAGCACTTTTGCCTGACGTCTTCGATTTCAAAGATTAACTGGTTTCAGATGAGACTGCATACGTTTTACGTATTTTTAAGTTGCTCTTTTTTAACTAAATGTCTTCGTTTATTCTTCAGACTTGTCAATATGGGAAAACAAGATCAAACTAAAAACTTCCAGTATAACATATGTTCTTTCCCCCATCAAGATCGCCACGAACAGCGCACTAGAGCTCAGAAACTTTTTGGCAGAGGACTTGTTACAATTTCGAGCTGTCATAAAAGCAGGCCTAATCCAATTCATAAGCCAGATAACATTCCTCAAAAACAACTCTAAATTCTCGTATTCTGTCCAGAACTGTCACGAAATTGTAGCGCCGACTTCCAGGGAAACATGTCTGTTTCCACTTGTTGCAAGTGCAACGAGAAGATAAGGCACCGTGCGATCTGCAGCCTAGGCAAGGCCTACCATCCGCTCCACTTCACCTGCCAGGACTGTGGGAGGCAGGTGGAGCCGTCGCATTTCTACGCCGTAAAGGACGCGGTGGTCTGCAACGAATGCTATCTCAGCAAGCATGCCGTCAAGTGCTCCACCTGCCGGGCCCCCATCGTGGGACGTGCCGTGGTCAACATGGGTCGGAAGTGGCACGAAAAGTGCTTCCGGTGCTTGAGCTGCAGCAAGCCGCTGCTTTCATCGTCCTTCTACGAAGTGAACGGATTCCTCTTCTGCAAGGAACACTTCCGGGAGCAGTTCTCGTCCCGCTGTGCCGGCTGTGGGGAGCCAATTGGCAGACGAGCTGTGATTGCCCTGAACACCAAGTGGCATGCCGAGTGTTTCAAATGCAATGTCTGCTGCCGACAGCTCAGTGGCTCCGAGTTTAGTGTACATGATGGACATCCCCTTTGTCCGCAGTGTCAGGAATGGGCGCTCAATCTAAGTCGCAAAATTTTGCAGTGCCACCAAAACCGTTACTTAACAGAAGATTTGTGTACCTGAGAGCTCGAATGGGGTCCGCAGGGACTGGCCGAGTCCTCGTCTGTAGCTCGGTTCATCTCTCCACAGTTCCTGTTGTACGGAATTATCATTAGTAACGTGTAACCAGTGAAGCTTCTTCCAAATTCAAAACTCACCAAGTGGTCCTTGTGGTTCCGGGCTCTCCGCATCCGTAGAGCAGCATGTGGTGGGCCGTGTTCATGGTGGCATTGGGATTGAAACCAACTGTTTTTTGGGGAAACATAACATTTAGAAAACGTGTTCAATCTTCCAAATATAAAGAACCCTGGTCTGAGGGACGTACCAATATAGTAGGTGGTAGTTGGATCGACTTTGATGGGGGTGCACAAGTACAGATCCGGCTAAATTTGGTTAGTAATCAAAATACACGCATATCATAGGATTAGTAAAGTAATATTCGTTATTCGAAGGGCCAAGAGCGTGGCCTTCGCGACCCCCGACAATACAAAGGCAGATGTGTAAGTATCCAGAGCGCAGGTTCCACGAAGCGGCGCAATCTACAGGTTTCACAATGCGAACGCCGTGGGTGTCGCGAATCGTGTGTGTATATGCCGAGGCGACGCTCCAACCATATGGTTACATTTTGCAGGGAGCACAAAGAACTTTTTCTACAGAACAAATCCCTATAGATATTTGCGAGTTTTTATTTACTTTCCGCTTGTGCTTGCACATTTATTACAGGAAAATGCAAGTGCACAGGTGCAGCAATTAACTCTTCGGATACACAATCTTCCGGATACACAATCCATACGGAGCTACTTGGGCTATATGGGTTACTCACGGTTTGCGGGGAAACCTTGGGCATCAGGAACGGAAAGGAGCCTACGGTGCCTGTTGCCGAGTTGGTCTCGAGATTCCGTTGGTGACTCGAGCTCTGGTGCATCCCCTTCCCCACAAGGCCGTTAACAGCTATCAGGCTGATAAGGAGGCATCCCAAAGAAAGATGCGTTCCAGATATGGGTATTCGAGACATTTCGGTATCTCTGTATTTCTGCCTCCACTTTGAACGAGAAAACGAAAATAAAAACCTTCCTATTTGGAAGAGAATTCGCGTTTTATTGTTCTGGGATCGTAGCTATATTTTCCACACGTAGGCTCAGCCCAGAATCGATTGTCACAATAATCGATAGTCAGAGCTGAGATGCCAGGGCTGCGAGCATATCTTGAGCGGTGGATTTCAAAGTGCAAAACGAGAGTGAAATAAATTATACCTGCTAGTTTATATATTTTTAAACAATAATATATTTAATATATTTTTAATAACATATATTACTTTTGGCATTGATACACCACCAAGAAGACCTTAAAATAACTGAATTATTATATCATAATATTTTGTATACCCTTGCAGGGTATTATAATTTCAGTCAGAAGTTTGCAACGCAGTGAAGGAGACGTTTCCGACCCTATAAAGTATATATATTCTTGATCAGCAGCAACAGGGGAATCTTTCTAGATATGTCAGAAAGAAATGGATTTTTTGGCCATTTTTGCAAAATTTGATAAGGGGTTACATCATTAAAATTTTGGAGTTTGATAAAAAAATTGAATTTTCAAAATTTTTAAATGAAGTATGCAGATTTATTTACTGTAGAAAAACTTGCACAGAACAGTTTTTCGATTTAAAATTAATGCTCTTTTGGCCGAGTTATGATATTTTTAATTAAAACAAAATCATGAAGTTTTTTAATCTAAAAAATCCGATTTTATAATACAAAATAATATTTTTCTAAGTCAAGGAACCATTTCCGATCCCATAAACCATATATATTCTTGATCAGCATTAGCATGCGAATCTTTCTAGACATGTCCGGAAGAAATCGATTTTTTGGCCATTTTTGCAAAATTTTATAAGGGGTTACATCATTAAAATTAGCAAAAATGGCCAAGAATTTTGATTTCTTAAAAATTTAAATTTGGTATGCAGTTTTTTTAAATTAATAAAAACTAACACCACTGCTTTCCGAATCGAAATTAATGAATTTTTGGTATAGTTATGATATATTTTAATTGTTACCTGCAAGGGTATACAAACTTTGACTGGCCAAAGTAAGCTTTCTTTTTTGTTTTTTCTTCAAATATAACTTTTTTATACATACATATATCATAAGTAAGCCAAAAATCATAGTTTTTAATTCGAAAAGCTATTTTGTCTTAGTTTTCATTATTCATTCATTCATCAAACCATCATTAGGACTTAACAATTTTTTAAAATTAAAATTTTGTTTAATTTTTTTAAATTTGTAATCAAAATAATAATATAAAACAATTCAGTACTTTTTTTTTCAAAATTCCTAACTAAAATAACTACGATGTTGCTTCCAATTTCGATACACTGCGCAGAAGACCGCTCTCACGCAGGCGCCAAACCATTGATTTTTGTATAAACACACAGGTCCAATGTTTATGGTGCGCTCCAGCAGATATAATTCCAATAGGCCTCAAGTTGGAACCGCGGGGATTTCAAAACTATCTGGCGCATAAATGGAGGAGGATCACGGCGACGTGATGGACCCAAGCAACGGTGAGTTTAGGCTTCCAGTTCCCCCTTAAAGGTATTGCTAGCGGTATCGCCATCCGTTAAATGGAAACGAGGCCAGCGCTGTGCTAAATTATTAACAAACAAACACGCACGCATTTCAGATGACCCCATGGCCCACCAGGACTCGACGAGTATGCTGAACTTGATGGACCCCAGCTCGTTCAGCATGCCGCCACCGAATCTGCACTCCTCGAAGGTGATCAATCCGAACAAGGCTATATTCACCATCGACGCCAACACGGGCCAGATCTTCATTGTGAACAACAAGGCCTGCCAGCTGCTGGGCTATACGTCCCAGGAGCTGCGGAACAAGGGCTTCTTCGACCTGCTGAACGGGAAGACGGATAGCCACATCTCGTCGCTGGCAGAGATGCAGATCGAGGGCGACGAGGGCCGCGTGGTCCTGCTGAGCGGCAAGGTGATTGAAATGAAGACCAAGCCTGGGTCCAAGATCCTGGTCTCGCTCTGGATCCGCCAGATAAGCAGCGATGGACGGCACATAGCCGTTGCGGAGCCCGTGGAGCGGCATATTTGCCACATTAGCATCGACAGATTCGGGATGATAACATCGGCCGACTCCACCACTGCTACTATATTCTTTTACGAATCCACCGACGGCGTGGTTGGCTTGAACATTGTCGCTTTGATACCTTTTATAAAGCTGCCCGATCCGGAGAGCAGGGATCCGGTTCCGAAGAGCCTTCGCAAACAGAGGGCCACCGGACGAACGACGGACAATGTGAAGTTCCCGCTGTGCCTGCTCCTGACGCTGGACGAGAGTGCCCCGGCCGGATATCCTGCCTCGAGTAGCCCCGCCTTCAACATTACCGTCTGGGTATTCCAGAACCTCAGTGGCCTCATTGTGGTTGACGACATCGGGAACATCCTGATGTGCAACCAGCCGTTCTCGCTGCTGATGTTCGGCTACGGCCAGGATAAGATAATGAACATGCATATATCCTCGCTCTTGCCGAATTTCGGCAAGGACTCGCGGGAGGAGAAGAGCCCGAATGTGTCGAACACCTCGATCACCAGCAACGACTGGGAGCCGGACACCGACCCGCTGGTTCTGGACAACCTCGACTCCTCTTTGCAGTCCTGCAAGAAGAACTCCACCACCAACAAGTCAGCTCCACCTACTCTCGAGCCCTCCTCGGTTAGCGACGCCCACATGAGCTGCAACCCGGACCCCAACAGCAGCGGAATGTTCTGCGACGTGCGACAGCCCGACGATTGCACGATCGACGATATTCTAACGCCGGTAAATGCATCGAATAGCTTTCCCGCGGACGAGTTTGAGGCGGGATCCCAGTCTCACATCAACGAAATGCCGCTGGACAGGCCCAAGACCCCGGAGTCCACCGAGAATGGCGACGCCTCGGGCAGTAATCCTGCCACGCGGCTGCTTAGCTCCATAAATGGCAGCTTTGTGGGCGAGGCCATCCACGCGGATGGCACGGTAATAGAGGTGGTCTACTCGGTCCTGCTGCAGATCCTACCCTGCTCCAACCGGGTGTACTGCATCTGGGTGTGCCGAAATCCCAGCACGCGTCTGGATGGCGGCGACAAGTACAGCTACGCGAACCTCACGTCCACATTCAACAGCATGGCCAGCACGATTGAGCAGTCGCTGGGCCAAGTGATCAAGACTACCGCCGCCCAGAACTCCAGCCGGCCCAACTCCCTGTCGCTGGTGTGCAAGTACGAGGACGAGCTGTACGTGGGGGAGTACAGCAAGCACTACACCTCCATCCGGCAGATCGGACGCGGAGCCTACGGGTATGTAAATATGGCATTCCGGAACACCGACCGACTGCTGGTGATCACCAAGTTCATTCTGAAGGAGAAGCTATGCTCTCAGTTCATGGTTAAGAACCGGGACGGTAAGGAAGTTCCTATCGAGATTCATCTGCTGCAGACCCTGAATCACAAGAACATAGTGTCCGTGCTGGACGTATTCGAGAATGACCTCTTCCACCAACTGGTGATGGAGAAGCATGGCTCGGGCATGGACCTGTGGACGTTCATTGAACGACGTCCCCTGATGGAGGAGAAGCTGGGCAGCTATATTTTCCGCCAGGTCGCCGACGCCGTTAACTACCTGCACGAGCAGAAAATACTCCATCGCGACATCAAGGACGAGAATATTATCATTGATCAGAATTTCAACATAAAACTAATCGACTTCGGGTCTGCGACCTTCATGGAGGAGGGCAAGTACTTCTCCACATTCTACGGCACTACGGAGTACTGCAGTCCCGAGGTGCTGGCTGGAAATAGATACGTGGGACCAGAGCTGGAAATGTGGGCCCTGGGAGTCACCCTCTACGTGCTTATGTTCTTCGAGAATCCCTTCATAGACGTGGAGGAAACGCTGAAGGCGGAGATCCAGATACCAAAGGTGGTGTCCGAGCCGCTTAACCGGCTGCTGGGCTCCATGCTAAACAAGGATCCCAAATACCGGTGCACCATGCATCAGCTGATAACCGATCCCTGGCTCACCCAGGAGGTGAATCCCTCCGTTTTTAACTTTTCGTGGATTGTGCCCTGTAAGGCGCACGAGGCGAATCCGGATCTATACTTCTCCGGCTACTTGTACTCCAGCACTTCGGTTCTATCCACCATTTCGCCGCAGGAGAGCTTCTCGCACATCGAAGAGTGCTCCATTGGGGGCAGTGAGGAGGCCAAGCTGCTGGCGTCTCACAGGATCGGGCACAAGTTGTGCGTGAACGAAGGTACCGTCCTAAAATCAATTTTGAAATCTGAAATCTTATCCTTGTATCTTTATCCTGCAGCTAAACACAATAAGATGGACACACTCTATGCGAAACAGTTCCAGCTGAACACTTCGGTCAGCAACCACGAACTAAGGGTTACCTCGATACCTGACCCCAGCCACACGGAGATCGGCCACTCCATATGCTCCTCGAAGTCGGAGAACGATATTTTTAAGAACAAACTCGAGCCTTGCGTCTCTGCTTATAACGTAGTTAGCTTGCACGACGTGAGCACGAAACCCAAAACGCTTAATCTGAAGTGAAGTTGAATACATATAGTGTACAATGTGTAAATCTAATCCCGTCATGTGTAAATACCAGCATCTGTGAACAAGGACAATTAACGATTTAGAGGGGCAAGAAGCTAAAATGTAGACAAAAATAAATCAATTTTATTGTTACCTGTTTGTAGTTTTAGTTTTATAGCTTACCTCTCCAAATAACAAAAGAATAACATACAAGGCATTTAAGTGCAACAAACAACTGAATAACATTTTAATTGCTTTTTATGGAATCGCCGCGAATTAACAACTATGTATACACGCACATAAATACTACCAAGGGTAAGCGCTCTCAACTAAATGTATGCGTTTCCAAGGATGCTTGTGCGGTTTGATCAACTCTTTCATATCTTAGAATCACCTGATGGGAGATCTTGCGAATGGAAGGAAACGGGCTGTTTATAATTGGCAATAATTTTAAAGCAGTTTCATTCTAAAATGGAAACGAAATTGACAGTAATAATTGGAAACCCCTATTAAAGTTTCGTAAGGAGCACGGTTTGTTGAATTGAAGGGAAGAAAATTATCCGTTTTTAGCACAGTTTTGTACTGAAATGGACAGTAAATGGGCAACCTTTATTTTGCTATGGAGAATGGTATAATTTTAGAACAGTTTCGTACCAAAATAAAGAGTTTTTTTGGCAATATAAATGTAAATGGAGAGTTATGGCTGGGAATCTCTAGGTCAGTTTCTTCCTAAAATAATAAAGAATTAAACAGTAAGAGTACCCTTTTTAAGCACAACTTCGCTATGTAAATAAATTGAGAGTATAGCTTCGTATCGAATAGATATGGAGAGTGCTATGGTTTCCAATCATTAGTACAGTTTCGTACTATGTACAATTATCCAGTTATTAGTAACGACTCCTAAGTTTAAACAACTCGCAAACTTTTTACAAATATATCTATGTACCGTAAGCATATAAGCGTTCTACAAAATGTATCTAAAATATCGTATCGGTGTTCTCGTATTTGCGGTCCCAATAGCCTCCACTATACAGCCAATCCTCGGTTTTGGTGTGGGGGTTAATTACGTACTTAAACCATCTGCAAATGCGTAGTTTTTGTTTTTAGCACAAAAGCGATAAGTCAACACAACCAAGATTGTTCTTACTTCGGTGTCCAGTCATCACTGTTGGCGGATTTCCTTTGTTTTCGTGTATGCCTTTGCTTCTCTTCGAGGCGAGTCTTCTCCTTGGACGCCCCATCCAGGTTTCCGTCTTCTAGGTATAATATATCAGGTCGCAGTCGCGAATCGGTAGGGCATAGAGTTAGCGGTGGTTTCATATTATTATCCATAGCGTTTAGCTGAAGCGCGAAATGCGTAAACTGGTAATACTTCAAAGAGAAGGAGGAAATATTTGAAATATCTGGAAATCCCGGGTATTTTGACGCTCCTCCTTACCTCGTTACAGTTGGAAGGTCTGGGCTTACAGCTCCACAAGGTGGTGGAGTCCGGAATATCAATCGAGTATGCAGAGTCACTCTTTGGTATGTCGCCCTCTTGCTCCATGGGCGGATAGCTTTCATTCTAAAATGTAACGTCTTTTGAGATACATTTGCGGCGGTAACTCAACAAACTTTTACACTTACGTCTTGGATCGACAGGCTGCGGAAGGAGTTCAGCTTGAAGCTGTTCAGTTTCGAGAACATTTTCTTTGGTGTTCCATTCGGCGAGCCATCGAAGTCATCGTTCTTCCGGGTTCCCTGTTTCAAGTACTGACTATAGGACTCAGCCGAACAGCATTTGATAAACTCGGTCCACTTGCCATACAGAAAGAAAAGATTGGTGTCACTAGAAGATGGTTTCGGACAATGATTATTATATTATCAATGTCGTTTATAGCCCACCTTGAGTCTCGAACGAATCCCTCAACACGATGCAAGTTCTTGGCTCCGGATCCGGCTGACTTGAAGGTGAGGCTAGCCACATGGCCGGTGGAATGATTGGAGATCTCCATTTTTCCATACTGCTCTATCCACAGTCGGCCCACGATTATGTTGTGGACGCAGCAGTTCACATTGGTCCAACTATAGGTTTCATTCCATCTAAATACCATTAAATGTTTATTAAAAATAGTTTTGAAAAGAAAGAGCTTTCTTTCAATTTGTAAAAAATGTACGTACTTGGGAAACTCAACGGTGACTGTTCCTTTGGGATTAACCTCAACGCTTTTGCCCCAGAACTTGATTTTGGGATTAATGGTGCCATGGAACTTAAAGTCCTTGGACTCGGCGTGAAATGCTGATACCGGCGGATGGTGGGATACCTGTTCACAGACAATGCGATAATCGCCTCGCTGCAGCTCGTAGGTCTCTCCGAGGAGCGGATTGAACGGCTTGCCCAGTCGCTCCCAGTTAGAGGCTAATGCTGATACGGCAAAGGCTGAAGAGAGCGCAAAAATATTCAATGAATAATAATAGCGGGCACTTAATTGGATTCACTATCGCTGCTCTGATAAATGGCCATGGTAAATCCATAACCACAGACAATTTTCGCTGCCCACTCCCATCAGGTATCATGTAAAATATCACTCACCCGCAACGTATTTCATCCGGTCCGCCGGCGATTCCTGCTGCGCCGCCTCGGTCAATAGTTCGGCGTACTCCATGTACTCACAGAGTCTCTGGAGGAAGCTCAGCGGCTCATTGAGCATGACTGGCATGGTGATCTTGCTCAGGTCCTTGCCAATGCAGTTCTTCAGAATAGCCCAAATGCTGACTTCTTTGCGGGAAATCATCGGGGCCGGAAGCTCAGTTCTAGATTACCAGAAATTATCAATTATGAGTGGACTGGCGGAAGATGAGTAATTCGGAGGACTGGACTCACCGCTCCACATGCTCTCTGTAGTCGCCCTCGGCCATTGTTGGGGGTCAAGTGCAGCTAGACCCAAAAACTGATTGTGTTGGTGTGCCTCTTAATTGATTGCCAGTTCACGATGAGCCTCTTCTGATCAAAAGCATAGAAGTTTACACTGGGACAGACATGTGCGGTGTGGGGCAATGTTCGAGTTCTGGAAAGGTTTTAAGCCTGATAAATGAGATTATTCGGCAGACTGATTAAACAAACATATTTATATATGTAAGATACGTTTCGCGCGGGTGTGTGTGCGTAGATCTGCTGTGTACCTTTTGTGGGGAGGTAGTCGCTGAGCTATTCGATGGACGACGACGGCGACAGTGAATCTTGTGACTGAGCGTTGTTGTCATTCATTGATTTTTTGAGTGCTAATGAATGCTGGCCTGCAGGTGTTGTTTCGTGTGCTGAGATCCGCTTTGTTTTGCTTCACATTGTGACTAAAAGCGTATTTTATATTGCACTAATTGAGGCTGAGGTGTTGTACGCAGCACTTACTCTAATGTTAAAGCTTTTGGGCGAAAATTTAATCAATAATGATAAGAAAGCTTTGGGTAGCTTTTAAGGGGGGCAAGCTTTTCGCAGAGTTGATTTTTCTAAATCGATTTCTGATTTTGAGCTTGATAAAGAAACACTTGTACTTATATATAGGTTGTTGTGTTTACCCCTAAATTGACTTTAATCACAGTTGCGGTCACAATTATAGGATGGAGAAGTAACAGGATTTTTTGTAATATAAGAGAGTTATAAAGCGTATTCTACACATTTGGGGTAATAAATTTAGTCAATATATAGATATAGATATATCCGAGCTTATAAAAAGCATATTCTAAAACAGCAGCCGAATCGATCTGTAAATGTCAATTAATCTCTCAGTTTAACTAAAAGAAAAAATTTCACAAGTTCTACTCCGTTAAAATAAAGAAGTCTGGATTAAACTACTATATTATATCATGTAGTTGCTATTGAAAAAATTAAAAACAAGAAAGAAAGCTAACTTTGGCCAGCCAAAGTTTGTATACCCTTGCAGGTAACAAGGTAAGCCAAAAATGCATTAATTTCGATTCGGAAAGCAGTTTTGTGTTAGTTTTTATTAATTTAAAAAAACTGCATACCAAATTTAAAATTTTAAGAAATCAAAATTTTAGGCCATTTTTGTAAATTTTAATGATGTAACCCCTTATCAAATTTCGCAAAAATGGCAAAAAAAATCGATTTCTTCCGGACATGTCTAGAAAGATTCGCATGTTAATGCTGATCAAGAATATATATGGTTTATGGGGTCGGAAATGATTCCTTGACTTAGAAAAATATTATTTTGTATTATAAAATCGGATTTTTTATATTAAAAAACTTCTTGATTTTTTTTAAATTAAAAATATCATAACTCGGTCAAAAGAGCATTAATTTTAAATCGGAAAACTGTTCTGTGCAAGATTTTCTACAGGTAATAAATTTCATTAAAATTAAAATTAAAATTAAAATTCATTTAAAAATTTTGAAAATTCAATTTTTTATCAAAATCTAAAATTTTAATGATGTAACCCCTTATAAAATTTTGCAAAAATGGCAAAAAAATTGATTTCTTCCTGACATATCTAGAAAGATTCCCCTGTTTATGCTGATCAAGAATATATATGGTTTACAGGGTCCTTCACTGCGTTGCAAACTTCTGACTGACTTAGGTCCTTGATAAAGCATCCTGATTTTGTTAGTTAAGAAATTCGCATATATATTGATTTATTATTATTACAATAATTTGTTCCAGGTTATTATTGTGAATTCTCTCAATTTTAAAACAATGTAAAACAATGCAATTTCCTATTTTATTTCACTTTTTTTATTCCTTAAACTAACATTAGTGCCATTATTTTCACCGAAGCTGTACATCCGCAAAAATTAGGGAAGCTGACTCAAGATCTCGACTACCAGAAGCCAACTACTTGGGGTTTGCTGATTGCTTATCTTGAATGTTTCCCGCGGCGCGGAGTGGTTCGCTTTGCCCACTTGAAAATGCCTTACAACATTCATTTTCTTTTTATAAACACCTGAATAAGAGTGATTATTTTTAGCCTTGGCAGAGTCCCTGAAGGTCGTTCACATTTTATTGATCGTATCGGGCGGTGGCGGGGGCGTGGGTGTGGGTGGGTGTGTCAGAGCTGAGCTGTCAACATTCACATCCCACATCCACACCAGCCAATAAATAAAAATAAATGTATCAAATTCGATTATTTCGTTTAATTAACCAGATAATATATATTTGATATATATAGAATTTTAGATGTTGTGTATAATTATTTATATTCCATATATACAAGAAATAAAAACAACATTTGTTCGCTTAACACTACCACTTCGCTACTAATTGACTAAAATGTTGTAAGCAATTCCTCCTGGATGCTGTTCGATCGAAGTAGTTGAGTAGGTGTCGGTCCGCCGGCGACCGTGTTCAGGACCTTGGATGACGTGGCCGTGGCATTCTTTAGGTCATGGTATTCATCGCAGAACGTCTGTTGGTCGCATAAAGAAATCATAAAGAAATCACGTCATGAAACATGTTGTTATTTGTTTGTCGCTCAAAAGAGAAAGACTTTTTATTTATTACCTTTAGACGGCTGCCCAAGAAGATGGCACGTTCGCGCTTCCTAACCATGTAGTCGGACGACATGAGCCACCTGTGCTCCAAGCAATCTTCGGTGTATGGTCGTTTTCTGAAGTATATATCAAATGTGTTAGTTAGTAGTCTGTGAAATGTTTTGGTAATAAACTAAGAGTGACCCTGCTCTACATTATTATTTACATATTTTATAAAAAATAAATATTTAAAATTGGAGGGCAGCTTTTACTTTGATCTTGTAAGAACTACTCACGTGGGATGGCGCTTGAAAAGCAGCATAATGAATCTGGTGGCCTCGGGAGTGACTTCCTTGAACAGATTCTCGAATCTGTAGCGCACAAAGGAGATATTCTGCTTGGTCTCGTACTCGTCGGCGCCGCGGAATGCACTGCATCCGGACAGGAGCAAGTAGGTGAGGGCACCCACCGACCAGATGTCGCTCTGCGGGAATATCGGCTCGTCGTTGATCATCTCGGGCGGCTGGAAGTCCAGGGATCCGCATGGCGTTACCTTCACGCCCAGCTTGTTGACCTTCTTGGCCGATCCGAAATCGACCAGCTTCACCTGAATGGAACGCACCGAGGCCATCACCACATTGTCGGGCTGGATGTTGAGGTGACAGTAGCCGCGCCAGTGCAGATACTGCAGGGCATCCAACAGCTGGGTGATCACGGTGGCCACCATCTGCTCCGAGTACTCGTGTCGGCTGCTGAAGTAGGTGAGCACATCGGCGCCCTGGAGTTTCTCCATCACAAAGATGGCAATGGGCACGTTCAGGGGCTTGTAGGCGCTGAAGAGCGCGGGGATGCGTTCGTGGCGCAGGGTCTTAAAGTTGTCAAACTCGGCCACCACGTTATCCTCGTTTTCGTCGGTCACCTCCAGGATCTTGGCCACCACAACGGTGTCAGTGGACTTCTGGATGCCCTTGACAATGGTGCTGAACTCGCCGCGGGCAATCTCCGAGATGAAGCTGTACTTGTCGCTGACTGAGGAGTCGGTCACCCAGTTGGGAGGCTCGCGCTCGCAATGGTAGTCGGTGTGCACGCGCTCCTCCTCGGGCACCACCTCGTGCCCGTTCTCGGTGAGCTGCTGTAAATGCTTCATGGCCTTGGTGATGTGAATCTTGGGGGCGTCGGCTCCCGACGTGGACGCAGACACGGGTATGCCCATCTCGCTCCAGCCGATACGATTCTTAGAAGCCAGTCGGAACTGATAGCTGGTGTTCGGCTGCAGGTCGTGCAGCAGGTAGAACTCATGATCGATGTTGTCCGCCACAGTGGTCCAGGCATCGCAGTTGCTCAGCTTGTACTGCAGGCTGTAGCACAGCACTGTGGAGTGGCCATCGTCACGTGGCTGCTTCCAGCGGAGCAGGATCTCGGAGCCGCTGTTGGCGGAAATCTCCGGCGAGTCGGGGGCATCGGGCAGAGTGGCAACCACGATGCGGCAACGGGCCACGGTCTGGCCCACCTTGTTCCTGGCCACCGCCTTGTAGACTCCCACATCGAAGTGCAGGGCCGGCTCGAAGCGCAGGATGGAGCGACCGTCCTCATCCACCGATATCTTGATTCTCTTGCTCTCGGACAGCACCATGTCGTTCTTGAACCACTGCACGCACGGCTTGGGATCGCCCACGGCGAAGCAGTGGATGTGGCTGGGCTGGTTCTCGGTTATGGCAATCGTCTGGGGCTTCTCGCGGAAGAATGGTGGGTAGCCCTCCCGCTGGGTCTCGATCATGGCATCGGCCTCGGTGTACTCATCCAGACGAGGTCCCAGCTCCGTGCGCAGGCGACGGATCGAATACGAATCGTTGGCCGCATACATGCTGATGCGGCTGCGAGTACGCTCGTCATCGATCTCCTCGTCCATGATGTCGGTGAAGCGACGTCTCTCGCGGATCACGGGCAGCTACAGAGGGAGAATAATTGCTACTTAATCTCGATTTACTTTCCCATTTCTAGTTAGGTATACTTACAGACCAGTCCACTGAATCGTTCAAGGCAAACGAAGGGGATCGTCGATGGGCCACCTTCATGTACTCACGCAATCTCACGGGGAAGTTGACATCTCGCAGTTGCAAAAGATACGTATCGGGGCCGTATTGGTAGCTAAAAGAACAAAGTTTCGCTGTAGTCACCTCTTCTAAAAGCTCGTCGCTTAGCTAGGACTTACTGGCTCTCCGATTGAATCAGGCCCAGCTCATAGTCGGGATGTAGGTATTTGGAAACGACTTCCTCGCGCTTTGCCCGCTTCCTTGGCTCCGGCAGCGGCTCTGGGGTATTCTCCGGCGTGTACACGTGTCCCGGGGGATAGACCATCTTGGACGGATGCTGGAAGCAGCCGCTGAGGCGGCGCCTGCGGAAGTAGTTCTTGCAGGAGGCATTGGCATACCAGTCCCTGAAGTGGTCGTAGTAGTTCCTCAGGCGGTCGGTGTTGATCTGGTAGTCATGGTCGTACACCTGGCGATCCAGCATGAAGAACCATGGATGCTTCAGAGCAGTCTTGACATCCATACGTTCCTCGGGACTATAGAGCAGCAGGCGGCTGATGAAGTCACGACCATCGTCCGAGATGTGAGTCCAAATCTCGTCCTTGAAGTCCCAGCGGCCTTCGCGAATCTTTGTCAGGGTTTCCCTGTCGTCGATGCCCAGGAAGGGATTGTGACCGCCCAGCAGGACGTAAGTGATCAGTCCCACGGTCCACATATCGTGCGAGAAGTTGACGCCCTCCTTGTTCACGACTTCCGGCGAGACGAATTCCGGCATGCCATAGTCCAGAGTGGACAGGTTGTGCCTATTGATTTTCCTCGACAAACCAAAGTCAGACACCTTGATGTAATCACCGCCGACCACGGAGATCAAAAGGTCCTTGATCTGTGATCACACACAAAAATCAGCGAGTATTAGATCACACCTAAAGGCATTATTAGTATTCAGTTTCTCACCGTGAGACCCATGTGACCCACTCCCATCTCGTGCATGTGCTCCAGACCCCACAGCGTCTGCCGGATGTAGTGGGCGATGTCGCGCTCCGTGTAATAGTCGCGCCTGAGCAGATTGTCCCTCACCAGCTCCCCGCCGGCAGCCAGCTCCATGATCAGAGTCACGCTGCGATCGGTATCATACGCATCGTACGGGCGAATCAAGTTCTTGTGATTGAACATGTTCATCATCTCCAGCTCGTTGAGCATGAATGGACGCAACTCTGGACGGCCGTACATGATCTTGGCGGCGTAATTGTCGCCAGTGGCTCGCTCCACGGCGTGATAAGTGATGCCCTGGGTTCCACGGCCCAGCTCGTCACCAATATCGTACTTGTCCTGGTAGCGCAGTTGCTTGGAGCGCACATACGGATGCCTGCCGTAGGTCTTGTAGATGTACTGATCCTCGTTCTCCTCAATGTGCACCGTCACCGAGGTGCTAATGGAGCCAGCAATGTTCCTGGCACTGATGGAGTACAGGCCACCGTCCTTGATGATGGAGTCGTGAATCGAAAGCACATAGATATCCGGATCATACGAACTGATCTGTGTTTGAAGAATGTAAATTAAATGTTTAGTTATTTTTTAAAAGAAAATGTTATTGCCTTTGAGATTACCTTGATGCGGGACGAGTCGGCAATGGGCTTCCAGTCCTTAAACCAATGCACTTCCGGCAGTGGAATGCCCACCAGCTTGGCCTCGATCCTGCCATTCTTGCGGGCCATGATAAAGGTCTCATCCGGTCGCTTCAGGAACCGCGGATGCTCAGCAATCTCCAGCCTCACCCGTTGCCTGGCCTCGCCATGCTCGTTGGTGGCCACAGCTTCGTACCAGCCAACATCGCGATCTAGCATTCTGTGAGAATTTAAATAAAATATTGAATATTTATAAGTTAATAACTTTATAATATAGAAATAACTAAAATAGAAAAGCTTTCCGAATTGAATTTTATTACTTAATCATTTATTTATGATCGATTTTTGATTCGATGCCATGATCGTATGGCAAATTCCAAGGGTATTCAAATTTTGGCACCTTAAAGTTAGTTTTCTTTCATGTTTTCAAATAATTTTAAGCTATAAAACTCACTTGTTGATGAAGAGCGTGGCCTGGCCATTTCGGGTGTAGCTCTGATCAAACCTGCCACCCGACTCGATGAGCATGTCATCAAAGTAGTACGTCATCTTTGGCTTGGGGTAGCCGTAGACGAACCACATCAGCTCCGTGTTGTGCTCCTTGACACCATAGCTAATATCGTTTTCGCGCAAAAGGAATCTTAAAGATAAAACCAATGTTTAGTACAGAAAGAAGAAAGAACATTACAAATATTTACTGAGGAGCCTGAGCTAGGCCATCATGGGGAGGCCGCTCGATATCAAAGTCCTTGGGGAAATAGGGTGAAGTCTCTGGCCTGAAATCTGTGCCTGGTGGCAAGTATGTGTAGGTTTTAGGTGGATCGGGCACCAGTTTTTGCCTGCAACATATACAATATGTTCAATATTTCACATATTAAAGCTATAGGTTTTAGTATCCCACCTGTAAGTCTGCGTGTAAGGACTGGGATCGCTCACACCAAACTTATTCTCCACTCGAATTCGGAATCTGTAGTCTCTGAAAGGTTCCAGATTGCGGATGTCACAGGCACAGCTGCGTACGCCGGTCCTCAGAGTGCGCCAATCGCCCTCGGGCAGATCCATCATTTCGATCTGGAATTGCATAATTTTATTTTATTTACTTATTCAATTATTTATCTTGGCTTTGAATCCACCTGGTAGGTGATGGGGTAACGGGGAGTCATCGGCACCGACGGGTTCCATGACAGGAGCAAGCCGCGATCGGTCATACGAGAAATAATGGGACCCTCCGATAGCGGTGGAGGAGCACCGGATTTCTTGTACTTTTTGAAGTCGGTATACTGGTCTTCCAAGGGCTTCTGCTGGCTGTCGAGAGCTGGGTTCGTGGAAACATATTAAAAGAGTGCTAAAAATAGTTATTTAGAACCTACAGTCGTAGAAGAGTTCGGCATGGCAGATGTCATCGCCGTAGGGATTGAAAATGCGACAGGAATAGCGACCCACATCGTACTCGGTCACATTTTTGATGGTTAGCCTGAGCAGGCCATTAGGCTCAATGTCGATGAGAAAGCGGTCCGAGGGGAACAGTTTCTGGTCGTTCTTGAACCATTCCACCTCGGGTTCCGGATAGCCCGTGGCGCAGGCCGTGAACTTGGCAACCATGCCCTCATAGATATCACAGTCGCCGATCTTCTTGAGGAATACTGGAGGCTCCGATCGCGTGTGCTTCTTACTGTAAATGGATTTATTATGAATTAAGGGATCACGCTGGATGAGGGCCTTCCTTACATTTCGTTAACGATGTCGAGGCGTCCTTGGGTGATGTCTTTGCCCTCCCTGTTGCTGGCAATGCACTTGTAGACACCTTGGTCGTCCTTATCGCAGTTGTTGACAATCAACATGTGATGGTCGCCATCGTTCTTGACGCTGTACTTGTCGGACTTGGTGGGAATAGGCTTGTCCTGGAAGTACCACACCAGCTCCGGATACGGAACTCCAGAGACAGTCACCGGAATCTTGGCATTGTTGCCAAACACCTGCTGCTGATCGGAAATCTTTTGCGTGAACACTGGCGGCTTGTACACCTTGCGAACATTAGCGTTGCAGGCGGACGAGTCCTCGCCCAGGGGATTGGCCAGGAGGCAAGTGTAATTGCCGGAATCTGCAGCCTCGGCCGGTTTGATGGTCAGACCGATGTGCTTGCCGTCGCAAGTCATTAGCAGGCGCTCGTTGGGAGTCAGAGTAACGCCATCCTTGGACCAAATAACCTCGGGCATGGGGTTGGCAATGAACGGAGCGGACAGCACCAGCTCCTGGCCCTCGTCGGCGTTCACATCCCGCAGGGCAGACACAAACTGAGGTGCTTCTTCGGCGGCAGTTTCATCGGCCTTGGGGGCCACATAGAGCTTCGCCTTGGAGGCCGTCGATCCCTCGGGATTTTGGGCAATAACTTCGTACAGTCCGGAGTCGCCAGGCACTGTTTTCTCAATAATAAGGCTCGTGCTCTTGTCCGGATTCTCCACAATGGAAATGTGGCCCTGATCGGGCTTAATTTCGTGTCCATTGTGGAACCATTGTAGCTTCGGCTGGGGGAAACCAACCACCTTGACGTCCATCTTCACCGGGAAGCCTTCAATACTGGAGGCATCCTGCAGCTCAGCCACAAACGCCGGCTTGGACTCCTTGGGCACAATCTCCACTTTGGACACACCCTCGATCTCGCCACCCTTGTTGGCAATCAAGCACTTGTAGACTCCGGCATCCTGGGGCTGAGCTTCGTCAATGCTGCATAGGACGAAGGGAAAGGATTTAATATTGGCAATATTCCCCCAAATCTTTGAAATGCTTACATCAAACCAATCTGGCCATTGGGGCTGTTGATAAAGTTAATTTCCGGACTTGGACGCAGCAGCATGCCATCCTTGTACCACTTGACCTCTGGAGCTGGGAAGCCGGTGACCTGAGCCTCCAGCTTTAAGGGCTCACCCACCACAACAGTTTGGCCGGTGATTGGCTTGAGGAACTTTGGCTGCATCTCCTCGGCTGCATGGAAATGGTATTTTTATGATGTATACAAGGACAACAATATTAATGGACTTACGCTTAACAGCAACGGCACACAGCGCCACTTTCTCGCCATGAGGATTGGAAATAATCAGCTTGTAAGCTCCCGAGTCATTGGGCTGGCAATTGTTAATCTCCAGCTTGACCAAGCCATCGGGGCTTGTGGATAATTTTACACTGGAAAATGGGTGCAGAATAAGTATCACATGCGAAGTACTGCTCCTAAAATACTCACCTCTCGCTCGGCTTAACTTCATCTCCGTCCTTCAGCCACTGAACAGTGGGCAGGGGACTTCCGTCGACACAGCACTCCAAGACAAGGGGCTCACCCTGCAACACGTCCAGAGCATTGTCCAACTTCTTCACAAAGCTGGGTGCGAGGGCCAGTAGTCCCAGCTTGAAGGGTGCCTTGGTCACTCCAATTTCGTTGGTGGCCACACAGGTGTACTGGGGAATAATTATAATAATAGTAATGCCCCTATAAATCCTTATATAAACCTACCGCTCCCACATCGCTTTCCCTGAATGTCTTGATATCAAACACACTCTCGATTTGGTCGGATCCCTTCTTGGTATCCTCCTTGCTGTACAGCTTGTCCTTGCTTGGCTTGTTCACCGCCTCGTAGTTAATGGGCTTGTCGTCCTTAAACCACTCGATAGTTGGCAGAGGAACGCCATGCACCAGAACCTTGGTGGAGACAGGCCGGAAGTCGTGGATGCTCTGGCTCTCGGGCTGCACAATGAAGGTGGGCTTTTCCACTGCGGAAATTCAGATTGGCATTAGAACCACTAAAGCTCGTTTTGGGAAGAGGATATACCCACCAAGTACGTTCAGATTGAAGTCCACCGTGGACCTTCCCTCGCTGTTGACTGCCGTGATTGTATACTTGCCATCCTCGGAGGGAGAGACGGCCTGGAAGACCAGCCGATACTTGTCGGCATCGACGTCGGCGATTACCTCGCAGTTCTCGTTGTTGCACAGATTCTCGTTGCCACGAGTCCAGGAAACCTTGGGTTTCGGATTGGCCTGAACCAGAGCCTCGAAGCAAATGGTGTCGCCTGGCAGGCACTTGCGGTCATCCAGTCCAGAAATCTCCGGCTTGGCCAGCACATCGATCCAGCCACTCGTGGCCAGTTCACCGAACTTATTCTTCACCTTCAATTCATAGCGTCCTGAGTCCTTGATGTCAGCCTCCAGGATATTCAAGGTGCACGTGTATTGAACCAGGCCATTTTCAATGTCCTTCTTTTCCACCTTCAGCTTGAGGTTGTTGCTCTCCTTGACGGGCTGGCCGTCCTTGAGCAAAACGATTTCAGGAGCAGGATCGGCGGTAAACATAACGGGCTCAGAGACCTTATCGCCCTTGTTAACCTTAATGTCCTTTAGCCCAGGTCCTGAAGTCAGGATGGGCTTGCGATACTCGGCAATGCCTTTAGAGGGGAATATAGAGATAATAGTGTATCAATAATACATTTCCTTGGGATTCCCTTACCCGACAAGGAGAGATCTCCCTGATGAGACTTCTCGCCACACTTATTCTGTATGACCACCTTGTATTCTCCCGCATCCACCATATCCAGTGACTCCACCTCCAGCTTATAATGGTCCTACACAGGATATTGGAATATTTTATATTAAAAGCTTATGGTAATATTTAGGGAGCACGAACCCCATCCACAGTGATGGCCGTATGCTTATCAGCAGTTATAGGTTTTCCGTCGTGATACCATATGGCTTCAGGCTTAGGAATACCCGTGGCTATGACTTCGTACTTCAGGGGCACGCTCTCGTAGCTGTGCTGCTGGAAGACATCCACGTGAACGATTTCCGGAACAGCTATAAGACAATATAGTGTCAGTATGTCCTTTGCTTGGTCAAAAGGTTTACTTAAGATTAACCATTAGATTTCTGTACAGGGTGCATATTTTTCATTCGTGGTGTTAGTTCCGGCAATCCGGCAGCACTTATCCTTAACACTTTACTTTTTACAAGATGCTGAAATCATTTAGATCCCTTCCAGTTGTCTTACTCGCTACTTCGAGACACTTGCCTGCGTAAATTTAAAGTCAATGTATAAATTTACGCTGATGATCATTCCAAGACCCATTCCATTGACACAATACGCATTCCAAATACCCGAGCGAGCTCTTTACACTTGGTTAATAATTGAGTTTTTGATTAGGTTTTTCTGTACAGTATTGTGTTAATGTGTATTTGATATGAAAGATATGTTTTTGATATGTACAAGATGAAATATATTTTGTGAAATATTCATGGTTAATATATATGTATTGTGAGGTTTATATTTAGAATTATTTCGTTTCGATCTCATTCATTCTTGCATTTTCCAAGTATTTATAGTTATGTTTATTATTTTGCTTAATTGATGCATTGAAAATGGTTTTGGTTTACCCCCTTCTTCAGGTTCTTCAGTCGTCGCAATCATAGTTTTTGTCACGGTCTGTCCCAAAGACACCGAGTCGCTCGCTGAATCAAAATTTGGTATCATAGATGGGAGATTATACATTAAATGAGACTCAAAAAGGACTCTTGTAGGTGGGAATTAGTAGAATAAAATTCGTTTGTGGGATACCCTGCCCATACTCGCTTTTCCATCCTATTCAAACTATTTAAGGCTGAGATTTAACGCTTTATACTTACTTAACACAGCAACCTTGCAGGTTGAGGTCGTCTCGCCAATGAAGTTCGTTGCCTTCATCTCATATGTGCCCGCATCCTCGGTCCTGGCCAGATTCAGAGTCAGATAGTAATTTTCGATGCGCTGAGTGTCCCGAGAGATCTTAATGCGTGCATCTTCGTAGATTTCATGGCCATCCTTGAACCTGAACCAAAGCAAAATGTAAACAATTAAGGAATTCCAGAGTCTCCTCTAGCTCACCATTTGATTTTGGCTTCTGGCTCGCTGTACACCTCGACCTCCAGAGTGAAGGATTTGCCCTCCTGAACTTCAATGTTCTTGAGACCCCGCTTGACCTTGGGCTTGCCTTTAAATAATATAAAAAATATAAACCAACGGGCTTCTTAAGTTTTTCATGCGTTGCTTACAGTTGACAGTCACCACACAGCTGTCCTCCAGCTTGCCGTAATCATTCATTATCTTGCAGGTATAGTTTCCTTGCTGGTTGGTGGCCACCTTGTTGAGGATAAGTTTATAGTTGTTGCCCTCCTCCACGTGACGGAAATCGTTACGCTTTTCATCGATCTCGATGCCATCAATGTACCACTTGACATGGGGACGCGGATAAGCATCCACGCCAACCACGAGCTCCACATTGCAGTCGCCCTCGGCCACCGTGATGTTCTTCAGTTTCTGTGTGAACTCCGGAGTGCACTTGATCAACAGATCGGTGGTGCTGGTAGCCGACCCGTGCTCATTGGTGGCCTTCACGGTGTACTTGCCGGCATCCACGCGCGTGGCTCCGGTTATTTTCAGGGTGTAGGCGTTGCCATCGCTGCTCACAGTGTACTTCGACTCGGTCACCTTGATCTCGGTCTCGTCATGGTACCAGATCAGCTTGGCCTCCGGATACGCATCGATGCGCACGGTCATCTGCACGGTCTCCTTCTCCCCGTGGATGTACTCGCTCTCGAAGTGCTTCACGATCACTGGCTTCGACTTGACCGTGCAGCTCCAGTACTCTGACGTCTGGCTGAGATCGTTGGTAGCCTTGATGGAGTAGTTGCCCGCCTGCGATAGCTTGATCTCCTTTACCTCCACGACAACCTTCTCGAGACTCTTGCCAATGGAGGTCGAGGAGATCTTCACGTTGCTCTCGGCAGTCACGTCCTTGCCGTTGTTGGTGACCTGGACAGTGGGCTGTGGGAATCCCTCCACTTCGATTTCCATCTTGATGGTCTCCCCGGCCGAGCAAGTAATATCCGTAATCTTTTTGATCTTTGGAGGAGCTTTAAAAGGGATATATATTCAGGTTATTTAATGTATCCAAAAGTAATAGATTCAGAAGGTAAAAGAACATGGAGTCCGTTACAGAAAAGGTGTTCCTGCAGAGAACCAAGCTCATTCATCAGTAACTATTCTGTAGTAACATAGACTCTGCAAATATTTACTTAGAAATTGTAAGAATAACCTAAAGCTAGTGTCTTTTTGTGCTTATGTTATAGAATATCCTGGGAAACCCAGTAAATTATAGAAATACCTTTCACCACCAGGTTAATGGTCGACTCGTCCTGGCCCAGTTCGTTGATAGCCTCAATGGTATACTCTCCGGCATCGGCAGTGTTGACATTCTTGATGACCAGCGACATGCTCTCCTCATCCTCGTACATGAACTTGTGCCTATCGTCCACCTGGATGACCTCACCGTCGTGCTTCCACTGCACCGCCGGCTTGGGGAAGCCCTTGCATTGGAGCTCCAGAATAGCCGAGCCGCCGATGCTGGCGTTTGCCTCGCGGTGCTCGATCACCAGGGTGGGCTTCTCGGGCTCCCGGTTCAGTGTCTGAATGGCTCCCTGAACCGAGAGCTCGGCACTGCACGAGATGTTTCCCGTGGAAGTTTGAGCAACGCAGGTGTAGATACCCGCATCCTCGGGCTTCACATGCTGGAAAACCAGAGCCAGAGAGTCCTCGTCCTCGCCGAAGAGCACCTTGAAGCGTTCCTCCGGATCGAACTCCTCGCCGTTTCGCTTCCATTGGAAGACTGGCTTCTCACCAGCCGGAAGTATCTGTCCGCTGAGTGCGCCAAACGGATTCTTGTCCTCTGCAAGGAATACAATTTTTCGTAAAATGCCCTTTGTTTTCTTTTAAATTATTTAAGAACTTACCCACTGTGGTGGCCACGGCTTCGCAGGTGGCTTCGCCGAACTTGTTCGTGGCCTTGCAGGAGTAGGTTCCACTGTCGGTCTTCTGGACATCGGCGATTACCAGCTCATAGAAGCCAAGGTAATCCTTGTCACGGATAATTTGAATCCGATCATTGACCTCGAGGATCTCCTTCTCATCTTTGTAGCTGTAGTGAATTTAAGCATTAATTTACTTCTTACAATTTCTTTATTTGCAACCCACAATTTGACCCTAGGCTTGGGATCGCCCTTGATCTTGATCATGAAACGGAAGAGAGTGTTCTCGATCATTTCGGCATCCTTCAGGCTAACCAGAAAGGCTGGCTCCGTGTTAGTTTTAGTCTCGTCATGGCCTGGTGCTGCAAACAAAGCTCGTTCAATCTCCGAGAAACCCTTGATTAGCTAAGATTGCGTACCTTGGCCCACTGCAAGCTGTGCCGAAACAGTTGTTGTCTCGGAAGCAGACTGGGCCCGAATGGTGTAAGTTCCTGCATCGCTTTCACTGGAATCAAATCATATCAAATCGCATGAGCTCCTTAAGGATGGAAACGAGACGGCCACCTACGTGCAGTTCTTGATGTCCAACCGGTAGGAATTCATTGGAGCAGCGGTCTGGGTAATGCGATCAGCCAAACGATCCTCCAGCGGCTTGTTGTCCTTCAGCCAGGTGACAAGGCCGGGCTGATCCTTGAATTGGATCTCAAAGTGAGCGGTCTCTCCAGCTAAAAGCGATAATCTAGAATCACTGACTCAATCTAAATGCTTCCCACTTACGATCCACTTGCACGCTCTTCAGCATCTTCACCACCACGGGCTTCTCGACGGAGCGCAGGGGTCGGTCCTCCAACAGTTGGGACGAAGAACGGATACCGGTACGCGATTCTGCCACCGAGTAGGAGGCACGACTTTCCGCACGGCTTTCGGCGCGACTGGCGGTGCGGCTTGCGGCACGGCTCTCTGTACGGCCGGTGGCCAAGAGGGACGAACGAGCTTCAACCTTGTCAATAGAGCTGCGATCCCGCCTGGAGCTTATTCCATACTGCGATCGCTCGGCAGTGCTGTCGTAGGAGGTTCCCCGATCGTAGTCCCGCGTCCGGCTAGAGGCTTTACGGAGGGCGAGCGGGGTTCAAACCGGGTAAAATCAAAGTTAGTTAGGTTTTTATTAAGGTATTTTCAACAGAGTCTTTTGAATGATGGGTTCTATCGAAAATCTCTAGACGAGAGACTTTCCAAACAGGCCGTAAAAATCTGAACAAGGATCTGGCAAGGATTGGAGAATAGTGGGAAAACAGAGGAGTACACATAGATAGTTAATTGTAAAGAAAAGTTTGTGTATGTAAGCACTGAAAGATATATATATACTCTAAACACAGTTATTTACGATAAACTCAACATAGATAAATATGTGAACATGAAATAGACATGATACAGGTGACTGGAGAGACAAGGACTTCGCTTACAAAGAGTCTTTCGAATTTATTTACGCTGAAGTTGACTCGAGCTCGTTGGCAGTAACGACAGTACAGTAACGACATCCCAGAGAGAGACATTGAGATAAAAACTAACATTCAACATGGTCCATCCGACGATGGATGGACAGAAACCGTCGACACAACTTGTGGGGGCAACTTACTTTCATAGCGACGTTTGGAAGCCAGTGAGTAGCCAGAATAATAATCATCCATACCACCGACGCTTTGGCCCCTGGCTTCAATATCGGCACTTGGCTCCCGCTCTCTGAAATCGTCAGCAATAGACTCAGTATATTCGCCTTCGATCTCAAATATATTAACGGGCTCCTCAACAATCTCGTAAATGGGTCGCTTCTTGACGGGCGGGGTGAAAATGTGCAGAAAGTCGCGGGCCTTGGCCTTCTGTACAGTGTCTTGGGCGTAATTAGTGGAGTCCTTCGACTTCAGCACCGTGGTCTTAATGCTGCGAATCTTTTGCTTGGCATTCCGCAGCGACGTGTCCGAAGTGGACGCGTCGTAGATGCCCTCGAAAAAGTTCTGCGTCTTCTGCTCCAAGCTCTCGTTATGGATTAGCAAGCGTTTAATGGTCGGCGGCGGCGGGGGCGGCGGTGAGGGGGGACGTGCCTTGACTATTAGGATCTCAATGGTGGTCTCGTAAGCGATGAGGGGAAGCGGCTGGAAGAAGCCGGGCATGCGCGTGAAATTAGGCGGAATGGGCGGCGGCGGGGGGCCAGACTGCTGCAGGTGCTGGTTAGCCCCATTTCGGTCGTTAGCGATGTTAGCTAGTCGGTTATTCCAGATGGTTAATGAAGCGTGGTCGGTTATGTTAGCACTGTATCCCTGGCGGCCCTGCGATCCCGATCCCGATCCCCCACCGGGCGCAGGGTCGCTGTCCCGCAGGGATTCGTTGTAGCCAACGATGTCTTTCAGCTCGATGGGTCTGTGCTTGGCGGTTACCACTGGGTTATCGCTATCTACGGGGCGGTATACTTGGATCTTGGGGATCGTCGCATATGGCGATGTGTCTCTCGTGAAGTTTTCATCCTGCTTACCAGCTGCGGCCTCTTCGGTGACCAGACTAGATGCGGATTCGATGACAGTTGTTTGGGACTCGGATACGGTTTCTTGTCGGGATTCAGCAGACTGTTTCGGAGCTTCAGCTTCCTTGGAATGCGAAGCTGGCGGAGTCTCTACTTTTTGGTCCTCCTTAACTGGAGGAGCCTTCTCGGCCTGTGGTGGTACCACTTGCTTTACTGGACTCACTTCCTTGACAGGAATCGCTTCCTTCACGGGAGAATTATTCTTTACAGATGGAGGAGGAGCTTCTGCCACTGTCTTAGGAGCTTGAGGAGCAACTGCCACAGGCTGGGGTGCTTGAGGAGCAACAGCCACGGGCTGAGGCGCTGGAGGAGCAGCTGCTACTGGCTGGGGCGCTGGAGGAGCAGCTGCCACTGGCTGGGGCGCTGGAGGAGCAGCTGCTACTGGCTGAGCTTGTGGTGGAGGCGAAACTACCTTGATGGGAACCTCTCTGACCTGTGGTTTTGCTGCCTCTTCTACCTTGGCGGTCACCTTAGACTCCTGTGTTTGGCTACGAACCTCCGAACTAGACTTGACCTGGGTGCTGGTGATCTGAACCGACTCGGTCCTCGTGGAAGATGTCTTTGAAGATTGCTGTTTTTTATACAATTCGATGGCTTCCTGCTCGAGCTTCAGCAGCTCTTGCTGTTCCAGCTGTAGGCGCTCCTTGGTCTCCTTGCTAAGGAAGTAGTTTTCGGCCACGTCAGAGGGTCGGACACTAAGATTCGGATCGTGGGCTTCGGCCCTTTGGGGAAGATGAAGAATTAGCTCACTTTCAGATGCGATTTGCGATGCGTCGACCTTCAGGTCATCGGCATTATGCTCCTGCAGAGTGACGTCTTGGTTGATGTGGGCGGAGATCTCGTTAAACCAGGTCAAGTGCGACTCTGGGCCATGGGGCTTAATGTGTATCGGAAAGATGGAGCCAGCGTCTGGCGCTTTCAGACTCAATTGGATTTGCTTCTCGTCGGCCTTGTGCTCGATGTTGCACAGCGGGAGCTTCACGATGCTTTGCAAAATAAATACGGATCTGTTCTCGGATATCTTCCGGACCTTGGTCACCAAAATGCGAGACTTGAACAGGAAGCAGTAGCGATCGTGCGCCTTGCCCTCCTTGTCGAGGACGGTGCACCAGTCGTGGAGGAGCAGGCGACCCAACTTGTAGATGTTACCCCGACAGCCCTCGATGCTGGAAAGAAACCTATTGTCGTACGCTCTACTGGGCACACTAAGCATTAACTCTAGGGCCCTGTCCAAGTCTTTAACGTTCTCTTTCAAGCTTAGCGAGTACTTAATGAAGTCCTGCGAAAAACAAACATTAACATTAGCGGTCTTAGCGAGCTCAGCGTGATGGTGATTAGCCTAGAGCCTAGACGTAGCTTTAAGCTATAGGTGATTATAGAGAGATGGCAGAGATTAACACTAAACACAAAGTCGGCAAACCTTGAACAGAAGTTGATAGTCGTTTATGCGCTGGATGGGTAGTTTGAGGTGTTCTGAAAGAGATTTATCGTCTCCGAGCTGTTTTGAAAGTTCCTGCAAGGCAAAAGCAAAATACTTATTACACGCACTGTGGGGGGCCAAGTTTCTAGAATGTATTCGGAATGTATTGGGAAACGAAATATTATTTATTGATAGTCGCAGATTTGCTTCTGTGGTTTTCTGCATCCGTTCGAGTCTTAGGCAGCCCCTAATGAACGTTCTGTGTTCACATATACATTCAAAACACGATTTCTTCTCGGTCGCTCTCTCTCGCGTTTGGGGTTATTTTTGGAACGATGTTTAAAAAATTTATCACTTGTTGCAAAAACGGATATGTGTGGGTCTCTCTATATGCGGCCGAACTTTGCTTTGGAAAGCTATATGTGTCTTCTAAATACATATTCGAATATTAGTATTCAAATGTTTGGATAGATTCACTCGCAACATACACTTTAATTCACTCTCTATGCTCGCGGGTTCATAGTCACATTCATATTCACTGCTGAACCAATTTCACAGCGAATGGGTAGCAGTGGACTCATTAAAGTCAATGTTACAATATTTTTGCCAGTATATATGTATGTATATCTAAACACTTTTAGACGTGAGGTCGAATATGTGGGCTGAAGAAAATTTTTTCACATACTATATATATTTATAAACGTATACGTATCAACGTATCTTTTAATATATAAATGTATGTATATACTCTCGCACAGTAAAATTTCGGAAATGTTGCATAACGGGCAAACGTCACAGACGTCACAGTTCACACAGATTGATTTGGAAAATGATTTTTTCCTCACTGATTTCAAAAGTATTTTATTGGAGTTATCCAGTGGCAGTGTCCATTGAGGTAGGTTTGAGGTATTCTATATGGATTCACTGGCTTAAAACTGAGAGCTAAGACGTTTAGCGAAAATAATTGTCCAAAAGAGGGGTTCGGTTTTCAGGATAATGACAAGATAACTTCAAGTACCTAAAGCGAAACGGTTACGTATATGAATAATTAGCACGACACGACCGCGAACACTACTCGGAAGCAACTGAAAACTGCAAAAGCTTTAGAATTGAAAAGCGTCTGCCTTTAAAAATAAACGGATATTCTCGCACATAGCACACGCATAATATTTGAAGACGATTCCAACGGGCTGGCGGCTCGCCTACCAATTAAATTATTCTCTCTATTATTTTTCTTGATTTCAACAAACAATTAGAAGGAAATGGGGAAAAAGGCAAGTAAGCAATCTGCAGAAATTCCTCATGAATGTAATAGGAACTTTGGGTCGTATTTCGATACTCGAATACTCACTTGAAAGTACTTTTTAGCATCTGGACTGGAGCTGAGATAGTCCTGTGCCAAAGGTTCGTTTTGGCAGTACACCACATGCTTATCAAAGTCCCTTTCCAGTCGCAGAAAGGTCTTGGCCACCATGTTCGGTTGATTGCTGTAGCACTTCAGCCCTTCCTTCAGTACACTGAAATTTGAGGTATTTAAATAAGGACTCATCATCTACTTTCCAGCTGCTTACTTATTGTGAAATTCGGCGATTTGCAGGAAATTGCAGAATATAACATCCTTATTGTCGCGCACAGACCTCGGCACCACTGGCTTGTCAATGCCCTTGATATACTTTTCCACAACATGCATGAGGTCCCTGGAGAATTCCTCCTCCGTTTCAACCAGCTCCCTGAGAATGGTTCTTCAAGGCAGAAATTAAATCAGCTTGCTTTCTTACTATTTAAGTAAACGTAACTCACTGCTTTCTAAATTCCGCATCACCGTTTTCCTTCCCATTAGAGCTACTCATTGTTGGATTAAATTCTAAGATCTCTATCGGAACCCAGCCCTCTTTGGGGGAGTCCCCGCTATCGAACATTCGAACAAAGCATCTAAAAGATACAAAATTATCTTAATTCGTTTCTTACAAAATTATGTGACTTGACTGGAAAAATTTGTTGCTAATCTATTTGCTAGTACCTAGACTTTTCAGATGCCTTTGAACTTATAAGCTCGACAAGGTCCCCTTGGCGGACGCTGATCTCGTCCGTGGCCATCGTTTGAGCCTGATAATCCCGGCTCACGAATACAATATCTGCGACCTGTTGAGTAAACCGATTGCTTCTATATAGTGGAATTTATTTCATATTTAAATTATTTTTTGGTTGAGCCAAACTTTATTTTCATTCATTTTCTAGGAAGGCGGCGCCAACACAAAATAATTCAAACCGATTGCGGAAAGTTTGTGCAAGTGTACAGCGAGATTTATCGATTTGTTCTCATAACCCACACACTCGGGGAACACAAACAAAAAGTGGCCTGTGTGCAATATTTAGCTCGTTAGCTGAAAGTCTATTTTGCGTTGACATAGACACGCGGGCTCTCGGCTATGGCTATTTATTTCGCAGTCCGATTTTACTGAGCGAAAAGCTTAATGCGGGCCAAAAACAGCTGATTATAGCCATCGGTGCCGCGAACAGGACAGGGTTCTTCAGTTCGGGCCAATGATCCGAAACCACAGTAAAGCCGGGTGCAAGGAACACACACATTTCTTAAGTCATTTTTTTAAATCACTAAATTATCGAAGAATTACTGTGAAGAATTTAAGTGGTTTTAGTTGGTTTTGGTGGAGTTAAACTTTAGTTTTAGTTTCTACGACTTTAACTTTTTAACCCGAAGATAATACACTTTTAATCCATAACTCTTGTACATTGATTTTATTATTATAATGTTATAAGCACTTTTAAAATATATATATTTTAATTTATTTTGAAATTAAAATGATCTTGATTTAAACGTTGATATCATTTTTTATTTGAACATTATTCTGAGAGGAGGTTTAATCATTTTATTCACAAACTAAATTACATTTCATTGAAGACGACATTATATTTGAGTTATATTTTATAGCGATTAAATATTTCCATATTTTTTATTGTAGAGTTAATTTGAATTATTAACTTTAAAAGCTATATTTTAATTTTCTTTGAAATTTAAATCTTGTATAATTCTTGATTTAAGCGTTATATCATTTTCTGAGACGTTTAAAAATTACATTTCATTGAAGAAAACAGTATAGTTGAGTTATTTTTTATAGTGATTATAATTATTTCCATATTTTGAATTGTAGAATCCATTTGAATTGTTAACTTCATGTGCCAACGAACAGCCACTGTATATATTGACGTATGTATTCGAGTACATAGATTGCGGCTGCACAAATGTATTAATAAGTAAATTTTTGGCACATGTTCGTAGGCTTGATGATTTTATTTATTTTTTTTTTTTTGGACAGGCATAACTTACGCTATCCATAGTTGCTGACTTGCAGATTGATATTCGTTATCACTGGGTTAACTTCACACACTGCTGCACTTCATGGGCGGACGTATACGCACTGTTGTACGTATTCGAAAATGTATTGCATAACTTATTACTGGGGGTAATTTTTGAATTTTATTCGGACTTATTTGCGCAGGATTGGAGGCAAATACCGATCGTTGGAGCACTCGGGTGCGCGCTTGTCATAATCTACTCGTCGATGAGGATTACTATTCCGAGGTGGCCCATTCGAAAGTGGAATAGATTTAAATTTAAACTTGCGTCGCGGCGTGAAAATGAGTGGCTACTGCGTGCGGCGGATACCAATGATTTTAACTGCATCCCGACAACTGTACGACTGATCGATATTTGCTGATCACAACAAAAGCTCCCCTCGACAAAAAAAATCGTTTCACAATTTAAAAATAATGCACATGCACCTCAAAGAAGCAGCCTCCGAATGTGCATAGCCATGTGCATAGATGCATAGATTCTCGTCTACTTAGGCGGCATACAAACAAACATTCTAAAAGTTTATTGCTGTCACAGGAGTGCATATATATTTCGGCACCCAAGTCTGCGCCTGCATACATATTTAATTGAGTATTATAAATATACATATACATGCGAGGGGTTTATTTATACGTCATGTTTATATTCTGCAAAATAATGACTTTTATAATTAATTTGCAAGTGCATTTCCTCCTGTCACTCGACTCATAAATAACACCGCATTTCGGCATTCATATAATTAATACAAAGGCGACGACGGTATTTCTTACAAAGTACTACATTCAGGGGAGGTTGCTCACTATTTCTGAGCCTGGGAAATCTACTCAAATAATTCTTTAACTTCAATAGAGTTGAGAACCATCCATTTCTCCTTTCAAATACTCTTGTAAATGGGTGATAAGAGCTTTTGGCGTTGAAGCTTTGTTACTTTTCGAAAACACTTTTGCGAAACCACCAGCAAACAATAAAATTCTAGAATAGTTCACAGGTTGTGCTGCTGTTTTACTAGCGCCGCGTAGACAAAGCCTAAAACTAGGCAATCCAATTAGGTTTGTTTAGAAATTCGCTCTGGGCCAAGTAATAAATTATCTTATTTCTATATAGGGTCTCGCTCTAATGATAACCGAGATTTTCTCGGGGCAGAAAAGCGCAAGCTACGGACGCCAATAGACCCACAACGGCGTAGGTGGATATAGCCTGCACCTTGGAAGTGTCCATCAAAACCTGCGCCACAAAGGGTGTTAGCATGGCGCCCAGTCTAGCCAGCACGGAGCAGCCGGAAACTCCCACAGATCGGAGGGCAGCGGGATATATTTCCGGTGTGTAGACATAGATGGCTTGAAAAATACCCGAAATCGTTCCGCGGGCAATGAAGAGAGTCAAAGAAGTTGAGAAGCGACTGAAATGAAAGAAATACTTATAAATCTGCCTGAAAAATATATAAAAATATTACCTATTAACCGACATAAGCACCAAAGTGCACATGACAAGGAGCAGATACTGCAGCACAATAGTTTTCTTCTTGCCAAAGAGTTTGATAACCTTAATGGTCATCAATATGCCCGGAAACTCGGACAAGGTAATCCACAACAAATCCATAAAGTCGGAGGTCATGAAGGTAACGCACTCATTCGGATTATTCTCCTTGTTTCTGGCCACCAAGAGCTCGGTGGTGACCAGCACTAGTCCGTAGTAACAGAAGGCCGATGCGAGCCATATAAACCAGAGCAGAAGCGTGGTCCTATAAAGGCTCGGACTGAGCAGCGACCTAAAGCTCTCCGTGGAGCTGGGCTCCTCGTCGGCAATAAGGCGACCCATTAGCATGTGCCGCTTGTTGTTGTGAGCTATCTAAACGAAACAGAAGGTGATTATAAAACCATTTCAAATGTCATTCTATATTTACCTGTTCCAGAACCCTGATGGCCTTGTCACTATGCCCATTGGATGAATAATATCGGGCAGATTCGCTAAGCCACTGAAGCAGTTTTTAATCGTTAATTTAAGAGTGGGATTTACTGATATAGTTCCTTACCGGAGATAGCAGTGTAAAAAGCAGTAAGGGTGTGGCCGAGAGCCCCAGAAGTCCGCGCCACCCGTAGTAGGGGTAAACAATCAAGGCCAATACTACCTCAAAGCAGGCTCCTAGGGCCCAGAAGCACTGAAAATGCCAATAATTTATATCATGCACTTGATTATCCCACAAAATACTCACATCCATGAGAACCACACACTTTCCCTTGTGTTTCGTGGGCAGAAATTCCGCGTATAGGGTGACACTTGTAGGTTAAAGGGGAAATCTTTTAGAGAATTGGGGAAATTTCCCTGAAAATGAACTCACGATTGTGGGACGCAGCCGATGGCAAAGCCTACGAGACCTCTCAGGGTTAAGAGCCATGCATAACTGGGCGCCACTGAACTTAGTATGCTATATAAAACTAATAATACTCCAAACAAAGTGAGGGCCTAAATAAAACAATAGAGTGAGATATAATTAGCATCTAGATAGAGTGACACCTTACCGACTTTCGGCCATATCTGTTGCTAAGCTGTGTCCAGAAACTGGAGCTCAGCATCATGCCCAGAAACACGATGGTTGTGACCGAGGCCTGCTGGAGCTTCGTGACATTCCATTCGCAGAATAAGGCCGGGCCCAGAATGCTCAAAATGGCCATTTCCATCGAGTCGGACATCCAGCAAAGGCCCACAAGAAGCGACAGCTTGACGTGGAACCAGCCGAAGCCAAAGGCATTGATCGCTTGTTGCACAGTAAAGGTGTCTGTGGAGGGAACAACTGTCTTTAGTTGGCTCAAAAATGTGTGAAATTCACTTGATACTCACCGTCCGGATTTATGGATACAGTCTTTAGCTCCAAAGTTGAAGAATGTGTTTCCCTTTGGCCGAAATTTACGGCCGATGGGACAGCCACAGCGTCGTTATTTAAATAATACATTTTTTAGGTATTCAAATATAGCCCGACTTGCAACTATAAATAAATATGAGTTCAGAATAAAACAGTGTAATAATTAAAAACTGATCTTACCTCTTGCAACACTCAAATATGGTAAAGAAAGTTTTAGTTAGATCTAAGATTTATGTCTTTTGATGTAGACACACAGAAGATGTTCCATTTGGTACTTGGATGCACATTACAGTTTAATATTCACCTTTTTACAAATATTATTTATAAAGAGAACGACGTGCAGTGCATCTACAACAAACCACAACTTTCTTAAGCACTTTCTTTTTGCAAATAAGAAACTGAGAATCAGTTGTAATGTAAACAACACAAACACACAGGCACAAGAAACTCCCACATCGTGCTCAAAAGGTAACGACCGTCTTCTCGATCGATAAACGATAGCTTTAGCAGTAAAGACTTCAAATAACAACGGTAGGATTTAAAGCAAACATTTAAATGTTGATATTTATTTTAAAAAGAAAATAACAAAGTAACCTCTTTTAGTCTTGTCAAAAACTTTTAACTTTCAATTGCAACTACACCAGTTTCTGGAAACATCACACATCTTTACGATTACTTATCAGCGTTGAATAGATCATTTAATTATGGAAATGGACGGAGATTCTTGTCGAAATTTTTCATTGGACTCCACGTCCAGTTCCCAGTTTGCTCTTCCCTCGGCATGCGTTCCCAAAGCGAAGAAACCGGAGGTGCCCGAGCCGGAAAGCTCTCCTCACTGCTCCGACATAATCACATCATCCTCGTCCTCGACCACGACCATCTCGATTGGCGCCTTTGACTCGCAATGCAACGTCCAAAAGGGATCGATCCCCGGGGCACCCAATATTGGCTATGAGTTGAACGTGGCCAAGTCGATAATGCAGCAGTACAGCACCCTGAGTGGTGACAATTTGTGAGTACTCAAAAACTAAACTAAAGTATCAAAAATGATCAAAATGCTTAGCTAACAGGTTTATAATTTTTAGAAGCTATTTACTTAGATTATCCTGTGTAAGCCGATGTAAACTTTCATGGCCGGATGGATAGGTCATTTCTCTATTATATGAATATTCTTTATATATAGTTTAGGAAATCATACTTAGATGTGCTTAAGCCTTCTAAGAACATTCCTTTTGAAATGCTTTAGATTTTTATAATCATTTTAGACCTATTTAAAAATAATTGTATATCTTCGGATTATTTTATATTCAATACAATAACCCTCCCCCGCAATAGATTCGACCACATCAGTGACATTATAAAACGTGTGATCGACGAGCGTCCACCGAATGTGATTGATTTCTTTGAGGAATTCAGCAGAAATGTTCGCGAACAGAAATTCCATTTGCCGGAACGCTTTCCGCCAAACGCAGTATTTGATGAGGTGCGCACGTTCCGAGTGGCCAAGCAAATTCTTCAGTCCATGAAGGTATACTGCCTCTCAACTACGTTATTTATTCCTGTCTAATGGTGGGGTTCCCCCTCAGCTGCCCTATACCCTGGAGGGCGAGGTACTGGATGGCGAGGAAATGTATGGGGAGGAGGGTAAAGCCAACGACGAAGACCTGAGGATCGCCATCGACGACTCCATGCGACTCTTTATCACATTCAACGAACGCGTCCAACAACTGCAGTTTTACTGGAACCAGTGCGGCTTTAGCATCTGCAACGACGACATCTTCCAACTGGCCAGCGCCATGAACCGTCTGGAGACCCATCCCTCTATCATGCAGTGCCGTTTCTGGGGTTGCATCAACGGATTAAAGGCCTCCTACTACATTGTGGAGGCGTCACTGACCCGCGAGGAGGTGGCCTCCCGCTTGGTCATGATGCAGGAAGAGATGAGGGAGAAGCAGCTGCCCTTAAAGATGCGTAGCGACCGAGTGGAGAGGCCCCCGCCACCGCACATTGGGCCGGAGCTCACGCCGGGCATTTACGGCTGGGAAGACTTTCCGCTCGAAGAGCTAGAGAAGATGCAACCTAAGGCAGCGCCTGTTCCACTGGTTGAGGAAATCGAATTCTACGACATTCCACCGGAGATGATCGGCCTCGGCTGCAATAGGTACTCCTACTTTGTGGTCAACTCCTTGTACGATGATTGGATCGAGCTGCCCATCGTGACGCCTCGCCAGATTGTCGTTTCCCGGCAGATAAAGAAGTTCCTAACCGGCGACCTGGAAGCAGACGTAATATCGTATCCCTGCTTTCCGGGCAAGGAGAAGCACTACCTCCGCACCATGATTGGTCGCATTACGGCCGGCACCTACATTGCTCCCGCGGGCTATTATCGGAGGATGACCAAAAAGGAGCAGCGACTGTTCGATGGCGAAGATATGGATCAAGGGGAGGAAGAGGAGGAGGAGGAGGAGGAAGAGGAAGAGGGACTGAACGAGGCCGAGGAAGAGCAGATCGAGGGTAAGGTCTTCCCTTAACTTAACTTAACTTAACTTGACTTGGGAAAATCATTTACAGACAACGATGTGATGCTGTTGAAGAATGAGAAATACCAAGTGGAACCATTGGGCTCTCTGGCCACTCCCGTGGCCTGGGTTCATGTCCGATCGAATATCCTCGAACAGGGACGCGTCGTATGGTATGACGAAGAGAAGGCCCAGAAGGAGAGGGAGAAGGCTCTGGCTCTGTACCTTAAAATGCAGCTCATGGACGAAATGGAGGAGGAGGCGGAAGAGGAAGACGAGGAGGAGGGCGATGGCGAGGAGGAAGGGGAAGAGGAGGGCATGATGGAGGGCTTCAATCAGCCCGAAGTCGGTCCCAGTATTTTGTCCTCGTGCGCCAATGACAGGAGCGCTGAGATTCCAGTCCCGTGGCTTATCCGTCTGACCAGCAAGTACACCAATCAGAAGGAGCGCATGCTGATCATGCAATCCAACGTCTGGCCAGGGGCCTACACCTTTACCTTTGAGAACACCTGCGAATCCATTTACCTGGGCTGGGGCCACAAATACTTTGCCCGTAATATTCCCTTCAAGCACCTGCCCATGGTGCAGGAGGAGTACAAGCACGACCCCGAGGACTTTATCGAAGCTACCGATCCGACCGTCGAGGAGGAGGAGGCCTACCGGGCCTGGCTGCTCCGGAAGCAGCAGAAGGACGCCTATGTGGCAGAGGATATGGACGACATCGAGGATGACGACGAGTTCGACGACCAGTACGATGATGCCGACTAGCGAGGGTTTGTTAAATTCAATGTTTGTTTTGCAATAAAGTTGGTGAGCTTTAGTTTGGTTTTATTATATGGAAATAAAATACATATATCGTGTATCTAAAGAATAATAGTATTGACTTACATGTTACCTCACACTCTCCTATGTACAATTTCGCGACTTTAAAGGTAAACTTAACTGAAATCACACGTGCATCATCATCGTAATTAAGTTAAATAGCTCTTCGAACCGTATGTACATTGCAGCTGTCTCGTGTGTTAAATACAATATATATATAAATTAGCAATCGTTGGCTGTGACTTTGATGTCCTAATGGCTAAATACGGAATCGAACAAATTTGGTATTACAACAGACAATCACTAGAGGGTAAAATGGCTGGCTTATTGCTTCAGGGCTTCCTGGAGCTGTTCTGTGGCATTTGCAGACGGCTTCTTAAATTCCTCGTTGGCGGCAATCACTTCGGGCTGTAATTAGGCAAAGGTGAATGAGTCCCAAGCAATAGTCATTATCTAAACGAAGCTGCTACCTTGGTTTTTACTGAGCCATCTTCAACGTGGGGAGATGCCTTAGTAGCCATGCTCTGAATGCAAAAGCTCTTTAGCTGATCCATAGAGGCAGCAAGCATGCTATTCTTGCTATTCGCTAACGTTATCTGCGGTTAATAAATATTCGTTAATCTTGATGGTCTCTGAGAGCAGGAAACGTTCGATTGATTACCTCTTTTTCAATTTTATCTAACGACTCGTCAAAGCTGGTTACTTTTTGCTTGTATTCCGGCCAACTGTTGCTTATTGTGGCAACATGGGACGTTATATTCTCCGAGCGATCCAGCAAATCGTCTATTTTCGTCTGTAAATATAATAATAACAATAAATCAGTGCTGATAAGACCCAAAGATTAGCATACCTTATGAAGAGATATTTCCTCGCTAAGCATTTTCGTTGTTTGACTCAGGGTATTGTTGGCATCCTTTAAATCGTTTGCCAGTTGCTTAAAGGAGTTCAGTGTGGTTCTATTAAGAGCTGTTATGTCGTCCGACAAGTTGGCGGGCAAGGCATTGGCCTGCAGCGTTGGTAATTGCGATAGATTGACCTGAAAGTGTTTGAGCTCGATTTAATAAACTATTTTATTAAGCATTTTAAGAGGAATCTTACCTTCAGAGCTTCTGTTTCGGCCTGAAGGGATTTCTGAACCTCCATATACTTATTATAGTGCTCTTTTATAGCCTCTATGTCGGTGGCCACGGCCTCTATCTTCGCCCCGAAATCGGCCACCAGCTTCTCGTCCTTGCCGTGGTTCCTTTGGGCCGCCACCGTGGCCTCCAGATTGCTAAAATTGTTCCGCAGACTCTCCATAGTTTTCTGTAGCTCACTGATTTCGGAAATGACGACAGTTTGATTCTTTAACAGGTAGGAAGAGGTCTCATGCCAACGCTGGAGCGTGTCGGGAAAGTTTTTGCTCATCGCGGACACTGCAAAGGTTATATAATTGATAAAAGGCTTCTCTCTATAGCGAGTATACAGCTTAACACTCACCCTCCTCCATCTTCTGGCGATAGTCGTAGAGTTGCTGGCGTAGATCAAAGTAGAGCCAGTACAAAATGCCCACAATTAAAATGCCAATGATTCCCAATAAAAGCGGTCCGCACATGCGGAAATAGGCTATTTTCCGATGACTACGGCGACTGGAGCCAGCGACATTAGTCTGAAAATAGCCATACATACATATATATTTATTGACATTAATGAATTTGTAATGTAAGTATCTTTCCGTTTGTAAAAGTTTGGAACAAGTTAACCTTGGACTTGGAGGCGTATTCATAAATATATACATACATATATATCTGAATGGCAACGTACATATATACATATGTTCATACGTAAATACAATGAATTACCCATGCGTAATCCTCAGGGTCATCGGTCGAGACAGAGAGCAACTTGTCCTGGGAATGTGTGGCCCCGCCAGCGGTCCTCCGGTTGGCTCTCTTCGACGAGGCCTGGGTGGCGATCAGGGCGTCCAGTTCCCGTCGCTTTTTCATTTTCTTTCCAGCCCGCAAAGGGACCTCGATGCGATGATGGCAGTCCATTGTTTGCAGTTGATGAATAACGAATAAGAACCCGTCGTCGGAGTGGAGAATACTTTCAAGTCGGCCAAGGGAGCGCCTAGCTTTTACATTTTCTCAACGAAAGTCGTCCCGTCGTCCCTTTGTAACTGGAACAACCATAACATGTACTTATACTGATAAAAATACAACTTCTGCGCATGATTAGGTTTATAACACCGCAACAAAACGGTGTTGGAAAGTACAGGAGACGATAATCTGTCTATCGATTGGTGTATATCGATAGGTGGTGCCCTGTGACTGGTGCTTTGGGAAGAAGAAGCATCCATTGATTTTTACGCTGTGCTTTTGCCCTCCGTATCGATCTAGTTTAATTAAGTTTTAAGCCAGTCTTCGCAATGTTTTGTGCTCCCCTGCCTGTCCGCTCAGAGTTTCCGTTTAGTGTGTTCTAACAGGGCCCTATATTATCAATTAAAAGCAGTTCGTTGATGCATTGCCTCTCGCATTTCGAAATGGCCAAGTACAGCTTTAAAACAATCAGTCAGAAACACAAAACGTTTCCCGCGGACCTTAACATGTACGGAATCGGAATGAAGTGCAAATCGCAGCTAATGGAGGATCAGGAGAACGTGACCCTGATCATCAATCGACGGAACTCAATTCGGCAGAAGCCGAAAGGCTGGACATGGACCCTGCTGCGCTGCAGGTGGCAGAAGAAGCTAGTGCTCTTGTTAATATTTATTTGTATGTGCGTGCTAATTGTCTTCGCCAATACGCATCTACTGGTGCGGGGCAACATCCTCTCGGCCTTCCTCTCCAGCCGGCTCAATAAGTTGTCCCAGGCCGAGAAGCAGGAGGCGAGGTATCCGGCAGATGTCCAGCTAACGACGGCGCCTGTTCCGCCCGTTTTGAAGCCGACCCACTACCTGCTGAACTACTCGTCCTCCACACACCTGGAGCTGGGAGATCAGCTCAACGGACTGGCCTCGGACTACAACATATTCGTCATCTACACGCGGGAGAACTACCACTTGAACCTTAAATTCGACCTATTTGCACACAGTTTGCTGAAGCACACCAGTGCCCAGCTGCACCTGCACGTTATCACGGACAGGGAGAGCCAGGCGTCGGTGCTGGAGATTCTGCAGCGGCAGATTCGGAGATTCCGCAGAACGGTGATATATACAATATACGATGTTAAAATCTGCTCCAGCATAATACAAGACATTGCTGCCAAGCTCTCCCCGTACTTTAGCTCAGCACCCAACTCCTATTATAGCGACTCCCTGTTTTTCCTGTCCCTCGGCCTGCACAGGATCGCCGACAGGAGCCTGAACAGGGCCATTCTGCTTGATTGTGATATAGTCTTCCGATCCGATGTCCGACTGCTGTTCAACGAGTTTGATAATTTTCTGCCGCACCAGCTTTACGGTCTAGCTCCGGAACTGACGCCCGTATATCGCCATATCCTGTACAGGTACCGAGTGCGCTATCCGAAGACCAGTTTTGGTAACCCGTACTATCCGATGAACAACGAATTAATGGGCGGAAGCCAGCATAGTCACCTCCACGGCCACGGCTATCCCGGTCTCAACTCTGGAGTTGTCCTGCTGCTGCTGAACCGCATTAGGAACTCCAAGTCCTACCTGGAGAAGCTGACCCACTCGGAGGTGCATGCGCTGGTGGCTAAGTACTCATTCAAGGGCCATCTGGGGGACCAAGACTTCTTTACGCTCCTCGGCTACGAGTACCCCAACTTGATATACAGATTAGACTGCATCTGGAACCGGCAGCTGTGCACCTGGTGGAAGGATCATGGCTATAGTGACATATTCGACGCTTATTTCCGCTGCGAGGGCAATATTAAAATGTACCATGGCAATTGTAATACGCGAATTCCAGAATAAATGAATTAAATTGTTATAGTAATATTAAAATAATTTAAAAGTGTTGGTGATTTTGTTACCTTATGATTTTGTATTACTTTTCGGATGGAACACAGAAGGGAATTTTTAGAAGAACAATTAAGAGGTTGCAAATTTCACTATACACAAAGTTTTATGTCTTTTATTTCTGCAAATTTAAATTTGTTCATATTTAAATGTCATAATTATCGAATTATTTAATTTTAATGACATCTTGTAGTTTAAAAAACCACCAGATCTAACGGGAAATTAGCTAAATTGGCAACACTGTACTGTGGTCCCAGAACAGTGAATTTCTCCCTAGATTTAAGGTTTTTTAACGGTCCTAGGGGAGAAGAATTTTGAGGGGAAAAGAGTAGAGGCTGTTTTGAAATATAAATTAATTAAATATTATCACAAAACACAGCATACAATTTTGATATCTTAAAAATATCTCACTAGTGGCTAGATAAGCAAAAAAAAAATAATTCATTTTCCCACAGCTTTTTTTCACGGATATTTTTTAACAACGTCATAATAATACTTGAATACTCTTGAACCATAAATTAAAATACATTTTTTTAATTTGGGCGAATACTTTTAGGGGGAACTTTAAAATTTTTGAGATTTTTTAGGGAAAAGCCAACTTTTACAGTCTGGCAACTCTAAAGCATTTTATCTTATCTCTTTAACCTTCATTTCTGGCTCGTTCAGTTATGAATTAGGACTTAAGAAATAGTTCAGAATAAACAATACGCGATGGCGCCGAATGCAGCTGTACCAGTGGAGCGATATGAGCCCGAGAACATCGGTATCAACGCAATTCTGTTGGGGCCGCCGGGCTCCGGCAAGGGAACGCAGGTGGGTTCAAAGTTACATAATGTATTTTAGTGATATGGGACGCTGTGCGGTGTCTATAAATAAATACAACGTGTTCAAAGTGTGCGGGCACAAATGTTTGTAAATAAGTAAAAGTGATTTTCGCGATGCCGGTATGGAATAGTTAACTGGAAGAACTTATGTAACGCCGCACGATGTGAAAGTATGTATCTACATGCGTGGCGTGTCACTTGAATGCCCTCTAAAGAAATGTTTGACCCTGAAAGTGAGTGAATTTGCCGCGTCTCGGAGAATGAGGGCACCCGTTGCGCCGACTTGTGGGTTCCGCTGGGTAATTCTATACGCAACATGCGAGAACTTTCGCTGCTTTCTGCTAGAAATGCATCTTATCTCGGCTGCTCGCTAATTGCTTACCGTTGTGATATGCCGCGCGGCAATAAAGTGATTAAAGGTCGCCCAATTGATATCAATGTTTTTTTAATTATGCCACTTTCAGGCTCCGCTGCTGAAGGAGAAGTTCTGCGTCTGCCACTTATCTACTGGCGACATGCTGCGGGCGGAAATTTCATCCGGATCCAAGCTGGGAGCCGAGCTTAAGAAGGTTATGGATGCCGGCAAGCTGGTCTCCGATGACCTGGTGGTGGACATGATCGACTCCAATCTGGACAAGCCCGAGTGCAAGAACGGCTTCCTGCTCGACGGTTTCCCCAGGACTGTTGTCCAGGCCGAGAAGGTGAGCCAGTTACTTGGAGATCTTTCGCACATTTTTACTCAATCACCACCATTTTCTTGTAGCTCGACACATTGCTGGACAAGAGGAAAGCCAACCTGGATGCCGTCATTGAGTTTGCCATTGACGACAGCCTGTTGGTAAGGCGAATCACCGGCCGCCTGATCCACCAGTCCAGCGGTCGATCTTATCACGAGGAATTCGCGCCTCCCAAGAAGCCAATGACGGATGATGTTAGTATACCAGAAACTGATCTCAAGGGGAAAATAATCCTACATGCACATTTCCTCCCTTAGATTACCGGAGAGCCGCTGATGCGACGAAGCGACGACAACGCCGAGGCTTTGAAGAAGAGGCTTGAATCATATCACAAGCAGACGCGTCCTCTGGTCGACTACTACGGCCTGAGGGGTCTGCACTTCAAGGTGGACGCCGCCAAGAAGTCCAGCGACGTCTTCTCCACCATCGAAACCATATTCCAACGCAAACGTCCAGCTGCCCAACTTCAATTGTGATTTGTCCCAGCGCAACGATCCAAGTACTGATACTGCCGCCGCCTCCCGACAATTTATTTCGAGACACACAACACACACAAAATGTTTTAAGCCTAAAGTTAAAGAGTAAAGAATTGCATCTGGGCAACCCAAATAGACGAAATTACAGTTGTTTGAGAACTAAAACTTTCCTTGTACAGATTTCTAAAATGTATAAGTGTCACTTTTTACATTTCACTATTTGTAACTACAATAAAACTTAATAGAAAAAATAAGAATGAGTTACTGGCCATGTGTTTCACCTTAAAGCACCCCACTAAATATGACTTATAGACTTTGTAAGCTTCCGTTTAGTCTGAAACCTAATTGATTTCTGGTAAAAAACTGAATAACAATTCGAGGATTAGTAAACAGACTATAATTGTTCCGAGAACTATCATTGCAATCAACTTTAAGAGCAAGCGCTTATTGAAGGGTCATTTCGCGCACACCACACCTCAAGTGTTGTAAATGGAAATGTGCTAATGGGAATCTTAAATTTGATCAAGTGATTAATTTTTATTGGACTGTAAACAGTACCTATAAATCGCACACACAGCCCGTTCATACGTCAAGCTCCCTAATGTTAATGCCAAATTAAGTACGTATAACTATCGCATACATATTATATAAATTTATAACGACGATTGACTAATCACTGGCTTGACTTTTTAGCAAATAGCGACTTGCGCTTCAAAGTCTAAAGTGTGTACAGGCGTCGCTGTGTTGGTGTGTACTACACTTGAAGTTCAATCGCAGGTGAAGCCCAGGTATAAAAGCCAAACTTCATAGAAACATTTGTCAGTTAGTTCCAGCAGCTGCATTGCTAAACATCCAGTCTCCAATCCGCCTCAATACAAGCCGAGCTCCATTGTAAGACCCATAATTCATATATATCGCCAGTGCTGATCGGATCGGGGGAGCTTTGTTAGGCAAATGAGACGCGGACAACCAGTTTCGTAGTGTGTAAACAGTGACATCTTTTGGCTCCGAACCAGATACGCATACCAAGTGGCCTTTCTATGCATATTCATTCGGCGAATGCAGTCCGTATCTGAAAAGATTTCCATTGACACCGTCCATTTAAATCCCCCGACTCTAGGTCTAGGCTCCAAAACTGGTTCGCTCCATTTGCGAATGCGAAAAAGTGCTCATTTCGCAATATTAATTTTTATTTCTCGCTTGTGCTCGGCAGTTTCCCCTCCAAAATGAAGATGGTTATTGCGCTTTTCGTCCTTGGGCTCGTCCTGGTCGCCGCCGAGGATAAGTACACCACGAAGTACGACAACATTGACGTGGACGAGATCCTGAAGTCGGATCGCCTGTTCAACAACTACTTCAAGTGCCTGATCGACACCGGAAAGTGCACGCCCGAGGGCCGCGAGCTCAAGAAGTCCCTGCCGGACGCTCTGAAGACGGAGTGCAGCAAGTGCAGCGAGAAGCAGCGCCAGAACACCGACAAGGTCATCCGCTTTATCATCGACAACAAGCCCGAGGAGTGGAAGCAGCTCCAGGCCAAGTTCGATCCCGAGGAAATCTACATCAAGCGTTACCGCTCTCAGGCCACCTCCGCCGGAATCAAGGTCTAACTTGGCCTTGGCCATGACCGAAACCAAATTGTTATTACGCACAAACTGTTAATTAGGTCTATCTGAAAATCATGTTCATCCAAATTGTTTATCCTTCGATCGTGCGCCGAATAAAGAGATTTGTTTTGTACACAACACCGTTCTCAAAGGGGCTTTTTCGCAATTACCGATATCTAATATCTAATATCAGTCAATTAATTCCGCAAAGTGCGCCAGTTCAGTCTAGAGTCTAGACTTATGTAAATTTATAGCCCACTTGAACGATGACGCATCAAGCGATCAAATCGGTAGACAATTAAAAGCTTAACAACAAAACAACAGTCACAAGATTACGTCTAGACTTAATATGTGGTTTTAATATAGGACCGCCGATTTGCATTAATATTACAAATCCAAAGTTTGCTTCGGTCGGTTGGTAAGCATCGCGTGTTTTTGTTTTGCTGGAACTATTACTTATATTATTCTTAAAAGAGGCAATGAGTCGAAACCAGTGGCCGACAGAGGCGAATAACTCAACCATGAAAAAAGCGTCGTCCTTCAAAGAACGAACAATGTGCTAGAACCTATTTTAGGTCACGGCAAGAACCGCATATCACATCGTGAGACAATAGAATATTAAATATGTTATTGGTATTTTTTAATTATCTTATAAATGTACAAAGCTTAGGGTTAATATGCGGGGTGAACCTGCAAACGTGTTTACGTTAATGTCTCCCCTTGTGCGACACAGGCCTCCAAGTAGTCTATACGCCGCTCCAGGATGGTTAGTTTTTCGTTCAGTACCGCCAACCGCGAACGACAGGACATATCTGCAAGGTAAACAAAAATAAAAAATAATGTAGTTATAAATCCAGAAGGACCACTGTAACTAGAACTTTAATGGTATCTATTATAACTTTTTTGTGCTCATTTAAAGTTTATTTTTAAAATTTAGGGATGCAGATATTTTTAAATATTACTTTTTTATTAAATTTCTTGAATAATTCATAGATATTAAACGATTCATTCATACCTTCTCAATTAAATTTAAATTACTAGATACATTTTCTACAATTTAAGGGTCGGAATGTATGAATATCTAAGTCACATATATTAATAAAATAATATTGTGAGTAAGCCGGATAGAGATTAACACCCAGCAGATGTGGCTTTGAGCCCAACCGTCTATGTCGGATTTATGTACACACCCATACACAGCTTCTTCGCTTATTTTTCGCCGAAACGAACAAACCTATTGTATGTTTATTGACTTACTATTAGAGTAAATAAATTCAATGACAATGAATGTTTTGTTAGCCAGCTTATAATATTCGTACGTTAATAAATACAAGAGTAAATACTATTGTACGCACACACATGCAAAGGGGCCGTGTACTTGGCAATGTTTTCTTACCGAAAGAGTTTAGAAAGTCGGTTATACGCTTTATGCTGGCAGTTATCACTTCGATGTATTCCCTGTTTGCCCAGTCCTGATGAATCTGTTTTTGAATGGCCTCCCTGTGAGCTCCACTCATTTTCAGGCGCTTTATTTTCTCCTTTATTTTATTTATATGAACAATTATTCGTAGTTATCGGGAGTGTGACCAGATGGAACAATTAAGGCGTATACCGGCAAGTTAAGAAAAAAAAAAAAGCCATACACATTACAAAGACAGTTAGAGTAGTAGAAAGTATATCTTTACTATATTTAATGATTAATAAGAATATGTAAAAGAAATTGTATTCATACCAAAATGGTTGGTTAATTTAATTTAGTCGATTGATTAAAAAATACTGAATACCTGATGTATAGTACAGTCATATGAGCATGTTGATGTTCCATTTCCGCTGTTCCAATTACGAAGCGATAGTTATTGATAGCACACACATATTCATACAAACATACATTTCAGTCCCGTTCGCCTACTGTGTTTTTCTTTTAGTAAACAAAAATGGATTTTATTGACGATTTTATTGAGGAATATAAATGCAATCCATGTCTGTGGAAAGCGGACTCTGCCGACTTCAGAAATCGGACCCGAAGACAGGAGGCGTACATGAAGCTGATAGAAGTGGCCACCAAGCATGGAGAGATGTACAATGTCGAAAGAACAAAGCAAAAGATAAACAATCTTCGTTGTGCATTTCGTCATCAGTTAAGAAAATACAACGAGGTTAAGAAAAAGGGCGAAAAGTACGAGCCCTACTGCCCAAAGCGGCGCTACTTTGAGTCACTTATGTTCCTCAAGGACGAGGAGATCCCGGACAAGAAGTGCAAGCGCGAGCAGCAGGCCTGTTCCGAGAGCGCGGCGGCTCAACTGGCGCTCCCAGAGAACTGCGACGAGTTTTCCGACGCCGAGAGCCTGCCAAAGCCACCGAAGGCGGATTCCAGCAGCAAGCTGTCCCCCAACAACAGTGCAAATGAATTCTGTGCCAACATCTTTGAAGAGGCCGCTGCCACCGCTGACCCCGTCATCAGTATTAAGACAGTTAACGCTAACAACCATAGTGGCGGCGCCACAGTCAAGGAGGTGGAGATCGTGGTGCCCGCCAATAACAGCAGCAGCAGAGTCCTGTCGGCGCGGAGAAAATCTCTTCCCGATTCCGTGAAACCCCATGGAGACAGCGTTGAGCACTGCAAGCGCATTATGACCCAACCGAGACAAAACCATAATCAGGAGCAGAACCACATCAGCCGAAAGCGCTCATCCTCTGTGTCCTCGCAGGTGTCGGAGGATAATGATCCGCCACCGGGGAAATTCCGAGCCGACCTATCCACAATCGATGTTGAGCGACTCTTTTCGCTGGCGCTGAAGAGTGCCGACAGCCAGCTGGACGATCATTTCTCAAACTTTGGCAAGGTAATCGCCCACAAGCTGCGGACCATGGACGCCACCCAGGCTGTATACGCCGAGAAAATAATAGCCGATGTTCTATATCAGGGGCAGATGAAAATGCTATCCACACTGAGTATACATCAGTTTTTGGGAGTGGACAATGCCACGGTTTATGTGGAAAGTCACACCAAATGATGGGCCCCCCGCTAAAGACGTACTTGTAGACTTTATGTAATAATAAGATAAAGATAAAGAACAGATAAAATATACATTTGTGTGTATAAGCTATGCCTTGTTTAATTGTGTGTTCTTGGTGAAGGGTTTCCCTTTTTTGAAAAGGACTTTGATGAAGTGAAGCTGGAAGCTGAAAGAGACAATGAAAAACTACAAAATCGAAATGATGTCGAGACTAATTTATTATATTCGCTGCATGAGAAGAACATTCAATTGCCATTACTTATTAGGCACTATCGTACTTTCTTAGGAGCATGGCCCAAACGTCCGGGTATCTGGTTTGCAGGAACGTTGTCAGCTTTTGCGCCTTCTGAGCCTGTTGGGGCGAGCAGTTCCTGCATTTTCTGGTTATTACCTCTGGTAGAGCGGCTGTAAACAGATTTCAATGAGATTCCATACAGAAATCGAGATATGTATATCTGATGCAAAGTAAATTTCAATTACCTTTCAGTTGTAGTCCCAATTGGTCGCACTCGCTTTTACCCAAAATGCACATAATTTGGCGGCTGACCACGACCTGGTTGTTCAGCAGCTTATTTATGTTTCGCTCGTCGGCTTGGACATTTGAGGAAATAAGAATTATTACAAAAATAAAATGAACGACCAAAGAAAGCACTCGGTTTTTATTTAGCAATAGCATCACTCCTTCTTCTGAACGCGCGACTGTATAACTGAAATGTGGAGCAGAAACTGTGTATCCCATGTAGAAGCGTGCATGCGCAAAGGAGCTCCCCTTTGATCCCCTGATTACACATATATGCGTAAGGGTAAGGTGCGATAATAATCCCAAGTAAATAGAAAGAGCAATGCTATCTCAGGAGATGTTATTGGTCTCGTGGAATTGTGGGACCCCATGGAAGATGCTGTTAAAGGAATATTTTTTGAAGCCGAACAACAAATCCTCCTTAGTACCAAGATTAATCGCAAAGGCGAGCATATGGAAAAATTTTGAAATAGTTGCAAATATTCTATAGATAACCCCCTGTAAAATCTATAAAACATCCTGCAAACACACCTTCTTAGGACTCAAAACAAAAACATTCAAAATAATGAAAGCTTTCAATGGTTTTTGCGTTGTGCTTAAAAGTTATGTTTTACTAAAACAACACATTAAGTACTTTTGCAAGGCAGTCAAGACAGAACAGAAGTATTATTCGTACGCTACAATTATATAATAGATAGATAGTATATAGAGTTAGACGACTTAGAGATACTAAATTATATAGTGTTAATATGTATGTAATGCATGTATGTCTTATATACACATTTCCTAAAACTTGAAAGCTTTATTTAAATATATTTTTACATGCAAGTATGAAAATACATTTGACAATATATATAGCGAAATATTATGTTTTTATTAAGTTCTATTGCGATACAATGGGGCTCTTTTTGTCTATGTCAGATATATTCGCGTTGTTCTGCGGCGCCGCCCCGTTCCCAGGGCTGGCTGGAATAGCTCCCGCCCGGTCAATGCTCCACGGGTTCGATCCGGAGATGGGCGAGTCGGCGTGACCGAATCCGGTGTGATTATCGTGCTCTACGGCATTGGTTCCGTCATATTGCGTGTTCTCTAATCGGGTGATCAGCCGCTCATCCTCCTCGCCGAACTCGCCGCCCATTAGCGTCGGCTCGCCGACCACCATCACGTCCTGGGAGGAGAGGGAGAAACTTGGGCCGGAGGGGGATCGCTTCTGGTTCGTCACGGGCGGTGTATTCGAGTTGTTACCGGCGCCGCCTGAATTGGAACCCTTCCGTTTGCGCCTCTTGTTAGGCGGCCGCTGCGGGTCCTTCTTGCCGGGCGGGGCTACCATGCGCTGCCACTTCTGGAACAGGGTCGTCTTCAGGCAGTCCCGCGGACTCAAGGCGTATGCCTTGTGCCGCGACATCAGCTCCTGCATCGGCTCGAGTATGACGCACAATCGAAGATAGTTTAGGGTCGAGTTTGTGATCCCGGCTCTTGTGATGTTCTTTGTGATTTGATCTAGCAGCATCGGATCTGGGGGCAGGGAGGTGCCAATCACGGATCTTGGAATGAGCTCTCGGTGTCCCTTGATGGTCATGTGCCACGACTTGATGCGCATGTAGTCGTCATACATGAACTCCAGAATCAGTCTTGCATCCGCACAGACCTTGGTGAAGAAGGGCTTGCCGTGCTGCGTGATTACCGTGCACTGATCGCAGTCCAGCGTGATAGACGTGTTGTGGAACGACTCCTTGGCGTGCTTCAGCTGGAAGTACAGATCGGACACGCCGCCCTCGTATATGCTGCGGAAGAAGCGCGGGATGAGCGTGCGGCCAATTGTGTACCGCTTGGGCCCGTCCTCCAAACAGAACAGAATCGTCAGCCGGGCGTCGTCCTCGAAGAACTCCGTGGTGAACGAGTCCCACCAACAGTTGTCACTCTCCTCGTTCCGCTGCTGCAGCCGCTTGTTCAGCTCGAAAACCCGATGCTCGGTATGACTGAAGTAGGAATTGTGCCGCCTGAAGCCCTGGTCGATCCGCTCCATTTGCTGCGGCCCGCCCATCATCGGGTGGTTGCCCCCGTGGCCGAAAGGAGACGCTGGCGGCATGGGATTGAACTGCCCGCCAACACCAAAGACCGTGGGTGATGAGAAGTGGCCGGCCTGGCCGCTGTTGAACGGTGTGCCGGAACTGGCTGGCCGACTGAACTGGCCCAAGCCAGAGGAAGGCGATCCGAAGGGGCCGCCAACTGGGCCGTTGAAATTGCCCGCCGTCGAGGACTGCGGATAGTTACCGGGAATGTTCTGCGCACCAACAGGTCCGGGTGTCGATGAGCCTGAGGGAGCAGGTGACGAGGTATACTGAGGTGTATTCGATCCAGGCTGGTTAGCGTTCTGAAACACTATGGACTGGTTGCCGGCGGGCGAGGACTGGCCGGCAGGTGGATAGGGATTGCCGCCAGAGTTGTACGGCAGGCCGCCTTGCGGAAATCCGCTCTGGTTACTGCTGCCGTCCGGATTGAGGGCCGCCGAATTGGACGCGGGCAACATTGATCCGCCCTCAGAAACCGCCTTCCAGCTGCCGTCGTCAATGTTTGCTTGAGAAGTCATCGTATTGCCAGTGTTCAAACCCCTACGATTCATGCCTGTGCTAGATTGTATCGGGCATTCGCATCAGCCTGCAATCCGGAGAGAGAAATGCATTAGATCCCACGTAAGTATTATTTCACGCAGCTCTTCGGCGCGGCGGCGAGCGTTCGGTATATTTATACGCCTGTACGTATGTATGTGTATGCACTTGTCTGTATGTCCTAATGCATTTACAAAATATGTGTGTACACACACACACTTTTCGTTGCTCGTTCACACGTTTGAAGTGGGAAAACGCACGAAAGCCCGAAATAATTTCCAATCAATAACGAACAGGTTAGTTCCGTATACGCACCTTTGCAAAAGGCATACAATATTTTAATTCTTAAAGCACAAACACATATAAATGTATCTACAATTTAAGAAAACTGATTGGCCTCCACCGATAGTTTTGCCATCGCTTTCCAAATAGCCCATTTCGATAGGTAGGTGGTAGGAAAACGATGAGTTTGCCTTACTTGCGGAACGGTGGACAAGAAACACGAAACGCAAATTGTTTTTAAAAAATGGGAAGAGCGTATGTATTTAATAAGAATTTGTATTCGAGTTTTGATTTATTAAGGAGCGGTATAGATATTAAATATTGGTTATACCCATTGGATAAATATCATTTTTCTTATGTATGTTGAGAGGATATTGACATTTGCATGTTTTAAAAATTAAAGTATGTTAAACGAAAACGAATACATATTTTTATAGGCGTATGTAAGGTACAAATTACCCATTTCAAGTGTTACTTATACTCTTCAATAAACGCCCAACCAAAACATTCCAATTTGTACGCAAATAAATAATAATCAAAAAGCTGTATCTATCGATATCGCCTGCCGATGTCGTGAGTAAAAAATAAGTATGTTCCATTTTATTTCATAATTTTCTCGCCGCACCCTTGACTTAATAATTTAGTATGTGCCGTATAAATTTGTAATCAAAATATGGTTGTTTAAGACTGTTGCTCAAAATTTGTTAGCTTGTTTGATATTTATATAATTATCACCTTGTTGCACAGCCACCAAGTGCAGTGATGCCAAACTTGTTGAACATTTTCATATCAGTGTAATTGTGTATGTATGTTTGCACCTTGTGAACGGCATTTATTTCGCACATTTTCCCCATGTTTGTTGTACTATACAAATAATTTCTTGGTTTTATGCATTTGGTTTAATTTATGTTCTCTCTCTGCCTTTTTTGTTAAGTAGTTACTTTCCATTTTCAAGAACTTGTGAAAATGTGCTGTATTATGCAGTTATATATGCACATTCCTCTGTATGCATGTGTGCTGAAATGTGTTTGTTACACTCATTTCTGAACAGAAATAAGCGTCGCGATTTAACTAAATTCCCTTTTGTTTGTTCACAGAGCGAGGAAAAATGTCAACCGAAAGCCTGAACAGCTTAAGCGACATCGAACTGCACAGGAAGCTTATTCAGAGCGGCTTTCCCAACACCCCGGTGACCGAGACAACGCGTTCGGTTCTAATTCAGAAGCTGAAGAAGCATCTCAGAGCAGATAAGCTGAAGAAGCGCAGCAACAAGTACGTGCTGTACTCCAAGGAACAGTCAGACTCTCCCGTCTACCACTACCAACAGCCGCCGACGGGATATGCCAATGGCAATGGCATAGATAACAATAACGATGTGGATCTCAGCAGGAGTCCCTCAGCATACAGCCGCAGCTTCGACGAGTGTGACTCGAGTCCTCTGCATCTTTCTGCTTCCAAAATGTACGCCCCGCCGCCGGTGGTGGCCTCCAATTACGACGGCGACCTCTCGCCGCCCCTCAGCCTGGGAGGCATGAATGGCAAGTACCGGCCGCAGTCCTGCTCCCTGCCGTACTCCATAGACACGTCGAATAAGATCAAGATATCGGACGGAGGCGTTGTTAACAGGTTGCTTAGCTTTCGCGACACCACGATCCAGAGAAAATTCAACACGAAAGTTCCATTCACAACGCAGGCGTCGAGGGTCCCCCAAAAGAGCGAAAGGTTCCCCCGCTTATCCTGGGCGGACCTCAAAAACTTCTTTAAGAACCCCGACATCCGACCATATGTAATACCACAAGTGCTCATCTCGCTCTTTTTAATCTTCCTGACAATAATCACGGTCCTGTATGTGGGCAAGCGCTTTGAGCATAGTCCCATTGACAAAACAGTGCTGAAATATACATTATGTAATCCCACTGACTTGCGACTGGCCACCGAGCAGATTACCTGCATAGATAAGGATGCGCTTACGAGTGCCATGGACTTGACTGACCAGATTTTCAAGCAGCTGAACGAGCGGGCCAGGCTCCATCACTGCAAGGACGCCAGCCAGTCGCCCAATTTGGAGGTAAATGAGTTTATAAGGGACCTGGTCGTCGGGAACCCAATGACCCACCGAGGAAGTATACACACTAATATGCTGGCCACTAAATACCTCATTGTCGAGAATCCGCATTGGATGATTCATGTGGTGGAGTCGCCGGACAAGACTGCCTACTTCGAGCTCTCTGAACCGAATCTGCCGCTCAAGTGCGTTGTCCTGAAGAAAATGACACGTTTTTTTACAATGATCGGTACGTTGGTTCTGGTGGCAGCCGGATGCCTTGTCATCTACTTTGGGATTGCCCTGTACCGCGTCAAGCAGAAGGAAGCCTTGCTGGCGGTTGATCAATTCACAAAGGACATCATCAACGAGCTGATTTATCAGAGTTCTCAGAACGAGAGTCCCGAGGTGATCATAAACCAGCTGCAGGAGAAGTTTGTGCCTGCCAAGAATCGCTCGAAGCACCTGTCTTCCTGGAACAAGGCGCTCAAGGCCCTGGAGAAGAACGATAGCCGCGTGCTGTTTGGTATGGTTAATCGGGATGGCAAGGCGCTACGCACTATGGCCTGGAACAGGAACCTGGACAAGAAGGACATGGGCCTGGTGAAGAAGTGGCAGAGCCCCGCCTTCGACAACTCCAACAAAATTGCAAATCCACCAACGCCCTGCCTGAAGATAAGGCACATGTTTGACGCCTCGGAAGTTGATCAGGCCAACCTGAAGCAGTCCATCGTGGAGTCCATCATTGAGAAGGTGGGACCGCGCTGCAAGATCTGTGACGTGCAACTGGACATCCAGTCCTGCTGCGTCTACATCCGGTGCGCCACCGAAGAGGACGCCGGCATGATACACAACGAGATCAATGGCTGGTGGTTTGACAAGCGCTTGATTTCAATTAAATTCCTAAGACTTGAACGCTATCTAAGCCGTTTTCCCAAGCCCTCGGCCGAGCCCTTGCTCTACTTTCATCCCAGCGAGGCGGCCAGCAACAACACTCACTCATAAAATGCACACACAACTCTACACCTAGACACTTAAGTTATTAAATGCGAATTTGTTTTTACATGTACGAAAGGCGTTCTAATCTCTGCGTTTAATGGATTTCTTTTTATTTTAGCTAATTATCAACTAGTTTTAAAACGTAACAAGTCAAGCTACTTTGCAAGGGAATTCGAAGACAGGGCTCCACTCTCGCCGGTTTCCAAGTGCTTAATGAGGCGGTACAGGGCAGCGGCTTCCTTTATCTTGCTAAAGCCAACGCAGAAGGCTTCAATTTCAATGAATAGTTCCTGGAGAATATGTAAATAGTTAGTTTAAGCACTGCTAACTAGGTTGGCTTGGCTTCTTACCTTAACGTTCACAATCTTATTTCGAATTAACGACTGAAGAAATACGCAGACAAGCCGCACAAGGCGGGACTGCATGTACTTATCCTTGACTGTTTCGCATGTGGAAATGCAGTTGCTAATGTATAAGTGAATGAACTCCGTGGGCAAGGGACCCGATGTAGTTAGTCTAAAGCAAATAAGCATAAGATGATGTTGGGTAACAAGCTTGTTTCAAATCGTACCGGTTGACAACTTCCATGGAGTGCAGTGTGATATCCATGTTAACCAATATATTAAAGTACTCGGTTATGTCGGTGGTCATCATCAGTCTTAATAGAATTTCAATGGAAATCAGAGGATTGTTCTCAACAAGCAGAGGTAGCTGGAAAGGTAAAGGTAAGTAATTGTTGGCTTTACGCAGTCACAGCTTACTTTGGCCGGGGTCAGTCCATATTGTCGTGCAATGTCCGTGTTCTGCTTCAGCAGATCATCAAACAGGATGTGCTGATCCTGGAGGCTGAGTGGCTGGAGAAAGGCTTGCTCAATGAGGTGCTTGGTATTCGGTGTCACATAGTTTGATTTGTCGTACAATATCTCGAGTTTATCGCTGTTGGACTGGTTAATCCAAAGCAGCTCGTCTTCGAAATCCATTAGGGGCGGAGCGATGGAGAGAAACATCTTGGCTGGCTATTTTTAGTTTTGAGTTAATGCCGCAACTTTTCATATGATTATCTTTTTTCCTAAGGTTGACAATGTTTATGAAAATGTTTTTTGTTTTATTATTAAGAAATTGTAATTTAGTGTGACCAAAGGGGCAAAGCCAGAAAAAGACCAGAGGAACGCTTGAGTTGTAGAACAGCCACAATTTTAATATATATAATATTTACATTGTTTACAAAAGTTATCTAGAAATGTTTACTTTAATAATTAACTTAAGGAATTAATATTATATACTAATAAATAAATAAATAAATGGTTCGTTTCCCTCTTCACTTTGTTTCAAATTCAACGATTTTTCTTAACGCCTAGATGGCCCTCGCACTCTGGTCACACTTCGGTGGATTCGTGGTAATCCTCAAAATAAAAATAAAATGGACCGCGGTAAAGGCAGCGGCGGGTCGAATAGATCCCAAAAAAAGGTGCCTCTGGGCGGAGAACTCTTCGCTCTTGGCACCAAAGGTGTTCGCGATGACTCCAAGTCCAAGATCTTGCCCATCAAGTCCATGTCATCGGACAGAAAGCGAGAGGCCACTTCCTCGCTGGCCAGTTCAAGCAAACGGGCCCGGGTGAGCCTGAAGGAGCCGGCGGCGGGTACCACGGACATATCCTCTGGCAGCAGCCAGTGCGAGTCCTGGGAGCAGTTTGCCATAGATTGCGAGCTGGACAACATCATCGAGGCGATATTCGCGGCCCTGGAGCAGAACGACAACGAGACGGTGGGCCGTCTGGTCTGTGGTGTTATAAAACAGACGTCTACGAGCTCCTCTCGCTCCAAGGTGGACAATATCGCTTTTCTGGCTCTGACCTACGTGGCCAAGCTGCAGCCGAACATTTTCAGCACAGATATCGTGGCCTGCGCACTGTTATCCTTTCTGCGGCGAGAGGCGAACGTAAAGATGCGCTACAACACCAATCTGCACATTCTGTTTGCCAACCTGCTGGCCCGGGGCTTCGTGGACATATCCCAGTGGCCAGAGATAATGCTGCGCACATATATAGACGATGCGGTGAACGAGAGATACTGGGCGGACAACGAGCTTTGCGCTCCGTTGGTAAAGAACATATGTGCTGCTTTCAAAACTCGCACTCCCCACATCAGTCTTTTGCGCTGGGACGTGAGCTCGACGGCCATTCCCTCGGGAGGGGGCGGCGGCCCTGGGCACAGAGACAGCAGCAGCGTCATTGTGGACGACGATTCTGGGGACAATTCAACGCAGAGCCTGGACGCCAGTCCCTTGAACGCCGAGTCCGAGCCCATTTCGGATGCGATGTGCACCATCAAAGCGAGGTTTAGCGATGCCGTGGTGCAGAAGCACGTCAGCGATGCCATTCGCGATCAGCTGAATAAGCGGCAGCAGCAGGATAACTACACGCGGAACTTCCTCAAGTTTCTCTGCAGCACGGCCGGCATCGCGGAGGTGCGATGCTTGAGCATCTCCCGGCTGGAGCTCTGGATACACAACGGCAAGCTGGTCAAGTTCGCCCAGCAGCTGCTCTCGTACATCTGCTTTAACATAAAGGGAAGGAACACCCAGGACAACGAGGTGCTCCTGGTGCTGGTCAAGATGAGGCTCAAAACGAAGCCGCTGATCAACCACTACATGTCGTGCCTCAAGGAGATGATATACCTGCAGCCGGACATCCTGAGCACAGTGATGAAGCTGGTGGTTCAAAATGAACTATCCAACACCAGGAATCCGAACAACATGGGGATGCTGGGTGAGTTTGCCTACTGAATGCTTCGAATTTGATCACAAACTACATCTTATCCACAGCCACAATGTTTCAAACATCCTCGGATCAGTCGGCGGCCAATCTAGCCGAGATCTACCAGGAGTTTCTGCTGCAACGGGACGACTGTCTGCGGACTCTGCGTGTTTTCCTGCGGGAACTTGTGCGGATGCTGCGATTCGATGTGAATTTGGTCAAGTTTTGCAAGACCTTTCTGAGCGAGCGGGAGGACTTGACCGTGCAAATAGAACAGTTCGAGTTCAAGGAGCGCATCTTCCATTCCACGGTGGACATTGTGTGCCTGTGCATGTTCCTGTCGGCCACTCCGCAGGCGCGTGAGGCGAGTCTGTCGCTGAAAACCAACAGGGACACGAAAAACAACCAAGCTCTCCTAAAGCTGTACAACCAAATGTCCCAGATCCAGCTGGACACGGTGTCCTGGATGTACGAAACGGTGCCCACTATCTTTAAGATTGCGGCAGCCGAGTATCACCAGGCGCTGCACAAGCTGCTGCTGCTGGACAGTCCGGAGCAGTATTCGCGCTGCGATCAGTGGCCGTCGGAGCCGGAGCGCGGTGCTATTTTGAGGATCATCTCGGAAACACCCATTCACGAGGAGACTCTTCTGCGTATCATACTGATTGGCATCACCAAGGACATTCCCTTCTCCATAGCCAACACCTTCGATGTCCTGTTGCTCGTCATCAAGCGGGTCTCGGGAATGAAGGCCACTAATATACCGGCGGTGCAGGCCAACAAGTTCGACATCATTGACTTCCTGTTCAGCATGTCCGAGTACCATCATCCCGAGAACATTCGTCTGCCGTCGGACTACGAGCCACCGAAGCTGGCCATCATCGCCTTCTACTGGAAGGCCTGGCTGATCCTGCTCATGATCTCGGCCCACAATCCCTCGACCTTTGGCGCATTCTGCTGGGACCACTATCCAACGATGAAGATGCTAATGGAGATATGCATAACGAATCAGTTTAACAATTCGGCGGCCAACAAGGATGAGCTGCAGATAATCACCGTGGAGAGGGACCACATCCTACAGTTTGAAACCTATCTGGCCGCCCAGACATCGCCCCATGCTGTGATCACCGAGGAGACGGCCATTCTAATCACCCAGCTCATGCTAATGGATCCCATGGGCACGCCGCGTAAGGTGCCCTCGATGGTGTTGGATCAACTGAAGTTCCTCAATCAGACGTACAAGCTGGGCCACTTGTTCTGTCGCTGTCGCAAGCCGGACCTGCTGCTGGACATAATCCAGAGACAGGGCACCACGCAATCCATGCCCTGGCTCTCGGACCTGGTGCAGAACAGCGAGGGGGACTTCAGCCATCTACCAGTGCAGTGTCTGTGCGAGTTCCTGCTCTTCAACGCGCACATCATCAACGAGGAGAATAGTCGCGATGCCGAACTGGTCAACTTCCTGCGGAATTTGATATTCGATGCGAATCTCAGCCATCCCATCGTCTGCGAGCTTTTGGATTACATATTCCGCAGGCTGTCGTCCACGGTGAAGCAGTCACGGGTTGCCGCTCTCTCGGGACTAAAGATCATCTTCAAGCAGCACTCGGGAGACTTTGAGAACGAATGGCTGTTGAAGTCCATCCAGCAGATCCCCCATTTCTTCGAGGTGAAGCCATTCATCATACCGCAGCTGCGCGCTGCCTGCCAGGTGGAGAACTGCCCGGAGCTGATAATGGCGTACATCCAGTTTATTACTGCCCATACGCTGAACGATCCGGTGAACGAGATGCTGGACCATGTGATCGATATGGCGCAGTTGATCGTGGAGCGCAGCACCATGTTCCAGCACATCATAATTTCGCAAGAGGACTACGACTACGTGCCCGACGAGAACCGCATCCAGACCCTCAAGTGCCTGTTTGTCATGTTCAACAATTACATCATCAAGCTGCGGGAGTACCATGAGCCGTATGAGTGGACTGAGTACCCGGATCTGCTGATGGTCCAGTTTGACGACGGCGTCCAGCTGCCCCTGCACATAAACATCATTCACGCGTTCATTATACTGCTCACCTACTCGAACAGCAATATGCCCGAGTCGATACCGATTTTGGATTACTGGTTCCCGCCGGGGCGGCCGGCGCCCGTGGCCTACCTGCCCAGCATGCCCCAGGAGCAGGTGCAGCTGCTGCCCGACTGGCTGAAGCTTAAGATGATCCGTTCGTCGGTGGACAGGCTAATCGAGGCCGCTCTGAACGATCTAACGCCCGATCAGATCGTGCTCTTTGTCCAGAACTTTGGCACCCCGGTCAACTCGATGTCCAAGCTGCTGGCCATGCTGGATACCGCGGTGCTTGAGCAGTTCGATCTGGTGAAGAATGCCATCCTGAACAAGGCGTATTTGGCGCAGCTAATTGAGATTCAGCAGGCTCGTGGAGCGAAGAACGGGCACTACACTGTCCAGGCGCTCGATCTGCACTCGCACTCGCAGACCGTGCCGGATCTGCCCAAGATCAATGTGGTGATCCAGGAAACCGTGGAGATAGGGGATTACAATCCATTGGAGAGTGCCCATTGTCCCACCGACCGCCTGGTCACCCAGGAGGTGGCCCAAACCATACTAACACAGCCCGATCAGTTGACCATTGGCCGGAGTGCTGGCCGATCGTTGATACAGCGGCTGTTGGATGTGCTGGTGGTTACGCCCACCACAACTAGCAGCAATCGAAGTGATCTCGTGGCGGCCATAACCGAGGTGATAGCTTCCGGATGCGACAACAGGCCCATCATAATGAGCCGAAATGTTTGCACCTTGCTCAGGACCTTCTTCAGCTGCATGCTGCACAGCGACAACTACCACATCCTCGAGAACACTCTGCAGAAGAACTTTAGCATCTTCAGGCACTCCTCCAGCCCGATGCTGCGGCAAACGGAGCTGTATCACCAGAGCCTGATGTTCATGCTGCGCAATTCTCGCGAGATTTATGTGCAGCAGTTCAAGGCGAACAACGCAATGATGGCGCGGAAGAGGATCGTTCGGGGCATCATCGACAGCTTCGATGACACCAAGGACTGCAAAGTCCTAGTCGCAAAATCCAAGAGCGATCAGCTCTTTTACAACGGACTCTTTATCGACTGGCTGTCGGAGGTGGATCCCGAAATTGTGTCCACTCAGCTGATGAAAGAGCACTTTCTGTTCTCCAAGTCCTGCAGCGAGTTTCGCTTCTATCTGCTGTCCCTGATCAATCACCAGACCAATTGGGACACCATCGAGAGGATTGCCGAGTATTTGTTTAGGAACTTCCACGCGGACTACGACTACGCCACCGTTCTCAACTATTTCGAGGCACTGACCACCAATCCGAAGCTTTGGAAGGGTCGCGAGAAGTACATGTCCAAGAACGTGCGACCCGACGCCTTCTTCCTTCTTAAGACCACAGAGCTGGAGCCCTTTGCACACTTCATCCTGCACGAAGGCCTCGCCGAGATCAAGGTGGACAGCAAGAACTATGACTTCAAGCTCTGCTCCCGCATGAATCTGCTGTTCAAGCTGACTGAGAAGCGCAGAGACCTCATGGTCAGAGTGATGGAGCATGTGGAGGAGAGTGCGGTGTCGGATTATCTAAAGTTGCAGGTCCTGCAGCAGATGTACATCATGTATCCACGAATCAAGTTCCTCCGGCCGAGCAAGACAGGCGAGCAGTCCTACAAGCTGCAGAACCTGAAGGGATGCCAGGCCGACAAGGTTTTTAATAATCTGATAACGTGCCTGGGCAGTCTGGTGGGCAAGAAGGACTTCGAGACCCTGTCGACGGACACGGAGCTGCTCCTGCGGAAGCTGGCGGCCTCCCATCCGCTGCTCTTCATGCGCCAACTGAGCGTTCTCTCCTCGATTATGCAGGGACGGGCACAAATGAGCATGAAGGCTCTGCGGGAGGAGCACCACTTCCATCGGTTCGTGCAGATCCTGCGCACGCTGGAGCTCCTGCAGCCCACGATCTTCGAGGACACGTACAAGCACGAAATCCAGAACACACTGTCGTGCTACTTCAACTTCTTTAAGCACCACAGCTCCGTGAAGGAAGCCTACCAGATGCTGAACAAGTTCGTCCAAATGCTGCAGGCCTACATCAACTGCAACCCTTCGAGCGCCCTGCTTTTCATCGAGCAGTATGTCGGCATTCTTATGGAGCTGGCCGCAAAGTACACCTCGCTGGGTAAGCTGCAGGTCCTGGTCCAGGCAGTTGCCCTGTTGCAGCACAAGTCCAGCTCCGCCTCGGAGCTGGATGACGAGGAGGTGGCCAAAAACGAATACGAACTGGACGAACAGTCCTCGTCCTCAAATACCAAGCCCGTGGTGGTGATCGATGAGCCCATGGACCCGCCGCCAGCTCCCCTGGACACTCCTATGAGCGGCAACCGTGGATCTTCGTCCGTTCTCACCCTGAGCTCGTACAGCAGATCAAACTTCACAGACATATCGCCGCACTTCCTCGATCTGATCAAAATAATCAAGTTGTCGAACACCGAGGACGTGGTTCTGGGTCCCATGCAGGAGCTAGAGTGCCTCACCTCCAAGCGGTTCGTGTTTATCAACGAGTTGTTCGAGCGTCTGCTCAACCTAATATTCTCGCCAAGTGCCCAAATCCGTTCCATCGCCTTTATCATCCTGATCAGGCATCTGAAGCACAATCCCGGCAACTCGGACATCAACTTGTGCACCTTGAACGCATACATACAGTGTCTGCGGGACGAGAACTCCTCGGTGGCAGCGACGGCCATCGATAACCTGCCGGAGATGTCGGTGCTGCTGCAGGAACACGCGATAGACATCCTGTCTGTGGCCTTTTCGCTGGGCCTAAAGTCGTGCCTGAACACCGGCCACCAAATACGGAAGGTCCTTCAAACGCTAGTGATCCAGCATGGCTACTAAGTGATCAGATTTTATTAGTATTCCCCGACATGTGTGTAGTTTAAGCAGTAAAATGATATGTTTATCTTTTATAAATATTAAATGCGTCTTCGAGTCAAGTTAAATATTTCATTTTCTTTATTTCTACTGAAAATACAAATTATGTAGAAAATTCTCATACAAATTGGCGATCTCAACAGGATACGTTGGGTGTTGTGTTGGTTTCATCGCTGTTTCATGCATGCCTTGTTGTTGTTGATGTTTGTTAAATGCAATGCACAGTGCTCCTGCTCCTCGTACAGTATTTATTGGCGGTCAGTGGCCCGAAGCTTCTCCTCGACGGCTTCACGGGAGGCTTCAGACAGATCAGTGGCTTGTATGTACTTTTGCACGCCAACCAGCGACTTCTTCAGAGCATCGAACGAGCTGGAGTACAACATCTTCTTCTTGACCTGCCAAAATCAATAAGTAGGTTAAACAATTGTTCATCACAAACCACGAAAGTGTGCACAAACCTTGGCAGTATCGGGACACCACGACATAAGGAACAGCTTTTGCTTCTTTGAACTCTCAGAGGTGCCTTGACATTGGTGCATGTATTCAAAATCGAACAAGCCATATCTGTTGATGATATAATTAAAATAATATTAATAAGAATAACAATTTGTTGAGCACTCCACACTTACCGGCACTCGCCAGGTCCGCATTTCTGAATGTCCTCTAGAAACTGATCGTATTCGGCGTTGCGATCGGCCACAGTCTCCACATCGATCTGCTTCTCATCGCGAATGAAGAAAATGACATAGCGATGTTTTTTGTCCTTCTTTATTTCCTCGTATGTAGTCTTGCAGACATCGGACACAGTTACTCCAGAAGCCTGTTCAATTAGATAGAAGTTATATTGATTAACGTCAAATTAAATACATGCCACATAAAAAGTTTGCTTTATTTTGAATTTTGCAAAGGCGCGCAAAATTGTCGCCGGTAAATGTACATCACTAACGTCAAAATGCTGAGCGCGGTGGCGCATATGTACATAAATACATACATACGTATGTATGTATTTGTGTGCGGCTAACTGCCGACATAACTGCCCACTCTCGGCCTTTCAGCTGACACAGTATAGCCGTCCCTTTTCCGCCTGGCAAAAATTACATTTCTTTCATTGCCGGCAATAACAAGCAAAGGTAAATAATTTTCTATTTCGGCCCATTATTTTTGCATGTTATTTGTTTGTAACCGGCCTACAAACTATATTCGCATTTATGTATATACATATGTATGTACCTAGAGGGTAGCGGGAGGAAAGGGAGCTGTGGGCGTGGCACCATTTACAGCTCAACCGGCGCGCTCAGAGTTCAAGGGTAAGTTCACAAGTGCCGGCAAGTTTAAGGGTGAGTGCAAGCCGAAGAAGCGGAAGAAAAACGAATGGGCCGCTTTGATTATGCACTTTTCTCTATTGCCTGGCAGACGCACAATCGCGTGTGGGCTAAACGGAAGAAAATGCACGATTTCCCCCCCCCCCCCCCCCCCCCCCCAATAATATTCGGAAAATGCCGACAAAATCATACATGCAGACGTCTGTCACACATACAAACGCACACCAGCAAATCCAAGCATACACACGCAGCCAGGCGGCGGCGGAAAGCAGCAAGGAAACGATCACACTCCACACCTTAAATATGTAGTATGTCTGCCGATGCATATATGTATGGATAAATACATATTTCTGGATGGTAATATATTTTTACATACACACATTTGCGTCTGCCAGAACATAAGCCTTGCCCCGCAGATACATACATCTGCACATATTTATAGCCATCGAAAAAAAAAGCGGTATACCCACACACACTCATGGGTGTAAAAATATATACATCAAATATATGTACATATACATATGTGTGTGCATTTCTCTTTCCAACTTTTCAATTTTTAATCGCCATGCTCGAAGAAGGCCGCAGTCCATTTTTCTCCAGCTGCCACTTCGATCATTCTTCTGGGCTGAGTTTTTGCAATTTAACAGTTATGAGTGAGCGGGGTCCGCAATGAGTATGAAAACACTTCAATAAATGAGTAATATCCGTTCATACCAATGACTAATTTGGTTTATACGTACACGCACACATTCATACCCATCTATATGCCCGAATATGGCCAACGTACATATACGCAAAAAAAAAAAGTTGAATTATATGTATGATTGGAATACATACACTTATCTAAATGTGTATATATACAGATTTCAAAGGAGATGCTTATGATTCATCGAATCCAAGACACTTATTTGCACTCTTAATGGTCCCCTGCGAGTTGGCCACCATTTCGCTTCAAGTAGCTGTTTTACTTAGAATATCTAACAAGAAGTTGCAAGCGTACGTACCATTTTGCCTGTAGTTTTTTTACTTTCACAATCTTCGAATTATTGCCAAGTATATATTACAAATACTGTTTAACCTTCCGCCTTCTTTCACGAACAACCGGACGAATCAATTTGGTCGATTATTTCGCATAGGTTAGGAGTTGCCAAGCCACTGCAAAATAATATCGTGCTTCGTGACACTTCATGAGTGATTGTCTTCATTTTGGAACGGTGGCAGTGGAACACACGAAGGCTGATTCAATGTATTTTTTCAATTTTGTTTTGTAATATTAATTTCAAGGGACCAGTAAATTAAATATTATGTTAGTATTTATATTTTTAACCATTACGAATTGTGATTTGTTCACATAAATTAGTTCATCGAAGGAAGCATTTAAATTTTAAATGTTCTCACTACAAATTGAGATTCTATGAAACAGCTGTCATTTAGGAAACGAAATGGAACAAATAATCGAAAAATTTGTTAGTTATAATACTTACTTTATTATTATACCATAAGAAATATATTTTCAAAAAGTATGTTCATATAGGTGCGATTTATTCTTGCTATCTTATATCGTTGTGATATTCTAAAAGTAAAACATATTTAATTCTTCAAGTTTATTTTTGTTATTATTATATTAAATACAACGATTGCGATGAAATTTTTTAACAGTTCATATATTAAAAGCGTTATTATTATAGATTAACGATAAATATATTTGACTAATAAGCAGACACTAAATCTTTAATAAAATTAACACAATCCTCCTTCGTCTTCAGCGTCATTGTTTTCCTGAAAAAAGGTTTTTTAGTTTGTTGAAAGTAAGTTTTTGCTTTTGCACTTTTTTTTTTAATTTTTGCTTACATTTCCAACACTGTCGCTGGGTTTTTTCTCCACTTGTATACCTTGAGGTAACGGAATGTTCTTGGATAAAATTGCATATTCAACATCCATATGTCTGATAAATGGAGATGCCAGCATCCGGGCAGCCAACTCTGGATCCTCGTCATCAAAGGCTTGCAATAGGGTTTGCAAAGTTGATACCTCTTCGGGCTCGCAACAATTGCCCCATTCCCTGAATGTTTTTTCAGCTTCCACGGAATCGCCTCGGGCTAATTGAACCATCACCAAAGCCACGACTAAACGCCCAATTTGACCATATGATTCGGTCTGTTGGTTTAATGCAATCTCCTTTTTGAGGGCGTTTGTGGCTTGATCGTACCTAAAAGTAATATAATAGTCTATAAAGGTTCCGAGACTCCAAATAGAAAGCTTACATCTTGAGTTTCACCAATATTCTTGAGACTTTCGATGCATATTCAGCGGCTTGGCGGACGGAATCCTCAATCTACGCAAGACAATAACGATATATTAGGAAATATGGGAAATAAAACCCAAGTACAAACCATTATAACTTCAAGTGCATGTTGGTAGAACCGCAGTGCCAAATCGGGATGCTTTTGCTCTACCAATTTGGCCGCTTTATCCAACGCGGACGCAGCTGCTTCCGGTGAACCGTGTTGCTGATAGAGATTTGCCGCCTTATTGGCGTACTCCTCGGCTTCGTGTAATTTATCTGTCTCTTTAGTTAGCAAAATGATCTGAAAATGTATTGTTTTAATAATTTAATCTAAGACATATTGCAGAATATAATATGCATACCTGCTCGTAGCACTTTGCAGCATGGAACCATGACTTGTTGTTTTTGTAAGCGTCAATGGCCTTTAAAAGGCAATCTTTGCTTTTGTCAAAACTCTTTGCTATTCGATATGCAGTGGCTAAAATATAAAAAATATTATTAACAACTTTTGCAACATTAAAAACCATTTTCCTTTTTCTACATTGTATGTAAGTAATGTAATGTAAATAATTTGATACGTAAACTTAGTTGGCCCACTGTGTTATGTACACATATACATTGTATGTATGTACATACGTATACACATTGTCACCAAAGTACGTACTTAAAATGTTATTTAAAATATGGTTCACCTTTAAGTTGGATATCTTAGAGGTCTGCTTTCTTATAATATCTAATTAAATATGTTTTAGACAGATAAAAAATCTTACCAGCTTTGGAATACTCATCCGCAGCACTATCGTAATCAGGTACCCATTTCAACAAAGAAAGCTTCAAACTGCAAAGATCGATTTGACTTGAGATTTGTGTTAAAACTAATAAAGTTTCACGTACCTCTTTTCGGCCTGACGCACTAATTCCTCGGCTTCGGCAATCTTTTTGGCAGCAGCCATTTTTCTCAACGTTTATGTTTTGCAGGAAAAATCAATTGTTTACCTTTTTAAAAAAGTGTGACCAAGTGCGACCAGAGAAATAACAATGTTTTTAAAATCTCGGTGGATTGAAAACTTTGCACAGGTGAAGACTGCGCATGTCGGAATATGGGCAAAGATGAGGGATAAAATACACTGAAAAATGTGTCTCAATGTTAATGTAAGTAAATGAAATAGATTTTTATTGGCCTAATTTTGAGCTTAATTACATATGAACTTTATTATAAAATTATTTTGATTATTAGTTTGTTTTAATATAATTAATTTAAAATGTTTGTAACAGTTGCTTTTTTTCAGTGCATTACATACCTGTTCTGTTTTGATTTGCAAAGTAAATAAAAAGTGCATTAGGTAATAAATTGGAAATTTGCCAAGTTCTATTTTTTAATACTTTCAATTATACATTGATAACGGTTTCAATCTTAATGTTCCAATTATTTTTCATTTAATTATCGCATTTAACCATATTTGACTTTGTAATATTTTGCAGATTTAAAAATGTCACACAAATCTTGTGTGGAACTAAGTGAAATCCGAAAATTGGATAAAATAGTGCAGCAATGTGAGCTGTACATGTCCAACAATAATATCGACGATACAGTAAAGAAGCCGCCTTTAAAGGAATTCAAACGGAATTGCCTTCCAAAATCCAATAAATTTGTCGAAAGGGAGCTCTTCTCTCTCATGTGCAACCTGAATAAAATTGAAAAGAAGCAAGTCTTCGTTTCAGATATCTTGATAAACGCCAGCATGTTTGACGACAAGAAGGAAAGTTTGTCGAGATTTCCAAAGAATGTGGGCGACCATAACACTCTGGTCTATCACAAGTTCATGCGAAATAGGCCCAATAATGATGACGAATCCCTTCAGCTGAAAACCAAAGCGTACATTAAGGAAAAACCAGGCGATATTAGTGCGGGAGAATGCTTCTTCTCACCCCTACTAATCAAGATCAACAATAAAAGGGATGGTTTGAAGAAGGCCAAAGTCAGCAAGGGAGAAAGTCAATTCGATCAGGGCAACATAGCCGGAGAGGCCAAGACAGGTCAAGCTAAAAAGTACTCCAAAGCCACAAAAAAATGCGTCAAGTGTGATAAGAAAAAACTGTATATTAAAAACTATCAGAGCTCGGTTCGCCGCGATTGCGATTTGCTTTGCTCCTACGATCCTGTACGGAAAAACAATAACGATATTTTTCTGGGCCACAAAACCAATAGCAACAACTCTTTCGAGTGCATGTTTAAGAACATCAAGTACAATCAAAATGGTAAAACGGCTGAGAACGCAATGGGTGCTGATCACTACGATGATATGTTGGATAAGGAGGCTCTGCTTGGATCAAAAAGCGAGCCCAAAATGCAGGATCCTGCCGATATGGTACGTTTACAAACTATTCCTTCTGAGCTCATTTACTTTTATGTTTGATTTTCCCACAGATAATGTCTTTGGGAGGGAATATACTTCATGACCAGAAGTTACAAAACAACTACTACCACAAGTGGACACTTCTGCACTATTCGCCCTTCAAAGCTGTGTGGGATTGGGTGATCTTGATCCTTGTCATGTACACGGCAATATTCACACCGTACGTGGCGGCGTTTCTGCTGGGAGAACAGGATTACCAGAGGAGAAATAACAAGTACATAAACTCTGATCCCATTGTGATAATTGACTTGATAGGTGAGTTTAGGAGACTTGTAAAACTAAAACAGCTAAAAGTTTGTCTTTGCAGTGGATGTCACGTTTATTGTTGATATTTTAATCAATTTTCGAACCACATTTGTGAATGGACAGGACGAAGTAGTAAGTCACTACATAGTGTTTGCAAAATATCTACAATAAGTACTACGTATATTTTCCATAGGTATCTCATCCAGGTCGCATAGCAGTTCATTATTTAAGCGGTTGGTTTCTGATTGATCTCGTGGCAGCTGTTCCATTTGATTTGCTTTTAGTCGGAAGTGATACCGACGAGGTAACTCCTTCATAAATATTATCTACAAGTCAATCAAATTTGACAATTTTTTACAGACAACTACCTTAATCGGACTCTTAAAAACGGCCCGACTACTAAGGTTGGTTCGTGTAGCTCGAAAGATCGATCGTTATTCTGAATACGGAGCTGCAGTACTTATATTGTTAATGGCAACCTTTATATTAATTGCTCACTGGTTGGCCTGCATTTGGTAAAATTCAAAGGTTTTAGTTATTCCTTCTGAGGATTCACATATATTGTTAAACTCTGTATCAGGTATGCCATTGGGAATGCAGAGAAATCAATCGCCTCGAAAAACATCGGCTGGCTGCACTCACTGGCCTATGATATCCAAGAGCCCTATTTCGAGAACAAAACTGGTGGACCCTCAATAAAGGTATTTCTGTACAGGAAAATGGGTATGAAGAAATCACTAAAATCTTTCATTTCAGTCGCGCTATATAACAGCCTTATATTTCACATTTACTTCTCTCACCTCTGTGGGTTTCGGAAATGTGGCTCCAAACACGGATGCTGAAAAGGCATTTACGATTTGTGTAATGCTCGTGGGATGTATGCACTTTTTACATTTTATGCACTTGAGATACTGAAAACTATGATATTTTTAATTTCTCATTTAAGCTCTTATGTATGCAAGCATTTTTGGAAATGTATCTGCGATAATACAAAGACTTTACTCGGGAACCGCAAGATATCATACACAAATGTTACGCGTTCGGGAGTTTATAAGATTTCACCAGGTAGCGATCGAGTGTTCCCCTATATAACCAATATTTATGCTTATTTTTCACTTAGATTCCGAATCCTCTCAGACAAAGATTAGAGGAGTATTTCCAACACGCTTGGACCTACACGAATGGGATTGACATGAGCTCCTTGCTGAAGGGATTTCCGGAGTGCCTTCAGGCAGATATATGCCTGCACTTGAACCGAAAACTGCTGACAACTTGTGCTGCGTTTTCAGAAGCCAGTCCTGGGTGCCTAAGGTAGGCAAGCTTATTAAATCATTTTTACCATTTTTGCTAACCAGATTTCAAATTCGTAGGGCTTTCTCGCTAAAATTTAAAACCACACATGCGCCTCCTGGAGATATCTTAGTGCACAGAGGAGATGTTCTTACCTCTTTGTTTTTTATAGCAAGAGGCTCAATTGAAATTCAGAGAGGCGGCAATATGATTGTCGTATTGGGTGAGTTTCTATTAATTCAAAATTATATATGTATGTTTATTATAAGAATACTTTGCAGGCAAGAATGATATTTTCGGGGAAAATCCGTGTATATATCCAACGCTTGGCAAGGCCAATGGAGCCGTGAGAGCATTAACGTATTGCGATATCCACAAATTGCACAGAGACGATTTGCTAGACGTTCTGGATGCTTACCCCGAATTCCTCGAGAGCTTTGTCAATAATTTGGTCATTACATACAATATGAGAGATGTAAGTGAATTCAAAGCAAATTCTTAAGTTGTACAATTAAAATTAACCATATTTTAAAGGACGAACATTGCGGCGTTGATTTAAAACATCGCTACTTAAGAGCGAGGACGTCAGATAACAACAGGAGCTCTGCTGATATTCCTTCCATAAGAATGTAAGCTATTTCAAAATGAGTTCAATAAGATCGCTAAAAGAATCACTTTCAGAGTTGGGCTGCGTTATAAAAAACACAATGTAAACACCTCGATGCATAAAGGTAAAAACGATAATTCTCGCGATGTTAATATTTTCATTGAAAACGAAATCGCCAACTATCATTTGGATTTATTTGAAAATAATAACTAATCTTAAAAAATATGAATAATAAATAACAACTGGCACAATTTTAAATAAAAGTATTTGAATCTCGTTTTCGAAGAATATTTTATTCAATAGAGCATAATAAACATTTAAAGTATGTGCTTTTTGTGCTTTTAATATAAAATCTGAGCAGCATAATCGGTAAGTAAATAGCATATAAGGTGCTTTTAGTCTAACAGAACATTTTCTTGAACTGCTTGAAAATGAATGAAATAATTTCTAAAAGGTTCAAAATGGATGCACCAAAGAAAAGTCCTATAACACTTCCAATGGCCACTATAATTCAAATAAAAATATTTAGTTTAGAATAGTATAAAAAAGGATAAATCCTCACCTATTAAATCGAGTTTAGTCTGAGTTACTGTTCTGTAATACCTGGCCGTTGGCGGCGAAGCTATTTCTATTTCAACAAAATTAGAGCTTTCGGATATATTGTACGTTTTTTCACGAGACCTTTAAAATGATTTATTAATTATTAATTCATTAAATGAGGATGCTTTCCTTACCCCACAAAGGTTATTTGCTGTTCCATGCAGGATGGCAAGCAAGCCATATTAAATCCAACATAGTCCTTTACCTTTCCGGCGAGATTTCCTAAAATCAATCACCATCACATGTAGAGTATTGTAAAACAAATTATGAAAGACTACCTGCATCCAAACATGCTATTTGATCAACACCGCAATAGTTCTTTGAACCTAAAAATAAAATCAATTATATTTCCACCAAGTGGTTTTTATCAAGTGACTAGCATACTTCGATCAAAATGACTGAATAATGTGCAATTGCATATTTCCATTTCAATTTTGCTTCGAGTGTTGGACATACATATGCTAAAACTGGATAAAGAGTTATCTCATAGCTTTAGCAAATGAATCTGTGAGGAATAACCTGTACGACATTCCCGGTGTTGTGGTTTCACTTGGAAATTTACACATCCTTTGGGAAACTGGCTCATAAATCACGTCTTCGTTATTGTAAATCTCCTCAGCATTGAAGCTATGCACCTTTAGGGTTGATCTTTATAATATTAGTTTTTCAATGATGTTTGATAGTAGACTTTATAAACCATACCGTGGGCTCACCGGTTATAGTATAGGATACGGCATTAAAATAAGGCAAATCTTCGGGACTATTAATATACAACTAGAAGGGGAAATACCAATTATTAATCTATTAAATTATTATTTCGATGCATACATCATAACGGTAGACCAGACCACTTCGTAATATCAATCGCAGATTGCGATATTTGTCCAACGAAGAGTAGCGCAAAGGCATTTCATTGATATTTTTACTTAGACAGAAAGTTTAATTATTAGCTTAAAATGCACTCAAAACTATTTTCTACTTACTAGTCAAGTAAATTGTTAGCCAAAAAGCAATAACCAACTTCTAGCTCATGAAATTTGAATATCTGTTCGCAGTCTGGGAGCAGTTTTTCAGAGAAGTAAATTTCCTCAAAGAATTCTGTGCATACCATGGCGAATAACTGTATAATAAATCATTTGACTAAAAAATTAAGCAGAACGGTCAACAAAAATTACCTCTCTTCTCATAGCCAATATATCAACTCCGCAGGTGGAATTATAATTCTTACAATATTCCCCCTTCAAGTACAAGTTGTTCGGGTTTATAAAGAGATAATCATATAAGGTTCTTATATACGTGTAAGAGGGTTTTTCGCCAGGAAAGCGTTTCTTCACAGCATTTGTAAAATCGTCGGTTATTCGATTCTTAGACAAACATATTCCAATCGAGGGAAAAGTATTGGTCCAACGGCTGTAAGCAGTTGTCACTCCAATGCTCGTGGAATCCGTTTCAAATCGATTCTTCATTAGAATAAATATTGAAACTGTACTCCATCCGGATATGAAGAGCACAAATATCCAATATATTCTGTGATAAAGTTAGATTCTTACTTACTTATGTGAAAGAAATTTAAATTGAATTTGTTTTACCTTTTCTTTTTAAACAAAAATTTAACGAGTCCCGAAAGAACCCTGACTGCATTCAACGACATTTTCCTCACTTTTGCTTTAATCAATAATGCAATACATGAATACATGAATATTTAAACACGCAATTATATAATTATATATATAGGCACGCAACAATTTCGGTTTTATTAGTCATCCTTTAGTTGGACACCCATGCTTTGATGGGTACCTCCAATGTCCATACTACTTTCATAAAACAAATGAATAAATTTATTTTCAAAAACTTGCACTTACCCCTTATGTGTGTGTGCAATTATATGTATGTTTGCAAAGATGCAACAATTATAACAGAGAAGATGAGCCTGTCCAAGCGTTGAGTTTTATGCTCCATAGAACACACGCTATCGCTATTGCTTGGCTGCAGCATCTGAAAGCTATTCTGTAGTTCAAATCATTCACATGGAAATAGCATACAAATTAATTATTAAAAACTGCACTCAAGTTTACAAAGTCTACGTTTATCTGCAATAGATAGATAGATCATAGATGGAGATAAAAGTACAATCTGTATATAAAACTACGATTTTTTAATTGATTTTATTACTTAATCAATATTTTCCTATAACTGTGAATGATTTCTCAAGTTTATAACTCCTTTCACGTTGGAAACACATAGATGTACCTCTTGCAAACCGAGTAGCAAATAATTTAGATGAAAAACTAATGCAAGTAGTCGTCAGTAGTTGTCTGCAGTAAAAAGTATTTGTACATTATGCTGGGGAAAGTGAGAAACGGAATTATTGTCATTTACGTGGCTATAGGTATGAAAAATAAGATCACATTGATCCTTTCAGTTAACCCATAATACTATGATCCCCAGGACTTTTTTATATATTGGCCAATATAAACGGATCTTCAACCTACATGAGACCCAAGCGACAGGTAGATACTTAAAATTACCAAATGGACAAAGAAAACGAAAGTGTTGTTGTTGGAACTCTCCTTAATTTTCAGATGTGGTCTATGGATCACCACCCAGCCATTGTTTTATATAGGCAACACCCGAATGCGATGCGAAAATTCTATTGGTACAATTCAAGGACACCAATAATGGTGGGAAAAATGCGACTTAAAAACTATATGCGTAGTATGCAAATGTTGCCACGATATGCAATGCTCTCGCCTGTTCAGTATCACGATACTTTTGGGAATTCGAAAAGGTACGTACATATATTTTCTATATTTCGGTACGTTGTTACCTATAATTCGGATCTTTCAGAAGCGTCTTCAGAGATTTAAACAATATGCATGGATTTAAAACCACATCAACAACGCCTGCAACAACCATGGATTACGTTGCAGCTCAACCGAATCCTTCAATGCTGTTTAGTACAGGTCCGATTCACCGCCCTGTGGAATATATAGCCCCCGTAATTGTGAATCCATTCGTACCCCTAACGGCTAAAACACCTAGTGCTGAGCGTCTTATAGGAGTTACCAATAGGTGGAATCATTCACGCTACTCCAGCGAAAGTTGGAACAACAAGTGCCCAGAACGAATAATGAACACAGCCGCCGGAACTACCGAAGACTGCTTTAGAAGCTCTCCTCCGGACTTTGCTAAAGATCAATATACTGCTCATAGCATGCCAGTCAGTGAATTGCCAGTCACAACAACTAATTTACCGTTTTTTAATTATGTTGCGCATACCTTTTTTACGCTTGACGATGTCATTCTGCCCCGTTCGAAGCCAGGAAAACCTTCCGTGAAAGACACCAACGAATTTCGACCAAAACCAGCAGTTTTCACAACCGATATTACAAAAGAGCTCGTTACTGAGCGCTTCCAGCGTACAACGCACGCAATACCAACAACAATTACCACGACAGAAACTGCATGGCTACCAGTCAAACCCACATTTATGAACACGGAGTACATAAGCAGTTCTAGTTTCTTTAGTCCAACAATTCCGACAACAACAACTACACCAGCGCCTTCAACAACAACAACAATCGTTAAAACTGAAGCGAAAGTTTTTGAAGCCCCTACAATTTGGACAACAGCTCAACCTATAAGAAATAATTATTCAGCTCCAAATGTTTCAACGGAGTCATATAAGCAAAGATTAAAATCATTAAAGGCTACGAAAAACTTTTCTTCAAATATTGAAACTAAACTCAAATTGCTAAAACTTCACTTGAAAAACCTTGTCTCCACAAAGGAAACGTCAAAGTTCATTCAAAACGTAACGACGTCAGCTGTTATCGATAGTAACAGTACAATAAGCGATAACACAACAACCCCGACCCCGACACCCGCGACGAGTAGAAGAAATGCCAATCGAAAATTAAGAAAAGTCAGGATTTTATCATCAACTAAAAAAACTCCAGTTCAGATATTACGAAACTCTACAAATTCCAATAAATCCAAAATGGAGCATAAGAAACCAAAAAGAATGTTCGAAAGACGAAAACTCTTCAATTCTACTGTTGCCCCAGAAATATTAAAAAACGCATCAGCTGATGATATCGATTTGGTCAACAAGTTTAAACGGCGAACCACAGTAAGCAGTCGAAAACAGCTAAATGTTGCAGAAAGCCCAAGCGTTCGAAACTCAACGAAAATACTTAGCCACACAATTGCAAAATCCCGCGCCGATGGGATACAAGAAGAAAAGTCAGCATCCGCTTTGGTAACGGAATCTGCAATTATGACAATATCCAGCGGAAATATAAAGCTGAGGCAGCCAAACATAAAAGTAAAGTCGAAACAGCACAGCACAAGAAAAAACATTAATTTGGAGAATGATAATTTTATTCCGTCCCTTCCAATAGAGGTATATTTTAAGAAAGTCAATCAGCAATAAATGTGCATAGTCTGAAAGTCACGCGAAAGAACATATTAAATTATTTATAATTGCAGAGACATTATTAAGCACCCCTTAAATATGCGTTTTATTTAATTTATTATTATTTAACGGGGAACACATCTGCTATTTTACTTGTCAATCTACTTTTTATGTTCCAGTTCCAACATTCCCAAATTGATGGACAGAACGATGTGTCGAAAATGCCGACAGCTAAGATGCACTCCTGGTTTTATATATTTGACCGGAAACAAAACGTGGGTTTGATTCGATAGCAGGGTTCTTTCATTTTACATCTTCGGTTGGAACAGACACTGAACGTGCAAGTAGGTTAGTAATTTGCCATTTTTTGCGGTCTAAAAATTTGCAAATTCACTTGGAATGTGTACAAAATGTTAAAAATCCGTTTGATGGCATATGTAAAGTATTTGAGTGGTTAAATATAATGCTCGGGTATAATTAAACTCGGGCCGTATTCACACGCTCAATATGTGTGAAAGAAAGTATTTACATACATACAAATCTGCAGTACACAAAACTTTTCAGTGCCCCGTCTAGATGACTTTGCCAATTTAAATGTTTGAACATTAAAGTGTTTGGGTGTGCATTGGCATACGACATTTTAAATACATACGTATGTATGTATGTATAGGCATATATGTGCAAATAAATTCATATGTATGCATTTTCGGCTTGCATACACTCGTATGTTTTTACATACAGATGTGCGAATTTGTGTATGTATGTACACGCCTCCGTATATAAAGTGAACCTGCATTTTTCAGACTGAATATTTCAACAAAAAGTTATCAAAATAATTAACTTAAACTTCTTGTGTTCGTGGCAGATATGGCAGATCTAGACGATCAATTCGATGTCGCAGATTCCGGAGCATCGACGACTTATCCGATGCAATGCTCGGCATTGCGCAAAAACGGATTTGTCATGCTGAAGTCGCGACCATGCAAGATTGTCGAGATGTCCACTTCGAAAACTGGAAAGCACGGACACGCCAAGGTTCACATGGTCGGCATCGATATTTTCTCAAACAAGAAGTGAGTATCTGTGGTGGCAACACAAAGGAAGCATCGAAGAACGGCGTCGGTGGGCAATCATGAATTTTATCAATTTTCCGAAAGCAGTTTAAATAATCTAATCTTCCTCTAAACTTATCAACAAAGTTATTAAAGAAAAGCAGAAATCGATACGTTGACGCTATTTCCTTTTAAATTTTAATTATGCAAGAATTAAATGTCAGCGCGAGATAAAATTAGAGTGCCTGCTACCTTCGCTCATCCTTATAAATCGTGCTTACTAAAAACCTCTTAACTCTTGTGTCAACCTTGCAGATATGAAGATATTTGCCCATCTACTCATAACATGGACGTGCCCCATGTTAAAAGGGAAGACCTTCAGTTGATAGCTATAAGTGATGATGGCTTCCTTACCATGATGAACGAGGGTGGCGATTTGCGCGAAGACTTGAAGGTTCCAGACGGTGAATTGGGCGACCAATTACGTGCTGATTTTGATAATGGCAAGGACTTACTGGTAAGTGGCCCTGTTTTCCGCCTTTATTTATGCATATATTTTATGTTTGTTTATTTATCTTCTTTCAGTGCACCGTTCTTAAGGCGTGCGGAGAGGAGTGTGTTATCGCGATTAAGACCAATACTGCTCTGGACAAATAAGCAAATAATGTGTCGCTGTAAATTTCTGTTGCATTTACATCTGAAACAAATTTATTCAAAGATGCTGTTATAGGCTAGTTGGCTCTACATCTTAAATCTGGTTCAACGATTGTAATAAATATAACAGAAAACCCGAAGCATCCATGTTTGAATAACTAAGTAACAAGATACACGTTTGCCAATAAAATTTTTTACCTAAACGTCAACATCAATCGCAAAATTCCATCTACTTTATGTACGTACATATGTATACATATGTTGGCGGGGTTATGGGCACTTTGTTCCGGTGCGTACATATGTATATACATACATATGTACCGAACATACACAAGCTATACATCAGCTATAAAACTGGGCGGATACTTAGTGGGGTGACGCTACTGCTTTTGGAAACTCTGTTTGCTAAGCATATAGACTTCTTTAATAACAAATGGAATTAATGTAATGCTTGAAAATTATGAGAGCAGAGATTAATTTGAGAAAGGTCAAAAGTCCCAATTCCAATACTGTTTTATCCAAGATATCGAAATTCAAAACAAAACCAAGAAATAATTTTTTTTTTATTGAGTGTATATATATATTACTTTCACGCCATTCGAAAACGGTTCGATCGGAACATATTATGCCCTTATTAAATATATTTAATAAAACAACAAAACGAAACGATAGTTTATACCGGTATAATTGATGGCCGATAAATATATACATACGGTCACACAGTTTGACTCACAAGAAAGACTCTTTTTAAAAAAGAAATGAAATAAATAATTTATCCGAAATCCTTGATAAATTATACCAATTGCTAATAAAATAATACATATAATTGTAATAAATTTCAATAAATTAAAAACATTTCCTAATTGTGTTCCATTTCCACGTTCCAGTTTGAATACCACTTACTTCGATGGCTCTACCCGATAGGTAGTTTTCATACAGTCTTGCCGGAAATCGATAAGCTTCTTCTTTCTTTTTCTGTGTGTCTTTTTGCGGTACAGTACAGAGCTAAAATGTTTTCAAGAAAATCGGCGAATATTAATGTAATCTTTATATTACAGCGACTGTTTCAGCCGAGATACCACAATGCCTCCCAAATTCGACCCTACGGAAGTTAAATTGGGTATGTTTTTTTCACCCTATTTGAATAGTTTACATTTGAATAAACATACATAAAATAAATGAATACCAATGTCCGCATATAATAATTAATTTGTCTATTACAGTATACCTGCGTTGCGTGGGTGGAGAAGTCGGCGCCACATCGTCCCTGGCTCCCAAGATCGGTCCCCTCGGTCTGGTAAGCAAAAATTTGTGTTTGTTTACCTGTCACTTGTGTTAATTGTGCATATTTTCCCACAGTCTCCCAAGAAAATTGGTGATGACATCGCCAAGGCCACCTCCGACTGGAAGGGTCTGAAGATCACCGTCTGCCTGACCATCCAAAACAGACAGGCCGCCATTTCCGTGGTTCCATCCGCTGCATCCTTGATCATCAAGGCTCTGAAGGAACCCCCACGTGATCGCAAGAAGCAGAAGAACAGTAAGTATTTTCGGCTTAAAAGTGCAGTGTGGATTCTATAACCAAATCAAGCTTAAAACTGCATTTCACCTGACTAACTTCTTTCTTTTTGTTTTGCCATATTTCAGTCAAGCACAGTGGAAACATCGCCTTCGACGATATCCTGGCCATCGCGCGAGTGATGAGGCCCAGGTCCATGGCCCGTGAACTGAAGGGAACCTGCAAGGAAGTCCTGGGTACCGCTCAGAGCGTCGGCTGCACCGTTGACGGAAAGCACCCTCATGATGTTATTGACGAACTTAACGAGGGCACCATTGAAGTTCCCGCAGAATAAACAGTTTTTTAATCCAGAATTAATAAATTGTACGCGTTACAGTCTGTAATAATTGACCCAATCGGATGGTATTTTACTGCAGTGTTCCTGTCTGTTTAAATTGTTGGCGATGCGCTCTAAAATGTGTATTGAAAATGTGGAAATTTATAATCGAAGTGTTGAGATTTTGTGTCAAGCAAATCAAGTGATTTTCGGATACCTTGAAAATTGGAGAAGATAACAAAAGATGTCTGTAATCAGCTTATCAAACTAGAGAAAATTGATCAGCTGATAAAGACTACACTCAGTCCGAATAACGTTTACGAGGTGGGGGAATTCTACTATTGAGAACTTTTTTCGTTTCAAAAACAAATTTTGTGAATGGGCAAAAGTTTTTGTAAAGGACAAGGATCGTTCAAGCAAAAAACGGGCTTAACAGAGATACATTGTATTTACTAATCCACGAAATAGGGCGGTGTCGACCACGGTCTTAGACCGGGTACAGAAATAAAGTTTAAAATGTTAGGATACTTGCACTAAGGCTACTATTAACATGAGCAGATCGACCAACACTTTCATTTGTTTAAAAATCTTGGTTAGTCTCTGACAACCGGAAGAGTTCTTCCTAGTTTAATGGTATCAACAATTTAACAAAAACTGGAAACCCAATACCCGGTTCCCGGTAGTGCATTTATATATAATTTCCAAAAGCTTTCACATTTCACTCTATATCTCGGCTCGCCAATAAGTTATTTAAGCATATATTCCCACTAAAACACGTTCTTACAGTGAAACAGTTATTTTAATCCGAAATCGTAAACGAATTTATTTTATACTCTTGAAAAAGATCTTCAGCATGCCAACAACAAATTGTGGAGCTTCTGGAATCAACAGCTTACAGCTTCAACTTGGTACGCCTCCAGTGACGGCGCTTAGCGTTGTAGCTGAAAATAACCAAAGCAGACAATTAATTAAAATTACATACAAGCATATCGAGAAAAAAACATAAATAAGTAAGTAGTCACTAAGTGTTGCCAAGCACAAATGGCATCACTAAACAATTGATTTATTTTAAGCGAAACGTATTTTTGCAAAGTTTGTTTTGACAAAATAAGCAGAGTATATTCACGACATAGCAAACACATCTCAGTTTCTGTTAAAGCACGAGACTTGTTTTGTAAAACAGTCATTGGCAAAAAATTTAACAAAAATACTACACACTACTTGAAATTTCATTTGGAATAAATTTAAAAATTATGTACTTACCGGATTGTGTTTCCTGTACGTAGGCGAACCCATTGCGGAACGGACCGGTTCTGCTTAAGCTTCTTAGCCAGCTTCTGCTTTATTCTGAACGATTTATGGGCAGCCTAACAAAGAAAGAAATTGTAAGTGTTTTAGTATTGTGATATTTCAATAATATTCCAAGATTTCAAAGAATTATTTTGATTTCTTACCATTTCGTGCGATCTATTCGACAAACCACACCGGAAAGAAAGAAGTATTAGTGGTGAACCACGGTCGATATGTATATTCTCATATATGTTAAGTTTGGAATGTTGGAAATGAACATGAAACAAAATATCAGGTTGCTTATGATGTTTAATTATATAAAATATTTTTTATTAATAGGCGTAACCGTATAAAATATATATTATTTATATTTTGGTAATTTAATTACAGTATTATTATATATTTAAATAATTTGTACCATGTGAATTTATGATTTAAAAAAAGTTGTCGATAAATTTAGCCTGATTATACTTATCGTTTTGCTATCATGCATAACTATTATGACAATTTACTAAAGTAAAATATATTTCTAAAAAAAGACATTTAAAGGGTAAGATGTATATATATATTTAAAATTATTGAATAAGTTGTATAAAAATAATTTTAGGGTTTTATATTTTACAATTATTGATTAGTTGTATAAAAAAAAAACGAATATTATTTTATTACAACTATTTAATAACTTTAAATATATGTATATCTTACCCTTTACATTTATTTATATATTTTTTATATTTTTCAGTTATTTTCAAAACGAATATAAAATAAGCAATGTAATGAGGCACCACTCACCATCCACCATCCTATAACATCTGATTGAACATCAGTTTCTCGTCAAAACACAAATAAAGATTGTTGAAATTAATTCTGCGTCTAAAATAAATTATTACTAACTATTTCGACTGAGAACTATGCCGTTTCTCAGTCGAAATAGTTAGTAATAATTTATTTGTACACAAATAAAAAAAAATTATGTTTTGCGACTGTATGTTATTAATTTTTTTCTACGTTAAACCTTTTTATTACAAACATATTTTTATTGGTATTATATAAAAAATTTCAATCATTTACGGTATCAATACAATAAAATAAGTATTTCGTTTTATTTCTTCTGTACAAAAATTAATGTATTTATTTGCGTCAATCCGATAACGAGACTATCGGAAATGGAACATTGCGCATCGTCGTGTGCAACAGCCCCTTACATTTGTGTTCTAAAACCATTATTTCATTTCCTCTACACATTTGCATCGTTCCATTTTCCATAAGTGTCAGTGTCATCATTTATCAATTATCATTTGATTATTATATTTTACAATATAATATGTGTTTAAGAAAAATCAAATCAAACTCCTCCGCAGCATAATGAGACAGTAGTAGACGTAGACCGCAGCTTGTCAACGAATTTGTGCATTACGTGCATTAACGCAATGTCAATCCACACATAATATTTGCTTTGTAAACTGTTTTTAAGTTGAAATACATATACACGAATAGTGTTAAATATAAACACGTACAGAACAAACATCTGCACATACATACGTATATTAATCGCATCGAATAACACAAAAAGCTGATTTAACAATGCGCGAATTCAAAGTTGTTGTGCTTGGGTCTGGGGGAGTTGGTAAATCGGCTCTCACGGTGCAATTCGTTTCGGGATGCTTTATTGAAAAGTATGATCCCACAATCGAGGACTTCTACCGCAAGGAAATAGAGGTACGTAAACGCTAATGTTCGCTTGGATATCAGGGGGCAGACATAATCAATTTACAAACGGAACGCAGACACACGCACATACTTATGTATATACTGAGCGTAATCACGCACATACATATAAACGTCTGTGCTTACAGGCATATACAGACATATGTATATACATATGTACGTAGATACATATAATGGGCGATTAATTGTATATGCACATATGTACATATAGTTTGTTCTTGTAGGTGCGAAATGTGCCCGAGTATTTGTATCTATGTATGTGCACATACATACTTAGGACGTTGTAAACCCACACAGAGTATGTAATTCATAAATAATCGCGCATACGAACATATTTACATGCGTCTGTGCAACCAAATGTGCACAGTTGTGCATAGGCGTGTGGGTGTTGGTGTAAGGATTAATGGCCAAGCCAGTTTTAAGATGATTCATTTGTGTCAGCTGGCCGTGCTAAGTTAATTGGAAACCGTAATATAACATTTCCCCTTGTATCTGGCCGAGCCAGCTTCATTTCTACCCTTTTTATTTGCGAGACCCACGAATGCAAGCGCCTAAACTCGTTCCAAAGATATGAATGACACATTTACATGCATACTACAGTTCATCGGACAGCAGTCTCGAGACGGAGTTCTATGTACATATGTATGTATGCATATGTATGTATAGTCAGATGTAATGTCTGTAGTTGCGAAATGCATTCAATGTTCATCAAGAGCTGACTATAACATCTAATGATGTTAAAGACAAAGGAAGAGCTGTTTCTTCCGCATACGCACATATCCACAATACGGTAAATACAACCCCGAATAACGGAAAGCACTTGTGCAACCCCTAAGATTGCAGCTTTATTTTAACGAAAAGTACAACTATTGAAATACACCCACCCTTGGACTGCGAATAATTGATTGATTGATGACGTATTAGTTTGGTATTAACATAACTTTCAACCATTTTTCCTTAATATCTCTCAGGTGGACAGCTCGCCATGTGTTTTGGAAATTTTGGATACAGCGGGCACAGAGCAATTCGCATCCATGAGAGATCTCTATATCAAAAATGGTCATGGTTTTATTGTAATGTATTCACTTACGAACCATCAAACATTTCAGGTATGAACGCATTTTGCCACACCGGCAGTTACTTTTGGAATAAACAATTTTTACACTTGGTAAAATCTATAATTTGTATATATATTTCACAGGATATTTCTAGTATGAAAAATGTGATCACTCGTGTTAAAGGAAGTCAGCCGGCACCAATCCTACTAGTCGCGAACAAATTCGATTTAGATTGCCAAAGAGAGGTATCCACCGCAGAAGGTAAGCATACTCAACTCAACAACAAGCATCTGGTATTCGTAAGCCTTAACTAACGTTTAACGTTTTCAATTAAAAGGTAATGCCTTGGCACAACTGTGGGACTGTCCATTTATTGAAGCATCTGCAAAGGATCGGATAAACGTTAACGAAGTATTCGCCACCATCGTTCGAGAGATGAATTTGACGCAAGAGAATCGGCAAAAAAAAAATTACTGTTGTTGTACGCTTTTATAGAAATTTTGTAAAATTGTAAGATTATTATAGTTAAAAAATAAAATTACTAATATTTAATAGATAACGAACAAGTCATGGAGGTGTTGTCACTGTCTAAAATATCTGGTTACTTAATATTGAGTTATTACCTATTCTTTTGAACGATATGGAATCGTGATTCATTAAAGAGAGCCGAGGGAATAGATCATCTCTGGATTTAAAAATACAAAAATTCAAAACTGAAATATGAATTATGAGGTCTTAACCTAATCAAATGGGCAACAGTTGCCTAGGTATGATGGGGAATTATCTTTATCAAGAATATAAAATCAAGGGGATGCATTCAATCTTAGGCCCATTTAGATAGGTCTTTATTAATTATATTTTCCAGGGAAATCAGTAATGATTGAAATTGAGTAATATAAAATTTAATGATAATTGTACATTAAATTAATGTATCGCTATTTATCTTCCTTGAGCTTGAACAACAGAAATGTACTGAAAAACTAGTACAATGCTTTCCTTTGTTCAGTCAGCGCTGTTTCTCCTTTATGATTAGCTTGTTTTCCAAACAGATTTAACAGTTTAAATCTGTTTTTTCTTTTGGTCGTAACTTGTAAAAATCACAAGATGCGATGAGTCATTGCTTGTGGTGACCACACCTTTAGTCCACAGCAAATCTCTCGCCCAAATTAATTAAGAGCCGAAAGTGGGCTATATAATTAGTTCGCTGCTTAAGGGGGGATATACATGTAAGCGGTCAAAATTTGGCCATTTTTCGTGAATTTTTTTTTATAAGAAATAGTCAAGCAATCGTCGTGAAACTTTGGATATAGTTAAAAGTAGAATCAGAGATGATAAAAAAAATTAGTAATAAACAATATTTTACAAAATTGCGGACTTATGGAACATATGCCGTAGCGCCTCGAGCTTTGAGTTGGCGTGCTATGGACACGATAGAGCTCGTAATTCCTGTCCGAAATCCGTAAACTAAATTTTTTTGTATTCATTACACCTTTATCTTCTATTTGAACCTAAAAAAACAAAAAGAAATCAAGACAAAAAAAATAAATTTTGATTTGAAGGAAAGATGTCATTTTCAGGTGATCAGTTTTCACTTCCCACCCTCTTAAAAAATAGTAATACTCAGTTTTATAACAACCATGTAGGTTCAAATAGAAGATAATTTCATGCTGATCATAATAATTTTTGATTCACTCCGATATGTTACACAGTTTTTTGTGAATCGTGTCCAGAGCATAGGTAGAAATGCAAAAATTAGAAGCTGAGAAAAAGACGTTTAAAGTTTTTGATGAGCCCACGTTAACACTTGTGAACCTTGCGTGTATACTTGATTTGAGGCACTTAAAGTTGGAATTCGATAATGAAACTTACACACTATATTCTTTAAATAATAAACTATTTTTTAAACCAAAAAAAAAAATTTACCAAAAAAATGTTGGTTTACATGTATATCCCCCCTTAAAGGCTTTGCCCGAAGAATAATCCCACAACACAAAATGCAATAAGATGTTTTAGAAAGAAATACTATAAAATTTGAAAAATATTTAATTTAGAATAATACAAAATATAAAACTTTTAGGTCTAATACAGATTGTATACATTTCAATTAATTAATTTTATACCATTCCAAATCGTCAGGTTTATGGGAAGACGGCGGATTCACAATGGTCTGTGCGTCGTTGAACAAATTACTGCAAATATTATCCTCAATCTGTGAAATATAACAAAAAATCGAATCAGTTTTGGAATTCGTATGCGTTGAGACGAAAACGAAAATGAAATTCTCACCTGAAGGGAAGACACTAAGTTATCTGGGCAGTCGAGCACGCTAAGCCCAGATTCTGCAAAGATATATAGAAGGAAGAGATGTGTTAGCAAATGTTTAGGACTTGGTCAGCCTCCGTTATCTCAAGATCAGTACTGAGTAGAGTGAAAGCAGAGAGATGCCAAGGGAATTACGTGATCACTGCCCCGCCCACTGTGTGTGCTTGTTCAAGTGTTATCTAGGCGATATCTCTCTATAGATAAACCAGAGGGTCTCGCTTGTCTAGCGCTGCTTACGCTAGTTTTTGGTGTTTGTGTATTTGGAACGAGGAGACTTACGCATTCTGGGATCATTCCATGAAGTCGTTCGATCAATGTGATTTATAAAGTAAATATCTCCGGACTCGGTAACTGCCTGCTCCCAACCATCCGGCAGTGGACCTGGACCCATATTGTTAGCAATGGTCGATGTGGTAGTTTGTTTTGTTGTTTGCAAAACATCTATCGAACAAAAATAATCATAATTACAAAACCAAAGTAAATAAAGACAAATTAAAAAGTAGGTCTATAAAACGACAGTTGCTGGCAGTTTAAAAGCGGATTGTAACGGAGAGAGAACATCATGCAACACACTTAAAACTTCAATTTCAATATTTAGACTTGAATTCCCCATTGCCAAAAGTGAGATATCTCACGAGACTTCTGAATAACATCCCTAAAAAATGTAATATTAGTCCGCAGAACCTTGATTTTCAGAGGCTTTTCCATGCGTTATATTAATTGTGTTATAACCTCTTACAACCTTTTTTGTATCCCTACCTATAGCCCAGAGCACAAGATTAGTTCAAGATGGGTGTATTCAAATGGGTTAAGAGTTTAAGGAAGCACCGCACGAACTTGTACATATATATCTATTAAGGATATGAGAAATATCATAAGGTACCTACCATTTTGCTTTATTCGCTCGGCCATTAAGCTTTGCTGCTGTTGGCGAAATTGAATTCTGGGATCCTCCCACTGCGTCGATTTTGTAGTATGACTGAAAGTAAAAAGAAGTCGTTAGAGTTGTAGTTGACCTTAAATAAGCTTATGAATTATAAGTAATATATATAAAATCTAAGTTTTTTTTTTTAGTTATATATAACTAATCTACCTAAACAATGCCACTTGTTTATTCTTAAAATTCCAAACTGTATCTAGACTAGACAAAGTCTTTGTCTTGGCTTCCAAGTCTTTTGCGTGTCAGTTTATTTTTATTTTCCCATGCAAGAATTTGTATCTAGATACAATTATTTCAAGTACTTACGCATAATAACTAAAAAATTACTAATTACTAATAAAAAATAATGTATATATCTAGAGGATTGTATGTTTAATGGTGACTTATGTGAAAAGATACTCACTTCAAGTAGTAGATCTGGCCATCGTTGGTCTTGGCCTGCTCCCATCCTGGTGGCAAGGCGCCCAGTTGCCGCTGCAACTGAATAGGGCTTACCACATCGTAGGAGCGCTGCTTCTTGTGCACCGTCTGCGTGGACATGGGCATGTCCTGCGACATGCACGAATTCATGGCATCGAGCTCAATGGAGCTGGGAGCCGTTGCGCCAGAGCTGGTGAACTCGGCGGCACTATTCTCGGGGAAAGTGGGCCCAGCTGGCTGCTGGCTTGCTCCTGGATTGGCCTCGCTCCTGGCGCGCACATTGTAGTTCTGCTGCAGCGAGGCGGGGCTGCTGCGGGCGCGGAAGTGATGTATCGCCAGGCGGCTCTGTTGTGGGGATGGCTGTTGGATCTGTGAGATGGCGGATATGGGCGGCTGCCCGTCAACGGGCTGTGCCGCCTTGATGCTGCTAATATTGCTGATGTTCGACTGCGAGCCAGCATCGTAGGTGGAGTCAGCGCTGTTTGCGCGCGAGTGCGAAGGGGCCGGGGGCGTAAAGAAGGAGTTGGGTAGCTTCCGCATGCGGAAGGGGAGCTGGAGGGGGCGCTTGGCATCTCCGGGGTTCAGCACACTGTCGAACAGCGCCTGCAGATTATCGTCCGTGTCCTGGTTGACGCGCACCACCAGATTGTTGGGTTTGATGGGCGACAGCATGTCCTCGTCATCGATCTCCTTCTCGATCAGGTTGTTTGTATTGCTTGTCGACATCGTCTCGTCGCTTCGTTAACATAAAAGAAGGCACTTAGTGTATACAAATGTTACTACATAGAATTATCTTATCGGGCACGTAGGCGTATATATATGTTCGGCCATATACATATCACTCCATCTTGTTGGGGCGAAACTATTACATTAAGGTGTTAAAATTAAACTTCGTTGCAATAAATAATAGTAATAATAATAATTCAACAGAACTGCCAACATAAAACAAACACTCGCGAGGACCACCATCCACCACGCTTTGTCAACACTTGTTCATTCGATAGGTTATCGGTTATCGGTTTCGTGGCTACTTCTGTAAAATGTAGTACTCAGGCAGGAAAAGTTTTATTTTTTCTCAGTAAAACAAATTTGAATAATTCCTTGCTTTTTAACTAAAAATTGAATTAATATTTTATTTTTAGTTTTCTATTTTATTTATTTATTTTACTTAAAGCCAATGATTAAGTTTGATTTTTTTTTATAATGCATTAAATAAATTTTTTTAGTGGTTTATTTCAACGTTTTATCTGCAGTCACACTGGCTGAAACAGTAACAGGATATTTCAAAATAAAACAATAGATTTAAGACAACAATTTAACATATATTTAAAAAATGTTGTGCCCCGTTACCAAACTAGCTTCGTATCGATATTTATTTCAAAACAAAATCATCGATATTAATTTGCAGTCGAAAAACCGATGCGTCGTTCGCGAAATCGATGTGATTCCAGCTCTAGCGATTGGCACGACACAATTCAGAAGCATTTCGCAAATAATTAAAGTCCAAATGAATCAAATGTAAAATGATCAGCGCGATATTAAACATATTCTGGATTCCCATTGGGGGATTCCTCTCATTTTTGATATTTATTTCCGCCATCAACAAATCCATCGGCGTCCGCAAGGCGTATGTGAACCTGCTCCTAAGGATATTCGAGGTAAATAATGTTTTCTTGCGGTCAATGACTAAATCCAGTTCCATTCGCTCCGTTTTCCAACTTTAGCTCCATTTCACAAGAGGCATAGTGTCTAGTAGTAAGCTATTCCAAAGTCCATAAATATAGTCAGCTTTGGAATAGACAAGCACACGGCGTCTCGTTCTCGTACGCATGCACAGGAATACAAACATATGAACAAAAGTGTTGTTTTCCAGCACCTTTCTAATATTTAAACAGTTTTTGAATAATCAGCGAAATCGGAAATGGTTTGTAATTGGTCCCCCATGCGCATATAACACTTTACAGGCTCGTAAAGCGCCAGTCATTACCTCGCCTGATTATGGTTATGATAGCTCGTATCTGTAGATAATCCCGCCAACAACAAACTACATAATAACTAATCAAGAACTATGTTTTCGATTCCAGTACGGTCGAGTTAGTATAGAGACAGCATCCAAAGAAAATCAACAATATTCCGTAAATAATTGCAAGACTGACGACAAACAGGGAGTGCAGCTGGTGGACGACGCCGATTCCAAGGAAGTTATCACGAACGGAGCTACTTTAATAACCAGAGATGCAGTGCTGCTGCCTCAACCTCAGGAACCCCTCCCCGAGAAGCCAGTCTCATCCAAGAAGGTAAGCAGAAAGGCAACATTTATTGTCTTGTATAAACAATCAGTCACTGGAACAATGTGTCTTGCAGGATGAAATCAACTTTGATTTTGAGAAATGTCTGGACTATGTCAAGTCGGGCGTAGAAGCCATTATTGAGGACGATGTGACGTCCCGCTTCGAGGCAGAGGAGCTGAAGAGCTGGAATATGCTCACGCGGACCAACAGACACCACGAGTTCATTTCCTGGAAAATAACTCTCATCTGGATGGTTGGCTTCTTCATTCGTTACGTATTTCTAATGCCGCTTCGAGTATTAGTTTGCTTCGTTGGTGTAAGTATTATCCTTTGACTTTAAGGGGGCTTTCCTCAACAACACCTGACTTGTCCCGACTTCCCTCTTGCCTGCAAATAATTGCCGCTAAGGAATACTCATCAATATTTTATTCGCATTCCAAAATTGACAATTATTGCCATGCAAGGGAATCGGAGACGATACACTTCTTTGAATGAAAAGAAAATGACCAAACGGACGAAAACTGACTGAACGATATATGTATACATATTCACAAGGACCGGGAATGAAGGGGGTTTCAGCTGTTAGATAGCTTCTTTAAAATTAACAGGTATATTCTTTGACTTATCAGGCAGAACCTATAGGACACGGATTCGTCGCGTTTTATCTCTGTGTTTGCTTGTACTAACTATTACTCTGAGTAAATACAACACAAAGTGTCGGCCTTGTAAAAACAATTCTGTTGATTAGTTATTTATCATCTTTATTAACCAATGTCTAAGCATTAACTTGTTTTTTGTGTTTAGCAAACTTTTTCCTAATATGAGCCACAAATAGATTTTTGTTTTAGATACATTTTTTAATTTAAGGGAGAGATATAAGAAGAAATTTCATTTCCTTTAATGTTTTGGTTCAATTCTAGCTTTACTTTTAACTCAGATTAGTCTTTATGTTATGTTGTCCTTCTTGAATAATATTATTATTTCGCTAATAAATATAATTTGATTCCTAGGTTTTATTTGCAGTTTTTTCAAACTCCATTGTGGCTTTGTTACCTTTTCGAGTTGTACGGCTTTCTTTAGCAAGCTTATCGTTTAAAATCACCTTCCGCCTTATTTCAAGTTCCCTGTCATCTCTTATAAAGTTCCACAATAAGCAATATAAGCCCACAATTTCTGGGTTCTGTGTAGCGAACCATACCTCTCCCTTGGACGTGGCGATATTATCGACCGATTGTACCTATTCTTTGGTGAGAAAGAAGAAATTTTTACCTAAATCTCGTCATTTAAAACTTGGTTTCATTTGAAAATTTCAAAAGTTCATGCATGCAACATTTCGGAAACGCATCTATTTGTGTGTCGTACTTATATAACTAAAAGCAACTAATACTCGAGCTTTAGTCTCAGATTGTCTGTCATATGCTTCCTTCCAGAAGCAATATAAAGCGTTGGTAACTGCAGAAATATATGTATTATTCAACGTATTTTATTAGTTCTCATTCGACCGACCGACCGTTTGATGTTATCAAAAGGTTTCTAATGCATATGCCATAGCCGATAGCCATTATCTTTGTATACATGGAGTTTAGACCCGACGTATAATAACATACCTATAAGCATCGCTCCGATAACTTTCGGTCAACCTTGCTAACATAACTTGATAAGTCTGCGAACTGTTCAACAGTTAAGGGAATCGAATTGAATCGCGTTCGAAAGCATGCATGAATTTAATACAAGGTGCAGTTTTAAGTGTGGTAAAATCAATCTATGTTGCAATTGGCTTTTGTCATTGTCCCCCGGCTAAATGTGTTTGTCCGTAATGTCTAAGATTTTGGGCCAATTTGTTAATTTCTTCGTCGCCAAGAAAACCCCGGAATCAGGTAAGATAAGCCATGTGAATGAAATTAATTTATTAGTTTATTTGCTTTTCTTATGACGCTCGCCCCTTGTACTATTTTCAGTATTACTTCTGTCGATTAGTTTCAGCTGTTTCTGGTGGTTTGGGTCGGTGGGTGGGCTCGTCAAGGGTAATATTTCGATTGAAGTGTTGACCTTTAGATTGTACACCGTTGATAAACGATAAACACTTACTTTGAAGAGGGCTTGATTCTAGGCTTAAGATATTTGCATTTTCACGTCACTCTATTTACAGAATATTCAATGATTGCACAAACTTACGTAGGTGTAGGTACATTTAAAAATATCTGTAAAATGTGAGTTAAAATTTGAAAAACAAGTCAAAGTAACGATATTACGTTCACTCCACAAGGATTCAAATCCCTCTACACGTTTTTGGACCAGCTTTCTATATGAACTTAATTGAAGAATACCCTCAAATATGTACCCATTTCCGTTTTTTGTGCAATCTTAGGTAGTGTGGTTAACTATTTGCACGGCGGCCGTGGGCTATCTGAAGGATGGGCCCTGCAAGCGCAAACTTGTCAATCAGGTACTTGGCATTTGTTTCGGCGTCTTGTCCAGTGCCATATCGGCGGTTATAACTTACCATAATGAGGAAAATCGCCCGTCATCTGGTATTTGTGTCGCGAATCATACCAGCCCAATCGATGTGCTGGTCTTGATGTGCGATTCTACTTATTCGCTGGTAAGGCAATTTTAGAACCTAAAAAACAACACTAAACACTTGTATGGAAATACTTACTCACTCTTTGTTTTTAATATCCGATATTATTTTCGTAGTCTCACTTAGTAAAAATTAAAGTGTCAGGGGTGCCATAGAAATATTCGTAGATTTAAAATCATATGAAATGGTGGTTTAGGATTAAAATGTAAAATAATTAAATACACCATCTCACATGAAGATTAAATTCGCTGTGTAAATTCTGTGCCATCCCTGTGGATGTAAATTGATTGGTAAAAACAAATGAGCTAAGCTTTGCAGTATCCCTGATACTGATCTTATTTAGGATGTGGATTATAAATTGACCACCAAGTTTACTTTCCAGCTTTCAATAAATATTAGATTCGAGAGCACACTTTTGGGAGTGTAATTGTAATAAAATAATTGGTTAGGTTCTGCAGAAACTAAGCAATCTTGAGAGCCCCAAAACAAAGCAGCTGCTCGAATCGAAAATTGGCTTTTTTCCCCCCTAAGTGCACGTGTATGTAGGTACTAACCCGAATTTAAGCTTGCTTTTTGGTGATGGTTTCATGTCGTTGGCGTTTGATTTGTAGCTTTTCGTGTTATGTGCTTGCTGTTGTTGTTGTTGGTCTTTGATCTCTTTAAACGAGCTTGCGTCGATTTTATAGATTGGCCAACGCCATGGCGGTTTCCTGGGCGTCCTGCAAAGAGCTCTGGCCCGAGCATCACCTCACATCTGGTTCGAGCGTGGCGAGGCCAAGGATCGGCACTTGGTTGCCGAGCGGCTCAAGCAGCACGTTTCGGACCCAAACAATCCACCGATCCTCATCTTCCCGGAGGGGACATGCATCAACAACACATCTGTTATGCAGTTCAAAAAGGGCAGCTTTGAAGTTGGCGGTGTCATCTATCCGGTGGCCATAAAGTGGGTACCCAAAAGGGCTTCAAAAAGAAGCAGCAATATTAACGCGCTAAATCCCTGCTTTGCAGATACGATCCCAGATTCGGTGACGCCTTCTGGAACAGTGCCAAGTACTCGATGATGCAGTACCTCTACATGATGATGACCTCGTGGGCCATCGTGTGCGATGTGTGGTATTTACCTCCGATGTACCGGCAGGATGGGGAGTCTGCTATCGACTTTGCGAACCGCGTAAAGAGTGTCATCGCCAAGCAGGGCGGTCTGATTGATCTGGTCTGGGATGGTCAGTTGAAGCGAATGAAACCAAAGAAGGAGTGGAAGGAGATCCAACAGGTCGAGTTTGCCAATCGGTTAAAGTCCGATTCGACCTAAGTAAGCAGCTGCCACAGTGACGACTGTGGGTGTGTACATTATTTTGATAATTTGTATTGCAGCGAGTGTAAGTTGTATAAATTACGATTAACTATTGGATGGTTTAATAAAAGATGAAGTCAAGTGTACAATTATAATATTATTTGTATCTTAATTAATTTATCAACCCACTATTTTGTACAAAATAAATGATATCTGATAAAAGCCACGTGATACTATCGCCTCAGCATCATTTCGACTTGATGAGTTGCAAATTCATTTCTTTGTTATGCTAAAATGACAAAAATGGGCCAACGGAGTGGCTTTCGAAGGTGAAACGGCGACGAGAGATGGGGTCAGTGACCTTATAAAGTTGCATTATAATCAAGATACTATTTTAACCCAAGGAAAATGATCTCTAAGCCATTTTTAGTGCGCCTCCTCATAATTATCCGTTTTTCGGTTATTTATATACTAAATGACTCACTGTGTGTGTCTGCGCAGCATTTCTATTTTATAATAATTGCCGATTCTCGAATGGTAATTAAAATATACTTCCGCGTTTTCGGTAGTGTACAAAAATCCCCATATTTGCTTTTAACTAACCCTGAACTGTCACCAAACTAAATACATTGTACATATGTATGTATCTACATAATGGTATCGGTATCGACGAACTTTCGGGCCAAAAAACATTCATCAACAATGCGGGCGGCAAGTTATTTTGTTAAAAAAAAGCAAAGAGTCAATAGGTCTGGCCTTCATAAATTGTTAGGCTCATTGCCAATCGCAAGTGAGCGATTTACAATTAACAAATACCCAAGATACTCGTTTATTTATAGATATGTTTATACATGGGCATCGCATCCGAGATGATGAAAAGATCGTTCATTTCCATATGCATATTCATGCGGCTTCTAATGAAACACTTGTGGCTATATTTCCATGGATGTACGAAAACTGGAGCGTTTCTTTTTCGAATATGCAAATACATCTATACAGATTCGATTTGAAATATGCAGCTGTATTTCTTACACAGATCAGCAGGGTGTTCAATATGACTATATCGTGTGCGTAACGTATTTATTTATGGATCTGGGTTGGCCAGTTATGAGTTATTTTCGTATTTCTAAGACTAAAATAAGGCCATGAAGGTACTTTGATACATCTCGAATGTGTGTGCCTATATTTTTAGACTTAATACATGCACACCTACATACATACATACATATTTACATCTGAGCGGGGGCAATGGTGTGCGTGTCGATGGCTAATAAATTAATTGTTGCGTAAAATCGGTTCGATACGTGTGTAATGTAATTACATACGAGCATGGGATGTAAGTGAAATAACGGTACTAAACCCAGTCAGAACAATGTTTTCTTTTTTGGCTGTGCTTTTTTGCTTTTTTTTGTTCGATTTTGCACACGCCCACTTGCTTGCATGCATTACACAGATACATACATAGTTACATACATACATACCCACTGCAGAAACCAGTATTTTCGCACGGAGAACTGAGAATAGGGGGAAACTGAAGTAACTTAACTATGCTGCTGCTTTTGTTACCATCCCAAAAATGAGACATCAATGTGGATATAGCCGAGAGTACGTACAACACACACACACTGGGGGCCGTGTGTATTGCATGATAAATAATGATATATTCAGAAAGTGCTGTTTTTATTACGCAAACTGTATTTTCTTAGTTGTGCCGTGTGCATCCACAAATATAGACTACCTGTGTACAGAATCTTTCCAGTCTAGTCCGCGGCATTTCCGACGAATAGGAACTACTTCACAAGAGTACCTCCGAGGTATATACATACAGATACATATATATAATCCCGATCCTGATTGGATTGGATACCCCGCATTGGATTTACTGCAACCGCCGGATCGCACACAGATACTAATTACAGTTTTTTGCACCCGCAGACACACGCACACACACACACATCACAAAATGCCTTTTGTTCCCGTGGAAACTCCCAAGTGCCCTGCGTGCGGAAAGTCGGTCTACGCCGCCGAGGAGCGCGTTGCCGGAGGCTACAAATTCCACAAGACTTGCTTCAAGTGCAGTAAGTGATCGAAATGCCCCCACTCCCACTCTGGATAATACTCAGCAATGCCCCTCTAATCCTTCACTCCCTCCTCCCCCGCCAGGCATGTGCAACAAGGCTCTGGACTCGACAAACTGCACGGAGCACGAGAAGGAGCTGTTCTGCAAAAACTGCCACGGCCGCAAGTACGGTCCCAAGGGCTACGGTTTCGGTGGTGGTGCCGGTTGCCTGTCCATGGACTCCGGTGCCCATCTGAACAGAGAGTAAGGACTAAATTGGTTAATGTGTCTTTTTGTATATGAAATGTGTAAAATTCCTTGAAATTAAATGTGTAGTTTTGCTTTCTATTAGAACCTCTGTCTCTGTTTTTTGTATGTCTCAAATGTCCAGTTGGATGCACTGCATCCTAGACCCTAATTAAAAGCCATTTCTTTTTTACTCAATGTGATTATTTGTTTGGGAAACGTCACTATCATCACCACAACCACCAGGGGTATCTAGTTTCTACAGCTGGAAAAATTCCTAAAAAATACAAATATATATGATTGTTTTATTTATGTCTAAATACACACACATATGTAAAATAATTTTTGTATTTTTGTTTACAACACCCACAACAACATAGTACACACTACATACAGACTGTAAATTAATAAAATAAAATGTATTTGTAAGCTTATTCATGTTTTATTTATAGTCCCCTTTCCTTCTATCTCCTCTGGTCGCTGTCTACATAATCCGTAGAATTCCCCCTTTTCTGTTTTTCTGTTCTCTGTGAAGCATATTCTTCTGTTTTGTGTCTTCGGTGACTAAGACACTTGTCTTCGGGTCGAGACGTGTGATCCCCTAATGACTGTCCATTTAAAGAACTGTAATTGAGGGAAGCATCTGTGATCTTTTTAGATTTGTTCCGCCGAAAATACCACCGAAGGCGCCCGATGGCTTGGGATGTCCTAGGTGCGGCATATATGTTTATGCCGCCGAGCAAATGCTGGCGCGAGGAAAGGTATTATTAGGTATTATATAGACTCACCAATTCGGGGGCTTACATCCACTCTATCTCAGGGCTACCATCGAAGGTGCTTCAAGTGCGTGCAGTGCAACAAGACCTTGGACTCGACACTTCACTGTGATGGTCCCGACAAGGACATTTACTGCAGAGGTACCATGATCTCAACTGAAATCGTGGGATCCTAAAATATTATCTTTCCAGGTTGTTATGCCCAGAAGTTTGGTGCCAGAGGTTATGGCCACATCGGTATTTCGTCCATGGGTCTAATGTCCGATATTAGGGATTGCGAATGGCAAAGGTGGGATCGGGATAAGATTTCCAGAAGCACACATTTAGGATTATACCTGTGATATTTTCAGCGAAATGGCCCCGAAGACGGCTGCCATCAATGTGGAGCAAATTCAAGCGCCGATCGGCGAAGGATGCCCCCGTTGTGGTGGTGTCGTCTTCGCCGCGGAACAGGTGCTCTCCAAGGGCAGACCCTGGCACAGGAAGTGCTTCAAGTGTCGGGATTGCACCAAGACGCTGGACTCTATTATCGCGTGCGATGGACCGGACAATGAGGTGTACTGCAAAACATGCTATGGCAAGAAGTGGGGACCTCATGGTTATGGATTCGCCTGTGGATCCAGCTTCTTGCAAACCGATGGCATTACGTGGGTGTAGTCATTGTCTCTTTCTAAGGGTTGGTTTCCATTAAAGGGTTTCCTCGTCTTTTAGTGAAGAAGACATTGGATCCCAGCGTCCTTTTGTATGCCCGGATACCACATCGATCAAGGCCCCTGATGGCGAGGGCTGTCCACGATGTGGCGGCGCCGTCTTTGCTGCCGAACTGCAGCTGTCCAAGGGAAAAATGTGGCACAGGAAGTGCTTCAACTGTGCCAGGTGCCATAGACCCCTGGACTCGGTGCTCGCCTGCGACGGACCGGATGACAATATCTATTGCAAGCTCTGTTATGCAAAGCTCTACGGCCCCAAGGGATTTGGTTATGGACACACCCCCACTCTGGTGTCCACCAACTATGACTACACGCCCAGCTGGTAAGTAAAAGTTTTGAAATAATCCGATAAGTTAGATAACTCCAGGGTCTAGTTGAGTTACTTTCAAAGCTTGTTATATAAACTGAAGTAAACTTCGTGGTCCTATATCTAAGTTCTATATCTAGATATATGTGTGAAAAGTGCTTCCTTTTTATACCCTTGCAGGGTATTATAATTTCAGTCAGAAGTTTGCAACGCAGTGAAGGAGACGTTTCCGACCCTATAAACCATATGTATTCTTGCTCTGCATTAATATGCGAATCTTTCTAGATATGTCCGGAAGAAATCGATTTTTTGGCCATTTTTGCAAAATTTTATAAGGGGTTACATCATTAAAATGTTTGATTTTGATAAAAAATTGAATATTCAAAATTTTAAAATGAAGTATGCAGATTTATTAACTGTAGAAAATCTTGCACAGAACAGTTTTCCGATTTAAAATTAATGCTCTTTTGGCCGAGTTATGTTATTTTTAATTTTAAAAAAATCAATAAGTTTTTTGATATAAAAAATCAGATTTTATAATACAAAATAATATTTTTCCAAGTCAAGGAATCATTTTCGACCCCATAAACCATATATATTCTTGATCAGCATTAACATGCGAATCTTTCTAGACATCCCGTAAGAAATCGATTTTTTGGCCATTTTTGCAAAATTTTATAAGGGGTTACATCATTAAAATTTTTGATTTTGATAAAAAATTGAATTTTCAAAATTTTTAAATGAAGTATGCAGATTTATTAACTGTAGAAAATCTAGCACAGAACAGTTTTCCGATTTAAAATTAATGCTCTTTTGGCCGAGTTATGATATTTTTAATTTAAAAAAAAATCAAGAAGTTTTTTAATATAAAAAATCAGATTTTATAACACAAAATAATATTTTTCCAAGTCAAGGAATCATTTTCGACCCCATAAACCATATATATTCTTGATCAGCATTAACATGCGAATCTTTCTAGACATCCCGTAAGAAATCGATTTTTTTGGCCATTTTTGCAAAATTATATAAGGGGTTACATCATTAAAATTAGCAAAAATGGCCAAAAATTTTGATTTCTTACAATTTTAAATTTGGTATGCAGTTTTTTTAAATTAATAAAAACTAACACAAAACTGCTTTCCGAATCGAAATTAATGCATTTTTGGCTTAGTTATGATATATTTTAATTGTTACCTGCGAGGGTATACAAAATTTGACTGGCCAAAGTTAGCTTTCTTTCTTGTTAAGAACGAATTTCTAAATGTATGGATGAAAAGTGGCTTCTTTAAGTCGATTTTAGGTAACAATTTTTAAGAGTGTAGATAATCAAAGATCAGAAACATGAGTGTTCTGTCGTGCAATATCCTCCTTACGGGGTTTCAAACATTTGTTAGGATCATATCTCTAACAAAATCTATAATCTCTCAATCTTTCAGCTGGGGATCCATCGATCGTAATGGCCAAAAGTCAGAGAACGGATGTCCCCGTTGTGGTTTTATGGTTTTTGCGGCCGAGCAGATGAAGAGCAAAAATAATGTCTGGCACAAGCTGTGCTTTTACTGCTCGGAGTGCCGAAGGTATTTGGACTCGACGAACTTGAACGATGGACCCGACGGCAACATATATTGTCGATCCTGCTACGGAAAATTCTACGGACCCAAAGGCGTGGGCTATGGAATCGGAGCTGGCACACTGACAATGGCTTAAACTTACGACCAAAAAAGAGTGTTTAAGGGCTGTTCCCGGGTGTACAATAAGCTCCAAAGTGTATATCAGGTGCATCGAGTCCTTAAACGCCCACATTTTTGAGGTTGACGACCAGGCGTAGTATTGCATTTCAACAAATAATGGTTTAACATAGCTCCAAATGACATTTAATTCAAAAACCTTGAAAACTTAAGAATAGTGGCGAGTGACTCTGTGGTGATTAGTATGATAATTGTTCATATCTCGAAATTAAGCAACGAACCGACGTTCTCAGCTCGGACTGAAACTTTATGCTTTGAACTGCGAAAACGAAATGACTTTATTCGAAAACTGTATGTATGGCGGTTGTAATATAACAAGATTTATATCCTATAAGTTACGAAACAACGACTAAAAAACGATCAACTATAATCTCTTTGATTTATTGGTTCCTTTTTTGTTTGTAGGTATTTATTTATATATGTAACGGTAGGACAGATTATTGACAGAGGGTCTAAGCAGGGCTCCTTTCTATTCAAAATATATTAACGATTATGGAGAGAGTACATAATATTGGAATGGTCGTTACGATCACCAGCGAGCCTCCCGACATTGTGGAATTGCAGCAGTCGGCGGAGTAGTACAGTATCTTGGGATACAGCGTTTTCCAGAAGTGAATCCTCTGATTGTTGAGCAAGTTGTCCGTGTTGAAGGCCTCGTCGATCAGGAGCACGGAGTCATTGTTCGGGGTCACGGCATTCCACTTGATGTACACGTTGGACTTTGTGGGATTCGATGTCTTGGCAAAGTTTGCCCACAGGGTCATAATTATGTCCGAATTTCGCTTATCCGACGACTTCCAATCGACCATATTGGTCATATACGGATTTCCCCAGACAAACACCTGATCGAAATACTTGGGCACGCTTATCCAACTGGGCAGATCCTGGAGCACCGACCTCGGCCGCATCTTGAAGAGGTAACTATAGACGGTGCTGTAATTGCTTATCATGTCGGCGAAGGATTGCATCGGCGTTATGTAGAACTTTTCGGTGTGCGCACTTATTATGTGCTTGTTGGCCTTCTTTACGTCCTGGTCCGACTCATTGGCGTACATGAAGTTTATGGCGTCCGTGATGAGCTCGTAGTTGGAACACCACTCATAGTTCCTCACCAGCTTGTGCATATCGGTCACGGCTATGTCGCTAAAGAAGCCCTCCGTATCTGCTGCACTTATCTCAGTGTCCAGGTTATCCTTGAAGAGGGTCAGCACCTCCTCCATGTCGGTCACCCCGATGATGACAGGCACCTTGTGGTAGCTGCCCTTCTTGAACAGGATCTCGGGCTGATTCTCGATGAACGGATACGAGGTGTTACTCAGGCCAAAGTCCACCACTGGACCCCAGCTCACCGAAGGCAGGTTCTCCGACAGCCGCTTGGCGTCCACCCTCTTCAGGCACTGCATGAACATCGATGTCGGTCTACGGGGGCAGCCGAACACGCTTGAAACCTGGTCCAACGATCCCTCATACTCGTATGGCATTTTGACCGCGTTCAGAGGATTACCCGACATAATGATGGCCTTGTGGAAGCCACCCTTCGACCACTCGCCCGAGGTCATGTGCAGCGCCACGCTAGTGGCACCCGCATCGTGACCCATCAGCGTAATCCGATTGGAGTCTCCGCCGAACAAGTTGATGTTCTTCTTGACCCAATACAGGGCTGCCGACTGATCCATCAGGCCATAGTTCCCCTGGGCCTCGCCGTCGTCGGTTGTAAAAAAGCCGAATATGTTAAGGCGATACGAAAAGGTGACAACAATAACTTTCTGCTTGAACACCAACTGGAAGGGGTTCACATCGGCGGGGCTGCCAGTGGAAAAGTCACCGGAATGGACCCACACAACGACGGCATATCCATTAATTTCTGGCAATCCTGAAAGGAAAAAGGGAATTACGAAATTCAATAATTGGAAATGAATAATTACAAATCTCTATGGAAAGTGAAACTCTTAAGAATATTCAAAATTATAATTTTTCATTTATTTTTCTTAATAACTTAATTGCTAAAATGATTTTTTCTACTCACCATCAGGTACAAAAACGTTCAAATACAAACAATTCTCCTCGTACTTCCTTCCACCGTCATCCGAATTCGTTTCGGAGGATATTATTTTCAGGATTTGCTCCGTCTCTCTGCCTACGGAGGGCATAGGATTTTGCCAACAGTCCGGAGCGAACGAGGTTGCGTTGAAAATCCCCTTCCACGGTGTTAGTTCGATATCCGGAGGTTGAAATCTTCTGGCATGTGCGTACCGAATGCCCAGATAAGCTTTAACATTTTGCGTTCGAAACATTTTCAAATAGGTACCGGAAATAACGCCGTTTCCGGGTATATGTATAAATGGCGCGTCCACACATTGCACATATATAAAGCCATAACTACTGACTAGGTGAAAAAATATAGCTAAATTAGCTAGGAAGTCCCTTCTTTTGCACTTCATGGCTCGTCCGATTCCTTCACATCTTTCTGCGTTTTGAACTAAGGCGACACACTGTTCGCAATCTTGCAAGGCACGCGAGGCTCCTGGTTGCCATGGCGAAAATACACAAAAAATATTGTTGCTAGGATTTTGTAACTATGGCACTTATCCATCTCTCCTTTCGCGACGGGGCTTGTTTTTATTTATTTAGCCTACGTCACCCATCGGAATGCTGTTAACCCATAGGTGGCCCCTGGCAAATATATCATGTTCATATTTATTTTTTAATTAAACAACAAATAATATTATAAATTAAATCAGTAATAAATGAATGAACCTATGAAAAGGATTGGTTTTCTTCTAAAAAGAGATCTCCTTCGCTTTGAAAAGATCTCTTTCGAGTTTTTAGCAATATTTTATATATTCTAAGTAGAAATATAGGCCAGAATTATGTACCTTTCAGTAATCCAAAGCTTAGCTGTCATTTATTTGGCTTAAATGTAAAGCTTGCCCATAAGCAATTTTAACCCGAAATTCTTTCAAATTTAGCGAAAGACCTAAACATGCCTAGCGAGCCGCAGAAGCCCGAGAAAAAGCCCCCAGTGAAGCGAGAGGCTCCGTCCGAGGAAACTTTAACCAAGGACAAATGCATGGCGGACTTTTGCCTGAAGGGTGGAAGTGGCCTGATAATTGGTGGCGTTCTTACCTTATTCTTAACGCGACCACAAACCTACCCGATGTGGCTGGGCCTGGGGTTCGGATGTGGCTTGGCCTACGACTGTTGCCAGGCGCGTTGGAATCGATCCACTTAGGCAGCAAAAAGTAATATTGAGGTCCGAGCTTTACTACCAAATGGGCTTCTATTAAATTTTTATTGAGAAAACGTTATTGTTTTGGTCAGGTTTTTGCGATACCATCAATGTACAAATGCGATAAATATGTAAATTTCCATGATTAAATCTCTTGTAAAGCGAAATCCTTGAAAAAGTGAATGAATATATCTTTGGGGGAGATTTTTAGGATGAGCTTTGAAAAATATGGCATAAATTGTTTATTGCATTTATAATAGCCAGTTTACGAGTTGCTTTTAATATTTGATTCAAGTTTAACATATTTTAAAAGCATAACCATGTATTTTTCTGCACTCAAAATCGTTTATAATTGGGACCTAATATATTACTATGACTTTAAGTTATTATTAAAAACTCTGCAGCGTTTGGCTTTACCCCAAAATTAATATATGCCAAAGCTGTGGCCTGAAATAGACGGCTTTGTGTCTCTTCAAATTTGGTTTTCATGACCAAGTATTCACCGCTAATAAATTCTTTGCATTTCTTTTTTGGTTTTAGGAGAAGAAAGGCAGAGTTATGATTGGAATGTCACGAATTAAAGTTTAGGGTTTTTTATTTTAAATAAAAACTAACGGTATATAAGCTGTTTTTAATTAATAATAATAATATTCATAATAATGGTATTAAGCTGTTTTTTATCTATTGTACTTAGTACTGTTGTCTCGATGATTTAATTTAATTAAAAATATATTTTCTATTGTAATTTTTTGTATTTTGAGACAAAATTGTTTACTATTTATGGAAAATAATCATAATTTTTAATATGCAAAACTAAGTAAGTAAACTTTATAAACAAAACAGCTTAAAAAACTCCCAACTCGAATCTCTTTTAGTAGGGTGTGCGAGTTAAAGCCAAGCCCAGCTTGGCAGGCAGAGCTGTTCAAACACGCTTACATATTCCCACGGCGTATCCGAGTGGAAAAAACAAAAGTGGCAAGCTGGTAAACTGGTTTTGGAGGCGCCGCGAGTAACCCTACTGCTTTTGGCCAACAACAATTAACGATGTTGACGTTCTCTTCGCGGCGCTGCTGCTGCGCATGTGTGCAGGCTGGCCAGGCCCCATGGTAACTCCGCTCAGAGTCACTTTATGCTTCGCCTGTGGCTCGACAGCGGACCCAGCGCTTGGACCCAAAAGATACAAAGATATATTTCTGCGCCACAGTTTCATAATTGTCCCGACCGCTGGCAGTGTGTGTTTTGATGATTTCGCTCGGAATATGTTTCAATCGAGATATTGATCAGTGCAGTGTCATATCAAATTACGACCTGATTATACAAAAAATGCATTTTTGAATGTACATGCATGTATGTATTGTGGCGAACGTAAGAAATATGAATAGTTACCATTAAAAACGGGTAAAAGTGTAAGTGATTTATGTACTTGTCCCTGTGCCCAAAGAAACTGAATTTATTATATTGCCAATCTGAGCTGTTGTGGGTTTTAAGCCTTTCTCTCTCAACTAAATATGTGTGTTTCTCAATGACCTAATGTTTCATTGTCTTCGTTGTGGGCAAGTGTGACGGTGTGCGTGTGCATTAGTCGAGTGGTTACATACAGTGGGTGAGAAAACTATTCGCGCTCGCTTTTATGCTTTTCAACTACTGCACAATGGAAAAAGTGATCTGACCAGTTCTGGCAGCCCAAGCATTTCGCACAGTCTTTGAACAATCTTTGAACTACCAAAGTGATCTAACAACAGGCAAGCTCTGGCATTCCAAAGGCGCACTACTACCAAAAGTCGTTATTACTGTCTCAATGCCACCAGTTAGCGGTTAATGAATAAACTTTGGGCCAGCAAATTGGACCGAACCAAATGTTGTAACTGATGATCGATCACAATTTGAGCCGCGGAAAGCTAAATATACATAGCTAACAGTATTGTGTACGCGTACATAACATTTTACATAAGCGGCCTACTTACATAGTTAATTCACCGAACGCTCACTTTCAAAGCCCACATGCTGCTGGCCCAGACTGATCACAACAACAAGGCAACAGCAAGTGTCGCAGCGGCCAATTAGATTTTATGGCACTGTTAATTACACCCTCGGCAATAAACTGAGAAAAGCGTAATAATTATAATGGAGTAGACTCAACAGGGATTGTGTGGCATTAATTGCACATTTTTAATACTCAAAAACGGATTTAAATGCAATTAAGATAGCTCTTGGTCCGTTTTAAATTTAAATGTATTACTCTTGATGCCTTTCAGATTTTATAAAATTTTTCTAAGCTTTTGATCTGTGCAACTAAACAAATATGTTACGCTACCTGCTAATACTCTGCGCCCTAAGAAGCGGTAAGTTGGTTTTTTGTTATATTCTTTACTTCCTAAATATTTCCCAAAATATGTCTGTCAGCTACTTGCGATACTGAGTTACTAACTCAAACTGTCTATGGATTCTTGGACTTTACAACTACTATTGGGAATACTGTTATGGTTTTCTCACCACAAAGCTCTCCAACTTTCGGTGAGTTACTTACTCTAGTTAATATTTAAGCAAGAGAAGTAAACATTCCGGTCTCTCATATCCTTCTTCTAGAACTAAAGGTTAACAAAACGCACGAAATTGTAAATATCATAGAAACTAAGCCGAAATCCATTAAAAAGGACAAGGAAAAGGGTGGCATTAAGCCAACGCCTCTGATTGTGACTCACTCGAATGTTAATCCGGAAACGGAAACGTCCCAAATAGAATCGAACAATATAAGCCTCTCGAACTCGCCTATCGAAACCCTATTGAATACCCCCGAATACGATCTGCTCTCCCGCCAACCGGAGCAGTTTGCCGAGGAAACCTATCGGGTGGTTAACTTTAAATCGAAGAACGATGCTGACCGGCAACGAGTCTATCCATCCAAAAAGGAACCCATTCACGGCTACCAAACCAGATCGAGTGAGTTCCGAAGCATTGTAACGGCCACCAAGGATACGGGTAAATTCTCAAAGGTCTCTCAGGTGCATCCCAATTCGAGCACTGAGAAAAAGAACAAGCCGCGACAGACGCGTATAAACAAGCCTGCAGGATCCTCGATTCAACCGAGTAAAACTCTGAGAGATTCTACTTTGCAAACCCAGGCGGCCAGTAAGCCACCGCGCAAGAGCCAGCAAAGCAGAGGAGGGTCAAGCACCAGGAAGTCGTCACGCCCCAAGGGAAAGAGGTAAGTCAACGTTGACGATTGTTTTTCAAGACGATCAAAGTAATAGTTTCGGAGATAAAGCCCTTAGAATTGGCATATATTTAAAAACTCTTCCTTTCATTTATATTTTCAGGAGGAACAAGCACACACAAAGTTCCAAGTTGGTAATAACTCCATCAGTAACAGAAACAACTACCTCTCGTCCCTCATTTCGGACGAAAGCCAATGCTGTACAGGATGAACCAGTATCGATTGTGAGCCCAAACTCATTTAAGCTAAATCGGCGCCCAGGTCGGTGGCAATACAAGTCCTCGCCAAAGCCCAAAGTTAACATTAGGAAGAACGCTAGCCCAAATGTTCCGAGCCCCCTTCAAAATTATACAGCGGCGTCGTCGTCCCTTGATGATATTCCTCTGGAAATCATTACTAATCAGGCTCTAAATAATGGTAGGGATTTGGAGGCATCTGGCTCGCAAAACGGACCTGTTGCGAATAACAATAACGATGATCCTAACTCGAAATACTTTGTACAAACATTGAATGTGGAAATTTCGACACCACAACCATTCATTGACACCTACTATGAAATTGCGACAATTAAGAGTCCTTTTATCTTTCAGGTAATTTGATTTTATTTTTCCTTACAATTTGTTTTGGATAACAAATTCTACTGTATTTCAGGCCGGAGTCGTTAAGAAAACTCGCTTTTTAACCGTAACGTCAACCATTGAGAAAGTAATTCAAGAAGAACACACCAAGGAATACTCCGAGGATGATGGGCCGCTGACAGAGAATATTTTAGAGGCTACTTCCAGCGCCGATGATAAGACCCTGGCGGGTAGTATCACTACATTAAAGCCCATTTATTTGGGGGAGGACACGGAAACACCCAGCCTAGAAACCATAACTGAATCCTTTTCCATAACTCACGTCAAACTGAAGACGCAGATTCTGCCCATCGTTTATGAGAAAAGAAATGAAACAATCCAGGTTACTTTGGTTCAGACTTATGATTACACCAGCCTCATAACCGTAACACAGACAATATCTCCGTTAAGCGAAGACTTCAGTCCTTCGAAGAACTTTAAGGACTTTGAGGGCAGCTTGGACGAGGCTGGATCAGAAATTAACCTAGACCTGGAGTTCGGTGATGAGGATAATACCGGAAAGTTCGATGCAAAAATAAAGCCTAAAAACAAGGTCGAGATTAAGAGCAACCTGACCATCCCATTGATCCCAGAAACTGTAAACTTAAACCTACCGGAAACTCAACTGAACAACTTTATAACGTCAACGCGACCCGTCATAAAACAGGAGACTATCTGGGAGTCCCACGTGGTTCCCTTAGTTAGAGGAACCGAGACCATCTTGAGGACGCTTTCGAAGTCTGTTGGCGTTGTTGAGAAAACCGAATACGTTACGGACGTAACGTCAATTACCATGCCCACATCGCAATACCCATTCTCGATCAATCCATTCTACAACCCATTATTGCCCATCCCCCAACAGCAGTTCATAACATCCACTGAAGTCCAGCAGTCGATGGTGACCGAGACAAGTTCCAAGGTGTTGAAGCTTACGTTTGGTGCAAGAACGGCCTATACTACTATTTTCTCCACCTCTGTTGTCCCAACAGCAGTTACCAAATTAATAACTGCTACTATACCCGGCCAGCCGCCCGTGGGAGCTTTCCCGAACTACTATCCTCCACCATATCCTCCCTTCGGCTACGTTGGCTAATTTTTAGATCCATCTATATAAGCGCGAGCACCTAAACCTAAAAACCATTACTTCAATTGTTATAATTAGAAATTCTGTATTATAATTAAGTTCATGTGCAAATATCGAAAGGCGGTGATACAAAAAAAACAATAGATTTTATTAGATTGTATATGAACTTTGTCGCAAAAGTTGTAAATGTAAATAAATAAATTAAGTCTAAATTTTAAGAATTTAACGAATTTTTTGGATTAATTCATAAGAAAAAAGGTTGTATTTTTGGCTGCTCAGTTAATAAATTTTTTGAACTTTTTAATTTCCGGGATAATATCCCGTTGTATTTTGGTTGGCTTGACTTATCGATTTACCTACAGCTGGTTTCTGATCTTGCCGAGTCAATTTCATTTTGGCTATTCCTTCATTCGTTCATTTCCATCGTTCCAAACGGGAGAGATTTTATATTGATATTTTATTATATATAACATCTTTTTAATTTCTATGAAGTCATGCATTCCATCAACAAATAATTTATTTACAAATTATTTTTTAATAATTATTATTTATTTAAATAGTAGAAAAACTAGCAAACACATTTTTCGCAATAGCTATCGCAAATAGTATAAAAGCAATCGATAGTGCCGGCCAAGCCGCCGATATATCGATAGTGGCATCGATGTTTTGACAGCTCTAGTAAACAGGCGAAAAAAAAATATAATTGTCAATGCGAATAAGTGTATGTTATTTCTATTTAATTTGTATTGTTTGCCGGTGTTGGAGAGGCTCCGGAGTGTACTCGGTCAAAAAATCAATAGGATTTTCCTCCTAAGCTTAAACCCGAACTGCTAATCGTTTTACCTGAAACCCGATGTGTGCATGTGTTTGTGTTCGTGTGTATTTTTATGCACATGCAATTTTATGCTCTTAACCAAGTTTGCAAAAAAAATTAACTCCTCGCGTTAAGTTAAACGAGTGCCTCGGATTATTATTTTTGTTTGCTTTGGTTTTAAAGTGACATTTACGTATTGCGGCAATTGAGCGATTTAACATCCTGCATGTACATATGTACGTATGTATGACTGTATGTTGGCACAATTCCGCGGTGAAACAGACAACCTAAAATCGTGGTGCTCTTTATTCCGGCGCTTGGTAAATATGCAATGCGTCTTAATCACATACACCTCATGGTTAAACAAACATACAGACGACCATTCGCGTTAAGAAGAACGCTTTAGTGCGGTCGTCATGTCGCGGTTATGTTTGCTTGAGATAACCACATCCTTGGATGATGAGTTGGCTCTCAGATCACAGCATCCAAATCAGTTACACTTTAGCCCATGCAGACCCATGTGTGGCAGGTTTCCAGATACCAGCAACCGCCCTCCGTTACATAAACGAATAATCTCTTCATTTATTAAGCAATTTATAAAGTGTGTTCTCTTTAGTTCAGCTTGTATTTGACTTGGATAACCGAACGCCATAAGATAACTCCTTAATCTTTTCACCACAGATTCAGCTCGTGTTTAACAATGTCGGTGCACTACAAATTTAAAAGTACACTCAACTTTGATACAATTACCTTCGACGGACTGCACATTTCCGTGGCCGACTTGAAGCGGGAGATTGTGCAGCAGAAGCGGCTGGGTAAAATAATCGACTTTGATCTTCAGATCACAAATGCGCAGAGCAAAGAAGGTTAGTTTGCCGCAACATTAAAGATTGATCCCTTATAAAATGTATATTATTCTCTTCACCCTCAGAATACAAGGATGATGGAGTCCTTATACCCAAAAACACCACGCTGATTATTTCGAGAATCCCCATTGCACATCCCGCCAAGAAGGGCTGGGAGCCGCCGGCAGCAGCAGACAATGCCTTTCCTGCTGCCACAAGCAAGCAGGACGCCTTCAACATGGATCTGTCCAAAATGCAGGGCAGCGAGGAGGACAAGATCCAGGCAATGATGATGCAAAGTACCGTCGACTACGACCCCAAGACGTAAGTGTTTCGTTGCTGCAATGATATTAATTAATATGGGATGCGTACTTCTTATAGGTATCATCGCATCAAGGGTCAGTCACAAGTTGGAGAAGTTCCTGCATCCTATCGGTGTAACAAGTGCAAGAAGAGCGGCCACTGGATAAAGAACTGTCCCTTTATACTGGGCAAGGACCAAGTGGAGGTTAAGAGGAACACTGGCATACCCAGATCGTTTAGAGACAAACAGGATGCAGCCGAAAGCGAGACCTCAAATTTTGTGTTGCCGGCAGAGCAAAATCAGGAGATACCCGAGGACCTGATATGCGGCATTTGCCGGGACATTTTCGTTGATGCCGTCATGATACCCTGCTGCGGTAGTTCCTTTTGTGACGACTGTAAGTGATGGTGATATCGAAGGAGGGCATTTGCTTACCGAATATTCCACTTACAGGTGTGCGCACCTCGCTGCTTGAATCCGAGGACAGCGAGTGTCCGGACTGCAAGGAGAAGAACTGCTCTCCTGGTTCGTTGATTCCAAACCGCTTTCTGAGGAATTCGGTGAACGCCTTTAAAAACGAAACTGGCTACAAAATAAGTGCTGTTAAGTCGGGTAAGTGTTTTTTTAGATAATCTTGAAAGAAATAATTAATTTATTCTTCCACACAGTTAAAAACGAAGAAAAGCCTGTTGTTGTTGTTGAAAAGAAGGAAGTTGAGGAAAAACCACCATTAAAGGAGGAAGAAACCGAGCCTGAAAAGCCAGAAAAAACTGAAGAGCAAACAGAGGAAACCGAAACCAACGGCAAAAAGGCGCCGAAATCGGAATCTCCAGAGCCGCTGCCGCCGCCTCAAACCAATGAGTCGTCGTTGGCACCAAAGGAAAAAGATAAATATGATTCGGATTATGAAGACAATATAACCATAACCATGCCTCAGGCGGCTGCTGCCTCCGATGCAACTGCAGCATCAACAAGAAAGGTGTGACATCTAGCTTTTCCGAATTTTCAATAACGTAAAATTAATACGAATACTCTTTATAATAGCAATCGTCGCCGGGATATTCCCACAGGTCCAGTGAGTCATCTTCGCACCGTCGCGAATCGGATCGAAATAGGACCGATTATGACCATAAACACCACCGTCCATCGTCCAGATCAGAGCGGGATAGGGAACGTGACCGTGACCGTGAGCGGGACCGGGACCGGGAGTCCGGCAAGGGCGAACGGAGCCTTCTGCCGACGCCTATTGGAACGCTGCCCAGCTATCAGGGGCACATGATGAGCAACGAGTCCGAGGATGCACGCCGACCGAGCGCATATAAACCGCCATATATGCAAATGCAGCGGGGTCCCCCAGTACCCATGCACATGATGCCCATGCATATGCCTAGCTACAATAACGGGTACAACAGCATGGGACAGAGGCCGCCCCTAAGGTAGGTTACACTTTCGACCCCGCCCCGATGGAACCACTGACGCAGCCCCCCGATCACTTCGCATCGCCACGCAGCCGGTCCTGCCCTGATCTCATATTTTTAAGTTGTAAACTGAGGAGACACACAAGAGCTTAGTTAAGAGTACTTGTAAGCTTTGCGCTGTGAGCCCCAACCTTGTTGAATACCTTTAATTAATTTGGAATATTTTTGATTAAAAAATATTGCTTGAAAGTGAAACAGTTAGGCTCTTTGAATCTTAATAAACCTCTTACAAATTTGCAGCTACGTGCCGTATCAGAACCAGCCGCCCGTGCACCCAATGCGCGCTCCGTACGGCTCCTCAGGCGGAAGCATGAACATGAACATGTCATCACAACCATTTCAGTCCCCCAATTTAGCGTCGATATACCAGGGTGTGGCAGCCAAGGTCGGCTCTGGGTAAGTGTGTGCTCACAAACTGATGATTGTGCATATCAAAATCGAAATCTAAACCCTTTGCAGGCTAATTGACGATCCTTTGGAGGCCTTTAATCGCATTATGAAGGAGAAGGAGAGGAAAAAGGTGGATCGATTTCGGAACACTGATCACCATCACAGATCGAGGTCACCGGACAGGCAGAGGCATCGCTTCAAATCACCGGTGTACGAAAAGGATTCCTCCAGGGATAATCACAAGGACAAGAGACCCCGGTCGCGGGAGAGAAAGCGGGAATATAGCTACGAACGGAATACGCGGAATCAGCGTCCTAGTCGCCAGCCCCTAGATGGCTCCAAGTCACCAGGTGATCGCATTAAAAGGTGGGTTTACTGCATCCAATTCCCAATATATCTATATAATATATCCATTTGTTGAATATTTCCTTACAGGTCTGGTGGGCATCGTCGCTCGTCGTCACCAAAGCAGGCCTATAAACCGGATTACAGGGATAAACCATATAGTACGCCCTTCGCCCCGAAACCAGTGGATGCTGTGGAGCCACCGCCGCCCGGTTTCGAGTCCCTGCAGCTGACAAACGATGAGGAGGGGTACAACAGGAATAAGCCCGTGGCTCCTCCCTCAGAGACTTTACGCGGCAGCAAGGAGCACCATGGCAGCAGGAGCAGCAAGAGAAGCGAGGAGAGGGGGCGACACGACGATGAGCTGCCGCGTAAAAGACATCGGTCACGCAGCCAGAGCAAGGATCACTCGAAACCGATGGATAGCCATCGCAGCCTGACGCCACCGGTCAAGATCACAACTCCGAAAATGATGGCTGCTGCTGCCCAGTTTCGAGAGCGCGATTATTCCCCGAAAACGCCCGAAAGAAGAATCCACCACGATGATGAGTACTTGCCAGCAAAGGCTAAGGCGCCAGGTACTGAGGACGTGGAAATGGAACAGCAGACTTTGGGTAAGGAGAACAAGGCTAAAAGTCCCAGCACCCAGCAGTCGTCAAAGGAGCGCAAGAAGAAGAAGAAGGACAAGGACAAGGCAGAGCGCAAGAAGAGCAAGAAGGACAAGAGGGCCGCCAAAAAGGAGAAGCTGGAGCAGCGCCAGAAGAAGAGTTCCTCCTTGAATCGATCCGATTCCGACATAAACAACAGCCTGATGCTGAACAACGAGACAGACTATAAGATGCTGTCCACCTCTCCTCTGGCCAGTCCAGCCTTTGAAATCGAAGGGGATTCCGGACGCAGCGCTCCGCAACTTCTTAATTCCGACAAAAGTCATGCCTACATAGACATTGATGCCTGCAAGAAAGACGAGAAAGAAGGACGCAGCGAGTCCGTCAGCGTGTCCAAGTGGGAATTGGACGAATCGAACTTAAATCTAGAGTCCGATTCTGCCGCCAAGAAGTCTTCTGGAAATGCGGACGACGACCACTCCGAGATAACCTCGGACGTTCTCCGCAAGGCGGAGAATGCGATCTTTGCCAAGGCCATAAACGCCATTAGGCCCGTCGAGTTCCAGGTCATCATCAACTCCAAGGGCAGCAGCAAGGACCGCTCTGTGGCGATCAGGAATGACAAGGAGCGATCGCCCACACCGCCGCCGAAGCGCACCACCAGCAGCAGCAGCAGCAAGTCGGTGAAGGAGAGACTGGGAAATAAAGTTTTGCGAAGTCCCACGCCAGACAGATCCAAGTCCAGGCGAGGCAGACATGAGGCAGCAGCTCCGGCAGCCAAGAGCTCCGATGAGAACAGATCTGGCCGCCACGACAGCCGACGAAGGGAGAACAAATCCAGGGATAGGGAAAGGGACAGGGAACGGGAACGGGACAGGCCCTTGCAGGGCAGACGGCATTCGCCCGAGAACGACAAGCACCGGCGGCCGCAATATAATAAAGATCGTTCCGACAGCAAACTCGCCAAACATGATCAAATCAATAGTAGCGATGACCTGGACCGAAGGGGATCCAAGTCGAACGAGGGTCGAATGGTCTCGTCGGTGGCAGCCGTAAAGACATGTCGCCCAGACAATCCCTTCAGGAAATGCATCGAGACCAGTTCGTCAAACAGTTTAGTTGTAAAATATGATAACACGATACAAAAGGGCGGAGGAGCCGGAGCCTCCGACGACAGCCTTGATCAGAGAAAGCAAAAGGACAAGAAGCAAAAGAAGAACACGAAATATTCGTCAACGGAATCGCTGCGTGGTGACAGGCAGCGCAAGGATTTGAAGAGCAAAAAGAAGAGCAAGATTTTGAAAAAGAAGAAGAAATCAAAGAAGTAGGATTACGACGCTAGGCTAAGCGGAATAAGAATTATAAATATGAACTATATTGAAGATTTCTGTGTACAAATCAAAGATTTTTAATGTATGTATCCAAATCATGCAACTAAGTATAAAAAAAAAAAACAAAAAACCATAAAATAAAAACAGAACTACTCAAGGAATTTCGACAAAAGGTTTTAGCATTTTCATTTATGTATTCGCATTCGTATTCGAGAAATTAAATATGTTTATTACAAACAGTATTATTATTAAAAAATCGATTAATTACAATATGTTGAGATTTATGACTGATTCTAATCGTTATTGCTTGAGCCGTCCATGAAGGACGATGCCATTGGACTGGGCGTTCTAGAGATTATGTTATCGTTGCCGTAGTCATCCGAGTTTCCATCAACTGAAAGCACAAAAATACACCAAAATTAGAGACGCTTAGTTACCGAGTTACTCCAAGCCACACTTGCCTTGTTCCAGAAAATTCGATTTCCTGGTTTGGGGTATGGAACTCAGAGAGTGTATTATCGGACTGCAGGCCTGCTGATCGGCTGTTTCGAGAGTAGTAGGTAGGTCCAAGAGTCGTTGGTTTTGAATACCATCGCCCGGCCCCATATGAGAGATGTGGTTAAAATTGGTTGGCGCCGATATCATCTTTGATCTACGATCGCTGTAACAGAATCAAAAATATTGTGATTAGTAAAGCTAGAAATTAAATCGATTCTATAATAAATTAATCGATTTTTTCGATTACTTTTACATTTTTAGAATCGATTTTCCAAAATTTATGAATTTCTTTACCTTTTGATAGTTTTGTTAATCTCTCGAATGGAAAATCTCCGCTTAATGTTTGGCATTCCTTTTCGATTTCCCTCACGATATTGCAGAAGGCCCTCTGTAAATGAAATATTACATGTAATACACTATATAGTAACCCAAATCCTAGCACTTACTTGTGTGAATATTGGACAGATAAACAATAAGGGGCGTGTCATTGACAGATGACAAGACCACGTTACCCAGATTGTTCAAAGGAAGAGATTGCTTCAGACCAATCGACTGCACCCACTCAGCGGTCTGTGTGTTGAAGATATCCAGATGAGTGTCCGAGAATACCAGCAAATGGCCATCACAAAAGGCTGTTCAACATTACAATAATAATGTAAATATAATGGTAAAATGAGACCTATTGATCAACTCACTGATATACGTGGGAAAGGCTGGATACATGATCTCTCTATCCCGCGACTTGCGTCCCTGCAAGTCCACGTATATGGCCAGAGTTTGGAATACCAGCAGATACTCGCCAAAGTTGCCACCGCTGGGGCAGAGAATTTCAATCACCCGCACCGCATCAACGCCAGAGTAGTTCAAAAATGCACATAGTTGGTTCTCCGGATGAACCAAAGCTATTTGGGAAAATGGCATAGAGAAAAATGTCATAAATATTCAATCAATACTTACACATCGCGGTGGCCTCTCCACGCAGAAAATAGGCAGTGAATCCACTCTGGTGCGCCACAACTAGTCGCATATCGGACAATATCTGTAAATGCTGGGCCATGTAGCCGATGGTGAATTCGCAAGTCTTTTGGTGTCTTGTGCGCGTTCGGTTGATTTCGTAGACAACGATCTGTGTGTGATTATTCGGGCGCTTCAACGCAATGATGAATGAGTAGACAATGTTGGGGAAGCGACGAATTATTCCAGTACAAGCCGATATGCAGTTCTTTGATTCAATCACTTTGATCCACTCGACATCACTAGCCTCTAATGCTCTAATAGGCAGCAGGCGCAAATTGCGCTGTTTGCCGCAAAGAATAACGAGAATCTGCTCTTCCTCAATGTACCATAGCTGCAAAATCTTTTTGCTCTCGCCAATACGAGCGATTTCTGGGAAAAAAAAAACACGAAAACAATACAAAATTAGATTTGAAAATTAAATTTGAAACATTATATAAGAAGAAAAGAAGCTAACTTTGGCAAATTTCACACTAATGATACTGATAATACCCCGCAAGGGTTTAATAAATACATACCGTACTGATCTAAATTAATATAGAACAATCCGTCCTCCGTTCCCAGTAGTATTTGATTTGGATATATGATGACAGAACACAAGGCGTTTCGTATAAGGGACAGGGTATTGTCCAGAATCTCATTTACTTTAAATATAGCTGTATTTGGTAAGCTGTTACGTTTCAATATTCGATGTAGTTCGCCCAGGGCAATGACCCACTTGGACTTTTCAGATTCGTTGTCGGCCAGCATCAGAGTGTTCAGCGAGAGGCCGCCGTCAATGAGGGCGGTTTTTATCTAAAGTTCGAAAAGAATTTAATACAAAGCTCTAACAACTGTACGGTTATCAATGAACTTACTTTGAAAATACATGGCACATCTTTTTTGGCGGCATGAATGACATCACTTTCCCGCACACTGCCCACGGAGAACTCCGGATCCCGCATATCCAACACCTGGGACACACTCACACTGGGCAAGGCACACCGGTCCGGGGATATGTCGTAGAGGAACAACTTGAAGTCGCACACGACCACGAACTGGCGTATCCAGCCGCGCTTTATCACTCCCGATTTCGGCACCTTCACGTAGCCCTCGTAGGCCGTACCAATGCCCCGGGTAGGATCAATGCCCAGCGGTCGCTTGGTTTGGTCCATGGGTACGGGACAGGTGGTGGGGACCTTCTGGCAACAGATCGTGTGGCAGGCGAAGCCACAGATCTCGCAGACAACTCCCTGGCGCGTCAGGCCCACCATCAGTGAGGTGCAGTGATTGCATTTGGTGGGGCTACTGAACGTGCGCACCAAGAACTGGTGAATGGCCTTCTTCTGGGACTCCTTCACCATTAGATCGCTCTCCTCCCGGGACAAATCGCTGACCGACACCACGTCCTTCATTGAGGAGGCGGAGGTGTCCTTGTGGTTCTTGCCCGCGTACTTGGGCTCGTAGTTAAAGAGCATGCCCGAGGAGTTGCCGCCGGACTGGAAGATGAAATTGTCGCCGCCGGACTCATTGCCAAAGCTCTCGGCAGAATCGAGAATTATCTCCGAGGAGGTCTTCGACATGTCCCGGAAGAAGGCGCTGCTGAGGCCGTGGTGCGTGGACTTGTTAAGGAAGGACTCGGAGTATTCTAGGCCGCCCTTCTGCAAGTCGCGCAGCTCGGTCTCCTTTTTCTGAAAGTCGTGGAGAATGGAATCGTAGCGCTTCTTGTAGTCGCGCACCTCCTTTTGCGTGGATATCAAATCGGATCTGGTTTTGCTCAGTTCGTCTGATATCATTGCCTTGGCCTGGATCTCCCGCTGCAGGGCACTCTGCAGGTTGAGCAGCTCCATCTTGTCCAGCTTCTGGGAGCGTCGATTGCGCCAGTTCTTATTGTCCACGCCGTTATTGTTGAAGGTGCCCACATGCTTTAGATACTCCAGCTCCTCGGTCATCTTTGTGGCCAGCGCCTGCAGGTAGCCTCGGGCATCCTTCTCATCGGACACCCATTGAATGATCTCCGCCATTTGGCGTTCCCACTGATTAATAGCCTCCCGTTTCGTGCGCAGTTCCTTGAAGATCTCGTCGTCCTCGGCCTGCAGCTCCTTTAGGCTCTTCGCCTTTAGGTTGACTTCCGAGCTCAGGCGTTGCTTCTCCTCGAACCAGGACGATTTCTCCAGGTCGTGCTGCTTCTTCAACTCCAACAGCGTCTCGGCTGAGTCGGTGATCGACTCCATTTGGGTGAACTTGAGCCGGTCTTGGGTCTGCTGCAACTCCTTGGCCAGCTCGAGGTTCGAGTTCTCAATTTCGCCAAGTTGTTCGCGCATCGCCTCCATTTCCATGTTGTGACGCGTCTGCTGGTGACTAAGCTTCTCCGAGAACTGCAGCTCCAGTCTTTCGATCTCGTACGACGACATGTCCGAGGAGATGCTCAGGGGAAGGTTTGTCGTCTCCACGCTGGAGGAGCCCTTGCGCAGCTCCAGCTGCAATTGTCGGCAGCATTCCTCGGCATGCTCCCGCAGCTTCTTTTCCTTGGATGCCTCGATGACCGCGTCCTCGATATGGAGCTCCAGCTCCCGCCGCGTCTTGTCCGACTTGCGTAGCTCGTTTCGCAGGCTGTCATTCTTCTGCATGGCTCCGTCCAGCTCCTCCTCCTTGTCCCTGACTTGGCGCGAGAGTTTCTGCTTCTGATTGCGCAACTCCGAGAGCTTCTCTGTGACCTCCGAGTACTCCATCATGGCGATATTTCGCTGAGAAATAGCGTCCTGCAGCTCCGCTTCTTGTGTCTTGAGGCGTTCGAAAATCTCACCGTGCTGCTTCGTCAATTCTATTTTCTCCTGCTTGAAGGCCGCCAGCTGCTCGTTGAGGGCCTTGACCTGTTTCTCCTGCACGGCAAGATCCACTACTGAGGCATCGGCAGCAGTCTGCTGTGGACTACTGATGGTGTCCAAGGTATCATCCCCGAAGCCCGAGCTCTGCTGGTTCTTCTTCGTCGAGTCCAGCGAAGAGCTGGTGCTGCCGCTCAGGGAAAAGGTGAAGCCGATGAAGGGCAAGTGAAAGCCAGAGAAGGCGGGATTGGCAGATGGAGGCATCGAGTCCGTTAACCGCACGTCGTTATCGTCCACATCAAAATTGGATGTATCCGTGGGACTCGACACTTCCGGCACATATGGCGCCGGACCCAGCCTTATGTTCTTCCAGTCGATCCCCACGAACCACGGGTGATCCATAAAGTCCTGGATTCCGTTCTGGCCAAGGCGATTCTCGGGTATGCAAATCAGTTTGCTCAGTAGATCCTGTGACGTCTCGGATATCTTGTAATTGATGGTCTCTTGGGAGGGCAAGTTAAAGCAGTTCTGGTGATTCATTATCTTGCCATATGTCTCCACCAGGCTTTCCGCGTAGAACGGCGTCTCGCCATACAGCATTTCATACATGCACACGCCCAGCGACCACCAATCGCACTCCGTTCCATAGCGTCCCTTGCCGTCCTCCATGGCCCGCAATATTTCTGGGGAAATGTAGTCGGGCGTTCCAACGGCTACGTTGGACTGGACGGTGCCATCTTTGTCCAGTCGCAGGCAGGAGCCAAAGTCCGCCAGCCGTACATGGCCTCGTTTGTCGAGCAGAACGTTGTCTGGCTTGATGTCCCGGTGAACGTACTTGATCTGATGAATACTGTTGATGGCCAGAATCATCTCTGTGATGTAGAACTTGGCCATATCCTCGGGCAACTTATCCTCGAACTTGCTGAGCAGCGTAAGAAGGTCTCCGCCGCAGTAATAGTCCATTACGAGATACTAGAAGGAAGAAAAATAACATTTATAAATGGATAAAAGGAGCTAATCTAGTTAATCATGTCCTTACCAAGTTAATATTGTCCTGAAAGGCGTAGTGCAGGTTCGTGATCCACTGGCGATCGCCGAAGACCAAAACATCCCGCTCCTCGCGGAAGCAGGCGGTCTCGGCCCGCTTCAGCATCTCCCACTTGTTCAGAATCTTCATGGCATACACCTTCTCCGTGGATATCATCTGCACCACGCACACTTCCCCAAAGGCACCACGCCCGATTATTTTGAGTATATCAAAATCATCGCGGCTAAGTCTAAGCTTTCGCACAATATGCACGAAGGGCTTGGCTGTTAAGTAAATAAAGTAATGATAAAGGGGGATATAATCATACGAAAAAGTTTTGCCAAATTACGTACACAGTTTAAGAAAATCCGAGACGCCCTTTTCTCTTCGCAGGGAAGAGTTACTGCATTCGTCATAGAGAACGATGAAGGTATCCAACAGATAATCCAACGAAAACTGATGCCCTTCCGTGTCCTCCCCGAATTCGGAAGCCCATTTCTGATCGCTCGATGTGTCGCTTAGGATATACTTTAGAAATGTGAGCCTTTTCTTGCAGCTTCCTGTGGTTATATCTGCAAGGACATGGGAATACATTACAGAATGTGTGATTTTGGACAGTATTACAATTAAAAGAGGACATTTATGTAACACATCCTAGCTCTTAACACCTAAAAATATGTAGTACAATCATAAACTTAACCCTTATTTGATAAGGCCATGTCCTCCTTGGACTAAAAACCTAGTTAGTGGCTCTTCGACACAAACAGAATGGAAAAATGTTGGCGATAAAACTGCACACAAGCCCCAAAACAATGCCGCACCCAACGCCGTCGTCGTAATCACCTGGCTCCTTCCACTTCCAACTTAAAATGTGGCTCGGGGGGTAAAAATTCAGCTTAAACGGGGAGGTTATCATGGGGACCGGACCGAAACGTGTGGAAACACAGCCGTCGTCGTTGCCCCACTGCGTCTTTGTACTTTATAATGCAAGTGGGAACGGCTACAAGCCCACTGGCTGGCCCTAAAAGGCATAAAAGGCTGAAAACGAAGACCTTTTTGTAATAGTTTTCAACTTTCAACACGGAAACTCATTCACATAGTAGAATTATACAAGGTAGTCCAGTCTGGTCCCAAATGTTTGAATTTTAGGGCTTATTTTGACAGCTCATGTTTATTCATTGAGATAAACTCAATGGGTTGAGTAGATTGTGTGCACAAATTTTATTCCTGTCAATCTGAGAATAGGAAATACTTAATACAAGCAAAATATGTGTATTGAAGGAATAAAGCAATACCATCGTCAATACTTATGGAGAACGAGAGCCTAAAAAACCAAATTCGTATATTGAAAAATGAAATGGTTTCATTACGCCAGCAGGTTAATAACTACAAGGAATTGGAGGTGTCTCTGGATAAAATTTTTACTGAAACCCAAATAAAAATATTAAAGAGTGGAGGGAAAAGGTCAAATTTTAATTCAAGAGACATATCTGCAGCCATCTGTCTTCATGCCGCGGGACCTCGTGCGTACAACCACCTATATAAAAAAGGATTCCCTTTGCCGTGCCGGAGTACATTATATAATTGGGACCTTTATTTATAAAACTCCACTTCAGCAACAACTTTAAAGAGATTGAACAATTTAAGCCCCAATGTACAATCTTATAAACATAGTGTGTTTAACACACATACTATTGACATTTCACTCAAACTTTGAGACTATACCCGTCTCACGCACACTTTGATGAGTCGAACTAGGGCTTATTTTTTCCGACTGGACTACCTTGTATAATTCTACTATGCTCATTCATATATGTACACCCACACACACACACAACACAGAGACGTCGTTTCTTATTGGAGATCTGTATTTACAATTCATATTCGGCCAAATCAGACCAATTTCGATTTTTCAAATATGTATGCGGGGCATTACATACATAAGCACGGCGCCGCCGACCCCCCGTGCAGGAGTATATTAAATATAAGTACATACAAACACGTCTAAGCGTATGTACTTATATGTATGTTTGTTAGTTCTTCCGCACAGATATAAATAAATAATTGTTTATATGGGGATATGTATGTACATTTCTTGACAAGTGTGCGAAAAAAAACAAATGCGTCAACAAACAATAAACGGTCTCTTCGGAGGCCGGAACACGGTGACAACGAACTTTAGAAATTACCACTGAATTCGGAAGATTCGTATTCCATTGTATTATTTGTTATTATATTCGGATTAAATCATTTTTATCCAAGAAACACAACACACAAAACGCCGAATGATGGCATCGAAAACCTGTCGAAGCAATCGATGTTTAAAAACGGCTTAGTAATCGATACATCGATAGTGGTTTTTAAAAAGGTCGGCGCTGCCATACTTTGCGTGGAAATTCTGAAATTTAAATTGGAGAACTATATATAATAATTAATAGTGTTTTTTTAAACTTTGTGCTTAACTAAATAATTACGCTCGATTCTTATAAACTTATAAATTAAAATATATAATTTTGCCTCCTATGTTTCATTCAGTTGTTCCTAAAAACCACGCGCGGCGATACTATCGATTACATATATTTTTCCCATCTCTAGGATACCTTCGCAAAGCCTTCTAATACTCAATATCAAACTTCATTGCAAAATTAACATTTGTTATTGTTTTCAAGATATTAAGTATCTGCAGACGCGCGCAGCGTGTTACTGCCGATGAGGAGTGGAGTTATATTCGCTATTTGGAATATATTGGCTCTTACTTTCGCGACTACTTAAATAATAAATGTATGTACATACAAGCGTGCATACGCTTGCTATATGTATCTAAATATGTGTGTATGCGCAGTGTTAGCAGAATAGTTTGGTACATAAAAATGGGCGATAGTTGTGCGGAAACGGCCCGCATTGATGAAATTCAGTGAATTGGTGTCGGCATTTGATGTATTTCGGTGTTTTCTACTATTTTACGGTGAAAACAAATGCAATTTTTGGTGCAACAAAATTAGGCGCCCGACTGGAGTGTATTCGCGTCAACAGTGCAAACTCAAATGTGGCGTGAGAAAATTTTCATCATCTACTAAATGCATTTCAGCCGATTAACGAAAAGTGTATTTCTCGGATGAATAATATAAAGCAGGCCTTGGATTCAAGATACTTTCATCACGAGTTTAAGATGCGATATAATGCATCTATTAGATGCGTGACGGCACTGCATTTTTATAAATATTCAAGCTGCAAAATGCAAACATTTCGAATTTATTATTTTGCTTATGTATAATGTCTAAAAGTGGTCACACCAACAATTATATCCTAAGTTTTGTTTATGCAAATGTAACGAAAACCCGTTGATATATTAAGTAACCCTGTTTGTATGTAATTTGCAGTAAGCCATGATGAGGGAGTCGGCTCATGAAATAAACATGGATACGTGGAAGCAATGGATCCTCGAGGCCATATCGAAAATCAGGTCCCAGAAGCAGAGGCCCTCCGTGCAGCGGATCTGCCAGGCGATCGGCACGCACCACAAGTTCCACGAGGACATTGTGGCCGAGAAACTGGAGAAGGCAGTCGAGTCCGGAGCTGTGATCAAGGTGTACAATAAGGGCCTGCATTCGTATAAGGCGCCGATGGCCAAGCGACGCGTCAAGGTGGACAAGAACACCAATCTATACAAGTTAGTGGCCAAGGCGGTGCACGATTTGGGCGAGTGCGAGGGATCCACCATTAAGAGTATTGAGAACTACATACAAAAGTTCAACTGCATCGACCTGTCGCCCAATGTCGACTTCAAGGCAGTGATCAAGGCTTCTATAAAGAAGGCCGTAGACGCTGGTTTTCTGATCCAAGAGGGAAAGCTCTACAAGAAGGGCAAGTCACTGACCACGCCGCGGAAATGTGCCCCGCCCTCGGACGTGGTCATAAAGGGCGAGGAGAGCTGCACACACTGCTCTGGCAATGCGCAGAAGAACCTGAACGGCATCCCCGAGCCGCTAAGCTCGTGTAAACAGTGCGGCATATCGCTGCACACCACCTGCGCCAATATCGCGGGCAGGTGCAAGTCTCAGTCGTATGTCCTGCTCTATATGCTCGTCACCAAGGGCACGAACTGGGACTGCCAGAACTGCGCCGATTGCGCCGTTTGCAAAATGCGCAACCGTGGGCCCTGTCTGCTGCAGTGCTTCGTATGCAAGGACCACTTTCACTTGACGTGCCTCGACACGATACCGGACAAGAAGCCCAAGCATCCATACAGGTAAGACCCCTTCCATCCACAAATTCTCCTCACAACTACAATTACCTCGGTCCTTTCAGGTGTAAAACGTGCTCCAAACAAAGCATAGACAATCCCAAGTTGCTTAAAAGAGACAACAATTCAAGGATTAAAATGGAGGTTGGAAACGAGAGGTGCGTTTATTTACAATCCCAAAGTAAACTAGGCTCTAAACCAAAATTTGACTTTTCAGGATGACTGCCTCCTCCGATAGGTATTCCCAAAATAAGCGGCAGATAATTAAGAAGGAGGGCAACTCCGATAGTCCGTCGACCTCAAAACTATGCGTTTACAATGACGGCGGCAACGGTCAGAGGAGAAAAATGGCCGCGGGCTTGAACTCGAGGAAACTGAATCACAGCGAGGATCAGTTCGAGTTCCCGGGTAAGCAGAAGCGGTCACATATAGTACAGGGAGGCTACTTGGCTAGCCAGGAGACTCGAAAGCGCACCTTCTCCGATCTATCATCCTCGAGTTCGTCCAGTGATAGCGAAGATGACGACGATGAGGACGACGAGCGGAACAATAGGGGCTGCGATGACAACGATCAGGACGAGAGCACATCCTCCGATTCGTGCACGTCGTCCAGCTCAGACTCTGACTCCAGCGAGAGTTCCAGTGACAGCTCGGAGTGTGATGACGAGAACGACGAGGAAGACTACGACACCGATCGCAGCACGCTCAAGGGTAAAATGTTTGAGAACGAGAAGCAGAGCTGCGCGAAACTGAATGCCACAAACGCAGGACTAAGTTCACCGGACAGCAATGATGCGACGGCTGGCGGTGAGAACAACTGGGGCTTTGCGGCTGTGGCCAAGAATCCGATTGACATATTTGTGAAGTCAAAAAACAGTAGCAAAGGCATGGGCTTTGCCAGCTCACCAGCACATAATCGAAGTCAAAGAGGCACGCCAGCAGCGACTTCGAATACCACATCCACAGCCACAGCCGCAGCTGCAGCCAGTGTTATTAGCATTAGGCACAGACAAGGAGCCAACAATGGGCAAAAGAAGAAGATTGTTCCCCTGAAGAGCATGCCTTTGGAGGTGGGAAAGTCGTACGAAAAGGGCGACGAAGATGACATTCCATATCTTACCGAAGAGACAGTAATGAAGGTACAACTGCTGGAGGAGATCGAGCGGAGCAGGGAGTCCAAGAACGAGGCCGACGCTGAAAAGCCAGAAAGCCATAACGATGAGGATTTAATTGCGAAGCGAGCCAATCCCTTTGAAAATCAACCCCTGCCGCCGGGCGTTACTGCAACAGACGTGGAGCTATATCAAGAGGTTCTCCACAAAGCGGTCGTTCAGATGTCCAACAACCACATAGAGAAACTGGTTGACGATGTCGGTCGAAAGCCAGGACAGAATACCCAAAGTCCCAAGTCAATTCAAATTGGAAAATGGGACATTGAGACCTGGTACTCCAGTCCCTTTCCCCAGGAGTATGCCCGGCTCATGAAGCTTTTTCTGTGCGAGTTCTGCCTGAAGTACACCAAGAGTCGCTCGGTGCTGGACAGGCATCAGAACAAGTGCATTTGGAAGCAGCCGCCTGGCACTGAGATATTCCGGCAGGGAAATATATCCGTGTTCGAGGTTGATGGCAATGTGAACAAGATCTATTGCCAGAACCTGTGCCTGCTGGCCAAGTTCTTTCTCGACCACAAAACGCTCTACTACGACGTGGAGCCCTTTCTGTTCTACATTCTAACAAAGAACGATCAGAGCGGCTGCCATCTCGTGGGCTACTTTTCCAAGGAGAAGCACTGCACGCAAAAGTACAATGTGTCCTGCATTCTGACGATGCCACAGTACCAACGGCAGGGCTACGGCCGGTTTCTGATCGACTTCAGTTACCTGCTGAGTCGTGAGGAGGGGCAGCTGGGAACGCCGGAGAAGCCGCTCTCCGACTTGGGGCGTCTCTCCTACTTCTCCTACTGGAAGTCCGTCGTGCTAGAGTACTTGTACAAATACCGCAATCAGCCGAAGATCACCTTCAAGGACATTGCCATCAAGACCGGTCTGGCTATATCCGACATAGCCCTGGCCTTTGAGCTGCTCAACTTCATCAAGCTGAGAAAGAACGACGGCGACATTCGGTATCAAATCAATGTGAAAATAGACTGGAAGAAGGTGGTGGCTCATCACAACAAAATGGCTAATAGCAAGACTCGAATAATCATCGAAGCCGACTGCTTGCGCTGGAGCCCCTTGCTGTCCGTGTCCAAGCTACCCAACATAATAAAACCCATCTCGAATCGCGAATATTTGAACAATCAAATAGAGCGAAAGGCCGACTTCAAGGAGAATGCCGAGGAAAACAAGCAGCCTGTCCTACCGGTCATTCCAAAGGCGAGCCAGCAAGAGTGCGGCGAAGCTGCTCCGGCCAAGAATCGTGTACCGAGCTCTGAAAAACCAGTTGAGGAGCGCGAGGGCCAGCGAAAGCGTGCCTGCCCGGAAGAGTTTCTTAGGTCAGCAGTGAGTGAATCGAAGAAATCCAAGATGGTGATGACTGCAGTGCAGCCGACCCCAGAAGATCAGTCGTTTGCTGAGCACTCATCCGACTCATCCGATGGGAAATCCTCGAAGGAACTCTCCGAACACTTGACCAAACGTGCCCAGAGATTGGCCAAGCGCAACGATGTCATTCCGCACACCAACAAGCGGAAACACTTCGACCGACCGCTGGAGACTAGTGGCACTGCATCCGATCAGAATCCGGCGCCCATGCAAAGGCAGTCGGAGACAGCAGCAGATGCAGAGGAAACTGAAGCCAAAACGTCGGAAGACTCTGCTGCTGCTACTACTGCTGCCAGGGAGGTTAGCAAATCGTCATTGCACGTTGATAAGAAGGTGAATATTGTGCCCAAACTGAGGGGCAAGCAGTCGAACGGCAAGCGATCCAGCGAGGACTTGCACTTCAACGGCAATGCCTCAGCGGAAAACACGGAAAATAACAGCAGTAGTCCGGCCAAAGAACCCCCTAGAGAATCTATCAAAGTGGCCACAGTTGAGAGTCCTATTAAGAGCCAAACTTGTGCCAAAGCAGAGACTCCAGCTGAGGCAAGCAGCATCACCGAACAAGTGCTCGATGCCGTGGCGAAGAAAACAAAGAAAACTGTTTTCTCGGACGCTATTACGTCGTACAACGCGGAAGAGGTCAAGTATAAGGACAAGCTCGAGGTTACCGCTCAAGAGGTGGTGGAAACTGTCAAGGACATTAAGGAAGTACAACCAGAAAGCAAACCTAAGCCCAAGAGTCCCGAGAAAGCGCAGCCCGCCGTCGTGCTTGCCACACAGCCTGCTCTCGAGCAGCTTCCGATTCCTGTGAACACGGAAAATATCAAAAAGTCACCGGATCAACAGAAAGTGGAGATAAATCTGAACTACCTTAAGTCATCGCCAGATTCATCGGTTACGCCGCCAGCAGCAGTGCCAGTGCAGGATGCTCCGTCTTCCAGTGTCCCAGTCCCAGTCCCAGTCCAGCTTGAAAAGCCCAATGAGGCTGTGCTGCCCGCTCAGCCCCTAGAGGGGGCTCAGGCTCAACAGAAGCCGGTGGAAGTAGAAAAGGCAAAGAAAACGGAAACCGCTGCCACTCCAATCAATCCGCCTCCCAATCATCGGGCAGAAGTCCCTTCTACATTGGAGATGCCCAAGGCCCAACCAAAGGCGCTGGAAAAGACAGAGCTGCCTCCGCCTATGACCGACATCAAGGAGAAGGCAATCAAGAAGGCAGTGACACCTCCAGTTGTGAAACCTGAGATCAACAACGGCGACAAGAAGTACGATGCCAGCAAGGCGATGAAAGTGTCTGTGCCCGAGAAAGAGCCCATCAAGACAGACCATCAGTTGGTGCAAGTCAAGGAGGAGGAGGTCAAGTCGAGTGCACGCATGCCTGCGGCAGTGCATCCCATCCGAGAGAAGATGCAGCTGAAGGGCAGCAACGAGCACGCCGCCACCGCCGCCGCTGCCCAGCTGCAGAACTCGATTCCCTCCCAGTTCCCCAACCTCAACCAAATGCCCAACTACCATTCCTCGCAGTACTGGCAGTGGGACTACTACAGCTACAACCTGTCGCACCTAGACCCCGCCACGCAGAAGGGCCAGAAGCAGTTCCACAAGGATCTGGCCACCACCATGGCGTACACGCACAACTTTACGCAGAACCTCTACCAGTCCGCCAACCTGGCCATGCAGCATGCCCACCATCATCAGATGCACCAGACCAAGGAGAAGCACAAGGTGGAACGCAAGAGTGGCGGCAAGAAGGACGAGCACCAAGCATCCAAGGTGGTGCCAAGCGGCGTGAATGCGGTCAGCGCCTCTCGCGAGGATGCCCATGTCCAGCACTGCAATGAGTATGCGGCCAACAACCAGGCGGCGGCCATTTACAATCAGAAATGTGCCGCTGCTGCTGCTGCGTCCCAGCAGAAGCAGGCGCAGGCGCAGCAGATGAAATCCCTGGCCAATGCCCAGAACTCAGTGCCACGGCAGAGCAATGCCAATTCGGCTGAAACGACGGTCCTAATGCCCAACCCGGGGACCGTGGCTGCCAAGCAAAAAGCCGAGCACGGCGTCAATCCCACAACTGTCATTTCGCGCGAGCCAAATCTGAATAAGATTGGCCAGCATCCCAACATACAGCACGCTCCGCCAAGCCAGCATCCCAACCTGCAGGGCGGTGGCCAGAGCGATGTCAATCCGAATTTGGTGTACAACACAGAGCCGTCGGCGAATGCGGCCATGCAGCAGCACTACGATTGCGGGATCAATGCGCAGATAAACATGGAATCGCCGGCCAACATAGGCAGCGCCATTTCCCACGGCTCCCAGGAGATTGCTGCCACCGCCAACGTGCATATGCATCAGCCGCACCGGCAGTTCTCCGATTGTTCCATGCAGAACCAGCCAGTCACCACGCCCATGCACATGTCCATCCAGAACTCGCACATGCAGCAGCAGCAGAACAGTCTGAATATGAATCTGTCAGCGGAGTCCTCGGCGAATATTAATCTGCTTAACAATCCGCAGCATCAGCAGCATCAGGCCAGGAAGTTGAATGCTCAGGTAATAGTGTGTGTAATCCTTATTAACTTTTGTTTTATTAATCATTATTTTGAACAACCCCAAAGGCGGACATTGCGGTCAGTTCACCGACGACTCCCTCGCACAGGGCCACCACGCCCAAGCAGATTCGCAGCGGAAATACTGCCCAGCAGCAGCGGGATTCCAAGAACGCGGCGCCGCCCACAACCACATCGAATACTCATCATCAGATTCCGCAGGGAGGCGGAGGCGGAGCCACTGCAAATATTTCCAAGTCACACCAGGAGTCGCTGCATAATCTACAGTTCTCGCAGCACGGTGGCCACCAGCAGAATATGCAGACCATCGACTATGTCCCGATTCCGCAGCTCAGCCAGAACTTCTCGGCCAATCCCACGAACTATGACATCGTGAGCATGCCGGCGGTGATCCAGCAGCGGATGCACTCGCTCCCCAACACCCATCAGCGCATCGAGCAGCCGTCGTCGGCGTGCGCCGTGAACAATTTCTATTTGCAAAACAACATGCCTGCCGCCACAGAGAATGCCCCGCGGGTGCCAGTATCCAGCTCTTTGGGTGGTCCGCCTACATCCGGCAATGATCAACAACGGCAGGCGGGGGGTCAGGACTCGATATCGGCAGCCGTCAACAGCACGGGCACCACTGCCTCTCTGTGCAGCCTGTCCAAGCTGCAGCAGCTGACGAATTGCCTAGAGAGCCAGCCATGCAACACGTCGCCGGGAGCGCAAGTGAATCTGGCGCCCTCGCCGCACCATCCCATTCCACCCAACTCGATGACTCCGCCGCCGCACCTGCTCATGCAGAACAGGAACATCTCCACGCCGCCGCATGCCAACATGCTGCAGACCCAGGTGGCGCCGCTGCAGTACCACAAGTACTATCCGATTACGTCTGCCCAGAACACGAGCAGGAACACGGCTCGCAACACCCCCTCCGCCCCCGTGCAGCACACCTCGGCGCCCATGGGCAGCGGTGGCAGTAACAATCGCACTACCACCAACGTCCACATCAGTCCCAACCTGATGGCCCCATACGGAGCCATTAATAGCTACCGCATGTCGCCGCAGCAATCGCCGCCCACTGGGAGCTATAGCTCGGGAAGCGATTACCCCAACTCGCAGATACCGATGCAGATGATGAATATGCAATCTCAGTACCAGGATGCATGCGTGCTGCAGCGAGGCACTCCCTCCAATCCAATGTATCCCACGTATTCCCCCTATTTGCCTCTCAACGGTTCTATTCGCAGATAATAGATGCGCACATTTTATATGTTATTGTATTGAGTATGATTTGTATATATGAATGTGTGCTGTAAATAAATATTCTATATTATAATGTCACTTGGTAAAATGTATCTATGAAGAGGCATCTACTTCTCACAAGTTGGAATTTGATTCATCTGATGAACGAATTTTGTGTAGAGTTGTGTAGAGTTTATTCCAAACTCATCATGTGGTATGCTGATCAGTTCTACATAGAATTGTGTACTCTTTTTCTGTGGGATATATGTATCTCTCTCTCTGGAGAACTTTTGAATTCGCAATTTTGAGCTTACATTATGCTAAAAATGTTATTTTAAACTTGTAGATAATTATTTAAATGTTTATACCCCATTGGTTTTATAATTTCAGTCAGAAGCTAGTAACCAAGTGAAGGAGTTATTTCTAACAAGAATGAAAGCTAACTTTGGCCAGCCAAAGTTTGTATACCCTTGCAGGTAACATTTAAAATATATCATAACTAAGCCAAAAATGCATTAATTTCGATTCGGAAAGCAGTTTTGTGTTAGTTTTTATTAATTTAAAAAAACTGCATACCAAATTTAAAATTTTAAGAAATCAAAATTTTTGGCCATTTTTGCTCATTTTAATGATGTAACCCCTTATCAAATTTCGCAAAAATGGCCAAAAAATCGATTTCTTCCGGACATGTCTAGAAAGATTCCCCTGTTGATGCAGATCAAGAATATATATGGTTTATGGGGTCGGAAATGATTCCTTGACTTGGAAAAATATTATTTTGTATTATAAAATCGGATTTTTTATATTAAAAAACTTCTTGATTTTTTTAAAATTAAAAATATCATAACTCGGCCAAAAGAGCATTAATTTTAAATCGGAAAACTGTTCTGTGCAAGATTTTCTACAGTTAATAAATCTGCATACTTCATTTTAAAATTTTGAAAATTCAATTTTTTATCAAAATCCAAAATTTTAATGATGTAACCCCTTATAAAATATTGCAAAAATGGCCAAAAAATCGATTTTTTCCTGACATATCTAGAAAGATTCCCCTGTAGATGCTGATCAAGAATATATATACTTTATAGGGTCGGAAACGTCTCCTTCACTGCGTTGCAAACTTCTGACTGAAATTATAATACCCTGCAAGGGTATAAAAAGTTATTCTACAAAAAAATTTACCCATTTATACAAACTTTTACAAGAGTTTTCAATTCTTATATTGTCAGAAACTCTCACAAAATTTCATTCAAACAAATAATAAATGCATTATTTGTTACACTAATAAAAACTAACACAGAAAAGATCTCTTTTAAGCAGATTTTTTGATCTAATAAAAACTAAAACACAGGTCTCCCAGTTTTAGTGAATGCTTTTTTGGCCTTTGCAAACTGTTCCCCGAAGTCAACTTTCCTTCTTTTAAATGAAATAAATGTTAAAGCGGTTTAATGTTTAATACTTTTTCTTTATTGCTTAGATCTAACAATGTTTAATCAAAGCTTGTTAATTATTTCGAATGTGTGCTATTATCTAGACTAATGTCAATGTTTTTTTCTCCTTTTTATTAGTTTTGACTTCATTTAGTTTTGGTAACCAAAAGAGAGACCAATTTTCGAATGTTTTTCCATATGAGTTTTTCTATTCATGGGCTTCTAAATTAAATACAGTTTGGGTAGAACGATTGGCTTAAACAGTAGGTTACGCTCTATGAATATCTATTTAGATTTCGCCTGGTTTTACTCCAGAATGAAAGCTAACAACTTATGTGTAGTTAATTAATTAATAATGCGTTTAAAATGTAGGGGCATTTTACTATATAATATTATAATAAATTAATTAGAGAAATAATGGTAGGGAATCAAAGGCCGAGCTCTGTTAGTCCAGTCAGGGTAACAAATAAGCGACAAGTGAGTGGATATAATTCCATTGTACAAATCATGCAAACGACTAAAATTGTACACTATCATTGAGATAAAATGTAAATTGAATAAGTATAGGAAGCATTTTGTGTGTGGTTTATTGATCAACAGATGATCTCTTCAATTGTCTAGCTCTATGGTTTAGACATTCTACTTCTCAGACGGAGTACATTGAGGAAAATGTAAGAACAAATATGAAATCGGAATACTTTCTACACAGCAAGGCATCAAATACTCAAGTCGAATATAAATACAGCTAATAATAAATCATATAAATTAGTCACAAGTTGGAGTCTGAGTATATTTGAGCTCGTTGGTGTGGCGCTGCGCCCTCAACTGGACACCGGACACTGGAGATATGGTCTCTATTTACAGTTACTATTGCGACGACCACTCGTTTATGGGGTAAGTGCTGCTACCGATGTACGAGGGCTGCCGAATTGGCTCGCCGGACGCTGGCGCATTCACAGCAGAGCTCCAGTGCTGCCTGGGAAAGACATTCGAGTTGGCGTACGACGACGGAGCACCGATATAACCCGCTGGCGGGTGCAGATTGGAATGATACGGCGCGAAATTCAAATTGCCGTACGAGGTGTAGTTATTGAGGTGGTAGCTGGAGGCGGGTGGCGCGGCCTTGTGCTTATTGTCGTAATAATCGTAATATTGGGGGGGATAGGAGGGCTGGTGGAAGGGATTTGGTTTGGGAACTGTCTGGAAATACGAGCTGTCCGTCGTTTCACTCGGGTGCGGCGGAAGTGGCACATTGGGCTGAATACTACTGCTGGCATTGTTGTAACCTTCGCTAACAGCCGGCGGCAGGTGATTTGGATGCTTATACGCTGGCGGCAACGGTTGCTGCTGCTGTTGCGATTGTTGCGGATGTGTCTGGGATGGTTGTTGCTGTTGCGGCTGTTGGGGCGACTGTGTCTGCTGCTGCTGCTGGTGCTGCGACGGCTGTGCATAGTTCAAGTCACAAGGCATCTGATGTGGATTGGAGGTGTTGTTGGGTTGCGTTTGCGGCTTAAAGTGTGCTTGTTGTTGTTGCATGCTCTCTGTGGGCTTTCGCTTTTCGCCAGCAGACATTTCCGGCCGGTTTGCAGCTGTTGCTGGCGCTATGCCCTCCTTGTTCTTTGCGATATGTTGTGGTTCTTCATCAGCAGTCAGATCTTTCACATCTAAAAACAAATTAATAACTTGTCAATTACACAGGTCGATAGCTTTTTGGAACCAAGTTTCAAGTTTCTGTTCTGATGTTATATTATGGTCCCTTGCCCCACCTTTCTTACCTTGCTCTGGCGTTTGTGGCTTGGCGGTATCCGTGTCACAGTCGGATGTTATGTCAATGACATCGTCCTTATTATTTGGTTTCTCCGCTTCGGTTTTAGCCGTTGTCCTTATGGCTATGATCTTTCCGCTGTCCAGCTGCATGTATATTCCCTTCGCCGACTTCAGGACCATGACGCGTTGCCCAGCCTTTAGAATTATATTGGCCTTGTCAGCCGAATTTGTGGGAATGACCACATCTGCAAAAACAAACATCAATTAGGGGACTATTCAAGATGTGACTCGGCAGGGGACTTACCAAGTGGCAGGGTCATTTCTTGGGCTGTCATGCCCTGTCTCTGCCACACGTCGGCGGGTATCCAGCGTGTAGTGCGTCCTCCTCCAGTGGAGGCCGACGTATGCGTCTTCATTTGCTATAAGGTCATCATGCAATTAAAACACATCTTGGTTAAGTCATCTACAAGCTACTTACCGGTGTCATGGGTTTGGTGATTACCGTGCCATCGTTGTTCACAATCTTGTAGTGCATTTTCGCGGGAGTATACGTAAAGCGCTGATTGACGGCAGCCTTCTTCTCCAGCTCATAGCTGCGATGAGCCTGTCTCTTCTCGGCCTGTGACAGCTTTCTGTCCTTTTGGTCTACCAACAAGCTTTCGTGCAAGAACGGTTCCTTGGTCACGCAATGCTTGTGCAGCTCGAGAATGGTGTTGATTATGGAGTCAGCATGAACCTTGGGGGTTAAGACCTCCTCATCCTTTTCCTTTTTGACTGGCACCCCTAAACCGGTGCCGTTTTGTGCCTTGGTCTCATCCACATCCATTGGCTCGCCTTGGACATCTGCCGATGGTTTCGTTTGCTCATCCTCTGATTGTGGTGACTTTTTTGATTCCTCTGCTGCCTTACTCGACTCATCTGCCGCGTCAGGAGATAACTTTGTAGCCTCCATTGTTGGAGAACTGGGCTTGCTGGGCGACTTGCTGGATTCCTCGACCACTTCTTCATCGGAGTCGTAGTCATGGCACAAATTCGTGATATCCTTCATCGAAAGGTGTGCCTCGGGATTGCACTCGTCGACAATGCGGTCGGACATGCCTTGCTTTTTAATCTGCCTGTCGTATATCTTCTTCTCCAGGCACCTATCCATGACGATTCTGTACACAAAACACGGCTTTGTCTGTCCATATCTGTGAAATGAAATGTTTTAGTAAGTTGTACGTGGCCTAATCTAAGTCTAAGTCAGTGCTCACCTGTAAATCCTATATACAGCTTGGGTATCGTGGCAAGGGTTCCAGCTGGCATCGAATATTATAACGCGATTCGCTCCCGTGAGGTTGATGCCCAGCGAGCCGGCCCTGGTTGATATCAAAAAAAGCTTAACATTACTATTTGAGTTGAATTCATTGACTAGCCTTTCCCTTTCCTGCGAGGAAGTGGAGCCATCCAAGCCTGAAAAATGAAATTCGAAATTAATTATCACAATTATAAATGCAAGGAAACGCAAATAAGAGTTATGTATATTTTAGGAGTACTCACGGAAGTAGGAAGTGTTTTTAGTCCAAAGCAGATTGCTCCCTGGAACATAACTTGTCTTCAGATAGCCCTCGAGCAGGTTTAGGGTCAACAGACTTTGGCTAAATAACAAGATGCGGTCCCCCAACTGCATGCTCTCCTTTAGTATGCAAAAGAATATCTCCATTTTCGGCGAATTCGAGATTAGCCCCGAAACATAGTTCCGCATCAGCTCGACCGCCCACGAGCAGGAGAACTCGTCGTTTCGCTTGCTCTTCAGCAGCTTCTTGAAAGGCTCTGCGGCAGCAATGCCTGCCGCGTTTTTAATGCCCGGGGAACTCCATTCACTGGGCCTATTCGAATTGCACTCACTGTCTACTTGATTATTTGTACAGGGCGAGGATTGTATGGTCGTCTCCACGGTTTTAATCTCGTTCGTGTCCAGATCCACGATCTCCGAGGACGTCGTAATACTCTCAAAATTGCTCGACATGTTGGTATCTGTCTGCTTGATGACTTCCACGCATCCGGGCTTGGGCAGAATACTAGAGTCCATCCAATAATTGTTCTTTCCCTCACCTCCAAAGGCCCCGTAGCCCAGGGGCTCCGGTTTCTCCTCATAGAAGCTGGGACTGGAAAGGGGTTTATAAACTAGAGATTATGGTCTTATGGTTACTCAAAGCTTACCTTTTATTCAAATACTTTGCGTTCAGATCCGAGGAGGTTGGCATACTGAATAACGTTTGATTTTCGGCCTTGGGCAGGGTCTCAATATTATTAACACTATTGAGGGGCTCGCTGGTTCCATTGTTCCTCTTTTCGGCCAGGGGCGAGGCTATAGAATCATGATGGAGGGGCTCGACAACAGCTGGTGTGGCGGGTGTGGAGGGGATGACGCTCTTGGATAGGTCTTCGTCGATTTCTAAATCTAAATCAGTCTCACATTTCTTCAGAAAGTTGTACAGAACATCTGGGTGATTCCAGATTTTACAACAGACGGCAAAGGCCTTCAGGGGATTGGGGAACGCCTTGGTGCGCACCACATCCGTCATGAACGTGTCGTAGAGCTTTCGCTGGAACGGAGTCATTCGCACCAAGATAACATACTCGTATTTCTGCGGCAGGGTGCTTTGCAGCACCGTATGCGATCGCCGCTGAACAAATCCCAGCAGCAAGGAGTGCAGGACGTGGGCCCTGTACCTCATCAGTTTGATGTCATCCGGCGTGGAGTCCACGCACTGTCCGTTCTGGATGGGCCGCTCGAACATGTTGCAAAACTCGGTGCGTGTGCCCAGATAGTTGGGCCTGACGAAGTCCACCATGCACCAGTACTCGAGCAGGTTGTTCTGCAAGGGGTAGCCAGTGAGTACGATGCGGCGTCGCGTCCTGATCTGCTTCAGGGCCAGCGAGATGCCGGCGTGCGAGTTTTTGATCCGGTGCCCCTCATCACAGATGACCAGGTCCGGGCCTGGCTTCACCAACGCCTCAAACACCAGATTCATGAGATCGCTGCTGGAGTCCATGCCGTCGGGGCGGATAACGCTGCCCTTTCGCTTTCGCGTCTTCACCAGCTTGAGGGCCAGGAGGCGGAACAGCTCATACCCGATTAGCAGGACTCCGCCCTCGTGGACCCAGTTGAGGATAACCTTCGCCCGCGCCGTCAGCGTCTTCTGCTGATCGTTCAGGACGTATATGTCGAAGTTGCGGGCACGCACATTGCCGTCCGCGGAGTAGCGCGGAATCCACATGTTGAACTCGCTCAGCCAGTTCTGCAGCGTGTTGATGGGCATCACGCACAGCACCGTCCGCGCCGAGGTGTGTCTTAGGAAGATATCACAGAAGGAGACAACTTGCAGCGTCTTGCCCAGGCCCATGGAGTGGGCGAGAATGCACCCAAAACCGCTCGATTTGTTGTACCTCCGTGTGGACTCGATGATGTTGTCGTACAGGAAGCGCACTCCGCCGATCTGATGCGGTTTTATTACCTTGGCTATTTGGGGGGCCAGGTAGAGGGTCTCCTCGCCTTCGGGGTGCGCCATGTTGACCACCACTTGCCCGTTTTCATCAGGAACATTGTACAGATCTTTGACGTGCATGCCGCTGTTGGTGGCATCGTCCGACTCGTTCAGGTCCTCGTCATCCTCCTCCATCTCCTCCTCGGAAAGGAGTATGCAGTCGTCGTCGTCGGAGCTGTCGTCGATGGTGACCACCTCGCTGGGCTGCTCGACGCTGGCCTCCTTGTGGATTGCGTCCCCGATGCTGCCGCCGCTGAGGCTACTGCTGTTTGACTCGTCGAACGTGTCCGAGGCGATCTCGTCCTCTGGGAAATCGACGGGGGGATGGTGCTCGGCATGGTTGGACACCGAACAGCTCTCGATGCCCTCGCTCTCGTCCAGCTGCAGGATGCGGAAGATTTGCTTGTGCACCACCTGTTTCTGGATCTCGCGCATTGACTTTTGTTGACCAGCAACGCGAGCCAAGCGTTCCGACTCCTCTCGCTGAGCCGCCAGCGTTGTGGTGTCCAAGTTGTTCTCGTTCATCACGTCCCGGATGTTCTTGCGGAGGTGGCTGTTCTTCTTCTCGGCCTCGGCGGCGGCGGCGGCCAGGCTAATCTTCTTGCTCGCCGCCGCCTGTTCGTCGGCCACTGAATTCTTTCGCTTGTGTCCGTAAGGTACTGTGTTCTTGGGGGCCACATCGGCCACCGGTGGAGGTGGTGGTGGTGGCAGTGGCTGCGGCAATTGCAGAGGAGGCGGCTGGTCTGTTACTGTGACGGCTGTGACTCGATCAGGCTCGACGGGATTGTTAATCTCCGTGCTGTATTCTGGTAGTTTAGCGGGTATATGGGCGACTCCTTCATCGATTGGTTCTGCGGGCGGAGGCGGAAGCTGTGGCGGGGGGTTGTGGAAATACCTCCGCGGGTCCTCCGGAAACAGCAGTGACGGATGATACTCCCCCATGTTGGGCAGCCATCCCTCTGGCTTCTGTAGTCTTTGGTTGACACCATAGTTGTTTGGGTTCGGTGATTCCTCCATATTGGCCCGTGACGAATCCCTGCGAAGACACGGATTACATTAGGTTTTCAGAACGCCAACTCGATTTATCTCACATCGCTAGCAAAGGTCACCTAAGCAATTAACAAATCTTTAGGCCCATCGCTAGGGGCGTTGTAATAAACTGGATCTGGCGATTTCTTGGTATTAATTATACATACACGAGTGCAGGGAATGCACATAAGGTGGCCTCTGTCCCAGGTATCGAGGGATCATCACCGATTGTGTATGCGGGGCTTGGATAAACTCTTGGCTGTTGACACTTATCAGACATATTTACATAGGTTTGTACGTTACATACCAATATATGCAAGTACATACAGAACGCGTAACCGGGCCGGAAATATGGCTTTGAAGTCTCGCCTGCCCTCTTGCACTTCCGCCCCACCGTTCACCTGAGTAAGGACTCATCAAAACAAATCGGACGGACAGAGTTTTAATCGGCAAGACTAATTAAATTATTTATATATATGCACACCAACTAGCTGAGGCGAGTTTTTTTTCTCTACAATTACATCGTACTATTTCGCATTTCATTTAGTTTCTTTTCTTTTCGTACGTACATTTACATAAAGCCGGTGAATTTGATTTTTAAGCGACCGAATTAACAACACAGGTTCTTAATTATTGTTATTTCATACATATGGATATATTTTTCTATATGCACTCTCGGTAGGTTCTTCTGATTGGTGTTCGCGTTTGAGATTCTCAGTTAATCATGCCCGACACTTGCTTCTCCGGGGCAAAGCTCTTGGATTTGTTTTTATATAAATTTTAAATATTATTCTCGGTTAATTTCTCGCTGTTTTCAACATGTATATTTGTATATTTTATATGAACAAAAGTCCTGCCCCGGGTACACGGTCAGACCGCATGATGTGGATCTGGGTTATCGACGACACACGATACGATAGTATCGAATTTTGTAAAAATATCGATACCGATTGTTGAGGCTTTTTCTAAATTACCATCCCTGAGGAATAATCCTTGGGACGAACTATGGGGGGGAATTCATGGTAAAAGAAGATTGGTCTCGTCAGAAAAAAGTAGTCCCTTAACTATATAGGTTGTCCTTAGAGGGATAATTGCCCATAAGAGTTCAATATATTGTTTGTATTAACATTTTTAATGCGGGTTTATGCGGAAATTAATCTTATTTTAAAAATAAAATGATAAATCGAGATTAATATTTAGGTAGGACAATAGGTATGTTCACTATTCTTTAGAAGGAAATTAAAGAGTCCAATTTATTGTTTATATTTACATTTTTCATCATGTTAGAAATACATTTTTAATGGGTTTATGCTGAAATTAATGATAGTTAACAATTAAAATGATACATCTAGATTAATATTTAGACATCAACAATTTTGCATTAACATTTATTGATCTAATTTGATCATTCCCTCTATATATTTTCTTATCTTATCTCTAAATTGAAGAGGAGTCGGATGATCATACTGGCCACCATGGCCAATTGACCGCATTGAGCCAAGGTAGCTCTCCACATTGTCCTGGTGAAGACGGCTGGTTGCTATGTAAATCATTTCGTACTTGTTGGATAAATATTCATACAAACCATCAAGGGATGCATTGTTGACTAAAATGCCTATTTGGAAGGGCAGCTTATCGCCTGTTTCAGTCATCTCTGTGCGCATAATTTCCGACATTTTAGCCAACGTGCCTTGCTGGACTTCGATTTGCCTGCCATATGCCTGTGGTGAGTCGGTGGAATTCAGTCTAGACACCTTTGAGTTGAAGACATCGAACCAGTCATTGAAAAGTTCAAAGAAATCTGCGGTTTCGAGTGCGTTCTCTATAGCATATCCAAACTCATGGCATTTTCTAATGGAGGTGGCTGTATTGCTAGATATCAATTGTGGTACCAATTTGTCGTTTTGCGAGCAAACATTTACGTGACTCTCGTTAATCTTTAGTTTCACAGAAACACCAGACTTGACATAGTTTATTGTCTGTTTCACTGTCGTCCTTCTCAGTTTATGGCCGTTGATGTCTAATCCTACGTTGATGTAGTGATTGTGAACCAATTTCATTAGATGAGTGGTGTCCGAAAAAACGAATATTTTCAATTGTTGATCCGCTGGGTGACTAAACCACGACTTGTTTGCTAAAACGAAAAATTAACTTTGATTTCTTGTTTGTATTAGTATAACAAACTTACTTTCCGATATGCCAAGCTCTCTCCACAGTCTCTGATTTTCCTCGCTCAAATCAGAGACAATGGCTACTACGGGATAATTTATCCTGTGTAACTTCATTATTATTGTATTTAGAGTATCCACATCCATTCGAGCATTGAAACCGTAGTAAACTGGCTGCTTCCAGGATTTCCTCAAGCCTCGAACGGTGGCCAGCTGCACAAAGTTACTTGGTTCATTTATAACATCCTCTGAACCAGTAAACTCGGAAGCAGCAGCTAGCTGCATTTTATCCATGGACAAAACGCACAACCTATCCATTTGGGACATTTCCTCGTTTTCCATGAGGTCCAGCACGACATCAAGGGTACCTGCATTGATTTTAACTTCCGCCAACCATCTAAATATTGTTGCCCTGCTTGGCAAGGGAAATCCTTTCTCATATAGGTGATTGTATGTACGAGGTCCCACGGAGTGAAGGCAGATAGCCGCAGACATGTCAGTTGCATTAAATGTGGATCTTTTCCCTCCACTCTTTAGTATTTTTATTTGGGTCTGGGTGAAAATGTTGCCTAGAGACTTTTCCAACTTCTCATACTCCTCGAGCTGCTGGCGCAAAGAACGCAGTTCCTTCTCCATTGATAGATTCTTCTTTTTCATGATCTCGTTGCCCATAAGAGTGGTACGATTAATCACTTTTTCGCTAGATAACAATTAGAGTCTTGTTAGGAATTAGTTACTCATTTAAACGCTTTAAACTTACTCTGTTTGCGTGCTGCAATTGGCGTAGCCTAATTTGGCAATCTTTGATTCAGGCTCGGACTCCGCCTGTGGAACAGCATCGTTGTTAAGTCTCCTCCTTTTAACGACGTGTCCTTTTCTCTCTGTCGACTTCCACTGTGAGGCATCAAAATGCGTTTCGCAAAGTTTTGCATTCTCCCCAAGGCTGCACCCAAGGATTTTCTCCCACAATGATCTTCTAACAAAACACTTTGGTGGTCTTATAAATTTGACACCTGGCACGTGCTTCCGGCAATACTTGCAATAAGTCATTTTTACATTAAGGGTTTAACATAGAACCTTCAAAGAGAACCACCTTTCAGGAGAATTGATTGAGCATTAACGGACTAAAAAACAAATAAGTACGCTGTGACCACTTTTCACTTCTTTCCAACCAATTTTATAGGGCAAAATCTTTGGGATCAAGGTTTCTATGGACTTTGATTTTAGTTATTTCGTTAAGAGGAAAGTGTATTAAACATAGGTCTTTCGTGACTTCTCTGTAAAACTCCTTATTGTTGATAATTTTTCCGGCTCATTGACAATTATTTGTTTTGCTTTCAAAAGTAAACTAACGATGGCACTAGGCACTAGTGGTGGGCGATAAACATCGATAGGAAGGCCCATGTGAATTCAAAAATTAAATTTATGAGGGGTTTAATTATTAATAAATGAATTTTATATTATTAAATTTCTAAGAAATGTTTATAGATATTCAAAAACCAATTGATAACCCAAGACTCCTCTTTAGAATCCTAATTAAATAATAATAAAATAACGAGAAAAAAATGTAATCCAATTTTTAATATCTTTAAATTTTCAAATGTTGGCATAATTGTTAATTTTAAAATATTTTTTTTCCCAAGTTTTGATTTTACCAAAAATATATAAAAACGTCGTAAATATTAGAGGTAGAGAAACAACGATGCATCGATGTTTTTAAAATATTTCCATTTAGTTGGTATTAAAGGACAATACAGGATATGTTTCCACTAACCAACGGTCACACTGCAAGGATATTAGTTTCTAAGGTTGTGTTTTTCCTCATAAATAATTGTTTTGTGATATTTTCGTCCTCGAATGATGGTAAGTGTTCATTTATTTTCAAAATTATCCTGAAAAGCAGTTTCGTTTCCGTTCCAGTGCCACATATCAAACTGTAGTACCCTGAAAATAGTGCTGGCCTTCCTGACGGTCAACATTTTTTGGCTCTTCAAGGTGTATCCACCGGCTCCACCCACGAAATGTCAATTGCCGGAGCCAACTCCTCGAACGCCAACGGCTGCCGAATGTCCCTAGCATCCGGATATCGCCTATGCGCTGCTGCAACCGCTTACCCACTTGGACAGCATGTTGGCTCCGAATAACACTGCAACGCTGGCCTTCGACAACGTCGATCTGAGCTACGGGCGCTGGGACAATCAGCAGCTATATCGGATCAAGGACTTTGCCCTACTGGGTGAGCAGTATATGGATTCGCCGGAGGCCAATCTGGTCTGCCTAGCCACGCAGACCTCGGTGGAGCGTCTCAACTCGCTGCCGCAGGTGGCTGCCAATTGGCAGGGCAAAATGTCGGTGGCCGTGTTCGCTGCTGGGCACGAGGAGTTCGTTATCCTGCAGTACTTTGTCACGTATATGCGCCTTTGTTTCGCCAACATACGTGAAAATGCCACCTTTCATTTGCTGACGCCGCGGGATTACGATAAGCTGCCCAGAGTGGCGGCCATTCCCTTGAATATGAAGGGCAAGTTCGATTGCCAGTATCCGGATAGGACGCTAAAGGCATTGCTCAAGTTCCGGTCGCTGAGAACGCTGCAGTGGCGGCAAAGGAACACATATCCCCAGAACCACATGCGGAACTTGGCCCGTAAGGGCTGTCAGACGAAGTACGTCTTTCTGACCGACATTGACATTGTTCCCAGCACGAACAGTGTCCCCCAGCTCAACCAGTTCTTCAGGACGGCAAATTGCTCAAAAAGCTGCGCCTACGTTATACCCACCTTCGAGATAGATGTGCGGGCCACGTTTCCGCGCTCCAAGAACGGCCTGGTGCGCTTGATTAGAAAAGGTCTGGCCAGGCCGTTCCACGAGAAAGTCTTCATCTACAACCAATATGCCACCAATTTCTCGAAGTATGTCCACAAAACTAAAAGCTAATCGGTTGAGATACTTAATTATTTTTTTTTATTCAGATGGTTGTCTACAAGCTCAAACGAGACGGAGGTCTCCGTTAGCCACATCGTAACCAACTTTGAATTCCTATATGAGCCGTTCTACATAGCGGTGGACACTGCACCTGCACACGACGAAAGATTTCTGGGCTACGGGTTTACCAGGAACTCCCAGGTGTATGAGATGCATATAGCTGGATACCAGTTCTATGTCCTGTCACCCGTTTTCACTGGTCACTGGGGTCTGCAGAGGAAGCAGGCGAGACCGGCTTGGCGGGAGCAGCAGAATAATGCTAATCGCAGGAAGTTTGATGTTTTCAAGAGCGAAATATTTGTGCGTTACAAAAACGATCCACGCCAGTTACTGAAGGCAAAGAAGAATCAAATTATAGTGAAATAAAAAGGCATTATATTGACTAGCATTGAATATTATTTTGTTAGATTACGGCTATCAAACTTTAAAGTTCATAGATGTTAATTATATGGTATGTAATGTAACTTAATTGTTGAGCAAAAAGGATTTTACTTTTGAGTAGGGGAAATTGATAATGTAGCATGATATGGGCGGGGTACTTTGAACTTCCTTTCGGATCTCTTTGACGACATTAAGGTCTCTCTTGAGCTGTACTCGAATGTGGGCTTTTCAGGATACAAACAGATGCCCATGGAGGCAACCAAGATGTCTAGATGCACCGCCTTTATTATAAGCGATTCATCGAGGATTCCTTTTTGGAGGACGAACATAAATTTTGATAATGGCCATGGATGTCCCGTTCCAAAGAGAGACATTATTGGATGAAGGACGTCCTCTTCGACACTGAAGGCTGGGCCGGCATCCTGCCCAGGGGCCTGATCAAGGCAAGGCTTAATACTAAATTTGGTGGCGCCCTTGAGATCATCGTCAGTATAAAGGATAAACTCTTCTGAGCTAAATAATATATTTGCATCAGAATGAAATGCGTCTTTAAAGCTTAAATTTGTAGATTTGAAGTGGAGTTCGACTAAATTTATTTAAAAACTAGCTAAAACTGTAAAATTGTAGATAAATCCCATTTAGGCACTTCCAAATGATCCTTAATTGATTCAGTCGTTCCTACTAGGCCTTATAATCAAATGTGTGGCTTTGGAACGAGCTGGTGGCTATTGTCATACCTCGTTTCACGCGAAAGTGGAGGCAAGGCGGAGAAGACAAGGATGGTCCGCGTGAAGCAAAACAATGGAGGCCAAATGCCGGAAGAGATGAAGCGCAGGCGCTGGGCTTGCGCCGTCTCCTCGGGAAGCTTGGAAAGCCATCGCAGGATAAATAAAAGCTCAGTACTTCGGCCAGCTTTCCGCAGTCAGTGGCAGACCGAAGGCCCAGCGAAATATTGTGTGTGTGGAATCCAACCCTGCGCGCAATGAGGAATAGTTATTGTCATCATCTGAGCCACAGTAAATTCGGGAACAACGGAAAGGCATCTGACCTGTCGCTATCGCTGTCCCCCAGATGCTGGGCAGCTAAAAACTCGATCCGGCTATAAATCCAACGACCAGGTAAGCTCAACATCCTTTCGCCTTGGGGAAAACAGCGTTCCAAGGCTGCGCAAGGAGTCCTAGTCGCTGTGTTTTCGATTTTTCGTCCTGTCGTCGGCACCAGAACGGACACAAAGAGAAAAAAAACGCGAAGAATGGGGGAAAACAAGTAGGAGAAACGGCAACGACTGACCCAAGACCCACCCAATCCGAATCATGCGACCCGACCCTAGCCGCAAGCTGTTTGCTCAATTAAGTATCAGTTTTCCAGAGACAGACGCCACAATGGATGGCCCTTCGTCCTTCGCATTATCCCAGATCCCCGGTATCAGTATCCCCCCCACATAACGCAGTATTGCGCCATGCACTCGTTTCCATTTCCATTTCCATTGGCCAACGATAACTGTCCGTATGGCGATGATGCCATGGCATGGCATGGTGCTCCATCACCGCCCCGGGGAGGCGCTGTCTCCTCGATATCGATATCTTGGCTATCCTGGGCCCCCGCATTCCAGTTGGTCCTGTGTGTTTGTTTGTTTGTTTACCTGTTTACCTAGGCGCCCTTCGATGTCCACTAATTGCGGGCCGAGTGTCGACGGGAGCAGCCAATTAATATCCAATTTGTGTAATTGTGCCGCACCCGTGTCGGCCGTTGGATAGCCCAAAAATCCACAAAGCACTTTGCCCCAGCAAGCACTTGAGCGTAAAAAACGCAGCTAAAATATTCATTTCGCTTGGCGGCAAACGCCTCTCGATAATCGCAAAGAGCTCACTTGCCGAGTGATTTTATGGCCAGCAATTCGACTTTAATACACTGCGAAACAAATTGAGGATAGAAATGTCATTTCGAGGAAGGAATGCACAGTGGATATTCGGATAGAAAATATAAGATTAAAATTTCAGAAAAAGATAAATATTTCTCTGGCAGAAATCTTACTTAGTTGTCTCTAAAAATATTATAACTAGGATCAAAGGTTAATAACTTCAGTGACAAGGGGTCTGTATATATATTTCATTCTTATTATTTCAATATTCTTCTAAAAACCAGAATATCATTGAATTTAGACAACTGTTTTCCGCAGTGCTTATTTATGCTGATGGCCGCAAAGTGGGTATCGTTTTAATCAGAGTGAACCGGGTGGCTTGGCATGGGGGAGAAGGACATTTAAATATCGTAACCATTATCCAAAGTGGAGATACTCGCGAAAGAAACCACCAGAAAGTGGTGGGAGGCTAAGCCGGGGATAAGTAGTGACCTTGCTCGCGTCAATTCCGATGCAAACAGGGTGCACTTGTTTAAGCTGTTTTCCTTTTGCCAGTTGTTGTTGTTGCTGTTGTTGACAGGACCTCTGGTTCTAACAGCGGTAGGAAGATCATGTGCCTGCTTTTATTATCTGGGTCATCCCCACTATTTATAGACATCACTGCCCGAATATGGTGGAGGAGCTGCAGCAAATAAATGCACATCGCTTCAATCTCACGGCCAAGTCAAGTTTTTAATGTCCCTGTTTACGACAGCAGCAGGGGAAAAACAATTTACTGCAGCCTGTCACGGCCACGTAACCAACTGTCCGTCCGGGCTGTAAAACCGGGTAGCGAGTCCCAATCCCAGTCGCAATCCCAGCCCCAGACCCGCCTTGTTAGCTGTCTGCTGTGAAATTAATGAGAATGTCAAAGGCGCCCTGCCATTGCTCAAAGTCAAAAGTGTCGATTAAAGATTAAGCTGGCGTCCATTTTAAAGCAGACTCGCCCGATATTCCGCGATATATTTATAATTTATGGATCATGTTGGATGTTGTACTCTGGCTGAACTGTTGCTGGAACCAGTAGCACTCTCTTTTAAATGGAAATCAATATCGTAGCTATTCCTATTCATCCCATTAAACAAGGTTTTTAATTCTGTATATCGATCTTCATTGCCAAAAATCAACATTATGAAGCCTGATTGCATTCTGGAAACTTTGCTTCAGGCTTTCCAAACATTATTCAACCAGATTCTGGGCTCCAGGACATTTTCCCGACCAGCAAGTCAAACAATTGCCAGGCGCAGAAATGAATCGCAAACACCGCCAAGACGCTGCTTGTGCGGGAGGTTGACTGGTTGGGCGCCTTTTGGGGGCTTCTTTGTAGTTTCGCAGCCTTCGGGCTGCTGATGAGTCAGTCTCCAGGATTTGCCTGCATCCAATCAGCAGGCATCGCGAACGAATCTGCTTGCCGAGTCAACACCGCCAATTGGCAGTTTATTGTCGGCAAATATGCAAAGATAAATGTTTGCCGCGCGATTAACATGCGCCGGAAGAACGATAAAGCCCACCTTGGTCCGCTCCGGCTCCTGTTCCTGCTCCTCGCTTATCAATCAAAAGTTGATGGGTATCGGTATGCAAATACTCGAAACCCTCTCGCGCACACATGGCTGCCTTAATTGGGATGCACACGCCCAAGGAGCCACCTCCAAGGACGTGTGGGAGGTTCGTCCGAAAGGTAATGAGCTTCCTTGGCGCAATAAGCATAATAATAGCTTGCCTGCTCTCACATACATACAAGCGCACTTTGTGCATCTCAGATCTTTGCTTGAGTGGCTTTTGTGCAATCTGCATAATAATGAGAAAGTAGGCGGGTGGGCGGAAGGACGAATGACGAGGCGTGATACGGGGTTTGCCCGAATTTTTAACAACTTGTCGCGCTACTGCGGTACAAATAATTTTAACGACTTGAATTTATTCTAAATTTCAAAAAATTCTTTAAATTGCTCTATTAATTATGCCATTGTGTCACTCATACGTGCCATTTTGCTATCATCTAATTACAGCTCACTGCTTTTGGACCACCAACCAGGTAAAATTGCGCTGTAAACTGAAAGTCACTTTAAAGATTAAACCAAATCAGAACCATTGCATGCCACTCCTTCCAAGAGAAGGGAAGAGCTGAAACCTAAATGTTCGTTGAACCAATTCCCACTAATATCGGTGTGTTTATTACTTTACTTGTCTTTTGTTTTGGTATCCAAATCACTTCTGGTCTAGAATCGTATTGTAAATCTGTTGCTATCCCTCTTACTATCTCTCTTGCTCTCTCTTCCTGTACATTCTTCCGTAATTGTTCCATTCACGTCGATGTTGTGATGAAATGCAGCAACATCCAATGCCTGTTCCAATAGGAAAGACACCGAATTAGAAAAGTAATCAACCATAAGCCGGCGGAGGAGCACAGTCCGGTGGCCCCCTCCGTTCGAGATGGCGCCCTTTAAGCTGAAGTTCCGGATGGGCAGCTCGCGCAGCACCTCGCAGGAGCACGATCCAGATCCGCAGGTGAACGAAGCGCTCCTGGGCACCCAGGAGCAGCAGAATCAGCCGCAGCCCCTGCAGGAGGCGGTGGAGGCCAGCAGCAGCTCCAGCCTCGATCTGGCGGATTGCAGCAGTCTCGGCCAGATGAGCAGTGAGCGCAAGTTGTTGCTGCCGCCCACCAGCAACAGCATGCGTTTGGGTAAGGACGACACAGTGGCACCAAGGACAATATAAAAAATAATAATAATAAATAAATAATTCTTGCTATTGTTTTTCTTTATATTGTCTTTGGTAGACCGATCTCTACACACAGAAGAACGCCATCCGAAATTATGTTACATTGGTATTCTTTGGGGTATATAATTTAAACATTAAATCAGGCCTTTAATTTATAAATTTGGGCTGGAAAATGTGCATGCAATCAAAATTCAATTTAAATAAAATACTTTTCGATGGGCGACAATTCTGTCTTGATTTTCAATATCTCTGTGTAATAAAAAGCATGTAATACCCTATTACCAACAACTTGTTAGATATCCTCTTTTATTCCTGAATAAGTTCTTATCCAAGCACCTATTCTTCCTTTGTTGCACACAACCCCTTCCCATGGCTCCTAAATAAAGTCAGCGTTAAACTGGAATTAATAGCTTAACTTACACCTGAGATACTTTATATTGATACATTTATTGCAGGCTACCTTAACCAGAGCCGCACTCCGTGCATCAACGAATCACTCACCGATGCGGATGCGGACAACGTGCCCACCACCCCACCGCCTTCCTACGAGCATGTGCTAGAAGAGGTGGGTTTCCTCAGGATTTTAAGCAGCCAACTTGGAGATCATAATAATAAATGCTACATCTTTTTAGAACACTCGGTTGTCCCAGCACCAGCGCCAGTTATCCCTGGATAGCGCCACACCCAACCAGAACAGCCGGCGCAGCTCGGCCAACAGCTCGCGTCACAGCGCCGCCCAGCTAGGTGCCGCCTTGGAGCAGCTGGCCGGGAATGGGGGCGGCAGCATCTGCAACGACCCAGACTGCAGGCAGAACCTGAACCAGAACTACGCCAGCTGCAACGCAAGTCACTGCAGCAACATCAGCAACGGCAACGGCAACAATACCAGCAGCCACAGCGGCAGCAACCACAACAATAACAACGACGGGGAGGAGATCATCGAGGGAGTCACTGAGCTGGAGCTGCGCAGCGACAACGAGGAGCAGCTGAGCATCAACGAGTTCCTCTTTGAAACGGAAATGGCGGCGTCACCTTCGCGCTGCACGGATGAGCGTTATGGAGCAACGGTAGATGGTCAGGGGCAGAATCAGTGCTCGGATGACCAGTGTGCGCAGTGCAGCGAGGAGCGAGAGGGCGAGGGTGGCTGTAAGTCTACCTATGACGGGGACGCGGCCAGCACCAGCAGCCAGGCGGCATCGGCGGCAGCAGGCGGGGGACACAACTTTTACGATCCCCTACTGAATCGAGGCAGCTATGCCAACTATGCCAACGAAGGTTAGATCAACACAGACTTTGAGATTGGATGTTGTCTAAAGGGGTTCTCGTCCATAGGTGGCAATGCGAGTTCTAGTTCCGGCAACCAGTGCCAGGAGGCCTGCTGCACCGGGTCCGCCTCGGGATCAACTGCCTCACGGAGTGGTCAGCGGGGCCAGGGTCAGCAGCCCAGTCGACAGACCAACCTGCTCACGCCCGAAATGATGAGCAACAAGACGAGCAAGGAGATCTACAAGGACCTGGCCAAGCAGTGGGGCATCACCTGCAAAATGTCGGAGAGCTGTCGGTGCATGGACTGTCAGAGCCACTACTTTGACTGTGACTACGATGATGTAAGTAAGATTACCCGGAAATTTTTTAAGTATTACTAAGTCGATTCTTCCAGAACGAGCACCAAAAGACGGACGGCGGACTGGGCGCTGGCACGCCCATGTTCATTAGCGAGGTGATGCACGGCTCCGGATGCAACATATTGTAGGGGGACTACGATTACCGGAGTCCCGGACAAGGATTTGCTGAACATCTACAATTATTTCTTTGTATATCGCATAAGTCTATACAGGCGATCGGCTAGGGGCAGGAGCCATTTCACGTTATTAGCACTGAATGTATGCACATTATTTTAAGGTAATGCTGCACTGATATATGTTTATTATAAGGAATCGAGGAGGGACATTTGTGCAATGCCGCCTTAGGGCTTTAAAAAAGTGGGGGATTATGGCAAAGGTATATTTTTGGTGTTAAAAGGAATCGCGAAGTCGGCATTTTTAACTCGCAGACGAACGAATTATGATAATTACTGATAGGCAATTACCCACCTTGCAGATGAACATTTAAATATCCTTGAGTGTGTTCTTTTTCTAGGGCCTTTGATCGCTTGAACGGTGAATATTAGAAATATTTTTGACCTCTTGATATTTTTTCCAAATTATACTTCCCCCCAAGGCTTGCCCCCCTTACCCCTAAATATGAATATGTATTTTTCTAAATGTACAGACGAATTGTAGAGGCATTCCAGTGCCATACGCAAACGGAATCTTTCCAATCAACGCTTTTGTACAAGAGGAGCCGCGGCCGGAGCTCTAGGCGTTTCCAAAACAACCTGCTAGAGTTCTAGGCGAAGTACACGCTACTAGTCAATGTTATTCGCATCGAGAAACCATATAGTTTAAGCAGGTCGGCACTTTTGTGCCTTCCTTTTGAGCCAAATCGGGAGACGAACGGTTCGGCAAGGGCAAAGAAATCGGCACATCTGGGCCAGAGTTAACTTCATCGAAATGTGCGTAGTCTGAAGGCTTACAAGGCCCTCTGATTGCCAATCGTGGAATGCTAAGACGCAGCTGGTTTCACTTGACAAATCTTCTTGGTTTTATCTTGGAAATAGCACTCAAATCGGACATCATCGATTCGCAACCAAAGTTGATTAGAAATCAGAGCACACGCGATAACATATAGAGAGCGAAAGCCGACTAAGTCTGTTAGCTGTTAGATGGTATTAGAGAATTACATGCATTTTAGACTTAAATTTGAAAAGGAAACACCCCGGAAGCATTCGAGGAAACCAATTAAATATGTATTCCAGGTCTGAGAGCCCGAAACTCGCATCAGCATAGAAATCTAAACTTGAAGGGATCGTAGGAATTGTTAGGATTGTATTTCGGGTTCTGAGAGAGGCATTCCAAGTCGGTCTCCTACGCTTTGGAACCCATACTAGGCAAGAGCATACAAAAAAAAAAAATAAATAAATGTACGAGTATATGTTAAACCCACTAAAGCTCGTCTCTGAATTCCACGGATTACAATTCCTCAAGAATGTCATCTCAATCCTGCGGGGGGTGGAACAATAAATGGGTGTCAAGCCAAGGACCCGACCACTTACATTCGGAAAGATCAAGCCAAGATTCTTACACAGATAGGACCACTTAATGCTGGGAACCGCCTCCCACTCATCGCAACCACTGGTCGGCACACCAGGCTTATAGATAGGGGCGTTGACTATGTTGGTATTGTCAAAATAGCAGGTCAGAAAGTAAAAAAAGCTGTGACAGGGCTAAGGATTAAGAATCATAAGGTAAGTCCACTCGTTGCCCACCTGCTGGAGTCCTTGGAACCCACGGCGATACCGCAGCCGAAGCGAGAGACACGATCGTTAATGATGATAGCGAGGTCATCGGCAGAAAAATTACTGAGAGAGATTTTCATTATATAATGCTTGCCGCTTTTTGGATTCGGTTCACCTGGTGGTTGTAAAGGCTTCAATGAATTTTTTGGGGTCCTCCACATCGCGGTGCGTCTTCCATATTCTTCTAAACACCCTACGTAACGCACCGTCTATGGTCAACTTCTTTTTAAGTGGGGCCGCCATCATTGCCGTGATCTCACCGACAAACGGAAACCGCAGTGTGGATCGACACTCGGTGTGCTTAAAGGATACCGTAGAGGCATGGACGCGGCTCAGGTAGGCCAGCTCATTGTCCCAGATAAGTCGCCGCATCCGTGTGGCACTCGGAAACGTCTTGTTTAACTTGGTAATGGCCTGGCCGCTCGCCATCATGTCACGGAAATTATTTAGCAATACCACCATATCCGTTTGAAGATTTCGGGTGTCCGGAATTATATCAACCAATGTGGTTTCGTTGTATGGAGGCAGTTCCTCTTCCAGGCGACACATGAAGTGCTTTAAACCGCCCAGATTGCAGACATGCGTCTTATTGTTGCAGTAGTTGTAGCAGGAAGCCAGCGCCAAGAGCATTGTCAATGGGAGTACGCGGTGAAGAATCATATTTGTCAATTATTTACTACGAATTTAAAGATAAAATGTGAGTCGATCTGACACTTGGAGAGTTGTGATGTATGTGTACCTAGATCTGTTACAATGAAAGTGCTATAGATTTTGTAAACAATTTTTATAATGTCATAAGTAAGGTGTCCTTGTAGAGTTTTCCTAGACAAAACCCGTGCACTAGTATGATGTGTTGGCATGTCCTGGCTCCAAGCTTGACCCAGCCCTATTCGGTTATAGCTTATGGATATACATAATTCTTTATCATTAGCAAATTATAGGTAAAGTCTCCTATATTTTTATTAATATACATATTTAGGTTTTTTGGTTCAAAATTCATTGGCTAATAGTATGCAAAATAAAGGTACGCTTGTCCTTGACTTTCAATCCTGCGGGATGAAACTATCAAACGGTCGTCATGCTAACAAAAGGCTGAGCTACTTACCTTTGGAAAGATGTCGCCATTATTCTCGCACAAATTATCCCACACACCTCTGACAGTCGTTTTCGAGTCACCGCAACCGCTGGCCGGCGGACCAGCCTCGTAGAGAGAGGAGTTGATAATGTTGTTGTGGTCAAAATAACAGGTCAGAAAGTGGCAATGGCTGGAAAAAGGATGTGCTTTAAGGATTTACTGTAATAAGGCGAGCACCACTCGTAACGCACCCGAGGGAGCCCGCGTAAGGACAATTGGAACCCACGGCCACACTGCAGCCAACGCGTGAGACACGATCGTTGATGATGTTGGCAAAGTCTGCGGCCAAGAAAGCGCTGTGGAAGATCGTGATTGTATCGAGCTAGGCGCTCGTTGCTTTGGTTTCGGCTCACCTGGCGGCATCGAATTGATTGATGAGGTTATCGGGGCTCTCCACCTTCCAGTGCTGCTTCCACATAGATCTGAACGCATTCCTCAGCACCTTCGACACGGTTAACTTTTTTACAACGGGGGCAGCCATTATGGCCATGACCTCGCCGATATCCGGAAACCGCAACGTGGACCGGCACATGGTGTGCTTAAAGGATACCGTAGACGCATGGACTCTGGCTAGGTAGGCGAGCTCATTGTCCCAGATAAGTCGCCGCATCCGCCTGGCACTCGGAAACGTACGGTTGGCGTTGTTCATGACCTCGCCGCTCGCCAAATGGTTTCGGAAGTCATTGAGCAGTCCCAGCACCTCCTTTTGGAAATGCTGGGTGTCCGGGACGGTACCTTCAAATTTGGTGCCCTCGTGGGAAGGCAGTTCATCGTCCAACTGACAAATGAAGTGCTTGAAGCCCAGTTCATTGCAGGCATGCGTCTTATTGTCGCAGTAGTTGTAGGCGGAAACCAGCGCGAAAAGAATTGCCAGTGGCAGTAGGAGGTCAAAAATCATTTTAGCGTACTACAAATTTGAGGAGAAAATTCTAGTTGCTCTACCAAATGACTGGACACATGGAGAGTTGTAATGAATGTGTACCTAGATTTGTAATAATAAAAGTGCACTAGGTTTTTTGGATTAGTTATGATATTTTTAAACATTAATTTTTCCAAAAATTATCATAAAAACAAGAAAGGAAGCTAACTTCGACACGCCGAAGTTTGTATACCCTTGCAGATTGCAATTGGATCACTAAGAATCGAGCCATTCGGGTTAAATAATTGAAATAATTCGAATTGAATTTCATGCATTTTTGACAGAGTTGTGAACCTTTGAAAATTAGTTTCTTGCTCATTTTTGATTAAACAATTATTTAAAAATAACAGGTAAGTATTAAAGCAAAACTAAGTAGGCAGTTTTGTTAGGCTTAGAATAACCAACTTAGAACAACTTTCCGAAATGAATTTCATGCATTTTTGACTGAGTTATGAACCTTTGAAAATGAGTTATTTTCCCCAAAAATAAATCGCACCATTTTTGCAAAAATATGTAAGGGGTACCATCATTAAAATTCTAAAAAATTGAGAAAAAATGAAATTGAAAAGAACCCTAAACGTAGTATGCAGTTTTGTTACTCTTAGAAAAGGCAATTCTGAACAGCTTTCCGAATTGAATTTCATGCACTTTTGGCTGAGTTATGAACCTGAAATTAGTTTTGTTTCTGAAAAAATATCAAAATAAATCGCACCCTTTTTTTAAATTTAATTGCAGCAAGCTGCCAGGAACTAAAAGCGGGTGCCGAAGGCGAGACAGAGAGCGTTGGCAAGGAGGATCAGGACGAGGAGGAGCAGAAGTGGACCAAGTGCCACCAAGACCGAGTCGAAAACACTGGGAACGACCTCCGACATTCCCACATGCCTCACCTTTTCTTCTTTTATTTATTTAAAGCTGAAATAAATAATAAACCTTAAAACATGTGTTATTTTTGAGTTATGAGGAGGATGCGGTTTTTTTTGGGTGGGATAATTTAAACAGGCTCAATGGAAGGGCATTCTTGCGGTGGAAAATGAAAGAAACATCAAAGCAAAATAGCTAGATGAGCATCACTGATGGAGATGAGCATCACTGATGCAAATGAGCAAATTTTTTCTTTCGATTTGGCCGCTTTCCAAACTGGGGTAACAGGCGAACAGAAACCAGCAGCAAGCAACTGAAAACTGGTATAATCTGTTATAAAAACTTTTGGGCAAAAATAATAATTGGTATAAACTGTTATATTTCATTTTATGCATTTATACCTATTTGTTGCCGACAACAACAGCTTGATGGCAACAACAACCCCTTTACAACAACATCCCTGCAGCAGCCCATACAAATTTCTGAAATTTTCCATGCAAATTGCCCGTTTCCCAAATTGGGGTAACAGGCGAACAGAAACCAGCAGCAAGCAACTGAAAACTGGTATAAACTGTTATAAAAAGTCCAAGTTTCGAACCATTGATCTTGGAGTAAGCGAAGACTCAAACCAGATGTGACCATATTGTAAATTTTTTGGCTAAAATGTTGCTTAAATGCACCTGGGCACACTGAAACTGACTTTGCATCAGTGATGCTCATCTCCATCAGTGATGCTCATCTAGCTATATTGCAATATTGGGAGGCTATAAAATCGGGCTTAATGGCAGTGATGCTCATCTATCTATTTTGTCCCAATAAAGAAATATAGCTAGATGAGCATCACTGCCATTAAGCCTGATATAATGCCTCCCAATATTGCAAAATAGCTACATGAGCATCACTGATGCTGATTTTATAGCCTCCCAATATTGCAATATAGCCAGATGAGCATCACTGCCATTAAGCCCAATTTTATAGCCTCCCAATAAAGAAATATAGCTAGATGAGCATCACTGATGGAGATGAGCATCACTGATGCAAAGTCAGTTTCAGTGTGCCCAGGTACATTTAAGCAACATTTTAGCCAAAAAATTTACAATATGGTCACATCTGGTTTGAGTCTTCGCTTACTCCAAGATCAATGGTTCGAAACTTGGACTTTTTATAACAGTTTATACCAGTTTTCAGTTGCTTGCTGCTGGTTTCTGTTCGCCTGTTACCCCAATTTGGGTAACGGGCAATTTGCATGGAAATGTTCAATAATTTGGATGGGCTGCTGAAGGGATGTTGTTGTAAAAAGGTTGTTGTTGCCTTCAAGCTGTTGTTGTCGGCAACAAATAGGTATAAATGCATAAAATGAAATATAACAGTTTATACCAATTATTATTTTTGCCCAAAAGTTTTTATAACAGTTTATACCAGTTTTCAGTTGCTTGCTGCTGGTTTCTGTTCGCCTGTTACCCCAGTTTGGAAAGCGGCCAATTTGAATGAAAAGTTTTGCTCACTTGCATTAGTGATGCTCATCTCCATCAGTGATGCTCATCTAGCTATATTGCAATATTGGGAGGCTATAAAATCGGGCTTAATGGCAGTGGCAAATTTTTTCATTCGATTTGGCCTGCGACCCTATAAACCATATATATTCTTGATCAGCATAAACAGGCGATTCTTTCTAGCCATGTCCGGAAAGAAAAAATTTTTTGTTCATTTTTTTCAAAAATTGATAAGGGGTTACATCATTAAAATTCTCAAAAATCGACCAAAAATTCGATTTTTTTAAATTAAAAATTTAAGATGCAGGTTTCTTAAGCTGGAAAAAACTAGCATAGAAATGCTTACAGAATTGATTTTGATGCTTTTTTGGCTTAGTTATGATTTTTTTAAACTTAAATTTTCCCAAAAATTTTCATAAAAAATATGGCGTATTTCCTTTCAAAAATAATTAATATTTCCGGTCTTCTTGAAGGGAATTATGTAAAAACCTTTACATCGTCTAGGGTAAGCTCAATCTACTAATACCACCTATCCTGGATCCGAGCTACAAATGTTGTATAAAAGCCCTTATCATTAGCTGACAAAGAGGTAATTCTCCCAATAAAAGTAATCTATAGTTTTGTCAAAATTATTTTTATTTGTATTTTTTTTGTTAAGGGTTTGTTATTTATTCTTTTTTTTTTAGGAAGAGCTGTCTCTAAATTCATTTGGTAACAGTATGCAAAGTTATGTAATAAAATGGCTTGAGCGAAGGTTAAGTGCCTGAATGGCCTTAGTGAATTTTAATTTCAATTTTGTCGTTTGCAAAATATTATACAGAGAAGGGTATTTGGGGGACTCGAAACGCTAAATTAGATGGATTGAACAAACAAATCAATAAACTAGTTAACATAGAGCAATAGGTACGTGGTTCCGTTCTCTTATTTATAAAAATATCTTGAGTGCTTTTCCTTTCTACCAGGATCTGCTATCAACATGTCGCGTAATCAATCAATAGTAACATCTCAACAAACTAATAAGCTTTGGGACTAGGCGGGGCGTAGCTTGGGTGGGTGGGATGTCCTTGCGAATCGTAGATTACACTTCTGTCCCTTTATTTTGGGGTGGAGTCAGTGAGTGAGGTTCCTGCTGTATATCCTTTCCGGTAAAATTTCAATAAAAAATTGTAAGTTTACAACCCGTACCAGTTCTGTTTCGATTTATTATTATGTTATGCTTCTGCTCTGTGTTAGGCATTAATGCTTAGCTCGGTTCAGTGAATTGAAATCGCTTATGTTACGGCTATAGGTGTAGATATTAACTATGCAAGTTTCGGTATATAGGCTTGGCTGCTGCTCCAAGAACTCCGCCATGCACTCTGATTTGCTTCTCGGAAATACGTATTGTGAATGGAACTATTAAGTATATAAGGTATATAATTATCAGTTGATTTCCTAGAAAATTTCCAAGTTCGAATTTCACTCTCTCGTTCTCTCGCATATATAAATTTCAATATGATGAGTTGTATATATGTATATATATAGATGACTTACACGGGGAGGCACGTAATTTGAAACAGAACAGCGCCCTTAACAATGGGGAAACAATCTATAACTAATTAAAGCGTGTGTGTTTACAGGTAAAGGGGTAACTAAGTAAGAATACTTCCTATTTACAGACGATTCGCTCCGATCCGATCCAATAACAAAGGGGAGGGGGGCCCCATCTTGGGACAACTACGAGACTAGATCTTGGAGACACGCACAGGCTTTTACATTGTATCGTATAAAAAATATATCAAGCTATACACTGTGTTTGTATCACTAACGGGGGCGAGTGCGGCCTAAAGGCCCAGATAGCCTAAACGCAGGTCGAGGATGCGTGCGACACGCTGGCGGACGCTGCCGCCGCAGCAGCGGCAGCTGCCGACGATGATGCGGCCGTGGCGGCCTCTAGATTGAAGTCCTTGCTGCGGCAGCACATCTCGCAGATGCGCTTGGTGTCCGGATTGAGGAAGGTGCAGAAGCGGCAGCTCCACTCGTTCGGACTCGTTACGATCAGCTGCGGGGATACGGCCGGCGGTTGCTTGGGGACAGCGCCCGTGCGATTGCGCGTGCCAGATGTGCCCCGATTGCCGTCCACGTTGGCCGTCTTCAAGGCGGACTTGACCTTCTTTACGCCGGCGCTGCTGCTGTTTGGCAGCGGACTTGGTGCTGGAGCCTGCACTACTTTTGCCTCTACCCGTCGGCTCGAGCTAGGTTTTTTTTCCAGCGTTCGTGACCTCTCGTGGCCGTTCGGTTCGCCGCCGGCCCGCGTCGTTGATTTCGAGGGCTCGCGTCGCTTCTCCGTCGGTGGGGCGGTCCCACCGCCATTCGTTATGGCCAGCGAGTCGAGGTCCAAGCTCTGCACCAGCAAATCTTCACGGTCTCCCAAGTCCTTGTTATAGCCGGAGCGCTCCAGGTTCTTGAACACATAGTTCCAGGACTCGAAGCTGCCCACACCCTCCTTCACCTTTGGCATCAACGGCGGCGAGGGGTTGTCCAAGGTCACGAAATCATCCAGGCTGGCCGACTCGTAGCTGGTCATGTCCGAAATGGTAGTGGGAATATCACGTTCATTGCCCGATCTCTTCGCAGGAGCCGTCCGGCTCGCCCGCTCTTTCAATTCCTTGTGCATCTTGCGATTATTGTCCATGGGATTCTGGGTGGGAAGGGAGGTCTGTTAGATCGCATCGATAGAGTCGTTAAAATAACCAATCTGAAGCTCACCTGCTTGTCCGCCGATCGTGGATGCTTGTCAGTCGGATTGCTGCCACCTGCCTCTGCCAGCGCCCGCATCCGGCTGCTCTTGGGCACCGGTCGGGCATAGATGTACATGTCCTGAGCCGTTGGCGGGGGAGCCTGTGGCAATGTGGTGGGCAGGTCATAGCCCCCGTATGTGGCATACCGTGCAGCGGTATTTCCACGCTGCACTTGACCCCGCACCAGCTCGGCATACTGCGGATCGTAGTCGTGCGTCCCGAAGTCGTGCTGCGTCAGCTGCGCCCGATCGTCAAAATCTATGAGATGATGGTCCGGCGGATAGGTGCTCTGACGATGCTGCATGGCAGCCAAAGCTGCGGCGGCGGCTGGCTGATGGCGATGATGAAAGTCGCAACTGTGTCCCGTGGGGCCAGGCTTCCCGAGAGTAGCATACATGTTGGGATGCTCCCCACTGGCGTAAACGTCGGCGGGCGATGCATACGGAGCGTTCAGTTGGCTGGAGATGTTGTAGGGCAGCGGATAGCGATTACCGGGAGCATTGTAGGCCCCAGTCACGGCCGCATAGGAAGCACTGCTGCCCATGCTCAGTCCATCCAGGCAGTCGTAAGGCGCCTCGTAGACATGGGGCAGCTGGCACTGCGGCTGCTGCAGCTGCTGGTCAAAGGAGTGGCGATGCGACAGATGCGCGTGCGGCTCCTGGTAGTGCTCCAGGCTGCGAGAGTGCGTCATCAACGGGCCAGCAGGCAAATGCGGCGGCTGCTGCGACGGTGGCGCCGGGTATGGCGGAAGATACTTGCCCGCCTCGTTGCCCACTATGCTTATCCCATTCGGATGCAGGGCGCAGCTGTTGCCGGGGTGCGCCTGAGTGCTGTTGCCGTGCAAAGCACAAGCCGCTGAGGCCAAAGTCGCCACATTGCTGTAGGTGTTCTCCTGCACCGGCTGCTCCTTACGCATCCGCTTCTCGCTGAGCCGGTAAATCATCTCCTTGATGGTTTGCGTGGTGCCGCCCACATGGGTCTCCCGATGCTGCAGTATCTCCTTCCAGCTGCAGCTATAGCCCGCTGCTGTGACGCCCGCATAGATGTGCTTCATGATCTGGCACTCGACGTAGGCGGCCATGGCATCGCGTGATACGTTCGTCACCTGATCCGGGCAAATGGGGCCCTCGAGCACGAACGTATCGTCCGAGACGCGTCGGTAGCCCATGGCCAAAAACAGCTGCTCGGCGTCTACAAGCCGAGATTGTATGTCGTGTTGGAAGCATCCTGAATAGGTCTGAGGGCGGAAGAGAGAAAATAAAGAGTCAATGGATTTAATATTGGCAAAGCAAGCAAGGAGCATACCTTAAGCGTACGATATTCCTTTCGCCAGGGCTTTGTAAACAGATTGTTGGCATACTGGCTGATGGTCTCGAAGGCCACAATGGCATTTTGGGCCGTGAAGTCGCTAAGATCCCGCACCGATCTACGCAGGACGCGCCCAGTCTCCGGCAGGAAGAACTTGCGATCGTGACGCACCACGCAGAGGAACTCCTTCAGGCAGCCTTGGGTTTTTTCGAAAGTTTTCAAAGTCAATTAATAAATTCAAGGCAAAGGCCTGGGCATGCACTTACCCTCGAGCTTTTTGCGCTCCTCCAGCTTCTGGATGTTCTCCTCGGTTTCGAGAAAAGACCAGTGACGTCGCAGTATCTCCTCCCACAGATCGGGGAGAAGGTCGCGCGGCACGAAATCTGACATGTCGGCGACGGGCTTTGGGCTCTCATTCAAGGCGCCTCCGGCTCCTGAAAAACAAAACCACGCAAAGACGGGCCAAGGTTACACTACGGCAAACATCTCGTCGAGAAGCCTTGAGTGTGCTTCTCTATAGCTATTGATTTTCTACAGCCAAGAGGATGTCAATGGATGAGGCAAAGATTCCTCCCCGCTGCATTTGCTGGCATGAATCACCAACATCCCTTCCCCGCATGACGCACGCCATCGAAACATGCACCAAATAAATAATAAATACCCATTCCCGCTAGTCGAGTGAAGTAACAATAACTGGCTGATAATAGCAAACAATGGGAGAGCTTTGCGGTTTTATTGTGGCCACATCGTCATCGATAGTGGCATTCCCAAAGTCCCTAGTTTGTTTCATTATCAGTTTCTGTTTTTGTTTTTCAAGCCAGAACAGAACCAGCAACTGACTGACCCCCCACTTAGCGGCAAAATAGAAAACAGTTGGCAACAAAAGACATATCGGAACCAGCAGCAGCACCTGTTATTACTTTCTTTCTAGCTTAAGCATTTTATTCTACATATGTACATTTGTGTTTACATATATGTATGTATACAAGTATCTTAACTATAGTTAAGAATGAAAATGAAGTCACTTTGCCTTTGTAGCTAGTGAATCAAGTAAGGGGATTCCCCTAAAAATATTTGAAGACTCATAATTCATTTCATTTCCTTTTAAAAACTTGCTTACTAGCTTCATAAGACATGCTGATTCCTCGTCTAATAAAATACAAATTAAAGCATATCGCTTGCTACTAAGCGGAACTTATAGGGATTGTGTTTGCTTTAATTGTAAATGGCACAAACTTAAAAGACAATAAGTAAATTGCACATAGCCAGAGCAAAGCCGCATATCGCATATCAACTAACCATACTTAAAGATAACAAACATTGAGTGCTTCTGCACCTAAAATTGATTGTCACCCCAAAGTTGTCATAAGCATTATATTGAGAATTCTATTTGTTATTAAAAAACCATTAACTTCCCCTAAAACGGAAGGGGAAACACTCTCTGGCTGACCCCAAGGAAAGCCCACAAATGCTCAATCGTAACTCTAGAAGCCCCAAGCCTACACCTTTATCTCTCCGCGCAAACATGATGAAGAAGAGCCAGCCGGCCGACTGGGTATCTTGATATCGGCTATCGGGTGAACCAACAACGATCGGCCATTGGCCATTGGCCTTTAGCGGGCGAAACAAGTCGCGAGAAACTGAAGATATAAATATATGGGGAGAGCAAAACAAGGTCCCGAGCGCCGGGTTACGTTGAATAACCTTGGGGCAGTGACTCATTTTGCGGTGAGCTCCACAATCAGAATGCGAACGAGCCACAAAGCAGGGCGTGATAAAGCAAACGACAAAAGCGCGACAAGTGTAATTGCAACTGAGAAAGTTGCGGACAGGCGGCCAAGACAAATAAGTAAATCAGGGTGTGAGTGTGGGGCAAAAGGGAGAACCAGCGACGAGCACCAGCAAGTGATAAGAACTAATTTCAGGCAACCGGCTAATTACTTTTATCTTAATATGTACATATGTATTTACAAAGAAACAATTCTCATTTGCCTGTTTTCTCATAAAATCCAAGTTTCGGGATTTGGCCAAGACATTAACTTGTTTACAATTTAAATTCACGTACTTAGCACAATTTATTTTAATTTAAACTCTGTTTTAAACTGACACCTTTGTCTGGTGTTACTGAGATACAAAGTTATTGAGAAGAGATTATGATGTGTCAAAATGGGAATTCTTAGATGTTAGAATATTGTTTTGAAATTCATACATCAATTTAGAAACAACGTCAATGTGCTACCCATAAGTCAATTCATCTGGGGTTAATTAAATGCTAATTATCATGAACTTGTTTTGTTCCCGTGTTATTTCATTCTCACATTTCTCGAGACCCCAAACTTCTTTGACTAACTGGAAAAGATTTCAATTTAAATTATTAAATTGAACTTTAAGTAATTTCATCTGACATCGGAGTAAGTGTAAGGACTTGTTTTTCAATATTTGGCTAATGACTAGCTGTCCGAATAGGTAAAGCAAGGGGGCCAAGGAAAGTTTAAGGACATGTGGGAAAAGTATAAAATCGTTGACCAAATGAAAAACACTGAAATCTCAATTAAAAAGAGGAGAAAAGCTTAAAATCAATAAGCTGCTGTGTGTAAAACTGTGGTCAGGCGGTGTTTATTTATTTACTTTAAGCCACCGAGAACCTAGAGAGCTTTCACAAGGGCCCGGATCGGCGGTCCCGAAATCCGGCCATCGTGCATAATAATTTTATGGAGCCAGCAGACTGCCGGAGTAATTGAATTCCAATATTTATTGCTGTCGCAGGGCGGACGACAACCCAGCTGCAGCGGAGTGCAAATGCCTTTGAGGCAGACCGTGAATGTGTGTGTGTTGTCCCTACAATGGACCAATTACAATGGACGGACGCAATATGGCAGGGCTTTGAAGCATTTATTGATTTAGGCAAGAGAGCCCCAAAGTGGCCGTGTTTACAGCATCAATCGATTGGATTGAGAGGCGGGGGCGCGTGCAACAGTCTCGCATTCGCAATAGGATCCTCCTCAGCTGGCGCTGCCCTGTCGAGATATCTGCCATATACTGGCCACGGTGAGCGACTCTATACTATTTGCCTACCGGCAACCGATGGCAGGGTGCTCCAATTCTTATTTTCAGCAGTGCCGTACTAAAATTAGCAAATGAAAGCTCACCCGGCGCTCATCCGCAGGCGGAAGGCAAAAGACACGCAAAACATTCATAGCTCGACGTTTGGACACCCTGCAATTGCGGGTCCAGTGCTAAACACTTACGCAAATTCCCAGATGTGTGTGACGATTCCGTGATTTCTCATTTCTGCATTTTCCTCCGGAGAAGTCCGCGCGCGCTGGAAAAGTCAACACAAGTTCACCTCGCCACGGCTGTTGCCAAATTCGTGCGCCTGTGTGTGTGGGCGTGGGTGGAGTGGGGTCGGGTGGTGGTTAACTGTGGGAGCGGGGGCGGAGTGTGGGAGGGTCTATTTTTAGCTCTGCGACGAAAAACAAGCGACACGATAAGGCGGATTCTGCTTCCGCAATGTTTTTGTTGCTTCTCAGCAGCAGCTGCTGCCTAGTATTATTAATGAATGTTACGCTCTCGCCCCGAGTTCTTCTTCCGCGTTTGCGTTGACAAATCTCCGCTTTCACAATCGAGTTTTCTCTTTTTTTTCCGTTTGGTTTTCCACGCTGGGAAACGGGTTGCACTATCGGTTTAGTTGTCAATTTGTTCGCACAGCACAATTGTTTGCGTCCGCAGGTAAATAATAAAAAGTCTTTGTTTTTCACTTTTTGTCGTTATCAGTGTGGCCAGTTGCCGGTTAGGGCAAAACCCACCCTGGCCACTTCAAATGGCACGGGCATACTGAAAAATTTGAAATTTGTGTAATAACATTGTTATAATTTTTGTCTAATTAATATCAGTATCAATTCAGGAACTAAAAGTTAAAGTTAATAATAATCTTTATTTTGTAAATTTTTTTAAAATAAATTATACAAAAAAGGGACTATTTTTTGTACTCATAATTCATTTATTTTCTTGAATATTGAGCTAAAATATTGGCATAATTCATTTTTATCCGGCCATTAAAAAATAAAAGGAGTTTTTGCGTGCTCGAATCGTTGTCAAGATCATAAAATTCGTCGTTGCTGATTATTTTAATAGTTTCCTCGGGCACAGTAACTTGATTCTGTAAAGGCAATAAAAAATTAATATAGAATAATTTTATATAGGACAAATAAATTTTTAGGACATACCTTAACAATCAATCCCTCAATTTTTTTGAGATCCCTATTGAGGCCCAGTTCAATGGGTAGTTTCCGGTGCATCTCTTTGTTGGCCTGCTCCAGGCGCACTCGGGCGACGATTTTCAAAATTAGCTCTCGTTCTGGCTTGACCAAGCCATAAGCAGTCAAACGGCTTAACTTAGGGCATGCGATCAAGAGAGCGAGGATGTCGGCATGGCTCATCTTGCTGCAATAAAAGGTGAGTTCCTCCAAGTTTTTGAGATCTTCAAACTCTTTTACGATGTCTTTTGTCATGCCCTCCTGGAAGGGCAGAATTAGCGTGCGAAGTTCTGATAACTTGGCAATTAGAGAAAGCTTCCTTCTGGGCATCTTACAGTCTCCTGTATCTTCAAATCGTTCTAGTTGCTCTGCCTTGTGCTCCACCAGCTGTTGGATTAGCTTATGACTGGGGTCTTCAGCGTAAAATTGAGGGTCTATTCTGACGCTCTTCAGTTTGGGAAGCTGAGCCAAGATCTGGCAGCCCGTGCCAGTTGTTACATTGAGTACTTCCAGGGAAGGGCAGTAGTTTTCCCTGACAATATCTAACCAGGCTTTTTCTTGGAGATCTGACACTTTACAGGAAAGCTCCTTCAGTTTGGAAAAGTGCTTTAAAATTGTGGCCAAGTCATCAAACTCTTTGCAATAGGTGAAATCCAACTTCACGATGGAAGTGGGCATTTTAAGCATGATGTCCTTTGTTATTGCTTTTACGTGCAATGAAAGGGAAACCAGATTTCGGCAGTAGCCGACAACCATAGCAAGCACTTCATCGTTAAACATCGTTTTTGCAATCAATGTACAGCTTATGTCCTGTACTTTATCACCAGTCAGTTGGAAGAAGTCATAAATGTCCCACAGGGTCATATGACCAAACTGATCAGTATCTATGGTCTTGCACCACCCAGTAACCGCGATCTTGTAGGCCGCTGTGAAGCGCTGGCAGGTCCTGGCAAATCGTATCTTATCACCAAGGTCCAAGAACTGCAGAATATGAACCAAGCAGTCATCGGGTAGACTCAAAATGGGCGCCGACTGTGATTGTTGCGCGGTAGGTGTTCCATAAACATCCGGCTGCTTCCAGGTATAGCTGGGTTCTACCTTGAAATACTTTCCCTCTTCACAATGAGGATAGCATAACAAGACACTGCATACACAAAAATAAGTTAAAAATTGAGTTAGGATCTATGTAAGGGTTAAGATAAGCACACTAACCTGGCAGCATCCTCGGCGTTGGCATACAATACCTCGCCACTTAGACATTCATGTTGCAACGTATTCTTCAGATCCCTACCCTCTAAACTACCTAAGCAATGTTCACACATGTTCTTCGGATCCTTGGCTAGACGCCACTCCAAAATGTTGCCGAACCTCTCAAAGAAAGCCTTTAAAGTGTTCTCCGCCGCCATCTAAAAAAAGGAAGTTGAAGGAATTGAAGAGCTAAAGACAAAGGTTCAAAGAGGACAGCAAAATTATACCTGAGGACAAACTTTAAAAAATCGCAATCTCTTTACTGGAACGTGGTCCTCGGTGTAGGCAATTGGTCCTTCGATGTAATGATCGATGTAGTAATCTTGTTGTTGAGAGAATAAAGATATTTTCAAGACCTGGCATGAGATGATTTTTACTTTAAGTTACCTGGTCTGATGTTACTAGGATCATACATGTCGCACATTTTTTGTGACCTTTTTATTGGCACGCGAAAGTAGTAATCACGTAATATAAGTCTCAAGAATAAATCCTAGTTTGGTCCTTTACTTGCTTTAATTTCTAGAAATTTTTAAGGATCACACACCGATAACTTGTTGATAACTATTAACAAAGGATACCTATTTTTAAAATAACAAAAAATTGTTTTCTCGTAAATACTTCTTGTTACTTCCACAGAAGATTTCGAACTAGGTACCAAAGGACGAAATACGATAAAAGTATGACCAGATACTGTAAAACTAAGAAATCCACAATGTATCTGCTACAGGTGATACTTTCACCTGCCATAAAACCGATAATAACTATTTGTGAGCAAAAAATTTAAAATAGAAAAAAAAAAACTTAGGTTTTCTTATTTTTTTTTATTATATTTTTACACTTAATTTTCAAGTAGACTTTGAAAAACTGTATTCAGTTACAATTTTATTTATTCTGAAAAATATTGAACCCCAAAGATATAGATTTCGATGTTGCAAATATGCAGAAGAAGACGAAATTTCCAGAAAACCCGGAATCTAGACGACCAAGTCATAAATATTGCATTGGACTCAGTGATGACGAGGACTCACAGACAACGCCGGAAGAATACCAGCTCGATGTCAACGAAGAGATCCAGGAGATGGCAGTGGAAATAAATGGAATGGACAGAATGCTGGTCAGTTTACAGTCCCGCATCTCTGCCGGTGGTTTTAGGCAGGCTGGAAAGTCGCCTCGCAACCCAAAGGATCACCAGGAGAAACTGGTAATGCGTGAAAATTGTAATGGCTTTGGCGATAACAAGGACTCAAACTCGGAACCCGAGGACCTGCTTCCCGGCGAATCGGAGAAGGAGCAGGGCGAACATCAGGATCTTCCATTCGAGGAGATGGCCGAGGAAATAAGAGTGATGAACGCAACGCTAGACAGGATACAAGACCGACTTCCCAAGGATGTCTTAGGTCATACTGAAAAATTTGAAATATGTGTAAAGACATAGTTATACTTTTGGCTAATTAATATCAGTATCAATTCAGGTAATAATAATCTTTATTTTGTACATTTTTTTAAAATAAATTATACAAAAAAAGGGATTATTTTTTTTACTCATAATTAATTTATTTGCTCGAATATTGAGCTCAAATATTGCCATAATTATTTTTTTATCGGGCTATTATAAAATATAAAGAATTTAAATTATAATTTTATTTTTTTTTTTTCAACATGCAAATGCATAAATATGCCGTTATTTTGTAATTTTAGAATTTCTGTTTTAAATCATGCATAACTCAATTCCAATTCCGATTTCCAGCAGCCTTCATCAAGCTCATAGAATTCGTCGTTGCTGATGATTTTAATAATGTCTTGGGGAACTGTTATTTGATTCTGTAAAGGCAATATCAATTTTTTTGAGATCCCTATTGAGGCCCAGTTCAATGGGTAGTTTCCGGTGCATCTCTTTGTTGGCCTGTTCCAGGCGCACTCGGGTGACGATATTTAGCATTAGCTCGCGTTCTGGCTTGGCCACGCCATAAGCAGTCAAACGGCTTAACTTAGGGCATGCGATGAAGAGATCGAGGATGGCGGCATGGCTCATCTTGCTGCAATAAAAGGTGAGTTCCTCCAAGTTTTTGAGATCTTCAAACTCTGTTACGATTTCTTCCATGCCCACCACGAAGGGCAGAATTAGCGCGCGAAGTCCTGATAACTTGGCAATAAGAGAAAGCTGCCTTCTGGGCAGCGTACAGTCACTATTATCTTCAAATCGTTCTAGTTGCTCTGCCTTGTGTTCCACCAGCTGATGGATAAACTTCTCACTGGGGTCTTTATCGTAAAACATAGACTTTATTGTGACGCTCTTCAGTTTGGGAAGCTGAGCCAAGATCTGGCAGTCCGCGTCGCAGTCGGTTGTTATATTGAGCACTTCCAGGGAAGGGCAGCAGTTTGCCCTAACAACATCTAACCAGACTTCTTGGAGATCTGTCACTTCACAGGTAAGCTCCTTCAGTTTGGAAAAGTGCTTTAAAATTGTGGCCAAGTCATCAAACTCTTCGCAATAGGTGAAATCCAACTTCTCGATGGAAGTGGGCATTTTAAGCATGATGTCCTTTTTTATTGCTTTTGCGTGCAAGGAAAGGGAAACCAGATTTCGGCAGTAGCCAGCAACCATAGCAAGCACTTCGTCGTTAAACCTCGTTTTTAAACTCAATATACAGCTTATGTCCTGTACTTTATCACCAGTCAGGTGGAAGAAGTCATAAATGTCCCACAGGGTCATATGGGCAAACTGATCAGTATCTATGGTCTTGCACGACCCAGTAGCGGCGATCTTGTAGGCCGCTCTGAAGCGCTGGCAGGTCCTGGCAAAGCGTATCTTATCACCAAGGTCCAAGAACTGCAGAATATGAACCAAGCAGTCATCGGGTAGACTCAAAATGGGCGTTGACTGTGATTGTTGCGCGGTAGGTGTTCCATAAACATCCGGCTGCTTCCAGGTATAGCTTGGTTCTACCTTGAAATACTTTCCCTCTTCACAATGAGGATAGCATAACAAGACACTACGCATAAATATATAAGTTAAAAATGGAGTTAGGGTCTTAGCAAGAGATATGATAAACACACTAACCTGGCTGCATCCTCGGCGTTGGCATACAATACCTCGCCACTTAGACATTTATGTTGCAACGTATTCTTCAGATCCCTACCCTCTAAACTAACAATATAGTTAAGCAAGGATCTAGATAGTAGGAAATATAGTTAGGAATTGGAATCTCAGTGAGGAAGCGAGGCACACTTACTTTTCTGCCTCCTCGACGCTGGAATATATGACACCGCTACCTAAACAATGTTCACACATGTTCTTCGGATCCTTGGCTAGACGCCACTCCAAAATGTTGCCGAACCTCTCAAAGAACGCCTTTAAAGTGTTCTCCGCCATCTAAAAAAAGGAAGTTGAAGGAATTGAAGAGCTAAAGACAAAGGTTCAAAGAGGACACCAAAATTATACCTGAGGACAAACTTTGAAAAACCGCAGTCTCTTTACTGGAACGTGGTCCTCGGTGTAGGCAATTGGTCCTTCGATGTAATGATCGATGTAGTAATCTTGTTGTCGAGGGAATAAAGATATTTTCAAGACCTGGCATGAGATGATTTTTACTTTAAGTTACCTGGTTTGATGTTACTAGGATCATACATGTCGCACATTTTTTGTGACCTTTTTATTGGCACGCGAAAGTAGTAATCACGTAATATAAGTCTCAAGAATAAATCCTAGTTTGGTCCTTTACTTGCTTTAATTTCTAGAAATTTTTAAGGATCACACACCGATAACTTGTTGATAACTATTAACAAAGGATACCTATTTTTAAAATAACAAAAAATTGTTTTCTCGTAAATACTTCTTGTTACTTCCACAGAAGATTTCGAACTAGGTACCAAAGGACGAAATACGATAAAAGTATGACCAGATACTGTGAAACTAAGAAATCCACAATGTATCTGCTACAGGTGATACTTTCACCTGCCATAGAACCGATAATAACTATTTGAGGGCAAAAAATTTAAAATAGAGAAAAGAACTTAGGTTTTCTGATTTTTTTTATTATATTTTTGCACTTCATTTTCAAGTAGACTTTGAAAAACTGTATTCAGTTACAATTTTATTTATTCTGAAAAATATTGAACCCCAAAGATATAGATTTCGATGTTGCAAATATGCAGAAGAAGACGAAATTTCCAGAAAACCCGGAATCTAGACGACCAAGTCATAAATATTGCATTGGTTTCAGTGATGACGATGACTCACAGACAACGCCGGAAGAATACCAGCTCGATGTCAACGAAGAGATCCCACACCAGGAGTTGGCAGTGGAAATAAATGGAATGGACAGAATGCTGGACAGTTTACGGTCCCGCATCTCTGCCGGTGGTTTTAGACAGGCTGGAAAGTCGCCTCGCAACCCAAAGGATCACCAGGAAAAACTTGTAATGCATGAAAATTGCTTTGGATTTGGCGATAACAAGGACTCAAACTCGGAACCCGAGGACCTGCTTCCCGACGAATCGGAGGAGGAGCAGGGCGAACATCAGGATCTTCCATTCGAGGAGATGGCTGAGGAAATAAGAGCGATGAACGCAACGCTAGACAGGATACAAGACCGACTTCCCAATGATGTCTTAGAGGAGATTGCGAAGTTGGCAAGCAGCATAGAGGAAGAGATGGGCCTAGAATCGGAGGATGCACGCTGGCTTATCTTGCACGGCAGCAAGGATCCGGCAATCCGAGCCCTTCAGATAAATTCCCGTCGTCTCCGTTGTCAGCTGGCTGACCTGGTGCGTTGCTCAGAGCTGGGAGCCACTCGTCTAGTGGCCATGAACCGCCAAACTATCCGGCATTCAAATCAGCTGAGGGCTTACCGCAAGCAGTACGAGAGCGTCCATTCCCATCACCTGACTCTTCAACTGGAGGCGGGAAAGTGCCTGATGCGCTATCGTCATTGCCAGGAGGTGTACTCCACTTGGCGCGAGCTGCACCAGATGGGTCGCAAGGCTCATGTGGCGTACGATAAAATCCTGGAGATAACTCAGCCACGGGGCGAATTCGTGGAGCTTAAAAAGCAGGCGCTCAGTGAAATTTCGGAGGTGCACGAGTCCTGCTTAGATTCTTCCAGCTGTCTTGCCAACAGGGTGAGAGACATAGGGCAGGCCCTGGGGATTTTCTCACAGCGCGTGTCCAAGATGGTCCCGCAGGAATGGAAGAATTACACCGGTCCACCGGTTGTGGTAAAGAGCACTCACTGGCAAGGGCGCTACACTTACACATTGCGCTTCGCCCGCGGAGAGCTGTTCACCATACCGATCGTTGTGCGACCGCCAGCCAAAACTTGGTACGGACGGATGCAGGCCAATTTGTTGCGGGGTCGGATAGCTAAGACCCAAGGTTCAGTCAAACGCAAATAACAGTTTCGGGCGGCTTTAAAGTCCTATTCTTAAATTGAAATTACTAGTTTAAGCAGAAATATTAAAAAAAGTCTTTCGATTTGTAACTCTAAAAAGGAGTTTTTTGAAATTCTCTGACTTAACGGTTTTTGCGATATCTGGCAACGATGGCTAAGTGTGGCCAGGCGGGCACATTGCTCGTATACCAAACAAGATCCACTAATACAATCCACACTTTAGAAGGGGAAACATTAAAGAAGAAACCTGAACAATTTAAAACAGCGCAAAGTTTACTACATTTTAGGCAAAACAAATAAAAATAATAGGCTGGTCGAGCTTCCCCGCAATCCATAGTTTCATGTTGCCGTTATGGACTTTCTGTGGAACTGTGCTGCCAGGCTTACGGCCCAATCTCACACGGAACGGCTCCTCAAGTCTTATTACATGTGAGTTTCACTGGTTATCTTTTATGAAACGGCCTCATATTAATATAATACCATCCATCCAGAACCACATGTCAAAAGCTGGCGCGGCACAATGTCCAGCTGCCCGAGGACAGCTTCGGATCGGCACGGATGTGTGCCCGCTGCGGCAACCAGTGGGCGGACGGCCGATACCAGCTCCATTTGCAGCCCCAGAGGTTGAAGCCGAGCGCCAAGAACCGGAGGCTCGTGGCTCAGCTGGACACCATGAAAGCCAAGCAGATAAAGGGCGAGATGAGCAGCGGAGCCAGGAAGCGGGCAAAATGGCTGAAGAAGCGCATGACCAGCCAAGTGGTGAGTGTCAGGAGTCTTAGGAGGTCCTAAAATTAAACGAGGATTGAATTTTAGATCTACCATTTAAATTCATACATAAAATTTATAATAGTATAACATATTTATCAATTCCCTTTTTACAGGCCGTCGACTGCGATGTTTGCCAGCACAAGACAATGCTGCCCCTGGAAAAGGGCCATAAGCGGGCCAAACTAAAAGCCAAGGAGGAAACAATGGCAACCACACAACCCACAGCGGCAGCAGCATCAACAGTCCAAAACAAAAAGAAGACCAAAAAGTCGAAGAATACCCAGGTCCAAAATAAAGATATCAATGCAGGCCTGAAGATTCCCCAACAGCAGCAAAAAACGCCTCAGCAGCAGCCACCCAAAAGGCCTTCGCAACCGGCTGGAGGAGGAGCTTCCCAGACCCCCAGTCAGACGAGCAAAAAGAAGAAGATGAAGGCAGCCAAACCGTCGGCACCCACCGTTCAAAAGGCTCAGTCAAAGACAAAAAAGCAAAACGCATTGCTGCAACTCGCCGCCCAGCTGAAGTCGCACGCGTTTAAAGACGCCAGCAAGTCGCAGGAGAACCGCCTGCAAGCGTTCCTCAAGTAGTCAATGCATTTAAGTACAAAGATTGTGGTTTAGTTGAATGAAAATACTTGTTATGGCACATAATTAAGCGTTTGCACAATACTAGAATCAGGCTCTTTGTGCCGGTTGATAAAGCCAGCTAGTCAGCCAGCCCAGGTGGGAACCTGTTATCCAGCCGAACAGTCTTCTGGGTCGAGTCACGCAACGGCTATGCACTTACTTATCACTGCAGCCCGGCTCGACCCAAGGCTGTCCAGATATTGCGCAGCCAACCCGGCCAGCATGCTTAATTTATTTCTTGGAGCGCAACGTTTAATTAAAATTGAGTTGTTTGCCACAGCGTCCCATGGACGCGTCCTTCAGAGCAGCTCCCAAAAAGGGCAGCCGAGCGGGGTCTCGGACAGCTCGCTTTATCTGCCGCACAGCAAAGAGGAGGACACGCACAAGAGAGGAGAAGGCGGAGGGCTTCAGGTCCCAGATTGCCTTGGTAGCGACTTGGGCTTCCTTCTTTCTGCGAAGACTCAAACTCGGATTTCTCAGCAGCTGCCGCAACAACATCTGCCTGCCACATTAGAAGATTTCTGGTTTTACAGTTTGTCTTCTGAGGTACAAACCCTTTTGAACCAATAAAGTTAAGGAATTGTTTAGGTTTTGATATATTTTAAAATAAATAAGCATAAAATTAAGGGGAAAACTATAAAAATAACTTATAAAAAATAAATGGTTTTAAAAATAATTTTATAATTACATTCAATTTACGGAAGTCACACTGTAGTTGGTCAGCCTGTTTGGCTTTTGCCAAAATGGGCAAGATGTTCTCTAAAATATGATATCAGCGGCGGGATCGGCTCTCTAAATGTGGCAAAAACTATAGAATTTTGGGCTGCCTATTCGAGGATTGGGGACTGCGCACGGAGGACTGGGCGTGGGCCTTTAACTTTAGCTTGCCGGCCGGCCGGCCTGCTGTCATTTCCCCCGAAAAAGCAATGCAAAACACACTTTGGCACTGTGGTTTTTACACGGAGAAAAACAATATGACAAGGGAAATGGAATTCTAATGAAACATTACCTTTCCAGATCCTTTAAGTTAATCTTTAAAAGGTAGACCCACAATTCAAGCTTAATGTGTAAAGCCCGAAATATCGTTATAATTTCTCTGCGTGCAGAACCAGAGCCGAGGGCACTTCGTCAGCGCTCGGACTACCATTCGGCTGCCATACAAGAGCTGGGGCCGCCAGAGAGGCCCACACCAAAGCCCCAAGTCAGCCAGTCAGTTGAGCTCGAGTGATTCATGGTGGCGCAACAGCCGGAAAGTCGCGCTCGCTTCTTGGCTCCGGCGAGGAAAAGTTCGCCCGAGAGCGAAAAGGTGTCAACGTTGTCAGAACGCCGTGGAAAACCGGATGCAAAATCAAACTCTGTGCGTGGATGCATTTCGTAATTTCGTAATTGGGGGTTCGTGCCGGCAGGAAGCCGGTCCGTCATCGAAAATGACCGGAAGTGGTGATGGGGAGACAGAGACGGACACGCCTGCGCACTGGCTGTCACAGAGATTTCGTGGCCGGAAAAGTCGCGGTGCCAGACAGCTGGCCAACAGTTTGTTTTGGCTTTTCCACAGAACGACGACGACACTTGTTCGTTGGGAATTCGCCGAGCGTTTATCAATAACAAAACAAAGGTGTCGCATTGCAAATGTTCTGAATCAATAAACAATTTAAGCGTTTGGCACAAACGAAGCAAATACATAGTGCCAGCCTGCCAGACGTCCAGTCCCAGAGCCAATGAAATTATATATTTTCTGTTTTATGGGCAAGATATAAAAAAAGAGAAAAAAGTAAAAGCAGGCTACGGACACGTACTGCTAGCAGGTGTACGTACGGGTGGTGTGCCACCCAGAGAAATGGTCAGCATTTTGCTTACACAGTAGAACTTGGCAACTAGAATTGTTATTTCAGCTCATTAGCTTATATTTATGATCAATTTAAAGAGCTAAGCTGAAGCCTTAGCACAAGTTTCTGTCAAAAATCTGTGGTATCTTTAATATCTATTAGATATGAACTTTTTAATAAGGTTTTTCGGTGTTAAGGGTATCTCTCTGCGATTTGTTTTAAAAATTATCATCATCGTAAGCTCTTTCTCACTTTGCGCTGCGGCAAATAGTGCTTTGTGTCGACCGTATTTGCATTTTTCTGGACAGAGGGTCGCTTCTTTGTGGCGACACGCGTCGCCCTGCAGATGACTCACAATTAAAAAGGCTTGGTCCCCGGTTCCGAGGGCTTCCTCTGCGTGCGGGCAACCCGTGTTTGTATTCAATTCTTGGCCGCAAAACAGTGGAAACCGCAAATGACAGACAGAAGACAATCAGAAAGACAAAAAAATTTAACAAAAACGGAGACACCCAGGCAAGTGCAGAGGGGCGTTGGGCGTTCGAAAGAGAGATTTCGTAATGGCATTTAATGGCAGGCGCACAGTCAACGTTTTCCCCACAAACGAATCTAGATACTGTAGCTTTTGGCTGGCAGATACTCAGATACTCAGATACCCAGATACTCGCTCACATAACGTCATCAGTTGATTTTCCATGAGGCGCCAAACGAAGCGTGCAACCGAAAAAAGCGAAAATAGTAGGCAATAATAAAGAATAAAAAATAAAACGAATAAAGCGGAGCTGCGAGCTGCAGGCGCAATACAAATTGTATTGTATTTCGAGGCGTACGCGTATCTGCTGGATGCGCGCGGCATCAAGTGGTGCATCGATAGCCCGTCTATTAATAGGATAGCTCCACAGCGGGTTCACAGCGGGGGAGGTGTTTCCCTGCCGGCGGTGGTGCAGCAGGAACACCTTCAGTAGCGCGTGTGTCTCCGAATCGAGGAATACTACACATACTGCAGTCCATAAGTTGTGCATGTGATCTTATAAAAATGTGTTATCCGCTTTTCGCAGCAAACTGTTAATTTCTAAGGCAAAACATTGTATGTGCAGTTGGTGGATATGCCAGATACAGATACGAATTCAGATCGGAGAGAAGCCACAATAAAGCCCGGGCGAGAAATCAAACGATCAGCAGCACAACAAGCGCTCAAAGCACATTAGAAGCAAAAGGCAAAGCGCCTCAAATTAACACTGAGCGTTAAATACAAAAAACACAAAGCAGCGAGAAAATAAAATACAAAATACAAGCCATGGATACAAAGGCAGCCCCTAAGCGGGCCGAAATCGAGCAGTTTTTGTTGGGTAAGTTTACAATTTTTTATAACACGAAAAGAAGCCTCTTTTTATGCACCAAAAAATATTTAGAAATATTTTAAAGACCATAAATGAATTAGATTTTCCTTAGAAACAAATATTTACCACTTTATTCTTTTTATTTTTAGTGCCTCAGCTCAAAATGTATAGTGTAGGAATAGTTAACACCTTAATAAAGGCTAATCTCATTTGTTTATACTATTTATATAAGCATTTCTCTCTCTGCAGGCGAATAAGTATACTAATCAGTAATGGTTTTGGCACTTATTTAATTACAAAACAAACAAAAAACTAGTATATATGGATTTGTACTTGGAAAATATATTTATTGCGGAATACCTAAAGTAAACTATTCTCGTTATAGATTGAAATGTTTGTTTTTGTTTTGCTAAAAAAGAGTAACAAACTTAAAGGTAGTTAGTAATTAATAATTAATGAAGCTAAGATCGGTCAACCGACTCTTGTATACCCTTCCAGTTTTCAAATTGACAAATTAACCGCACCGAAAATGATTGTTTTAGATAAGTAAATATGCTACTCAATTTAATATTTTAAAAAATTAAATTTAAAATTGAGGAAATTGTAAAACCCATGTAAAACCCATTAAGGGTATACAAAAATTGTTAAATAAAATTACAAAACCAACTTGGAAGAGCTAACTCCGACACACGAGCATTAACAATAACCCAGTGCCAGAGTATTATTGACTCATTCCGCAGGCGTCCAACTTTAATACGCTTTTGTTCTGGTTCTGGCTTATGATCATCAGACTCTGGCTCTTCTCGTTCTTTACCATCGCTTGGCTCTGTGTATATTTCGTACATTTTTATCGCGGGCGATTCGGTCTCCTCGCTGGACAGCCCCGTTCCCCCCGGATCGTTTAAATGTATATTTATACCTATACACTGTGTCCAGCATACATGTGTTTCTGTATCCAAAAGGCAGACAATAAACAGAGGATTGGACATGCCGCAGAACTATGCCCAAAGCGCTTGTTTTAGCCTCCGTCCCATCCCCTTGGCGTCGTCTTCTGTAGTCAGTTTAATTTTCTCAAGTCTCGGTTCACTGGCTCTGCAGGGCATAGGAAGCATATTAAACCCTCCTCCGATGACTGTTGCTTTCATTTATCATTGTTTTGGGAAAATCTCAGCCGAAGGGGATATCGTTTAGTTTATATTTAAATATCGAAAAGGAAGTGGTAGGGGGAAAAGTACATTCAATAACCAGATAATGCACTCTCTTATCAAGTGGGTTTTTCAATCTGCATATATTTTTATGAATTATAAAAATATATACTTTTTAAAAAGTAATGACGAAATGAACCTCTATCAAATATTTATATTTTAAATCTTTTTTTTCGTAGGTTAATTTCTAGTAAATCATAAAACCACTTTAAACCCACTTTATAACATTTGCTTGACGATCTTTAAGGGTATCATAAAACGACGCTGTGTTCCCAAAACTCAAGCCAAGTGGCTTATTCAAGGGAGTCGTCTCTGGTTCGGGCCTGACAAGCATGCCTTTTTCGTTCTTGTTTCTTATTCCCATATTCGGACTTATTACGTTTAAAGAGCTCTCCAGAGCTTTGCGTGCTCAAATTTTAACAAGATTTCTTGCAAATTTCAGTGTTCTTTCTTTTTGTTGTTTACCGTTAAATAATTTATACTTCTGAGAGGGAGGGAGGAGGTACCAGACCAGAGGCACAGAGACAACAGAGTTAACTTTCTTGGCCAGTGAAATTATTTTTAATTGCCGCGGTCAATTCGCAGTTGACTCTTGAGCGAGCGCTTTATGAGGTCACTTGTGCTGTGCTGTGTGTATGTGGTATCATAGCTTGGAATCGGAGTACTCAAGCTCAACTTCTCGGGCCCGGTGAGTCACTCGGCAGCAGAAGAGACACCACTCCAGCGGCCGACTAATTGCCCCCTTCGACTTGCACAACTGCTGCTCAGCCATTAGGGCCAATGATGCGTTTCAAAATTAATAGCTAATGGGACCGCTGTCGCTTTATTTAGCCGAAGCCGAGCATTAGAACTCACCATCCCATCCACTGTTTCTCTTTGTCTTGCAGATGTGCGCGCCCATTTCCGAGCCTCGCTTGAGACTTCGGAGTACGAGAATGCCTCGAACCTCTTCCACATGACGGCCGCGGAGCAGACCGCCGCTCTTCTCGCCCGCTGCGAGATTCTACTGGCTGGATCCGGATCTGGACTGGGATGCGCAGACGAGCAGGCGACGCCAGTTAACCATCGAAGCAGCCTGGTCGACTGCGTCGACAGCAAGGTGGGCGCGGAGACCGGTCCCAGCGGCTATCTGGAGATACTCGCATCCCCATCCTCGTCGAGGAACTCGCGTGAGTGATCCCGCGAAAACTAAATGTTTACAGTCAAACTTCTATTACTCAAACCATTAACTTGGAACAGAAGCGATCTTAATTATTACACAGAGAGAAAATACCTTTCAGAACTACTTTTGATTTTATTTTGTCTTCTCTTTTGAGTTACTTACATTTTTGAAAGTATCTGAAGTTAAATTCCCATTAGTCTTACGGTTTTGAGATGGCTGATGAATAATTAAGCCATAAAATCACCCAGATAATAATATTTTAAAATGTTCTAATATATTGCCACCCAAATATTTGAAGAAACAAGAGAACCTAAACATTCTCAGATCGGTTTAAAGTGGCAAAAGCTTGACTGTACTCACGCTGCCAACAACTAGCACTAATTACCCCTAATTGCAGTGTCCGCCTCGCGGGAATACATTGATCTGGGCAGCAGCGGTTCTCTGGATCGCTGCTCTGCACACCACCAACCGGTTACGGGATCAGCGGAGAAGGAGCACCACCAGGGGCTCTACGAGATCTGCCAGGGTGGACCGGGTGCGGAACAGGAGGAGGATGAGTCCCAGCAGGTGATCACCTTCACCCACGAACTGATCATCGATTGCCCCTATGCAGATCTTCCCGCTGGTCACTTGTCCCTGCAGAGATCCACCAAGTATGGCCAGCTCCAGCGGATCGTACCAAAGCGGCTGTTCTTCGACCAGACCCGCAAGTGCTACTGTGGCATCCTCAACGACTGGATGCTGTGCTATGCGGATGGACCCACGGCATGCCGGCCGAGCAGCACCCTCTACCTGAAGAGCTCCTCCATCGAGATTGAGCACTTCGGCGAGGGCAAACGGCGCGACATCTGCTTTCAAATCACCACCGATGACCCCAACAAGAAGTTCGTGTACCAGGCCAACAATGAGGTCGATGCCAAAGAGTGGATTCACGCCATCGAGGCGGCCATCCGCGGAGATGCCGGTGCCCATCTGCCCCTAAAGATTCCGATTCCTCGCAAACTGCCCACGCCGCCGGTCCAGAAGAAGTCCACCTACACGGCAGCGGATATCATCTACGAGGAGCCCTCGCCCGTCTACGGGCTCATAGACTCCGCCGCAGTGGTGCTGCCGAAGCTGCCCGAAAAGAATAATAGTCCCAGCTCACTGGCCCGTCGCTTTGAGTACGATGTGCCCAAGTGTCCGGCTCAGCCGCTGCAGGAAGCCGCCGCGCCTGCAGTTGCCACAGACGGTGAGGTAGAGTCCTTTGGCCTGCTCAACACTGAGAGCGACATCCACGTTCAACCCCAACCATCGAGCCTGCATGGCGGCATGTCGCTGGATTTCCAGGCCCGTGTCAAAACCGTGCACAGCGAGCTCTCCAATCAGCTGTCGCCGGGCGGTCCCAGTCCAGATCGGCTCAAGAAGGCTGTAAAGAAGAGCTACTCGAATGGCGGCGAGTCCGAAATGCTGTCTCCCCTGACCAGCCCCGGCCTCACGCCCACCAAGGAACAGAAGAAACAGCGCAAGTCGCAGACCACGCCGCAGACGAGTCCGGCGAGCAAGGACTGTGATAAGCTGGCCCGCAATTGGTTTCTGAGTCGCCTCAACAAGAGCAGCGGAACCAAGGCCACCGGCACGGGCTCACCTGGTTCGTCACCCAGCAATGCCAAGTGCAAGCAGAGCGAGAAGGAGAATCTGCTGACGGACTCGGAGCTGGGCGAGGGCTTTGATGGCAGTCCCGGCGAACGAGATCTCGGTTTGCCCGGCCTTCCCACATCGCCATGCCTGAAGGCGGAGGCCAAGAGCAAGGTAAACATGATCATCAACCAGTTCGAAAGCAGCGGCCACCTGAGCACCATGTTCAGCGTGGAGGCGCTGGCCGCCAATGCGCTGGCATCGCTGACATCCTTCTGCGAAAGCGATGGCTGCAACAACTACGAGCCCATCATGCCGCTGGCCACGCCGCCCAGCAGCTACCTGAAGAAGGTGTAGCCGTAGCCCCTATCATCTGACATCTGACACCCCGGAGAGACACCGTTCGTCTCCGTATTGTAGATTTAGTCCCTAGGCTAGTGAAACTCACTCTCCGGATGTCACATTAACTTTGACATAAAATTTTAATATCAAAACATAATGGTTGTTGACATATGTAAAAGCAGGACACGTTTACCAATGGGTTGCAGGGTGCCGGGTGCCAGGTGCTTGGACAGACAGAATCTTGCAGGCTCGAGGTAGATTTCCATGTCGTTGCTGGTGCCGTGGGGATGTGTGCTTGGATTATAATACAGTTGGGAAAATAAATTCAAGTCCATTATTGATTGCTCCCCGGATAGGCGACCGTGACCCTGTGAGGATTGGGATCGGCGAGATGAGATTCGATTATGTCCACCAGGGCCAGACGCTTCCGCTCATCGGCCAGCAGGACCAGTTTACGGGTCGACTCCTTGGGGCTGAACAGACCCAGCACCTTCTTGGCCTCCGTCTTGACGGTGATCTGTACACCCCGCGAGGCCGTCGCCACGGAGCTAATCTCACTCCACAGGTAAGACCAGAGGGACTACGGATGCGGAGGATATATATATTGAAATCTTGGTAACTTGGCAATTTGTGAAACTCACCGTCCAGATGCCGAACATCTCGTTGCGCTGGACGTACAGCAGGCGGTAGTTGGTCACTATTATGTACTCGGACTTCTGGATAATCTCCTCGCAGTGGATAAAGCTGTCTGTGGTTGCAAACTTACTCTTATCCGTCTCCCTTTAAAATAAAAGTATACAAAGTCACTGTCTGATTTGTGATTTCTTCTTACACAAACTTACTTTAGTATTTTGTTACCCATGGCCTCCATGTGACAGTACGGCCTCAGGACAAAGTCGTAGTGCTGGAAGCGTGGCGGACGCATCCGCTTGACATCCTCACCCGCCTCCGCCGCGCGTTTCACAGCATCAAAGCTGCCACTGGCGAAGTCAACCATACCAGCAGTGGGGCGAGCCACCAGGCCAATTGCACCCTTACCCAGGCCTTTGAAGAAGCCCTCAACGCCCTGTTCGCGAGCTCCACTCACTGGTTTGCTTACAACGCCAGTCACACCATCCACAAAGCCCTGAAATGGATTTTAATTAAATTAAAAATGGGAAAACGAAGGGTTTGAAGCAGGACTAACCATAACCAGGCCCTTGCTGCTGCGAGCCAGACCCTCGTGGAAGTTCTTCGGCTTATTGTGTATGCCTTGGCGCCGCTTTTTCTGGTATTCATCGTCGAAGGTCAACACGGCCAGACCCTTGCCCATGGCTCCAGTGATTCTGTTGAGCCATTAAACGTATTATTTATAAATTTCATAAGATTTTTCAATGTAGTTGTTATATACTTTGACATGGCTCCCGCAGCACCGCCCACCGTGTGCCCAAAGAGTGACTTTACGCCCAGAACCAGGCCCTCGGCGAACTCTCCAGGACCTTGGATAGCACCCTAAAAATAAGGCTTAGATTCAATCTATATATCATCGCTTTGAATGGCTTAGTTTACCTGGAACGGTTCGTAGAACAAGTCCTCGACACCCTTCTTGAGTCCCACCACCAGGCCATAGGGATTGCCCAGAACATCCAGGCCCAGGACAAGCACGTACAGCTGCTTCAGCGCCTGACCCGTGTAGTGCGAAGTGATCTCGTTGATCAGCTGCTGTTGGGTGAAGAACTGGTATTCCCGGTCGAAGAAGGCAAGGCGAAAGACCACATCGTTGACATCGGTCAGGGTAACGCCCACACCCTGCACCAACGAGCCGAGGAAGCCGGGCAGGGCCTTTGTGTCCGATCCGGCCATCGAGAAACTGACGTGAATCTTCAGCGGCCCCAGATGCAAGTTGTCGTAGAAGCTCTTCTGCTCCTGCAACGAATGATCCTCGAAGAAGGCGGAGAGTGGCAGCTCAATGGATTCAACATCCTGGATGAACTGTTTGGCCTCCGTCTCGTCGCTGACTTCCTTGGAGAACAAGTCGGCGAGGGCCGTGAGGAAGTTCAGATCCACCTTGAAGAGGAACTCCTGGATCAGGATCTTGGCGTACTTGAACTGTCGCACCGACGAGTTGGGCATAATCCGCTGCACCATGCTGCACTCGATGAACGGCTTGAGGGCCGTGGTACTGGCCACGCTCTTGGGCGGCGGTATCGGGGCCAACACCACGGGGAATATGGGATCCATGATCTGATTGTCCACTTGGATGCGGTTGATCTTCATGTGCAGCTGGCTCTGGAATGGCGACGACTTCTGGGACACCCAAATGGCCGGATAGAAGCTGCGTCGTATATCGCGATCCACCGTCTTTTTCAAAATCATTTGATCAAAGTCGATCTGAAAAGAAAGTAAATAAGAATGAACAAGAAAGAAAGCTAACTTTGGCCAGCCAAAGTTTGTATTCCCTTGCAGGTAACAATTAAAATATATCATAACTAAGCCAAAAATGCATTAATTTCGATTCGGAAAGCAGTATTGTGTTAGTTTTTATAAATTTAAAAAAACTGCATACCAAATTTAAAATTTAAAGAAATCAAAATTTTTGGCCATCTTTGCTAATTTTAATGATGTAACCCCTTATCAAATTTCGCAAAAATGGCAAAAAAAATCGATTTCTTCCGGACATGTCTAGAAAGATTCCCCTGTTGATGCTGATCAAGAATATATGTATATGGTTTATGGGGTCGGATATGATTCCTTGACTTAGAAAAATATTATTTTGTATTATAAAATCTGATTTTTTATATTAAAAAACTTATTGATTTTTTTTAAAATTAAAAATATCATAACTCGGCCAAAAGAGCATTAATTTTAAATCGGAAAACTGTTCTGTGCAAGATTTTCTACAGTTAATAAATCTGCATACTTCATTTAAAAATGTTAAAAATTCAATTTTTTATCAAAATCAAAAATTTGAATGATGTAACCCCTTATAAAATTTTGCAAAAATTACAAAAAAATCGATTTCTTCCGGACATATCTAGATAGATTCCCCTGTTGATGCTGATCAAGAATTTATATGGTTTATAGGGTCGGAAACGTCTCCTTCACTGCGTTGCAAACTTCTGACTGAAATTATAATACCATGCAAGGGTATAAAAATTAGCATATCCCAAAGAAGATAAACCCATCCTTCTCTGAGTGGGAAACTTCTGACTAAAATGTCCCTTGCCGCAGCAACTAATGCTCTTAAAACATAAGTTAGTAGATAGTTTAATACCAACTGTTAGCTTTATATAAATAACTAATTAAATCACGCAATAATTACCGGGAACTTATTGTCCAGCTTGTACGTCTGGACATCGTTGACCTTCTGGTGCGTCAGGTACCGTTGATACTCGGATTCGATGAGCGCATTATCGTTAATTGTCATCTCTTTGAAGCGCTTCTTGGTCGTCTTCTTCGACTCCCAGATGATGCCAGAGCTGGTGATGCCCAGATACAGAATATCCAGACCAGACTCGTTGTTTATCAATGAGAAACCGATGCCGTGGATGCGCAGATCGATGCTCTGGGTGATGGACTGCAGGGCAGCGGTGCTCTCGGTACGATGGGCAATGGATTCGTCTTCGGTGAATAGCAACACTCGCTGCAGGCCGTCCAGGAAGGATATCCACAGCACCTTCTCGCCATTCTCGGTGCTGTCAATGAAAAGAAAACCCCGATTAGCAGGGATAAATATACATTACTGGAATATGAGATAGTCTTACACAACTTCGCCGATGTTGTCCCGCTTGAGGTCCGTCTCCTGCTTGTTGGAACCAAACACGAGCACCTTGGGACCCGTCGGATCGTCCCAGGCGTACATGATGGTGCTCTTGGCATTCAGGATGTGCTCATTGTGCGTCCCCTTCTCGTAGTAGACGATCTGGTGGCTAGTGTGGTTGATCAGCATTCCGGGGGCGTCAGCCGTCTTGTATTCCGTGAACGTGATGTACACTCCGCCCTCCGTGGTCTGAACGTCCACATTGATGCCGCCGTACTTGCTGTCCTCGAGCTTAAGCAGCGTGCAGATCACCTCCGTGTAGTCGAAGGCCGGCGTTATCTTGCCCTCGACGCGCACCACCAGGTTGTTCTTGCTCTCCGTCTTCGGCCAAAGCGGCTCGAACTGGTTTGTCTCGAGAAGCAGCCAGGGATCCGCCGGGCGGCTCTGCTCCTGCAGTTCAATGGGGAAACGACACCGATTGCACACGATGTAGAAGGGGATGAAGGTGATCTGCTTGGTCAACGAGTTCTGCGTCAAATGGTTGTGGACACCGATGTGGTAATTCATGTCGTTCGCCTGGCAAGTGACCTCGCCGATGGCCCCAGCTATGTCTAGAGGTATCTTCTCGCTCCAGTTGCCGTTGTCGCAGCGAATAGAAGCCTTCTTCTTGTCAAAGAAGAGCTTATCCCGGAAAGTCAACAGAATGGGTCCGGAATATTCAGGCGGATGGTATAGAACGTCCACGGATGTCGACTCCGTCTGGTAACTGAGCATCAGTCCCGTCTTGTTGATCATCCAGAAGGGGCTGAATAGCGTGAGCATCAGGCTGCCATGCCGGTTTTCAGCTCTGCGGAAGAAGGAAATTAACTCTAACCAGAGCTCGCTTATACCAGCTTGTAGCTACTCACTTGACATAAAGATCCTTGTCCACCTTCATCTCCGAGTCGTACGATGAGAACGTCCAGGTGGCAATGTCGCCAGAGTAGTCCGAAACCTCGGTGGTACAAGACCAGTCCTTCTCCAGGTATTGAACCAGCTAAGCGGAGAATTGGTTACTATTCATTGCCTTTCTAGTGAAAGGGGTCAACTTACCCTTACGACCAGGACACTCTTCGATTCTGTACCCTTGGTGGACAGTCGGACGGTGGGCAGATGGAGCACATTACCGGACTTTACCTCCTTCTCGCCGTAGTCCAGAAACTCCTCTCTAATGGAGCTTTCCTTGCTGAGTTGCATTGAGGACTGTGCATCCAGATTTTCCTCCTTCATCACCGAGCACCCGGCCACAGAAACCATGATGTTGATGGGCAGGGAGTTGCGCAGGTAGAGCGGCGGGCGCAGGTGAATCGTATAGAAGGCGCTGAGCATCGTGTATTTGTTCGAGTACTCGTTGTAGATCTCCGTCTTCTTACGCTGGGCGTTGATGTAAAGCGGCTCGAATGTCTTGGTCGGATTGCAGTGCAGCTGGTGCGAGTAATTGAAGTCCGAGGGGTTCGTGTTCCAGGCAATGCCCTGCACCGAGGTTCTGTAGCCCTGCATGGAGAAGTACAAGTCCTTGGCGTCTGCGTAAATGGCATGGAGCGGTACATGGAACACCTCTCCCTTCTTGGCCTGCCCCACATAGATATCCTCAAAGTTATCCGCGGTGGGATTCGTGTTGCGTCGATAAATGTCTATGTGACACGTGAAGTGATTGTGGATCTGTGGTGAGAGTTTGGGACTTGAGACTCAAGAATCAAATGCTATAGCAATCCAGCTGGGACTTACACTGACGACACCATGGATGTTGACTTTGGTGGTTCCATATTCCTGCTTTACCTCGGAAACGATTCCCCAGGGCTCGTGCGTCGAGCTGCGCATTAGGTTAAAGAATCGGGTGTCCGATTTGGACACCGGCAATGCGATCTCCTTGCCAATGTCGCCAATCTAAGGGAAAGCCAATCTGTAAGCTTACAAACCTCACTGTTACTCAGAGTTGAGACTACAAACCGTCACATAGAAAGTATAGTCCTCGGCATCCTCGTCGGACAATGTGCTCAGATCCTTGGTCTGCAAGTAGGCTCGTCCGCCCGCCGAAATGGTGCAGGTCTGTATGGCACTGGGGTCAACGTCAACAGAATAGTTGGACAAGAGAAGAGTGCTATTGGGCACCGCGGTGGCTCCGCAGTGCACCTCGTGCAGCGTAAACATGCCCTTACGCAGATCCAGATTGACATCGAAGCCCGTGTCGTTCTCCAGCACGTAGGGCGCCACGATACCGGGCTTGGACAGACCCTTCTCATCGATGGCCTGCGAGAAGGCCTCGGCCAGCTCGCCAAGCAGGCCCAGACAGGTCTTGCTCAGCGTTATCTCAAGCGTCTCCTTCGAATGGATATTCATGTGCATCGCTTGCTGCTCTTCCTCCTCTTCATTCGCCTCGTTCTGCACCTTCTCCATGCCCATTTCAAACTTCAGTTCCCACGGCGTATACTCGCGGACGCCATTGCGGCCCACCACCTCGTTCAGCTCGATGATAGGCTCCCACTCGGCCAGGGTTTGGTTATAATAGTTCTGCGGAAAAAGAAAGAGTTATACATACAAATATCAATCAATCTCTGGTAGATATTATTCGTAATTTCAAGCTACTTACCATGTTCACCGTCAGTGAGCCCTGGGCAGTGAGATTGCGGCTCCAATTGTTGAATACGGCCGTAATGCGGGTGTCCAGCGAAATGAGGGGCTTGGTGTAGTAGCCCACGCCGGACTCAATGACAAGCGTAATGCTGGGCATCTCGATCACGCACTTCTCAGCTTTGGCCACTGGAGCCGCAGCAGTGGTGGCCTCGTATTCCAGGGCCTCGACACCCTTGTCCACTCGCGTGAACCAGTAGTTGCGGCTTTGGAAGCGATGCTGCTTCCACAGATTCGAATGGTTGCGCGCATCCTCGGCCACTGCCTGGTTTACCACTTTTCCACTGGTGAGGCTCACCATCGCCTTGTTCAGCAGCTCAATGGTGGCCGGTGATACGTTGATGATGATGTCGCTCAGCTTGAGGCTTATGTGCATGCCCTCCTCCTCGGGCGTGGAGCCCTGCAGGCTAATCACGCACGGATGGAGGATGTAGTGGCGGGTGATTTCGCGTCGCTCGGGCAGAAAGGCGCACATGTACATCTTGAGGGCATCGATTTGCCCATTGATGATCTGTTTTTCGTTTATGCTGCGGAAATTCAGATGGGCATGGGCCTGCAAAAGGTGGGTGAACAACTTAGCTACGAATTTATTTAACTAATTGTTCGGCTTACATTAAAAATGATGCAACTGGTGTTGAGATCCTCCAGATTCTCCACCAGTATTATATCCGGCTCGTCAATGTGCAGTATGAGGTTGACCTTCTTGCTCACAGCTGGTTGCACTGAAATACAAATTTCTTGCATTAAGAGGAGACTTGAGGTGCCTACTCTTTATAATTACCAGAGGACTCCTTTGCCATTATCTCGTTGGCTGCTCCTACGGTGGATTGTCGCAAGGTTTTCTGGGACTCTTGCACCGTTGCCGTCACTGATTGAGCCTTTGCCTCTGCGGCTGCAGGTGGCTTATCATCGGCTGGCAGGCTGAAGAAGGTGGAAAGCCTGAGCAGAAAGTCGATGCAGACGATCAAGTCAAAGCCACGCACACGGACCTCAGCTGCAAAAAAAATATACATTACATTGTTAAGGATAAAGGAGAACCCTTCAAGACCTACCAAAGGTGTCGTTCTCCTTTATAATGGCCGTCATATCCACCATAAAGTTGCGCTCGTTGTAGCACACGTCAATGATCTCATCCGTTTTGAGCTTTGGCTCTACCCAATCCTTGCGGCTCAGGTACTGCCGGATCTGAGTTTTTGATTTCTTGCGCGTATCGTCCACTTGGATATTGCACAGAACCACCGAGGTGCTCAGGGTGCCATTGTCCAGCTTGGTGCCCTTGAGCGATAGGAAATAAATTCCGAACCGAGCCAGTCCTTCGTCTTCGCCTAAAGAAGGGCAAATACAACATTTATGTTGGAAGAAACACAAGTCACTTGGACACCTTTCGGGTGGGTACTTACTCTCCATTAGGTTTATGATCACGCCATCAAACTGAAAGTTAAACTTGATGGCCTCGACAATCTTTTCTGATTTGGGAAGCGGACTGCGCGTTTGGCGATCCACACGGGAGAGCCGCCTTTCCGGGGACCTCGGTTTCGGCTTAGGCGGTTCCTCTTCACTAGGAGGAAACTCATCCAAACCCTCGCTCAGATTGTAATTCATAACCAGCATCACCAGGGCAAAGTCATCAGCAAACAGAGTGAGCTGTGGTTATAATGGTTATCGATGTAAATCCTCTCCACAACATAAACTGAAATAAAACTTACCTCAATGGACTTAAGACGACCCGAGAGGCTCAGCTCGGGCACATCCTTGTACCAGCCGTAGGACAGATTACGTGTGACCAATAAGGTGAAGCTCATGGGGTTCATCATGTTTGATTTGGACAAATAGCCTACCGCAGAGTCAATTTCTAAATAAAAATAAGGAATTTGCAAAAAAACATATATTTATTTAATTAAAAGGAGATTGTTTTAGTATATAAAAAGGAATAAATAGGCCTTGTTTTTATCTATTACTTCATTTACTAAGATATTTTATATATAAATCTTTATTTTCTGCTATTTTCTTGCACTCACCATCAACAGCGCTTTCATTGCCATCCATTATGGTCACCTTGGTTAACTTTACATCGCATATGAGCAGCTTGATCTCATCGATGACCGCCAGCCGTTCTTCGTTGGCCACCGCTATCTCCACCGTGTTGTTCGTCAACTCTAGCAGTCCCAAGTCAAGCGCCAATGCATTCAGGGACCGAGAACTAGTGGGCACTATGATAATAGGGGCCTTGATGCGAATATTAAGCTTCATTCGCGTGGCCGTTTCGTAGGCATCCATGGCCTTCTGGCGGGCGGATTCTGCCGCCGCAGCGCTGGCCTGCGATATGGTGGCCTGCGCCTCAGAAAAGTGATTAAGGAAATCCTGTAAGAGTCGCAAAGGATTAATAAGAAAAATATATGCAATCAAGGACAAGTAACTTACCAAGACGCCTGCAACGAACCAGTTTAGGTAGATAATTCTCAAGCAGCCAATGTCCACGGTAATCTTCATGTCGTCCGAGTTGTAGTCGAGAGTCTCCTGCTTGTTGAAGAGCACCACCTGGCAGTTGAAGGCGTCCTTGCCCACAATACTCAGGATCTGAGGGGTCATAGTGGCGTATTATTTATACCTTGGGGCCGTTGAAGGGGAGCACTTACATTTCTGTGTATGGTATTCGGATTTAGATCCACAACCTGTATGTCCTTGAGCCCAATGTTGACCTCCGTGTAGGAGCTCTTCATGATCAAACTGCATACGAACTTGCTCACGTTCAGCTCGGTCAAGTCTCGCTTCTGAGATGTGAGCTTCAGGCCCACTTGGGCCAGATTCGCAATCATGCGAACCTTCACACTCTCCACGACGCCATACCGCTGATTCTTGCGGCGCTTCATCTGATTGGTGGTCATTACCTGCTCGGTGTCCTCCAGGATAACGTTCAGCTTTTGCCGGATGCCATCGCCGCCACCGGCAGAAGTCGTCCTATCCAGTCGCCTGTTGTTGGACAGCACGAGATCCAGATTGCATTGGAAATTGTTCGCCACTTCCATGAGTTTCCTTAGGCACTCCTGGTGCAGCACAATCTGCAGTACCTCAAAGTTGGCCACGATCAGCTGCTCTGTAGAGTTGTACTTGGTGCCAAACTCCGGGGACGTCTTGTCAGCCAGTGTGCAGGAGACGGTGAACAGATAGTTTGAGCTATTCTCAGATTTGGGCGTGTGTATCACATCCAATGTCTCCATGTCCGGGCAGCCGTACTGGCGCAGGTTGATGTCTCCCAGCCTGAAAGGGAAAGGAATTAATTAACCAGGACACACCACATATTGATTTACTCACTTCACCGCTGCCACAGACTCGTAGGTTCGCGACGTGAAATGGGCCTCAAGTCGCCGAATTTCAATTGAGAGAATTTGGCGTGCTGTCGGCACTCGATGTCCCTCTTCAGGGGTCTCCAATGCCTGCTCCACTATGGTGGGCATGCCGGAATTGTTGGTGCTAGTCTCGTTCCATCTGTCGGACTGGAAGAGAACGAAATATATTTCGCCCATGGAAAAGTTAACATCCAAATTCGTGTACTGCGTGATCTCATCAAAGGCCACCGCAGGCGTGGCTGCTTGTGCGGTTGCTCCGACGTTCATCTTTTTCACTTCTTTGTTCAAGAAGGTCGATATGGACATGGAGCTGCGCGAACTAGTCCGAGTGTCGCGCAGCCCGGGCTGTTGTTGCTGCTGCTCTGGCAGAGGTATGCTCAGGGCCACTCTAATGGCGAGAATAACGCGATCCTCCGAGACGTTGACCAGCACCGACGGAAGGTCGATGTCCACCTTGATCTTGGGCAGCCGCGGATCGTTGTCGATCACACAAAGTGCGGCAGTTACTTGCAGGGAGACGGGTCGCAGAACGTGCATATCCGTGGATTCGGCATGCGCCAGCGCCGCCTGCCACGGCTCCCCAGCCTGGACGACCAGCATTTGGACATCCGCCACCTTGACGGTAAACCTGTCATAGGCGTTGTCCATCACCGCCTTTAGAATGTCGACCTTCTCTTCGCCGGTGGAAAGCATGTTCATCAGATTGGACGACTCGTTGCGCGGAGTGCTGGACAGCTGCACCTGGCCCATGCTCAGGACCAGCAGGGACGTCTCACCCTCTCTGTACACTCCTTTGTCGGGCAAAATCAGAATGTTCGGCATGAGCAAGATGTCCACGTCCAGCACCGATTTCTTGTCGATCATGTACTGCATTCCGGTGGCCGAACGCTCCTTGAAGTTGGAAATTTGTGAGCTGGCGGCATCTTCAAACCGGGAGAGCGTCACATCCTCCGGCCTCTTGAAGGCAGTGATTAGGGCCACAACGGTGGGGGCATCGAACACGATCTGTAGTGGACGTGCCACCACCTTAACACGCTGATCGCACTTTTTGTCTAGGGGATTCGTCTCAAAGAACACATCCAGCAGGTTGAACTCGTCGGTGATCTTTGACTCTATCAGCAGGGGTGTGTTCTCTCCGGACTTGAGTCCCGTCACCTTGAGCTCCCTCATGCCGGCGGTAATGCTCAGGGCTTCGGCGGCAGGTCGCTGGGTGATCGCAGCCGTGGCCATCGAGAACTTGAGAAGGACCAGCGAGGGCAGTTCGTGGAAGCCCTTAAACTCTCCGTGTCCATTCTTCTCCTCCTTGTACAGGCCCACTTCCAGGGCGATTAGCTTAAAGTTCATCTTGATGGCCTCGTAGCTCTCAGGCAGATCCGTGGGCTTCACGTTCTCTTGGTAACCAATGGCCCTGTACATCTTGTCCTTCTCCTCGCTTGTCATGGCTGCCTCGAACTTTTCCACTGCAATTAAAGGGCTTCTTTAATTTAAAATTATTCCAGAAATCGTATTTTTTAACTTGCCCAAATTCTGGCCTTCTGTTTGATCCTCCTTCTTGGCTCCGCCACCCCAGCCCCAGCCGCTGAACCATCCCGCCTTCTCCTCGGGCGCCGCCTCGCGCTGCTTTGCAATCTCGATATTGACTCGCTGGCGTATCAGCAGCAGGTTAACTATGTCCAGTTCCTGCTCCAGCAGGTTGCAGGTTTCAACCAGCACGGCGGGCGGCTTTTTGCTCAGGGAATGCTCTTTGTATTTCTGAAATTTGATTTTAATATTTAACGAATTATTATTAAGGAATATTATTGATTAAGAGTCGAAGAAGAACCTGTGCATAAGTGTGACAGCGATCGCGATGCTCCTTGATGTGCTCCCAAGTCCAGCTCCTATTGGGTCTCTTCACATCCTCCTCCAGAACAGCGGTTATGGCAAATTTCCACCATTCCCTGGCATGTCCCTTGATGGCTGTTTAATTGAAATAAAAGTAAATAACTTGACTAGAGAAATGGACAAGATATTTACGTAGGTTGTAGGGGCGATATTTGCGGTAGGGCATGCCCAGCTGTTGGCGATTCATGGCATCCCCCAGCTTGATGATATTATCAAACTGCGTGTTGGTCAGACCCACGTTCAGCTTCTCCATCTCAAGGGTTAGATCGATTTTTGGTTTCTCGAATGCCGGCTCATCCAGCTCAGGATTCATGTTTAGCTTTAGCTTGGCATTGCAAGAGATGGGACCCAAGACTGCAATGGGAATTTATTTATTTATTGTTAAATATTTTTCCAACGTTTTTCTATTTCGTGATTGGCGATTTTTAATATTTTTTAAATTATAAATAACATAAAATACAGTATAGACTTATACATGAACTTACCATAATGGTAGTTGGCTGGCTGCGACTCCTTCCGAGCAATGTTTGTCTGGAACTGTTCGGCAAGATGGCTCTTATCCTCGCCGTAGAGCTTGCCGCCGCAGTTCATATAGGCGGACAGGCAAGAGAGATTCGCTATTTTGAAGACCTGCGCCGCCTGTTGGGCCATATAGCACTTTTCCCAATTACAATCGGTGGTATAGAGCTCCAGCTCGTGCAGCGATATACCAAATGAGAAGGGACTTCCCGTCGTGGTGGTATCCTCATACCGCAAATGTACATTGGTGATCTGCACCTGCAGATTGTTGACGATCTGGGCCGTCAGCTTCTCGGTAAAGCCAGCATTGGGCGCGGGCAGATCTAAAATGTTACGAAATAATAATTAATATTTAATTAAAATTGTTCTTGTAACTTCTGCTTACCCTTTTCCAGCTCCTTTTTGCGAGCTGCCTCCAGAGCAGCCATTGCCGCCTTTTTAATATCCATCTCATACTTGGCCTCCTTTTCGGCATTGTACTGAACATTGTTGTTGGGTGTGACCAGGGCGTAGAGGTCTTCGATGTTGACAATCACCGGCTGAGTGTAGAGATGCTTCCACGGGATTTTGAGCACAAGTTTTCCTGTAAATTGAATTAAATGGTCAATGAACTTGGTTAAACTTTAACGTTATACTCACCCAGGTAGCCGTAGATGAGTTGCACGGGCAAGTCCAACTCGTCCAGGGCATTCTCGCGTATCTTGAGGTTCTGCAAGACCACATCGCCTGCCAAAACAAAGATAGAATTGATTCCATTAGTCTTATCACATTCGGTAATCAGTCAATCGTGCCTGTAGAAGCAAATGCCCATTGACTAATTGCTGATTAATTGCGAAGGGAGCGAGCAATGGGTGAATTTCTTACGAAGGTCACCAGCTGTATATATGTATGCCGGCTTTATGGTCTTACGACGCAGTGTGTGATATCCAGAGAGTGTGTGATATCCTATTTGCCAATGGCTGGCATTTTGGGCATGCCGCCTTTTATTTGTTAAGTGTTTGTTGTGCTTGGCATGCCAAATGAGCAAATGAATACGGTGAATTTATATTGAATAACGCATGTGGGTCAATAGTTTAATGACCAGTCAACCTCTTGGAGCTTCTTCAACAGCCGATATGAAGTGCTAAGATATGTGATTCCTGGAAATCTAACTAATGATGCAATTGTTTTTAAGAAATCAAAGGTTTTAATGGAATTACTTTGTTACAAATAGAGCAAGGACTTAATAAAGTAAATAATATTCAACAAGATAGTAAATATAGTACTTAAGAAATCGATCTCAATTTTTTTCTTTTTTACAGCTAACAACTCATTAAGCTTGTTGAATGCAAGCGTGAATCATTCATTATGAATATGTACAAACGAAAGCAAAAATAAATCATTTCATATATGTACAATGAGCGGAGACGACTAATTGGACCCGTTCTGGGTTTCGCTTCCAGAAGATTTTAGTTAAATCAGGGTTAAATCTCGAAACTTTCGAGTCGAAAGTGAAATTAGGAATAACCGACTTATTGACATATTTATAAGGGTTAATGTTGATTAGATTAAGAGTATTCTACACAGAGGACTTGAGCAGCTGCGAAAATAACATGCTTTAATAATATTATAACAAATGTGATTACTAATATAATAAATGGGTAAATATATAAGAAATAAATAAATAACATCGCAACTATTTTTATACAGGGAAATTAAACTGCTAGGGGAAGTCCCAAAGAATAATCTTATAACATGCAAATTATATTTAAAATAATGCCAGTTTGACACCAATTTACGAAGCCGCTGAGCCAGCATTATGTCATCAAGTTCAAGCTCAGCCAATATAAAACAGGCTTGGCCTGGTCGTCGTCTGTCAACTCCCGACCTGCGCCACAAATCACAAACAAACCCGTTTGTTTGGCTCTTCTTGTATTTTTAAACTCATTTACAGTGTAACAAAAATATGTGCGTGGCAATGCGACCCCTGGGGTTGAGGCTAGGCCTATATTAAGTCTCTGAGTGAGCTCCATTTGCCTGAGGCAATTGGACATGGAATGCCAACGCATTGGCAGTTTTAAGTAATATGAGCAAGAGCCCTAAGATAAAAGGCCGGGTGTTGTTTACGTTTCACACAGACACCCGATACAAGTAAATATATATATGTATAATAGATAAAAACGCAGACGGAAAGCGAAGGAATAATATAAACAGAGACCGCACACGCATGGCATCACAGAGATGCAACAGTTGGCCAACCACCGCCCATACATCTGTGGCCAACCATCCGCATCCTCTCGCCAGCTCTCATGGGGGAGCAGCCCGTTGGAGAATGTGCTTTTGCTGGCGATTCTCGCATGCCTGTGCGAATGCCGCTCAATTTCTCATCAACTTTTGTGTAGAATTAGGTCACTAATCGTAATTTTGCCAAGGATAAGGTCGTCGCTGTTGTTCTTTGTACTTGCGTGGAGATAGAGCAATAAACATGGGGTGAAATGATGGATTTGCGTGTTTGAACTTTAAGCATAATTGTGTCATGTCCCGGGGGAGACGACGACAGGAGACTTACCTCCCCAAATGCCGATTTTCAGCTGCTTCCGATCCAAGTTCTCTATGTAGTCGCCCAGGACCTTGTTCAGCACATCCGTTACCACCGCCTCAAAGACCATCTTGTCCTAGCGCTGAGGTTCGGTTCTTCTATTGATTTTTCTTCGGTGTATTCCAATTGCTTGAGAGTTTGCTTTTTCAGAGATACTTGTGGTCGCGGTCGTTGTGGGGGCTAAGATTTTTCTAAAATGTACGCAAGCACAGAAACAAAACAGATGGAACGGAGAGGCGAATTAAAAACACGGCGTGGATGATGTCATCGTTATAGGAAAGAAACAATTTAATCAAATTCGCCAGGCCTAATTCATTGAAGTTTTAAAAACACTGTACGGAGCGAGCGGCGATATGGCGTATTCCGGCACAACACAACACATGTGCATCGACTGGCTTATCTGCATTATAACAACCAATTTACCAGCCGCATTTCCACGCAATAACAATATTCCGACGCGCCTTCGATGCTCGTTTGAAACTGACAGCTGTTGGGGGCATTCATTCACTGCCTCGGCCCGCAGCGCCAGCGCACAGTGGGCTAAATGCTGTTGTCATAATTTCGGGAATAATTTTTATAAATATTTTGAAGTTTAATTTCCTTTAATTTTAAAGACAGGTTCTTCTGGTTTATCTCTAAAGTCAGTTAGTCTTTCTTGATGAGGTATACTTGAAATTTATTAAAGTCTTATTAAATATATGATTGTTCACCAGGGACAAATGATATTATTTGTGTAGTCGGTATATACAGTGGATCGCAGCTTATTTCGTGCAGTCAAGAAACGAAAATTTAAAACGTCCCTGTGGCTAAACGATTGAAGATAATCCAAATATTTAAACGCAGTACTTTTAGTACTTGAACTAACATTTATACTGAACAAAGACAATCTTCCTAATTATAAAAACGATTTTGTATTTTAATAAAAACTAATTTGAGGGCTTTTTTCATGCCGCAGCTTATTTCGTGCACTTCGTTTGATTCAACTTATTTTTATTAATTTAATATAAACAATTTTATGTGACCTCTTATTTTATTCTGAATACCTTTCAGATGATGTTTCAATTGAATTAACTAGTTTTTTTAATGTTTCTAGATTAATTTTAATCAATTCCTCTAAGGCACTACTTTTTTGATAATTTTGGTCAAAACTTTTAATTTTTGGGATGGCTAGTCCAATATTTGCTAAAAATTTTAAATAATGATTATGTCTGGGTGACATTGATGTTGTTTTTTTGTCATTAGGACCGTTTTGTGTGAGCTAAAGCTTCCGAAAGTCCGATAAGTAGTAGAGACCGCTGTACTAATAGTTTTGCAAACTATCCCGTGTGACCACGTTTTCTACATTTTGAAAGAAGTTAACATTTTATATTGAAGGGAACATATTGGTTTCCAAGATCCTGCCAAAAAAAATTTGGTTTCCTACTCTACAGGAAGCCATTTAGGCCCAAATAAGACACGATCGCCGCCTTGCTTCAGAGTAGCTTGCAAGTGTTTGGTTTCTAGCTCAATATTGGGTCTCCGCCAATAATTTATACTGTCATCAGGATTAAATTAGTTAAACTTTTACTTATTGGTAAAGATAAAAACATTCCAAAAGAAAATCGGACGAATTATAAGCTCCTATGAAAAGTTTTGATGTTGCTCCTGTGCTGGTTTCCTTATAAATGGCTCTTTTCATACTACTAGAGCCTTATAGATGTATTTTTGCAACAAGAGGCGTATTAAATCGGCACTACACTTGTTTCTTATTTCGTGCTCTATCTATATAACAAATTTGGCAGACGTTTGTTAATGATTTCACTTTTTTTTTGGTCCATGTAATGAACTTAATGTTCACTGAAAAATGTATTCGGTGCATTTCGGCCCTTATGTTTGGCCCAATCTTCACGGACAAACGATTAATTTATGTTTTTATATATGTGCGATTTAAGAATAACATTTTCGTAGTACCACGGTGATTTTTTTTCTGTCTTAAATTGAAAGAGAACTAATTATCGTATTTTAATAGAAATTCGCGATCCTATTTTACTTATTTCCCCATAACTTCATATTTTAGTGTGATCAGGCCAAGAAACTTTTAAAATATACATAAGCTACCAATACCAAAGCCAAAATAAAAAAAAAATTAAAAATTAAGCCAAAAATTCATTGTTTCTTACATTTTAACTAGCTGCACGAAATAAGCTGCGGCGTGAAAAAAGGTCATAAATTTGTTTTTTTAATATTATTGTTTGTTCTTATTAATTGGGAAGATATTTTTTTTTAATTTAAAATGTAGGATATCTGATTCAAAACACTGCATTTAAATTGTTTCGATATCTCTTATGGTAGAGCAGCAGTGATGATTTATACTTTAGTTTCTTGACTGCACGAAATAAGCTGCGATCCACTGTATATATTTTATTTTTTAACACCTAATGTATTTGTTTTTGCCATAAAATGTTTGTACTTCACCCATAGTGCAGCGGCCCATCAGCTGTGCGGGCGCGTCTCCCTGTGAATGTCATCTGATAGGTGACGTGTGGCGAACTTCAATCAAAAAACTATGCAAACCCGGTATATTGTGTTTATCCTGGCTCTGGCACCGCTAGTGCTGGCCAAGAAGTTCAAGGAAGAAGAGAAACCGGCGTGGGCCAAGAAGGACATACGAGACTACAGCGAGGCGGACTTGGAGCGTCTCCTGGACCAGTGGGAGGCGAGTCCCAAGAGTTGAAAGTGTGGAGGGCCCGCATTACAATGCATATTTTTCAGGAGGACGAGGAGCCCCTAGAGGCGGACGAACTGCCCGAGCACCTGCGCCCGCAGCCCAAGCTGGACTTTTCCAACCTGGACAGCAAGAACCCCGAGGATCTGCTGAAGGTATCCAAAAAGGGACGCACCCTGATGACATTCGTTTCGGTGACCGGTAAGCCGACAAGGGACGAGGCAGAGACCATTACCAAGCTGTGGCAGACCAGCCTGTGGAACAACCATATCCAGGCGGAGCGCTACATGGTCGACGACGACCGCGCCATATTCCTCTTCAAGGACGGCGCCCAGGCGTGGGAGGCCAAGGACTTCCTGATTGAGCAGGAGCGCTGCAAGGGAGTCACCATTGAAAACAAGGAGTACCCGGGAGTCAATGCCCAAAAGGACGAGTTGTAGACTTGAAATCGAAACATTCTCAAAACAAGTATTTCTAAGCGCAAAGTTGATCAAATTAAAATAAAATGAATTTATAAAAGATTACCCCTATTGTTTATGGCATTCGCGGGGAAGCGCTTTCAAATAAGAACAACGATAGTATCGATAACACGATTTGCAGAACAGGTGTTTTAGGGTAAAGCCAGATTTCCAGCTGGCCACACTGGTCACACGCCGGTCCAATAAGAAATTTGAGATTCCATTTAGGCTAGGTTTACAAATTTTATAGGAAAGTAGGTTTTTTGTAATGTTTTTGTTATTTGGGCTTCACAATTAATCAAAATAATGAAAACAAAACAATATAAATATTTGCAGCACTCCCCCAAGATGTCCGTCAAAGCCAAGATCGGTCCGAGCATTCTCAATGCGGATCTGTCCAATTTGGCCGCCGAGTCCCAGAAATTGCTGGACAATGGAGCCGACTACCTGCACCTGGACGTCATGGACGGTACCTTTGTGCCCAATCTCACCTTCGGTCATCCCATGGTGAAGAGCTTGCGAAACAAGATCAAGGTGACCCCTAGAGCTGGGTGTATTCGCACATACTCACCTAACTCTGTAATCTGATATAGACGGCCTTTTTTGAGACGCACATGATGGTCCAGAAACCGGAGCAGTGGATAGAGCCCATGGCCGATGCTGGCGTCAACCTGTACACGTTTCACATTGAGCCCGTGGAGGACGTAGACAAGGTCAGCCGGCTGGTGCAGGAGGCCGGCATGAAGGTGGGCCTGGCCATCAAGCCGGGCACAAAGGTCAGTTGTGGTTTTGTTCCGGCTATGAGGGCGAATATGGTAATGAATTTACTTTAACGTACAGGTCGAGGATCTGGAAAAGTTCGTGTCCATTGCTGATGTGGTGCTGGTGATGACGGTAGAGCCCGGATTCGGTGGCCAATCGTTCATGGCCGACATGATGCCCAAGGTGGAATGGCTACGCGCAAACTACCCCAACCTGGACATCGAAGTGGACGGCGGCGTGGGACCCAAGACCATCGAATGCTGTGCCAAGGCCGGGGCCAATATGATAGTCTCAGGCACGGCTGTGGTAGGAGCAATCGATCAGGCTGAGGTCATCAGGGAGATGCGCGACGTGGTGCAGAGGTACACCAAGTGACACCTTTTACAAGGAAAGAATTTGTTAGTTAGGGTAACGCAGAATATTCCTGGAAAAAGCATTATTAAAAGACATTTACACACGGCTAATTGTTTTATACATTTATTTTCCAACATTTATATAATATATGTGTGTAAGTATATATCATGTATTGTATGACATGTTGCTTTTAGCATTTAGTTTCGGTTATACGTGTGTCCTCTGTGTGTGTCGCCTATTTAGTTGTTACATTTAGGATACTGCTGCAGCGAGCGACCAAATGTCCGCCTTACTTTTATTGTCATAGTTATTAGTTATATTCTCTCTTTGTTTTGCCAAAATAAATGTTCAACAATTGTCTCTGACTCGTGTCAAAATCTGAATGTAAAACTTGTCATAAATTCTCAATGCCCGATGCGCTTGTCCAGCTCACTGGAAAAAATTCAGTTTGTCTTTTATTGTCAAAGGTTTGATCTGATATCTTGTAAATTCTTCACAAAGTTCCCCGTCTGTGCATTAATAACAAGTGCTTCCTCATCGAGTAGTCATCTTTAAACATTTACATATACGTTTTGTATTTCGGATACATCATTTGTGGTAGCGACACACAAATGAAAATTCAACTAGTTAATCAGCGTTTTTAGTTATTTTTTGTTTTTTTGGATTTGCTACATTTACACATAACGTTTCGCTACAATTTCTGGGTTTCTTTGGTTGCGCCGTAGTTTGGTTTTGATCGTGTGTACATATGTGGTGTCCTCCCAAGCACATGGAGCATGCGGAACTGAATCGAATCCTAATCCTGCTGCAATTCAACTAGGATGTGGCGTGCTGATTGTATGCGTATGCGGTTTAGTACCTAGTAATTATCTATTCTGCTATCCATGCCACGTGTAAATTATTTCACTCACTCCACTCGCCAATGCTAAGCATTTTACATCTACAATATACATGTATAATATATGGTATATAATATATATATATATGGGTTGTGTTCGATCTTTAGACTAAATGTACATAAAGCTAAGCGTTTTGATAGTAGCCTGGAGCTAGGGTGTATAAAAATAGCTCGCCGTGATCCGTGTGTGATCGTAAATGCACAAGGAGGAGCATGAGCCCCAGAAAACTCAAGGGATGAAAAGTAAAAGGGAGTAAGAGTGGCGCACTGTCCAAGGCAACAGCTAAGGATTCTTCGCCAGAGTTCAGAACAAAAAGGATATATCTAACCGAGTTGCTCAAGACAAGATCTGGCCTTTACATGCAATGCACAATATCGAAGTAAGCATAATGTCTCTGATATGGGTATATATCATCTCTATATAATTGGGTATTGTCCTGGCGTATAAACTAGGCTTTCCTTCCTGTGGCTTCGGTAATATATATGCATGTATAAATTTAGACACCATCACATCTGCTTACAAGCTAGCGCTACAATATATATATAGAATATATGTATGTATCCCGTTATATGTATATTTCTTGTATATATATTTCAGTTACATATTGATTTGTGTTCATGTCCCTCTTCTTCGCCCAAAACATCGTGTGCCTTGTGTAATATGCGCTTCATTTGTCCCCCGTTTAAGACTAATACTTGTTCTTTATCATTATCTTTTTCATTTTCATTTTCCACTTGTAAACTGATTGTACAAAACATGCATATATTTATGTATATATGTAGGTAGGCATAATATGTCCAACTATATTTAGTACTGATCGGTTATACATTTGCAATCTCGTGTCTAAAGCATCTCAACAGGTTTTAGCTACAAAAATGATAAAAGTCGAGTCCCCGCCCTACTGGAGTCCCAGAATCCCAGTTTGAAAACAATATCAAAGCTATACACGTTGCGAAGCTCAATATAATGTGTGAGTGAGTGTGTTCTTTGTGCTGAAACAACCAATTTTGAGTCTTTAGTTACGCGTATTTTACATATATAACCCTGCGATTCCCTTTTGAATTTGCTCCTAGGCTCCAAGGGATGGGGGATCGCATTGCGGATGAGAGGGTATCGAAATCAAGGGTAACTATAACTTCCAGTCTAAGTGGGGGGGAGGGGGCTTGGGGCTTGCGTTGGCGTGTAAATAGTTCTAAATATTAAGTTACATTGACATTGATTCACTATCGAAGCATGTATACCTTCTGTAGTTCTCATCGTATGCTATATGTATGTATATAAGTATGCCTCTTCCTAATGCTCCTTCTGTATTCGCACTCCTCCCTCTTCGTTTTAGTGTTCTTTAAAGCTGAAACCCACGCATTGTAGTTAGTATTTTAATTACTTATTCGCTAAAATGCCTTTAATAGCATATTGTGCACTTCCCGTTATTGTCAACTGCACCTAGTTCTGTTGGATAGATTCCTTTTGTCATAGTTGGAGAAGAGCTAACACTGCTACTACGTCCATCAAATGCCAAGATCAGCAATTTTTCCTTGTTTTTTTGTTTTTGTTTCTCATTAGTTTAGTTATAGTTATAGTTATGTATTTCCTACGATTTACTTGATTATTTCCTGTTTAGTATTTGTCAACACTCAATTAGCTGTGATTCTACTATTTATCTCTTTGATAATTTTTGATTTCTTTTTTCGGCAAACACTCTTTCTTTATGGGAATTTCTCTTAGCTTAAACTAGGTTTTATCTCAACACAAAATTCATCTACGAAATGGAATTATTGTCCAGGGTTTCGGTTTCGGTTTTGGGTTGGGGGTTATTTAGACACAATTACCAATGGGTTACATATCGGGTATATATCGGTTATCTTCGATTTAGGTGTAAATATATATGTAAATCGCGTGTGCAATTTGTATTGACATTTGGGGGTACCCTTGAGGGGTCTTCCTCGGGTCTCTCAGGGTTCATAGAAATCTCTTTGTAAAAAAATTGACAAATAAATTCGGCAAATTGACACATGATTATGTTGCCCAAAATCGGTGTTAGCGGCATGACGCTAATACCCTAAGTTCAGTAGCAAAATATATGTATGTATCCTACAGGATCCATCGGTTCTGTGTGTGTTTGTTTTGTGCATTCGTTCCATGGATATGCTAGTTGTCTCTCCTCCTGCCCGTGGTCAGGCCTAGTTCTTGTGTGAGTAGTAATAGGGTTTACCCACTCGCATCGGATCCGTTGCTATTTTGGACAGCATGTCGGGTCCCCCAGGATGCAGGTCATACTTGTTCACCCGATCCTCGTTTATGGGACGGGTATGCTTCGCTATCTGCTCCTGTATCCAGGGCACGTACTGCACCACGTTGGCATATACGCCGGGCAGTCGCGGATGCGCACACATAATGCCCCAGGACACGATGCCTCCGACGAACCAGCGATCCTTCTCCCCCGGATACGGACACAGCAGTGGACCACCCGAGTCGCCCTGGGATTAGCAAGGATTAGTATTTATTATTATTGTTTTTAATTTGTAAGCTCACCTGACAGGCATCCTTGCCTCCGTCATCGAAGCCCGCGCAGACCATGCCCTCCGATACGGTCAGGTTGTCCAGCCACTCGTCGCACTGGTTGCGCGTGATGATGGGCACCTGCACCTCGTTTACAATAAACTCGTACGTGGACTTGGCTGTTGGGGGTTACAAGGAAAACGAATCACACTATGACAAATACCTTAAACCCCAAAGATATACTCACGATCCTTGTCCTCCCGCTTTCCCCAGCCGATGACCGTGCACAGAGTGCCGGGATGCAGACTCCTGACATTTGGAGGCGGCAGACACACAGGCAGCAAGTGCTCGTGAAAGGCCACACGCGTCGCCAGCTGCAAATGAGGAAAAAATCATTAAGAAATACATGAAAGAGAAGACACTCTTTTGGTCTCACCTGGAACAGGGCTATGTCGTTGTCGTGGGCAATGGCCATGTTGTACTGTGGATGGGGAATGACAGCCTTGACCTTAACTTTCTGACCCGTATAAGTAAAAGAGTTGCGACGCGTTACGCCCAGCTGAATTGTCCAGTCCTCCAGATCTATGACCGTATAGCTGCCAAGGAAATATAGAAGTTAGTTTCCAAAAGGATTTCAAATTTCCTGATCAAAACTCACTTGCCAACGCAATGGGATGCTGTGAGCACCCATTGATCCGATATAAGGACACCGGCGCAGTAGAAAACCTTCTCTGGACCGCCTAGAATAGCAGCCAAGAAGGGCCAGTTGCCAGGATTGGCCTGGGTGCCGCCAATGATGCGTCTAGAGGGCTTGTGCCTGCCTCGCTTTACGCGACCGCATTCTAAAATAATTACCATTGAAGATGGAACTTTCCTTGAATGAAATTTCTCACCGTAATTGGAGCAGGTAAGCTCGGCCATGGGATAGTCCTCTGTCTTCTTGCAGTTGGCAAACTCCTGCATCAGGGTGGAGCGCCTTTTGGCATACATCTTCCAAATATCAGTGGACACATTCACCGAGGCCAGCAGCGGTCGGTGGGTGCGCTGTGTCAGCACACTGGTGGCATTTACGGCGGAGTAGCCCAGTATGGAGCACACGGCGCTGGGGGACACAGCCCGATCCCAGTTCTTGACGCAGGCGGGCATCCACTGACGTTGACCGATACGGTAGACCTCCAGGACCCCGGTGCCCACATCGCCATTCCGTTCACTTAGTCTCACTATCAGGGAAATACAAATTTTGAAATATATATAAAAAGGATATATAGGATTCACTTACAGCAATTCCGTTCGTCCTGGCCGTAGGGACAGTCAATGATGCCATCGCAAATGTGCTTGGTTCCAATGCACTGGCTATCGCCGCAGTAGATCTCATCCGGACCGCAACGCTCGCAGCTGGCCTCGTCCGCCTGGTCCATGCAATCAAGGTGGCCATCACACACGTACTCCTGCGGCAGGCAGCGGTTCTGGTCGCACTGGAAGCCCTCGCATTTGGGATTCGAGGCGGCTATCATGACGTCGCGCACTTCCTCCAGGCCCACGCAGTCCTCCGAGCTGGGAAAGTCCTTGAATAGCTTGCAGTTGAGGTACTCGGGCAGGCTAAGACCAAAAACATCGAAGAAGAAGCCACAGCGGCGCATGGTCTCCGTGCAGAGGGTCTTACAGGGCGGCACGGTTGCTCTGTGAAATGACAGGAATATCAATAGGGGCTTTATCTTAACCATTATCCTGTAGACCTACCCACTCTGACCGCACTTGGGCACAAACAGTGTGCACAGGAACAGGGAGACCAGCTCGTAGCATCTCACATCCACCAAGGCCTCGTAGGTATCCAGATCCTGAAATCGATGCAAGTCAGCCACTGCTAGGATGGGAAGATGAGACTACTCACCGTTTGCGTCTCCAGCTGGCCAAAGTGTCCTATGTAGTTCGGGAACACGGTGTAGTTGTACGGAATCTGGGGACCCTGACAAAAACGCACAATGATGGGCAGACAAGTTCCAGGAGCCGGGTTTTTGCCAAAACTGGTGGTGTCCTCCACATGGATGGTGTTGATGATGGTCTTGTTCACAAACTTGATCGTCGGATAGGCATTAAAGTAGGCAGCCAGGCCACCGGCTATGGCCAGCAGGGCGAAGGCGTTGATCAGGATCTGGAACAGGCGGAACTTCAGACGGCCGTTGGTGATGTACGGATTGGAGCTCTTGCGTCGGTTTATGATCTGCAATGGAATTAGGATCGGGTGAGTGAGTTTCTAACCCTCAAGGAGTACTCTCCCTTACCTGATGCTGCAAGGACATGGTGTGCGGGGCTCCATTCTGAAAGCGGACGATAGTTTGTAGGCTGCTGGGCGGACCACCAGCCTTGTGCAGCGGCGAAATGGTCTGCGGTGGCTCCAGTTCCTCAATGGGCTCATGCTGCCGGCAGACAATCGGAGCTGGCGCTAAGAGAAAGAGGTAAGGGAATCACTTGAGATGGATAGGATGCAACTGGGATTGACACTTACCGCTGCATAGTCGCTTGGCGGATAGGGATGGCAGCAGCGGTGCCTCCATGAGCTTGGGATTGTAGCCCGGACTAGAGGACTGGCTGAAGCTGTCGCTGGAGATGGTCGAATCCTGGCGAAAGTTGATCCTACCCCTTGGCGGCGGCACAGCGGGCGCCTGCTTGCCACCACCGTTCAGGAAACGCGTTGGTGCCAAGTCCATCAGTGGCGTCTGCCTCTGGGCTGAGCCGGGTGCATTCGGCTTGCGTCCCACCTGCGACGTGGAGCCCAATAGCGGCGCCTCCATCAGCTTGGAGTTGTAGCCCGGACTGGAGCTGATCGAGTAGCTGTCGCTGGACAGAGTGGAATCCTGGCGCTGCTGCATTCGGGGATAGGCTATGGGCGGCGGCTTGGTGCGGCCCAGTTTGTTCCTTACAGTTAACGGAGGCGGCGGATGACCCCGCGCACTCATCTCCATGGGATCAAATACATTGGCCTGCCGCATCGGTGGCTCTGGTGGCCCTGGACGTTTGGGATTGGCGGCATCGGCAGAGGGCACTATCGGCGGTGGCCCCGACATGGAGGACATGGTGCCGCTGGAGATGGTGCTGGATCCTGCCGAGGCGGCGGACGAAGTGGAGGCTGAGGCCGAGACACTACCGGTCTCCTTGGAGGAGGACTGCGACTGCGATTGGCTTTCACCCACCGAATTGTTGCTGTTGGAACTGCACTTGGCGGGTGGCGGTGGCTGTTTCCTGGCTGGAACCACCGGCAGCTTGCCTCCATCCACTGATCCACTGATGCTGCTGCTGCTGTTGTTGTTGTTGCTGGCCGGATACAAGGCCAATCCCAGGCTATTGTTGTTATTGTTCAGCTTGTGCATGGCATCGTTAACTGCCGATCGCTCCCGGTAGGCATCCCTAGAGTCCCTGGCCAAGGGGGAGTCAATCGAGCTGGAGAGGGGCTTCTCGTCCAGCGAGGATTGCGTGTCCACCGAGGAGAAGCGGCTGCGGAAGTCCACGCTCGTCGAGCTGCTGGCAAAGCGCTCACTGTGCCCGCCCAGCGAGGAGCCGTAGGCCGAATCCACCGTGCTGCTTGAGGAACGCTGCGCTCGCTTGGCCATGTGGCCCATGGCGGAGTAGCGGCCGGCATGGTAGCCGGCAACCTTGACCGGCGTAGAGGTTAGCGACTCGTCGAATACGGAGTTCTCCAGACTCATGCGGTCGTCATCGGAAATGCCATCGGCATCCGCATAGCCGTGCGCCGGACGTGAGGCAATGTCAACAAGCAATGCTGATTGCAGACCAGCTGCTCCCTGTCCCGCTACTGATCCGAGAGCCGCTGCCTCGGTGGTCACGTTTGTTGGCTGCGGATAAACAAACACCGTGCCAATGCCGTGGGCATTAATACCCTCCTGGCCGACACTGGGATTGGGACTACTCGTCTGCCAGGCAGACTTGCCTCGCAGCAGGCGCCGCGGAATGGGCGGCGGTGGCGTGACTGGCGTGTCCACCCGCACCAACTGCTGTTGCTGTTGCTGCTGCGGAAACTGCTGCCGGTTCCCGGTTCCTGCCCCCAGGGGCGCTGACTTGCCATATTTCTGCTCCGTCATGTTTACCTGCCGGCGGAATAAGCGAAGAGAGATATTGAGGATGGAGGGAAGGCATCTCGGCATATATGGTTTGGCAAATACAGTAGTTATAGTGAAATGTTCATAAAGTGAACTTGAAATTTTAAATTTAAGAGGAAAGACTCAGAAAGGTCTTGAAAAATATTGGTAATAACCAAAGAAATACCATAAATATGCTTTAAACGTGAAAAAGGAACATTGCAAAGATTTCTTAGAAATTTCAAAGGCTTTGAAATAAAGTTAAAGGATGCCCCTATGGATTGTTTACATCTCCGATTGCCCACTGTGGCCATATTATCCGGCAGCAATATTCTGTTGTATAAGCTCCTGGCAGGTGGCAAGGATGGCGGCGGGAAGGTCCAAGGACTAAGCCATCGCTAAGCCGAGTGCATAAAAACCTGACGCGGCCCCGGAAAGGCAAAATACGAAAAATAACTCTGTGTTTGTCTGTGCCTGAGGATTTGTGGGCGTGGCCGCCCCTGCATCGATCTTCCGAATCATGCAAAGCCAGCAAAACTTTACGGAAATCCCACCCACGAAGCTAATCTTCTCCAGCTTCCACCGCTGGAAACTCTGGTGTCTCCCGGTGTCAGCCCAATAAATCCAACGATGGGAAGCCTGTCAGCTGCTGGCTTTTTTGCCATAAAGAATAATATTAATATTTGTGCCGTCAAGAAACGTTAGTGGCGCGCTGCACTTTTTACGGTTTCTCATTATAATATTATTTTATAATACATAGTTGTTTTAAAAAATCATGGGCGTTAGCAGTTAAGTTCACCAGATACATGCACTATTTATGGGGTAACATTTTCTTAAATCCTTTCCTTATTTTTATAGCTTTTTAATAAAGGCGATAAATATTAAGAAAAACTAAGATTAATTTCATAAGTACCACTTTAAATATTTGTTTAATTTTTCATAAATTTTTCATAATTAAATACCTGCACTAAATAGAGCAATCTATAAGTTCCATAGGGCACAGCTGCCTTGTCGTTAATAAGCTACATACCCCATTCAACCCTTTCAAATGACTTTTCTACTTACAAGCATTTCGGTGGCTGCCGGTGGCAACTGCGACGGCTTCTGCTTGTCCTCGAGCATGGGATAGTAGTGGGATGAGTGGCGCCGCACGATGCTGCTGTTGCTGCTGCTGGTGCTACTGTTGTTGCTGGGCAGCGGCAGCAGGGTGACTGATTTGCACTGCTCCTGCTGCTTGTCATAGAAGTCCAGCAGGGAGTTGAGGGGCAGAGCCAGACTCGAGGCACGCTCCGATCTGCGGGGTGAAAGATAAACCTAAGTACGAGAAAGACAAGTCTCCAGTCATTTCCTCACCTTGAGCGACTTCGCTGGTCCGCCGCCGAGGTCTGGAGCTGATGCTGATGGTCCTGCGAGACGCTCAGAAATTGTTTATTCATATCGAGTGCGTTCATGGCTTAATCGACGTGATTTGGCGGAATCAATCTGTAAGGGCCAAGCGAAATCGGATTGGATTGGTCAGGTTGTGGGTTAAATATGTACATATGTGTTCCGCATGCGAGACGAGCCTTTTTGTTTTATGCCAGAGTTTATGTGTTTATGGGGCCCGGCGCTGTGCATGCCGTGCATATCAAAGCCTGACAACGGACTACTCTGACTACGGAATATGGAATACGGAATCCCGATTTCCTCGCTCACGTTCTGTAACCCACAAACACACACATCTCTGCCCACAAAATAAAATAAAAGCGGGCAAAATGCGCCAGTCATGCAAATAGCTGCGGGGCCTTTGGCCACAGGAATCGAAATCAATTACACAATAGACTACATTCAGCCACATTCGGACGGACACGTGACAATAGATTGTACGAAAAGTCCATCGAAAAATAAATGCAATGCCAGTGTGTGTATCGCTGTATCGATGCCATCGGATTCGGGCCAGGCAATTTGGCCTTTTGTGTCTAATGGATGCCATTAGTCGGCTCACAGCACAGCACAAAGGACCTCCCCGGACTAGCTCCGCATTACTCTCGCATTGTGTGTGTGTTAGCCAAAGTCGATTCAGCCATTCGAATTTAGTTCGCCATGGAGTCCATTGCAGAGGAACATCAACTTTTGGGTTAATTGAGCCTGCGGTTCTAGGCAGTGCAAAAATCTATAGATCAGAGTGAGTAATTAGGTAACTGCGCGTTTTATAATTGGTAATCGAAGTTGCTGCTAAGTTGAAGTTGAATTAAATGGGCTTTCTATTATTTTAAAACATTTACTAAGGCGTTTTAACTAAAAGAAATAGCTATCTCGAGCTTATTTAATAAACTTTAAATATAAATATATAAACCGATTAAATCTTTGTAAATCTTTTAGTTTTATAAAGCAAATATTTGTAAAAAACCTTTTATTTTTCATTAAACTTTGATTAAATTCAATACCCGACCGATTTTAAATTGCGATGCGGCTTCAATGAGTCCTGAACTGTTAGTGCTGGTGTCAGTCCTTAATCCCCGAGCTACAGGTTAACCTGAACGGAGCATATGGTGCAAAACTGGACTGTGTATGTGCAGCTATGACCTACTTAAATCACCTGCATGAGTGCGAGCGGGCTTCAGGTTTCGGGGGAAGAGCGAGACGGCAGTCAACAGGTGAGTTATAACAGCGTGAAAATGTGGAAAATGCCTGAGCCAAAAGCCAAAACACACACAAACGCATGTCCAACCACACATGTGGGCTTGGGGGGCCCGGTTCAGTTCAGAGAGTTCGCAATGTGTCAAGGACGAGTATTGACACCTGGCCAATGCAATCAACCCCTGGACAGGTGAGATGTCAAGTGAGTCCACACATCATATGTCAATAAAGGGGAGTTCCAATTACATTCTCAATTAAGCACATTTGCATCAAGTTTCCATATGGCCAAGTACAAATTTGGCCTACATTGGGTGGGAAAAACTTGTACTTTGGCGCTTGCAGGAGATAAGTATATGTTTTATATGAATATTCCTTTCTATTAATTTCCCCATAAGTTCATAATACCTTTCATTATCTGTTTAATGGAGTTTTATTCAACTATTTATCAGATAATTAGCATTTATGGCAATTACAATTTCTCGGCCGTACTAGCTATCAAATATTTAACCTTTTACCACTTGAACTGGGCAAATATGCAGCCGCACATGGCTATGCATAGAATTTTCCTATTACAACACACACACTCGCTTCCACTACCAAGTATCCTCATGCGAATCCACATCCGAGGCCAGATTCAGATGGGATGTAGGGTCGAGGAGGGACAGGATAAACACACAAATTCTATTTGCTCGGCATTTGTATGCTGAACACCAATTCCAAACTCATATGAACCATAAATTGTTTGCTTTTGTGCCGTCCCGTCCCCAGTTCCCACTCGAATTTCTTGCGGCAGAGCCGGCAGTTTTCCCAGCGTTTTTGCAACGCAAAAGCAGAACCACTCAGGCATATCGGGGACGGGACTATGAGGGCTTTTAAATTGTATTAAGTCGAAGGCGTAGTAGTAGTCCCCGGCAACAGCATTTGAATTTATCGCCGACCTTTAAGGTTATTACCCGAATTGTTGGCGCATTTGCCAAGTGTCAGGCGCTCAAATTCCAATCACAAATCAGAAATCTCGTCCCTGTCAGAAAAAGGCTGAATGGTTGAAATTCCAATACAGCCCAGCCTCGATCGCCCAACCCACCCCGAACCGGCAATTGTTCCCGTGTGCGCCTGATTGCTTTAGTAAACATTATTAAGTATACGTCTAGTGGTCCGACCCTCCCTCGCCCAGCTATGCGATAATATTTGCTCAAAGTTGGCGCACAAAATTACATTTGGCGTATGGAAATGGCACTGGCATTCGGAGTTAATCAGCTTGCGAAATTGTTTCGCCGCTCTCAGACAGAAACTCGGACTTGAACTTGGAGTCGTTCTCGGTCTCGGAGGCTGTTTGCCGGATTAGCAGAGTCAATTTGAGCTGGGCAGTCAATAAAACGAGTGCAGATTCCCGGCACATTCCACAGAAAGTGGTTACTCCTTCAATTCACACTCAATCCAGAGGAACCTTTGCTTGGATTACGCAAATTCCCGCACAGCACAGTTGAGCAACAGTTTTGGGTCCTTACCCCGGGGAGATGAGAAAAAAAGGGGCTAGGACATAATCCATCTTGCATAAGCTGCATGAAACCGAAAGGAAATCATTAAAAGGACACCACATGAGGCCGTAGTTATACAAGACTCAGGCCAATTACTGAATGTCTGGCGGACATCCTTCTCCTTGCCCAGCCACCAGCCAATCAGCCACATGATTTGGGTACGACAGATTAGGTGTATAGTATATATTTTTATACCATATATATATAACGTAGAATTGTTTGGGATGGGGCGAATTCAAATTCCAGCCTTGGCATTCTTGCCCCAGAGCCCCAGGTCAGAGACGGAGTTCTTGGAATTTCATTACAAGGACATCCTGGTCAGGCCGAAAAGGAAAAATAAAATGAAATAAGAAAATTCGGGCAACGTGTGTGCCGTGCATCTGAGCCCGTCGCTGCGCTATTCGTAGAATTTGTAGGCAACTGTAGGCAACAATTTTTGCACGCACTTGGCCTTATTTATAACGTATTCACTTTTGGCCGGGCATAATTTAAATTTATGGCCCCTCGCCGGTTACGCCCTCATTTGTCTGCCGGGGCCGAGCACACATAAATTACGGCGGAGCATTTAATTAGTTTTGTGTAGCATCGCCTTGGCGGCTGGCAGGTGACAGTTGTGGTGTGTCCCGGGCAGGGGCACGTTCTATTCCCATCGAAGCATTCGGTCTGGCAAATTAGATCAATTCGCGTTGTATAGCATACTTTTATGCGTTCTCCAAGCAACAATATTAAGTATACGCACGAGCACTTAACAACACTCAGCTTACTAGACGACATCAAAGCGAATTGGTTTGGGGCGTACAGTGTGTGGATTTATTTATACCCTTTACTGGTTCTTTAAGATTAATTATGGTGTGTTATTATTACTATTATTTAATATAAAAAATATAACTGCCACTGCAAATTCATAACGAACAAACCTCTACAAGTTATAATAACATAGAGACATGAATATCTGATTTACATTACGTATACGCCATGATGGCACCTGTTTGCAGCAACCTAACTTAAGACTAACGGGATAGAAATTCGCTGAAATTAAGTTGCTATAAATCAATTGCAATACTATAATTTAATAATAGTTTATAAGATTTTTAGAATAATAACAGAATAACATAATAGTATGTATATCGCAATTATATTACGTATACGCCTTGCTGGCAAAAAACACAAAGAAAGAAACTTATTCAAACGTCCTGACCTAGCTCTCCAACCAATACACCCGACCTGCTGGCAATTTTCCCTCTTGAGCTTATGTAACTTAACCGCCGTGTGTGTGCGACTGCGGAATTGTTGCTCTGCAGACAGCGACTAAAAAGGGGAGGCAACAGCTGGGTTGAGGTAGGGTTGTAGGCGTGGCGCAAAAGGCACGCCCATACAATTAACAAACAAAATATTAGAGACACATACATACACACACACAGCTACACTTAGGCACTCGCCGAGTGCCATTGTTAGTAATTGTGCAATCAGAAATGCGATGGTGTGCGATATAATGTGATTGTGAGCAATATGTATGTGAGTTTTAGCCCGCGCGTGCTGCGAATGGCTTTAAAGGATGGCAGCTTGGCGATGGGAAGATGGAGAAGCCCTAGGCAGGCTGAAACTCGAAACAGGCGTTTAGCAATTGAAATGTGTGTGCTGCGGCACCAATGTAGCCAACTTCCGCCAGACGCCCGATTCGATTTCCATTTCCACTTCCACTTCCTCCACTTTCATCACACATCTCACAGCTAAGGGGCGTTCGTTCGTACTCTTGACAGACAACCATCGCAGATGGGCGTCTCTGTGTCCTATTACTGCCTTATCTACCCCGCCAGCAACCAGTCCGGTCCAATCTCTTGCCATCCATTTCATTGCGTCATCATTTCCGCTGCCAGTTGATCGGCCACACGAGATGCAACCACTTGCACAGTGGAAAAAATGGAATCAATTGCTATATAAATGGAGTTCTTAAGTCAATCAACCTCTAGTTCTAGTTTGAATGTATAAAAAATGTTCTTTTTTTTAAAGTAATTTGAATTTTCTTTTTGCAGTGGCTTGGATATTTATCTCTCCACGCGAATGCAAAAGAAAACTTGTAAGTGTTTATTTGGCCACTGTAATCGGACTCTGGTAAATGAGCCTGCCCAGCAATTGTTTGCCTGCCACTCCAGAACTTGCCAAGCTCAACTCAAACCGCCTCGAATGTCACATATTTGCATACGCAAGTGAACGGAGCACCACCAGGATGTTGTTTTTGTCATTTAGAGGTTCTTCTGTTCCTGGAAATGTACTTCAATGTAGCAGAAGTTGGCACACAACTCACGGGAATTAAATATGCTATTGAATATGCAATTAGTTCAGACTCTCCCTCTCTTCCCATTATTTTCCTATGAATTTGTGTATGCTTTCATGAATTTTCAGTGAAAATCGTTCTCTTTTCTAATTGGTTTCAATGGCACTTCCCCCCTGAAAATGCAGACCATGCATTTCCCCAAATAATTTTTTTTTTTTTTTTTTTTTTTTTTTTGGCATAACATTAAACAAAATTTTATTAACGTTGATCAACCAACCTAATGGCTATAAAACGTTGGTTATAAATATGAACAAAACAATAACATGGCACTTAACAGAAACGGAAACAAATTAACAAATTTTTAATGACAAGTGGAAAATGCTAGTTACTGCTTTAATACTCGCGAGGTATGTCTTCCTCTTGTCCAGAGATCGGCGGGATGTCTACGTTTGAGCCTTCTTCTGACTGACGTGTTGGCCAATGAAGCCGCTAGGCGATTGGTGTGAGCAGTGAGACGTTCGTTATACCGACTTGAATGCCGGTTGATCTGCTCCCTGATAGAGGGAATGTGGAGGTCACTTGCCAAGGCTTTATTTCTAACGTACCAGGGGGCATTAGCAATCAAGCGCAGCGCCCGGTTTTGGACTCTTTGCACCTTCATGACGTTCGAGTCAGAAGCCATGCCCCACAATTGGATGCAGTAAGTCATCGAAGGCACAACAATTGACTTAAATAGCAACATTTTGTTGCCAAGGCTGAGCTTGCTCGTTGGTCTAAGCATCCAGTTGAGCTTTTTAAGTTTAGCACGACAGGAAGCTGCTACCTTCGTTGTGTGTTGCTTCCAGGTGAGCCGCTTGTCCAGGATCAGACCCAAGTACTGTGCCTGAGGTGCTTGTGGGATGGCGATGTGATGGAGATCAACCCTAGGGAGGATCTTTCCATTAAGGGTGAAGTTGCAGTGCTGCGACTTTCTATTATTTATAGAAATATTCCACCTGTTGGTCCACTTGCCGTATGAGTCCAGAAATTCCTGGGTGATCCTTGAAGCTTCGTTTCGACAAGGGGAGTTAACAAGGAACGCGGTGTCGTCAGCATAGGTGGCCAGAAGTGTGCCCGGTCCATTAGGGCTTGGTAGGTCTGAAGTGAACAGAGTGTACAGTACTGGGCCCAGGACACTTCCCTGCGGAACGCCAGCACGAACCATACGAATGCTTGCTCTTTCCCCTCTCACCTCAACCATAAAACTACGATCGTGCAGGTATGACTTTAAAAGCAGGAATTGGCCAGTCGGTAGTAGAGACTTCAACTTATAAAGTAAGCCATCATGCCACACGCGATCAAAAGCTTCCTTGACATCAAGAAAAATAGCAGAGCTGTATTGCTTGTTTTCAAAAGCATTTAAAATGTGCTGGACGACTCGATGTGCTTGCTCTGGGGTCCCATGATGCTGCCTAAAACCAAACTGGTGGTCGGGAATGGCTTCCTGAACGCTTCTTACTCCCATTATTCTAGTAAGGAATATTCTCTCGAAAATCTTAGAGAAGGTGGGTAGTAAGCTTATCGGTCGGTATGACTCAACAAGGTTCTCCGGTTTACCAGGCTTTGGTATCATCGTTATCACAGCACACTTCCATTGAGAGGGGAAGTGGTGGATACGAAGCATGGAGTTAAAAAGGAGAACAAGGAACAAGATTCCCTTTTTAGGCAAAGCCTTGGCAATTCTGCTGTCAATGCCATCAAATCCCGGCGCTTTACTGGGATGTAACTTTCGAATATGAAGACAAACTTCTTCTGGGCTTACATGTTGGATCGGAGCCGCTTCAGGGGAGGGGGCATTTATGAAGGCTAATGTTTCTTCAACATCCTCGGGGTTCGCGAGGTCGAAAGGCTGGAAGCGCTTCTCTAGTTCATCCGCAAAAGCTAGTGAAATCTCTGCATCAGACCTGCACCATGTATCGTCAGATTTCTTAATGGGGATCTTTCGGATGGGCTGTCGCTTAATATTCCGGGTACATTTCCAGAGGTTAAAGCCGTTCGATTTGGTGGGGTCAGCGTTGAGGAGCATCTCATCAAAATATTCACGCTTTGTCTCATACAGAAGCTTTTTGAGATCGTTTTCGGCGCGTCGATATGCGGCTTTGTCGACTGGGTCTTGGGATCTCATATATCTGCGCCGAAGGGATCTCTTCAACCTTACTAGATCCATAACCTCAGGTTTTAAAAGAGCCTGAGGTGGGTTAGATGAGTTCGGTACTTGTCCACAGGTTGAGGCCTCGGCAGCGGTATGAATATTTCGTATAAATATCTCGACAGCGTCGTCTATATCGTCCGGAGAGTTTAACACCATGTTGAGGTTAACAAGCCGGTTAACTGTAGCTTGGAAGCGTGGAAGGTTCGCATTTCGAGGCAGGATGCGAGGCCTATGGCAAATTTTCTGCGCAGCAACTCTTAATTTAATTATTAATGGGATGTGATCAGAGCTAAGCTCAAAATTTTCTGAGATGGTGAGGCACTCAGGTCGTATCCCACTGTAGACAGCAAAGTCAATAGCTGTTGGAGTTCTTTGGCTATGAGGATAGTGCGTAGGCCCTCCAGTTGCAAGGACCTGGACATTAGACCTTTGAACTATGCCGGCGAGTGCTCTTCCGCGGGTAGTTGAGTTTCGAGACCCCCAAAGGCGATGATGAGCATTCCAGTCACCTGCGACGATGAAGTTCCTTCCAAGATCGTCAAAAAGTTTTTCGAAGTCGTCAGCAGAACATTGAAAATTTGGTGGACAATAGATGGACGCAATAGCAGTTTCGCCATGATCAGTTTTAACTTTAACTGCTACACATTGTAAATTTGGACTTTGCATACTGTAGAACTGGTAATATTGAAGACAGGATTTTATAATAATTGCTGAGCCACCGCGTTTTCGATCGGCAGGATGAGTAGCTTGATGGATATCGTACCCGTGCAATTTGTAGAACGACCTTGAGCAAAAGTGTGTTTCACTGACCAGCATAATATCAATATTATGACCTTGCACAAATAGCTCCAGCTCAAGGGCTTTGTTGGCAAGTCCGTCAGCGTTCCACACACCAATGTTAAGGCCAATTTGACTCATTGTTGGACTATATTAGCAGGGAAAAATCCAGAAACTGCTTGTGCAGTTCCTGGAGAAGTTTGTGGTAGGAGTCTAGAGACAAGACCCATCATCGACACCATCATTTGGAATAATTTGTCAAACTGGGCGACAAGGACGGAAATTCTTTCGTTCGATTGCAAGAACATTTGCTCTTGGCGTTGCCACTGATGGTCGTTGAAAGATTGCTGCGAGCTGCGTCGCTGTTGTTGAGGGAAAGACTGCTGCTGTTGTTGTTGTTGTGAATGCTGCAGCTGGTGCTGTTGCTGCTGCTGCTGTTGGTGCTGCTGCTGCTGGTGCTGCTGCTGCTGGTGCTCCTGCTGCTGGTGCTGCTGCTGCTGCTGCTGGAGCTGCTGCTGCTGGTGCTGCTGCTGCTGGTGCTGCTGCTGGTGGTGCTGCTGCTGCTGACGAGAGGGTTCCTTTTGGTGGCGTAGCTGACTTTTCTTACCATTGTAGCTGCCCAATGGGGGAAATTGTTGACTCTGCAGGACATTCATAGGAGCATGGTGCTGGGGGCGACTAACTTGCCCACGAACTGCGTTAGCGTAGGAGCTTGAAGTTACAAGGTTAGACCGAACTATTGGATGAGCTGGCTGTTGGGGAACGGTGCTGCGAGGAGTTGTGACACTTTTCCGTCGATTAGCAACTTGCTGATAAACGAGGCAGCCTTTATAGCTAGCTGTATGGTCTCCGCCACAGTTTACACACTTCACTGGGTGAAGATCCTTTGAGCAGGCCTCCACACCGTGTTGCAGACCGCATCTGACGCAGTTGAAAAGCTTTTGGCAATGATTTTTTGTGTGTCCAAAAGCTTGGCACCGGTGGCATTGGACAACATCATCCTTTTTGTAGGGGAGTTCAACTTGAACCCGTTGCCGACAAAGCGTTTTAATATCATGGATTTCTTTGTTATTTGTCGCTGGTTCCAGTTCAACAAAAACTAAGTTAACGAACTTGGTTTTGTCGAAGCGGCTTCTGGGCCTGTTAACAAATCGAACCGTGTGACCAGCCGATGTAAGGCTTTCCTTTATGTTTTCATCCGGGACAGAATGATGGACACCACGGATGACAACTCGATAAGACCTTTCTTCTTTCAACTGCCAAGAATGGAAAGGCACTTTTTTAAGAGTCAGGGATTTTGTTATAGCTCTGTATGTATCAGAATCAGCAGCTAAGATGGAAACAGAGTTGTTGGAATGACATTTTAGGGAGTATTTGGTCGGGTCAACGATTTTGTCTGTGGATCTGATAAGTCCGTTCAGATTCTCACAGTTATCAACCACAATCGGAGGTGGTTTGTGGGTGGATAAATGTTCCTGACTCCCAGGCCGGCTGAGATTGTTGTTGTTGCTTCCGGCATTGTTGGTAGAGCTGCTGGTAAGACTACTGCCGTTGTTAATAGTATTGCTACTGTTGGTGTTAACCTGCCTTAAGCCGGTTGAAGTACTAGCTATTGCTGGGTCTTCGGGGCTGACTGCTTGAGGACCTTCGATGTCTGTGTCCATGTCTGACAGTTCATCGAATTGGTTGGTAGAAGTATTAGGGCTATTGGAATTTTTCAGAATTTTGGTGGCTGAGCTCGGTGATCCGGAGACGAGACGGCGTTTGTTGTTCGCCGATCTAGGGGTCCACCAGTCTTCATCGTCGCCATTTATGACTGCTAGCTCTGGTTCTACATCAATGTTTGATATTGGTGCGGTGTTGACGGAGGAGGAGGCGGCAAGTCGCCGGCTGAATTCGGCTAATGAGCAATTAAGTGCCTCACTCATTTGTCGTTGCTGCCGAGCCACGATCTCGCTGATGTTTAGATCTTCTTCGGTGTCCGAAAGATTAGACATTATGGACTGCTTTACTGACTTGTTGGATTAATAGGTCCTTTATCCGACCTCCAAAAAGAAGAGCGTAGCCAAGTGGATAAGACGCAAGCCCCGCAGTCGGGCGGCACCCAGAACAAATGCGACTGTCTTTTGGTTTCACTTGGATTTCGCGATTGGAACAAACAACGGAAAGTAAGGGCACTGACACCACGACCTTAGAGGTCGGATTTGGAAAAGCAATAGCTTTTGCCACAGAGGTGGACTTGTCCATAGATTCTTCACAATGAAGTTCGCAGCGAAGCAAAAATGCGTTTGCACTTCACGAAAACATGAGAAATTTATTTATTTTTTTGTAATTTTCCCTTTTTCTTTTTTAATAGCCGAAAACACGCCCGATGCCTTTGACAGCTAACGCAAAGCTTTTCCCCAAATAATAAAAAAAAACCGTACTTAAGCAGATTAAGCACACCAAATGGCAGAGGAATATTTGTACTGACTATCGATTGGCAAGGACTTGGACGGGGAAACATGGTTTGCGGCTCCAAAAAGCAGAATACACAAAAAATGCCATTAGGCCATTCCAACGATTAGACACAAAATGCATACTTAATACTGTCAGTATGTCAGTCAGTCACTCAGTCAATCAGGATTGCAGCTGACATGGCCAACAGCCGACGATAACAATGCCAAGCATCGAGCATCAAGCATCGAGCAATTTACAGGATGCGTTCCCTCAATCCTGTGCACGGATACATTGTACGAACACAATTTACTGTCATCGTCAACGCCATTGTCCTCTTTGTCAATTTACGTTCCGATCGGGAAGTGGTATGGGCATGGTGATGGCGCTGCTGGAGTGGCCTTAGCTGAGTTTGTTTGCCCAAGTCTGGTCTGGAGCTGGGTCGGAGGCTTCACTTTCATTAGTCGATGCGGCAGTGTTGGCGCTTTGTTTCTGACATCCCGATGGGCGCACGTGGCGCTGCCCGCGATAAAATGCGGTGTGGTGTGTGGATCCAGCTGGATGCTGGATGTCGGGTGATGTGCGCCGCCTCTGCCCTGCCCTCCCCCTCCCCTGCCAGGCGATGTGATGCGGCTTATGATGCCTGGCCGAGCACTGATGGCTGCCTGTCTGTCAGCCAGTGGCTCTGGCAATGTATGTGCAAATAGATGGAACCAGGCAAGCGGAAGTAGAGGAAAGATGGGTTTCTCTACCACACACAGAGGGAGATAGAGAGAGAGAGAGATGGAAAGGGAGAGAGAGAAAGAGAGATATGGGATACACTTTCTATCAATCAGTTTACTTCGGGATGACACACGATTTTCTTTGGAGAAAAATAGTGAAAAAGACTTGAAAACTAGTCAAAGAAATTTTTAAATTTTACATTTAACGATAGTATTGAGTGTGATATTTCATATCAAAATTTTGCCCCTCAAAATTGTGGGAATCGAGCCAGTGTGGCAACTCGATAAGTTTTATCGCCCACATTTTTCAAACAACCGGGCTGTTAAAGTTACGATCCTGCCAAATCGCTAATATGCGATAGGACCTAAAAAAAAGACCACAAAAATTCGCGAACAGGATTTTTGCAAGCCACGGTCACATTGGATCCCCTCACTTCCGTTCTCTTTCTCACAAGGCGTCCCCGAGTTCGGATTAATTTTTGTCGATCCTAAATCCGCAAGCATCGTGTCGATCCGACAGTATTTGTTAAAGCGAATCATACCCATATTAAGTAAATTTAGTGCTCTAACGTATATTGGTAAGCTTGTGTGAATAATCGATCGCCGGAGTGCTAATTTTGCCTTTTCAAAACAGCGTCAGCCGTATCGGCAGAGTCGTCCAAGCGACCGGCATTGTTTTTGCCAGCAATTGCCCACCACGTGAGGTGGCAGTCATTTGTGGCATTCATCGTTGGCATTGTCTGTGGCTTCTCAGCGGGATCAACGCCACGTGTCATCGGAGCATTCGCACGCACAGCGTGGGGCTGCGCTTCCCATTTCGGCGGCCATACACGTGCCGATTGCGGTGATCCTCGATTTGGATTTTCTTTACCGCCTCGCTCACGTGCCACCGTTCCCTCACACGGCGCGCATATTGGATCGCCGTTCCCTCACACGGTGCACATATTGGATCACCGTGCTTTTCTTCGGCGCACCTATTGGATCGCCGTGTGTCTTTTTCGTGGCCACATCGTTCTTTGCCACATCGCCGTGCATCTTTGCCACATCGCGTGCGCTCTGCCGCATCCACACCTTGGCGGGCTGGTCTCGTTCCGCTCACGCCTCACGCAAGGGATTGCGGCCATCCCTGTCGCACATAGTGCGTGTCATCTTCATCAGCGCGAACGACGGAAGTAGCATTACATATCCGTATTGAGAGCTGGTGGCTGATCCGGCCCACACTCTGCTCCAGGAGCGGATAAACATGAATGATAGTGTCTAAAATATAATTAATTTTGCATATAGGAGCTTTTGATTTAAGAATTCGTACTTATAAACCTTTTCGGTCGTAATTTAGCAATTTTTTTTGGGAGATTTGGCAATTATAATATCGTTTTGTCCCTCAAATAACTTAAAACACATACAGCTACACATCACCAGTCATCAGGCCTGCTGACGTCGATGGAGAAAGCGTGAGTACGGCCTAGCCGCAAAACAACAAAATAAAACTGAACCCATCCTTATAATTTCGCCAAGATTTCTGAAATAGTTTGCACATCTTAATTAATTAATTGATTCAAAAGAATATTAATAAGTTAATCTATTTAATGTAAAGTAAAAAAGGAAAAAGCGTTCTTTCTTATCTTAAATTTTATTTCCTTTCATTGGATCTAAAACAAACTGACTCAATAAGAGGTCTCGTAACGTAAATAACGTAAACTTAGGCTTAAGGATTAGATTTAGGAAAATGTCTTTCAATATTATCTCAGCCTGCAATTATATGACTTTGAAAATGAACTAATTTGATATCTTGTTGGGCACCTAAGGGGATGTAGAGCATTGGTTGTATAAGGGTGGAGCCTGAATGGACTTCACAGGTTGGGAGGGTTTAGATTGAGGCCAATAACATCGGAGCCTCATCTTCAATAGGTACACTTCCTTCGTCTGATTCATATTATTTACCATATCCCCAGCTAGAGTATCTCTGTCTACAATATTAGTTATGTAGCACCATTGTTCATGTCAACACAAAACCCACGCCCATTTTCCCTGAGCCTGCCGAGCAGAAAAAGTAGACAGAGCGTGTTGAGGTGGACAACGCTCGGTGAGTGTGTTTGTTACATAATTAATTGGCGCCCAAACGTTAAGGCCAGCCCGATGCCTGATTAGGCACCTGTCGTTTGACAGCCGAGCTTCCCGTTAATATTCAAACCATCCACTTCTAGTTTCCGTTTAGTATTTCAAATTCTGTCCTGGAATTGATGGCATCTGGATAGGTTCGGAGCCATACCGGAGGAAATGTAATACTTTTAACTGTTTTTTTTCTATCAGTTCGGTAATAATCGAACATTATAGTTAAAAGAACATTCCAATTTGAGTAATTGATTCCTTGGAATTATAGTTCTGATTCAAAGTCGGTTCTATACCAGGATTTCAATATTCAAACACTACCTTCTTATCAGTTAGGATCGAGATTTTATATGGCTGGATAGATTCGGCTAGTTACTCTTCTAATTGGTAAGACAAAATAAATTGATATTTATTTTACTACCCTTTATTTACATTCCGTTTACAACATTTGTACCTATTGAATGACACAACCAATTGCTATACTACCCAGGGTAAGACCTAAACTGCATTTCTCATTTATCGTATATCGTATTCATCTCGAACGACCAGTTTGTTTTCGTTATATCGTATCTTATCTTATCTTACCGTATCTCATTTCGTTTTTTTGTTTTATATTTCGAAAAGCGTCAAAAATGTTGACACACAGCAATGAAAATTTAGTAGATCTTCAGACTGATGAGTCTGCAAATTGCATCATCTGCAACGGACCAGTGTGTAATCTGGATTTACTTGAAGCCCGTTGCAAGCATTCTTTCCACAAGCTTTGCCTTGACAATTATAGCAAGAACAACGACAAATGCCCCAGGTGTGGCCAAACTTTCTCTCAACCCGAGGTAGGACCTCATTCGGCTCCTCTTAGTAGATCTCAGGGACACAAGGTACAGACACGTTCAGCGTCGCGAAATGCGGCAAAGCAAAACGGTGGTTCTGAGCAAAATTCACTGCAGGAAATTCGTAGCGAGGGTAACTCAGACTCGAGGGTGGTAACGGAAGATCACGTGGAAAAATTGATTCAGAAGTCAATGCAGACCTTCCAAGCTAACATGCTGCAGTCAGTTACAGAACAAATAACTTTGGCGTTCACACAATTGAATAGGTCCACATTTGCCAATAATGGACAAGGTGAGCCGCAGCGAGATTTCAGTCGAGACGGTTCCGATGCCAACTCAGATCGAAACAACATTCAACAGGCTAGGAATTCACCAGATTTTCGCAGTGATCGAAGTGATCTCTCTCTGGATCGACCAGACAGAATTTCGAATATTATATCCAATTGGCGTATTAAATTTAGTGGTTCAGCTAACGACATTGCTATAGAAGATTTTATTTACCGTGTCAATTGCCTCACTTCACAATGCCTGAACGGCAACTTTGAACTTCTCTCCCATTTTGCTAACTTACTGTTCGCAGGCCCTGCATTAGCCTTTTACTGGCGCGTTCATAGATCGGCAGATAACATGAATTGGAACTTGCTTTGCAGGCGTTTAAAGGAAAGATATCAAGATCAGAGATCTGATCGTGAGATTAAATGTGCCATGCGTAGACGCAAACAGGGTAACACGGAAAATTTTGATGACTTTTTGGATGCAATGCTTTCCATCGCAGATTCCCTTCGTGAACCAATGCAGGACAGTGAAATTGCGGTAGAAGTTCGTCATAATCTCAGACCGGAGATCAAGCACGAATTATTGCACATTGACACCCCAAACTTAGCAACATTGCGAAAGGAGTGTCACAGGCACGAAGAATTCTTTCTTAACACCCGAATGAAGCCCATTCAACGTTCGAACCCAAGCAAGCGTTTCGTTAACGCAATTCTGCAGGAAGAAGATTCAGAATCTCAGTCGGAGGAAGAACGTGAGGTCGAGGATGAAATTTGTGTAGTTAAGACGGCTGAGAAAATTAAGTGCTGGAACTGTGAGGAAACAGGCCACAGTTACCACAATTGCCTTAAACCTCGTCGTATTTTTTGTTATGGTTGTGGAACACCGGAGGTGTATAAGCCCAACTGTGCAAAATGTAATTCGGTTTCGGAAAACCCCAAGAAGGACATTCGTTACGCGAAGAAAACGGATGTCCGCCGCTAGCTTCGAAAATACCAACAGAACCAGATTTTGTGGCAAATGATGTTCATTCCATTTTGCCTACCTTTCAACCAGACATATCAGAAACCAAACCTTTTAACCCATACCATTTGCGGGTACAGGAGTACGCAAAGCGTAGATCCCAAATTTTGCAAGCTAATCCTGTTTATCGTCGCAAACAGCGATCTTCACGGCGAATTCGTAAATTTTGGACTCGTAAGCGATCATTAAATCGTTTTATGATTTCCTCAATCGCACAAAACAAAAGCGATATTCGGCCTTTTACAAACATAGAAATATTTGGTCAACCGTATTTAGCTCTCTTGGACAGTGGCGCCAACAAAAGCGTTATAGGTGGTGAGCTAGCAAAACAAATAATTTCAGCTAAGCCGTTTAATAAATTTAAATCGGTAGTGAGAACTGCTGATGGGCAATCGCAATATGTTGCAGGCACGATACACATTCCCCTGACTTATAACTCAATTAGTGACAACTTTGAATTCCTGATAGTACCTTCGATAAAGCATGAAGTTATATGCGGAATGGATTTTTGGCAAAATTTTGGCATTTCGATCAAGCAAACAGTTGCGATCAACGAAATTAACTGTGAACCGGAAGAACACTCGAATAATGTGAGATTGTCCGATTTACAAAAATCAAAATTGCAGAAAGTGATAGACTTTTTTCCATCATTCGAGAACGAGGGCTTAGGATTAACTAGGTTGTTAGAGCACAATATCGACACATCCAATGCAAAGCCAATAAAGCAACGTTTCTATCCACTTTCACCAGCTAAAGAAAAACTTTTATGTGAAGAAATCGACCGCATGATTAAAATGGATGTCATCGAAGAGGCTCCGTCATCGCCTTGGTCTTCTCCAGTTATCTTGCACATCAAGCCTGGCAAGGTACGATTTTGTCTCGATGCAAGGAAATTGAATGCAGTCACGGTGAAGGACGCATACCCCATCCCTATAATGGATGGATTGCTGAGTCGACTTCCACCCGTACACTGCATATCCAAAATTGACCTCAAAGATGCCTTTTGGCAGATCTGTTTAGATCAAGAATCTCGTGCCAAAACTGCTTTTACCGTTCCGAATCGTCCGCTATATCAATTCAAGAGGATGCCTTTTGGATTGTCAAACGCTCCACAAACCATGTGCCGATTAATGGACTTGGTTATTCCCTATCAATTAAAATCGCATGTGTTAGTCTACCTCGATGACCTGCTTGTTTTGTCAAACAACTTCGAAGAACATCTTCTGCATTTATCCGAAGTAGCTACCCAATTGCGTAAGGCTGGATTAACAATAAACGTTCAGAAAAGTCAATTCTGCCTGAAAACTGTAGACTACCTTGGTTACCTGGTGGGTGAAGGTACTCTTCAAATAAATCCAAACAAAATCGCAGCCGTGAGCGAATTTCCGGTTCCGAAGACCCAAAAACAGCTCCGAAGATTTCTTGGTATGACTGGTTGGTACCAGCGGTTCATATCCAACTATTCCACAGTCATTTTCCATCTGACGGAACAACTACGTGGCAAAACACTAAGTTGGAACGATAATGCCCAAGAAGCTTTCGAAAACATCAAGGCCAAGTTATGCTCTGCTCCTTGCCTTGTTCATCCCAATTACGACAAACCATTCATTTTGCAGTGTGATGCTTCACTACATGGAGTGGGTGCAGTTCTAGCTCAATGCGACGATTCCGGTTGTGAGCGTCCCATAGCGTTCATGTCCAAAAAGCTAAACAAAGCCCAGCGTAACTATACAGTTACGGAACTCGAATGCATGGCTGTAGTGTTAGCAATTAAAAAGTTCAGAATGTACATTGACGGTCATAGCTTTAAGGTAGTAACCGATCACTCAAGTCTTCGATGGCTAATGAACCAATCGGATCTAAGCGGTAGATTGGCAAGATGGGCTATCAAGCTACAGGGTTTTTCTTTCCAAATCGAACATCGCAAAGGAACCGAAAATGTGGTGGCAGATGCTTTGTCTCGATCGTTCGAAGAGATTGACATCTCTGCAATAGACCTTGAAATTTATCCCGAAATTGACCTATCATCAAGCGCTTTTCAATCGGAAGAGTACTCCGCTCTCAGAGACAAATTCAAATCTCTGAAATCACCGGATTTCAAAGTCATAGATGAGTTCATCTATCATCGTGCAACGTTCCCCAATTCTTATGACGTTTCACCAGACGATTGCTGGAAACTTTTCGTTCCTGAGTCGTTGCGTCAAAGTGTAATTAGTTCGGCTCACGACCAACCAACATCTGCTCATTGTGGAATGGCCAAATGCCTAGAGCGTATCAGACGACGTTTCTATTGGCCAAACATGGTTATCAACGTTCGTGATTACATTCGAAATTGCGAAACATGCCAGACCACAAAATATCCTACCCATTCTTTAAAACCACCAATGGGAGCACAAGTGCAAAGTGAAAGGATATTCCAAAGACTTTATCTCGATTTTATAGGGCCATTTCCGCGCTCCAATTCCGGCAATATTGGAATATTGATTATTCTTGATCACTTTTCCAAATTCACCTTTCTAAAAGCAGTGAAAAAGTTTACGGCTAAAGTGGTCATCAATATATTGCGCGATGAAATATTTTCATGCTTTGGTGTACCCGAAACAGTCGTCAGTGATAACGGAACTCAATTTAAAAGCCGTGATTTCTCTGACTTCCTTTCGAAATATGGCGTTCGTCATATGTTTACTGGTGCCTATGCTCCACAATCCAACAGTGCTGAGAGAGTCAACCGTTCAATCAATGCTGCTTTAAGAGCATATATTCGCACCGACCAACGCGAATGGGACACATTTCTCAGTAGCATCAACTGCTCTCTTCGTAACTCGATTCACCAATCCATCGGTTTATCGCCTTATCATGTTGTTTTTGGTCAACACATGATATCCCACGGTCATGACTACAAACTGCTGCGTAAACTAAACCTTCTTGCAGAAGGCGAAGTAAGCCTGACAAAAACTGACGAATTCCAAAGGATTCGTTCTAACATCGGCAAACATTTGAATAAGGCTTACGAGGCAAACCAAAAGTCTTACAATCTTCGAACAAGACCCCGTTCTTTTGAGGTTGGCCAAGAAGTAGTCAAAAGGAATTTTGTACTTAGCAACGCAGCAAAGGATTTTAATGCGAAACTCGCTCCTGTAGGTATCAAGGCCCGAGTGAAGGCAAGAATTGGACAGTCAATTTACCTCTTAGAGGACATGAACGGAAAGGAACTGGGTAGATTTCATGCCAAGGATATCTGGTGATTGCTCTTGATTCCTTTTTCAGCTTTTATTGTTAATCACAGGGACTAAAAATCAAAGCTGTGGTTGTGGGAATCGAGCCAGTGTGGCAACTCGATAAGTTTTATCGCCCACATTTTTCAAACAACCGGGCTGTTAAAGTTACGATCCTGCCAAATCGCTAATATGCGATAGGACCTAAAAAAAAGACCACAAAAATTCGCGAACAGGATTTTTGCAAGCCACGGTCACATTGGATCCCCTCACTTCCGTTCTCTTTCTCACAAGGCGTCCCCGAGTTCGGATTAATTTTTGTCGATCCTAAATCCGCAAGCATCGTGTCGATCCGACAGTATTTGTTAAAGCGAATCATACCCATATTAAGTAAATTTAGTGCTCTAACGTATATTGGTAAGCTTGTGTGAATAATCGATCGCCGGAGTGCTAATTTTGCCTTTTCAAAACAGCGTCAGCCGTATCGGCAGAGTCGTCCAAGCGACCGGCATTGTTTTTGCCAGCAATTGCCCACCACGTGAGGTGGCAGTCATTTGTGGCATTCATCGTTGGCATTGTCTGTGGCTTCTCAGCGGGATCAACGCCACGTGTCATCGGAGCATTCGCACGCACAGCGTGGGGCTGCGCTTCCCATTTCGGCGGCCATACACGTGCCGATTGCGGTGATCCTCGATTTGGATTTTCTTTACCGCCTCGCTCACGTGCCACCGTTCCCTCACACGGCGCGCATATTGGATCGCCGTTCCCTCACACGGTGCACATATTGGATCACCGTGCTTTTCTTCGGCGCACCTATTGGATCGCCGTGTGTCTTTTTCGTGGCCACATCGTTCTTTGCCACATCGCCGTGCATCTTTGCCACATCGCGTGCGCTCTGCCGCATCCACACCTTGGCGGGCTGGTCTCGTTCCGCTCACGCCTCACGCAAGGGATTGCGGCCATCCCTGTCGCACATAGTGCGTGTCATCTTCATCAGCGCGAACGACGGAAGTAGCATTACATATCCGTATTGAGAGCTGGTGGCTGATCCGGCCCACACTCTGCTCCAGGAGCGGATAAACATGAATGATAGTGTCTAAAATATAATTAATTTTGCATATAGGAGCTTTTGATTTAAGAATTCGTACTTATAAACCTTTTCGGTCGTAATTTAGCAATTTTTTTTGGGAGATTTGGCAATTATAATATCGTTTTGTCCCTCAAATAACTTAAAACACATACAGCTACACATCACCAGTCATCAGGCCTGCTGACGTCGATGGAGAAAGCGTGAGTACGGCCTAGCCGCAAAACAACAAAATAAAACTGAACCCATCCTTATAATTTCGCCAAGATTTCTGAAATAGTTTGCACATCTTAATTAATTAATTGATTCAAAAGAATATTAATAAGTTAATCTATTTAATGTAAAGTAAAAAAGGAAAAAGCGTTCTTTCTTATCTTAAATTTTATTTCCTTTCATTGGATCTAAAACAAACTGACTCAATAAGAGGTCTCGTAACGTAAATAACGTAAACTTAGGCTTAAGGATTAGATTTAGGAAAATGTCTTTCAATATTATCTCAGCCTGCAATTATATGACTTTGAAAATGAACTAATTTGATATCTTGTTGGGCACCTAAGGGGATGTAGAGCATTGGTTGTATAAGGGTGGAGCCTGAATGGACTTCACAGGTTGGGAGGGTTTAGATTGAGGCCAATAACATCGGAGCCTCATCTTCAATAGGTACACTTCCTTCGTCTGATTCATATTATTTACCATATCCCCAGCTAGAGTATCTCTGTCTACAATATTAGTTATGTAGCACCATTGTTCATGTCAACACAAAACCCACGCCCATTTTCCCTGAGCCTGCCGAGCAGAAAAAGTAGACAGAGCGTGTTGAGGTGGACAACGCTCGGTGAGTGTGTTTGTTACAAAATCTCTATATATCATACAAACTTTGTATAACGTTCTTAAACAACACTTTTGCGATGATATATCTCAATATATAGGAATAGGAATTTTCATAACGTTCTTAAGCCAAATTTCCTAATTGTTGATTTCAACGTTTTCCAGTGTACAGGAGAACACCAGTGAAGGGAAGTACGACGCATCCTGTATATCGTGTGCATCGAACCGTTAACGGCAGACAGCTGAACAGTGGAGCAGTGGAGCAATGGAGCAGCGGTAGGAAGCCGCACAGCTGCGGTCATGTGCAGCACATAGTTAATATAGTTGGAAAGGCTAAGGACACACGAAGAAGCGAAGAGCCGACTGAAACGGAGAAAAAAAACATTCTTCCATCCTGCGCCACAAGCCCAGGACATTTGCTCGGCTTCGATCCCGGCGCTCAGGTTTGTTGGCCAACAGTCTGCATTGTCGGTGGTTTGAGCGGAAATTGATTTTCGTACTCCGACGCTTCTCGGCTGTAATTTATGAGCGATTCTCCTGGCTGCAGCCCGCTGCGTGGCCCATCTCCGCATCCTGCCCGCCACTTTTGTCAATTAAATGTCAGTTAAGCTTTGGCCCCGCCAGCCGCACTTTGCCCGTCTTGAATTGCAATCAGTTGACATTCAAGCGAGACACCAAACTGGGTGGTGGGTGTTGGATGGCTTTGTGGCGGGGTCCTTCTTACATCTCAAGGACACACACGAGCCACAGGCTGAGATGCTGCAGCCGATGAAAGCGACTGAAGCACAATGCGCCATTCCCAGTTATTTAATTACGCCCAACCATCGCCCCCACAGTCTACTTTAGATTTAATTCTCACCGAATGTTGCCCTGGATTCGGATTCATTAAAATCATATCAAAGCAGTGGCAGGCAGAAATTTATCTCTTTCATTAAATCGAATGGCCAGAAGAACGAACGATTCGTACGACCCTTAGCTGTTGTCCTGGGCATCATTGTTGCCGCTGCTAGGACAATGTCTTTGTTAATAAATTCCTTGGTAATTAGCATTTGCATAGATCGAAGACGAAATATTTGCATACCGATTTGGGGCCTAAGCCACTACCTCTAGGTATGCCTTGGCCCTGGTAGAACTTTGGAGATAATTAATTGGATCATTTAATTTTCGAAGTAGTTATTAGGTAACCTTGAGGGGTCCTACTTATTTTATAATGCAATATAAAATAGAGCAACTAGAGTTCCAGCAAAAGAGCTTACTTATTATACCCTTGCAGGGTATTATAATTTCAGTCAGAAGTTTGCAACGCAGTGAAGGAGACGTTTCCGACCCTATAAAGTATATATATTCTTGATCAGCATCAACAGCCGAGTCGATCTAGCCATGTCCGTCTGTCCGTCTGTCCGTCTGTCCGTCTGTCCGTTTCTACGCAAACTAGTCCCTCAGTTTTAAAGCTATCTGAATGAAACTTTGCATATAGTCTTCTATATACTCTCACTGCTATATATGTCGGAATGGGCCGGATCGGACGACTATATCATATAGCTGCCATACAAATGTTCGATAAATTTTTGGAAAAAAAATTATAACTTGGCTGTTTTTCAATATTATTCCACCATTTTTGGGATGAAGCCTTTTTTTATTATTCCAGAATTTTGGTAAAAATTTTATGAAAATCGGACGACTATATCTTATAGCTGCCATAGGAACGATAGGGAAAGTAATAGAAAAAATTATAACTTCGTTGTTTTTTAACGTATTTTCATCTACGAGATATGAGCTTTAATTATTATTATAGACATTTGGTATACATTTTATAAAAATCGGACAACTATATCTTATAGCTGTCATAGAAGCGATCGGTAAATGTATAAAATATATAAAGCTGGGAATGTAAAACTGTAACTGTTAAACTGTAAACATAATAAGTATAGGTAAAATTTAATGAAACTCTGTTTAGTGTCTGTTTTCGGCATTATAATTTATAATATAAATATGAAAACCAATCTGCAAGGGTATACAAACTTCGGCGTGCCGAAGTTAGCTTCCTTTCTTGTTTTTGGTATCAGTTAAGTATTAACCTGTTTCCGGCTTTGCATATTGGAAGTATGAAGGCACACTAATTGTTGTTTGTTTGTAATTAACTTTAAATGTGTTACTCTCCTGTTAAAGTCATATCTAGTTATTTTATTTTAAACCTAGAAACGACCTTTATATCCTTACAAGATCCAAAGTTCTAGTTCAAGTATATGAGATTCAAAAGTCAAGCCGTTTATGGATGATACATTCGCACGTAGCCGTCGCCCTGACGATGGCCAAATTATTCAGACATTTTCAAATATCGTTGAGCTCATTTAAATGCAATTTTCAGCGTTCCCTGACCCCCAAAATGGACTGTCTGGCCTGCTTTGGTTTGGTTTGGTTTTCGTTTTTCGGGCCCGAGTCCGAGTCCGGGTCCAGACACAGCTAATTGATTTCTCATTAGCCCGAGAAGCGAGCGGAGACTTGCCAATGCGAAATTGTTGATTCGAGCCTTGGCAGGAGCGTGTCCTGAAATGGCATCTCGTATAGCCAGATTCGCGGCCAAGGAAATAAAAACCTGATGAGAGTTGAGGCTGGCCAAGGCCCGAATAGGAAAATTGTTGTATTTGCCTATTTTTCTTCTTTTTTTTTTTTGTTTGCCTCATTCTTTTTCGTTCAATCGATTTTCGTCCTGCGGGTGAGGGTGCGGGTGTGTTTGTATTCGCCTCTTCCAAATTGAGTTCGAATGCTGCGCGAATGGCCGAGGCTTTGCTTTTTGGGTTTTTGGGGATAGCACAAGTTGATACAACTTGGGCAGCGGTGAACAACGTGACGTTTAAGTGTGATTTCTTGTTGCCTGCTGGTGTGTGTGTGTGTGTGTTTTTGTCCTCTGTTTGTGTGGCAGTGTGTGTATCTGCCTTGTTGCCCTGTTTGTTTTTCACTTCAACTCTGCCTGGGCCTAAGGTTCAACAAATTCATCCTCTCATCTTATCTTACTCGCTCGTCCTTCTCAGTCTCTCTTTGCTCTCTTTGTCTTCCGCTGTCTCTCTCTCTCTCTTTCTTTGTGTCTCTCTTTCCCTCTGTGTCCGAGGCTTAGCATTTTTCGTGCCTAAGTCAAATAATGCGCTAACACATCATTTCACACTTAAATGCTGTAAAAATATGCATAAAGCTTTCGGCAAAAAACCTTAGTACAGACAAGCTTCTATAAATCGAACCTTGAAGTTATCAAGTATCTCAGAGACATATAAACAATGTATTTTATCCCTCATAAACTTAATAAAATTTATATAAATGCATTTTATCAGTTAGATTTTAAACCATTTTAAATTTTCACAGCTCTGAAATAATTGTCACAGCTTTTTTTATTTTCTTTTCCACTGGCATGTTGACTTCTACAGCTACCGTTTTTCGTGGAAAACTTTGCGTTTAAAAAAATACTGAAGAAAATTCGCCTCATGCATATAATAAATCATTTCCATCGAATTATATTATGAACTTTCGAGAATCATTAAATTTAATAAATACATCGCTTTCATGAAATATTATACTGCGAATCTGATGAGCTTAAAATATAGCCATCAGCCATATCCGATTTGAGGAATTGTTTGAGGAAAAGTTTAATGCCCAAGGACGAGGCGCCTAGCACAGCAGAATCTCCATTATATTATATGTTCATGTGTACAATGATATTGATCACAAGGGGTCCGCCTTGCAGTCGAAGAACACAGTTGATAAAAAAGGCAAAGACCATGTATGATGGATCGGCGAAGATCATAATTACTAGATCCATATCAAACTACGAAGATTTCTCCAAGGAGAATCCTTGCCGGATTCTCAATATTCTTTAAAAAAAAGAAGCGGTTTCTCTACTAGAAGATACATAGACGGTTCCCAAATTGACAACTTGAATCAAATAATTTAAACTTTTACCTAAATATTTGATGTTGATTATAGAAGATCAATTTTTTTAAAAGCAACCTTTAGAACATTTATAAAAACAACAGTGTGCGATACTTATATTTTCCAATTCATATTTAGTTATAAATCCAGCCAGATTCTTTTCTGGGAACGTGGGAATAATCCAAGTTTCAAATGTAAGAAAAGAACATAGGATTTTAACAATTTGCTTGAGATATTTATTTATATACCAACATAAAGCAGCCGTAAAGTAGGCAATGCCTTCTTAGGTGTCAAGTTAATTGATTGTCCATCAGTTGTGATAAGTTTCCCCACTTCTGTTTACCAATTTGGAGGGTTGCCAATTATGGATGTTTGACTGTGTATAGAGAGGGTCGTGTGTGTTACTTACATATCTCAATCGCTGTCGCTTGTCGGCTCACACTTGGCGGTTGTCACTGCTGCTATTGTTGTTGTTTTTGTTGCTATTATTGTTATTGTATTAGATGTCGTTCTAGCTGCTGGCGTTGTTGGTGCTTTTGTTGTTGTCGCTGTTCGTTGGCAGCCAGCATCAATCTCTGTCCAGCATTTTGGCATCTTTCTGCTTCGTTTTACCCTGTTCCTCGTCTTCTGCTTCTCGCTCTCCTTTTCTTTTCTTATTTTTTTTTCGTCGAGTCTGTTTGTTTGCCTTGCCTTGGGGCCATACACCTCAACGATGTTGGGTTTATTTTATATTTATTTCGTGCGTTTTTCGAGGTGCCGGGCGATATGGGAGGGTGTGAGAGCGGGAGCAAGCCAAAAATATAAACCTCCTTGCCTGTGGCCGTGTGTCTGTTTTAGTGTTTGTGTGTGTGTCTGTGTGCGAGTGTATATATTTGCCTTGATATTTTAAGTATCCTGTTTGCGCTGTTTGCTGCGGCTGCTGCCTCTAATTCTTCTTTACTCACGTTTCTGCGTATTATTTGCGTAAATAGAATTTACGTTTACGTTTTCCACACACTTGGCGCTCTCTCTCTTTGTGTTGCCAAAATTAACTTTGATTACGAACCACGGGCTTTGCTTGAATATTTGACTTGTAAAAATATACATATATATAATCCACTTTTGGGATCCAGGTGCGAATAACAAGGTGCAAGTTACAGCTAATTTATTGTCCCATTCTCACGCACAGCCGCTCGCTCGCACTCACACACTATTCACTCACACACACCATAGCAATTACACTTAGCCTGCATTGATGTATTGTCTTGCTGCTTCCTCCCCTCCATCGGCTTTAATTTCACTCGAGTGTATTTCCCAGCTCTCCCTGCCGCACTCTTGCTCTTTCTCCCGTCTCCTCCTGTCTCTCTACCTATCCGCTTGCCTAGCGTAAAAGTTTTGTTGTTGTGCTAGTAGTGTTGTCCCTGCTGTTGTATGTGTAGTTGTTTTTGTATTTGTATTTGTATTGCTGGCTTTGTTATGGCTGCTCTCTCTCCGCTGGTCCTTGTTGCTGCTGCTGGCCACCACAGCTGTTGTTGCTGCTGCTATTTCTGCTGCTGCTGCTGATGCTGGTGCTGCACGCGCCGCCTCGGTTAGCACGTGCTGTTGGCCACGACGTCAGTCAACGACAACCGCCTACGCACTGCAGGCGCCGAATCGGCGACGCTGGAATTTCAATTACGATTTTCACTGGCGAGCCGCCTTTCCTTTCCGCTCTCTAACTGTCTCTCGGGCTCTCTCTTCGTCCTGTGGTGAGTTCGCCGCCGCGCTCTCTTTGCTCGAAGCCTAAGCCTAAAGCTGAATTTCCAAGCTAACTTTGATTGTCAAAGGTTAGTTGCTTAGAAAAAAGCTTGGCGGTTTTGAGTTCAGAAAACAAAATTCCATAGACGCACGAGGCGAATGAGTAATTTTCTAAATTCAAATTTCTCAACATTTGGGGGAAAATTAAACAGAAAACGTTTTTAAGATTACTTTTAGTCTATTAAATTTGTAGAGCTTGTAAAGAATCAGAATTATCCATTTGAAATCAATAATTCCATAGGCCAACTAGTCGTATGAGTAATATTTAAAATTTTAAGAACTTGAAATGTGGAGGAAAATTCAATAAACAGCTTAATAATGCTACTAACTTGGAATAGTTCTAGAAACATGGCAATGCACAGAAATTGAACTGCTATCTAAGCGGATAAAATATATTTTCGTGGAGGCAACAGGGCGTATGCTTTATATTGAACCTATTTTATATCAACAATAATTCAAATAATATTATGGAATTATATATTGAACATGAAATTATGGAGTTTTAAATCAATCAATAATAATTATTGATATCAATCAATATCAATCACTGGATTCTGTCACAACATTTAGTATTTAAAATTTTTGGTGCTGAATATCGAAATCAGTTTAAAATATAAACAAATCACTAAACTAAAGTAATGCAATAAATGCTTTAGAATAGTCTCCTAATAAATGCTAAAATATTGTATATTTTAATAAAGGATATTCGCAAACGCAAACAAAGAGTCCACTTTTCCGAAGACCAAAGAAAAAGAACGAACAGCTTAGAAGAGAGTGAACTCTCTCGCCCGAAACTCACCACACAACCGATGGCGATGGGAAAGAAAGTGAAAGCCATTAGCCGGCTGACAGCGGGTTCCTCCCAGGACTCAGCTCCAAGCCCCTCCTCTCCCCCGTCAAGGTGAACAAGGATTGACTTCTCACAGCCGAGTGGGATCCCCATCCGCTTGCATAATGCGCTTTTGTGTGGAATTAACAATTCCTGTACTTGCATTTGCAGGTTGCTATTATTTATGGCTCTCAATTGCACAAAGGCACGAGCCCTTCCGTTTCCCTTTTTAAATCTCCCCCCCATCAGCGCACTCTCACAGCTGAGCAAAAACAAAGCTCAGCAGCTGCAGCCAAGGGATATGCCAGCAGGAAGAGCAGCAACAACAACTTGCAAGGAAACCCGGCTAGGAAGTCATAAATTCTCACAGCGGTTAACAGGTGCATTTGAAATGTTCGCCCTTAAAAAGAGATAAATGCATAAACTTGTGGGGTCCCTGTGATTGCACGTATAATGGAGTACAGTAGCCTATTGCAGGATGGATTTATCGGTTCACAGAATATATTACAGGGAAATGTTTAGTTAGATTTTTAAGTAATATAAATTATTTTTAAATTTCAAAATAATTCGCCCTCAAAACCACATTAAATATTATGAATTTCACTTCTTCCTGAATCCTATTTATCTTTTCGATAGTCCATGCAACGTTTTGAACACTAAATAAAATGATCTAACTAATTGCTTTTATTTTAATTGGATAAAAAAACTTATGCACCAGATACTAGCTAACTATCACTGGAAATTAATCATCTTTCCGGCCAGCTTTTGGTCATCAATCATTAGCTACAGCAGGAGACTCACCTCAATATTCTGGTTGGTTTAACTGCAACTGTTTAAATGAGGTCCACGAAGTGCACTTCTCGGTGGCTAAGGCCAAATTCAAAGTCAATGCCAGGAGGCGAGAGCCAATTCAAATTCCACAATGTGGCCTCGCATTCGGTGGAAATTTATGCACAATCCCGGGAGCTCGAGAATGCGGACTGTGAGTCAGCGGGATTTCTGCGCGGAAAAGCTGAGTGACACGCTGACAGCAGAGCTCGGAAACTCCGTTAGCAGAGCCGCCTGTTGCATGCCAGCAATGCCACCACCCACCACCCACCATACACACCCTAACAACCCACCGAACAACGCCCGCCGCTTGAGTGGCAGCTTGCCGTGGCGTTAATAAGCGCCTTTTCCACGGAAATTCCCATCGAGTGCCACTTGAAACGGGAGTGCTAACAGTGCCGTTGTTGTTTGTTGTTTAATGAAAGCTTTCATCGCAGGCAGTCCATTAGGTATGAATCTAAACAAACGCAGTGACCCTTTGGAAAATCCAAAATGGTTAATCACACTTAAGTCCCGCGCACAGAAACAAAAGACGAATTCCCCAGCTCAATAGCAGCAGGGCAGAGTATTGTGTAGAGGACATTCCTTAAGAAGGATTTATATTATTTAGGTTATATAAAGTAGGGAATTTACTAAATGTTATAAAACTGGTTAAAGAAATTTTGATTTCAAAGCAAAAAAAATATGGTTTAAGATTTTAATATTTGATAATAGAGCTATGACTAAAAGGAAAAGTACTTCAGTTTAATAGGGCTTCGGCAGAGAATCGAAAAGCAATACTACAGAATTTAGTTTCTATATAAAAACTCTGGAAAATGTGTAGAAAAATATTGAACTTAAAGATTATTACTACTTTTAACCTTGGATACCTTTGAAAGCAGACATGTTCTAAGTAAAAGGAACAGTTCATCGGCTAAGTTTCCCAGAACAGGGAGTTTTCCAGAAGCTTTTTGTTACTTTCTGGTGGTGCCCTTCTCTTTGATAGTCCTTGTCTTAAATAAACCCTCAAGGTTGAAGATCCTTACTTATTGCTGGCTAAATATCCACCCATCCTCCTTCTTGGAGCCTCGAGACGGCGTCTGGCATATTGAGGGTGCAGCAAGTTGCCGACGGCAGCGAGAAATGCGATGAGGACTCTAAAACTTTCCACTTTCCACGCCGCACTAATCGGATTTCATTTAATTAGTTGCTCAAAGGAAACGAGCTGCAGAAAGTGGAAAATGGAGGAGGACGAACGCAACAACGACAAACACAACGAAAAGAGTGCAAAGACAAAGCGGCTGAGCACTTTTTTATTACACTCCGAGAAAAAAGTAGTAGGGGATGGCCGCATGTCGCGCGGCAAATTGTCAGGTGCTAAGCTTTGATAAAGTGCGCACTCGAAGGGACGACGAAAAAGTTAAGCTTGGCCGGGCGGACGGGGAAATTGCCTGCAAACGAAATGCAGACAGGAACATTTATTAAACGTGAGACGCGGCGAGTGGTTTTTGTTTGCCTTTGTCCAGAAACGAACATCTCACATACTGGGTTTATGCGACATTGATGTTGCAAAGTCAATTTAATAATAATAATAGTAATAACTTTGCAAAAGGGATATAATATAATTTGAATAATTTATTTATTTATTGATATGAACTTACAAGCAATACCATTGGCGATTTTGTTTTGAGAGAAAGCTTTCCATTAGTTCCTTATATTTTATTATAAAATTTTCCTATGCATTATAATGTATTTATCCCCATAATTTATTCATACGTAAATTCAATAATGAAATATTGAAATAAGGACTTCCACTCTTATGACAGTTCTAAGCGCATTCTGACTAAAAATTATGTAAAATTCATAAAGTGCTAGGCATAAACCAAAAATATATACTGTTCTTTCTCGCTCTTACCGCTGGTCAAAGTTTCTCTTTGAAACTTTTCACATGGGAAAAACCAGGAGCTCAGGTAACGGTAACTGAAACGTTGCCATCGCTGATTTCAAGCAAATTGGCTGTGTCTGTGGGAGGACGACGTACGCGTGTGAGCTGGGTTTTTTGTTTATGGAAAGTGTTATTGTTTGACTTTGAACTTTCCGCTTGTTTGCCGTCCTTACGCGGGTGTGTGGGGGGGGCTGTGAGAGTGTGTGCTGTGGACCAAAGCCGAAAATGGCCCAAACAATATCATAAAATTTAATGCGCTCATATTTCATGGCCTAACAAACGCACGCACACACTCGCATTGGAAAACGGATCTCGAAAACCCAGGACTGGGCAAATACATAAATCAACCGAGCAACTTTATCGCTTTATTTTTAAGCTCACTGCCAAAATGATTGAAATGTTCCTGCATTCGAGTAAAAAGAGGATTTGCATGTGTGGTGATAAAAACACAAGTTATTTTTATACCCTTGCAGGGTATTATAATTTCAGTCAGAAGTTTGCAACGCAGTGAAGGAGACGTTTCCCACCCTATAAAGTATATATATTCTTGATCAGCATCAACAGGGGAATCTTTCTAGATATGTCAGGAAGAAATCGACTTTTTTGGCCATTTTTGATTTTGATAAAAAATTGAATTTTCAAATTCAATTAAATGAAGTATGCAGATTTATTAACTGTAAAAAAATCTTGCACAGAACAGTTTTCCGATTTAAAATTAATGCTCTTTTGGCCGAGTTATGATATTTTTAATTTAAAAAATCAAGAAGTTTTTTAAAATAAAAAATCAGATTTTATAATACAGAATAATATCTTTCTAAGTCAATGAATCATTTCCGGCCCCATAAACCATATATATTCTTGATCAGCATTAACATGCGAATCTTTCTAGACATGTCCGGAAGAAATCGATTTTTTGGCCATTTTTGCGAAATTTGATAAGGGGTTGTTACATCATTAAAACTAGCAAAAATGGCAAAAAATTTTGATTTCTTAAAATTTTAAATTTGGTATACAGTTTTTTTAAATTAATAAAAACTAACACAAAACTGCTTACCGAATCGAAATTAATGCATTTTTGGCTTAGTTATGATATATTTTAATTGTTACCTGCAAGGCTATACAAACTTTGGCTGGCCAAAGTTAGCTTTCTTTCTTGTTTTTATTTTATTCAAACATGCAATTGAATCTTTTTTCACGAATAGTTTTTCAATAAGCTCTTGCTTGGGGGTGGGGTTTATCATGGTGTTCTTATTTTTTGTTCGTATTTTTATTTTCAGCTTGCTGATAACGGCAAATATCGAGTATTTACAAATAGAATTGTCAAGCGATTATCTTCTTAACATTAATTGATGTGTTCTAAATATAGTCGCTTATATTTTTGAGGGCTTTGATTTTCATCTTCACATATAGATAAATAAATAAATAAAATAAAATAAACAATAAAAACCATATAAAACTATTAAATTTATCTTTGTACTGAATCACTAGACAACCAACCAAGGGTTTCTCCTTTTCTAAACTATGAAAACAAATTAAGTGTTTCCTCTACAACATTATCATTGTAAGAAGTATGTTAACTTATAATCAACAGGTCTATATTATATTATTCTACACTAAACACAACTCTAGCTCAGTTATACATAAGAAATAAATGCGCATAAAAAAATTACGTATACGCCCTGTTTAAAGAAACTTTACAACGAGCACAAAAATCTCGCATTCCCTGCCATTTAATATTTTTTAGTTACTATAACTTAAATTTAATTGTGTAAAAAGGGCATCATTGCTAACACACAGAATACTATTTATTTTGATTGATTTGATTTTCAAGGAGGAACAATTTACTTATATAAATGCAATGCATAAATATTAAAATATATTTTTTCTGCAAGACTATTATCTTTTTTAATTTCTAAATGCTTGCGTTAAAGATATTTGAGAATAATGCTGACAGAATCACACAAGAGTTGCGCTAGCTCTCCGGATAAGTACTTACAGGCGCGGGACGCTGGGGGCCGACCCAGCTTCCGTGTTCAGCGATAAGAAACCAACTCTCTCCGAGCCAGAGTTCGTTCTAAAGTCTTGAAAAGTAAAGAGACGGAAATCGTCGCGGTAACCATTAGCACATAGAGATACGTAGATTCGCGCTTTTGGGAAACCGGAGCAATGAACGCACCGCTTTTAACGTGGACAGAACATGACGGAGGTGCTTTCACAACTATTTTCAGTACAAGTCCACAGCAAAATAATTGCGTTCTTTTGTAGCTCGCATTTTCTCGCCATTGTGTTTATGATAAGCTCGCGATTTGCACAATTAACAGTGGAGCAGAGGGAGGTTCGGTGCCCGAAAGGGGCGAGCATCCGCGGCACTTATTGTGCATTTAATAGGCACTAAGAAAGAAGCAGAGCTTGAGAAATTTACGCAATGACATTCACAATGGTGTGGTATTTACAAAGTTTATTTTACCCTGAACATTTAATTATTTTTAAAACTTTCGTCACTTTTTAGTCAGCTTTAGCTTAATTTTCTTTGGGAACCAGATTGGACTTTCAATTTGGCGCCACAAGTTGCAAGTCCAGCCCTGGTTTAAGTCGCGCGCCCTGCTCGTCATGTGTTGGTTTCGCGTCCAGCAATGTAAAATTCCTGGATTTTAAACTCCAGACTTAATTATAAACCAAAACTAAAGCCTTGTTCTTAATATGGAAAATTTTTCTTGCCACTTTTAATGTTAAATATAAAATAAAAAAGGCAAAGCGAGAAGATGAACTAAAATATGGCTAGGACTGCCAACTCCTTTGAAATATGAATTATTATCAATATACACGAACGATAACGATATATTATCGTAAGCTTTTGGCCGGCTCTAGGAAAGGAACGACATCTGTTTTTTTTAGTTGTTAATCATTTAATTTCACATTTAACCCTACGTGTCCCGCCTAGCAACTTGGCAATATGGTCGACAACTTGGAGCCGCTGGAACCGAGCCTGCAGAATCTCGTCGAGCAGGATTCGCTTAAGTGGATCTTCGTCGGCGGCAAAGGTGGCGTGGGCAAGACAACCTGCAGGTGAAACAACAACAAAGACACTTAAGCTTTCCGGTCAATAATGACTTACCGCTTGCATGTATGTTTTTAGCTCCAGTTTGGCCGTTCAGCTGGCTAAAGTACGCGAATCGGTGCTCATTATATCCACAGATCCGGCGCACAACATTTCGGATGCGTTCGATCAAAAGTTCACCAAGGTGCCCACAAAGGTAGCGGCCGCCATTATGGGTTTTAAGGCTCAAAAGAACCCTATTATTAATCCACATTTTGTTAAACCTTCAGGTCAATGGCATTGACAACCTGTTCGCCATGGAAATCGATCCGAATGCTGGCCTTAATGAGCTGCCCGATGAGTACTTTGAGGGCGACAACGAGGCGCTGCGTGTGAGCAAGGGCGTCATGCAGGAGATGATCAACGCCCTGCCCGGCATCGATGAGGCCATGAGCTATGCGGAGGTGATGAAACTGGTCAAGGGCATGAACTTTTCGGTGGTAGTATTCGATACAGCGCCCACGGGACACACGCTTCGCCTGATCGCATTCCCCCAGGTCGTGGAGAAGGGCCTAGGCAAGCTGCTTCGGCTCAAGATGAAGGTGGCGCCCCTTCTCACACAGTTTGCCTCCATGCTGGGCATGGCCGATGTGAACGCGGACACGCTCTCCCAGAAGCTGGACGACATGATGGCCGTGATCAGCCAGGTTAACGAGCAGTTCAAGAATCCGGTAATTCTATAGAAGTTATTCCACTAGCTTAATTGCCTTTTAACCTATGTATCTTCCACAGGACCAAACCACGTTTGTGTGCGTCTGCATTGCCGAGTTCTTCTCCCTGTACGAGACGGAGCGCCTCGTGCAGGAGCTAACCAAGTGTGGCATCGATGTGCACAACATAATTGTGAACCAGCTGCTGTTCCTGCAGAACTCGCACGATTCGTGCAGCATGTGTGCATCCCGCTTTAAAATCCAAGAGAAATACCTAGACCAGATCGCCGATTTGTACGAGGACTTCCATGTGACCAAGCTGCCGCTACTGGAGAAGGAGGTACGCGGTCCGGACAGCATTCGGGCCTTCTCAGAGAACCTGATGAAACCCTACGAGCCCAAGGGAAAGTCCAAGGAGTAGCAACGCTAAGCCCCATCCGTTTGTAAGATTCGTCCCCCCTAGATTGTGAGCTCGAAATAAAATTGAGTTAAGAGAGCGGATGCCCTAAGGGATCCCTCTGCTTGAATGTGTAAAATGGACGAGGTAAACGGATTATGTATTAAAAATAAAAATTGAGACACTTTACAGGCCGCCACCGCAACGTTCTATGGGCAGGCTACCTCTGCTGCCGCTCTCCGAAGCCTGCTTGAGCTCCACGCACGTCTGGGCGTAGTTCAAGTACGTGGACTCGCCCTGCACAATGGCCGACATGAGCAGCAGGAACTCGTACAGATTCACCTTACCCTGGGCATGGCAATCAATATCGCTGAGGACATTGTGCATCAGGTCCACAGGCACCTCCTTTATGCCCAGATTTTTGATGGCCCTGCAACAGTCGGAGATGGACACGTAGCCGGTTTTGTTGTCATCCAGGCTATTGAATTGCGTGGCAAACTTTTTCACAAGGCGCACAGACATCTTAATAGGTATATTTTGATGCAGGGAATTCTCCTTGGGAAAGCTGCCCATCTGTGAGTTCAGGAAGGAGCGCGCCTCAAGGATCTGCCGGTTTTTTTGCTCGTTCGTCCAGTTCAGCTCCTGGGCCATGATGTTGGCCACCTGCGGCAATATCTGCTCAGCCACCTGGACATTGAGAAAGGCCACTCGCAGCCGGCGTGCCACCATGTCCTGCAGCGTGCAGGCAAAGTCCCGAACGCCCTGCCTCACCTCCGCCTCGATGTAGGGGAACTCCGAGTGCAGCCGCTTGCCCACAATGGGCCATCCCAAACCGCTATTGTCCGCGGAAGCGGCCAGCTTGAAGGCATTCGAGCCGTATGTATTTGACAGATGCTCGGCCACGTCGCGCTCCATGCCAAAGTCCTGCACCAGACGGATGAACATATCCGGGCTCCAGCCGCTGGCTCCGTCCAGCTGGCAGGACATTGCCGTCACCGAAGTATCGCTCAACGGTGAGAGATCTCCCTGGGTAATGGCCGCATTAACAGTGATCTCGGAAATTGCCCGGAAGGAGGACCAGGTGCCGCCCACCACCGACAGCATGTGCCGGGGTCCCAGGTGGATCACGTAGTTCTTGCGCTGGAGGATGTCGGACTGAACGGGCACAGGCTTATAGCCACCCCAAGCGGCAAGTATATCGCACCTCCGGACATCGAAATCAGGGGTCACGAAGCGCTTGATGCCCTCCAACAGGTACTGCACATCCAACTCGGTGGGTTGGGAAGGCAATTCCTCGGACGAGGAGCCAGGCAAATCGCTGGTGCCGACCAGCGTGTGACCCTGCCAGGGCAGAAGGAATATTGATCGGCCATCGGGAGTGTGCGAATCGAAGACACCCACTTGCTCCGGGCAATAGAAACGCGGCAGCACAATGATCGAGTTCCAGCGGCTCGTGCACAGAGGTTTTGCCTCTGTATCCTCCAATCGGCGCACAACATCGCTCATATGTCCCGTGGCATTGACCACAACCTTGGCTCGGATTTGGTACTTCTTACCCGACAGTTGATCCACCGCCTCTGCGCCCGCTACGTTACCCTCCCTGTTCTTGAGCAACCGCACCACCTTCATGTGGTTGCAGATATCAGCACCATACCTAGCGGCTGTCAGGGCCAGCGAGAGACACATCCTGGCATCATCGTGCTGGGCCTCATAAATAACAAAGGCACCAAATAGCTCTTGTCGCCTCATCAGGGGAAACACTTCGAGAGCCTCGTCGGCACTGAGATACTGGAAGCTCTTGGTGCCCTTGGGCGCCATTAGGTGATACATCTTCAGCTTCATGTAGTACAGGGGCGCCTCCCACCAGTTGCGGACAGGGAGCAAAATGGGCATCATCTGGCTGAGGTGCGGGGCCAGGTAACCGATGTTGCTGCGCTCCCTAAGAGAGCAACGAACTCGTCTAAAAGCGGAAACATCCAGATGCGATATGGCCTGCTCCAAGTCCCTCAAACCACCATGCAGCAGCTTGCTCGACTTTGAGGATGTGCCACTGCCAAAGTCTTCGGCTTCGACCAGGGCCGTCTTCAGGCCCCGCGTGGCAGCATCCAAGGCACAGCCAGAACCAACGGCACCGCCGCCAATGATCAAGATGTCGTACTGGGTACGCTTAAAGGCCTCCAGGCACATCTTGCGGGTGGGCAGCTCTCGTTTCATCAGCGGCACCGGCTCCGCCGAGCCCTGGGAGCTCTCATCGAATCCAAAGGCGCCGTGACTCAGCTTTGAGCTGCCTAGCATTATCGCCATCTGGATGAACTTGGCCATTTCTGATCGTGCTTGCCCTAAAAATTTTGACCGAGTGTAAATAGCAACAAAACAAAAGCCACAAACTGATGGAAATTACAAAATATTTTCGATACTTTTGTTTGGAAATATGTTTAATGTACATACATGTCTCGTGCCTCTAATGTTGGAATATCAACTGGGAAACAGAACTCTAGCCCCGCCGTCTGAAGGAATTACATGGCTAGAGAGGGTTGTGTACAAAAAATGCCAAATGCCAAAATGTAACATTAAAACTTAGCACAAATTTACTATTAAAATCGCCCCCGCTCCGTTACTCTTTCATTCTTCCTCCTTCTCCTCCTCCTCCAACCTCTCTCCGGGCCAGTGACTTTTGAGCTTTCGTTCGTGGATTAACTAATGGGCTCCAGAGCGGAGGCTGGGCCTCGTTTGGGTTCACTACTGTTTGGCAGCACCGAAGAAGAACTTGTAGAAGAGCGTGGCCACCAGGCAGAGCACCAAGGGCAGCAGCCAAGACTTTACGGAGCTCTCCTCGTTCTGCGTCTCCGTGCTCCAGGTGGGCTCCGACTTCTGGGCCACACTGGTCCTTTCGCTTTCCACCAGCTCGCCAATCTTGTACTTCTTCATCATATCGCGGGCATCGTTGCTGTGGCCAACGTCCTCGAAGTTCTCTGTGGCATCCTTGCCGGCCTGCTCGATCAGCACCTCCTCGCCGCCGGGATGCTGCAAAGAATGGAACGTAAATAAATATTCGCATAAATCACTGAATTCTCCTCCACAATTGAAGAAATGCTAATACCCTCGGCTGACCCTGAATTGTATGGTTTAACAATCAGCTTAGCTCAGGTCCGAAGTCTTGAGTACTTTATAAAATATCCGCTATATGCAAATCTAATTGTCCGCAAAACTATATATTCTGGGTTGTGAAACGTCAGAGAAATCGAAAAATGATAGAACTGTTGTAAAGTTTTCTTGGAAACTCTTGAATATCTTAATGTTACAGGTTTATAGGATTATTATAAGTTTTATTAAATATTTTAGAAATTCAATTAAAAAAGAAGATATTGAAAATGCGTAACGGCATACGATTTCAATGTCTCTTCTTATTTTGTAGATTTTCTTTTTTATTATCTTTGGCCTAACTAATCAGACCTATTACAAATAGGTGTTTTATTCAGAATGATAGCAACCTTAATAGATTTTCGTAGTCATATTAAATTGCAACTTAGAATGTTATTAAGCCTTTTAGTTTTTTGTTAAGTCACATTATATTGCAACTACTTATAATTATCTTATTAACCCACCTACTTATTGTTTCTTAAAATAACTAGCTTCCTTTCTGAGGTAGCTTTCCAAGATAAGCAATTATCATTTTCACCAAAGTTTTGGTGGATTGCATAGTTATTTTTCAACCAGAGTTCTACGAGTTCAGAAAATTAGTTTTTTAGTTGCGTTCTTACTATATACATAGCTCCATTAACCTATTACTTTTATGTATACTGTTCATATTACTATCTATCTATCGTTATCAAATTAAAGCGACTAGTATGCCATGTATGATGTAATTATCTTTATAGACAAGCAAGTAATCACAGTTTAATTGGTTTGAAACTTTCAAAGTCATCTCAAAGCTTTAAACAAAGTTAGACAAATGAATCTGCAAGTCAAATTGTACCCAAAAATATTCAGAGTCTGATGCTGTATAGAGGTGTCCGGGAAGTGTTACTACGCAATATCAGAAAAGGCTTTCACAGGCACCGAGGATACATATACACAGCGCTCGAAACGCAGTGGATCTGATAATGAACAGCATGTTTTAAACATGGTCTGGATCGGCTTGAGCGATAGGGGGACTCAAACTTTGGAATGGAAATATAAGTGAGCCGCTTGGTCACCCTCACTATTGTTATTTCGATGGCATGCAAAGTGCAGCGTCATCGTTAGAACAATGTTTTCGCCGGGCTTATCTTATAAGAGTAGTCAATACTACAGATAGCACATGTTCCACGCCCACCCAACTGCCGCGTCAGGGTGAGGTGAAGCGTCTTCGGCAGCGACTCCCACTGGAGTAGAGGAGCGGAGCCTTTCCGGCAGTGCACTTGCATAAGAATCCAAGTCCCAGGGCAAACACAAATCCAATGAGATGCAAATGGGAACGCGCTTTTTGCTTAACACTTGACATATGCAAATCGATGGTAGTTTCGCCAGACGGTCTTTTTTGAGCGATTTCAAAAGTTCGGGTTTCGACATTTCTGCGGAGAGCGAACAGTGGAGAAATTCGGACGCAGGTCAGCCAGAGTACGCGGGTCAAAGTACAGGTCTAATGACAGCCACTCTGCGGCGAGCACTCAGGTGCAGTTCGGGGATCGGGGCCGCCAGCAGGGTGTACGTGCCAGTGGCTTTGGGCACGCCGTCGTCATCGCAGTAATAGAAGCAAGATAACACCAGAATGACCCCCATTAGGTGCGGCGCTTTGTGTCCAACGTGTCCCACACTCTCTCCCTCTTTTCTCTCACCTCGTTAAGGAAGGCGGTGACGTCGTAGATGTTGTTGTGGATAAGCAGCCAGGTGTCCTTGTTCGTGTTGTGCTTGGCGACCTCGGCCCGCGTGAAAGTCTTGGCTCCTTCGCTCGACATGTTGATCACTTGTTGATATCTACTGCGCGTTTGATTTTTATTTCAACAAATTAAAATTAGTGGAGCTGGAAAGTGTGGCCAGAATTGGCTTAGCGGTTAACGTAAATTGTCAAATGTGAGTTTTACTTACATACGGTGTCAAATGTAGCAATGGGGTCGAATTCCCAATCGGCTATGTAAAATCCAAACGATATCATCGATTACAGAAAAAAGTTTGAGGTTCATCGATGTTTTCGAAACATCGTTGCCAGACTTCGCGTTTATCAAGCTGGCAGCCTACTTTTCCTTTTTAAATTTAAGGCTCCGTTACTTTAAAGTTGTATATTTATTTTTATACTGCAATTTTGACGCTATAATTCTATTTAGCATGTAAATACTTTAATTTTACGCTGCTTTTGCAACCGAATAACCAGGACAAGCGATTCCATTTGGGGAAATATTGAATAAAATGATAGATATTAAGAATTATAAACAAACGAAGGAATTCGTAATGCATGTAAAATGAAAAAGTGCGTACATTTTTAATAAAATAATTAATATCTCGATAGTTGCATACTTTTAGGTGCGATTTATATTTTTTAGGCGCGCAGCATTTTGAAACGCTTTTTTAAATTTACAAAAAGCCTACTGCAAACGTCTGGATAGGAATTGGTAGTTGTGTAAGAAAATTCGAAATAAAAAATGATATTTAAAATGAACCAGTTCCTCAGCAACAAAGGAGCACTCTTTGCTTCCTTCTTTCTTGCGACAACAAAGACAAAGACTGCGCACACTCAGATCTCGTATTTACACTTGGACCGTGCCTTTATTTCAGATTCGGCAAAGGAGACTTCAAAGTCAAACGTATCCTGCTGTACGCCGTGCGGCTGCGGTGCTCCTCCAGAAAAATAAAAACAGTCAAAAGCAGCGCTGCTCAGGCGTTTGAATTAACTAACTATTAAAGTTAACATTAACAAGTAACAATATTTTGATAGTCAACTGCGGGTGTGTTTTTGATACGCTACGCTTTTAACTTTTTTACAAAGGTAAGTTGGAAGCAAATCCATTGTATTACGCAACTCCCCCGCTTGGCGTGTGGTGTACGTGCCAAGTTGCCATTTTCTTGGGGGCCAACTTCCTTATGCGGTGCAGCTTTTCCGGCGTCCATTGTGTCCACCTTTCTGATGCGTAATTCGAGCTCTCGGATTTAAATGGGGCGTCTGCCGAGATACACACCGCAAATGTTTGATTATCCTTTATAAGCGCTGCTGTGTGGCTTCCCCTGTCAATCATGTCGTGGACCCATGACTGCTCTAGAAACCACCGAGTGTAAACAGCTCTTATGGGGGGCCATCCAAACTCTGTCGAGTGGCCCGTAAATCAATGGGCTTGTTTTTGTGTCTTCACAAGTATCAAAACATAGGCTCTCGTGAAGCACCTTCTTATCAGCACCCGGAGATTTGTGTTGCCCAAGTTAGCTAGTGGTGTACCTGTTACCAGAGTTTTCTGTATCCATCGGATGCATTGAAATCCACAGCTTCCTTGAAGGTTTGGGGTAGGCCAAATATGATTGATGACTCTTGACAGCTTCTAACTAAAATCTGGGTGTGGCGAGCATTAATTTACGGCTATATTTACGCTCCAGATACGCTTTATATATATTTTGTACCCCATTATGTATAACACAATCAAGGATTGTAAATTAGTATCAATGGAAAGAAGAAGAAAATCAGAGACGAGGAAAAACAAATACAAAGTCAGATCTCAAATCTTGATCGATTGTGATCGAGGCATTAATCGCATTTGCACAAAGGGACTAAATATAGCACGATTCCGATTCCGATTCCCCCTTCCGATCCAACAGTAGAGTTCACTCCGGTTAGTCGCCAGCGATTATAATAAAATTTAATGCCTTATTGCTGCATAATGGGCCGATTGTCGACAGTGGTCCACATTTTTTTGGCGCGACAGCCTCATATACAGAAATTTGCATTGCCAATCCGTCATTAGACTTGATTGATTCCATCATTAAATACAATTGACTGGAATTGACCAAACGAATATGTTTTCAATTCCAGCGCAGCGCCACAGAATAACAAATAAATAAATAATTCAGTAAATATTTGCTCGATTACTGATCTCTTGATCGTGATGAGGAGATCGGAGATCGGCCATATGCGAACCCGCCTTTTAATTGGGCTCCCAACATTTAATTGGAGACAAATATTGTTTTTAATTATGGCTTTCGCGAATTTCGCTGTTCGAATCTTTATGGCACTTTCGCTTTTTTCTTCGCCCAGATGTTCGCCCCACTAAGCTTGTCCCCTATATTATATGGTAGTTATCTGTATAAACTGAAAGCCGAACAGAGTGTAGAGTCCGGGATACTATAGATGGCTAGCTTGGCATATTTTCTACATTTCTATACTACAATATTCTGAATAGAAAACAAGGTAATAAAAAAAACTTTGTTATTATTATACGTACATTTATAGATGGGTTTTATTACTGTTTTGATCCATAACATTTTATATAATTTTTTTCATAGAAAATTAAAATCTGAAGTACCTTGTAGATTATATGTTTTTCCTGTGTATAAGACCCCTTCAAGTTCGCTTATATCTTGTATTGTTTAAAACCCCAAAAAAGATACATTTTCGGCAGGATGCGAATATGAATCTGTAAAATGTAACTGCGTAAATGCGAGCGCGTATTTATAGCGGTTGTTTATTTATGCGATGTTGTGAGCGGTAAAACAATGAACAACAACAAAGCCGCACGCACAAAGGAGATGCTCATTTCTATCTTTGTTTTATGCATTTATTCCTCCAGCAGAGAGAGAGAAACAGCGAGAAGTTGAAAGAGCGAGGGTGGAAAGAACGAGGCCGAGAGAGCTTTGCCTTCAGTCAGTCAGCTGGCCGCCATCAGTCCCTCTCTTTCACTCACTCGGCCATCAGTCCTTCTCTTTCGCTCACTCACTCGGCCACGGCGTGATTATCACGCACCGAGCACGTGTACATGACTTTGGTTTTGTTGTGCTTGCTCTCTCACCTCCTCCCACTTTTACCCTGCCATTGCCATCCAAACATCCACCGTTCCTCGCTTCACAAACAAAAACAACAAGCATTGGCAAACAGTTACATAGACACATACATACACAGATACAGCCACGCTCACATTTACATGCACTTCATGCACGGAAAATAAGCAGTGGAGCTTTGATAAGATCAATTGTCAAGAGAAAACAGAAATTTTAATTCCAAAAAATGTACATCTTTTTAAACACTTACACTTCTTAAATTTTGTATATACTACAAAGTCTTCCTTAAAGAGGTTTCACTGTTTGTGTATCTATTTGCAAACAAATAAGGTTATCCATAAATTGTTTGTTTATTTGTCTTTAGATACGAGAACGTTTGTTGCATTTGAATAGCACATTGTAGATAAGAGATAGCTCTTTAGTTTCAACAAAGATTTTAATTAATATTCAATAGTTTCCATTGGGAACTTATCAGTTGAACAGCATCAGTCTGTTGCCACCCGCCGAGAGTCCGACGTGACTAAGGGGGCATCCTCCGAGTCTCCCCCACAAATCCCAAAGCATCGTTAGAAAAACAGAATTGTCATCAAAAGTTCTATAACCGATTTGATGGCCGCCTGGCAACGATATATGTATGTATGTATGTATGAGGGGGTTTCCGTTCTTGGAGAGGGTATTCGGCCAGCTCTCGAACTTTGTTTTGGCCATAAATCTGTCGCACGCGTTGGCCTAATGCATTTGTTGTTTTTTATTAAATTGTTATGATCGGATCGCTACTAGCTTTCGTTTGTTTTTCTCTCGACAACTGAGTCCTCTGTGTGTTAATTCGAAATTCGAATGTGTAAACAAAAGATAAACAACAATCTCGTTCCCATGCACAGGCGAAAAATAAATGGGGTAAAAAGGGTTTAAAATTTTGTATATATTATTTTTACATTAAATTTTAAATGTACAAAATATGAAGCTATTTTAATAGACAAAATAGTAGTAAATAGTTCAAGTAAAACCAAATAAATATAATTGCTATCAGTTTTCATTTATGTTATAAACTCAAAATGTTTGTGATTCTGGAAATATTAAAATGAAATTCTATAGATTCGAATTCAGGCATGCAGTTCAACCAAAGCGAATATATACTTATATATGTACTTATTTTAAACGACCCACTTCCAAAATGATGATTCACTTATTTTAAATTTACTATTAAGTAGAATTATCGATTTGAAAACAAGACATTCCTACTAATTCTTTTCTACCTTCTTTGAAAAATCAAATCTCCTTTAAAATTATATTTTCTTTTCTATAATTTTAGAAAATAAAAATTGATTTTTATCATTTCTAAAGTTTAAATTGTTTAATTTCTATAGAATATATTTATTTTTTTATGTAGATATAATATAAAAAAGAAATACACAAAATATCTAATATAGATACAATTGAAATGTTCCGAGATCGAAAAATATAAAAATGCAATCCTATAGATGCAAATTCGGCCATGCAATTCCATACATACACATGAAGATACATTCGCTTCAAACGTTTCACGCATTCCCTGCGTGCTGTGTATGCGGGAAAGAGATAGCGAGAACTCGTTCCATTTCGTCACCGGCTTTTTTGCTTTTTAGCTGGCGCATCGACCGAGCTCGCCTCAGATGTTCTTTGGAAGTGCGCTGGTCAAGACGTAAAACAAAAAAGTGCAGCTAAAAGAAAAATCTAGTAAAAGTGCTAAAGAGTTAAAAAAAAAAAAAATTGCAAGGCAAAGAAAATAAAAAAAAAGGTGTTGAGACAATAGTAACGAAAGACAGCACAATGCCGGTCGATATATGCAGTCAACAGCACACATTGCTCAGTTCCAGAAGGTAAACTATCAAATTGATTGGATTTTTCCCTTGACGAGATTTTTCCATTGCCGCAATAGAGTTTTCCAATTAACACTTTGCCGGCTGTGAAATAAGTGAATGTTCTGTCATTCGTGAGAGTGAACTCAAGGTTTAAATAAAATTAAATATGCCTATTAGGAACAGCATTATTCAATTCAGCCGTAGCTACAAAGTTTTTTAAACGAAAATGTATTGTAAAGTAAACCAAATTAATTCGGTCTTTACTAAACATAAAAAGTAACTAGATTCGAATCATAATAAAAATAACCTACCGATTTCTTTACCAATCCCCGATTTGTTTTTCAAAATAGTGAACTAATTCAATGTAGTTCAATGCTTCCCGATTCCCCTAACTCGATCCCTCACTGTATCCAATCTTATTTGAAGAATGAAAGTGAATGTGATGTGTGAACTTCGATCTAGTTTCGTCACCGTTTCTTATCAGTTCGCAATATGCACTAATTGAATCGCCAGACAGCAGACCAGACCAATATCAGTTTATCTACTTCCTTTATGACCCATAAAATGCCAGCTTTGGTCGCATTTATTTATCAACCAAATCTAATGTCCGATACTAAGGCTTATCGGTTAATTGAAGCTTTTGTCAGCTCATTGAGGTGGGGAAATGAATGGATGGATCCGCTTCAGATTGGCGATTGCCTGTGTCGAATTGTAATAAAGTCAAGCATATTTATTTATGAAAACCCGCCCACTTGACCTTTCAGATACTTACTGTGTATAAGTATTAAATGAGAGCACGCCACAACACACTGAGAACTGTTGTTAATTACGTCACACAAAAAGTTGCTACAATAATATAACATTTACATCGAAAAGCTGAATTGTTGCTGGCATTGAAATCAAAGATAATCGTTAGGAGTGTTTGTTTATAGGGAAACCAGCCGGAGAATACCAAATAGAACAGGCATATCATGTTGTGGCATTGAAAATATTGAGAAGTACGCAATAGAAGCTCGGAAATAATATATCAGTCAATTCCATTGGGCTTCATAAATTGATTTTTGAGGAAATTTAAGAGGTCTTTTATATTATATGAGATAAATACAATTTTACCTATAATAATAGTATCTCATAGGTTCCCCCCAGCTATTTTACTCTATAGATAAAATCCGTATATATCCTTTCAAAAACCTCAGACAAAGCAAAGTTGATTGACCATTTTCCCATACACCTATAGACGTATTTTTAGTCGCAAATATGTAAAATTTCTAATGTATATCTTGTATTTGTTTGTGCGATTGCAGCGGAACAACAGATACCTCGTTGTCGTTGAACTCACTATCCCTGAACTCCGCTCTGCCGCCGACGGATCCCGATCACCACCACAATCCACACAACATGAACAAACTGTGCCGCCAAGTGTCAATTGAGTCGCCCGGACCGGGCGCCAAGAACTGCGTCTTCAACTTCTTTGTGCCCATCGAGGACACACCGGCCCTGGGCGCCCGCATCAGGATTGTGTGCGCCGGTGCCTGCTATCGCCGCCGCGATCGCTCCAATTCCATAACCAGCATGTCGTCGGTGTCTTCGGAGCTGAGCGACTACTGCCCGTCGGTCAACTCGATGTCCTCGCCCGCTCACCAGGGCATCCGAGAGGGATCCTTCTTCCCCGGCTTCGAAGTGGCCGGCGTGATCGAGTCCCTGGGTTCAGAGATCACGGAGGCCAACAACCGTGGTCTGCGCATTGGACAGCGCGTGATTGTATATCCGTTTGATGAGACCCCGGCCGGTTATGCCGAGCTCCTGGTGGTGCCAGATTTGAAGCATGTCGTGCCGATTCCCGACAGCCTGCCCATGGAGGTGGCAGCCATGCTGCCAACGGGCGCCCTGCTGGCCATGAATGCCGTTTTCAAGGCCCAAGCGGTGGTAACACAGATCCTCAGCCAGCGGGCTGCCACGGAGCCGAAGCGAAAGTGCAAGATCCTGATCGTGGGCACCGGCGGACTTGCGCTCTGGGCAGTGCGCATTGCTTCCTATCACTTTGCCTCGACTGGTGCCGACAACGTGGACATCACAGTGGCCAGTCTCAGGGACGAGGGCTTCCGCCTGGCCACGGAGATCAAAAAGTAAGTACAAGCAATCAGCCAGCGATTGCCTGAAAATAGTCTAACGTCAATAAATGAACCTCAAGTCAGTAATCTTCACACAGTAGCTTGGGTCATAAAACAAGAGAGATTAGTCTAGATTTTGGGTGATTTCAAGTTTAGATTAAAAAACCTCAACTTTGCAAGAGGGTTTTTTTTATGACAAAGCATTAAACATATATAAAAACAATTCAAGAACAGAAAAAGTACTAGACTTGGATAATTATAGTATTTTTCCCTCAATTTACTAACCGATCAACCTTTCTTATTACCCTTTTCAGTGTCAGCGTGGTCCAATGGAACGAATGCCTGTATGAGCCCCAGCTCATCGAGCGCACTAAAGACGTGTGCGGCGGAGCCGTGGATGTGGTTATTGATTTTGGCACAACCTCCAGAAGCCTGCACCGCTCAATGCACTGCCTGTCCAAGGGCGGTGTGGTGCTGATCAGCGACGAGGTGGCCGAGAAGCTGCTGCCCAAGTTCTCGCGGCTGTCCAACGAGTATCAGCAGGAGATTATACCGATCTCCAACGGCACCGCCGAACAGCTGGCGGAACTGGTGGAGCTGGTGGCCAACAAGAAGATTGAGCCGCCACCGCACTCTGTGTTCCCCTGCGAGCAGGCCGCTGAGGTCATCACAAAACTGTGCAACTCCGAGATTCCCGGACGCGCCATTCTCCGCTTCCACGACATTGAGTAGAAGCAGCGGGGAGTAGGGGAGTAGATGGCTCCCAATCAAGGCATTAAAACTCATTCAATATGGATATCTGTTAGTTGTATTCAGAGGAAACACACCCCCGACAAAACACTGCAACCTGCGACACTCTCGAAGCGGATTCAATTGTGCTTAATTTGTAGCCGGCCATTGTTTTGTAACCTTAATTTTTCGGACTGCAGACGACACCTCGTTTCATTGATTTAGAATTTTAAGCATTTTTAGTATTATGTACATATAGATTGTGATTTATTTTAATTTGTAAGCAAACCCACAATTCGGATTCTACTTTGCGATTGCCTAACACACAGTCTGCACAGATCGATCGCCATCACATCACCCACCCCATCATACAAGCCGGAAACGAGAGATTCGGGCATCGTATTTATGCTTCTTCAATGATTTTTGATTACGTAAAAGCCACTCTCAAGCAGAAGCGGACTACAAAATAAATGTTATACATATTATATACAAAATTGTTATGCATGCGATGCAAAATGTTTGATTCAATTGCTTGATGTTTGTACTCATTGCGTACATACGTACCCAACATTATACTCTACTTCTATTCATAAATAAATACCATAAACTATCAATGCATCTGGGGGCTGCTTTAGGATGTAGAAGGAAGCTAGGAGTCAAGGAGTCAGGTATTTCAGGCGAATTAACTGTTTAAAATCGTAAAAAGAAGAGTTTTTGATACGTTATTTTTAATTTTAATATTGGAAAAATAGTATATCTTTAAATATATGTGTTGGTTTCCATATTAAACTTAAAAATCATAGAAAGAAAATCTATATCATACTTTTACTAATTTATATAAACATTGAAATGTAACGGACGTCGCAAACTTTCTTAATCAAACAATATGGCAACGCTCTACAAATGAACTGGAACTCTAAAAACTCGATATTTCCTCATATCGATATATCGCAAAACACATATTGCTAGCCTCGGAATCAGAGTTGCCAGACTTCCCACTCATGGGCATTGCTCGTTCTTGAGGGTTTCTGCCTTTTTGTGTGCCCAGATGCCGCGAAAGCGAATTATTAATTAATTAAATTAACAGCAACAGAAATGGCTTGTATTATTATTAAGTATGTTGAGCCATACATATTTAAGAATAACTTATTAATAAATGATTAATATTTATTCAGAAATAACGCCTATTTTGCTTTGAAAATAGCTTCAGTTCCCGCTAGCCGCTAGTTTTTTGTGCCACCTCTATCCCGGAAATAGCTAAATTGTCAACGCTGGTCGGATTCGCGCCAAAAACTGTAAACAGCGCGGCAAGCTGATCAAAGAAGAGGAAGAGAGGCGAAGATCTGGAGCAGAAACCCCAATAATATATGCTGACGTTGGCGACTTCTATTTGAACAGATAAGTAAATTAGCTTCGCGATGGTTAATAAAGAGAACGCCCTCAGTGTGGGCCAGCAGGTGAAGTGGATCGGCAGCCACGACGCGCTCCAATCGGTGAAGAATCTCAAGCACAGGAACGTCTACTTCTACCAGAAGTGCATATATGGCCCACTGACTTTGACTGTGGGCGACTACATACTGGTTTCCAATGCGGACGCCGCCGAGCCGGACACTGTTAATGGTTGCGACGTGGCCCGCATCCTGCACATGTACGAACTGCGCGAGGTGACCGATCGCGAGCCCTACCGCGCCATCGTCCAGTGGTACTCCCGTCCAGAGGCCATACCGCACGTCCACTTCGACGACGACAACGTGTCCATTGACTTTGGCTTGGAGGTGATCGAGGAGCATCGGCCGTACGACAACGACGTCGCCCTAGGCGCCATCTATCGCAAGTGTGTCGTCCTGGAGGGCACCTCGCGCCGCTCGGCGGAGGAGATTCTTCAAAGCAAGTCGCATAAGCTGAAGACCACGGCCTGCCCCATGTTCGTGAGCCGGTACAAGTTCGTAAAGGTGAAGCGGAGCTATCGCCTGATTCCCCTGGAAATCCACCTGGAGGATCCGGATGCAAAGCGCAAGTCCTTGGCTGCCCTGCACGAAACTAAACGTCCATCATCGGCCCGCAAGGATGCTTCCGCGAAAGAAGAAGCCACCATGCAAAAACGACGACGCGCCTCCATGGCGGCGGCCACTTCGCTGGAGTTCGTCGATGTCAGCTACTTCAACTGCGAGAATAAGGTGTCGCCCATCAAGATCGTGGGCGGACGCAGTGTGGTTCGGCTGTCGGAGAAGAAGAAGAGCTCTGCCCAGGAGGAGATCAATGCCAACTATCTGCCGGCATCGCCGCTCACCGAGAAGAACGCCAAGGTGGAGACGCCCAAATCTCGAGCCTCGGCCGCACGCCGCAACCTTAATCTTAGCTTGGATCGAGGAGCAGACAGCACAGCTGATTCCGACTGCCTGAATTACTCCATTGTCCAGCAAACGCCCGATCCGAAGACGCCCTCCAATGACATGAAGATCAAGCTGCGCCTTTCGGAACGAAGGCGTTCAGTAAGGCTTGCCTCCATAGACCACGATCCGCTGGAGATTGTGGACGAGACCAAAGAAACCCCCAGCTCACGCAAGCGTTTGGGCGTAACCACTGGCGATATTTACCACACACCCACCAAGAAGTCCAAGGAGCTAACCATGGGCACTGACATGACGCCCTCAACGCGTCGTAAGAGTATCCTGAAGTCGGCCACCAGTCGACTGGCCGAGGGCACACCCAGACGCAGCATTCATCTCTCCAACATTGTGGAGCAGCGCGTATTCAAGGACGATGACATTATATCCACCCCGAAAAGGGGACGCCCGAAGAAGAGTGTCGAGGATGAGGACGACGACTACACGCCAAAGAAGTCTGTACAGAAGACGCCAACGCGATCGCGCCGCTTGAGCACCGCCACCAAACCAGCGACGACTCCCAGCAAAGGGACCACTGCAACCTCTGCAGCTGCCCCTATGACGCCCTCGCAGAAGATGAAGAAGATCAGAGCCGGCGAGCTGAGTCCCAGCATGCAGCAGCGCACAGATCGTCCGGTCAAGGACTCCAGCAAATCGCAACTGCAGTTGGCACGCGAGCAGCTGCACGTGTCCGTGGTGCCAAAGAGCTTACCCTGCCGGGAGCGGGAGTTCGAGAACATTTACGCCTTCCTAGAGGGTAAGATCCAGGATCAGTGTGGCGGCTGTATGTACGTGTCGGGAGTGCCGGGCACTGGCAAAACGGCCACAGTGACCGGAGTAATCCGCACCCTGCAGCGTCTATCCAAGCAAAACGAGCTGCCCGCCTTTGAGTTCCTGGAGATCAACGGTATGCGCTTGACAGAGCCGCGTCAGGCCTACGTCCAAATTTACAAGCAGCTAACGGGCAAGACGGTTTCCTGGGAGCACGCCCACTCCCTGCTGGAGAAGCGCTTCACAACGCCGGCGCCACGAAGAGTTACCACTGTATTGCTGGTCGATGAGCTGGACATTCTGTGCAATCGGCGTCAGGATGTGGTGTACAACCTGCTTGACTGGCCCACCAAGTCGGCGGCCAAGCTGGTGGTGGTCACCATTGCCAACACCATGGATCTGCCAGAGCGCCTGCTGATGGGTAAGCAAAAATCTAAATGATGTGTAAATAATTTTACTAAGACTTCACATTTTCTTTGTGGCGCAGGCAAGGTCACCTCCCGACTGGGACTCACCCGACTCACCTTCCAGCCGTATACACACAAACAGCTGCAGGAGATTGTCACCGCTCGCCTGGGAGGCTCGGAGGCTTTCAAGGGCGAGGCTGTCCAGCTGGTGGCCCGCAAGGTGGCTGCTGTCTCTGGCGATGCTCGCCGTGCCCTTGACATTTGTCGCCGTGCCACGGAAATCGCCGATACAGCGTCGGTCAAGTGCGTGACGCTGCTGCATGTGCAGCAGGCCCTGGCCGAGATGATAGCCAGTGCCAAGGTGCAGGCAATCAAAAACTGCTCGCGACTGGAGCAGATCTTCTTGCAGGCGGTAGCTGCGGAGGTCACACGCACTGGCGTCGAAGAGACCACCTTTATGGGTGTCTATACGCAGGTGGAGACAATAGCTGCGTTTATGGGTGTGACGTTGCCAGCTCCAGGACGTGCTCTCCGGCTGTGTGCTACGCTTGGAGCCGAGCGACTCATCATTAGCGAGCACTCACGCAACGATCTCTTCCAGAAGATCCTGCTGAATGTCAGCGCCGATGACATACACTATGCCCTCCGTGTGGGCGAGGTGAACTGAAATTATTCTCTGGACAATTCTGAATAGGGTTTTAAGTTTGATTTTGATTATTTACGTTTGAAAAAGATATTAGTTTTAAGTTTTTTAGTTAAAGTTCATTCTTCATTTCAAGTATTCTTTGTCTAGGTTTATTTAACACTCACATCGACTCATTCACGACTCCCTGTTTCTAGCTCAATCGATCAATCCACATATATTGTATTAATTCTTAAATTAATTCCTATTTTAAGCGTCATTTTTAAACAATTTAAAGTACAAACTCGTTACTAAAAAGACCAAATAAAACACCAGCACAGTGTAACAGTCGTAGAGAGCCTTTGGCGAAAAGACGGAATAGATGAAGAGGTGATAGCGAAAGCCGACCATCAGGCAGAGGTAGAAGGCCGCCGGTAGCATGATGAGTGCAGCGTAGAGCGGAGCTATTAGCGAGTCGGCGGCAATGGAATAGGGTGGCTGGAGCTGCATGATTCCCACGCTACGCAGATCGGAGCGTAGCGTGTGGACAATCAAGTAGAGGAATGCGTGTATCTCCGCACCATACGTGTTCAGGGTGACAAAGAGGCCCACGATGACGGGATTGTAACTGGTCTGTCCTATATATCCGGGTGTAAGGTCAATGGTGGACAGGCTGTTCGAGTTGCCCTGGTAAAAGTAAAACATTCTGGCCAAGAATATCGTCATGATGATCTTGTACACGTGCACCAAGCGAACTGAAAACTTGCGGGTACTGGTACCAAAGACATCGCAAAGCTTGTAGGTTTGCTGCAGGGCCACCAGGAGCACGGGCAGCAGTAGAATGTTTTGCACCTTTTGCAGGAGGGCAGCTAGCAGCAGGGAGCTGGTCAGGTTAGTCTGGAGCAGCTGGAGCACCACGCTTCTTGTGCCCAAGGTCGGATGTGCTTGAGGCAAGGCTTCCCGATAGCCCAGACCCAGAACCAGTGCCAGACAGCACCAGAAGACCACCAGCGTGGGCACCATTAATTTGGAGGCCAGATACGGTGCCAGTTCGATGAAGTGCACCTGGCCATTCAGCCCGCGAAAGCAGTAGACCATACACAGAGCCGCTCCACTGGCCACCGACTGCATCCAGCTGGCGCTGTGCCGATGCAGGCGTGCCCACAGCAGCAACAATGAGAAGATCATGATGGTGCTCCGGATGGCCTGGAGCCGGTGGATGTACCGCATCAGAGTGAGCAGCATCAGCATCACAAACACCTTACGCATCTGCCACAGGCACGTAGAGGCAATCGTGTACAGATGCCGTCCATCCAACTCCACATTGGTCTTTGTGATGCGTCGTCGCAGGGTCCTAAAGGCTGTCAGCAGGATGAGGCTGTTGCCCAGGTAATACCAGGTCTTGTATTCGAACTCTATGAACGAGGAGGAGCCCAGTGTCAGGGTGCGTATGGCGAAACAGGCAAGCAGAGGTAGCGGTAGTGGAATGGATAGTTTCAGGCGACGTGTATATATCGGAGGCAAGGCAATCTTGAGCAGCGCCTGCGCCACATCGATTGTCAGATAAACGGCGATGGCCAGGGGAATCAATAGCATTAAGCTCTGCAGCCAAGAGCTGGTCCGAATGATGTCCAGGGCATGACTAGTCATGTTCACGAGAACAGCTGCTATCAGGGAAACAACCAGCTGAGCCACGTTCAAGCTGTCCAGGTGGAGTTGTTCGGTCAAGTCCAGATACAGGACACTGATCATCATGTGCAGGGATGCCGCTGTGGTCAAAGCTAATCCCAGGGCTATAAAGCCGTAATCAAATTTCACCAGAGACTCGGAGAGCAGGCCGGAAATCTCTCGTGCCACCCTCATGTAATTGAGCTTGGCATTATGGTACAGAACCTGGCTAGCTCCACTTCCATCCCCATCTCTCATTTGAAAAATCAACTTCTTGTGCACCAGCGTGGCATTCTGATACCAGGTGTAGTAATCTATAAAATCCATAATTAGATTAGAGAAACACAGAGAAGAATCTACGCATGCTCACCACTCCATTGGACCCTGTCGTGACCGAACTTCACCCGGGCTTTGTTGAGCAAATGGTGGGCATTGTAGAAGTAGGCGTACAACTGGTGTTCGAGGGACAGCGATTGCAGCATCTCTGGTATCAAGCTGCCTATAGATAGCGTGGGTATCTCCACAGACAGAAGAACGGAGAGAGTGGGGGCCAGGTCAATCTGATTGTACGTCTTTGTGACGGTTCTAAAAATCACAAAAAGCTTGATTGGAAAGGATCTAATTAGAACCTCGCATTGCTTACGTGGCCTTGCTGCAGTTCTTGGAATAAAGATAAAGTGGCACCAGAGTTTCGGCCGGCGTATTGCCGCCATGTCCTCCGCCATCGGCCATTCCGTGGTCACCAGTCAACATCAGCAGATAGTTGGGAAGGTTCTACATTAAAAATAACGTGTTATTTTGACATATTTTGGATATTCATGTGGCCTAAACCAACCTTGTGCTCCAATATCTTCTGCACTGCCTCATCCATTTCCTTTAGCTTGAGGTTAATCCTGGGACTGGCATTGCCCTCGACATGACCAATGTGGTCCAGTCCCAGATAGTGAAGAATCAGTAGCGACCAGTCACTCTTTTCCAATTCGGATTCCAGCACCTTGGTTACATTTCTATCGCCTTCGTAGAAATCGTTGACGTAAAACGAATCGTTGTTCTCTGCCCTGCGCGTAAACTCGCTGGGAAAAAGATTCACCCAGGTGTGGTCACCGGCAAAGGACACCACTCGATTCTTCTGCTTCAAGCGGTGCAGAATCGAGTCTTCCACCTGCTCCGTGTGGCCCACGTTGAGGGCTATGTCTATAAAGTTAGACAGGGTGCCGGTGGTGATGCTCTTCAGGCGCGGCATCGTCACCGTCGGTATGTCCACATGGAGGGTGAGCTTTTCACAGGCCCTGGAATGTGCCACCGGCATGGACGTGGCATCGGGAAAGTCGTCACGCAGCGCGTCGACCAGGAACAGTATGAAGGAATCGTAGGCAGGGGGTGGTGGCTCCAATCTGCAGAAGGGTGACACGCCTTATCAGACCCTTATCTCACGTTATTCATTAATAAAACTCACTTTACGCCGTGCAATGTGGTGGGCCGGCCCTCGGGCACTGTGCTGTCCTTCTCCGCCGCCGAATAGGAGGCCGGAAAGAAGCCGATCAGAAAGAGCACGGCTCCGAGGAGGAACAGGCTAAGCATGCCGAGGGTGTACCCCAGGCGACTCTTGTGCTGCTCCATATTTTTGTTTTCATTTCTTTGAGCTCCCGCTCCACCAGCAACAACCAGTGTGACCGAAGTTTTTCGCCAGACAGCTGAGTCAAGCCGATTACCGGCATAATTTGCTCTGAAAGTTATCGATTGTTGTTTGCCATGGGCGTAGGGCGAAAATGGGTCTGTTATTTGAGTGCCACAAATTCGTTATAAAATATAAAAAAAAAAAATTAATAATAACATAAAATAATAATATAATAAAATTATAATTAAATCATGTAATATAATGATATATAAATATATTTTTCAATTAATTTTATAATTTAATATAAATTTAAGTACATAATATTTTATTAAATTATTTTACTACTACTACTAAAACTATAAAAATATTAAAATAATTAATTTAAAAGAACATTTTTACTGGCAAGATATAACATCAAACCCCTTTCACAATTTTTTCTGCCTACGCCCATGACACTGCAAATGGACGGGATATAAACAACAAACGTAAAATTCTTGGCTTGCATTCTTAACTAAAAATGGAAACGTGCGGCCTTATTTGCGTGAGCGGGGACTACGAAAAGTTCCTGGTGCGCTGCTCCCAATGCCCCACGGACATGGAGCTGGCCCAGTGGCCAGAGTTCGTCCTGCACTTTCGGAACATGCACACCGCGCCGCTAGAGCAGAAAGTCTTTAAAGAGGAAATACCTGAAAAATGTGACCTGGAATTCCAAGATGAAACATTTGAGGTGGAAGAAGTTATGGTGGATGATGACTCGAGCACGGAGGAATCAAATACAGAAGAAGATATGAATGTAGAAGCACTCGACTCTTCGCCTGATGAGGCAGAGGAGTCAGAGGCCTCCGGTGGCTCAGATCAGGAGGAGGAACTCTCTGAACCTCCTGGTGAGAATGCCGACACAAGCCCTACACCCTCTTATAAGGTAAGGTCAAATACATTCCAAAGGCTAAGCTTAACAAACTTTTTGTGCCTGCAGTTCCGTCCCACCTTCTTTCGCCGGGATCCTCGGACGGTTAAATTCATAGAGCTCTACAAGGCACATCCGTGCCTCTGGGATTCCAACCACAACGACTACAAGGAGCCCAGTGCACGCTCCAATGCGTTAAAACAGATGCTTACTTCTTTGGAAACAACTGTGTCAGTCGTTCTTAGCGAGGTTAATTTAAAAATGGCCATCAAAAAGTTGCATACACAGTACAACACCGTTCAGAAGCGGGTGCTGGCGAAAAAGCAAAAGCCCCAGTCCCTGGCCTACAATGTGTACACTCTCTGCAGCTTCCTAAAAGACAGCCGCATGCCGGAAGAAGCCAACCGGGAACAGGAAGAAGCTGGCAAAGGAGGAAAGATTCAGGCAAGAACATTAGCATATGATTTCATGGAGTAACAACTAATCGTATTTTTAACTTACAGCTAGATTTTTCAAAGAAGAACAAGCTTACCACGGAGCTGATACAGATGTACTTAAAGTTTCCACAGCTTTACGATCCCGAGCACAAGGAGTTCTCCAGCATGAGCTCCCGGAAGCAAGCATACGAAATTATGGCGGAGGAGATCTCAGTGCCCAATGAGGACGTCAGCAGTGATGACATATTTCGCGCAATCAACTGTCTTCGTCAGTGGTACTACAAGACCATTAAGGTTGCCACTAAAACCGGGGCGGAAACGTTCTATTCGCAGATGTGCCAGTTTCTGCCGCCCAAGTTCAAACAGCGGCTCGTCTGCGAGATTTGCCACTCGGTTGTGTCCTCTGATCTAGTACTGCAGACGCACTTCTTTAAGGCGCACAACATCGGCGAGCTACCGTTCAAGTGCACCCAATGCAGTCGCAGTTTCATTGGCCGAGCAGAGCTGTCCAATCACATGCACCGTGTTCATATCGGAAAGACCCACAAATGTAGCCACTGCGAGCGAACTTTTGCCGTGATCTCGGATCTACAACTCCACATTCGTACCCACACGGGCCACAAGCCCAACGTGTGTGAGCAATGCGGCAAGGCCTTCCGGCTGCGGTCACAGATGAAGCTCCACGTCACGGCCATTCACGACAAGATTCGGGCCTTTAAATGTACCATGTGTCCCAAGGATTTCGTGAAGAAGGTCCATTGGTCTGATCACATGAAAAGCCACCTGAACATTCGCGACAAGATATGCACAGTATGCGGCAAGGGATTCACCAGTTGCCACTCCCTCATCCGGCACCGTCAAATCCATTCCGAGGTGAAGAAGTTCGTCTGCAAACTGTGCGACGCTAGATTCTCCCAATTTGTGGGCCTAAATTCACATATGAAGCGCACACACAATATTGTGCGCAACAAACAGCAAAAGGATGGCGAAGCAGTTAATGCAGAGAACTAACAATGGTTAATTAATGCTTCATAATACTTTACTTATTTTTATTTAATATTTAAAAATAAAAACATACGTAAAACACGTTGAACTTTCACTTAATATCATTTAATGGAATTTATTTAAAATATAATCAAATAAATAAATTTAAATAACGCGCCTCGTTTTCGACTTTCCTTCTTGCCGTTCCCCAACACTATGCACCCAGTGTTAAATAGCGTAAAACCCTAGTCATCTTCCAGTGTTGTAAATGATTCGAACGTAGAGAATAATAACAAGAATCTGAACGCATTGTTTTTGACAAGAAAAAGTGCATTTATTTGTGGCCGTACAGCATGGAGGTGTGCGGCAGCATATTAACCAACTCCAACTACCAGGTGTTCCGGCTGAAATGCCTATACTGCACGATAGAGAGCGAGCTGAAGGACTGGGAGGCGTTCACCGTTCACGTGCGGACGGCCCATTTCTGCGAGGAGGAGGAAGACTGCAAGGACACCGTCAAACTCGAGGGCGAGGGCGGCGATGCTTTCGCTGACTCGCAGGACTTCTGCTTCCCCAATGACTCCACGGACCAGCACATCGTCTATGAGCCGGACGAGCTGTTCGATGTGATTGAGACCGTGGAGGATGTCGGCGACGACCATTGGATAGTAACAGATGATCAGAAACAGGTAAAACCAGAGGTCAGAGGCTTGCATTTTAAACGTTTAACTGGAAAATTTTTACACACAATCCACAGGCGTTTGACAATACGAGTGATGACTTTTATTGGCCTGATCCCTCGGGCGAATTTCCAAATGATGTCAAACCCGATGATGCACCAGATACAACTCCTGTCACACTCTACCCTAAAAATGATCAATTTACGGACGACATGATCATATATGCTAGTGATTCCTCAATGTCCGGGCCCGAAGTGGTGGATATACCCAAAAGACCTGGTCGACCGCCGAAACGAAAGAGACCCGGTCAGGTTTATAAGGTAAGCAAATACATTTTCTCTAAAGATCCTAAACGAATTTGTATTTTCCTAGTTCAAAGTATCCTTTATTCGGAGCAATCCACGTGTGTTGCACCTTATACAAGCGTACAAAGACCATCCCTGCCTGTGGAATCCATCACATGAGCATTACACTGACGCAACTGTGCGTTCTAAGGCCTATGATGTTATAATGAAATACATGAACAGTCGGGCCAATGTGCTCTTCACCGTGGAGCAGCTGAAGAAAACCATCCAGGATCTCCACATCCAGTACACGATGGCTTGTCAGGCGAAGGAGAACGGCAAGCTGGTTGGCCTGGCAGCCCGCTACATGGCCAAGAGCGAGTACCTGGCAGTCTCGCCGAAGGTGCTTCCGAGGGAGGAAGTAGAGAATGATGAATTGAATGTGATTAAGGTAATATTGCTTTGGATTTGGCTTATAAGAATCCTCTTCCAATGGTTTCCATGCATTGCAGCTCAACTTTAAAACTGAGAACGTGATGACTACCGCATTTATAGAGACCTATGCCAACTATCCGCAGCTGTACAATCCCTTGAGCCCCGAATTCGGTTTTGTGGAGGCACGGGCAGTGGCCTACAGACAGATGGCCCAGGAATTCCAGGCAGTGGCCAAGGCGAACGAGACAGACATATATATTGCCGTCGGCAGGCTGCGTCGATGGGTTTACGATGCAATGCGTCGCCTAAAGTCCAAGGAACTGATCCAAAAGTGTACCCGGCAGGAGGTGGAGTATCTGCAATTGTGCAACTTTCTTCCCTCCAAGGGCTCCGAAAGTCAGATTCTCTTTTGTGAGTTCTGCGATAAGCGCTTTCACGGCGACTACAATCTGCTGGTGCACATGTATAAGGCTCATGCCGTGGGCGAATTGCCTTACCTGTGCTCCCTCTGTCCGCGTCGCTTCGACCGGCAGGTGGACATGGAGCGCCACAAGCTTCGCTCCCATTTCGAACGAAAGCTCAAGTGCCAGTACTGTGACAAGGTCTTTGCCGTCGACAACGACCTGAAGGCGCACACGCTCATTCACACGGGCGAGAAGCCGCACACGTGCAGCATTTGTGGCAAGAGTTTCCGCCTGAAATTGCTCCTCGATCATCACATCAATGGCTACCATTTGAACCTGAGGCCCTTTCACTGCGAGTTCTGTAACAAGAGTTTCCGCAAGAAGTTCGAGCTAGACAACCACATCAAGGGTCATTTGAACATTCGTGATAAAAAGTGTGAGCAATGCGACGCCACGTTCTATGATCATTCTTCACTCTCCAGACATCGCAGGACACACAAGTGATGGTAATACCCTCAGGCTTAGCTTTCTTTAAGTAATTGTACATTTGTTTCTTTTATTTCATAAACATGAAATAAACAATGAAATTTAATTGTTCATATTTTGAGGCTGCTAAAGCCTACTTTCTTTAAATTCTATTAGTATTCTATTAGTGCAAAGCTCCAGGAGGATTTGTATAGAGTTGGGAATTGGTGTTCTCGTAATAACGGCCTAATAACTCTATGTTTCTGTATTCGATTCAATCTAGTGTGCTGCCCTGCAGAACTGAAGCCTTAGATTTGGGTGTGTTTGATGCCAAATTTCCATTCCCCCATTATTTTCCACATTTATTTGGAATCTGGACTCAACCTCCTCAAGTGATTCGGCAAAAAAAAAAAAAATGTACTTATATTTAGCCACAATTTAGTATTAATTTAAGTTTTTAAGTAGCCAGTTAAATGACTTCCTTGACGAAATAAATAAATAAATAAATAAAAACATTAGTTGTATGGTCTAATTAATTAAGAGCAAACTGAAACAGAAGGTCTGACAGCTAGAAGTAAAGCAGATTCATTCTTATTTAATTCTAAATATATAAATACTTACTTTTAGGTTTAAATTAGACAGAAATTTACAATATAGGGAAGTGCTGTAACCAATTTATTATAAACTCAGCTATAAATAATGTGACATTAGGAAAATGCTTTGCTCTACTTCAATTTTCTTTAAGGATTCGTGGATTTCAAGTGAATCAATAAATAAAATGAAAAACATTAAACTGTTGGTTCCTTTTTACGGCACAACCGTAAAGTTTTTGGATCTCAGAAGCTCCACAAACTGGGCGGCTCCCTTGCCATTGGCCTCCTCGTAGTAGGGCAGCTCCTTGAGTCGCTCCAGCCAGAGGGCTATCTTCGGATACTTGGCCAGATCCAGCTCCAGAAAAACCCCAATCGAGGTGATGGTCGAGACAAGGCTGAAGTCGGCTATCGTCAGTTGGTCACCGGCCAGGTAATCATGCTCTAGAAAAGCCTCCACAAAGTCGTAGACCTGAGTGACGTGATCAACCTGCTTCTGGGGCAATGTGGCTTCGCCGTAGAAAAGCACCGGACGCGTGAGTCTTCTCAGGGCGCCTTCGAAAACCACACCCGACTCAAAGTGCATCAACTGGTCAACCTTGGCTCGCTGCAGCAGATCCTTGGGATACAGCTCATCGCTCGACGCATACTTCTCCACCAGATAGGCCATAATGGCGTGCGAGTCCCAGATGTAGTCATCGTCGTCCTGCAACAGTGGCACCGTGTGCTGCGGATTCTTCTTCGAGTACTCCTCGCCAAAGTTCTCCTTCTCAAACAGATTGACGAACAGATACTCGTAGGGCAGCTCCAGGGCCTTCAGGGTGAGCAAACAGGCCCGGGTGGGCGGACTGGCGTCCAGGCCGTACAGCGAGATCTTACCCATTCTTTAGCAGACTCTGAAGTGTGTGAATAGAGCGGCTCCGCAAAGGATTTATACTCGTCAGAAGGCATGGGAATTGTCAGCTTGGTGATGGGTTTTTAATTGAATCCGCCCATCCCCACAAGACATACATAGATATGAATAGGTTGGTGCTTCCTTAGTCACGCAAACAGTAAAAATAATTTGCAATTTAATTATTTACACTGTGCTTTAGCAATAATTTCAAGTTATTTTAAATTATACGAAAAATCTATATAATATTTATGTATTTTCCTGATAAAATCTTCACTCTTCTAAATATTTTTTAAAAATTATAATGCTTTAATTTTAATTTTCAAATAAGAAAAGCTTTCAAAGTCAGTTTAATTTCTTCAAATTCGGCTTTATTCAATAATTTTTGTTTTTAACTCGGGTTTTACAATTATATTTTTTGTTGTTCCCGTCTTAGTAATTTTTTTAAATGCATTTTTTTCAGTGTGGTCAATAAAAAGGATTTGTCAACAGCTTTCTTTAATTAAAAATTAATGCCACCAACACTGGGTAATTGTGGGAAAGAGGCCTGCTTACAGAAAGGTCAGCTGGCCCTTAAGCATGTCCACGTACTTGGTGGCCCCCGCCCCGTTGGCCTCCTCGTAATAGGGCAGCTCCTGGAGACGCTTCAGCCAGGCGGTGACCCTGGGATACTTCTCCGCATCAAGCTCCACAAAGGCCGGCAGCGAAGAGGCTGTTGCCGCACAACAGAAATCTGCCACTGTCAGGGTATCCCCGTTGACGTACGGATTCTCACCCAAAAAGGTCTCCAGGTGACCATAACCATCGCGTACATTGTCCGACTTCTCCTTGGGTATCTCCGTAACGTTGTTGTATAAGTATGGAGCACAGATGTTGCGCAGAGCCATGAACAGGACACTGGCATCAAAGTACAGACGCTGATTAACCTGGGAACGCTTCACCAGATCCTTGGGATATAGCTCGTCCGACTTGGCATACTTGTCCACCAGATAGCACACAATGGCGTGTGAGTCCCAGACCAGGACTCCGTCGTCGTCGAGGAGCGGTATGGTGTGTTGGGGATTCTTCTTCAGGAACTCCTCCTGGCGATGGTCGCCGGCCAGAAGATCCACTTCCTTGAACTCGTACTCCAGCTCCAAGGCACGCAGTGTCAGCTGGCAAGCCCTAACTGGGGGGCTGATGTTCATGCCGTATAGTACAATGCTCGCCATGATCTGATCCAAGCTCGATCTGCGGGGCCACCAAAGTGATGTTGATTCAAAGGTTTTGCGAGGTATTTATACGTTTCGAGGAGTAAGCACGGACCGGAGCTTTGCACTTGGTTCTGTAAGATGATCCTGGGTGGGGCTCCAGACCAAAGTACATTTCTATAAGCTTCCGCTGATGAAATACTTTTCGATAAGAGGAGGAGTGTGGGTTAATGTTGATTCTAGGAAGTTAGGGCAGGGTTTTGTTGTTCCTTCTAAAATGCTTGAAATATCTACATAATAAATTACAGAAATTAACAAAAAACAAAACTATATCAATGATCAGTCTTTCCAAAACGTAAAGGAATAACATTATTTATAAAGCGATTTTCATACCTGTATATACATATGCTCAAGTGCCCTTTAAATTTATATTTTTTATGTAAATGAATTCAGTTTTTTAAGTAGTAGAATTTCAGAAGAATTTTTTAATTGATTAGCCTCAAATATATATAAAAATGTTTCAAATAAAATTATTAAAACTAAACAATTGTGAATTTTTTGCTCTTGACAAAGTCAACGATCGTTGACAAACGGGATCCATTGGCCTCCTCGTAATAGGGCAACTTCCTGATGCGCTGCAGCCAACTAGCCAGCTTGGGGTACTTTGTGGCATCCACGTCGTGGATGAGCATGATGGTAGACAGTCCCGCAATGATGTGGAAGTCGGCGATGGTCAGCTCTTTTCCAGCCAGGAAATCGTTGCTTTCCAAGAACAAGTCAAGTGTCTTATAGGCCTCTTCGAGAGCATCGAACCTGGCCCTGGGTATCTCGGTCTTGCCTTCCCTCAGCGGCGTGGTGAGGGCTCGTCCGGTGCCAATGAGCACGCTGGAGTCATAGTGCAAGCGCTGATCCACAATGGCCCGCTTTTGCAGATCCTTGGGATATAGAGAATCGTCCTTGCCGTATTTGCTGACCAGGTAGGCATTGATGGCATGGCTGTCGTTGATGAAGAAACCATCGTCCGCCAAGGTGGGAACCGTGTGCAAAGGATTGATCTTCAGGTATTCCGGTTTCAGATGCTCCCCGGTCATCAGATTGACGACCTTGTACTCGAAGTCCAGACCCAGGGCATTGAGGGTGAGGAGTACCGACCGAACTGGTGGACTGCCATCGATTCCGTAGAGAGTGAGTTTTCCCATTATCCTGGCTGTGACTAGGTTTTTTTTCTGCTGGTAGTTAGTAGTAGTTGCTGAGTTAGTTACTCGATGTGGTGACCAAAACACTCTGTGGCTTTTATACCCGGGGAGGTCTCTTAAGTTAAGAGAGTTTCGCAGAGCTGTGATGACTCTGCAGTTAGCCGGGTGCGATGACATCAGTCCATAAGGTCTGTACTCTTGGAACAAACGAACTGACACTGACGTAAGAGAGCTTTAATGATGTGGCGTTCCAAAAGCTCTTACCCCCGCTCTTCGAGAAATTTTCAAAAGGTAAATATATGTTTTTGTTTTAATGCTAGGTCTCATTAATGCGACAAAAAAAAAAAAGAAAAACGAAGTAACAATTATATCGATTGGACCTCCTTTGACAAGGTCCTTTCGATTATTTATAACTGTTATATTTACTTCATTGTCATGATTAAAGGTTAATACCTTAAATAAAAAAGAAATTACCTTTTAAAGGGAAAATTGATCATACAAATTTATATAAAAGATATCTTTTAGATCATTAAATAAAACAATATTGAATAAAAACAGAGAGAATTTTAACTAAAATCTGGTCTTATCAGTTACGACTAACACAATAATTATGGTTTATTAGTGAAAAAGTCTATGGGAATTTTATAATAACAGGTTTGTAATAAATTGGGGGACTGACTACAGACCATTATATAACAGCTTTAAGATGTATTTTTCGACACCAACCCCAATTACACATAAAAAACTTTAAAAATAAATATATGACGCACATAATTAGTTTTTATTGTTTTATTAAATAAAAACGTTAGGCATATTTTTCATTTATTGTGTCTTTCAATACATGACTAATGGAACTCCATAATCATTGCCTCAAAACAAGCAATATCTTTTTATTGACAAGTATTATTCATGCTGAGATTACCAGCTAAAAACACTTCAACTTAAACTATCTTTCGATTAAAAAGATTAAATATAGCAATTAAATACCTTGCAAACATGACCAACATTATTTCTTCCTTTTTTTTACTCCCTCCAAACAAGTCAAGACTGATAGTAATTTCATTTTATGAGCAAGTACAAGTTTCGTAATCTAAAGTCGATAAGGATATCATATGGGCCAAGCAAACAAACACCTGTCATAATTGGTCAGCAGTCCCTCTTATCTTCTTATCTCAACACAAAGTTTGGACTGATAGAAATGAGTAAAGCCGTTCAAAAGTCAAGTGTTTGTTTAAATATTTAAATATTATATTCTTGAGAGTATTGCTATGCGGTATCTCAGACAATTGTGAAGTTCTTGCTCTTGATGAACTCGATGATCTGCTGCGATGGGGAACCGTTGGCCTTCTCGTAGTAGGGCAGCTCCTTGATCCGCTGGACCCAGGCGGCGAGCTTGGGATACTTGCTGGCATCCACGGGCAGGAACACCACAAAGCCGGTCATGGCGGCAGTGACATGGAAGTCGGCAATGGTCAGACTGTCCCCAGCCAGATAATCGCCGCTCTCCAAGAACAAGTTAAGGTTCTTGTACACTCCCTCCAAAGCATCGATCCTGGCCTGAGGGATCTCGGAGTTGTTCTCCCAGAAGAGCGGATGGGTGATGGCCGTGCCAGTGGATGTGACCACGCTGGAATCGTAATGCAGGCGCTGGTCGACGATGGCCCGCTTCTGCAGATCCTTGGGGTACAGGGAATCGTCCTTGCCGTACTTGCTCACCAGGTACGAGTTGATGGCGTGGCTGTCGTACAGGTAGAAGCCATTGTCATCCAGGGTGGGCACAGTGTGCAGGGGGTTCATCTTGAGGAACTCCGGCTTCAGCTGCTCCTTGGCTGGAAGATTGACGATCTTGTAGTCAAAGTCCAGACCCAGGGCGTTCAAGGTGAGGAGCACCGATCGAACTGGCGGACTGCCATCGATTCCGTAAAGCGTAACTTTTCCCATATCGTTGCTGTTTCGATGTTTGCTGGTAAGTGTTCCTATATCGCCAACATCTAGGGTTTATATACCCCCCGAACGGTGGCGTGTTCTCTTCAATTAAGAGAGCTTTGCCGCGCTGTGATGACAACGCAGTTTGTCCCACACACAAAATGTGTGTTTGGGAACCCACACCATATCTCTTTGCTGCCAGCTTTATCGGTCAACCCACTGATTACCTATACAGAGAGGCTATGTATTACGAAATAGTATATACTCTCTCTTGACGTAAGAGCGTTTGGGCGAGTAAAGCTCTTTGATTGGAATGTTTCAGACGAAACTCTTGGCCCCCCGAGGCTAATTATTTGTTTATCAAGCGATAAGGCCTAAAATGCTGCCTAACAATGAATCAGCATTAAATATATTGGTAACAAACAAAATAAGTGTAGACCAAACAAACAGAAATTGGGTACAAATTTCTATAGGCCTTTAAATGGGTCCCAGATAAGAGAAAATATAATGGAAAACAACAGATCAGCTCTCTCTGATTTTAAAGCTTTGCTAGATTTATCTAAGCTTGGCTCTCGATCTCTTCTAAAAATAGCTGAGCAGAAGCTCTATTAAAATGTATGCATAAATATTTATACATGCATATATTAGGCTAATAAACTGGAATTAAATTTAAGTATTCAAATCTTTTGCTTTTGGAATTGTTTGATTTATTTAAAATTACAATAAACATTCCTTAAATAACATTACTTCTCTAGAACTAAACGAGGTCGTAGAGCAGCAATGTACTTGTTTAATCCCCTCAGGCTATCCTCCTCGTAATGGGGCAACTGGGTTAAACGATTCAGCCAGGCCCTGACCTTGGGATACTTCTCCGAGTCCAGTTCCAGGATAGCTTCCAAAGCGGAGGCAGTAGCCCCACAGCAGAGATCAGCCAGTGTGAGACTAGAGCCCGTCAAGTAGGGATTATCTCCAAGAAACCTCTCCAGGTGGGCGTAGCCATCCTTGATGTTATCCACCTTTTCCTTGGGCACCAGGCTAACTTGGTGATAGAAATACGGCACACTGACATTCCGCAAGGCCATGAACAGGACACTGGCATCGAAGTAGAGACGCTGATTCACCTGGGAACGTTTCAGCAGATCCCTGGGATATAGCTCATCGGACTTGGCGTACTTGTCCACCAGATAGCAAACAATGGCATGTGAATCCCATATGAGAGCTCCATTGTCATCCAGTAGCGGCACCGTATGCTGCGGATTCTTTTTCACGTATTCCTCCGAATGGTGCTCCCCGGCCAAAAGATCCACCTCCCTGTATTCGTAGTCCAAGCCGAGGGCTCGCAAGGTCAGTTGACACGCCCTGACTGGGGGACTTATGTCCAATCCGTACAACACGATGCCCGACATCTGATCTGCTCACAAACAAGCCACAAGTTCTACTGAAACCACAGGCGACTGCAGGCGGCAGACCGACTCTAAATGAAACTAAATAAACAGCAATTTGTTTGCCTCTCGCAGATAGCAATCTAAAATTTTTACACTGAAAATAGAGAGTGGGATGTAGGAAGTATTAATTTTATAATTATTATGTTCAGATTTTTTTTTAAGTTCCAGAAAGGGTTGACAACCACCTTTTCAAGTCCTAAAGAGACGCGAATATGAATTAAATAATTGTAAAGAAAATACTATTATTAATTTAATGAAAATTGTTTATTTTTATTATATTTAACAGGGGTAATACGTTTTATTTGGATTTATCTGTTGTTTACAACTACTTCTGGTCCCCCACTTTGGTCCACTGGCTGCGAAGGTAGTTGACATAGCCCTGGGCTGGCTCCTCATCGATATCCTTGTAGTAGGATATCTCGTTAAGGCGATCCAGCCAGGCGGTGACCTTGGGATATACAGTGGGTTCGATATCCACAGCTGCCTTCAGTGCACCGACAGTGGGTCCGGCAAGGGTCAGCGTGTCGCCCACCAGGTATTTTCCACTGTCCAGGAAAGTCTCCAGCAACTTCACACCCCGGTGGGCACTGTCCAGCTTTTCCTGCGGCAACTCAGTAACCCCATTCAACCAGAAGGGAGCAACTAGGCTGGCCAGTGAGGCATAAATGACGCTGGCATCGAAGAACAGGCGCTGGTCCACAATGGCCCGCTTGACCAGATCCTTGGGATACAGCTCATCTGACTTGCCATACTTGTCCACCAAGTAGGTGGCAATGGCGTGCGAATCCCAGAGGTAGGTGCCATTGTCGTCCAGCGTGGGCACCGTGTGCTGTGGGTTCATCTTCAGGTACGCCTCCTTCAGGTGCTCGCCCTCCTGCATATTCACCTCCTTGTACTCGTACTCCAAGTCCAGGGCTTTGAGCGTCAGCTTCACGGCCCTCACACACGGACTCATATCAACGCCGTACAAAACGATACCCGTGCTAGACATTTTTAAGAGTGTTTGGAGCAACGCTTCTATATAGACTGATCTTTTCGGCGTTTCGTTCTCATTTTGTTTACCGAAAGCTTTGCCCACCCGAAAGGCAGAAATATGCTGACATAATATAGCGAAAGCTTTTGTGTTTCTGTATGTTATCGTAAGATTTTGATTTATTTATTTCATCAGGACAATCACTTCTTACCACACATGTTATATTTTCTAGAATATCATATGAACGTATACAAAATAGAGACAAAACCATTTAATTATTTTCATACAATGAGTTTTTATTAATCAAATAATTTGTGATTAAATAAGTAAATATATGAAGTGACACATAAAAGTATAGTTAAATGTTCATATTCCTATAAATATTATTTTTGTCCGCGATTACTGGTCCCCCAGCTTGGTCCACTGGCTGCGGAGAAAGGTGACATAGCCCTGAGCGGGCGCCTCATTGATCTCCTTATAGTAAGAAATCTCGTTGAGGCGAGCCAACCAGGCGGTGATTTTTGGATAAACCTCGGGATCGATGTCTAGTATGGCAGGCACGGCGCTGACAGTGGGCCCGGTGCACAAGTCGGCCAGGGTCAGCGAGTCACCCACCAGGAATTTTCCATTACTAAGGAAAGACTCCAGCAACTGCAGACCCCGATGAATAGTGTCTAGCTTTTCTTGGGGAACCACCGTGATCCCATCAATCCAGAACATCTTGCTCACGCTGGCTACGTTGGCATAGATGACGCTGGCATCGAAGTACAGGCGCTGGTTGACGATGGCTCGCTTGATCAAATCCTTGGGATACAGCTCATCCGACTTGCCGTACTTGTCCACCAAGTAGGTGACGATGGCGTGCGAGTCCCAGAGGTAGGTGCCATTGTCTTCCAGCGTTGGCACCGTGTGCTGGGGGTTCTTCTTCAGGTACTCCTCCTCAAGATGCTCGCCCTTCTGCAGGTTGACCTCTTTGAACTCGTAGTCCAGGTTGAGGGCCTTGAGGACGAGCCTGACGGTCCTCACACAGGGACTCATGTCTGTTCCGTACAATACGATACCCGTGCTCGACATTATTATTCCGTTGTGTTTATAGCAACGTTTCTCTTACGACTGTTCTTCTCCCGGACTGATGTGTAGAGATATATATTAGCTTTTCGCTGAATGCGTGAGCATAGCGGCTTGAAAAGTTGAAAAAGCTTTGGCTTGAGTTAGTGCTTGGAATAGTGACCAGCTTATGTATGGAGAATAACAAGTAATTTACCTATCAATTTTGTAATAGAAGATAGTAATTTACCTATCAATTTTGTAATAGAAGACAAGTTATTTAAGTAGTTTTTAAAGATTTACAGCAATATTAAGGAAATATGACGTTAGAAAATAAATTGTACTCTTATGTCTGGGTTACAACAGTAGATAGAGCTTTAAAAATAAAGGACAATACTCTAAAAATTTGTTAATATTTCCACTAAAAAAAGCTTTGGGTAGAATGAGTGCTTGTAATGTAATTTTCAAACAAGAATGGAAAACTCATTAATTATAATTTCAATATTTCATATAAATTTAATGAATGATAAACCCTTAAAAATATTGAAAATGAATGGAAATATTAAACATGTAAATGACGTGATTAATTATGGCCTCAGTGCAGGATTCACTTGTTTCCCAGTTTGGTCCACTTGCTGCGAAGGAAGGCAACGTAGCCCTGGACCGGCCCCTCGTTGATATCCTTGTAGTAGGCAATCTCGTTGAGGCGATTCAGCCAGGCGGTGACCTTGGGATAACCGGTAGCTTCGATATCCACAGCAGCTCGCAGGGCACTGACCGTGGGGCCAGTGCACAGATCGGCGACGGTGAGGGTGTCTCCCACCAGGTATTTTCCGTTGCTCAGGAAGGTCTCCAGCAGGGTGAGACCACGATGGATGCTGTCCAACTTTTCCTGGGCCACCTCCGTATTGCCATGTACCCAGAAGGGAGCAACCACACCGGCTAGACCAGCGTAGATAACACTAGCGTCGAAGTACAAGCGCTGATCAATGATGGCCCTCTTGGCCAGATCCTTGGGATACAGAGCATCCGATTTGCCATACTTGTCCACCAAGTAGGTAGCAATGGCGTGCGAGTCCCAGAGGTAGGTGCCGTTGTCGTCCAGCGTGGGCACCGTGTGCTGTGGGTTCATCTTCAGGTACGACTCCTGGAGGTGCTCCCCCTTCTGCAGGTTGACCTCTTTGAACTCATAGTCCAGATTGAGGGCCTTGAGGACAAGCCTGACGGTCCTCACACAGGGACTCAGGTCTGTTCCGTACAATACGATGCCAGTGCTCGACATTTTGTGGTGTGTTTACTGAAAAGGTTCTATTACGACTGATCCGCCGGGCAGTAGCTATATACTGTTGTCCGGAGAGCTTTTCAGGAAAGAGAGAAATCTAAAAGCTTTTCAATAAAAATTTGTTTGTAATGCTGACCAAGACTCTCCTCAGTCTCTATCAGTATTTTCAATATGTTTGATTTCATCATTGGTTTAGCTCTGGAACAACCTTAGTTTGCTTTATCTTTGTGGGTTGTGAAATTTGAGAGCTGATAGATTGAGGTAGGCAGAATCATAGATGGTATGACATATGATTGTTTATATTTTTATCAGAGTGCAAGTCATGCTGAGGGTGCTTATAAACTATTAAACAAAAGCTACTGTTAAAAGCTTTTTCCATTTGTTTGTTTAGTTTAAAGAGAGGAGAGTATAGGATGAAATATGGGTAGAACATGCATTTAATATGTGAATGTATTCTGTGTATAGATAAATGTATATATCTGTGTAGAAATAGAATTATCTACCTTTTTGCTTACTCAAGTAGAACACATTTATGTAGATATAATTTTGTGGTAAAATAACTTTTTTTGAGAAGCTTGAAAGTTATTGTTTAGACTCTGAAAAGCTTTTCTAACTTATTGTTCAAGTTAGGCTAACTTATGCCTCTATATACTCATTGTTCTCGATTTGTAAGTTTTAATTAATGGATATTGGGAAGATTTAAATGAATATTATTTGATAATTTACATAAAAAGTTAATTTTACATGTGAGCAAAATGAGGTTAGCAATCATAGTTATTTTCAAGACGACTTTATCCATATTCTTTGGTGTTAATTAAAGCAGAACTTAAGCCACTTTAAACTATTCCAATTTTAAGTTTAGAAATATTTATCACCGTAAAAAACTGACCCCCTTGAGCCTCCACCCATGGGTGGGTACATATAAATCACAGGCGACGTTGATCAAATATTGACGCAGCTATAGATAACCGATCCGAGTGGCGAGGGGGGACCTGGTAGCGACTTATCGCCGGCATTAATAAACAATCAAGCAAAACTTAAACTTGCAGCATTATGACGTCTTTGTGATAGTAATCAAGAAGCCAAGTTGGTATCTAATCTTATCTAGCGTGAAGTTGGAAATCTGTTTTTAGTGGCTGACAGCAGTCGTGGGTGCTTCTGCTTAGTTCTGTTTCGAATCTCATAGAAGCAACCAAAGTTTTCAAATGGTGATCCCAATTCTATATGGTACCGAGAGCAGTCCCCCGGTCCGGGCCGTTCTGCTAACCCTGCGCGCCCTGCAGCTGGAGCACGAGTTCCGGCCACTGGACATGCTGGCCGGCGAGCACTTGGAGCCGGAAATGTTGCGCAAGAATCCCCAGCACACGGTGCCCATGCTGGAGGACGGTGAGGCCTGCATTTGGGACTCGCACGCCATCATTGGGTATCTGGTGAACAAGTACGCCATGTCGGACGAGCTGTATCCCAAGGATCCTTTGCAGCGGGCCGTGGTGGACCAACGGTTGCACTTCGAGACCGGTGTCCTCTTCCATGGCATCTTCAAGCAGCTGCAACGGGCAATCTTTAAGGAGGGTGCCACCGAGGTGCCCAAGGATCGGCTGGCTGAGTTGCGCGATGCCTACGCTCTGCTGGAGCAATTTCTGGCCGAGAATCCCTACTTGGCTGGCCCGCGGCTGACCATTGCAGATTTTAGCATTGTGGCCACGGTGAGCACGCTGCACCTGAGCTACTGTCCGGTGGATGGCTCCAAGTACCCCAAGCTATCCGCCTGGCTGGCCCGGCTTTCGGCTTTGCCCTTCTACGAGGAGGACAACTTAAGAGGAGCCCGAGAGCTGGCTGACCGAATCCGCGCCAAGCTGCCCAAGCAGTTTGACAAGCTCTGGCAAAAGGCCTTCGAGGACATCAAGAGCGGAGCGGGAAAACAGTGATCAGGCATGAAGGCCACCTCTAATTTCTACTGCTAAAGTTAATATTTGTGGATTAGTTTTCATTGATATTAAAGTTTGATCTTTCCCCAAAAACAAATACATATTTTTTTAATTTTAAAATATTGGGATTCTGGTGAAGGCTACCAATTAAAAAAAATAGGAAGTTCAATGGTAATGGAACGAATTGGGAAAACCAAAATGAGCGACACACACGCACAGTAATGACAGATATTTGATCTTATATGTGGGAAAATGATATTAAAAGAAAATTATGAAATAAAAGAAATTTTTATAAATAAAATATAAGCGTTTAACAAAATAAAATTAGATAAAGGAAGAAGGCATAAAGGATACTTCCAATTTCTACTCTTCAAGTTGATGAAACATTTAATACTTTTTTGGGCTCTAGATTTTGTAGAATTTATATATTAAAGTATGCCTTTTCCCAAAAAACATAATTTTTTAATTTTAAGTTGTGGTTTTTGGCGACCTTTTCTTGGTTTATATGCTGTTGAGCCGGCTTGAGGTCAGGGAGGGGGATGGAGTATCAACATAAATAAAAAGTTTTTTATTCAGTTTGGTCCGATATATTTCGAATTCCAATATTCCAAAAAATAGTAATTTCAAGGTTAACCGAATGATATACCAGAGCGACTTGGGGCGAGAATATACCTCACACAGTAATGAAGCTTTTTTGATTTTATATATGGGAAAATGAAATTAAAAGAAAATTGTAAAAAAAGAAATAAATAATTGAAAAAGAAATAAATAAAATATAAGCGTTTAACAAAATAAAATTAAATAGAGGAAGACAATCTTTAAAATTGCATTTCAACCGAAACCAAGACTTTGCTCTCCAAGCAGTTGGACGAGCACTGAAGGCACATATTTCTTATATAGAAGAACATCAAATAAAAAAAAGTGAAACAAAAAATAAAATAAAATCAAATTTAAGAGTATAAAATTAAGGTAAGCCAGTCAATAACCTTGAAATATGCAAAGCCAAGCAACGACTGCCAGTTTCTAAAAGAGTTGCTTTGTTTTTATAGGACTTATTTTGAAGTATAGGTGCCGGGTTACTGAGTTTATTAAATTTCGATATTTAGAAATCCATTTAGAGCGCAAATATTTGAATTCTACACAGAGATTACACACAACTAGTCTTAAAACCAGAAGAAGCAATTTCTTTTAAGTGAATTTTGAATAACAATTCTATAGTTACTTCCCCAATTTTAGAAAATAACTGAAAAAATATCCAGGAAAAATATAAATACAAAATAATTATTCCAAGTGAAGAACTACACAAATTATGTTTTTCAAGAGAGTTCTTGGAACTGAGCACCTGGCCGCTTACGGCTTCAACAGATTCCCCGAATTGCCCTCCTTTGTCTATATACATACCTATATTTATTTGAATAAAGTTTACCCCAACCCAGAGGCGAGGTGGAGAGTGCATTTCCAATGGCAACGCAGCCAAAAGTTTACAACTTTTTTGCGCTCATTAAAATTATAAAATTTTCCCCTCTACAAAGCGACACAAAATAGAGGAAGACAAGTGGCGCGGAGCGCGCAGTGGAAGGAGGGAGTGAAAAGCGCAAAGTTTTCCTGTGCCGTGTCGTGCATGCTAAAGTTGTTAAATCATAATTAATTTATGACGGCGCCATCCGCCGAAGCAGCTCCTTCCTCTCTCTGCCTGCCCTTCCCGGAGTTCGCCTCTTATCTACACTTGGCCCCACTCCGTCGTCTGGTCCCCAAAAGGGCCGCGCCGTCGTTTAAAATACTCTTAAAAAGGAGCCCAGGCTCGTCTAAATACCTGAAGGGAGTGGTCTGTTTCCAAACCCCCCCAAAAAAAAACGGAAGTCCTGGCAGAGATGCCGCCGTGAGTCACGCAAATAATGGTCACTATGTTAAAAAAAAAATTATTTTGTATATTATATATTTTTTTTTTCCATTTTTAAGCATTTTCGCCAACTTAATGCCAAATCGGATTGATTTAATATTAATAAATCGAGCTAGATCACAATTATATATTTTTATTTTGCAAAAAAAAACAGACTACCAGACTATGAAAGGACTATGGAATGAATATTTTTATTTTTAAATTTTATTTTTAATTTTAAACTAATTTTCAGGAAATCACAACATTCCCATTTGATTATTCTTTTCCTCAACTGCCCTAAAAAATATTCAAAATAAATATATTCGCGCAATTTTATGTACTTTTCCTATTTAAGTGGACTCAAAAACGAATAGAAATCGTGACTTGGTGGCCATCACAGGGTCTTACCTTGCCTCATTGCAACGGCTATGGCGATGGAATGGTGGCAGGCAAACTAATTGGTTTAATTTCAACTTTTACTTTGGCCCAAACCACCCCACCTTGTCGTCCTTGCTACTGCCACCGAAGGATATATACTCTCAGCCCCCCTTTAGCCCCTCTTCAACCCTCCGTGTCAGTGGCATTTGAGAAGTTTGCTTTGCTTTACGCTTCGCCCGCCACTTCACTTGGCTTCGTGGCGGGATGCTTTTTCTTTTTTTTTGCTCTCTCTTCCGCTTTTACTGCCTTCCACTTTGCTGGTTTGTTTCCTGCCACGCCCCCTTCCGGGCAGCCAGCATCTTAGCAGTACAGGGGCAGGGCGGGGGCGGTGTATCAATTCATTCTGGCATTCTTTTAGGCGACGACGGAAATTTTCCAATTTTCCGTTGAAGCAGAAAAATAAAGCATTCCCATGAGAGCTGTGAAGAACGTTGCTTAACTTCCGCTCTAAATTTTTGAACAAGGATTTTCATCACTGCAGTAGTTGGGTGAGTGATAATCTAAATCGAATTTAAAATATTTTAAAATTTGAAGTGACCTAAATCTGGATTTATAATTATACCTTTATACCTACTCGTTGTTCTGCTCTTAATCTAGTCGTATTTACTCGTCGCTCTGTTCTCATCATCTTAGTGGTTGTTGTCTTTGGTATATTGCTTTAGAATAATTAAATAAAACGAAGCTAAAGCATATTTAATAAATTTTAAACTCTTTTTTTAACTCTTTGAAATCTCATCAAAATTTACTAAAACTCTAGAGAAAATACACTGCAAAATCGTACAAGAACAGAGTAAAAAATTGAGACTCAAAACACCAAAACAATAATATGTAAACACAGTGTATTCTTATCTGCCCTGCTTTTCTCAACAAAGCTTTGACTTTGGCTCATCAAAACAAAACTGATTGCTACCGGATCAGTTGTTAATCTAACTTAAAGCTGAATAGTCATACGGACAGCATAATGTTGTTTACTAAAAAACCCTATGTGGGTTTGCTGCTCTGCAGCTTGTTGGCCATTTTCCAAACAATTTCCGGGGAAGTGGGAAAGATGGTCTGCTTCTATGATACACCAAGATTGGCACCCAATAGTAAGTTTGTTAGCGTTTAATCTCTATGTGACAAATGGATCAGGGGGTTATCTCTAACGGAATACCCTACTTTTATTTTTTGCCCAAGGCCCCGCACCAATCACACTGGCAGAACTGGAGCCCGCTTTGAATTTTTGCAACTTTTTGGTCTACGGTTATGCGGGAATCGATCCAGAGAATTTTAAAATTATATCCTTTGATCTGCCCAGTGGGAACCACATCAACGATCTACGCAAGAAATTCCCCCATGTTCGGTTCCTGCTCTCCGTTGGCGGTGATCGCGACATAAACGGCGAAGGGGTGCCCGATACTGGTAAGTATCTAAGTTTGCTGGAACAGCCAGAGCATAGGAGCAACTTCAGGGCAAGCGTTATATCGGAGCTCAATAAATTCGGATTCGATGGCATCGATCTGGCCTGGCAATTTCCCAAGAACAAACCCAAGTTGCAGCAGGGAATCCTGAAGAGGGCCTGGGGCAAGTTTCGTGGCTGGTTTAGTTCCACCTCAGTGGATGAAAAGGCCGCAGAGCACAAGGAGCAGTTTGCGGCTTTAATGGGAGAGCTGAGAACAGATATCCACCGAGCTGGCAAAATGCTCAGCCTCACCATGCTGCCGCATGTCTCTGCCGAACGTGAGTAGAGGAACTTTTCCATATTCCATATATCAATTCTAATATCAAACTCTTTTCTTCAGTTTTTATTGATATCCCAGTTGCGCTGATGTATGCGGACTTTGTCAACCTGGCCACCTATGACTTCCAGACCCCGGAACGAGATCCCAAGGTGGCTGATCTTCCAGCACCCCTCCAAGCCATGTATGAGCGGGATCCCAGTCACAATGTCCAGTACCAGGTCCAGTATTGGTTGAATGCAACAGCGGAGAGGGACTTCAATAAGCTGCATATTGGGGTGACCAGTTATGGGCGTTCCTGGGTTATGACCAGGAACTCTGGCATCACAGGCTATCCGCCCATACCCGAGGCAGATGGCCCGGCACCGGCGGGCAGTGCAGCCGGTATACTCAGTTGGCCGGAGATATGCGAGCTGCTACAGCAACAGCCTACGGATAGGGAGACACCGCATCTGCGCAAGGTGGGGGATCCGACCAAGAGGTATGGCGTCTATGCCTATCGAGCGGCGGATGACAAGGGCGAGAATGGCCTCTGGGTGGGCTACGAGGATCCCACAACGGCGGCCAACAAAGCTGCGTTTGCTCGAGCTCATGGCTTAGGGGGTGTGGCCTTCCACGACCTGACTATGGATGATGTACGCGGTCAGTGTGCAGGCGAAAAGTATCCCATTTTACGCAGCATTAAATATAAGCTGTAGTGTGTTTTCTGTAAACAATTGATTGATGAAAATATATGTATAAAATTGTATCTGTATCTTGTGTGATGTAGCGATGAAGAAATATTTTTAAAGCTGCAAGATATCCTAAATAGTTGGAAATTAAGGAAGCATAAGGGATGCCCCTGAAATCTTTATACATTTTTAATTCAATTTAAAATGTGTCCAAAAGTATGCAATAAAATATGTGAGAGCCTAAGCTGAAAGCAAGTTCAGTAGAAAATTATGTTATTATACTTTTAATTTCCACTTAACTTGATTTTAGATTACCTAAATATCGTTCTTTAAACAAAGAGTAACTAGTAAAACTAGTAGAAATATTTAACAAATATTTTAAAGAATAAAATCACATCTTAACCAGCTTTAATGGACCTCGTCCTTTAAGGCTAACAAGTTGAACCCCATATATGTAGGTTTTAAAAATTATATTTTGACAGATGCGTCCTTTAAGCATCATATTTTTCATATATATATTTTCCATTATCCATATTTCCCACAAACAAACACCCAACACACCCTAGATGCCATTAGTGGGAATGGAAGAATGAGTGACTTGAGGGAGATGGCTTACAAAAGTGTCACTTCCACAGCTTGAATGCCAATCCCTAGACCTGCACTCAGCACCAATTTGCCGATTCCCACGAGACAATAATGTTTGTCCATGCTCATAACGCTTAAACACATTAAAGCCGTCGTCTACAGGGGAACGGAATGATGAGTTGTCACTCCCCGAGAGCTGGCCGCAATAACTTGGGGTTACCACTCAAACATGGAAGGCCATGTCCCTGCCCTGTCCTGCATGTCCTTGTGCCGGCTTCATCCCTCGCTTGATTAGCAATTTTGCTCACGTGGCGGCACAAGCAAAATGTGTTGACTGCCATGCTGCCATTTGATGGCACAGGAAGGGTCAGAACTTTAAGGGGGCTGAGGTTCAGTGGTCAGTTATTCCCCTTCTGCTGGCAAATTTTGGAAGGGAATAACGCCCACGGATAATAGAACAGACTCCCGAATCAAATTGTGTTTGAGGGCATGCCGATTCTTTGGGTAATTACCTTCATTACAACCAGAGCGTGGATTAATTCGGTTTTGTTTTTAATTAAATATAAATAATGCTTAAAAAACTGAAAATATAAATATATTGATGATAAACAAATATACAAATGCAATGTAAATTTGTTCATATTTTTACATTTAATTAAAGTAATATTATTATAATAAATAATAATCTTATAAATTCTTATTTTTAAGACTTTATTTCATAGAAAAAGTCTGTATTATTCATTAAAATAATTTCTTAACAAAGAATTAATGTAAAATTGCCTAAGTTAAATGTTAAAACAAGAATAATGTTTGTTTAACGAATACATATCAGAATTTCGCAGTTCTTTTTAAAAGTTAAGAAACTTTTTAAACCAGACTTTTACCCTTTCTCCTAACTAAGCTTAGGTATTTACAAAATATTTTCCCCTTAGCGCCCAAATGAATGCAACAAAATGGGTTCTCCACCCCCAAAAAAAAAACCCCCCACAAGAACCTAAAGTTTATGAATAAGGACACAGTTGGTTGCATCATAAAACCGAATGGTGAGAGCCATAAAACTAACCACAGCTAAAAAATAAAAAAATAGGAAAATATTAAAAGTGGAAGAAGGGGTAAAAGCGCAACTGAAATCAACAGAATGTAACCGCAAGCACGGACGCTTAGGCAATCAACTAACGGAGTGCACACATGTTCGGGAACACTGCTTTGCAGTGCACCTTCACTGCCACGCCCACTCACCCAAACCGCCCCCACTGGCGCCACAGGTTGACAGTAAACTAATAGAGGCGCAGCTGCCGAGAAAGCCATTATATTCCGACCTGCAGGAGGAGGATAAGGAGCCTGGCAATTACACATAAATATATGGTAAGTGCACAGGGAAAAACTAAAGTCAGGAGCTGAATAATGGGACTAAAAATAGTGCTTAATAGAGTGTACATAAAAGTTATTGATAAAAGTGTTCTGAGATTAGCTTGTGTATTTTAAGAAAATATTACGTATACGCATTAGGAAGGTATTTCGAAAGAGAAAAATTTAATATTTAATATCTTTAAAAATATTTTTTAAACATATTTAAAATGGCAAAAATATATTGTGATTTTATATATCGATTAATATCGTATTTAATATTAAAATATCGATATACATTATCGAAAATATTTGATTTAATTTATTGGGGTCCTTTTTTATATTCTGACAACTGAATTCTTGAAAATATCGACAATGTATCGCAATAGTTAATCGATATTTTTATCAGTTTGTATGAAAACAGCTGTATTTAATTGAAAATAGCGGCTAACTATAGCTATTCATCGTTTATATTTTGATTAATTTTGTCTTTCAGTCATTAAAGGAATATCTCACATATAAAAAAGCCAATCGATTTATCGTACATATCTCTCAGCGTTAAAATATCTTTAAATATATTTAAATATAAACTTTCTCTTTAAATATCAATGTTGATATTTTCTGCCAAGTCCAATCTATCTACCCTCATTCCTCGTTTTATTATTTAACTTGAATGTCAAACAATGCTTTAACCTCTACATACAGTTGGATTTAAAATCCACCCAAGCTTGTCTTTTATTTAATTGAAGTAGAGCATAAACATAACAACTTGAGAGCTTTGACATGTCGCTCCCAGCCCACCACTTGAGTCCAGAACGAGGGCAGGTAAATTGAGGCATTTAGCCACATGACGGTGGAGCTTTAATCGTGCCACAAATACCGTGAGCCGCCACCACCCTTAATACCCAAATACCCTCTCGACTGGGTGATTAACTTTTTCGAGAGACATGCGGCAGCTGTCGCCATCCGCACCGCAGCGTAATTAAATTGTTAACGCACACGTGTCGGTTGTCCGTCTATCCGAGCACACACATTTTAACGAACGCCGCCGGTACACTCATCCGGACGAAGTTCATTTATCCGTAATGCCTTCTACGTTGACAAATGTGGAGAAAACAACAACAGCAGCAGCAGCAGCATCAACAGCAACAGCGCTTAGCACATGCGGCAAAACACCAACTCGCTAATCCAGTAAAGGGGAGTGGTTGTGGGATGCTTGATGAACCCTTTCTCCTCAGCTCCACTCAGCATTCACCTTCACCTTACCCAACTTTTCAGCCCCCTTTTGGCCCAGCCACCACCCCAAAAAGCGCTGACAATCGCCTCAAGCCCCCCTCAGTATAAAAAAAAAAACACATTTTGCATGGCGCTCGGATGGTGTTTTTAATGCTTCATTGGCTTAATTGCCAGCCATGTGCGACATCTCCATGCACAGCACACAAATGTTTAAAAAATTTTAAATTAATAAAACAACAATCAATTTAAGATATATATTAATATTTATTAATATAAGTTTTCATTCTACTAAAATAATTATAATATAAGATTACATTTCTATATAGATAACCAGCCATAAACATTGATAAGGACAATCATTATAATAAAAAACCAATATAATTGTAGGTTTTCCTGGAAATATAAAATTTTATAATATTTGCATAGACTAAACTATAAAATATGTACTTTACTAATACAAAAAACTAAATTCTGTATAAAATATTAATTGATTCTACACCACACATTCCTTCTCCATTAATAATTTCTTATACTTTTTAAGGAAATCTATCCTTTTAATTATAATTGTGTTTTTAAATCTTAATTGTTTTCAGTGCACACATGCCTGGCTGTTACTTATAAACAAAATCAGAGCCACACACACACACACATACGCAACAACTTTTGCGTGGTAAAGTTAATTCGACCACAAACACGTTCATTTACCTTTTGCGGATAGACACATGCCATTGAACAAGTTAAATTTCAGCCTGGAAAATCCCCCTGGGAGTTGTGAAAAGTTTGGGTAAACTAGCTAAACTTTTAAATATAGATTTTATTTTATTTTAAGAGGGATAAACTTTAGAGAAATTTAAAACATTTTGGGGTAAATAGAATATACACATATGTTTAATATAAAATAAAATATTTTGAATAAATTTTCAGGACTATTTAAACTTTTAGTAAATCCTATTAAATAGTCATCGAAGATTTGATTTAAGATAAGAAATCTACCAATTTACTGATTAACAATTTTAACATTATATTTCCTAAGCAATAATGTGTGTAAATATACATTGAAAATTTGAAAAAATACTCAGAAAGCTATCAATGTTGATACGAAATGCAAATGCAAATCAAAGCTTAAGATCTTTCAAAAGCTATCAAGAACGGGATAGGAGGCTGCCTCTGCTGGTGCTACTCAGATCAAGTTATGACACATTCCTTTATATTCAAAATGCCATGAATTAATTGAAAAAGTGCGCAATTCGATGCTAATCAATTTGACTTCTCTGGGCTATAAAAGCTACCTGTTCGCATCGATTGGCAAATTAGTCGCTCATTTCAATCGCAATATGAAGCTGCTTTCGGTTGCCTTTCTGCTCGGCCTTCTGGCTTTGGCCAGCGGTAAGTGTTCTAAATAAAAATTTAATCTATAAAGCCGATACTAAGTGAAGTCCTTGTTCCAGCCACTCCTTTGAATCCCGGCAATGTGATCATCAACGGCGATTGCAGAGTTTGCAATGTTCGAGGCGACTAAAAATTATTATTAAAAGCTGGATGCTGCTGATGAATTGTGAAAAAAAAACATTAAATAAAATGAGTTCTTTGAAACATTAAATTTTGTTGAAAAAGTTATTTATTTTGTGAGTGGGACAAACATATAAAGAAATTATAGAATTTAAAGAAAATCTATCTGTACTGATGGATTTTAGGATATGTATTCACATTCCCCTAAAATTTCATAAACTCTTTCGGAAATAATGAAATAAATGTTTTTTAAAAACTACAAATATATATCAAAATCGTGTTCGTATACCATTTATTTTGAATATTAACCAAATTCAAATTTTAACCTCCATGGACATTACAGCTTCGGCAATCTCCATTTATAACAACGTCACCAGGAACCAGCGGAGAGGCTAATTAAAATAAAATTATATAAATATATATATTTTAAATAAATGTATTTTATTTTATTTTTTACTCACCACTGGCCAGGGCCAAAAACCCTAAGGCAAAAATCAAGGAAATTAACTTCATGGCTACGGATTGAATGCAACTAATTCCAATACCTTTCATTTAATTTCTTTTATAGGCTCTGAAAAATGTGTGAAATTGCAGGAATTTCCCTTGCACGTATTAATTTGATTGGGAAATTCGATTTTTGACTAGGTCAATGGACAAGGTCATATTGAAACTGGAAACGCCCGAGAAATAAAATTTTCCCCATTGAGTGAGTTGATAAGGCGATGTATTATATTTGAATGCAAAATCGTGTGGCGAACAATGATAACAGAGATTTTTGAAATATATTATTAATACAATTCTTACATATATAGATAAGGCAGCTTGCAGCAAAGTATTTGCTGTTTTAAGATAGGTAAATTTGAAAATTAATCTAAGAATATCTATTTCTTAAATTCATTGATTTTAGTAACTTAATATAATTTAGTGTCAAGCTAAAATTATGATATAATAAGAAAAAGTCTACGAAACCATAAAGTGCGTGTCTTTTAAACGGCATCACCAAGCTGAATCCCTAAAGATCCCAGATTTCCCTTAAATACTCCAATACTTTCAAGGCAGAATATTATTTTAGCTGCCTTAGAAAACTCACCAAAAGCATTTATAAAATATCTTTCTCAAATTAAGGAATATTAACTTCCAAGAAAATATACCCTAAGATTTAAAATACTTGAAATAGCTCGTAGAATTATTTAAATTTAATTACAACGCAATTTTAAAATTTTTAAATAGTACTTTTCATATTTATTGATTATAATATATTAATTTATTTATTAATTTTAATTTTACAAATGGTCTTTAAATTCATGAAATCCTTATATTTTCTATTATTAATATTAGAAAAAGCCTAGAAAAAGGGAAACCTACAAAAGTAAGCATACCTTTAATAAATTGGTACTTTAAATGTTCTTTCTTTCTGTATTAAATATGAATTAAACTAAACAAATGATATAAAATTCCAAATGCCATTGCTCCAGATGTTAAAGTGTACGACATGGAGCCCGATTTTTTTCCAGGACCCATAATTATGTTCTTGTCATCATCGGGCTTGTTGCAGTCAATGCACTCTCCATTAATATACACCTTGCCCGGGGTGGCTGCAATTAAAATGTCAAAAAAAAATATATAATAAAAAATATAATAAAATCTAGATTTATGCAATATCAATTACCGTTAACCGCAGACAGTAAACAAAGCAGCAGTATCACTGCCGAGGCGATTTGGAGAGGTTTCATGGTTTGATTTGCGATTAATTCTGAATGTAAATGCGAGAGTGCTCTGCTTTTTATATGGGATTAGTATATAGTATATAGGAACATTAGGGTACAGTATTTTCTGGAAATAATGAACTATGTATTTAAAAAATATATATTTTTCTAAGTTTTCTTCTGTCTGCTGTAGGTAGAGGAATTTAAAAATAATTTAAATAGTAATCTAAATACAAATATTTTATATTTTAATTTACATATAAAATTGTACAAATGAAATAATGTTTTTTTTATAATTTTATAACTGAGTTGTTGGCGTGATAAAGGTCTTAGAAAAAATGTATATGTTTTGTCTATATTTTAATAAACTTTATATATTTCTTTAGCGCAGCCACGTAAAAAAATTGATCAAAAAATAAATACTTACAAATATGGGTTTCTATAATATTTATTTTTAAATTTAAGTATAATCTGAAAATTCAGTTTACAACAAAAATCTACAAGCTTAATATTATTTCATTAATAATTTTGTAGAATAATGCAGTAACCTTAAATATTAAAAAAAAAACTAAAAAAATTTTGACGATGTGTTAAGAAATATACTGCAATAGGCTGAATGCCAAACTACTTATTTAAATTTGTAGAATTTTCTTATTAATTTTAAAATTTTATTTAAAATATTAATTTATTATTAAAGTCGCTTTAAATAGTTCTAAAAATTGTAAAACAATTTTTTTAAATTTGCAGAAATTAGTTGTATTTCCCAGTTAAACCCAAATAAACATTCATGATTTCTTTTACTGTGTTTTTGTTTTATTAAAGTTTCATTGAATTTTTTCTATTGTGTTTACTTAAGTATATGTGACAAACTATGTATTATATGGCGGTGTGCATTTTCTAAATTGACCGATAGCTGGATTGTATTCCTCCTCCATTTCTGTGACTCTAGGCTCGCACATTGCAGACGCGGCAGTCGCCGTTGATGATGACATTGCCGGGATTCAGGGGAGTGGCTGTGTTAAAAAATAATTCAATTTATTAATTTATAATATTAATTTATATAGACTTTTTTTTACTGACCGCTGGCGAGGGCAACCAGACCCAAGACGAAGGCGAGCGACAGGAATTTCATGTTGAAATAGTTTTGTTTTTTTTTAAGGAACTCGGCGAGTGAACTCTGGTGGATTGGCAGCTGACAACTGATGCCGAAAGCAGAAAACTGCAGTGCTTATATAGCTCGATCGCTCTATAGCTTCATAGCCAAAGCTAGCTCTTATCACAGCTGCCTGGGAAAAGTCTGTGCGAGATTGGGATTCGCCCAGAGGCAGCCCCCAGGCCAGAAATTCCCCGAGTGCAGTGCGACGTTCTCAATGAAAACTGAGCGTAAACAACTCTTGACTGATTGGCGGAGGGAAATCTGTCCCGGAGCGAGATTTTATTCACGTGCAGCTGAGAGATTCGAAACCTGATTTAAACTTGGAATGGGACTGGCGCCCCTTTGCCATGATTCCACGTATTGCGACTCGTTCTGCAGGCAAAGCTCTAAGTTTACACCTTTGATTCCTTGGAATCAATTACGCAAAAGTAAACGTGTAAATTAAGAACAAATGAATTAGCAAGTACGGGTACTAATGGAAAGATGATGCAAATATAAGTCGAGAGGCATCGACTGCGAGATACCGAGTACTTTCTAATTTTCCCTAATTTTTCCCAAGGCTCCATTTCAAAAAGCAATATTAGTTCGCATATTATTATTATAATTTTTCTATAGATTTTATAATTCATTTTAATTAGTAATGGCGGTGTAAGTCTTCATCATAAATAATTTAGTTTTTATATTTACGGGACATGGCTAAATCGATTCGGCTGATGTTAATCAAATATGTACATATATCGTTATTTGAATCTAAGTCTCCTTTTTGGGCCTCTTAGATACAACACCCATATACCTTAAAATATGGTTACTAAGTATAATTAAACCACTTGTCCTATTTCCGGCTTATTTTTAGAAGTAATCTGCATTATACGTATTCTGCATAATCCTCATTATAAATTCATTTAGTTTATTATTTATTTGTTCTGTGTTATAACATTTTGAGAATAATTTGATATAACAAATATTTCAAAATATGAGTATACTACAGTAAAGGTTTAAAATATTTATTTATATAAAAAAGGGAAAGTAATTTTATTTTTTTATTCTTTTTTTTTTCTTATTTTTACATTATTTGTCATTAATTTGTTAGATTAAATGTAAGCGTAAAGCTTAAAAACTGAGCACAAAATAGTCATCATAGATGAAATATGTAAATAAAATATATATTTAAAATTGTAAATAAAAAGTATACGTTTTTATTTAAAACTATTTATTTTTTATGAATTTTTACAAAAGGCCTAGATAAGTTTTTAAACCTCGAAAACTTTATTAATCAATTTTGTTATACTTAAAGTAGGTAAAAATCATGAAGATTTCTGAATGTCTCTAGCATAAAATATAGTAAATTTATTATTAGCTGTAATAAACTAAAAATATTTGTTTGTTATTTCCCAAGTTTTCCAACTATGACAACAGTGCGGATGCTTTATATACAATGATAACACATCCCAGGTATATAACGCATCCGCACTGTTGTCATTGTGCCTAAGCCCTAGAACAAATATTAATAAATAATAATACAAATACATATAAGCAATAGGAAATATACGTAAATACTAAAAAGGTATTGACCTATAAATATAGATTTTCAAAACTGTAAACTAGATTATGATAGTTGTAATAGAGGTATATATAGTGTAATGGAAGTAAAATTCATAAGAGTAAAGATTTTTTAACAATCTTAGTTTCTGTATAACAGAATATGATTTTAAATTATATTTCCACATTTGGTTTTTTGTTTGCAGCCAAGGAACTTCTTCTTAAGCTTCGTTAAGAGAATACCAACCATCTAAAAATGTTTATAGATTTTGCTGAAATTTGTATAGCCATAATAAAAGACAACAAAATGGTATAAGTTGTAGTTTTCACTTTAGTTTTTGTATTATTGGCATTGTTTTTAAATTCTATGTTTCACTTTAGTACAGATTTGTAGCTTAAATAATGTGTCTTGGGTGTGAGGTAAGCTATGGCCATGTATCGATCGTCCTTCCCTCTACTTGCCGCCGTGCACATTGCAGTACTTGCAGTCGCCGTTGATGATCACATTTCCGGGATCGGGCGACAGAGGAACAGCTGCATAGAAAAAAGAATAAAAATTATAAGAATTAATAAGATAATTGATTCAGGAAGAGGGAAGCCTCAACTCACCGTTGGCCAGGGCCAGCAGACCGAGAACGAAGACGGTAACAACGGAGAAGAATTTCATATTGAGTCTGGGATTTATTCCGGCTTGGTTGCTAAATGCTCTGCGCAATTGATTGGCTTGAACTGATGCTCTCGACCAGCCGCTCATGATCTTATATAGCTGCCCGCTGGGATCGGAACAGATCGGATCGGATCGCTGCCGACTCGAGTGCATTGGGCAGTCGGAGACTTCTGATAACCCCCGACAAATAAGACGTGTGTGGGAAAACACCGAAAGGTCTCTGTGCTATAAAAATCGTGTAGTAGTATACTTTTTTTTGTTTTGCGTATTTAAATCTGGAAATTCCAGTCTACATAGTGTTTACGCCAAAGTCAATAAGTCTGTTATGCCAAATAGCAGGTAGAAGCGAATATTATTAAATCTCAATTGAAAAATTTTATAGATTTTGCTGTAATTGTTGAGTCTATAATAAAAGACAACACAAAGGTATAAGTTGTAGTTTTCATTTTAGGTTTTGTATTATTGGCATTGTTTCTAAATTCTATGTTTCACTTTAGTACAGATTTGTAGCATTAATAATATGTCTTGGCTGTGAGGTAAGCTGTGGCCATGTATCGATCGTCCTTTCCTCTACTTGCCACCATGCACATTGCAGTACTTGCAGTCGCCATTGATGACCACATTTCCGGGATCGGGCGACAGGGGAACAGCTACAAATAATAGAAATAATAGGAATTAATAAAATAATTCATTCAGGAAGATGAGAGCCTCAACTCACCGTTGGCCAGGGCCAGCAGACCGAAAACGAAGACGGTGACAACGGAGAAGAACTTCATATTGAGTCTGGGACTTATTCCGGCTTGGTTGCTAAATGCTCTTCGCAATTGATTGGCTTGAACTGATGCTCTTGGCCAGCCGCACATGATCTTATATAGCGGCCTGCTGGGTGCACTCGAGTGCATTGGTCAGCCACAGGCTTCTAATCATCCCAGACAAATACGACGTGTTTGGGGAAAACACAAAAAGGTTAGCACTCTCTGTGCTATAAACATCGTATAGTAAGTATACTTTTTTTTTGCGTATTTAAATCTGGAAATTCCAGTCTAAAGTTTACGCCGATGTCAATAAGTCTGTTATGCCAAATAGCAGGTAGAAGAGAATATTATTAAATCTCAATTCAAGCGAAAAAGGGTTCTAGTCTGTGGTTAGACATTGGACGGACATGTAGGGAATTTCATGATAAAATTTCAATCTTCTTCGCTGCAGCAAATATATTTTATATTATTTTGTTTTGTGTTTATTTACTTTTATTTAAATTCTAAAATATATACACATAAATACTTGCAGCCGGCGTTAATTAAATCAAACAACGAGCTGTGGTAAGCCAATAACAATGTATTTATATTGTATGCATACATTTTGGTTTTATAAAAAGTGTATCGACTAATTAAAACCCGTTGAAGAGATGTTAATTAGGAAGTGAACACGTGTTGGTTGTTCTAACTTAACAGGTAATCCATATATAATCCATGCGATACTTGTGCAATAAATTATGAAGCCAGATGCTTAATCAAGTAATTCTTAGAAAGCAATTGATTTTCTTATTAACAAGGTAACCCATCGTCGTATCCCTATTTTACATTGGATGAGAAAGGGAAATTATCAGGTCTATCAGGACATCAGCCATCTCATGGTTTTCTAAGCTAATCTCTTCATCCTAATCTAACTGCAAGTAACAGTCAATAGTTCAGCTTTGTCTAAAAAAACGTAAAAAATAAAGCATTAAGTAAAGCTTATTCCAGCTTGCGGAGGAAGTACATATTAAAGTGTGAACACTCCCGTATATTTATATACTATACTACATTTACAGATTTGAGATCAAAGCCCAAGATAATAATCCAGCTATAAAATAAGGTGCCTGATCACACAGCCGTCGATCCAGCCAGTTGGAGAGCCGCAACAATGAAGTGTCTGACGTTATTAGCGCTATTGGTCTTGGCCACGTTGGCCTTCGTGCAAGGTCAGTTGTGAAATTTACTCTAAATATATAAATTCAATTATTAAATAATATTTAAATAATACTCTCTCCCACAGCCGGCAAGGTAAGCATCAAGGGCGAGTGTGTCCACTGCAATGAACATCCCACCACCACCACACGCAAACCCTCCCCTGCCCGAGGTAATGGCGGCAAAACTACGGCCAAGCCAAGGTCAAAAACTCCACCGGCCCGCAAGGATTCGGACTCGGATGAGGATGATGATGATCTGTCCGGATGGTCACTGCATCAGACCTCTGGCGGAGCTCAGCACATAGCCAACAGGCGCCACAAGCGTCAGTGGGGCCGTGGGTGGGGTGGAAGCGAACAATATATCGGCGGCTGGACAGGAAATGGTCCCGTTACCACCATTGATTCCCGTGGCACTCCCGATACAATAGTCCGGAACAGCGATTGCGTTGGATGCAACATTCGGGGTTGAGGTTGAGTTGAGATTCAGAAAAATTAGATCAACGGAAGAGATAATCTTAAAGACAAAAATTTTAATAAATAAATTACCAATCACATATATATAAATAAAGTCTTTAATTTGTTTTAGATGGTTTTTAGTGTTATTTTAACATTTTTTCAGCCCGTCGGCGATATTTTTGTCGATAGAACTTTTTAAGTCAGAACGCCTTGAGAATTTTAGTACAAAGCTAGCAAATAGAGAGATTTTTATATACAGGAAATCAAATAGTATTTTTAATATCCATATTGAATTAAAAAAAAATCATAAACTTAACATAAACAAATATTTGTAAACAATTTGGTTTGTTTTTGTTTGTTAAAATCAATTTGCTTATATAATACTTCGATCCAGTTCGATTTCAGCTGAAATAATCTGCTAGCTGCGATTCTGGAAAACCCCTTTGCCAAGAATTATCTGCCAATTGAACTGGTTTCCCGGGCGATTCCCCACTACGCCACTTGACTGCGTGCCGACTTGCAATCTGGTTTCTAAAACAAAGCAAACGAAATCGCTTAAAAGCTTTATGAACTCAGGCGCCTTTAGCAGATTCGTCTTGCATCCAGATCGAGAATGAAGTGCCTGATTTTGTCCTTTGCTATTGCCGCTGTCCTGGTGTCCCTGGCTTCAGGTAAGCAGACAGGCGCAATGGTCCTACTCCACCTTCTCCCGTTATCCCCAGCATTCACTCATTATTCCAATCCTCCATAGCCGGAACCGTGGTTATTGGCGGCCGATGCCTGGATTGCAGTCCGCCGGTGGGCGAAAAAGTCATAGTCGATGGCCAAGTGCATAGCAGGGGCAAGCCAGGCCAAGGAACTGTCTACATTAATTCTCCGGGTGCCTATCCAGGAGCACTGGATGGTCCTGCCCGTGGTCCTCCCCGTAAGATAGCCTCAGGAGCTGATGGCACTCGGTATCCCGAGGGCTTCAGTGGCCGTGTTCCCGGCAATACTTACCTCCACAACACGGACTGCGTTGGCTGCAGCATAAGCGGAGGCGGGGACTGAAAATTAATAAAATGTGATTAGCATAAATGAGAGTTTTGTATTTGAAATTGTTTTTAAATTTGTTAATTTTTAAAATTTTATGCCCGTGGAAAAGCAGATACAATTCGTGGGGAAAGTACAAACATCGTTAGTTCACTAAAAAAATAAATAAAAGATACATTACTTAAACAAATTAGTGTTTACTCTTCTATTAATATTATTTGCTTTCCTACATGTAATTATATTAATTATTTAAAATTAATACCAAAAATGGATTACCTACCTAATAGAATTTCAGAAAAAAACTAAAACAAAATGTCGACTATGGGATACTCTACATTCTGTAAAAGATAGTTTGTAATACTAGAATCATTTTTGAGCCAAATATGTATGGTTTTCAAAGGTTAATAACTTGCTTTCAATTAAAACTAATATTTTTTGTTTATTTTTCTGTTAATGAATAGGTTTATAATTGTTAAGATAATGTAAAATATAATAAATTATAATATAATTAGCAGATTTTTTAGTATGTAACTGGATGTAAGCCTTGTTCTTTTAAATATATGTGCATTTTGGGGACTCGAAAGAAGACGCATTATTCATTAGATTGTTTTACGTTTTATTTTGAAAAATAAGATAAAGAACAAGGCTACATCAACTAGTATTTTTATGAATAAGAAGTCGAAAGCTTGTTTTTATTCTTCCTTATATATACATTTTACTCTACAAATATCGGTCATAAACATTTCTAATAAATACATGGCACGTGGTGACAAAAATGTCACAGAAACCAACGAAGATGGTGCATAAATCCAGTTTGATTTGTTTGTTTTTATACTTCAAATTATAACGAGGTTATTCACCAGTCAGCAGTAACGAAATGACAAATTTTTAAGATGTCAAAGTAAATATTAAGCGTGAGAGAACATTAGAAAGTGCCTCGACTAGGATATACCCTTAATTTGCTGATATATTAGCAAATGTATTCCATTACTTGAGCCATTGTTGCTTCATTTTTCTACAAATTTAATTATTTAAAATTATGTAAAAAAAAGTATCTTACAACGTTTATTATAGGTATATACGCATAAATGTATCTATAAGATATGATAAAATATTTAACCATTTCCTTTCATCTCAACTGCAATAAGTGTGTTATTAAATCACAGCTCTTAATAACAAAGCCGATACTTTACGTCATTATTGGTTTTTACGCAGTGCCTATCAGAAATGTTGCTAAATATATAAATTAAATTCCGAAGCTGGAAAGCAGAAGCTTTAAAGCTGCCCATCCGGCGAGCAAGGGCTTCAGTTATATTGCATAGGTTATCAAGTGCGGCGGGGGTTTTGCATTCATTCTACTGTTCTTTGGGAAAATCCTAAGGTTTTATAAAATATTCAAGGGTATTTTCACTTGTTCTTGCTCAGCCCGAGCAAAAGCTATATAATAAGACCATTACTGTGGCCTCTCAGTCAGTTTCTCATCTGAATTGTTGCCGCAATGAAGTATCTCTCGTTATTTGTCACGCTTCTGGCGCTGCTATGCCTTACAGATTTCGGAAGTGCTGGTAAGTTCTCCACTTCTACATCCACTTAGAATCTTTTGCTGATGGAGTATAATTTTCAGGAAGAATACATATCCCCAAGATAACTATTCGCAATGGAGATATAACTGTCCATGGAGACTGCATAGGCTGCACAGCACGAGCCAGCAAAAACTCGGCGCATTTATCAATTCATCAGTCTTACTCATATAAATGGAGGAGTAAAGGTTAAATTTAGTTAATAATTAATATTATAATTAATAATTAAATATATCAGGTAGAAACAATCTTGCCATTTATATTTAAAATATTAATAAACAACTATTCTTGTGAATAAATTATTAAATAGATGTAAACTAAAAGTTTGCTTTTAATTATAGAGCTGGTTATGGGTATTTGACAATGCATTCTTCCTTAATTAGTCGAAGTTATTAATCTTAAATATTTGTACATAAGAGCGAGTATACAAACATATAAAAATACAACAAAATAAAACATTTTTAAAAGGAGTAATGAACCTTGTCTGATGTCTTTACTATTTTAACAAAATATTCTCTTTTGACAAACATATTTCCCAAAAAAATAAAACACAACAAAATCCTTCCATGAACAACTGTTTTTGGCCAGCTTTCTTGCCCACCTGAGGGCTGAGTTCACTTCACTGTACTAAATTAATAATAGCCAAATTGCAATGTTCTCGTAAATTTGTCGTTAAACTCAAGCCGGGGTCGTAAATCATTCCGGGGCAGCGCGAGGTTCCGTTTCGGCTTCTGTTTTATGCCTCATTGGTGGAAATATTTCAACAAAAAGGCATAAAAATTGCCATCATATTTGACTTTACCCGGGCCATGCCTTACACGTGTTTTTCTCATTTTCCTTGCGGCAGCCATTTCCGCGTTCCAACTGCCGCGTTCCGCGCCCTCAGTCCTGTGTCCCGAGTCCCGTGTCCTTTTGCGAGATGTTTTATTGCCAAGGAAAACGGAACGAAGGCAAACCGCTGTGCGCCTGTAAATGACTCCCCAGGCACCTTTATATTGACTCGTAAAATTGCGACATTTAGTTGTGTGTGAGGTGTAGAGGGGAAAATCTCTCACCCCGCTTTTTCCTGCCCCTTTTCCACACTTCCGGCCCTTGGCTGTTGTCTTCGGCCTGGCTTTTTGGGGTCGGGACAGGTTTCTTTGCCGCTTTAAATTTGATTTTTATTTCCAGCGGCAAACGATTTTTTTATGGAAGAAAAAACACACCCCCATCGTTGTGTTGCTAGTCTTTGATTTCTCTCAGCGGAAATTGAGTGTTTGATAGAGCTCTGACAAAAGGACTCAGTCCGACAAGGAAAAGGCGAGGAGGATTTATCTGGTACTTGATAGATTCTTTACCTCCGCCTTTTGTCTGGTGTCCACCATTGCTTTTAATAAGAACGTTTTTTTTATCGTCCGGCTTTAGATTAATTTCATTCTGGAGGCATCAAGTGTTTAATTAAAATTTTAAAGAACTCAAACGAGTCGTATTTTCATAATTAAATTCATTTTGATGGTTCACGGTCACCACATTGCGCATACGCATAGTTAAACGAAGAAAATACTTAAATTTTGTTCATTTTCTTGCTTTTCTAATTAATTATTTCCTTCTTCCATTTGTTTATCTTAAATTGTTAACTCGAAATATACTATATCTTTAACTTTAAACAAAGTCCTCACAATCATTCAACGAAATTCACAGAAAAAATTAAAGCTCTTCTCAGCCAACAAACTCATATTTTGTTTGTATACTGAATGTCCTTTTCATTATCCTCTTCCAAATTTCCTTCTCTGGCATATCCCTGCTGCAACTGTTATTGCAACCTAATTACGCACTCCGGATTGCCTCCCCTTTGGGACACTCGACAAAGAGCCAAATATGCAATCAAAATTTTCCAAACACAGAATTTTCCTGCTACTTTTGCTGGTCGAAATGGCAACCCAATATAACCGCATTTGATGTCCAGGACATGTGGCCAACATAACCACCGAGTGGGGGAGACCGAAAACAGTTGCCCGGCCACGCCCTTGGGCCAGGCCACTACCACATCCACAGGCCACCAGCAGGAGCTCGTCTGGTACGCCCACCGCCCCCAAGGCCGATCAACTGGACATTCAATTTTACAATTCCGCCGCCCTCGGGCGCCTGCATTATGCAGCTTACCTCGAACTGATTTCATTTTCGTAATTACCTTACCAATGGCCTCCATCGCCCCCCAAAATCCCCTGCAATTATACTAAAAGAAAATTTGTTCATTTCTGAAATGTAACTCCATTCATATGGGCCCAGCTATATTTGTTAATTACTTTTGTTAATTAATTAATTAATTTTGTAATTTATGTACTTAAAATGTTTAATATTTGACAATAAAATTAAGGCAACCACATTTGCGCATATAATTCCCAACTGGTTCTAGTATTCCTGGAATAAAGTAAACAGTGGCGGATATATGTGGATACATATTTATCCTATTATATATGTGCTTGGATATATGTTTAAGCTATTTCATATGTGCTATTATAGCGGTACTTGCCCTAAAAGAAAGTTCTATATTTTTAACAGCTAAAAATTAGCTTAAAAATAAGAAAAATCTGTATAAATGTAAGAAAAATTCACCTTTGATTTAAGAAAAGTATTTTCCATAAACAAAAAAAATCGAAAAAACATAATTTTTCTACATAAAAGAAAAATAGATTTTGTATTATACATGCATATTTCGCTCAGTGCCTGCAATTCCATGGCTTATCGACAGGTGGCGCTGGCTGGCTTTGAGGTAGGGTCGGTCGGTCGTGAGCTGGCTTAACGAGTTGATTAAATGCTGTAATTGATGGAATTGCGAATGTGCGGGGATGCAAGGTGTAAATGATCGGCTTGGAATGCCGCCTGGATAAACATGTCATTGTCGTTAGACGATGCCGCTTGGTCGCTTGAATGAGCTCCAAAGTGATTTGGGATGGCTGCTCCACCCTTAACCCTTCGTTCTGCTAACCCTTTTTGCTCCGGATCTCTGGACAACATCAGTGGGCATCAATCAAAGGAGCGCCGGGAATGTGAGCGTATTCATTTCATAAATATTTGCGGCCAGGGTCGGGCCCTCGACTTCATAAAAGGGGTCGCAAAAAAGGGAAACGACGGGCCGGCACATACACACACACAAAAAGGTTGAAATAAAAAATGATTTCAAAATTGAAAGGATTATGGGCGAACGGCAACGGAGCGCGTTAATGTTGATGGCCGGATGGGTTCCCTGGGGTCGAAATTGGGGACCTGGGACTCGGAGACTACTCTGCCTCTGGGTCTGGAACTCGGTCTGGGACTGGGACTGAGTCTGCTGGTATGCTGCTGGTGTCGCTGTCAGTCAAACAAAACCGGGTGAAATCAACAAAATCAGAGGACTGGGCCCGGGCGGGGGCATACACCAACACATATCCCCAATGTTGTTGGTCAACAATATAATTTGAACAGGAATGAAAAATAAACGAGGCGCACGAGAAGTGATTTTGTGGAACCGAGAGGGGGGCTTATGAAAGCACACGAACAAAAAGAACACAAAACGTACAATTTTTGTATAAATCAAACCAAATATGTGAGCAAAATGTTTTTGATTTCGATTCGTGAAACCGGAATAGACACATATAATGTGGAGACAGCACAGTGGAGGTGTCAATAATTAAAGTGCTACTTAAAACCTTTATCTTTGCTAATAAAAGTTAATAAACAGTCAAAAATAACATTTAAATAGCAAGAAAAATATATACAAATTTCAATAACACCTATCAAGTAAATTTAGCTCCACCTCGTTAGAATTTTCTCATGCTGCCACTAAATAATCAATAAAATGTAGTATAAAAATCTCACTTAAGCCCACTGTGCAGCTCCAGTTTCATTACGTTACGAAACCATTTCAATTTGCTCTGTCCAATCCTTCCCCTCTGTCACCCACTGTGCTGTATTGCCTTTTATTTGCACGAAAAAAAGTTAAATGCACTGAAAATAAATGTAAAATACTTTGACTTAACAATTAAATACTATCTTGGTAATTCAAATATATTTATAAACATAAAAAAACTACATTTACTATGCTTTTATCATAGATTTCCATTAAAAAAACTAAAATAAAATATTTTACATCATACTCTAAGGACTAAATAAAAGAAATATAAAGTCCCCTGATGTACTTATACTAACAAAACCATATTCATGATTTAAACTTTTTCTTAGTGTATCCACATGGGTGGACTTTTCTCCGTCCTTGTCTGAATGCCTTTTCCCTCTCGCCAGGACAACTGCTAGGGCTGCTGCTGGCAGTTTGCACAACCATAAATGTTATAGCTGAGCTGGGGATTTGCTGCCACTGTTTGGGAGTGGAACAGCTGCCGCTTTTTGACTAGGACTTGGAGTTGGTCTTGCACTTGGACTTGGACTCGCAAAACTCAATTTATTGTTGGGCGCCGCCGGCAGGCAGGCAGGAAGGCAGGATCTGTTCGTCCCGCTTCCCTTCGCCAGGACATTATCCATCTATCACATTTTGCCGTGGTTGTGTGTTTGCTCGGCTACCATTTCCACATTTCCAAACAAGACGAGCAGGACTTTATGATGTCCATTCTCGCTTCTCGGCGTTGACTGCTGAAAATTGAAAATCATAATCGCATCAACTTTCTGCCCCTAAAAACTTTTCCCCCCTCCTGTCTGGAAAAAGTTGAATTTTCCTCTGACTTTCTCCAGTTCCGACCCTATTGCTCTCGAAAATAGAATGCCAGAAAGATAATTTGTTGAGATTAGTTTTACTACACACAATGCGTGGATGCTGGATGTGTGCCTTCTCTCCCGGCTCTCTCTGTGTGTGTCCTGGTTAACCTTTGCTTATTGTGGCTGCCTTTTATCGGACAAACCGACGGAACCAGGGCCCGAATCTGGGCTCCCAGCCAACTTTTATGCATATAAATTATGTGCAAGTTGATTATAAAACAATGCAAAACTGGCAAAAACTTTTCAGCTCAAGTTGACGTTAACTTTGATAGTTTTGCTTGAAAATATACTGATGTGGAGGAAGGCTTTATAAGGTGTATATTGTGTGGTTGAAACAGATGGTGGGTTCTGGTTTGTTATTAAAAAGTTATGTATCTACAAAATTTTATTGCACACTTCTAGATACATTTTGAAGCGTTAAAAAAAGACCCCAGTGACCCTGGAGCCTCTTAATATAAAATAATTTTATATTCTCTTTCGAGAGCCTAAAACCATAGTGAAACGTATCACGCTCCCATCTCTGTGTGGTCAATCAGTAGCTGTCCCTGGCCTCGGCCACATTAAGTGGTGCCATCATCCCGCCCATCCGCAATGCTTCTCCATCTCATCCTCCTCTTCGCCCTCCTGCCCCCACCCTATCGAAATTAGCGTCGCTCCGTTGGCCATAAGCTTGTCATGATGTGGCAAGTTGGGAAGTCGGTGCGTCTGCCTGCCACAGAGCTTGTGGCCTGCTTTGTGCCATGTAATTGTTGATTTTATGCGTACGCCGGGCCATTAACGTGTTGCCCCAAGACCGAGACCAAAGCCAAGAGAACGTCGGTCTTGTTCGCTGTGTTGGCCGTGAAAAGCGAAGCAGCAATTAGGCCAGTCACAACTGGCAACGTTTGCCGGGTTGGTCAAGCGACCGCCGGGACAAGGATGAGGTGAGAAAATTATTGTTTCGGATGTGTAAATTTACCCAGAACAATTTCCACTAATACGCAGAGCATTCCATCTAGGGATTCAAAGCTATTTATTTAGGAGAAATTTCCATAGGGATAATATAAAAGTTCCTGAACATTAAAATACCAAGGTTCTGGTTAGTGCTAATTCTAATTATTTAAATGTGAACCTTTTTAATTATAATGTTTAATAACTTTAAAGGAACACCCAAAACAAGTTATTCATAGAGCTTACTTTATAATGTAACCATTTGTAGCATAACCTTAGACTCCTTTTTAAGGAATACCAAACCTATAGTGAGTTCAGCAAACTAGATAAATAATGTTTAATCAATTGTATATACACCCTTTTTCCAGCCAGTGTCCAATCCACAACGCATATAAAGTTTCCTTTAGTTCGCTTAAGTTTTCAGCATCATCTACATCATTGTCATAAAATTAACATTAAAGTGGCAAAGGGATCATAAAAATAAAAATGAAATCAACGTATTAACTACACGACACAAGACGCACACACTCACTCAGACACCCACAACATTACGCCGGCGAAAGGAAAGCGCAGGAGGGGAGAGGAAAACACAAGGATAAGCCGAGCTCACGCCACATGGAAAAAGGCAACGAAATAAAATCAATTCAAATAAAAAGCATAAATACGACCACAGGAAATGAAAATGACGACGATGACTGCGGCAGAGCAGCCAGCCCAAGGGTGCGTGCCGACGAGGGGGAGCCTCGGGGGTGGAAAATGGGAAAATGGGAAAAGGGGCGGGCAAACATGTAAGCGCACATTTTACGGCACAAGCATTTTCGCTTAATAAAATGTTAAGTGGGGGAGAAAAAGCGACAGACAAAAAGCAGCGACAGTTGATGAAGGGCAAAGGAAAAGGCAACGGGGCAAAGGGAAGGTTCGGTGGTTCGGTGGGTGGAAAACTCACCCAAAGGACGGACAAACTGACGAAATGACTGACACTGAATGGGACGGGGGCGCGGGGGAGTCAAGACTGACAGAGGCAGAGTCGTAAAATTATATTTACAACACAAACAAAGCTGTCGACAAGGCGTGGCAGCGGGGGCTGGGAAGCAGGAGCCGGAGACTCGAGGGTGAGGTTGGGCAAAAGGACGATGGAGCTCAACACAATGATAAGCATGAAGCGGATGAGAAAGCCACACAAAAAGAAAAAGTTGTAAAACAAAAACAAGTACAACTAAAATTAATATAAATCACCTTGATTCCAAGGTGTTATAGTTTATAGTTAAATGCCAAAATACTGTATATGTTAAAAATATTTTAAAACCAAAGTGTGATAAAATGCTTTAAAGTTTACAAGTGTTTCTTAACTTTTTTTTTTTAAATTTAAAATGATGAACTTCACTAAATGAAACAATTACAATTAATTCGGAGTAAATATAATATCATTGCATACTTTTTGACACATTTTAAATTAATTTAAAATCAATTGCAGTTTAGGCTTCTTTAAAAAGAAAATTCAAAAAATGGTGTGACCTTAAAATATTTTGAAATTAATTAAAACTAAATTAAAATTATGTTTTTATATATTTTGTTTTACATTGTTTGTTTAGAAACAACAGAAACTTAAAATGTATGCCCTTTAAATTAGTATTTTCTAAATATCATACTTTAAAGTCTTTAAAATGCTAAGAATAATTTTTTAAAATTACAAATTAACTATATTAAATTATAAAAATATAGAATTCCAAACACTTATACAACTTTTCGAGAGATTACAAAACACTCGAGACTACGAAGGTAATTTCCCTATTTTTTTCTCTCCCTGCAAGCACAGATAAAGCGAGAAAAAGAGAGAAAGAGAGAGAGAGAGAGTGACGGAGTAAGAGAAAGTAGCGCCAGCAAAAAGGACGACGCTTTGGTTCGGTCCCTCGCTTCGTTTGCTTTCACCCGAGGGAAAGCAGGGCCAAGGGAAGACAGAGGAATATGGCTGGGGGAACGCAGGACACAGGACGGAGGAGCAGAGCAAGGACGAGCTGGGACGAACAATTTCCCGCACTCAAAAAATAACAATGGCGCGTTGAAAATATCCGCTTCCGTTCAGAAAGCTACCAAAAGGAAAATACCCGGACAGAATGAGACAGAGCCCGAAAACAGAGATGGAGCGATGCAGATAGAGTCATGGCAGCTGGGGTCCTGCGGGGCTCCTGCGGGCGGGGTGGGCTTTGGGGGGCGGGGACGTCACACTCCAAGAATTTAATTCAATTTGAGCACAATGAAATCATATTTTGCAACAAAATGTGGCGAAAGTGGAATGGGTGCTGTCAAAATCACAGAGCGCAACGCTTTTCATTTCAGCTCTCGGATTTCGGTTTCCCATTTTCAATAAGTACGAATGACCGGCTCAAGGATGAGTTTTTGGTCGAATATGTTGGCATTAATATTTATTTATCCGCCAGTTGAAGTTGCTCCTTTTGTTGTTGCTTTTTTTGTTTTGTGCTCTGTTCAGTCCCTCGTTTATTATTCATGCAGTGTCCTTGGGGACCAGGACATGCCGGGGGCGGCTTGTTTAAATAGCGCATAAAATAATAATGGCTTCATTAGCATTCCCATTCGAATTCTATTTATTTGCACACTTTTCAACGCACATAATTACATAATTTGCCCTGCTCAGTGCGAGGGGGGAGTACGGCTCAATCGATGTGCAACATTTTCGGCCCCAAAAACGAATACAAACAAAGGCCTCTTGAGAGGATTATTTTCCGTTTGACAGCCAGCACATAAATGTATGTATGTGAAGGTACGGTTGATGTCAAAATAATAGCACTGAGAATACAAAATGCGTTTTGGATATCAATTTAAATGAAAATTATAGGAAAATTCCTGGAAAAAGAATACGAAAATATCATTAATTGCTGTGCCATTTTTATGAGTAAATATATTGTTGTAGTTGTTATTTAATTTTCCAAAAAGGAATACAAAAAAATCCTTTAACTTCGGAAAAAACTTGGATTATGGAAAATTGCAACTGATAAAATATTTTCTTTGCATTCCCAAATAAATTTTTGTAAATAAAAAATTTCTATTCCTATAAAAATATTTTTTAATATAAAAATATGCCTGTATTGTGTAGAAAGGCCTAATTGTGACCGCAACTGTGCAGGCAGAATTTGTGGGTGAGGGCCCTTTGAGGTCCTTTTAATCCTTTGGCCCAGCACTGAGCCGTAAACTGAGGGCATCCAGTGGCAGCGGACCGTTCCGGAGTGAAATATTGCCAGCATTGACAAATGTTGTTTGCCTGAGCACCCTTGGGCCCAGGACACGCGTGTCCTTTCCCACTCTCACACAAGTAAGTATGTGTATCTGTGTATGTGTGTGTGTGTGTGTGTCAGCAATAAAATGAAAAATATTTGAACTTTAGCAAAAAGCGCACAAGGATATCAATTCCCCAAATGCCTTCCATGTGTGTATGTATGCGTGCATAGTCAAATCCAACTAGAAATCACAATCACAGCAATAAAATTGAGAGAGCGTGCACGAATGCCAATGGAGAAACAACAAGCAAACACTCCTGCGAAAAGGATCAAGGGGCGTCATTTGGAGGGGTTTTTTTTTTATTGGGAAATGTGCTTCAGTATATTTGGTTGCAAAGCACAAACAAGTTTTCCTCTACAAAAGAAAAGTCAGCCGGGAAGCGCTGAAGAGGTGCTACGAAACACGGAAAAAAGGATGAAAATATTATAAAACAGGGCTGGATTCGCTATTTTATATGTTTCGGCTGTCACCTAGTTCTGAAACCGTGTATCGGGCTTAAAAATACTTAAGTAAACAATTGAATTTGAAAATTTATCTTTAGGATTTCCAACAATGTATCTTTTATCTTTAACATATTCTACATACATTTGACATACCACATTTTACATTTGAAGCCCATAAGTAGGCAAGACTTATTTTTTACATTTTAAATAAAGATACTTTTATATTTTAAATACAAAAAAAATTTAAAACAATACGCTTCCCAGATTATTTTTCACTTTTAACTTCTTTGTTAGCTTCTCCTGAAAAACGTTGAACTTTGGCTAAGTGGATTTATGTTTGACTTTTGCTTCAACGAGAGCAAAAGGCAAGTTTCAAAATTCTGATGACGAATTGAAAATGCCCATGTTTCCGGAGTCTATTCTTCTGTATGAATATATGCTTGTGTGCTTGTGGGTGCAGTCTCTGAATGTGTGTGTATGTATATCCTGGCCAAACATCATCGAAATAATAAGCTGGAGCCGCAGGAAGGCGAAAATTACAGCTGTCAAAGTTACACAAAGGTCAAATGGAACATTATGGCTTTATTTTGCGCCTAATAAATCTCATTATGTCATTATATGCTACTCCCCCCAACAGACACCAACACCAACGCCAACAACAACCACAAAAAACACAAGCGGCCTACAGGATAAGGGGGTGGTAAGGTGTGCGAGTGTTTGTTTGCTTGCGTGTGCGTGCCTCGGGAAGGTAAAAGACAAGGCGCAGAAGAGCCCGCGAAGCGAGGCAACTTCACATACAGCAAAAGGAACTGGCTGTAGTCGAAAGACATGCCAATCAGTAATCAATCCAGGACCCACCAAAAACAATTTGCAAAGGCACACTGCTAAAACAAAAACAACAAACAGCAGCAACAACAACAAGAGTGGCAAGTGAGAGGCACTGTAAACAAATTGGAAAGAGATGAACATAATAACTGCGCAATATGGCGTCAGCAGCGGCAGAGAGAGAGAGAGAGAGCGTGAGCGCAGAGCGCAGGGCTGAGAGCGAAAAGCCGCCATTAAAGAAATGCCGCTCGGAGAGGACAACTCGGCGCCGTGTATGTGCATGGGAATGCCAGTGTGTGAGAGGCCCTGTGTGAGTGTATGTGTATGAAATGCCGCAGAGTTGTCAGGGTGCCAGTTTCTTAATATGCCACGGCTCTTAAATATTCATTATTTTTTACTTAAATTTATCGCAAACATAAAATAAGATCCTTAAAAATAACTGCTTCATTTCGAAACAAAAACTATTTTTTTAACGCACATTTACTACAAATCTGAATTAATAGTTATCAGTTCGGCGGCATGTGGCAACCCTGCGCGTTGCTAGCCAACTCTCGCCTCTCAATTTATGCACGTTTGTACGCGTTTTTCCTTCGCTTCGTTCGGACAGCACGGATAAAACGCTGTCGCCGAAAAACACAAAAATAACAAAACAAAAAAGAGAAAAAAACAAATAAGGATTTCAAATAAGAGGAAATAAGTATGCAAAAGCGTTCCTTAATCTGTGTATTTATAATTGTGCGTTTAAATTAATTCATACAACGAAAACATCGTTCGCTCTCGGATCAAGTATGCGTTTTGCAGCACGCTCGTGTGTGTTAGTGTCCGTCGCGTTTTAAGCAATTAACCCAAGCAGCGTAGAAATGCCAAAAACGCATTAAAAATTATTACTCGTCGCTGTCTGTCATTCACAACAAAAAAGTAACAACAGCGACGGCTATGGCAGAAGCAGCGACAATCATACACAAGTGCTATTTGCCGCTACTCATAAAACAAATTACCCACTTGGGCCTGACTTGTGCGTGCGTTTGTATGTGTGGCTGTGTGTGAGAAAAGAGCAGCGTAATCATCATCAGCCGAAAAAAAAATACTACTAAAAAGTAGTAGTAAAAAAAGAAAGGAAAAGGAGAGAAGATGTAAAAGAAAAACCCAAAACGAGAGTGTGGCACTGGCAATATGTTGCTAGCAATAACAACAACAGCAACAGAAGCTTCATCAGTTGAATAGTACCGGAATAAAATTACTATACAGCCACTGTGTATGTGTGTGTGTGCCTGTGAGTTTGCATGTGTGTGTGTGTGCAGCTCTCCATCTCTCTCTCTCGCTCTCTCTATCTCACGCTGTGTTAGTGTGTATGTATGTGCAAAGCTTTTTTTATGTTTCGCACAAACATTGCGGTAAAAGAACGCCGACAAACGACGAACTCGTCGTCGCTTCGTCGCTCTCGCCAATTTCCGCGCGTGTGCAAGGTGAAGTCGCGCCGCGTCAGTCCGTCGGTCGTTTAGTCTCTCTCTCTGTCGCTTTGCCGTGCAACAACTCCCCCGTGTATTTTTTATGCCCCAAGCTCTGTTCTCTCTATACATATGTATGTATGTATATGTGCGTGGTGGAGCAGCTTCTGTTCTGCCGAATACATACATACATACATATGTACATACATGCCTGCAAGAGAAGGCAGCAGAGCTTGGTCGCGCGCTCTCTCTTTCGCCCTCTCGCCTTACTCAAAGTGCCGTTTTTTCGTGTATTTGTAGAGAAATAATATAAAAAGAAAATAATAAAAAACAACAACAACTAACCTCATAAAAAAGTTCATACATTTGTCGCAAAAAAGGAAAATAGAAAAGAAAAGCAAAGGCAAAAAGTGTCAAAGAAGTGAAAAACAAGAAGCAGAATAAGCAGAAGCAGAGAATCTAGCAGAAGCAGTGGGAAAAGGAAAAGCCAAGTTTGACTATCTCTTTCTCTCTCTGTCGCTCTCGCATAAATGGAGAATAATTCCTGAGATTGCGCCGCTAGGAAAATTTTGCGGATTTACATTTTACCTACCGGGTTTGTGAGCTTGTTGGGAGTTTGGGAGTTTACCGAGGAGAAGGAGTCGTCAGCGTTTCTTTTGTGGATTATTACGCCCTCTCGCCCGCTCTCTCTCTGTAACTCGCTCTCCACCCCTCCCTCTCGCACTTGTACATTGGCCGGGGAGTGCGAGCAGGCCGGCAAGCCAAAGGAATCATCACCTGCCCATCGCCACCCACAACCCACCATTACCCCCACCCAAATTTCATCTTGGATGCTGTCTATGAACCGGGAACGCGCATATCCAGAGCAGAAATTGCGACTATTTTGGATTTATAAAAAGGTGAGGCCTATAGTTCAAGAATTAATTAAAAATAAGGTCCTTTTTATTACAAAATTATATTTGTGAATGTCAAATCAATCAATGATATTCATAACTTTCAGATAAATACACCAATACCAAATACCAATTGATTCATAAAAATATTATTTTTAATGAATATCCGATCTAAAACTAATAACACTCCAATGTTTTTGTTTTAACCTTTAGTAAAAAAGACACAGATTTGTAACTTTAAATCTGATAAGCTATTGTTATCTTGATCTAATACCATTATCAATACTGATTCCATTTTAAATAGGAAAATACCTATCAATACCTTTTTTAAATTAAATAAATATAAATAATAAATTGAATATAATAAGCTCATGGAGATTGTATTGTATGAAAATCTGGACTTGAAGCTGGCGTATTATAATACTGCTTTTCTCTCGCTCGCATAGCTGAGAGATAGAGAGAGACGGCGAGAGAGTAAATTGATTTCCAGTTTGATTAATTGCCGCTTGCCACTTACTGCTGCCGCATTTTATACAAGTATTCATACAAATATACACACAGACACATTTTTTGTCGAGTTAATGCCAATTAAGGCGTTTCAATCTAAGCCGATTTGTAATTAAATGGAGTTTTTTTGTTGTTGTTGTTGTTATTTCGAGCGATTAGAAAATTGACAGACCTGGTGTATTTTTTTTATATATATATATTTTTTTTTTTGCGTTACCTTTTTGAGATTTATTGAAGTGGATTTAATTTGGGTTTTTGTTCGGCACCAATGGAATGGAATTTCGTTTTGCAAGCGTAATGTGGGAAGACAAGCGGAATTCGCGGGTCATCGAAGGGGCTGTGAGGGAGGGGGTCTTGGGAATCGGAATGGAAATGCGAATCGGAATCACGCTCGCCTAATGAAGCCTGCGGCGACGCGTCAAGCGAACCGAATAGCAAGCGTCGAGCAGAAAACAGTGAACGACCAGCCCGAACGATGAGCGATAAACAGAGATGGAGGGATGGGAGCAGGGAGGGGTGGTTGGTTTTGCATCTACTCGAATTATGAACATGAATGTGGTCTGTGTTTGCATTTTTTGGCAGGTAAAGATAAGGAAAAGGCAAATATAGTAAGTAAATCATCATCATTAGGTGTATTAAAACAGATGACATAATATGAATTTAATAGAATTTGAACAATTTTCATAATTGTAAGTAAATTATTACTAGAAAGGCTGATTTAATCCACATAAATACACAGTACGATATACAATTGTTTCTGTCAAGCCCGCGGGCATCATAAGTACCATTCACCTTTAAACGGCTTGAAAAAATCATATAAATAACTATCTCCTTTTCCCCAACTCACCTACTGGCTATAAATGAAATGATATATAAATTCCATTTGTTTAAATACCAAATAAATTGGATTTCTTTGCATTGTTTAGCTTATCTTGTCAGATTTGAATTCTTCACTAATTCCGGAAGCAAAACCTCTGCCGCTTTATCGCAAGTTTATTCAAATTCAAGTTTATATCCCGTGTAGAGTGTTTTCGTTTTCGTTCGGCCAAGTCATTTTTTTTTTGCTTTAATTAAGTAAACATTGCAGCCGCATTTCGAGCTGCTTTAATTCCATGGTAAACATGCCAAAATTGTTTATTTAAACAACTGTTTAGTCATAAATGCATAGATACATTTGCAGATATAGATACATAGATACGGCCGGCATACAGATACGGATACGCACACGCAGATACAATTAAGCGTCTTTTAGGCAGAGCTCTCTTGGTCGGGCCATAACATTAAAATATTTTACACAAATGGCCAAGCGACAAAGTAAACCGCAGCCGGAGGCGCTGCAAGGGGGAGAGCAAGTGGGGCGAGCAGGAGAAGGCTTCCAGTGGCGCACACAATCGTGACGCCAACTTAGTTACGGTCATTAGCACCAGCAGCGAGTTGTTCCGAGCCAAACTGAACCGAAGTGAGCTGAGCTTGTGTGTAGAACTGCATGCATTGTGCCCCTGTCCCCACTGGTACACACATATAAAAGCAAACCCGGGAACATGCCAGCATACATACATAATAATTTGTCACACTGTTCGCGCTGGTAAAAGTTGGCAGCGAGCGGTGAGATAGATAGGCAAGCCCCATCGCATACAGTTGGGATTAAACTAAAGAATTTCAGTGTCGAAAATATGGAAATATGGAACAAAAAATTCATTTCAACAATAGTCCATTACCTTAAAATCTTAGTGTTCAAAATATAAAAAATCCATCAACAACAGGTTTAAAAATGCTTTAAAACCACCATTTATTTATATTCATGGCTTCACTGTAACCGCAACCGCCACAGATGGTGACCAGCAATTGCAGCTAACAGCCATGTTAACCAACTTTGGCTGGTGGTTCTCTGCCTTTTCGGCCCCCAGCGTAATTGCCCACTACTCGGGCTCTGTCTTTCTTTTTCTGTTTACTGTATCTCCGGCACGGCAAATGTGTCAATTGGCTGACAAAATATTATTCGAATATAATTACAGTGTTTATAATTTGTAGCATGTGCCGCCGCTGTAGCGATTTCGTTCTGGGTTTAGCCAGCAGCACAAGCCGTGTGCAGACATTTATTAGTCCATTTGTCAGGGGGCAAACAAATGCCAAAACCCCCGACTCGACTACTGTTGCCCCACCCCAGCGGTTCAGTGGCTCTGTGGATCGGGTACGGGTATGGCACGATTAGACTTAATTGATTTGTTCAATTTTCATAAAACGCCCGACAGTGACAAACGTTCGTTTGTTAGCCGGTTGGGCTCGTTCGTTCGAGACCGCCCCCGCTAGTCTGCTGTTCTGCCTTTGGCCTGTCTAACTGCCTATCTGTCCGCCCATGCGAATTAGCAGCGAACTCGAAGTTTGCAATTTCAATTCCATTTCCATTCCGGCCAAGTGAAAATGGATTATATTTCATTTTCTATTGATTGACAAGCAACTGTCATGGCAATACCCTGGGCAAACTAAATTCAAGGCATTTAAATATATAACCTATGTTTGCTTATTATAATGAAAAGCTTATGCAACTTTAATGAATATATACACATAAATATAGATAAAAACTAACATAAGAATAGAACAAAACACTACAAGCTGTACCTGTCATACTGGGTAGATTATGACTGAGCACACCCCATATATTTTGTATACCTGAAAACCCTTCTTATGGCCTCACCAGAGATATAATAAATATATTTATTTATTTCCTTGCATCGAAACAAATAGCAAAAAAGTGTTTGCACAACTAAAACATTAAAAACAATCATAAATTAGAAAAAAACAATTATTTTTATATTTAAGGAGTCATATTTAATTTCACAGGGTGCCCCAAACAGAAATTCCCAAAAAACCTAAATAATTTAAAACCATTAAATTACAAAACGGAAAAAAATCAACGATTTGAATAAATAATAACTTTGTGTATGTGTGTTCATTAAAATTAATTTGCTGTCATCAACGACAATGGCGAAAAGTGTTGGCACCACTAAATCAAATGAAACGAACCATAAATAAGCAAATCAAACCATTAATAAATTGCATTGAAATTACTAAGCCAAATATATAAAAATTTCAAATAAACTAAAAACTGTTTCTGCAACTCAAAAACAAGGGCAAACGACGACGGGGTCGCTGGGGAGGAGGAGGTAATAACAAATAGCCGGCAATCAACAAGAGCGTCATTAAAAAAGCAAATTTCTGAACACGCTAAACACATGTAGGAAGGCAAAAAAAACAAAAATACAGGGAGAAAAAAAAGAATAAGGAAAAAAAAACTACAACAGGGGCACGAAAGCGTTCAACGTTCACTAGATAATGTGGGCCAACTACAAAAACAATGGCTATACAGTGTATACTATTTATAGTGGAATAATAATAAATAACTTTGATCAAGTGGAGAAATGCATAAGAAAGGTTTTCCTTATAATTCTGAAGAAATGTTTCATAGTGGTACAACATGTAAAAAGAAAGTTAGCCAAAATATTCAGCATTATTTCTAACAGAGTGATCACTGTGAAGCGGAGGCAAAACTGAGAGATACAAATATACAAAAACTTAATTCCCATCACGAGAAACGAAGCAAATTGATTGTGATGATGTTTTCAAATTGACTTTGAGCCTGTATGTATCTGTGAGATACAGTATCTATGAGCCGAGGTGCCGCCTGACAGCGGGTGTCGGATCGCGCAGTCAGCCATGTAAATGAATGCTTTTGATAATTAATTTATGCTGCCAGCCACAGGGCGGCTCAAACATGCCGATAAATTATATTATATACACACAGGCACTCACACACTCGAAATCACCATACTATATCAATTTGCATATTTTGTTGCGGATGAGTGGACCCAAAAAAAAAAGGAAGACAAAATCAGAAACAAAATAAAAGCTCAATAAAAAACCACATTTAATGTCGTTTAAACAAGTTTAATTTTATGCACATATATGTATTTATTTTTCTCTGTGCAAATAACTCAATTTAAATTGCTGCGGAACAGGAGGAAATTATTAGTGGCGGTGGAGGACGGGGGCTCTGACAATTCATTATTGTGTGTACAAATTCAATAAATAAGAACAATTAATTATAACGTGTAAATATAGCAATATCACATTGCGATAATCGCAATTAATATTTATTTTTTATGGCACAGAATAAATAAAGTGAAAATGCAAACAATTTCTGATAAGCAGCCGCCACAGGCAGCGAAAGCGAAACAAAAAAACAACAACAAAATAAACGAGTAAACTGAGTAAACGAAAAATAATATGAAATTCCAAGCAATTTCCACTGCAGCTACAGATATGCATACAAATATTTTATAATTATGAAATTATCGTCTTTTTTCCGCTGACATTACAGCATGCAATTATTCATTACTTTTCACTTTTATAGTATGTGACTTTCGAATAGAACACATTGTCATAGTATCAACTAAATTAATAGAAATAAAAACCCCTTTGCTATCGTTTTTATTCTAGCTGTGTAGCTCTGTTAACCTGCTAATTGAGCGCACATTCAAATTTGTCTCGCAATTTGATAAATGAGCCAAAGTTTCCATAACAACAGCGATGAAAAAACCCGTGTAGATTTTCGAGTTGTTTATGTCTTATCTGAGTTGATATGTTGTTAAATTTTTTTTCAGCTACACGCGCCGACAATTTTGTGGCCAAAAATAGCAAAAAAGCGAATGGCGTCAACTAAATTTAGTCTGTGGAAAGCGAACCGCATATTTCAAGGCGCCCACGAAACTCAAGCATCTTATTTAGTCTCGGTGGAATCTCCGAGTAAAAGCCACAACTAATAATTCGTGCAATTTAGGCAAAAAATGTATCTATTGGTAATGCAAAGGTTTTCAGATGTTTTTCGTGTATCTCATAAAACTCACTGTGTTTATTTGCCTGGCGGCTGATTTTTGTTTTGCTTGCTTTCCTCTCGTGTCTCGTTGCTTTTGTTATTGCAGATTTATTTATTTATTTTGTTGACTCGCAGGGAGGTAGGTGGGGCACTGGAGGAGAAGGTCTTCGAGGCTCGCAGTCCATCAAGCCGAAGCAAAAGCAAAGAGCTAGCTCGTTTTGGCGAGTTTATTTGTTTGACTGGCGTCGGCTTCGACTCAGTTTTTTTCAGTTTTTCTTGATTTTTTTCTTTGATTTTTTTTTCTTCTAAATACCAGCTAAGCATTTGCAACCACCAACAACAATGAGAGCGCCTGCTGAGCCCAATGCTACTGAAGCTTTAACTGCTCCTTCATGCGCTCCCATATTTATTTTGATATCTGTTATGATTCTTTATTTGGCGGCTTCAGCTTCCCCGCCACGCAAATGAAACTCGCAGCGAGAGGTTTCTTCTCAGCGTTTCTTTTTTTGTTGATTTATTTTTTTGTGTTGTGTTGTATTTTGTGTGCACCTCCACTCATCTTTTTCCCCCAACGGTTGGGTGGAGGGGGTAAAATGTAAATAATCAAGCCAAAGGAGAAGGCAACTTTATAGTTGAGATGGTTGGACGGATGAATGCTTAGGGGAGAGTGCTCTCGACTTGTATAATGCTCTTCCATTTTGACCGTACAAAGGGCGGGAAATTGTATAGAAATGTGGTGCTTTTGGTACCGAATTGGGGGGTTCGTTTGTGGATAGTTAGTCGGGATTTCTAAAGGTTTATTGAGGATATAATACCAACAAATTTAAGAGGGCTCGAGAACTGTTAAATATGGTAAAATAATTTTGGTATTATCCTCTCATGCAAATGAATTTAAATTAAATTTAAATGTAAAAGACTAATTGTGGTCTTACAACCTTTTTATATTAATAAGTATTTGAACGTCTTATTTTGGATAGTAAGTCAAACAATACACCTCCAGCTCCAAAAGCACAGAGTCTGCCTGCCTCAGCTTTATGGTCATAAAAAGATTATGCCATTTTTAATTTCGTTGTCTGTGTGGTTTTGAAAAGTTTATTTGGTCTTTATTAATGCTGTGTGGGTACCCACGTTTATTTTTTTTCCACATGCATATATATTTTAATTTTTATCATCGTATTTATTTTTTGTTCATTACAAAAGTTTTGCGGCAGCAATATTTCATGTTTATTAATGGGGGGCTTGTCTTTTGTAAATTGTTTAATTTTCTGCGATATTTTTTTTGTGTAATTTACGTAAATTGCTTTTTGTGTGCGGCATGATTATCGTGTATATATGTACGTATATGTAGATGGATTGATGTATATAATAGTCATTATCCATATGATTATTATGGACATTTGCGTGATAATTGTGTGTATCGAGAAAAAATATAAATCCCTGTTTCTATCTACCCATAAATTGCTTAATATGGCAGCCTGCAGACGATTTCTGTTTTCGATATTTTCCGTTTCATTTTATTTTTGTTGTCGTTTTGTGGTTGCATTAAATAATTATCATAATTTATGTGCGGACAAGCGGCCAGGCATGCAACAACAATTACATACTTGAATGACGGCAAAAGGGGGTTACGAGTATAACAAATTAGTTGGATTTCAATTGGCATAAACTGGCTTCTAACTGATTAAGTCCAACGATCTGAGGGGCACGGAAAACTGGCTGAATTCCATAGACTTGCTCTATTGACAGGCGGCGGCGGTATCCGTTGGATACACACACTTGGCACTCGCGGGTTTATTAATGAACGGCAATTTGATTTCATTTTTCCAACTTCCAGTTTTGTGCTTCGCGCTAAAAGCGCTAAAAGAAACGATCGCAAGATAAACAGCGAGCACCCTCGTTTTCCCCCTCGCAAACTCAGATTAATGAGGCTGGCATAAATCATGGAAAAAGCTTATAAAAAAAAAAAAAATTGAGAAAGAAAGGAGGAGAACAACAAAACGAAATGCAGACACAAGCAACCAACTCTGCATATTTTAACAAATATTTACACGCCGAAGGGTGGCTTTCGGAGCATGCCATGTCAATTTCATACTTGATTGCCGTCCGTAAATCAATAAAAAAAAGAAAGGAAAACAAAGACAAAAATCCAAAAGCCAAAAGAAAATGAAAAACTTTGAGTTGGTTTTAGTCAAACGTCTAATTAAGTGCATCTAAGACCGACTACTGCCACCTAGCCACAGAAAACACTGTAATAAATTGGTAGAAAATAAAGTGAATAAAAAATAAAATCTATAAGAATAATAAATTGATTTAGTTTAATAATGATCTCTAAAGTTTTTGTATATGCCATGGTGCATTATCTCAAATAATGTCAAAATGTTCAGTGTGACCATTTTCAACAAAATTTAAGACCCTGAGCAGAATTTTTGGCTGAATTAAAAAAGTCGTTTTTTTTTATTTTAAGAAATTGCCAAAATCTTTGACTAAATAAACTTGTGTGTGACCATATCCCAACAGAATTTTGAGATTTTTTGATCGAATTGTTGCAAGAAATTATCTTTTTAAGATATTCAATTTCCAAAAATGCAGAACATTTACTAAAAAGTTAAATGAGTGCTTGATACTTAATTTTCACTGCCCACCGATCTGGCTTTAAGTCTTGTGTGTGTTTGTGCAATAAATCGCGTGCCGTTTTAACACTTTGACGTGCACAATTGAAAATTGCGAAATGGCTTTTTGCTTTTTGCTTGTTGCGCTTTGTGTAGCCCGGCATCACCGCCGCTTGCCCCTTCGCCTGGCTTACTGAAAAAGCAAATTAGCTGCAACATTTTTATACCCTTGCAGGGTATTATAATTTCAGTCAGAAGTTTGCAACGCAGTGAAGGAGACGTTTCCGACCCTATAAAGTATATATATTCTTGATCAGCATCAACAGCCGAGTCGATCTAGCCATGTCCGTCTGTCCGTCTGTCCGTCTGTCCATCTGTCCGTCTGTCCGTCTGTCCGTCTGTCCGTCTGTCTGTTTCTACGCAAACTAGTCCCTCAGTTTTAAAGATATCTGAATGAAACTTTGCATATAGTCTTCTATATACTCTCACTGCTATATATGTCGGAACGGGCCGGATCGGACGACTATATCATATAGCTCCCATACAAATGTTCGATAAATTTTTAGAAAAAAAATTATAACTTGGCTGTTTTTCAATATTTTTGCATCATTTTTGAGATATAGCCATTTTATATTATTACAGAATTTTGGTAAAAATTTTATGAAAATCGGACGACTATATCTTATAGCTGCCATAGGAACGATCGGAAAAAGAATAGGAAAAAAATTATAACTTTGTTGTTTTTCAACATATTCTTATCTACTTTTAGATATAAGCTTCTTTTATTATTTCAGAATTTTGGTAAAATTTTTATGAAAATCGGACAACTATATCATATAGCTGTCATATAAACGATCTGTAAATGTGGAGAAAATGTAAAGCTGGGAATGTAAAACCTTAACTGTCAAACTGTAAACATAATAAGTAAAAGTAAAATGTAATGAAACTCTGTTTTGTGAGTGTTTTCAGCATTTAAATTTATAATATAAACATCAAAACCAATCTGCAAGGGTATACAAACTTCGGTGTGCCGAAGTTAGCTTCCCTTCTTGTTCTTTTTCGTTTACATTTGCCAAAGTGAGAAGAAACACTTGAGGCAAAGCCAAGCAAAACGAGTCGAAAAAACGAAAACGAACAATGCCAAAAAGGCTGCGAAAATGAACACCTCTTCCCTCTGCTTCCTCCCCTACATCACTCCTTATAAATTTTTTGTTTGTTTGTTCTTTTTTTGCATCCTCATTTTGTTTGCCAATTGCAGCGGCTTTTAGTTTTATTTTTTTTTCTGTATTTTATTTGCTATTTACAAAGCTCAGAAAAACAAAATACAAAACGACTTGCAAATAAGTTGAACAAATATTTTCTCATTAAACTCGTTTATGGCCATCAACATTTTTGCCAACTTCTCGGCGAAACCTTCGCATACAATAGTAAATATTTATTGTTGTGTGAAAGCAAATTAAACACATATTCTATGTCTATCTCATTTTGCACTAATAAATTTACAGGCTGCCACTTACGGGAAACGGCAAATTGCTGCCACAAATGGGAGCTGCAGCTGCTATCGAAAAACTGCACTGTGAATAAAAGTGACTTAAAATCTACAAATAAATTTATAAGAAAATTAATAAATACTCTTCTTACTTCAAGGATATATACAATTATTGAATGAATTTGAATAACAATTCTTTTGTACCTTTATTATTATTATTATAGATACTGAGTTAGTTCCATCGAATTTTCAGTGTATATTTAAGCAAACGAGATTAAATTTAATGAAAACGAGCACTTGTGTGCAGCTGACTCCTTTGGTGTTAATTTTTCCTTCTTTTTTTCGTGGCTGTTGCAACTGTTTGCTCACCACCCGGCAGCAGCTCCATAAAAACGCTGAGAAATTTGTTGCATGCTGCGTGCGTGCAGCTCTCAACTAGCTAAACTTGCAACTTGTTTCACAGCATGCCACGAATTTATGCTTGCAGTTGGAGTTGCACTTCCCCTGTTCCGCCTTCCAATCCCCCCCAACCACGACACTTAACCGAATTAGTTTCAATTGCACATTTTTCAAATGCCTTGTGGAAGTTTTCGCCGCATAAAACGCGAACACAAAGCCAAAAAGAAAACCAGTTAACAATATAAGCAACTTGTCTTGGATTCATTCGCCTCGTTTCGATTCGATTCGATCCGATTCGAACCGATCTCATCCGATCCGATTTCTTTCTCTGTCGCATATCAGATTACAATTTGTTGGCCAGGTTTTTGGTCAAGTGGAGAGAATGTGCCGGCAATTAATCACCATGCAATCGCCAATTATTCGATTCCAGGTTTGTTCACAGTTTTTGTTTAGCTTTTAATGCACTTTTAATGGCATTGAAACTGTTTCCGCTTTTTACGATGCCTAATTAATCCGAAATGCTCAGCGCAGGTCCATTTGCATAAGAAGAATGAATCGCTTTGAAAGGAGATATATAAACTTGTTTAAGTCCGAGGATGACATTTTAAAAACAAAATTGAATGCACTAAAACGATACATCCACAAATTAGCAGAGAGTAAATCACATAAATAAAAGAACAAGCTAATTGATCTGCACTAAACCAATTACTAATCTCTTGTGTTGTTCAAACTACACAAGCAGGAGAGAGGGGCTTATAAAACCATAAATACGTATTTAAAATGTTATAAACTTTGTGCCAGAGAGTCTTACAAATGTTTCCCTTCACACTCTTAGCCTTCTGTGCCAGGCTTTGCTTTGTTGGCCAAAGTTTTCAGCCAAGTCCGCCACTGGAGTTGAGTTGAGTTGAGGTTCGTTTCGTTTCGTTTCTGGTTCTGGTTTTGGTTCTGGTTCTGGGCAGTGGTGTGCTTTGCTCTGGGATTGCTGGCTCGGAGGATTGGAGGAGACATGACAAGGCAAGGGCTATGCTCGGCAGATCCCCATAAAACTTGCAACTCGACAAGGAGCAACTTCTCTGCGACGAAGAGAAAAATCGGGACGCTGTAGAAACTTTGTCGTTTATATTTCGCTTCCCATTTGCCAGTCCGCTCGCTGTTGCATCCACTTTTTGTTTAATATTAATGTTTTTTCCTCCCTTCTCCTCCTCGCTTTTCAGTTGTTTTATTCTGTTTTTTTTTTTCTGATTCTTTGCTTTTGTTTGTTTTGTATTTCATGCCACGTTCTTCGGGGTCTGTGCAAAAAGTTCTCTAGCTCTTGCTGATGTTTTTTCCAGCCTTTTTTTTCTTGTCGAGTTTCTTTTTCAATTCCAACAACTCTCCCCCCGTTGTTCTATCTAAAAACCCCCCTTTCTTTCTTTCAAATTGTTTGTGCTTGCTCATGCGAATTGTTTTCGCTGGCTTGTGTGCGCGAGTGTGTTTTCAGTTGCCCGCTTCTTTTATTAATTCTTGCCTCATTTTCGTGAGCATAAAATGCGAATTGTGTTTGTTAATTCATTATTTTGCCCCTGTGTTCCGGGCTTTTCCGCGAAGTGACCGCATTTCCCCAGCCGGCATTTCCAACGCTAAACTATTTATGCTACACTCGAACCATTGAGAAATATTTTTTAAATGTTTTGCATTTTCTTTGAAACCAAGAATGCTGCGGAGAGGTTTTTCACCTTTAAGATGCTTTAGTTCTTATAATTTTCTTTTATGTAAAACCTATGTTTATGGTTTATCAAGAAATCGTTTGAATTAAATTTGTACATACAGCTAAATAATAAAAAATATTTATATATCCCTTAAATACGCTTAATAAAGCGCTCAAATCTCTGGTCAAGGGAGTGAAGGAGCGAAAAATGAGGAATAAAAATGTTGGGGGAAGGCTGAAGGAGCGCCGGATGCCGCACTGAGACAAGGAGAAAAGAACAGAGAAGAGGGGAAAAAATAAAGGTGAAGTGGTATTAAATTTCATATGCGTCGTTGCTCTTTGGCTCAATGTCTTGTAGCCCATTATCTGATGGTCGGAGTTGGGGGACTCCGGGGAACGGGCGGTAGAAAAGAACACTTAAGCCTGAAATTGGCAGCTATTCGCCTTGGCTCTTCTGTCCGCTTCTTCTTATTCTTCTTTTTCTCCGCTTCTCGTCTCGTATCTCTGCCTCCTTTTCCCTGCCCCGGCCACCGCCATCTACTTATGTCGACTTGTTATTGTTCGACATAATGGCAAAATATTGTATTGCCAACATTTTTTCTCCCTGCCTCGTCTTTGGCTTCTTCTCCTTCGTTAGCTTCTCTTTCTGCCCCTCTTTTTTTCTGGTTTCGTTTTGGGTTTTATTCCCTAGCTGAGGGTATTTTAATTTTTAGTCAGCACTCAGTATTAACTTCCTATTAACTGGCTTAGTTTAAAAGCAATTACTTTGTAACTTATTACAATGTCAGCTTTTAAAACAATGTTCAAGATGTATAAAATTCAGATCGATTGGGTGATAATGTCTATTAGGTGAAAATAGAATGATAGGATAGAAACAAGGATTTTGGATTAGCTTTTAAAAGAACTGTGGTATTATTGCCTTTACACAGTATTCTATCAATTTACATTAAGATCACTTCATAAATAACTTATTAAAAAAAAGTCAGTTACAACCCAAAGAGTATTAAAGTTTCGCCTTGCCAAGGTAAGCTTAATTCATCGGATTTTTTTTATGTGCCTTGCTCTGTTTGGCCGCAAAGTTGGCTAAAAGGGGGACAACCGAGAGATGAGGAGCACCGGGGGGCAGAACGAGAGCTCACTTGACAAATGACTGGAGTAGAACTCGAGTGGAGCATGGAGTAAACCACCTCAATGCCCCTCGCCGGCTTCCCTACCGCCACTGAACAATAGCAATAAAGTGCGTTAACTTTTTGGCAGACAATAGATTTCATTTCTGGCACAGACCAAAATGGTTATCCCAGAGCCAACAGTTACCAATTCCGCACACAATGGGTCTCCAAGAAGGGGGCGAGTGTGTGTGCGGAATTGTTTTATTATTGCCCTCAGGCATTTCGAATTGAATGCATGAGTGGGTGCCGCTTCTCCCCCGCTCTCTACTTATATATCTTATTCCCCCCTCCCCCAGTCCCAGTCTGATGTGTCAGCTGTGAATGGACGTGATATGACCACTACTTGGTGCGTTTTTTTTTTATATTTCTTTCGTGGGGGAAGGGGACCAACCCTAGGTTAGGAATTGGTTTCCATTTATAACGAAATTTCATGGAAAGTGGCCACAGATTTGGCACGGTACGTGAACTTTTAACAATATGAAATTGGAAAATGCTCAATGTGCGGCGATATTTTCTTTGATTTGTCTTTTTGGCATTGGAAATTTGTAGCCGCTTGGCATTGGAAATTATGCATAAGTTAGGTAAATTTATAGCAAATTATAAAGTCGATGATTTATAACTTTTAATATTATACGTTTGTATTAAATTGATGTTATGAATGTGAAGTGTTATAAAATGCTATAATTCCCAAGTGTTTTTTATTATCAGTAGTTTAAAATCAATTTCTTAAACCATAAAAACAACTTAGCATTTAATACATTTTAAGCAAAACTACCCTGTATAAAATATTTAGTTGATTTCACTGCCTCATATTTTCCTGTGAACTATTTTCCATTTAGCCCCCAAAAGAATGGGATTATGGAGAGACCAAGAGAGGGAAAAGCAGCGGCTTTCCGTGCCATAGTTCACCGCAATCGGTTTTATGTGAGCCGCGCCTTGGTCCTTGTTGGCTCTTCCTTTAGCACACATACTATACAAGTATATACGTTTATATGTATATATATATATTGTATATCCCTCTGTCCCTGTAGTACCTCCCTTTGGTTGCTGGCTCTCCTGTTTGCCATTGTTCGTTCGCATTGTAAATGTTTAATACTTGTGTGCATGTTGCCTGGCACGTTGCCCTACCCCATCTCTGTCACTCTAATATGCTTAAGCTGTTGCCGGCGCTTTGTCCTAACCACACAACAAACTGACTGCCACACACTCGCCCCCCTCCGTTTCCCCCCCCCCCCCCCCAAAACCCAAACTGAAACCCCAACCCCAATTTAAACCCTCCGCCTCCCCCTTGGGTCTCGTGTTGCATTTTGCAACTGGCAACTTGCTGATCATTTTACACACTTACGGGTTGCTGTTGTAGACTCTTAATATGCTTTTAGATATGCATCAACAAAACACTGCAAGAATGCAATAACTTTGCACTTGATATTATTTAATTAATAAAAGTTTTACCTATTTGTGTCAATTTACTATAGTTATCATCAACTAAAATACGTTTACAATAGTTCTTTAACTCTTAAAAGAGACCAGGCAGAGAACTGGGCACCCTGGTTTTATATATTTATTTCTACAATTTTCTATCAATGAAACTATTATAATCTAGAAACAAACATACATATTATTTAAAGTTTTTATATATTTTCTTCAGTGCATATGTGAATGCATAAGTGAGTATCTGTGTGAGCGACTGAAGACGATGCCAACATCGTCGTCATCATCATCATTGTTGTTGTTTTTGTTCTTGTCACCCTCCTCCCCCCTTGCGCTCCACCTCTGCCTTTTTGCCAGCTCGTGTATTTGTGCATTGAACTGGAAACGCGCTACAACCCCGAAGCCCCCTAATCCCGCCACCAAAAGCCCCACATCGGTAACCCCCTCTTGGCCCAATAATCGCTTGGCCAGCCAGAACGGCGCAGCGCACAATTTGCATGCCAAGCAAACAGAAAACCAACAGTCGAGGCTAAGTATTTAGCAGCTTTAAATTTAACTAATGTCTGTGATCTATATTTTTCGAAACCTTAAGATATCTACAACTTTTCCTAATATTTCCAATATTTTATTTAAAAATCTCTAGACTTATTCTTAATAAGAAACTAGTTGTGCTCTAGTAAAAAAAATATTTATATCTCTTTTTGTTATATTTTTTACTCACCCAATAAACTGTTTCATATAAAATCCAATAAAATTCACAATACCATAAAGAATACCCAAGTACCAAGTAATGTGACTGCATTTGTATGACGAAGCCCGAAGTCATCGAAATTCCCGCAGCTCCAATCCGCTTTTCCTTACGACGACGACGACTCTGCTCTCCTTGTCCATGGCCAGTCCCCAATCCCATTGCTGGTTTCTGATTTTCATTTGCTTCGAGCATATTTGCTTGACTCCGCCATCCGATCCCTCTTGTAGTCCAGCATTCTGGTAAAGATGTGAGCGTGATTCGTGATTTAAATATCGTGAAACCGTTGGCAGTGTTTTCTGAAGTAAAACAATTTTAAATTAAAATATAACTTTCTGCTTACTATTGAAATGATTGCAATTGTTTTTCCTTAATAAGCAGAGTTATTAATAGGTGCAGTCATGTGTGAGAATGATAAACAAGGTTTAAAGAGTGTCAATGATTTTGATTTATATAATTTCATTAATTGTTTAGTAATAAAACTATAGGTTTTATAATTTCTGAACCTTTAAATACAATTAAAAACTTTATAAGCTGAAGTATATGGTAGGGTACAAAGTTCCTTAACAATCACGATGTCACCTTTATCTCAAGAATGTACTTCCCTCCCCTATCACATTCCTTGTGGAGAACTGTTGGCATTTTATTTATTCATGTTCTTCTTGCTGCCTCGCTGCCGTTTCTTATTCAATATCAAATGATATGCATGTGCGTTTTGTGTCTGAGGATTTGCGGGCACTTGAGAGGGAACCCAAAATATATAAAAAAACACAAAACAAGAACGATAACCAACCCGGACCCGGACTTGAACAAGGGCCAAAAAGTCAAGTGAGTTGAGTTGAGTTTAAGAGTTGAGCAGATTTCGATATTTCATTCGAGTGGCTTGACTGGGCAGCAGCAGCTGGCCCTTGTCCCCGGTCCCCTCCTGGCTACTGTTTCCCTTTTCACACATTGCTCGAGGAAATAATCCGCAAATCAATTAATTTTCATGGTACTTAGCATGATTTCTTTCCACTCGCTGAACATCCAGGGAACTGGTTTCTGCAACAAAACATCATGCACTCAATCAAATGAAAATTAGCATTTAATGTGCCAAAAGCCGGGCCGGAGGGGAAGGAGAGGGAAACACATGGCCGTACCCTTGGGACTCTGGGGATTTGATCGAGCAACAACCCTCTTGCGGGCAATCCTCCTTGTGTATATTTGTGTATTCCTCCAGCTTCCTTCCCCGCTTCGGGCCAAATAATTTTGTATTAAATTTCCCTCTTGTAGAGAAGGGCAACAAAGGATAAGGGATAAGGTATAAGGGAAACGGGATCCGGGAGGGATAGAGATGGGAGAATACAGAAATTGATTGCAGTTTCAGGATTTAGGCAAACCCAAACCGGAACCTTCCCTTGCTCATACAGCAAAAAGGTGTCAGCTATGTAATTATACGTGCCGCATTGTCCTGCTTCAGCTTATCTCCCCCCTCAGTTTTCCCACCCCTTGTTTACTTATTAAGCATATTTGTTGCTTTTGCCCCATTGTGGCTTTCCTTTCACAGACAGCTGCGCACATTTTTCTCTTGCCCGCTCGTTTTTCCTTTTTGTGCCGCCTTTCCTCAGGTAAATTAGTTGGACAAGGAGTGAAATGTCCTTGGCTTGACTCCGCTCGCCTGAGATATTTATAACAATTATCTGTAATTAATCCCAGCGACACATTAATCAACATTTTTTCCGCCGCACACCTTGCTTTGTTAATTAACAGAGTGGCTAAAGGTGGCTCAGGGGATGTTTTTCACGAGGATGGTCTTAGGTGGGAGTTGGGCAGTGGACAGGCTGTAGCATAATCTCGTTAAGTGCACCTGATTTGCCTCCTTTTCTTTCTTTCTTTCTCTTTGTAAAAGAAAAACTAATAAACTATAAAGCATTCCTGTAACTAAGGTTGTTCCTTTAGTTGTAGATTGTCGGTTAATTTTCTCAGTTAGCAACATTTTCCTTATCTTATTTCAAGCTTATTTAGACAATAAAAATGTATTTCAATTAACCAAACTCTTAAATATCTGTCATTTCCTATAATCTGGCTAAGTCAACACGGTCACTATTTTCTTTATTCATTCAATTTGGTATGGTCCCTTGAAAAAAAGACAGACAGAAAGTAGAGTTCCTTGGAGGAAAAAAAGCTACATCAAATTAACAGAATATTCTGTTTTCCCTTCCTTCACCCTTCAACGTAGAGAGTAACTTCAATTTGTGTTGCCAAAATGTTTTGCATGGCAAGGACATCACGTCGTCAGTTTGTCGGTGTCTAGGTGTCTCTGCCGCTCTGCTGTTGATTCTCCTAAACGATCCCTATTTGCTTGGAAAGACAGAAAAAATACAACAAAAAAAAAAAAAAAGGAAGCAGAACGAAACTCTGTGCTGAACAATGGCACAGCAGAAAAAAAAACACATGAAAAGCATACATTACACGCTCGAAGTAACCCGGGGGGAAACTCGCTCGCACACACGTTTATTATAGGAAACAAAAACAAAGGAGTGGAAGGGACTGGGTCTGGGGCTGGGCCCTGGGATTGGGATGTGACGGTACGAAGGGGATGACTGGATAATATTGTTGTTCACATGTCGGGGCTCTTTTTATATTGTAAGTGAATGTGGAACGTGTGCAGAGGCCAAAAGGGACACACACTCACACTCGTTGGAAGTGGAAAAAAATAAGGTAATGAGAGGAAAGGAGTCCTTGGCAGCCAAAGTGTGGACTTCCCTAAAAATGTACAGGAAGCGAAAAACTGGAAACATGATTCGATACTTTTTTGTTTGGGTATTTTAATTGGAACAAAGAAGTTTTTGCAATAGCTAAATGTTTAGCTTAAGTCTTTTTAGTCTGTATCTCCAAAACTTTGGTCCTTAGAGCCGGCTTCTCTAAAATATCAATATCTGAGAATAAAAAGCTTGACTTCACTCACAAATAAAATACATTTATTATAAATTTCTTCATTTTCGGATACCTAAGCTTAAAAGGTTTTTATCAGACGTAAAAAAGAACCACAACTCTAAATATTCTTGCTTTTCAGCAAAATTTTGCTGACACATAAAGAAACATAGCCAAGCCACAGAACATTTGCCTTAAGGCTTAGAAATTTGCAAAATAGAAAAAAGGCAAATGGAAGATTTTGCCTGCCGTGGGCAAATATTGCTTTTAGGCTTTTTGGATAAGCCAAGCTGCTCGACTCCGTCTCCTTAGCCCAGCCCGATGGGATCATTTAATTTGCAAATTTCCAGGCAGGGGAGATATACATATTTGCACAGAACTGCAAACAATGAAGGATAACACGCGTCGCATTTAGAATCCTTTCGGTAGTTTTGTTTTCCTCCTCCTCGACTGTGAATCTTTTTTTTTTTTTTTTTTGTATTTTGATTCCAGGAAATGCTACAAATCTGTTGTTGTTGCGCTGTTGATTATGGTAACCGCATCGCCGGCTACCCTTGCCTGCTCTGCTATTTCCTCTAATGTGCAGCTGCCTCTACCGGATTCCATTGCCATACTTCCCCTTCTCGCCGTGCATTTATCCCAAAAATCCAGTCAATCAAAAGCGTGCGCAAATATCCCAAGGGGGAAAGTCAAATTTGCCTGGCATTTCGCATTCATTACTTATACGCAGACAGACAGACAGTCAGACCGAGAAACAAGCAGCAACCCTCGTAGAGTCGAGCCCAGAAAAATGGGAATAAGTTAGGGGATCAGGGTTCTCTATATGTAGTGCGCTTGAGGCGTCGAGGGGTGTACAGAAAGAGGCAGCAACCCTTAAGCTCTAGCCATCTCGTTCCCGCTCCCCAATGTTAATCGTTATTTTGGCACTTTTCCGTCGCTGCTGCTGCGTAATCGCTTTTCACCATAAAAATCTAAAGAAGATATTTTCCTCTGCCGGAAAGGAAAATAGAGGAGAGGAAGGAGGGAGGGTTGTTGCCTCGGCAGGCAGGGAGAAGGGGTCCCGTTCATGGCGTAGCACATTTTCAAATTATCCTCAATGAAATTATGAAAGCAAAAAAGGGTCGCCCAACCGTCCGTCCTTCCCGGTCGTCCTTTCGTCCAAAAGAGAGGGAAACAAACCGCTTGAGTCAAATATTTTTGATGAGGGTCATAATTATAATGAAACAGGTCTTGCATACAGACGAGCTGAGAAGGGGAAAGAGTCGAGTCTTGCCTTGTTCAGGGTGCACTGAAAAAAAAATTAATATCTAGTAATATTTTGCAAAACTATTAACCAGAAAATGTTAATAATGAAGAACTATTTTTCCAAATAGATTTATAGAAGGCAAAGTTATTGTTGGGACCTAGCCTCATAACTTTATCAAAAAACAAACTTTGTACCACAAATTTACTAAATCTGTTTTATTTTTCTTCAAGTGTTTTTTAAACCTCCACTTCTCCCTCTTATTTTCGAACACACTTTTTCCCTGGTCCCTTTCGAGTTTCGCCTCGCTCCGTTCGATCCCTTGCCGTTGCTGTTGTCTCAACACTTTTGCGAGTTTACGAAGGGGGAACTCACGTATATATAATGCATGATTCATGCTCCCTGTACTCTGTAGTTCCCCCGCCTCTTCGTCTTTTTTTACCCTTCTTGATACTTTTTAAATGCAAAATGCTGGGGAAGCCGAGAATGCTCGCCCTTTTTGCACGCTACTACTTTGAGCAGTGTTTTTTATTTTTAATTTTTTTTTTTTTTACTTTTTGTTTATTCGTGCGAAGGGTGGCGTACTGGATTTGGTTGTAATTAAAATAAATTTTAAACGATTGCCATGCTTTGATTATGCTGTTGTAGCAAGCGAACGCGGCGGCGGCTGTGTTTTCTGCAAATTGAAAAGTAATGCCACTTTTGTCACTATTGGGTTTGCCCTTCAGGGCAATTATCGTTACTCCCCTAAAGCTCTCTCGTTTTTGAAGTGAAGTGTGAATGTGGAAGCGGAACGGAGCAGGCAGGCAGGCAGGCGGACGGGGGAATGGACTCTGGCTTGGATGAGGGGCAGGTGAGAGCCAGAGCAGGGCAGAGTGAAGTGCTCGGTCAGGCGTGGCACTGCAATCAAGTTGTTTATGGCCGTGTGGCAGCTACCATCTTCACAGTACGTCCGTCCGACCGTCCATCCGTCCAACTACTTGAGTTCATGCCGCAAATCACGACATCAAGAGTCGTGTGAGGGCGATGAGAACGAAGCAGGGGGCAGGTATTTTCCATGGCACCTCTCTCACAGCCATTAACACGCAAAAGCCGAGATACACTAGAAAAATTTGGAATTGCCATTGATGTAAATGAAATGTGACAGTACTTCCAAAAATATGCATATCTTAAACGCAATACAATACACCTTAAAAGGTACTTTTCCTTTTTTATTATAATTACATATTATTATATAATTAAAATAAATTAAAAATATCTTAAGCCCTAAATCAAAATATAGATATTAATATTATTTTTTAAGTTGGGTTTAACCAAAATTCCAACTTGGGAATTATAACAACGAGAGCCCTATAAAGGCTTTTTAAGAAGTCACACACGATTTTGTTCTTAAGTACTCTGCCTTACGGTATGCCTTACTTTTCCCTGAGTGTATGAGTCTCTTCGTCCCCCTAAATACCCCTCTTGTCCCCCTAAATACCCTTCACATCCCTCCTTTTCTCTTTCTCTCTCACTCTTCGGCCATCCGTTGGCTCGACTACTTTAATAACAAAGTAAATATTGTTCATTAGTAAATATTTACACGCTCGTCGCATGTTTGCTCATATTAAATACAAGATAGAGAGCTTGGTCGGAAGGTCGGTGTCGGAGAGTCAGGGGGTGGGGATGGAGGGAGAATATCTACTTGGACTTGGAATCGTGTGTGTTTGGTTTACGTTCTTTCCACACTCTTCACCGCCACCGCTGCCGCCGCCCCAAACGCTTTATTTATTTATGTTTCCATTTATTTATTTATGCGCATTCGTTCGCTCTCGCCCAGCAATGTGCGTGTTGAGCTATTAAACATTTATCGATAAATTTTTACAGCTGTCTTTGAGAGAGCAAACTAGGTTTGTAGTCGATGGGAAGGGGCATTCAGTTGGGGGAGATGGATTGCAAGTGTGTGTGTTTGGTTTATAATTTATGTGCATACCAAATGAAGCATTTACGACACGCAGCCCCCAAGTGCCACGCCCCAATTTGCCTCAAGACTGGCGGTTGCATATGTGCCAAACCAAACACCACGCCCCACCTCCCCAAAAAAAATAAAAATTGAAGAAAAAAAAAAACACCTCTGAGAAAGGAAGTTCAGCGTATTTAGGGGCATTAGGTGCGCCGAGTGCTTCCTTTTCTTTGATAGATTATATCGAACGCGGTGGTGTTTATTTAATTGAGTGATTTTTACGGAACCCCAAACACACAAAATAATAATGTTCCATGCATTATCTCTTTGCCACGTTTTAACCGTTATTAGAGGAAAAAAGCCAATAACCAAGTTAATTGGCATTATTATATATGACTCTGTTTTCTGGCCTTCCTTTTTGACTGCTATATAACTTCTGTAGGATATACTTTTATACTTCATTCAATGCATATAAAATGTTAAAAATTGAATACAATGTAATTAATGATTTATGGACCTCAAAAAACACAGAAATATTAAATAAATAAATAATTTACAAAAATCACTTAAAAGCCCTTAAAATGTGCCTGAAATTAGGCTAGATGATAAAACAATATACATTTCTACTGAATTTGGTAGCTGAAAAATCTAATTGCATTATTATGTATACCTTTTTAAAGGATTTAAAACCCCTAACGATTTCTGTTTCTTTTACTAAAACTTAAAAATTCTCTGTTAGTTTTTAAATAAGGCAACACCCCCTTCCATTTGTTTAAATTTTTCATTTACATGGAGGTATTATTTATGACGCATAACTCTCCCACAGACTAAGCGATGATTCCACTCCCAACATCCCCAACCTCCCTCGCATTGTGCTGCCCATATTTCGTTGATTTGCCGCGTGTCACTTGCAACTAATTGC